>NW_027361699.1:0-1382500 GCF_039654945.1 Dendrobates tinctorius | reverse complement strand
GGTTTCGCAGCCCAATTGCCTCTCCTGACTTGGATTCTTTTCACTGGCATTCTGGTGTCATCTCTTGCCAAGGTAATAAACACATACATTAGGCTGTTTAAACTATGTAAAATAAAACATGACTCATCTGACCAGGTCACTGTCTATCATTGTTCCATTGTCCATAGGTTCATTATCGGAGAAAATTTATCAGACCTCAGTCCCTACTTACCATTACTCCATGGTCTAGTTCTGATGTTCACGTTACTACATGTCTATTGTAGGAACAATAAAAGTGCCCTGCCACACTGAGAAACACATTGAAGAATTCAAAGTGTTGACTTGGTCTCCAAACTCCCCAAATTTAAAATTAATGCATCGTCTGTGGGATGGGCTTGCAGTTGTCAGGATTTATAGGATCTACTGCTAACATCTTTGTGCCAGATATCATAGCACTGCTTGAGAGGGCTTGTAGAGTCTATGCCTCCATGCATCAGAGATTTTTGAACAGATGATGGTGACCTACATAATATTAGGCAGATGATCAGAATGTGGCTACACTTTGGATATATTGTTAGTATTGTCTAACTTGGTGACATTGCGATGTGTTAGGGTGCTTTCACATTGTGTCTAGTATACACTTAGTGGCCCCGTCGGGGCATATGTCTGAACACCCTGCAAAACTGGATTTAGGCATATGTGCCGATGAGGCCATAGGCTATCATGGTGCCGGCAGAGCGAAAGTGCGCTCTCCTGTGCATCATTTTCAAGCATGTACAACTACTGGAAGTGGACACTCAGACTAAGTCCACTACGTATAATACTCAAACAAGTTGTCATCAGGAGGTGTGATGGACCACTAGAGAGGTGCCAGATGTTGCAGAAGGGCCAGCTGGGGCAAGTAGTCCCAATGGCAGCAAATAATAATGTCACAGTGGCTAAAGTGGGTCGCTGGACCGTTCCCTCATGTCCAAAAGAATTGTCAATAACGGGAGGTGGCACTTATGGATCGTGTAAGACCCCCCGGGGCACTCCTGTAGAGATGGTGTCTGCTTCTTCTGTCTTCCTTAGGCAGTTTGAGCCTGATCATATGTAAGTTGTCAATTTTGATGGATACTCAGCAAGATCATCTCACTGTGCACTGTTCTTCTTATTGCACAGTGACAATGTGTTCTCATGCCGACTCTGCTCAGAAGTGGTGAGCTATCAGCAGAACTCACTGGCATTGCTCAATTTAAGTAAAGAATGAGCGAGTAGAAACCAGCGGCGCCCACACAACTGATGTCATAGACAAAGCACATTGTCATTGTGCACTGAAAATGACTATGGACATTGACACAATCCTATTGATTATCTGTCGAGATTAACATCCGACGCATGCTCAGTGGGCTAGCCTGGTCTTTGAAATAGGGGATTTTCAAATGGTGTCAACAAAGAAGAGGTGAAATTAGGATTTGAGAGCTGAGAATTGACTGGCTTTTATTTGAGGAGGGGCAAAACCCATGTAGTTTTTCAAGATGCTGTTTTCTATCAGTAACTTGGGATCTCCTTATAATTCCAGTGACAGGTAAGAGACCTGAGTGGGGGCTGGTTTTGTGCTGGATAAATTAGGCTTTTTATTGGTAACAATTTGGGTACATAATATTTTTTGATCGCTATCAGTATAAGGCTGGATCACATTCTTGTGTTCTATGCTGAGCACTTAGGTTGGGATTTGTCGCGGTCCTGTCAGCGCCGGCGTGCAGCCACCGCTGAGCAGGGGCTCACCCACACTGCTGGGGGGCCCGGGGTCAGATACGGCCGGGAAGCTCAGGCAAACAGGACCTGGAGACGCTGAAGTTAGCAAGCAGTGAAGGACCTACGGTCATGTGATGCAAGGAGCGGGGCTTAGCATCCTGCTGCCAGAGATTGGCAGGACACAACTACAGGAACGCTCAGGTCATACACAGAGACAGCAGTACAGTACCAGGGATGAGACAGAACGGATAGTCGGGGCCAGGCAGCGGTCAAAGCCAAACAGACATAGAAGGTACCAAGCAGAATCCAGCAAGCAGTATCCAGAGAACAGACCGAGTCAAAACCAAAGTATCAGGCAAACAAGAACACAGCACATACACACTCAGGGGGCAACACTCTGCCAAGGGTGAAAATATAACTGACGGGGATTGGAGCTTCCTGAGGCTATAAAAAGCTTTCCCAGAACCAAGGAGAGGCCACAATAATAAGCCCCAGGTGTGCAGGTAAGAGCCTGCACTGAAATCATAACATTTAACCCCAGAAGTGCTGGTCCACCAGCACTGGTTCCAAACATTAACCCCAAGCGTGCGGGTCCAACCCGCACTGGGATCATAGCAGGATTTCCATGTAAATCCCACAAAAGTGTGATTCAGATGAAACCCCAATGGAAAAACCCATCATAATGAGGTATATGGAGACACTTTGGAGTCTGTTTGTCATCTGCTCCGGTGGTGTCCATCTTTTCAGGCATGCACAAAAAATGCCTAAAATGATGGGACACAGCCGGAACAGAGCCCAGTCCAAAATGACTCCATCTGCCTCATAATGAGTGGTTCTGTCGGGATGTTTGTCTGAATCACGGTTTTGGAGAATTTACAAGGAAACCCAGATGTAAGCGCTCACCAGAGGTGCAGGATATACAGGAACAGCTCACAAAATTAGAATATCATCAAAAAGTTAATTTATTTCAGTTCTTCAATACAAAAAGTGAAACTCATATATTAGAGTCATTAAAAACAGTGATGCGTTTCATGTGTGTATTTCTGTTAATGTTGAAGATTAGGGCTCACAGCCAATGAAAACTCAAATGTCATTATCTCAGTAAACTAGAATACTTTATACAGTAACATCAGCTTGAAAAAATTATTTTAAAATCCAAAATGTTGGCCTACTGAAACGTATATTCAGTAAATGCATTCAATACTTTGTCAGGGCACCTTTGGCATCAATTACTGCATCAATTCAGAGTGGCATTGAGGTGATCAGCCTGTGGCACTGCTGAGGTGTTATGGAAGCCCAGGTTGCTTTGGTAGCAGCATTCAGCTCATCTGCATTGTGCGGTCTGGTGTCTCTCATCTTCCTCTTTACAATATCCCACAGATTCTCTATGGGGTTAAGGTCAAGT
Source organism: Dendrobates tinctorius (assembly GCF_039654945.1). NCBI lineage: Eukaryota > Metazoa > Chordata > Amphibia > Anura > Dendrobatidae > Dendrobates > Dendrobates tinctorius. The sequence continues at coordinate 1,379,379 of NW_027361699.1, read as the reverse complement.
GAGTTTGCTGGCCAATCAAGCACAGTGGTACTGTCACCAGGTTTGGCTGATACGAGTTACAGCCACTGCCTTTCTGGGCTTAGCTACAGCATTCTATAATGGTGTAGATAAGCCCACAAACCAACCTGAAGGATAAGAAAAATAAGTTTTAATATACTCACCCTGGGGCCATTCGGAACCATGAGTGTCGCAGGTCCGGCGCTTTCTATTTTCTTGTGATGCTGCCCTCCTCCTTGCTTCATGGCTCTCCGGCATCGCACTCCTGTGCAGGCATATTTCTCTGCCCTGTTGAGGGCACAGCAAAGTACTACAGTGCGAAAGGTCAGAGAGGCCCAGCGCCTGTGCACTGCCAGGAATTTGTTCTGCCCTCAACAGTGCAGAGATGTACACCTGTGCTGGAGTGTGATGTCAGGGAGCCATGAAGCAAGCAGGAGGGCAGCATCGCAAGAAGATGGGAGGCGCTGGACACGGACCTGTGACACCCACTGGACCGGACCGCCCCCCAGGTGAGTATAATAAAAGTTATTTTTCTTATCTTTCAGGTCAGTTCGGGGGCTTATCAACAGCATTATAGAATGCTGTAGATAAGCCATGAAAGGCATTGGCCGTAACTTATATCAGCCAAACCTGGTGACAGGTTCCCTTTAAAAACAACAGTATCACTGTGCTTGATTGCAAACAAACTCATATGACCTTAACCCCATAGAGAATTTATTGGGTATTATCAAGAGGAAGATGAAAGACACCAGACCCAACAATGCAGACGCCTCTGTGCCACGCCACATTGATGCAATAACTGATGCCAAAGGAGCCCCAACCAAGTATTGAGTGCATTTACTGAATATACATTTCATTAGGCCAACATTTCAGATTTTAAAATCATTTTTTCAAGCTGGTGTTATAAAGTATTCTAATTTACTGAGATAATGACTTTTGAGTTTTCATTGGCTGTAAGCCATAATCATCAACATTAACAGAAATAAACACTTGAAATAGATCACTCTGTTTGTAATGACGCTATATAATATGAGTTTCACTTTTTTTGTGTTGAAGAACTGAAATAAATTAACTTTTTGATGATATTCTAATTTTGCGAGATGCACCTGTATGTGAGCTGAGCCTTATTCTGATTTTTGGGAGGTAGAATGAAGAAATAGACAGCAGTGCAAGAATAGTTCTTATTTCTTTTATTTTTCAGCATGATAAGATGGTTTTATTCTTCGGGTTGGTGTGATTTCAGTGATACCAGTTTTATAATCGTTTTTTTGCTATCACACAGTAAAAAATTTTTTTACTGTGACTGGCCTGATATGTGACTGGCCCTGCATGTGACCCGACGACCGGTCGGTCACCAAACAACAAGACAAACAAGGGAACACCGGGGACACAATTACAACGGTGGACCCTTCGATAAGGAACCGGGAAAGGGACACCTCCTGCACTCTGCTGCGGCTGAGTCTTTGGCTAACCTGACGTCCCTATACGGCTTCTTTCAAACCGTCGCCGAGCAGGATACCTTGTCCCTCACTTACCCTGCACCTATCCCTCACTAGGGAATTGGTATGTGCGGACACTAGTCCCACCGCTGCACAAATAAAACACCAAGGGGAGATACAACAGACAGGTGCCAATGCACCGTGCAGCAGAGTAAGGCTCCTGAGCTCAGCTTTCAGCAGTATCACCACTGCTCCAGATAAGCTGAACCACTACTGCACTAGGTAGCTCCAGTCTTCACCACGGTTGGTATCCAAAAAGGACCTGTCGTAACCAACAGTCAGCTGATGCACCAGGTGACCTTATATAGGAAGGTGGGAGTGGTCACCACCAGCAGACTAACTAAACATGTAGTAACACCAGCAGCCACCGGGGGGAAAAACTGACATTAACCCCTGATGGCCTGAAAGGAAAAAAGTTTATATCTGAGAAGCCCAAACTGACACAGATCCAAAAATGGATCGTGATTCGTGACAGTCATATTCTGAGAGCATTTTTACTTTTTGGCTAGTAGATTTGTATAAGGGCTTTTTTTGCGAGACAAGTTGAATTTTTTTTGGTACCATTTTGGGCTATATATTTTTTGATCGCTTTTTATTCAGATTTTTCAAACACAGAATGAACAAAACCCAGCAATTCAATTAGTGTTTTAATTTTTTTCTCCATTCACCAAGCGGTAAAATTCATAAGAGTGATTTGTTTGTCAGGTCAGTACGATTACAGAAATACCAGATTTTTTTTATTTTTTATGCATTGCTGGTTTTACAGACTAAAAACAATATTTTACAAAAATGAATCTGTTTTTGCATCACCATATTCTGAGAGCTGTAACTTTTTATTTTTTGACTGAATGAGCCATATTTGGGCTTGTTTCTTGAGGGATGGTTTAGTTTTTTCACTTACAGTGGGGCAAAAAAGTATTTAGTCAGTCAGCAATAGTGCAAGTTCCACCACTTAAAAAGATGAGAGGCGTCTGTAATTTACATCATAGGTAGACCTCAACTATGGGAGACAAACTGAGAAAAAAAAATCCAGAAAATCACATTGTCTGTTTTTTTTTCATTTTATTTGCATATTATGGTGGAAAATAAGTATTTGGTCAGAAACAAGCAATCAAGATTTCTGGCTCTCACAGACCTGTAACTTCTTCTTTAAGAGTCTCCTCTTTCCTCCACTCATTACCTGTAGTAATGGCACCTGTTTAAACTTGTTATCAGTATAAAAAGACACCTGTGCACACCCTCAAACAGTCTGACTCCAAACTCCACTATGGTGAAGACCAAAGAGCTGTCAAAGGACATCAGAAACAAAATTGTAGCCTTGCACCAGGCTGGGAAGACTGAATCTGCAATAGCCAACCAGCTTGGAGTGAAGAAATCAACTGTGGGAGCAATAATTAGAAAATGGAAGACATACAAGACCACTGATAATCTCCCTCGATCTGGTGCTCCACGCAAAATCCCACCCCGTGGGGTCAGAATGATCACAAGAACGGTGAGCAAAAATCCCAGAACCACGCGGGGGGACCTAGTGAATGAACTGCAGAGAGCTGGGACCAATGTAACAAGGCCTACCATAAGTAACACACTACGCCACCATGGACTCAGATCCTGCAGTGCCAGACGTGTCCCACTGCTTAAGCCTGTACATGTCCGGGCCCGTCTGAAGTTTGCTAGAGAGCATTTGGATGATCCAGAGGAGTTTTGGGAGAATGTCCTATGGTCTGATGAAACCAAACTGGAACTGTTTGGTAGAAACACAACTTGTCGTGTTTGGAGGAAAAAGAATACTGAGTTGCATCCATCAAACACCATACCTACTGTAAAGCATGGTGGTGGAAACATCATGCTTTGGGGCTGTTTCTCTGCAAAGGGGCCAGGACGACTGATCCGGGTACATGAAAGAATGAATGGGGCCATGTATCGTGAGATTTTGAGTGCAAACCTCCTTCCATCAGCAAGGGCATTGAAGATGAAACGTGGCTGGGTCTTTCAACATGACAATGATCCAAAGCACACCGCAAGGGCAACGAAGGAGTGGCTTCGTAAGAAGCATTTCAAGGTCCTGGAGTGGCCTAGCCAGTCTCCAGATCTCAACCCTATAGAAAACCTTTGGAGGGAGTTGAAAGTTGAGATCTGCATGGAGGAATGGGCCAACATACCAACAACAGTGTGTGGCAACCTTGTGAAGACTTACAGAAAATGTTTGACCTCTGTCATTGCCAACAAAGGATATATCACAAAGTATTGAGATGAAATTTTGTTTCTGACCAAATACTTATTTTCCACCATAATATGCAAATAAAATGAAAAAAAAACAGACAATGTGATTTTTTGGATTTTTTTTTCTCAGTTTGTCTCCCATAGTTGAGGTCTACCTATGATGTAAATTACAGACGCCTCTCATCTTTTTAAGTGGTGGAACTTGCACTATTGCTGACTGACTAAATACTTTTTTGCCCCACTGTATGTAATTTTTTTTACATACAACTTTTTGATCGCTTTTTATTCATTTTTTTGAGTCAGTGTAATGAAAAAGTGACGTTTTGTTGTATTTACATATATCTCTTCATATAAACCACACCACAGAAGCTCTAATGTCATTAGTGTCACTTTATTACTTTTGGCAAAGTAACGTTCAAGATGTTGCATTTAGTTATTTTAGGAAATATTTGCCAAAGGCTTTTGGTTCCATCTGTTTATCCAATTGCTCATTGGGAATAGACTCAACCTACAAGTCATGGTGATAGACAAATTAGAAATGCGTACAAGTCTTGGTGATAGACGTTATCTGATCATCAGTCAGGCAAGTGCTAGCGCAAATAAAAGTAAAAATGTAAGACGTTGACAATAAAGGGGGTTTTACACTAAGCGATATCGCTAGCAATATCGCTAAAACGTCACTGGTTTTGTGACGTTATAGCGATATTGCTAGCGATATCGCTATGTGTGATACTTACCTCCGACCGGCTCCCCTGCTGCTCATCGCTGATCGCGCGAGAATGCCCGGCTCCATTTCTCGTCGGGCGCTTCCTGCTGTGACGTCCAGCGACGTGTGGAGGCGGGCGGGAGGACGCAGGATCGCTGTGTGTGAATGGTAAGTATCGTGCGCTGCGTCGCTGCTGCATCGCTGTGAGATCTTTCTGTATGAAAGCTCACTAGCGATCATTTAGCGATGCACCAGCGATCCTGACTGGGTCGGATCGCTGGTTGGATCGCTGGTGCATCGCTAAATGTAAAAGGGCCTTAAGAATGATAGATTTTGACAATTTTTACAAATATTAAGAGTTTTGGAAATGTATCAACTGTGAGAGGAATACAATTAATGAAATCCTAACATGACACTAACCAGAAGCTTCTTCTCATGCCAAGAAAGCTATATCCAAAAGTGCTAGAAATTCCATATCAGGACAAATCTGTTTCTGTGACTTGTGAATGAAGTTTTTGCTTAACCACATTCATTAGCATTGTACTGTACTCTGTTTCTTAAAACACAGAAAAACAAACATATAAAAATACACTGTTGCAAAAAGGTAACAGTAAACAGCAAGAGCTAGTAAAAAGATAATTACAAAACAGAGTATTTAGTTGATACGTTTTTTGCAAAAAATGTATACTAAGCCGCTCTACCAAATGTAAAGGTATACCCATATCAGAGTAGTCCTAACCGATGTGTTTAAAAACCTGATCATGTGTATATTACCTGTATAAGCAGGATTCAGGCAGGTAAGGTCCGATGTGGATATGCTATGGGAGACGGCTTTTGTGTACACGGCCCATAAGGAAGGGGTGGAAACCTTCCCATCTTGCATGAACCATGCACGCAGTGAATAAGTCTGTATGACAGTATTCACACCACCAAAAGATTGAAAACACAGAAAAACACAGTAAAACAAACATATAAAAATATTCTGTTGTAAAAAAGTAACAGTAAACAGCAAGTGCTAGTAAAAGATAATTACAAAACAGGGTATTAAGTTGATACGTTGAATCTGTTTCTTAGATGCCCCATAATTGTATTTTTTTATTTTTTGACCCTTTCATAAATTCACTAATTTAACCCCTTCACTACCAAGGGTGGTTTGCACGTTAACTCCCGGGCCAATTTTTACAATTCTGACCACTGTACCTTTATGAGGTCATAACTCTGGAACGCTTTCATGGATCCCGGTGATTCTGACATTGTTTTCTCGTGACATATTGTACTTCATGGTAGTGGTAAAATTGCATTCAAATAACTTGCGTTTATTTGTGAAAAAAATGGAAATTTGGCGAAAATTTTGAAAATTTTGCAATTTTCCAACTTTGAATTTTTATGCCCTTAAATCACAGAGATACGGCACACAAAAAACTTAATACATAACATTTCCCACATGTTTACTTTACATCAGCACAATTTTGGAACCAAAATTTTTTTTTGTTAGGAAGTTATAAGGGTTAAAAATTGACCAGCGATTTCTCATTTTTGCAACACCATTTTATTTTTAGGGACCACTTCACATTTGAAGACACTTTGAGGGGTCTATATGATAGAAAATACCCAAAAGTGACACCATTCTAAAAACTGCACCCCTTAAGGTGCTTAAAACCACATTCAAGAAGTTTATTAACCCTTTAGGTGCGTCACAGGAATTTTTTGAATATTAAAAAAAATGAACATTTAACTTTTTTTCACAAAAAAAATACTTCAGGTTCAATTTTCTTTATTTTACCAAGGGTAACAGGAGAAATTGGACTGCAAAAGTTTTTGTGCAATTTGTCCTGAGTACGCTGATACCTGATATGTGGGGGGGAACCACTGTTTCGGCGCATGGCAGACCTCAGTAGGGAAGGAGCGCTGTTTGACTTTTTCAATGCAAAATTGGCTGGAATTCAGATCGGACGCCATGTCGCGTTTGGAGAGCCCCTGATGTACCTAAACAGTGGAAACCCCCCAAGTGACCCCATTTTGGAAACTAGACCCCCCAAGGAACTTATCTAGATATGTGGTGAGAACTTTGAACCCACAAGGGCTTCACAGAAGTTTATAACGTACAGCGGTACAATTAAAAAATCATATTTTTTCCACAAAAATGATCTTTTCACCCCCAATTTTTATTTTCCCAAGGGTAACAGGACCCTAAAAGTTATTGTGCAATTTGTCCTGAGTACGCTGATACCCCATATGTGGGTGTAAATGACTATTTGGGCGCATAGCACAGCTCGGAAGGGAAGCAGCGCCATTTGACGTTTTTGGCTAGAATTGAGATCGGACACCATGTCGCGATTGGAAACCCCCTGATGTACCAAAACAGTGGAAACCCCCCACAAATGACACCATTTTGGAATCTAGACCCCCCAAGGAACTTATCTAGATGTGTGGTGAGAACTTTGAACCCCCAAGGGCTTCACAGAAGTTTATAACGTACAGCAGTACAATTAAAAAATCATATTTTTTCCACAAAAATGAGCTTTTCACCCTCAATTCTTATTTTTCCAAAAGTAACAGGACCCTAAAAGATATTGTGCAATTTATTCTGAGTACGCTGATACCCCACATGTGGGTGTAAACCACTATTTGGGCGCATGGCAGAGCTCGGAAGGGAAGCAGCGCCATTTGACGTTTTTGGCTGGAATTGAGATCGGACACCATGTCGCGTTAGGAAAGCCCCTGATGTACCAAAACAGTAGAAACCCCCCACAAATGACACCATTTTGGAAACTAGACCCCCCAAGGAACTTATCTAGATGTGTGGTGAGCACTTTGAACCCCCCAGTGCTTCACTGAAGTTTATAACGTCCGGGCGTGAAAATAAAAAAATCGTATTTTTTCCACAAACATGATCTTTTAGTCCCCATTTTTTTATTTTCCCAAGGGTAACAGGAGAAATTGGACCCCAAAAGTTGTTGTCCAATTTGTCCTGAGTATGCTGATACCTCATATGTGGGAGAAAACTACTGTATGGGCACACGTCGGGGCTCGGAAGGGAAGTAGTGACGTTTTGGAATGCAGACTTTGATGGATTGGTATGCGGGTGTCATGTGCGTTTGGAGAGCCCCTGATGTACCTAAACTATTGAAACTCCCCACAAGTGACCCTATTTTGGAAACTAGACCCCCCACAGAGCTTATCTAGATGTGTGGAGAGCACTTTGAACCCCCAAGTGCTTCACAGAAGTTTATAACGCCTGGGCGTGAAAATAAAAAAAACATTTTTTTCCGCAAAATTATATTTTTGCCCCCAATTTTTTATTTTCCTAAGGGTAACAGGAGAAATTGGACCCCAAAAGTTGTTTTGTAATTTGTCCTGAGTAGGCTGATACCCCATATGTGGGGGTAAAACACTGTTTGGGCACATGGCAGAGCTTGGAAGGGAAGGAGCACCATTTGACTTTTTCAACGCAGAATTGGCTGGAATTGAGATCAGACGCCATGTTGCCTTTGGAGAGCACCTGATGTGCCCAAACAGTGGAAACCCCAAATTATAACTCCAACCCTAACCTCAACACACCCCTAACCCTAATCTGAGCCCTAGCCCTAACCCTAGCCGTAACCCTAACCCTAGCCCTAGCCCTAACCCTAACCCTAGCCCTAACCCTAGCCCTAACCCTAACCCTAGCCCTAACCCTAACCCTACCCTAACCCTAACCCTAGCGGGAAAATGGAAATAAATACATTTTCTTTTAGTTTTATTATTTTTCCCTAACTAAGGGGGTGATAACGGGGGGTTTGATTTACGATTTATGGCGGTTTTTATGTTTGGCGGCTGTCGCACGCTAAAAGACGCTTTTTATTGTAAAAATAGTTTTTGCATCACCACATATTGTGAGCTATAATTTTTCCGTATTTTGACCCACCGAGTCATGTGAGGTCTTATTTTTTGCGGGACGAGTTGTCGTTTTTATTGGTACCATTTTCGGGCACGTGACATTTTTTGATCGCTTTTTATTCCGATTTTTGGGGCGCAGAATGAACAAAAACCAGCGTTTCATGAATTTCTTTTGGGGGGTGCGTTTACACCGTTCCACGTGCGGTAAAATTGATAAAGTGGTTTTATTCTTCGGGTCAGTACGGTTACAGCGATACCTCATTTAGGTCTTTTTTTATGTTTTGTCAGTTTTTTGCAATGAAAACAATTTTATATAAAAAATAATTATTTTTGTATCGCTTTATTCTGCGAGCTATAACTTTTTTATTTTTTTGCGGATGATGCTGTATGGCAGCTCGTTTTTTGCGGGACAAGATATCGTTTTCAGCGGTACCATGCATATTTATATGCATCTTTTTGATCGCGCGTTATTGCACTTTTTGTTTGGTGGTATGATAATAAATCATTATTTTTTGCTTCGTTTTTTATTTTTATTTTTTAAGGGGTTCACTAAAGGGGTTAACCAATGGGACAGTTTTATAGGGCAGGTCATTACGGACATGGCGATACCAAATATGTGTACTTTTATTGTTTTTGTTTTTTTTTATTTTGAAAAAATGGATTTATTGGGGAATATTTTTTTTTTTTTTTACTAATTTATTTAGCGATTTTTTTTAAATTATTTTTAACACTTTTTTTTTTTTTTTTACTTTATTACCTTGTCCCAGGTGGGACATCACTGTCCTGTGACAGATCGCTGATCTGTCACATCACAGATCACTGTGACAGATCAGCGATCTGACACAGGCACTGCTGCAGACTTCCTCATGCCTGCGCTTTGCAGGCACTGAGGAAGCCAGCTTCCTCAGGCCCCCGAAGGCCCCCATCGCCATCTTGGATTCGGGGGCCTGGAGGAAAGGAGCCCCCCGCAGCAGCGCTGCACATTGCGCTGCCGTGGGGGGCTCAGGGAAGCACGGAGGGAGCCCCCTCCCTGCCGATGCTTCCCTTTAACCCCCGGTACACCGCGATCGCGTTTGATCGCGGTGTGCAAGGGGTTAACGTGTCGGGGGCGGTCCGTGACCGTCCCTGACACATTGTGCCGGGTGTCAGCTATGATAATTAGCTGACACTCGGCCGCAATCAGCGGCGCTCACCACATGGGCGCCGCTGATCGCGATGACGTAATATTCCGTCCATGGTAATTAGGTCCATGGTCACATGGATGGAATATTACGTCAATTGTAGGTAAGGGGTTAAAAAGCATAAAGCAAGATATAATAACATTCATTTAAACCTGAATTATATGCCCCATTGGTCAAAATGCATAATAAATCTGCTGCAATGACCCGGTACTGCGATCACCAGACATCAACACAATTTCTATCGGCTCCTCACGTGTTAACCTCTGTGACATGTCAATGGCTGTAAATAAAGAGAAACTTGTAAATAACTCATGAAAGGATAAAGTTACGTTAAAACCAAGCACACCATTGTTTTTCTTGTGAAATTCTCAATAATTTGATGTGTCACATGACCCTCTTCCCATTGAAAAAAAATAAAGTTGGATCCAAAATGGCTGACTTCAAAAAGGCCGCCATGGTCACCACCCATCTTGAAAAGTTTTCCCCCTCCCATATAATAATGTGCCACAAACAGGAAGTTGATATCACCATCCATTCCTATTTTATTTAGGTGTATCCATTTCTCGCAAGTGAGTATGAGCCCTATCTATGAGGATTCCACTTTGTCAGTGCTACCATCTTGTGCATTTGCTTGTTTATTTGATTTGATCATGACTTGCAAGATCTTGTTCAACATACTAAATTTCAGACACAACTTACCTTTTTGAGAGCTCCGTTTTGAAGCTTTCAAACTTTTTGTTTTTGCCTCAATAACATTTTTCATTGTTTATATGCCTTGTGTTTGGAGAACTTTTTCTCTACATAGGTTTCTCTTCATTTCACGGACCTCCGTGTTATTTCTTAGAGCGTTTTTCTGTTTTCTTATGAATGAGTCCTGCTTTTGTCTTGAATGTAATAATAGCTGGAGATTGGTGTGGTGACTACTTGCACAAAGCCTTAAAAAGGCCTTCATGAGGGAAAATCACATCAATTCTGCTTTTGGAATCATGGTTTGGGGTGGCATAACACATAATTATACATTAATAGATCGGAGTTACATTTAATTGGTCTTGGTACCAATGGTACAGACATTTCTCCAAAGTGACCAAGGAGCAATTTTTCACAATAATGCCAGGCAGCATGTTTTTCGTGCTACAGTGAGCAGCCTGCATGGCCTAAATTTGCAACCATTGCCTGCAACATCTCTGGACTTGTCTCCCATCTACACATCTGGTAAGTCATTGGTTGGCAAGGAATTGGTCAGCACAGGATATGGATGACTTCAGTGTCCAGCCATTCTTCACACAATAATAGCCTTATTGATAGCATGCCAAGGCGTATAATTGTGCTGCGTTCACACTCAATACTGAAGAATGTAAGATGATTAGAAAATGTACTTTCCACCTTTCATCATCTCGATATGTGCATTGTTACTGTTCCTTTTTGGTGTTACAATTTCAATGTTGAGGCATGTATAGACAACATCTACAGTACATTCGGAAGCTTCCTTGGTCATGATGTAAATATGCTCCGTCATGTGTTGGAGCCACATACCCTTGATAGCAAGAAATAAGCATGGAAGGTTGGACCTGTAAATAGGGAGAAGGCTACGGGAAAATAATTCAGCAGCATGCTGTGTGCCACAGTTATGCACCTCCCAGAACACCATAGTTTCAAGTTGGCAAACATGGGTGCGAAACAACGAGGAATCCATTTTATATCTGAAAAAGCATGTTTAAATGGTAAAACTTTTTGGTTTCATGCGAATCTATCCTTGCCATTTGCACCTTAGCACTTTATGCTGATTTATGTAAATTACTATATTGAGTAAAATAATAAAATCTTTCAAAATGAGCCTTAATACTACATACGATCATTCGTAACTGGATTATAAAGGCTCTGAAATTGTTATTTGTATCTGGCAGATTTTCAGCAGAGATGTTCTATACTACAAAGCAGACATGGAAGCCTCCTGTGATAAACTAAATGATGTGAAAGTCTTCCTGCCCTAGTATGCTACCCCTGTGTACTAAGTATCCCATAATTACTGTATCCTGTAGATGTGCCTGCTTAAAGCACCAAAACGGCTCCTTTCCAAAGTGTATAGTAATTAACCTCTGAGCAGAGTAGATATTAAATCTATAATAACGCCATGAGGAAAATACTGTATTAATGTGCATCAGCCTTAAATAAATTTTAGCCAAGTTTGTAACTAGCAATTATAATTGGTACATATAATTAGACATTATAATTAGCATACGTTATGAAATCTACTTGTTTGCTACATTCAAAATACATGCACTTTAATTGTCAGTCCACGATAAGAATGAGAGTTTGTCCAAAATGCATTCCATTTACTTTAGGGCCCATGGTATAAAACAGAAGTATACTGCAGTTACAATTAAAACATTCTGCAGTCAATTTTTGGAAAATGTGAACAATCCTTGCATATAAGTATGTTTGTCAGTACTAAACCTTGTTTTATATGCAGTACTGTGGAAAAGATTTAGGCAGGTATCAAAAAAATGCTGCAAAATATGAATTCTTTCCAAAATAAAAATGTTGATAGTTTATTTTTATGAATTAACAAACTGTAAAGTAAGTAAATAAAGAGAATTCTAAATCAAATCAGTATTTCATGTGACCACCCTTTGCCTTGAGCATCAAAGCATCATTTCTAGTGATGAGCAAACGTGCTCTGATAAGGTTTTATCCGTGCTCCTGTGCTAATAAAGTATCTTCGGTGTGCTCCAATATTATGTTCGAGTCCCCATGGCTACATGTCTCGCAGCTGTCCGACAGCCGTAACACATGCTGGGATTGCCTAGCAAACAAGGAATCCCAGAATGTCCTGCAGCTGTCACACAGCCAAAAGACATGCAGCCACGGCTACTCTAACCAAGTATTCGAGCATGAGGAAGATACACGAGCATACTCAGACAGCACGTTCACTCATTACTAATTATTTCTTCTATGTACTTGCACACAGCCTTTGTAGAAACTCAGAAAAAGGTAATTCCAAACATCTTGAAGAACTAACCCCAGATCTTCTGTAAATGTAGACATTCATAAATCTTTCCCACACAGACTTGATGAAGTTGAGATCAGGGATCTCAACATCTCAATGTTCTTTTTTTTACACTGAATATAGTTCATAATTACATTGTCTATATGTTTGGAATGGTTTTCCTGCTGCAGAATAAATTTGGAGACATTCAAATGTTTCCATTTTGGTATTTCATAATGCACAAGTATCTGCCTGTATTTCTCAGCATTGAGGACACCATTTTAATTTTGACAAAATTCTCAACTCCATTTACTGAAAAGCAACTCCAAACTTGCAAGGAGAGCAGCATAATGTAGGAAAGGAGATCCTGATTCCAACGATGTATCCCTTCGTTTACTGCAGTGTCATGTAATATTAACCAGATCAGAGAAAGCTTCCCCTGCCCACACCAGGCTCCCTATGTACATAGCCTATTGTCAGGGAGCTGCTCATCACAGGAGGGGGAGAGTCGGACCAGGAGGTACATGGCAGCTAGTCACAGCAATGATAATGTCCAAGTGATAATACCTTCATTGTATGTAAACAACAGCACACTGCTTGACAAGTGAGACATTGTTGAATTCAGAGTTTTCACCTCTACCCCATGCTGTCCTCAAATTACACAACAAAAGCATGCTGATAGATTCATTTTCACTGTTGTCTGCAGACACATTGCTGTATCGCGCTCCAACCCCAAACAACAAACTGTCTTCAATATTGAACTGCAGCCCAGTTCCTATGTTTCATGGATCATTGAGTTGCCTGGTCTTGTTTACATGTCAGAAGTTTGTTTTTTGGCCGCAATTCTTCAATTAAGAGTAAGACCATTTTTGGCCAAACTTCTCTGAAGATTAGATGTGTTTAGCTGCCTCCCACTGGTTCCTGCGTTCCTGCAATTTCTGAGCTGATTGCACTGCTGGACATCTTCCTTTTTCGAAGGAAAGATAACATGATGTGCTCTTCATCTGCTGCATGAAGATTCCTTCTGAGTTAACCACTGTGTCTAGAGTCTTCAATTTTGCCGATTTAATCATAATGGAAAGTCATCAGGGAAGCATCCATTTGACTAAAAATGTAATCTGCAGCAGGGCTACAACCCCCAACATACAGTCAGTGTCATTAAGAACTATCTTCATTGTAAAGAAAAACAAAGCAATATGGAAGTGGTGATATAGCCCCACAGAGCCATGATCTCAAATCATTGAGTCTGTTTAGGATTACATGGAGGGACGGAAGGATTTGTACAAGTCTATCAACGAGCTCCTTCAAAAACTGTGTGCAAGTGTACCTAGAAGAATTGATGCTTTGCAAAGGGTGGTTCCATAAAATATTAATTTGATTTAGATTTCTCTTTGTTTATTAAGTTTTCATTTGATAAAAATAAACTATTAAAAATTATGCTTTCGAAAACATTCTTTCTTTTTCCACAACCATAGACATTTTGGTTATTACCCACTGGAAACTTTAGTAGAAAGTATAATTACATTTTCCACACCTGCACTTTTCACTAGCACATATATGGCAGTTATTAGCCATAGAAATATTTAGTAGAATTCAGACTGCTAATTACAAGAACAGAACTGAAATATTCCGAAAAAGTGATAAGGAATTCTTAAAATGAGAGCTTTTTTGAGAACATGACCCAGTGTAGTCTAAATACAAGAATATATACACTTTCCGACCAATCCCATAGCTACTCCTTATCTCTGCCTGGGTCCCCCAACTGTCTCTTTGCATCCTGTTTTAAATAATCGCTGTCACCAGTGATTGACTGCAGAAGTCGTACATGGTTCTCATCAGTAGAGTAAGCAAGGTGACCAGTAGATAACCAGGCAGTGGTACAGAGGAGCACAAGGGGGTCAGTAGGTGAGCATAATTTTTTTTTTACTTTTAGACACCCCCAGGCTCAGCTGAAAAATGAAGGACTGGGCAACTCCTTTAAAGAATGATTCCAGACATAGGATTATAAGGAGAGATAAGCAAATAAGTTCAAGTGGAATTGAATTCTACTCACATTTTGGAAAAATCTGCTTTAGCCAAAATGCAAAATTGTTGCCATTCGATTCCACGTGGATTCAGCAAAATAGCGGCTGATGGTCGCAATTCTTCTATGCCATAATGGGCCATAAAAATGTTAAAATAATTTAAAAATCTTTATACTCACCTCATCACTCACTTCACTGACCACACTGCTACTTACAGCCACCTGTCCGGTCCTAGGCGAATCTAGCGATCCTCATTGCTCACGTTGGAAACTTTAGACCTTTTACACTCTGCTGGATGTCTGGCTATTATGGCACCAGGGACCATTCTACACATGCGAGCAGTGGTTTGCACCTGTGCTGCCCCAGCCTTTATCAATGGAGGTCTGCTGCATCCTGCTAGTGCATTAGTCAGGGTTTTGGTGAGTTAACCTTTCAAATGTGTGTTTTTTTTTTTAATTTTTGGGAATTTTTTCCTTATGTGCGCTACACATGCGAGCAGGAAGGTCATAGCGGATGTCATGAGGTCATTACACCATTGTCCCCTAGAATGCTTGCGCAGAACCCACCTGGGCTCCATGAAAGCTGGAAGTCCACCACACTGTGAGTGGCCCGGAGAATTCAACATGAGTGGCAAGGGTTCAGAATATTTGGTGAGGACCACACCAATGTTGTTCTGTAAAGAAGGGGAAATAGAGGTGAGCAGTGAAGTGAGTTTAATATATAAATATTTTTAACATATTACATTTATTATATTCTGGGATCTGTACAGGCCCAGAGCATAAAAAGGAACACTACATTCATGGTGAATAACTTGTCAACAAAACGAATTTCCTGGAAAAATCCACGCAAACATTTGAATTTGAATTTTGCCTGATCTGCTCATCTCTAACAATAACAGAATTACAAAATAAAAAAGGCCCAAAACACAATAAGAAAACTAATATTTTACTGTCCTATAGGTTTTGCATGTGAAAAATTTACATATTTTATTACATTTCCATTACTCAGCTAATCCTGTTAGGATACTCATGCTACTGTAGCTCAACATCCTACTTTGTAATTCCTAGTATCCTCTTGTATTACTGTCCGCCCTCTGAGAAATGTGATTTGCACTTATACAAGCTTATTAAGCAAAGCCACATTTGCCTGAAGAGAGGACCTTTCCCCACTTGTCATTGTTGAGACATCAGAGGTTATGTAACATAGATGACAATATTTCTCTTCTTAGACCCTTGCGGCCACTTGACTGATGGTCCACCAATATGAAATGGATAAGGATCCTGCCTTTAGTCACTGTCACGGTGTGACTGTGGGATAATAGGTGTGCACCTATACTGACCCTCAGGCTAGGGGTATGGGTCGCCCTCACACCCAGGGCAGCGGGGTACCCGGTACCGGGCCGGTGTCAGGGGGAATGTGTCACAGCAGCAGTGACCCGGTCCGTGGCCCTGGATGGCCAATGTCAATGGCGGTGGTGTTAATGGTGTTAAAGTTTATTTGAATAGTTTGTGACGCCACCCGTGGTGTTTGGCAAGTGAGATGGTAAGCCAACGCTGCATGCAGATCCACTGGGACTGATGGTGGGGTGAGGCAAAGCTGGTATAACTCCCCACAGGTGGAGCTGTAGTCCCAGGGCAGTGTAGGTGCAATAGACGAGGAGAGGAGCAGAATGGAATAGATGCTGTTAACCAGATGTAGCGGTGCTGGAGGTGTTAGCGACGAATGAATGGAGGACACCAGGGCTTGTAGTTTCAACTCTTTACTCACAGTTCGTGGTACCCACTGGTGCCTGCCTCCATGCCATGTCCTCTGGGGTAGAGACTCATTCAACCTCCCAGGCAAGTCAGGGTTCTCCTCTCCAACACTCCGCCAACATGTTCTTTCCTGAACGACTCCTCTATTGCGCCTTTTAGTGTGAAGAACTCCAGTACCGTAGTTCTCTGGAATTCCTCCTGTCAGATGTTCCTAGAACCTCACTTGTATGACAGACAGCTGTAGCCTCTATCGGGGACTCCCTTCTCAGAAGTCCTGGCTCTCTATCCAGTTGCTGTTGTGTCCCAAGTCTTTGATGGGAGTAGTGCATTTACAGCCAACTACTCCACCGGTGTCTGCTGCAGAACCATAAGTGTCCATACAACCTTGGGGACCAAGCCCCGGCCTTGCACTGAGAACCTATATGCAGGGTTCCTCTTCCAACCCACAACTCCTCTCTGTTCTCCTACTCCTTTGTTCCGCGCTGTTCCTTCTCTCTCTTATGGAAGCTTAGGTTGCAGGTCTACGTCTTTCTCTTTCTCTTCTCTTTCCTGTGCCAGCTGGCTCAGATCACCGAGGCAGCTGCAGCACTCTTTCTAAACTGAACTCAAACTGAACTCAAAACTAACTTCCGAACTGAACTTGTCTGGGACTCACCCCAGACTGACCTACGATCATCAACTTTCCCCCTCTTTTATACTAACTCCACCCACCTCCCAGCACATCTCGTGTTACGAAGCAGGGTTCCACGAAGGGTGCTCTGCTACCCCCAGCCTGAAGCTGCTAGGCAGACCTACTGAACTATCCTGTGTGTGGGACGCAGATGTTGGAGCGTGGAAAGGAGTTCCCACCTTACCCAGGTGGTGGGGCACTACACCTTAGGAGAAGGTGCAGTACCTCTGTGGCGACTGAGCCTCAGGGGCGCCACAGGTACCTGGCTATCCCTGTCCCAGGATTACTCCTGGAGGTGGAGATGCCTGAGACTCGTTCCTTCCTATGCTCGTAAGCAGCACTAGACTGTACACTGTGTGGGAAAATACAAAACAAGACAGGGCAGGAGTGGAAGCACAATCACACAACACTCTCTCAAGGAAAAACAAAGAGGACTATAAAGTGTACAATCTGAGAGGCAACAAAGTAATATAAAAATAGCTAGGGGGAAAGGAAAGGATTAACCAAACACCACTTGCAGCAAGTTTAGAAATAACCACTAATAGCCAGGATGTGTGCAACTCTCCAGACCAGGATAGAGAACTATTGCTGGCATTACCTGAACAGCGGAGCCAGCGTAAATAGGGAAAGAGCAAACATGCCTGGTTTTCCCCGCAGCATGTTACCACAGGCAATCAACACGCTAAGTCCAGCATAGATTTAACACCTTGTAACCTGCCTGCAAACTGCAGCTCTAGAAGTCAATGCCCAAGTCACTCTGTGCTGACCACAGCCAACTAAAGAGTCACAAGGAGGAGTGTTTGAATCTGTGGAATCTATAGACCCTGACACTGCCATGACAGTTGGAGATGTCTGAGAAAACCTCCTTGTTACAGTCACATGGAGTTGTGTCATTACGTCACAGCACAGCAAGAATCTTCAAGTCCTGTTGCACATGAATAAGGACTAAAGCCCCCGTTACACATAACGATGTACCAGCGATCCCACCAGCGATCTGACATGATGGGATCGCTGGGACATCATTAGGCTGATCGCTGGTGAGCTGTCACATAGACAGCCCCAGCGATCAGGACCAGCGACGCTGGACGCTAGTTTCTAATGTAAACGTCGGGTATCCAGGAGCCATGACTCCTGGATACCCGCTGTTTACCTTGGAAACCGGCATACACGCTGGTTTCCAAGGTAAACATTGGGTATCTAGGAGCTGCTCGACTCCTGGATACCCGCTGTTTACATTAGAAACCAGCGTCCAGCGTCGCTGATTGCTGGTCTCTCGCTGCCACATGCAGCGATGCAAGCTGGCCAGTGGGAGACTAGCGATTCGAAAAACGTCCCTGGCCGATGCTGCATGATCAGCGATAACCGGCAGGGGGGCTGGTCGCTGATCCCCATCACAAACAGCGATCTCGCTGTCGAGATCGCTGATGTGTCACAAAATCAGCGATCTTGCTAGCGAGGTTGTTGTATGTGATGGGGCCTTTAGGATTGTAGGTGGACAATGGCTTATCAATGCCAATGCATGTGAGAGCACTGTTTTACTCAGATGAATATTTTAGAAAGTTGATAGCTCCTTATACTGTATTTCCATTTTTTTCTCCCTATATTTTTTTTTGGGGTCCTTGAGACTAATCTGGAGGTAATCTCTTTATAGAATTACCACATCATCCAAAAATATGTAGATTTGAGAGTTCTCAGCTTCTTATACTGTATTTCCATTTTTTTCTCCCTGTATTCTTTTTTTTGGTCCTTGAGACTAATCTGGAGGTAATCTCTTTATAGTATTACCAAATCATCCAAAAATATGTAGATTTGAGAGTTCTCAGTGGTTGATAGTGATACCTTTTAATGGCTAGCTGAAAAGATGGTAACAAATTGCAGGTCTACTGGCTAACATGGTACAAAGATATACACTCACTGGCCACTTTATTAGGTACACCTGTCCAACTGTGTGTTAAGACTTAATTTCTAATCAGCCAATCACATGGTGGCAACTCAGTGCATTTAGGCATGTAGACATGGTCAAGACAATCTCCTGCAGTTCAAACCGAGCATCAGTATGGGGAAGAAAGGTGATTTGAGTGCCTTTGAACGTGGCATGATTGTTGGTGCCAGAAGGGCTGGTCTGAGTATTTCAGAAACTGCTGATCTACTGGGATTTTCACGCACAACCATCTCTAGGGTTTACAGAGAATGGTCCGAAAAAGAAAAAAAATCCAGTGAGCGGCAGTTCTGTGGCCGGAAATGCCTTGTTGATGCCAGAGGTCAGAGGAGAATGGGCAGACTGGTTCGAGCTGATAGAAAGGCAACAGTGACTCAAATTGCCACCCGTTACAACCAAGGCAGGCAGAAGAGCATCTCTGAACGCACAGTGCGTCGAACTTTGAGGCAGATGGGCTACAGCAGCAGAAGACCACACTGGGTACCACTCCTCTCAGCTAAGAACAGGCATCTGATGGCTACTTTCAGCAGGATAATGCGCCATGTCATAAAGCTCGAATCATCTCAGATTGGTTTCTTGAACATGACAATGAGTTCACTGTACTCAAATGGCCTCCTCAGTCACCAGATCTCAATCCAATAGAGCATCTTTGGGATGTGGTGGAACGGGAGATTCGCATCAGGGATGTGCAGCCGACAAATCTGCGCCAACTGTGTGATGCCATCATGTCAATATGGTCCAAAATCTCTGAAGAATGCTTCCAGCACCTTGTTGAATCTCTGCCACGAAGAATTGAGGCAGTTCTGAAGGCAAAAGGGGGTCCAACCCGTTACTAGCATGGTGTACCTAATAAAGTGGCCAGTGAGTGTATATCTTTCCTGTATCAAATCATCCAACACATTTTAGCCTACTTTAAAGTTGTCCATATCTGAGTCAACAGTTTGATGCAGCAGCAAAAAAGGCAAATACAATTATGGGATGTATTAACAAAAGCATACAGTCTAGATCACGTGAAGTCATTATTGCCCTCTGCTCCTCTTTGGTCAGACCTCATCTGGAATACTGTGTCAAGTTTTGGGCACCACATTTAAAGAAAGACATGAACAAACTGGAGCAAGTTCAGAGAAGAGCGACCAGAACGGTGACCGGTCTGCAAACCGTGTCCTATGAGGAACAGTTACAGGATTTGGGAATGTTTATCTTGCAAAAAAGAAGACTGAGAGGAGACTTAATAGCTGTCTGCAAATATCTCAAGGGCTGTCACAATGTAGAAGGATCATATTTATTCTCATTTGCACAAGGAAAGAATAGAAGCAATGGGATGAAACTGAATGGGAGGACACACAGATTAGATATTAGAAAAAAATTTTGACAGTGAGGATGATCATTGAGTGGAACAAACTGCCAATAGAGATGGAAATTTCTCCTTCAATGGAAGTCTTCAAACAGAGGCTGGACAGACATCTGTCTGGGATGATTTAGTGAATCCTGCTTTGAGCAGGGGGTTGGACAAGATGACCCAGGAGCTCCCTTCCATATACAGAGTGGTCCAAAAGTAGGTGGACAGAAAATAATAACATTTATATTGATTTATATATAAAATTATATTTACTGACACAAGCATAACATTGAAAAAGGAGGATATGGCTGATAGACACTCCGGGATTCAGGACAGCAGAGAGATAGATCTGAGTGTCATCTGCATACAGGAGGTACTGGAAGCCATGGGACTTTATGAGTTGTCCTAGGCCAAGAGTATAGATGAAAAAAGTAGGGGCCCCAGGACAGAGCCTTGGGGGACTCCAACAGAGAGGGTGCGGGATGAGAGGTGGGAGGAAAGTTGAGCATGGACATGCTGTTCAAGGAGTTTGGAAGCAAACGGGAGAAGTGATATGGGGCGATAGCTGGGCATAGCAGTTGGGTCAAGGCTTGATTTTTTGAGGATGGGTGTTATGGTGGCATGTTTGAAGGCAGAGGGGAAGGTACCGGAAGTTAGGGATAGGTTGAAGAGATGGGTTAGGGCTGGAATGATCATGTTAGTGAGGTTGGGGAGCAGGTGGGAAGGGATGGGGTCAAGTGCACAGGTGGTGAGGCGTGATTTGGAAAGGAGATGAGTAAGCTCTCCTTCAGTGATGTTGGAGAGGGAGGTTATTAGGGAAGGGCAGAGGTCTGGTATGTGGAGTGATTGGGGTGGTGGAACTTTAAAGGTTTGCCTTGTTTGGTCAATCTTGTTTTTGAAGTAGGTGGCAAAGTCCTCAGTAGAGATGAGGGGAGTTGGAGGTGGCAGTGGTGGGTGGAGGAGAGAGTTGAATGTGCTGAAAATAAAATGTTCATTTTTAGTACTTTGCAGAGAATCCTTTGCAGGCAGTGACTGTCTGAAGTCTGGAAGCCATGGACAGCATCAAAACCTAAATTTATCCCTTTGGGATTCTTGACACATGGGGCTCAGTGGGTCCTCTAACCCGAGATCACATGGACCAGAACTCATCTCACTGAACGCCCACACTCCTTTCCAGTGGGAAAAATACTACTCAGACAGCACAGGATGAGGGTAAAAACAGCGTAGCCATACTTTATTTAACCACAAAACAGACAATAACATAACAGTCCTAGAAAAATACCGAAGATGGTGCAAAATTACAGTCTCAACCTTCAGCTGACTAGCAGGACTAGAGCAGCTGCGACTTTGGGGCTTCCAGGGCCGACTACTCCCACCTGTAAATTATGTAAAAACACATAAATTCAATAATCAATGTTCGGACAATAGCCTATATTTCTTGGGCTACTGAAAATAGACGTCTGTCATAATTAATGCTGTGTCATCACAATGACGCTTTGCCAGGACTTTACTGCAGCTTACTTCAGTTGTTGCTTGTTTGTGGGTCTTTCTGCCTTAAGTTTGGTCTTAAGCATGTGAAATGCATGCTCAATGGGGTTGAGATCCGGTGATTGACTTTGTCATTGCAGAATATTCGACTTCTTTCCTTAAAAAACTTTTGGGTTGCTTTTGTAGAATGTTTTGAGTCAATGTCCATCTGTACTGCAAATCGCCATCCAATCAACTTTGCTGCAATTGTTTGAATATGAGCAGTAATTATTGCCTTTTGCACTACAGAATTCATCCAGCTTTTTCTGTCTTCAGTCACATCACCAATAAACACTAGTGACCCAATGACATTTAAAGCCATGGATACCAATGCCATACTGCCCCACCATATTTTACAGAGGGTGTAGTGTGCTTTGGATCAAGACCCATTCCAACCCTTATCTATACTTTCTTCTTCCCATCCTTCTGGTACAGGTTGATATTAGTTTCATCTGTCCAAAGAATGATTTTCCAGAATTGGGCTGACTTCTCTAGATATTATTTGGCTAAGTCTAATCTGGTCTTTCTATTTATAAGGCTGATTAATGGATTGCACCTTGTGGTGAACCCTCAGTATTTGCTCTCATGAAATCTTCTTTTTGTTAAGTATCCACTTGGGTGGATATTGTGAGGAGGTTTTTCTTCACCATGGAAATGATCCTGTGATCATCTACCACGGTTGTTTTCCGTCCTGGTCCTTCCATCCTATGTCCTCGTCCTTTTGAATTTGAAGCTTACCACTAAGCTCTTTTTTTCAGAAAGTACCAAACTGTTGATTTGTCCGCTCCTGAATTTTCTGCTCTCTCTGAAGGATTTCTTCTTTTTTCCAACCTAACTATGGTCTGTTTCTCTTCCATTAACCGCATGTTTTGAGTTCACAGCAACAGCTTTCAAATGCAAAGGCCACAGATGGAATCAGCTCCAGATCTTTCACCTGCTTAATTGATGATGGATTAACAAGAGAATAGTCCATACAGCCCATTAAAGAGAATTTGAGATAATTGTCTAATTACTTTTGGTCCCTTTAAAAAGAAGCAACTACATATTAAAGAGCTGTAATTCATAAACCTTACTCCAATTAGGATATGAATATCTTCAAATTAAAGCTGAGAGTCTTCAGTTTAAGCACATATTGATTACATATCTTGAATATGTTTTGGCAAACAGCTAAAATGCTAAAACTTGTGTCACTTTCCAAATATTTCCTGAACCTAACTGTTAGGGTGTGTGCACATGCTGGGGATTGTCCTCTGTGGATTTTTCCGCGTGGATTTGTCAAAAACTGCAGGTAAATCCGCAGGTAAAAAGACCTGCGGTTTATCTGCGGTTTATCTGCAGTTTTTCTGCGGTTTTCCCCCGCGGTTTGACACCTGTCATGGAGCATGGGGTTAAACCGCTGCAGAATACGCACAAAGAATTGACATGCTGCGGTTTTGAAACTGCAGCAAGTCCACATGGAAAAATCCACACCGTCTGCACTGCGGTTTTCATTTTCCATTGATTTTAATGGTACTGTACACCGCAGCAGAAGCTGCTGTGGATCCGCAGGACCAAAACCACTTCGGATCCACAGCAGAATCCGCACACACCCTTAGACTTACTGTCATAGGTCTTGAAAAAAATATTATTCATTCATTATACACACTGACATAGCACCCTCATATTCTTCAGAAAACATTATCACTGTACCCATTGGTGCTCACAATCTAAATTCATTATCACCATGGTTTTAGAGTGTGTGAAAAAACTGGAGTACTCTGAGGAAACCCATTGCAAAAGAGGAGAATATACAAACTTCTTGCAGATGTTGCCATTGGTGGGATTTGAACCCAGGACCCCGGTGATGCAAAGCAACAGTGCTGGTATTTAAGACATAAATTTGGCCTTAGGAAATTTCAAACATGCTGAATATTTCTAATTTCTGAAATAATGTAAATGTCATAAATTGCTCATACCGGCCCTAAACATTTTTTCAAAGGTTAACCAAATGATCTGTTACCTTAGTGTCATGATTCCAGTGCAGGTTTTTGAGCTGCACACCGGGGGTTAATGTCTGGAGCTCTGTGCAGGTTTTGACCTGCACACTTGGGGTTAATGATTGTGGCCTCTTTCTGGTTCTGGGAGAGCTTCATAAACCTCTGGGTAGCTTCAATCCCTGCCAGTTATACTTTTGCCTTTGGCCTAGTGTGCTGACCCCCGTGTGCCTGTATATTGCTATAGCTTGTTTATATGGTTCTGACCCGATTCTGTTTCCCGTTGTGAGTTTGCCTGTTGATTTTGTACTGCGTTATTATCTGTGTATGACTCATTGCCTGTGATCTGACTACTCTCTGCTCGCCCCTCTTGTACCCTGCAGCTATCTCTGTGTATGACTCATTGCCTACGTCCTGACTATTCTCCCTGTCTATGCCCCTTGGTAACTTTGTCTCGCAGTTACTCTGCTAGGAATTGTCTTGCAGCTCCTAGCTCTGTGGAGTTTAGGCCACGCCTCTAGCAGTCACGTGCTTCAGGTCCTGCGGGTCTGAAGTACACATCTATTCGGTTGCTGCCCGCTCCACAGGTAGCTTTGAGCACGCTTTCGCTTTACTCAGGGCACGCGCACTGGCTCAGTGAGCAAGCTCAGTGCAGTGTCTTTGACATTATAACTGGCCTACAGTTTGTTTTTTTCTCTCCTCACTTCTGCTGCATGGACCCAATGTGTGCTTTATCTGAGCAGGTGAAAAGCTTGACTCAGTCACTGCAGAAGCTTAGTTTGGAACACCAAGCTCTGGCCCAGTCCCAACGGTGGGTTGAGGACTCAGTTCAGGGGATGCTTTCCGCTGACTTCCAGCAGGTGGGGAATAGAGATGTCATTTTAGTCCCACCTGAATCCCCGGTTAAATTACCAGATATGTTTTCTGGTAACAAGGATGATTTCAGGGCATTTAAGGAGGGCTGTAAGCTATTTTTTTCTCTGAGACCCCGCTCCTCTGGGAATGAGAAACAGAGGGTGGGGGTGGTGATGTCCCTGCTTAGGGGGTCCCCACAAGCCTGGGCATTCTTGCTTTCCACTTCTGCCCCTGAGAGAATGTCTATGGATGCATTTTTTGAAGCCTTAGGGCTTATTTATGATGAGCCTGATAGAGTGCGGTTGGCTGAGGACAAAGTAATGAGTGTCTGTCAGGGGGAGCACTCGGCCGAATGGTTCTGTACTGAATTCAGACGTTGGGCAGCGGAGATTTCCTGGAGTGACGCCGCCCTGCGGGGGCTGTTCCACAGAGGCCTGTGTGAACGTCTGAAGGATGCTTTGGCACTTCATCCTCCGCCTGACTCCCTGGAGGATGCCATGGTCCAAGCGGTTCGCATGGATCGCAGGCTGTGGGCTAGAGGCATTATGCAACCGGAAACACCCTTATTCTTCAGTGGAGATGAGACCCAGACTCTTCCTATGGCTATGGAAGTGAACGCTGTCACCTGTGAGGGAAAGGAAAGAAGATGCCGCCGGGAAAAGCAGTTGTGCTTCTATTGTGGGAAATCTGGACATTGGAAGAAGGACTGCCCCTCCTGTCCGTCATCCTCCAAGATGGCGGGAAACGACTAGGTCTGGGTAGTAATCGAGGAGGCTACAGAGACCTTCAGGTACAATTTTCCTCATGTGCAAAAATGGTGCTGCAGGTGGAACTGGAACTTGGTTATGGTCCTGTTCAGACTACTGCTTTTATTGACTGCGGTTCGGCTGTGAACCTGATTGATACCAAGGTTATGACTCTTTATAAGATAGGGACAGTCAGGCTTCATGATCCTGTTAAACTTGTGGCAATTGACTCATCTCCTCTTACCCAAGACGGTATCTGTTGCAGGTCTGAACTTTTTTCTCTAAAAGTGGGTTCCACTCATGTGGAGAAACTAAGTTGTCTGATGGTAGATAACTTGCCTGCAGGACTGGTACTGGGGATGCCTTGGCTTCAATGCCATAATCCTACCATTGATTGGGTTACAGGGGAAATCACTCAATGGGGATGCAATAGTAAATGTGGTAACCGGGGACATCTTGTTAACGCTGTTAAATCAGTGTCTGTGTCGTCTGTCGATCTGGAAGGTATTCCGGAGTACCTGAAAGATTTCGAAGACGTTTTTTCCGAAAGTGAGGCTGAGGCGCTGCCACCACATAGACCCTATGATTGTGCCATTGATTTAGTACCCAGAGCCAAGTTACCTAAGGCTCGATTGTTCAATTTGTCTGGGCCTGAGCGCCAAGCCATGAAGGAGTACATAGCTGAGAGTATCCGCAAAGGGCATATCAGGCCTTCTGTGTCACCTGTGGCAGCAGGGTTCTTCTTTGTGAAGAAAAAAGATGGTGGTTTGCGGCCGTGCCTCGACTTTCGGGAACTGAACAATATAACGGTTAGGAACTCTTACCCGCTTCCCCTCATCCCAGACTTATGTAACCAGTTAGCTGGGGCCCAATGGTTCTCCAAGTTGGATCTGCGGGGGCCTACAATCTGATAAGGGTTCGGGAAGGGGACGAGTGGAAAACGGCATTCCTCACATCAGAAGGACTCTTCGAGAACCTGGTAATGCCATTTGGGTTAACTAATGCACCCGTTATTTTCCAAAATTTCATCAATGTTGTGTTTTCTGATCTGATAGGCCATTTTGTTATTATTTATTTGGATGATATTTTGGTGTATTCCCCGGACAGTCAATCTCACTTGCAACATCTAAAGACAGTTCTCCAGAGACTCAGGGAGAACCAATTGTTCGCCAAATTGGAAAAATGTTCATTTTTTGTACAGGAGCTGTCTTTTTTGGGGTTGATTGTGTCCTGTGAGGGGTTTCGTATGGATCCTAAGAAGGTGCTGGCGATCGCTGACTGGGTTCAGCCTCGAGATCTCAAGGGGCTCCAGTGCTTCTTAGGATTTGCGAACTATTACCGGAGATTCATTAAAGGTTTCTCACAAGTGGTTAAACCACTCACGGATCTTACCCAGAAGGGAGCTGATGTAAAAAAATTGGTCTGTACTCGCTAAGGAATCCTTCTCAGCTATTAAGAAATGTTTTATGTCTGCCCCGGTGTTGGTGCAACCTGACCCGTCCAAACCATTCATTGTGGAGGTGGATGCTTCTGAAGTGGGGGTGGGGGCTGTGCTGTCCCAGGGTCCGGCCACCCTTACCAATCTCAAGCCCTGTGCCTTCTTCTCCAAGAAGTTCTCTTCAGCTGAGAAAAATTAAGATGTAGGCAATAGAGAACTTCTTGCGGTCAAGCTGGCATTTGAGGAATGGAGGCACTTTTTGGAAGGGGCGGCTCACCCTATCACGGTTGTCACAGATCACAAAAATTTGGCATACCTTGAATCTGCTAAGAGGCAGGCCCGTTGGTCACTTTTTTTTTCACGATTTCAGTTCTCAATTACTTTTCGACCGGGATCCAAAAATGTTAAAGCAGATGCCCTGTCCAGAAGTTTTGATCCAGTGTCTCCCCCTGAGCCGCCGTCCTCCATTCTTCCCCCAGGGGTGGTAGTTTCGGGGGTCTCAACTGAGTTGGAACAAGAAATCCTAAGGGCTCAGGCCCTAGCTCCGGCAACCAGGCCAAGCGATAAACTGTTTGTTCCAGATTCATTGCGGTCTAGACTTCTGCAGGAGTTTCATGATTCTAGGCTGAGTGCTCATCCAGGTATCACGGCCACTAGAGAGGCAGTAATCAGGGGTTTTTGGTGGCCTTCATTAAGGTCCGATGTCAAGGAATTTGTTTCTGCTTGTGGCATGTGTGCCCGTTCCAAAAGCTCGCATAACCGACCGGCTGGGGAACTCATACCTCTACCGGTTCCTGATAGGCCATGGACTCATCTTTCCATGGATTTTATTACCGGTCTTCCACCTTCCAGGGGCAATACCGTGATCTGGGTGGTGGTGGACAGGTTTTCTAAACAGGCCCATTTCATTCCCTTGGCAGCATTACCTTCAGCAGAAACATTGTCAAGGTTGTTTGTGCAGCATGTGGTCCGATTGCATGGGGTACCCCTGAATGTTGTGTCTGACAGAGGTGTGCAGTTTGTGGCCAAATTTTGGAGGGCGTTCTGTATGAAATTGGGCATCTCACTCTCCTTCGCGTCGGCATATCACCCGGAGAGCAATGGTCAGACCGAACGCACCAATCAATCCCTGGAACAAATTTTCAGGTGTCTGACCTCCGCCAGACAGGAGGATTGGTGTGATGCATTACCGTTGGCTGAATTCTCTTTTAACAACCGGGTGAGTCAGTCCACCAACATGTCCCCATTCCTGATTAACTACAGCTTTAATCCGCATTTTGGGGAGTTTTCTCGGGTGGATTCCGGTTGTCCAGGAGCAGAGGGGTCCGTTCAGCGGTTAAAAAACCTCTGGGCTGAAGTCCGGCATAAAATCTCTCGGGCCCAGGGGAGATACAAATATTTTGCGGACAAAAAGAGAGCCTCGGGAGACATGTTTCAGGTGGGAGAGAAGGTTTGGCTCTCCACGTGTAACATCAACTTAAAGGTACCATCAGTTAAGTTGGGACCAAAGTTCATTGGTCCGTACGAGATTATGGAGATAGTCAACCCTGTGGCATATAGGTTGCGTCTCCCCGCCTCCTTAAAAATATCTAATGTGTTCCATAAGTCTCTGTTGAAACCAGCAGGATCTATCAAAGAGAACTCTGAGACTGTTGTTCCTCCAGTGCTGGTGGAGGGTCAATTGGAGTATGAGTTCGGACATATTGTGGACTCTCGGCGGGTGCGCCGCTCTTTGCAGTACCTGGTCCACTGGAAGGGATATGGACCAGAAGAGCTCTCATGGGTCCCTGCTCGTTCGGTACATGCAGATCGCCTGGTTCAGGCGTTCCATGCCAAGTACCCGGGGAAGCCTGGGGGTCCAGAGGCCCCCCGTTGAGAGGGGGGTACTGTCATGATTCCAGTGCAGGTTTTTGAGCTGCACACCGGGGGTTAATGTCTGGAGCTCTGTGCAGGTTTTGACCTGCACACTTGGGGTTAATGATTGTGGCCTCTTTCTGGTTCTGGGAGAGCTTCATAAACCTCTGGGTAGCTTCAATCCCTGCCAGTTATACTTTTGCCTTTGGCCTAGTGTGCTGACCCCCGTGTGCCTGTATATTGCTATAGCTTGTTTATATGGTTCTGACCCGATTCTGTTTCCCGTTGTGAGTTTGCCTGTTGATTTTGTACTGCGTTATTATCTGTGTATGACTCATTGCCTGTGATCTGACTACTCTCTGCTCGCCCCTCTTGTACCCTGCAGCTATCTCTGTGTATGACTCATTGCCTACGTCCTGACTATTCTCCCTGTCTATGCCCCTTGGTAACTTTGTCTCGCAGTTACTCTGCTAGGAATTGTCTTGCAGCTCCTAGCTCTGTGGAGTTTAGGCCACGCCTCTAGCAGTCACGTGCTTCAGGTCCTGCGGGTCTGAAGTACACATCTATTCGGTTGCTGCCCGCTCCACAGGTAGCTTTGAGCACGCTTTCGCTTTACTCAGGGCACGCGCACTGGCTCAGTGAGCAAGTTCAGTGCAGTGTCTTTGACACTTAGTTTTTTGTCGTCATTCTCTTTTGTTACTACTTGTACTCTTCGTTTCTATTATACAGCATAATCTCATTTATTTTTTCCATGGTGTATCCGATAAATGTATAATTCTTGGGGTTCAACTAGCATAAACTACCCACTTATCATGAGAATTTGATTTCCAAAGTCATTTGTGTGAATGGAGCTACATGTGTCACCATTTAGTATCTATGGGACCAGAGTTCATGCATTCTTACTACCACTCTGATAGATTTATAGAAGTGAATGGAAGCTCTTCAATTACATACAGTGGGTATGGAAAGTATTCAGACCCCTTTAAATTTTTCACTCTTTGTTTCATTGCAGCCATTGGGTAAATTCAAAAAAAGTTCATTTTTTTCATTAATGTACACTCTGCACCCCATCTTGACTGAAAAAAAACAGAAATGTAGACATTTTTGCAAATTTATTAAAAAAGAAAAACTGAAATATCACATGGTCGTAAGTATTCAGACCCTTTGCTCAGAACTTTTTGGAATTTACCAAATGGCTGCAATGAAGCAAAGAATGAAAATGTAAAGGGTTCTTTATACTTTCTGTACCCACTGCATATAGTTATGTATTTAGGGCATCTTTATAGACATCCAAATCTGAAAAGATATGCCCTGACTTTAAGCACAGTGTGGGTACACAGAAAAGGTGGTTTACTGAGAGGGTACCAGGTAAGAAATAAGCTACAGTATTTATTTTTCTAAACTAACCAAGATATTTTCTAAAGAAATAGTGAAGCCTTGCGCTTGTCTTATAAGATTCTCCTTAAGAAGAAACTTCAAAAGGAACTGAAGTAGGCAGCATAAAATTCCCCAGTGCATTTTACGAGTACAGTGTTGTTTTTCCTACTGACGCTATCAAGAAAGGAAAAGGGCAACACTTATTTTGAAAATTCTCTTTCATGTTCCCTGATGCATTTTGCAAACTCTGTTAGATAATCCTATCAGCCACATTTCTCAGTGATGTACGGATTGGAGTGTCCATGCATTTTGTATGGAATAGATATCAGGCATCAAGCACAAACCACAAGTAATTTGTGCTCTTGTTTTGGGGTCAGACTATCCTCTGCCTGGATACCTATGATTTTCGAGCTGCGTCTAAGCTTCAGTTACTATTTCCCAATGCTCTGTAATTTTTAACACTAGGGTAAATGTGATTACAATGGAGCAGCCAGATGCTAATCGGAACAGCATATGCCACGTACAACGAAATATGGTCGCATCTCTCCGCGTGTGAATGAAACGAGTACAGCTTTCTTGACATGTAAGAAATATCACACTTTACAAGCTCTTCAATATTCTACAGTCAACAAGAGCATGTTTTAAGGCTGCACTCATTGATTCTGAGGTTAAGGATGCGTGAGTAGGCGGCCATGCTTCAAACAGATCACAATGGTCTTTAGCATTCAGTCCAGATGAAACCTGACAGCACCGCTCAGCTGAACAGCGCTCTGTCACTTTGGAGCAGTGAACTAGGGCAGTAAAAAGAAGATATTTCTTGGGTTGTGATTCAAGAATTTTTTTTTCCCACATAATACCTGCACATTAACCTAAAATCACCAATTTATTAAGATTAATGACTTATTGCAACAAATAATTACCCTTTTAAAGCACCCGACTTTAAGAGGAACCTGCCAGCGCATTTTTACCTATGGATGTGATATGGCTGTATAAGGACTTGTCCCTCAATAAAAAATGACATCTTTCATAATATAAATCCTGTTTCCCAGCCATGAGAACTCTAGAGTAGAAGTCCTATGCAAATCTGAAAGCACAATGTGGGGCATGTCAGTGCAGGCAGACTGATTACTTCAAGTGCATTGACACACCCCTTGTGCACTACCAGTCTGATTTGCATATGGATTACACAATAGATTTCTCTTGACTTGCACATTAGATTTTTAAAAAAAACGTATAATTTTTATTGAGGAACATACACAAGTTCATCCATGCCACTACTTCCATATGTAAAAATGTACTGATAGAATCCTTTCAGCAAATATTTAAAATTCTGCCATCCACAAAACCTTTTTTTCCTTCCTTTCCTCAGTTTTGAATATTTTTGATGATTTCTTTGGTATACTTATATGTTTTTAGAATTTGAAAATTAAATATGAAATTAGCAATGTAAGGAAATAGAAATTCACCTAAATTAATAGACTATCAAACATCAGCTTTGGAATTTCCCACACAGCAATGGCATAAAGTGAGACTAGGGACTTTTTTTTTTTTTAAGTGGCGGAGGAATACAGTGCGGAAGGATACCTACCTTCCGTCATTGGATTCCTGCAGCCCGTAGAGAACGGCAGCATCATCTGATGCTGCCGTTCTCTACCCAAGATCGTTGTGGGACACACTCGTGGACTGCTTCGGATCGTGGGTGAGTATTTTTGTGGTTTGTTATGTTAATATTTATTCCGGAAAAGACAATGGCTTTGGGGAACAATGTGACAAGTATTGGTAAGTATGTTACTCTATGTTATATGTACTGTATGTCTATGTATGTATTGTATGAATGTATTGTATGTAGTATGTATGTGGTATGTATGTAGCATGTAGTATGTATGTAGTATGTATGTAGCATGCATGTAGCATGTAGTATGTATGTAGCATGCATGTAGCATGCAGTATGTATGTAGCATGCATGTAGTATATATGTAGTATGTATGTAGCATGCATGTAGTATATATGTAGTATGTATGTAGCATGTAGCATGTATGTAGTATGTATGTGGTATGTATGTAGCATGTAGTATGTACTGTATGTAGCATGCATGTAGTATATATGTAGTATGTATGTAGCATGTAGTATGTATGTAGTATGTATGTAGCATGTAGTATGTATGTAGTATGTATGTAGCATGTAGTATGTATGTAGCATGCATGTAGCATGCATGTAGTATGTATGTAGTATGTATGTAGTATGTATGTAGTATGCATGTAGCATGCATGTAGCATGCATGTAGTATGTATGTAGTATGTATGTAGCATGCAGTATGTATGTAGCATGTATGTAGTATGTATGTAGTATATATGTAGTATGTATGTAGCATGTAGTATGTATGTAGCATGCATGTAGTATATATGTAGTATGTATGTAGCATGTAGTATGTATGTAGCATGCATGTAGTATGTATGTAGCATGTATGTAGTATGTATGTAGCATGTATGTAGTATGTATGTAGCATGCATGTAGCATGCATGTAGCATGCATGTAGTATGTATGTAGTATGTATGTAGCATGTATGTAGTATATATGTAGTATGTATGTAGCATGCATGTAGTATATATGTAGTATGTATGTAGCATGTAGCATGTATGTAGTATGTATGTGGTATGTATGTAGCATGTAGTATGTACTGTATGTAGCATGCATGTAGTATATATGTAGTATGTATGTAGCATGTAGTATGTATGTAGTATGTATGTAGCATGTAGTATGTATGTAGTATGTATGTAGCATGTAGTATGTATGTAGCATGCATGTAGCATGCATGTAGTATGTATGTAGTATGTATGTAGTATGTATGTAGTATGCATGTAGCATGCATGTAGCATGCATGTAGTATGTATGTAGTATGTATGTAGCATGCAGTATGTATGTAGCATGTATGTAGTATGTATGTAGTATATATGTAGTATGTATGTAGCATGTAGTATGTATGTAGCATGCATGTAGTATATATGTAGTATGTATGTAGCATGTAGTATGTATGTAGCATGCATGTAGTATGTATGTAGCATGTATGTAGTATGTATGTAGCATGTATGTAGTATGTATGTAGCATGCATGTAGCATGCATGTAGCATGCATGTAGTATGTATGTAGTATGTATGTAGCATGTATGTAGTATGTATGTAGTATATATGTAGTATGTATGTAGCATGTAGTATGTATGTAGCATGCATGTAGTATATATGTAGTATGTATGTAGCATGTAGTATGTATGTAGCATGCATGTAGTATGTATGTAGCATGTAGTATGTATGTAGCATGCATGTATTATGTATGTAGTATGTATGTAGTATTTTTTTTTTTTTAACATTTAACACATTAGCCGGATGATGGGACTACTACTGTCCCATCATTGGCTAATGTGTCAATCACTGTCATGGTAGCAGGCATCGCCAGATGGGACTTGTAGTCCCATCGGACGATGCCTGCACAGACCCCCGAAGCCTGCACAGACCACCGGCAGGCCGGCACAGCCCCCCGGCAGGCCGGCACAGCCCCCCGGAGCCTGCACAGACCACCGGCAGGCCGGCACAGCCCCCCGGCAGGCCGGCACAGCCCACCGGAGCCTGCACAGCCCCCCGGCAGGCCGGCACAGCCCACCGGAGCCTGCACAGACCACCGGCAGGCCGGCACAGCCCCCCGGCAGGCCGGCACAGACCACCGGAGCCTGCACAGACCCCCTGGCAGGCCGGCACAGCCCCCCGAAAGGTCCGTACAGACCCCAGAGAGGCTGTACAAGGCAAAAACAGGGTTTTTCTTATTCCGATACCGGAAGTCCCATAGACTTGAATGGGACTTCCGGTATCGGAATCGGCGATACCAATACTTTTTTTAAAGATCGGCCGATCCATTCCGATCCGATACTTTGAAGTATCGGACGGTATCGCTCAACTCTAACTACTAAACAAACTATAGAGGGTTCTGTTCAGACTTTTCTTAACATGGCTTGCTAAACTTTCTGGTACTGTATATTTTTACAGCAAGGCCTTTATAATCATTAAACTACTATGGCACCAATGGACTCCATGAAAATCACAATTGTCAGGACTCTGACATCTGGATTATCCTGAAGAAGCTTTATACTTCGAAACAGGTTGAAATAAACCACCCCCTTACTGTACCATACTGGGATGTACATCTCCATTCTGTCGGCAGCACGGAATTTGTCCACTACCTCCCTTAACAGTCTGATGTCTGATGGTCGCTTGCTGACCCGTGTATCTGCTGCAGCTGATATTCGACATTATATGCGTTTTTAACAAAATTGAACAGGTCATTTTAACCTGAGTGCTATAAACTAACTGTATATCTCGGATAAGACCCTGTTTGCGCTAATCTTTTAAAAATAATAAGGTCTATCAAAGTGATCAAAAGTCAGCAACCAATAGGAAAAATCCCTGCTGTTGGTGAGCACAGGCAGGCAGATCTTGGAGGGTGCACAGGGCATTCACCCACAATTTTTACTTCATGAGCAGGAGGAGGGAGTCCGGGGGGATGACGTGTCCTGGAGTAAGGTGCTGTTGGGAGCTTGGGAACATCATTTGTCTCTACTGTAGCATGTTATATCATGTCAAAGGAGAGAGAAATTATTTTTACACGTGATCATACTTTTTTTTACATGATCACCGTTATTTTGCCCCTTAGTGGCCACCTTTTTAATTGGTTTCAGTGATTGTTAAGGGGTTAAACTCCTTAAGCTTGCCATAAACTTCATAAAACTTTTGGCCACAAACTTAGGTCTGATGAGAATGCCTGTGTTTGGAATATGTAGGGGAAATATGCTGTTGTCAGGCACCTCTGTTGGTGACTTATCCCCCATGAGAACAAAATGATCGAGCGTATTGAGATCCAACTTCCAAATTCCCTATGACATTGGCAGATCAATGAGAGTTCCACATAGGGCTGAGTCAGACAGACATATAACTCGTGTGAGAATCACATCGCACTGCATGGACTGGCCCGGCCCCTTTCCTGACCTGAGCAAGACACCATGATGGATTACTATGCAGCTATCAAGCACAGGTCAGGAGAGCAGACAGCCAGTAGGAGGTTTACAATGCGATTCTCGCACGAAAAATACGGCGATCTGTCTCTGCACATACACACATACCCATTAGATCATTAGCTGAAATGGGGTAGGGGGAATTAACTGTGAATAATAGAATGCATATAGTATAATACAAAACAAACCCAGTACGTACCTTGATGAATAAGTGTTGACTAGTGTTGAGCATTCCGATACCGCAAGTATCGGGTATCGGCCGATACTTGCTGTATCGGAATTCCGATACCGACTTCCGATATTTTTTCAATATCGGAATTCGGCATCGGAATCGGAAGTTTAAAGTTGATTGACAGCCTGACGTCATCATGATGCGCGGTGTGTGCGCATCATGATGCGCCGTCATTTCGGGCCTTCCGGGGGTCTCTGCCGGCCTGCCGGGGGGCTGTGTGGACTGCCCGGGGTCTGTACCGGCCTGCCGGGGGGCTGTGCCGGCCTGCCGGTGGTCTGTGCACCCTGTGGGGGTCTGTACCGGCCTGCCGGGGGGCTGTGCCGGCCTGCCGGTGGTCTGTGCACCCTGTGGGGGTCTGTACCGGCCTGCCGGGGGGCTGTGCCAGCCTGCCGGTGGTCTGTGCACCCTGTGGGGGTCTGTACCGGCCTGCCGGGGGGCTGTGCCGGCCTGCCGGGGGGCTGTGCTGATGTCCGGGGGTCTGTGCAAGCATCGTCCGATGGGACTACAAGTCCCATCTGGCGATGCCTGCTACCATGACAGTGATTGACACATTAGCCAATGATGGGACAGTAGTAGTCCCATCATCCGACTAATGTGTTAAATGTTAAAAAAAAAAAAAAAAAAATACTACATACTACATACATACTACATGCATGCTACATACATACTACATGCATGCTACATACATACTACATGCTACATACATACTACATATATACTACATGCATGCTACATACATACTACATGCTACATACATACTACATATATACTACATGCATGCTACATACATACTACATGCTACATACATACTACATGCTACATACATACTACATATATACTACATACATGCTACATACATGCTACATACATACTGCATGCTACATACATACTACATACATACTACATACATACTACATGCATGCTACATACATACTACATACATACATACTACATGCATGCTACATACATACTACATGCATGCTACATACATACCACATACATACTACATACATACTACATACATACTACATGCTACATACATACTACATATATACTACATGCATGCTACATACATACTACATGCTACATACATACCACATACATACTACATACATACTACATACATACTACATGCTACATACATACTACATATATACTACATGCATGCTACATACATACTACATGCTACATACATACCACATACATACTACATACATGCTACATGCTACATACATACTACATATATACTACATGCATGCTACATACATACTACATATATACTACATGCATGCTACATACATACTGCATGCTACATGCATGCTACATACATACTGCATGCTACATGCATGCTACATACATACTACATACATACTACATACAATACATTCATACAATACATACATAGACATACAGTACATATAACATAGAGTAACATACTTACCAATACTTGTCACATTGTTCCCCGAAGCCATTGTCTTTTCCGGAATAAATATTAACATAACAAACCACAAAAATACTCACCCACGATCCGAAGCAGTCCACGAGTGTGTCCCACGACGATCTTGGGTAGAGAACTGCAGCATCAGCTGATGCTGCCGTTCTCTACGGGCTGCAGGAATCCAATGACGGAAGGTAGGTATCCTTCCGCACTGTATTCCTCCGCCACTTAAAAAAAAAAAAAGTCCCTAGTCTCACTTTATGCCATTGCTGTGTGGGAATTTCAACTATTCCCACACTATTGTTGTCTAGTTAATCATATTGTCATAATCTATGATAGAAAAAAAGAAGGAAAACTTTTAAATATAAAAAGTGTATGACCTTTCTTCTAATTTCACCTTATTCTGATTTGAAACAATAGTTCTTGATATAAATGAGGCAATCAGCGGTGAGTTGATTCTTGGGAGATTAGATTCAACAAGTACAATTACTTATTAGAGACAACTGTGGTAACATAAGACTTACTGTTTAGATAAATAAATTAGTGCTGAAAGGAGAGAAACCAATCAATATGCAAAACTGGATCATTTTCAGACCCTTGAATCAATTCAAGTGATGTAAATCATCAAATATATTTATATTTTTGCCTAAATAAGGTGTTACCATGATTAACGCAATATTATGAGATGAAATGTTGTACATGCAGCTTAGCAGTTAGCTGATGGGATGCATGTACATCATACATATATATGAGCTTGCACATAGAGTGCCATCATATAGAGTTTTGTGCATCACTGTATGTAGTAGAGCTTCTCTCTAGTGATGGGCAAACCCGAACAGTAAAGTTCCAGTTCCGTATTGGACACCTAGTGTCCGTGCACAGACTCTGAACATGGACTTCAACCAGAACAAAGCTTGTTGAAAGGCTGTAGTGCTGCCAATCAACAAGCTTTTCAGGTGTGGGCACCTCCGGTCCATGGATACTTGGTCCTCTCCAGGTTAAAAATAGCAGCTGGAAACCACACCAGAAAAGGTGCATCCATTCAAAATGCTAATTTTGCACTTTGCCCACCTCTTCCCACTTGCACTGGTGGGTTAGCAAGTGGAGTAATATTTGGGGTTGGTGTCAGCTGGGTTAGTGTCCGCTGACATCAAGCACAGAGGTCAGTAATAGGGTGTCTTCTAGCATACACCCCCATTACTAACACAATAAGTGAATAGCTAATAAAAACACAGACACCGGAAAAAAATACTTTTTTTAAATAAAGATTCCCCCTCACTCCCTCATTTGCCCATGTATTAATTAAAAACAAATCCAGGAAGTTCCGACTGTGTGAATCGCCCATTGAATCCTATGGGTACTAATTGTGAGAAAGTTCTCAGAACGAGATTTCATAGTTATCTCCTGTTTAGTGGTAGGCATGGAAATTTTCATGCTCATGCCTGCCACTTACCACAAGTGAACTTATGGAGTCTTCTTTTCAAAATGTTCTCAGAATGACATGAGATTTACCTTATTTTTATTAACTAGCTAAGGCAAAGCAGACTGCTGGGGGCTGATATTAATAGGTTGGGAAGGTCAATAGATACATGTCCCTTCCCAGCCTAGTAAGACCAGACCTCAGCTGCCTAGAAATGGCACATCTATTAGATGCACTAATTCTGGTGCTTAACCAAAGCTTTTCCCAACTGCGCTGGTATGGTGGCAATTGTGGGGTTGATCTCAGCTGTGTAATGTCCACTGACATCAAGTCCATCAGATTGAACAGGTGAGTTTAATCTGAGTGCAAATCTTACTGTATTTCTCGGATAAGACTCTATTTGCACTGATCTCTTTTACAGTTTCTTGGTTAACCCAGTAAGTATAAAGAAAACAAAATGCACTGCATCTAATGGATGTGCTATTTCTGGGGTTGCTGAGAGCTGGTCTTATTAGGTTGAGAAGGGTTAATGAGTCTTTAGAATTATCTTAGGTGTTTTATGTCTAAGAATCAGGAGAATTGGGTTACCTACAGTACTGTGCAAATTAATTGGGACAAAGCATTTTTTTAAATAAAATCTTAAGTTGGTTACCAGTCAGTGATTCAAACCAGTTTTAACTGCTTTGAACAGGTGTGAGTGCCTGTTCAAACCAGTTAAAACTGGTTTGAATCATTGCTGGTAACCAACTTACGATTTTACGTAAAAAATGTAAAAAATGCTTTGTCCCAATTAATTTGCACAGCATTGTACTTACCTCTAGCTGAATTTGCAGTAAATAATTGTTGTCATGAGTCTACTGGTTAGTCTCCATTTTTCGGGCATACAGGTTTCATCCTCAGTTCAGCTCATTTAACAGGAATAATTCTTCTGGAATACCTGAAAAGGAACAGTTTTCATCATCAATTACATCTGTGTATCAAGGGGCTATTGATAACTTATGGACGATGGGGTCCAAATTTCAAAGTGTGGCTGATTGGAGGTGTTTGGTGCTCCAGATCTGTGTGTTGGTGACTTGGTATGGTTGTCCTCAAAGAATATTAAGTTGAAGGTTTCCTCTTGGAAACTGGGTACCAGGTTCATAAGATTGTGGCCGTCGTCAATCACGTAACATTCCCCCTTGCTTTGTCGCCCACCTTTAGGATCCGTAATATGTTTCATCAGTCTCTACTCAAAAAAAGTTTCGCCTTCTGCACCATCACTGCTATTGACAACTCCTGTCATTGTGTATGGAAATTTAGAACTTCAGATAGAAAAGATAGTTAATTCTTGCTTAGTTCGTCGGTCACTTCAGTGTCTGTACACTAGAAGGGTTACGGTTCTGAAGAGAGGATGTGGGTACAGGCATCTGACGTCTGTGCGGCCAGGCTGATCCAATTTTTTCATGTGTTAAACCCGAATCTGAGGTTCTGGAGGTGTCTTGCAGAAGGAGGGTACTGTCATGGGTCAGAGAGGAGCCAGAAGACCGCAGTGTGATTTTTCCTGCTCCTGCGCTGATTAGAAACACTTCACCAATCTGCTCAGTTGAGGGATCCTGGAGGGTTTAGGATCTCAGCTGTGCACTGTTAGTCACTCCCATCTCCTTTATAAACTGGGTCCTGGCTAGCTCTCATTGTCAGAGAAAGCTTTTGCTGTATGTCTGTAGGTTGTTATTGGTGGTTATTAGAGTAGGCAGTTGGTGGATTTATCTGTGACTGTTGCTGGATTTTGAGTATGTGATAATTCCTTTTCTCCTCGTACTTTGGTTTAACACCATCCTCCTCTTCCCAGTGCATCCCTCTGTTATTTGTGTGTATATTGTATGTTGCATGTTTGGTATTTTTTTCCTACCCCTGTTCATATTACCTTGTCAGTCTGATTGGTGTATTAGCGTACACTACTCACCTCTTCCCTGGGTGAGTATGGCTTAGAGGGGATTCAGGAGCTAATGCAAGGTACACGTCTTCACTATCAGAAGTAATCCTGGGAACAGGACGAGCTAGTGCAACCCTAGCATTTGGTACAGGAAAGGAGCCCCTGGGACATCCGATAACAAGGTCGTGACAGGCTGCAATTGTGGTCCAGACTGGTCACTAGACCACGGCAGCATAAATCACATTGCTCATCTGAAGTCAGGATCCATCACATCTGTCTGGGCTTCAATAAAAATGAAATCTCTCTTTAACACAATTTTTCTCATGCCAACAAAATACGGTAGATCCC
This sequence comes from Dendrobates tinctorius, assembly GCF_039654945.1. Taxonomy (NCBI): domain Eukaryota; kingdom Metazoa; phylum Chordata; class Amphibia; order Anura; family Dendrobatidae; genus Dendrobates; species Dendrobates tinctorius. Next base: position 1,339,009 of record NW_027361699.1, on the reverse strand, counting down.
ATCATGGCAGCCATGATTATTTTGGTGGGATTAGGGGACTATTTATATGTGCAGGATAATGGTAGAATTTATTATGTCCGTTGGTGTTGTCCATATTTTTCAATTAGACTTCTCAATAGTCTTTATAGTTTTATTACCATAAGGACACAATTTTCATTCTGTTATGGATCACATATAAGACAAGGTAATAGAAAATCCTTTCCTCCAGTACTTCCATGATAAGCTGTATGTAAATCAACGTATTTCGAAAATAACTAAAATTTTCTTTTTATAGAGCCATAAATAAGTGGATATATCCGGATGGCTTGTAAATAGAGAGCACTCGACTATAAAGTCAGTGCATGCAATCCTATGAAGCCTGTGGTTGTTCTCTATTTAAATGATAATAGCATTGAAAAGAATATCACCTTACCATCAGGTATATGGACAACATCACATTGTCTTATTAGGTTCCTGTAATTAGGCTGTACTCAATTTTCCCCTGAAAAACAATATTTGTTTAATTAGTGCCCTCTTCTGTTCCTTGAAGACATCCCCCTCTATAATTACTGGTACTTAGCAAGAGAGAGGATGAATACTAAGCTGGAGGGAGGTTGCGAGGAAGACCGGTATTACATTCAGCCCATTTAAATGCAGAGAACATATTATCTGTTTCAGGATGCTAGAGGCGGCTTCAAATGAGGGCTCAGACATACCGATAAAAAGTGAGTTTTCTGCAAAGCAGTCGAGAGTGAAAATCAATTATTTTGCAACACGACAAGTGAAATATAAGGACTGCACAAAAGGCTGGGGATGCAATTGCTAAATAGTTTTCTTTCTTCCTGTCAAGGGTTAGCCGTATCTTCCTTTAATAAATTAAACTAATTATGTATAGTAGAGCTAATTAAAGCAGTGTAACCTGTGGCTCTATTGTGAAACAGTGCCTGAGAATGACTATAATATATAAATGTATATCTATACCACATATATTATTCATATTTACACTTTATCTTACATTATATATATATATATGTATATATGTTTGTTGTGTGGTTATCCTAATCTGTGTGTCTTAGTGAACACGTTTATAGGCCTGTGCCTTTTCCTCAGATTTTTGTGTATTTAACTTTATAGGTATTATCGTTCTATTGTTTCACATTGTTTATAGGGAGGGTACAGTTAAGGACATTCAGGGTAAGTCAACATTGAGTGGGGGTGCCAATGCATATAGTAAGGGTGCCAATCTCCATGATCAGGCAGGAACAAATTAGGATCAGATTAGGAATTTTCCTAGTCTGGACAATGACTTATTGGGTTCAGGTGTTTGTCTCTCCTGGTTTGTAGGTAACCCGTGGGCGTGTGCTTATACAGTCATATCATTCGGCTTCCCATGTCCAATTATTAGCACTCCCCAGCAGAAACCTCTCAAGCCTAGACTTTCTCACACTCTCTGACTCTATCTTCTCTCCACAGCATAGACATAGTCACCTTTTCCTACAATGCCACATTAGCTTTTGGCTCGTTCACTGCTCCTGTGTACAGCAAAATGCAGCAAATCAATAGACAGCCCAGGCACCTGGTCCTCACAAAAAAAGCTGTGATATATCCTCATGGTTTCAGAGGGGCACTGGAAGTATATCCACTCACAAAATGACCTTATCACATGCAAGTAAGCAGTTTTCAAATTCAAGTGAGTCCTCACCTCAGCTAACAGGACAACTTTACAAGTCTCATATCTTCCATATCACACATCCCTAAACAACTTTATTCAACACTTTTAACTCGCTGTGTGCGCAGTTTGTAGACTAGGCACTTTTAGCAGGATTTGCTGATGTAATATAAGACATTGCTTTGGACATCTATTGCAACTTGCTGCAAGGGTGATGCTATTGAAATTTGCATCTTGGGATTTACAAGTCTATTTTTGAAAGCTGTGGAAAGATTCTATTGTTATTATTTTACCCACAGTCTACATCTTTTTTCTTAGTATACTGAGTTTGCTAAATGCTGTATTAACCCCATTCCGATGTCAGGCGTAATAGTACACCGACGTTGGACTACCTCCCTTTGATCTGGGCTCCAGCGGTGAGCCCACATCTTTCCCAGGACATGTCAGCTGTTTTGGACAGCTGGCCTATGCCCAGAATAGCCGCGGGTGGAATCACAATGCACCCGCAGCAATTAACTAGTTAAATGCCACTGTCAAATGCTGACAGCGGCATTTAACTCGCGCTTCCGGCCATTGGGCCTGAAATCCGCCCACCGGTGACCCCGTCACATGATCGCGGGTCACTGGTTTGTTGGTATGACAACAGAGGCCTCCTGGAGACCTCTATGATTGTCAGTGCCGGCTTGCTGCGAGCACACCTGGTGGTCGGCACTAAAAAATAAAAAATTATAAAAGTTCAAATCACCCCCCTTTCACCCCATTCAAAATAAAACAATAAAAAATTCAAACATACACATATTTGGTATCACCGCATTCAGGATCGCCCGATCTATCAATAAAAAAAAGGATTAACCTGATCTCTAAATGGGGTAGTGAGAAAAAAAAGTCAAAATGCAAGAAATACGTTTTTTGTTCGCCGCAACATTTCATTAAAATGCAATAACAGGCGATCAAAAGATCGTATCTGCAGCAAAGTGGTAACATTAAAAATGTCAGCCCGGTATGCAAAAAATAAGCACTCACCCAAGATCACGAAAAATGGTGACTCTACGGGTATCGGAAAATGGTGCATTTTTTTTTTCTTTTTAACAAAGTTTGGAATTTTTTTTCACCACTTAGATAAAAAAGAACCTAGACATGTTTGGTGTCTAAGAACTTGTAATGAGCTGGAGAATCATAATGGCAGGCCAGTTTTAGCATTTACTGAACCTGGTAAAAAAAAAAGCAAACAAAAAACAAGTGTGGCATTGCACTTTTTTGCAATTTCAACACACTTGGAATTTTTTTTCCTGTTTTCTAGTACATGACATGGTAAAACCAATGTGTTGTTCAAATGTACAACTCATATTGCAAAAAACAAGCCCTCACAGGTACGTATTTACAGAAAAATAAAAAAGTCATGGCTCTGGGAAGAAGGGGAGCGAAAAACGAAAACGCAAAACCGAAAAAAGCTCCGGTCATGAAGGGGTTAAAGTGAATGAAATTTAGAAAAATAAAGCTGCAGAATTTTCAGGTCATGCTGTGTTATTATAGTTTCAATGCACTAGGGTAATTTTCTGGGTTTTTCAGATACTGACAAGTAATGACATTTAGACCTACGGTTGTGTTGTCATGTTTGATTTTTTTTTTGTTTCTTTTTATAATATTGTGACAGTAGGAATTCTATTTTTCCAGTTAGACAGAGATTTGTTAGACCCTTCTAATCAGAAAAAGATTTAATGACTATTATTTATAGCTCCTCCTTTGTAGATTATGCAAGGAGTATATCAAGACTAAAATGCATAGCTTTATTCCTCTTGTACAAGATGCCAAGCCTAATCTGACAGTATTTTCTGGTTTGCTATAAAAATGACCCTTCTTGGCATGAAATGAAGCATTACACAGTGCCCATTAAAATCAATGTTTTGCCTGTGTAATGCCGAAAAAGATACTTTATAAATAGCTGAAGCTCTATTTTTATTTAGATTATTTATTTTTTCATCTACAATCAATATTTCACAAGAAAGAAAATAATATTTGATCATAGATACATATATGAACATCTATATACTTGGCTAAATGGCGCCAGATATAAATATTATGAAAAGTTTCTTTTGTGGGTAATTGTGTAAAGAATTAGTGTACATGTCTTAGTAACCTTTCTGAATAGCTTCATGTGTGAGTATATGAGGAATAACACTATTTCTATTTATTTTATATACTTATATATTGCATTTCCCTCTGCAGGCTCTTATTTTATGCCCCTGAGCCAGTGATGGAGTCCAACCCCTATGATGTCCTTTACACATGACAAAGAAACAAAGGGATTTCTATTTTTTCTCTGTGGTGCAGAGATAGATACAGGAGATACATTATGGACATTCATTATATAGCAGCACTGAGCTGTGTGACTGTAAATCCAGCACAGTTGTGAGATAAAACAGTGGCTTGAAGCTGCAGCACTGTACTGACAGCTCCTCATTCCTCCTACCCTCTTCCTTTCCAATTAGTTTAATCAGAGCTATAACCTGACACCTTTATAACTTTACTGGCAGTCAACCTTGCTTTTTGATCAAGATGGATTTGATCAGTTTTTCAGAGTGAATGATGAGTTGAGGAGGCAGAGGAACAGGTGAGAAAGTGGCTCATACGTGGAGAAAGAAGCATTTCTGTTTATTGAAACTACAGTGACATGTATCCCAATCTTATGTGCTTATAGTGTATTCTACTGATTCTGTGCTGCACTGCATAAGCTAGTGGAGTAAGTAGATATATAATATACACCTATGCCTACGGCTAAGTCATAAATGAAAACTTGGCATGAAAACATATGTTATAATACATCACCTGTCATCCAATGCTTACCAGCTGTTCAATCTATTGATGCATTGTAGGTCTATTGTGTAAATTATTGTCTCAGATGCACATGCATCTATCTCATATATATATATATATATATATATATATATATATATATATACTCCGTAGAAGCTCTGTTCAGCGTGAAACGGCCGTCGTCAGCTTTTGCACACTCCTGTCCTCACTCTCCCGGCCATGATATTTTAAACATTTGCCAATAAAGAGCAGAATTTTTTTCACAAGATCGGTGAGTGCTACCTGCTTTCTTTTTTGTGGAATATGTATATACATATACTGTATGTATGCATGTATGTATGTAGATATTTATATAAAGAGATTATATATATATATATATATATATATATATACTAGATGGTGGCCCCATTCTAACACATCGGGTATTCTAGAATATGTATGTAGCTTATTTATGAAGTTTTAATAATAATGCAATAATTCACCCCCAATCCTGATATGCATGGTCCTCTCACCCCCCAATCCTGGTAAGCATGGTCCCCTCACCTTCCATTCCTGGAATGCATGGTCCTCTCACTCCTCAATCCTGGTATGCATGGTCCTCTCACCTCTCTTACCTGGTAAGCATGGTCCCCGCACCCCCCTTTCCTGGTATGCATGGTCCCCTCACCCCCCAATCCTGGTATGCATGGTGCCATCACCCCCTTTCCTGGTATCATTGGTCCCCTCACCTCCCTTTCCTGGTATGCATGGTCCCCTCACCCCCCTATCCTGGTATTCATGTCACCCTCACCCCCCTCTCGTGGTATGCATGGTCACCCTCACCCCCCTATCCTGTTATTCATGGTCCCCTCACCCCCCAATCCTGGTATACATGATCACCCTCACCCGCCTTTCCTGTTATGCATGGTCCTCTCACCCCCCAATCCTGGTATGCATGGTCACCCTCACCCCCCAATCCTGGTTTGCATGGTCCCCCTCACCCCCCTATCCTGGTATGCATGGTCCCCCTCACCCCCCAATCCTGGTATGCAAGGTCACCCTCAACCCCCCTTTCCTGGTATGCATGGTCCCCCTCACCCCCCAAACCTGGTATGCATGGTTACCCTCACCCCCCTTTGCTGGTATGCATGGTCCCCCTCCACCCCATTACTGGTATGCATGGTCCCGCTCACCCCTCTTTCCTGGTATGCATGGTCCTCTCCCCCCACTGCTGGTATGTATGGTCACCCGCTTTTCCTGGTATGTGTGGTCCCTCTCACCCCTCTTTCCTGGTATACATGGTCCCGTCACCCCCCTTTCCTGGTATGCATGATCTCTGTTAAATAAAAAATAGTTATATACTCATTTTCCAATGGCTCGCAATCTCCACTCCACGTGCCCGGCCTCACGGTCCCAGTAATGCCTTGCGCAAAACACTGCTGATGACGTCGCGCTCTAGCGAGAGTGACATCATTTCTGGTCTAAGGCACAAGGCATTACTGGGACCGCGAGGCCGGGTGCGTGGAGTGGAGATTGCGGGCCGTCAGAAGGTGAGTATAACCTTTTTTTATTTTGATTCTTTTTTTACAAATGCGCTGCACCCGACTGAGCGCTGCGACAGGCGCAGCTTACTGTTAAAAACAGCTGCGTCTGTCACTGATTGGTCGCGGCCGCCGGTTACAGACAGACATGATAAGATGATAATATATATAATGTGGTACAGTAAAGGGTGTTTTACTGGATGGGAGATACATTTCTCCCAGCAGGTTAATCTTTGGCTGGGTTTTTCCCTAAAGAGAGGACCTGCGATGATGTCATGGTTACGTGATGAGCCCATGTGATGTTTACCTCACTTGTAGGAGGGGTTATGGGCTATGTAATAGAGGTTGGTGCTTGGCACATGGTGAGTGTGTCTGGAAGATACAGGAACTTGGCTGGACTTAGCCTGTATACAGGATCCCCATGCTGCAGGACTATAGCAGCAAGATTCTCAACAACCCTGGGAATGACACCTGGCGGATGCCGCGGACGTGGCAGCTGCTTAGCTAAGCCTGTCCCGTGCAAGGGGTGAGTCTGGGACCAGTGGTTCTCCAAGCTGGAGTATATTTGTTTTTCCTTACTTTCTGTTAAACGGCTGTTTGCAAAGTGACATTAAACCACTGAAATTGGACTTTAAGCCTGTGTGTTGCCTCGTTACTGCAGCCCTGCCATTACCTACCAGAGCGAATCCCTACAATTGGTGGAGAATGAAAGCAAACGCAGTGAGGCCAGGCTGTTTTTCGTATTTTTTATTTGTACCCCAGCCTTTGTCATGGGTGAAACGAGTGGCACAAACCCAGGCGGCGAACTTTCCAGAAATGAAGGCCACGGTAAAAACACTCATAGAGGTCATGCAACAGCAGCAGGCTATGCAGCAGTCTACACAGCAGCAGGAGGCCATGCGGCAGCAGCAGCAGGAGGTCATGCGACAGCAGGCTATGCAGTGGCAGGCTATGCAGCAGCAGCAGGAAACAAATCAGCTGTTGATACAGCATATCACAACAGCGCAGACAAAAGGAACTAACCGGGAAATCCATGATGTCCGGAAAGCGGTTCGTACGGCGGTTCCGAAAATGGAGAAGCCGGACGATGTGGAGGCATACCTGGAGATGTTCGAAGGAGTCGTTGAGAGAGAGAAGCTACCCCGGGACCAGTGGGCAGAAATCATCGCTCCGTTTCTGGCCCCAGGACCTTTGAAAGCGTATCAGGACCTACCCACGGAGCAAAGGGCAGACTACATGGTCGTCAAGGCTGAGATACTGGCACGTCTTGGGGTAAATGTGTTAGTTAGGGCCCAGCGAGCACACCAGTGGGAGTTTACCCCCTCCAAGCCGGCTTGGTCCCAGTATTACGACCTGATGCACCTGTTATGAAAGTGGTTGCAGCCTGAGGTGTTGTCCCCCATGGCCATGCTGGACCGCATAGTGACTGATACGTTTTGGAGGGCGTTGCCCCCCCTCCAGACATGGGTTGGACAGGCATTCCCTACTAATGCCATGCAGAGGATAAACCTCATAGAAAGGTATGGGGCTACCAAAGAGCTACATGGTGGGACTCCCCGGAAGGTAACAGGAAGGTTCCCTAAGTCTCCACCCCTGGATCGGCGAGCGGAGCCCAGGAAGGCCGCTCAAGACTTATCTGGGGAAGTAAGGAGCCCCAAAATCTGCTGGCGGTGCCAGGAATCAAGTCATATGAGAGCTGATTGCCCTCACCTGGCTGAGCCCAGGGACACAAACTTTGGGTGCCGCCAGTCTCACTATGCCGAACCGATGTGTGCAATGGGCACCCCGAAAGGTCCCAATATGGAACATTTGTGTTGGGTTGAAGTGGAAGGTGCCCCGGCTGTGCCCCTATTGGACTCAGGGAGTCTTGTAATCCTGGTACGGGTCGGAAAATAGGGGTGTTGTGTGTACATGGGGACTTAAAAGACTATCCCACCACACTAGTGGTGATAAACACGCCAGTGGGAAGGCAGTGCCATGAGGTGGGGGTTGTGACTAATCTGCATTATGAAGTGATAATTGGAAGAGACTTTCCTTTATTTTCTGTGCTGTGGCCATCTGTTGTCCCACCTACGGAGCAACTGCCGGCACCAGAGGCAACCAGGTTACATTCTCCATAAGTAGGGCATGAACCTGGTGGCCCGGAAGAAGAAGTGCTGGCGGTAGGGGTAACCTTCCCTTTGGTGGAGGAGGGGAAGAATTCTCCCATAGATGTATTGGCTGGAGAGGTGGAAGACTTGTGCCGGGACCCGAGTGGTCAGACTTGAATGTAACAGTTGACAATTTTGGTACGGCGCAACTCCGAGACCCTTCTTTGGCCTGGGCCAGAGAAAATGTACTGTTTGTTAGTGGGGAACCCCCACAACCTGGGGCAGCTACAATGTTGCCATGCTATGAGCTGAACCAAGATTTGTTGCACCAAGTGGAGAAAATACATGGGGAAATGGTAGAACAGTTACTGATACCTCAGGTTGGTAATGGATTTAGCGCATGTACTTGGGGGGCATTTGGGCCAAAAGAAAACCCTAGACCGAATTCTGCCGTGGTTCTACTGGCTAGGGGTCCATGAAGAAGTTAAACAGTCCTGTAATTCCTGTCCAGTGTGCCAGGTAACCAGTCCCAAGCCTCACTTTCAGAGTCCCTTGATGCCTTTACCAATCATAGAGGTATCCTTTGAGAGAGTGGCAATGGATCTGGTGGGACCTCTCAATAAGTCGGCAGGGGGACACCAACACATCTTGGAAGTTTTAGATTATGCTACCCGATATCCTGAGGCCATTCCTCTGCGCCACACATCAGCTAAGCTTATAGCAAAGGATCTCATGGGTATGTTTTTGCGGGTGGGAATTCCTCAAGAAATTTTAACAGACCAGGGAACCCCCTTTATGTCAAAAATTATGAAGGAACTCTGCCGTTTGCTAAATGTTAAACAGTGGCGCACATCGGTCTATCATGCCCAAACAGATGGTCTGGTAGAAAGATTCAATAAGACGCTGAAGAACATGTTAAAAAAGACAGTTTCCAAAGATGGAAAGGACTGGGATCTCTTATTGCCATATTTGTTGTTTGCAGTGCGGGAGGTGCCTCAGGCATCTACGGGGTTCTAGCCCTTTGAACTATTGTCCGGCAGACATCCACGGGGCTTACTCAATATAGCCAAAGAGGCCTGGGAGAACCAACCTACCCCCAACAAAAGTGTGATAGAACATGTTGCAAAAATGCAAGAAAGAATGGAGACAGTCCTACCCTTAGTCCAGGAACATATGGAGGCAGCACAACAATCACAGAGTCAGGTCTATAACCGGGGGGGGGGGCTCGGGTAAGAACCTTTAGCCCTGGGGATCAGGTGTTGGTACTTGTGCTTACCGTAGATAGCAAATTTCTTGCAAGGGACCCTACGAGACCATGGAAAAGGTGGGGGCAGTAGACTACAAGGTACACAAGCCAGGACGGAGAAAGCCAGAACAGGTTTACCATGTTAATTTGCTTAAACCATGGAAAGATAGAAAACCTTGGTGGGGATAGTCCGCTGCCTGTGTTTCAGATGGAGAAGGCTCCATGACCTCGGGGCGAGGCAGGAGAAGCCCAAGCCGCAGTGAAAATTGCAGACACTTTGTCTCCTAGACAGGTTCAGGAGGTCCGGGAGTTCTTTAGCCGAAATACAGATGTTTTTTCGGAGCTCCCCGGATGCACCTCCCTAATCCGACATGACATTGTCACGGAGCCACAGGCCAAAGTCCCACTAAAGCCATATCGGGTGCCTGAGGCCTGGCAACAAGCCATCTCAGAAGAGGTAAAAACTTTGCTACAATTAGGGGTCATAGAAGAGTCCCAAAGTGAGTGAGCAAGCCCAATAGTCCTAATACCCAAGCCTGATGGGTCTCTAAGATTCTGTAATGATTTTAGAAAACTTAATGACAATTCAAAGTTTGCCGCCTACCTTATGCCTCGGGTTGATGAGTTCATAGAGCGATTTGGGCAGGCACGGTATTTTACATCTCTGGACCTTACAAAAGGTTATTGGCAGGTACCCCTAACAGAGGCGGCAAAGGAAAAAATGGCTTTTGTAACACCAAAGGGGCTGTTCCAGTATAAGGTGTTACCCTTTGGGTTGCATAACGCACCAGCAATGTTCCAGCGATTAATGGATGTTGTTCTCCGTCCCCATCGCCGCTATGCCTCAGCCTATCTAGACGATATTATTGTGTACAGCACCAACTGGGAAAGTCACTTAGCAAAAGTACAGGCAGTGATAGACTCTCTGCGACAAGCAGGGCTAACTGCAAACCCAAAGAAGTGTTCCATAGGGTGGGAAGAAGCTCGGTACTTGGGTTACGTCATTGGGAGAGGAGTTCTCAAGCCTCAAGTAAACAAAGTGGAGGCAATTCAGAACTGGCCCCGTCCTCTCACAACAAAACAGGTAAAAGCCTTTTTAGGTTTGGTGGGATATTACAGGCGGTTCATTCCCAACATTGCAACCCTGTCTGCACCTTTAAGAGATTGCTTAAAAGGGAGGAAATCTGTGATGGTCCACTCAAATGATCAGTTAGAGGAGGCCTTTACAAAGTTAAAAGGGGTACTGTGTGGTACACCAGTCCTGATCACTCCAAATTTCAAAAAAGAGCTCGTTGTGCAGACAAATGCCTCTGGGATAGGGCTCGGCGCCGTGCTGTCTCAGGAGGTTAACGGGGAAGAGCATCCCATTAGTTTCCTAAGCCAGAAGCTTACCCCAGCTGAAACCAGGTACAGTATTGTGGAGAGTGCCTGGCCATCAAGTGGGCACTGGAGTTATTAATGTTATTATTTGCTGGGGAGAACATTTTGGTTGGTGACAGATCATTCCCCTCTTGTGTGGATGAGTCAAGCTAAGGAGAGGAATGCCCGAGTCACCAGGTGGTTCCTGCCCTGCAAAACTTTAAATTTTCAGTAGAACATCGGGCAGGCAGACTACAGGGGAATGCAGATGCCCTGTCCAGAGTTCACTGTATGTCATGTGTCCACCCCCTTAGGGTTCAACATAGGAGGGAGGTATGTGGTACAGTAAAGGGTGTTATATTGGATGGGAGATACATTTCTTCCAGCAGATTAATGTTTGGCTATGTAATGGAGGTTGGTGTTTGGCACATGGTGAGTGTGTCTGGAAGATACAGGAACTTGGCTGGACTTAGCCTGAACTTGTATACAGGATCCCCATGCTGCAGGACTATAGCAGCAAGACTCTCAACAACCCTGGGAATGACACCTGGCAGATGCCGCTGACCTGGCAGCCGCTTAGTTAAGCCTGTCCCGTGCAAGGGGTGAGTCTGGGACCAGTGGTTCTCCAAGCTGGAGTATATTTATGTTTTTCCTTACTTTCTGTTAAACGGCTGTTTGCAAAGTGACATTAAACCACTGAAATTGGACCTTAAGCCTATGTGTTGCCTTGTTACTGCAGCCCTGCCATTACCTACCAGAGCGAATCCCTACTATATATATATATATATATATATATATATATATATATATATATATATACAGCTCGAAAAAATAAAGGGAACACATCCTAGTACGTTGTGTTGTTTAAGTGTTCCCTTTATTTTTTTGATTAGTGTGTGTATATATATATATATATATATAAATATATATATAAAATCTCTTTATAGAAATATCTACATACATACATGCATAGGTACAGTATATATATATATTCATGGCCTGGATGGGATATTTTCATGTAACTACATTAACATTTTTATTAAAATAATAATAATAATAATATAATTCATGATAGACTCAGGATTTTTGTGTTCTTTGTATTTGCAAGGTTGTTCAATTCTGTTATAATGATAGTGTTAATTAAAATGTCTTATCTTCATCATGGTTTTTTTTCCTGTAAATGCATTTACAGAAAATATAAAGAGAGGTTGTACATGACATCAAAGTCTGCTATTTGAAAGAAATTGAAAAATATTAGTGCAGTAATAGACAGCAAAATATACAAAGCTGGCGATGATGATATATTTTTTTGAAGGGCCTAACCTGGCACGGTGGAAGCACTGGCTGTTAACAAGGTTTTGCAGCGTTCTTGTTTGAGACAGACAGATAATAGAAAAAAAGTGTTTACTATCCATGCTTATGCATGTGTTTATTTGACTTACTATATCTGTAAAAATGTATATGCCATTCGCCAACGTGTGGAAGGTGATAAGACATGTTTTCTATGCACTGTGAGTGCTATTGTGGGTGAATTGCAGACATTTTACTGCTCACTGATATCTCTTGGTATACATTCAGTCATATGGTTATTGCACCATGACATCAGGTGACACATCATTTGATTAGATTGCAGAGCATATCCCACAATTTGTAATACCTTTCTTATATGATAAATCACTAGGGATGAGTAAGCACCAACATGCTCACTCTCCTGGGACTTAACATGGTGGGAGAAAGGAGGATCAGGGAGAACATTAAGTGATCCACACTCTTGGCTGGTGAGACTGGACCGTGTGGAAGACTGGGTGGTGCTGCCAACCATTTTGGAAGTAATATCTGCTATCCAATCGACCACCTGTTCGCACTGGTGTGGTTTCACAAGTTGTGCACCGTGCCTCCCTGCAAAGTTGGACAGGAACCTATCTGTTGTGTATGGGATTGTTTGCTCCTGCACCAAGTGTAGTCTTACCTGCCTGACATCCTCGGCATCTGCGAGCGCCATCATCAGCACTTCCACATCCCCACTTCTTATCGCATGCCTTCCTCATTTTCTAATTGCTAAGTTTATTTTTAATAAATAAAATGAGTCCCCTGCAGCAGTCTAAACAGTATTTTGGAAGTTAATACCACCGTAATGTAGCGCAAAGCACAACAAAGTGAAGGAATAGCAAATTTAATCTTTGGATGACAAACTCAATTCAGAAAAAATATTGTATGCGTTTTTGGAGCGTTATATACCACTGAAATTTAACAGAAAGTACGTAATACTCTATTGATGACTAATTGAATCCAGAAAAAATTTTCACCACTTTTTTGGAGCGTTATGTACCATTGATATTTAACAGTAATGCTCTATGAATGATTAATTGAATTCAGAAAAAAAGTTTAAAAGCTTTTTTGGAGTGATAGAAACCACTAAAATGTAAAACAAAGCATGTAATGCTCTATGGATGACAATATAGTACATTTTTTTTACCCTCCAAAAAAAGAATGTAGTTACATGCAGCAGCTATATATTTAGCAACAGACTGCTAAGCCCTGCCTAAATACTGTATTCTTCCACTCTCCCTGCTCCTGCAACTGTCCGTAGGATGAATACAGAATGTATCTGATACAAACAGAAAAGCACAAGATTAGCCCTAAAGGCCCCGTCACACTAAACGATGCACCAGTGATCCCGACACCGATACGACCTTGTCAGGATCACTGGTGCCTTGCTACATGAACGCTGGTGAGCTGCCAAACAGGACGCTGGTATCTAAGGTAAATATTGGGTAACTAAGCACGCGCATCACTTAGTTACCCACTATGTAGCTTAGATACCTGTGTGCTCGTGCTAGGACGCTGGTATCTAAGGTAAATATTGGGTAACTAAGAGCTTGTGGCACTTAGTTAACCGCTGTTTACCTTGGATACCAGTGTCCTAGCACGAGCGCGCAGGTATCTAAGGTACACAGCGGGTAACTAAGTGACGTGCGCGCTTAGTTACCCGATATTTACCTTAAATACCAGCTCCCAGCGGCTGCTTACAGCGCTGAGAGCTCACCGATCGTCAGTCTCCTGCTGCCACAAGCAGCGATGCGTGCTGGCCAGCGGGAAACCAACGATCAAAGAATGGCCCAGGACGTTCAAGCACGATCAGCGATACCCGGCGGGGGGGCCGGTCGCTGATGTGTGTCACACACAGCGAGATCACTGGTGAGATCGCTGTTGCGTCACAAAATCAGTGATCTCGCTAGCGATCTCGCTGTGTGTGATGGGACCTTTAGAAGGACTGTTTGTATGACGGCTCAGCATCAGCCCCAGTATCAACACATGAGGAGTCTGATTAGTTAAGCTGTGCAAACACAGGCCTGGATAACTGCACTCTCCCTTCAATCAGAACTTTCCCTGAGCTTTGCAATGGCCTCAATGATCCGAGTCCGGCAGCACCAGTCCTTATATAACCTCTGATGAGGTAATGCAATCACAGTAATGCCACTAGCTAGCTGGCTATGGCATTACAGTGACTGACAGGCAATCCCTGCATGCTTATTTACTGTGTAACACGGACCAAACATGTGGGGTGGGGATTCCAGCTACAAATTTGAGCTCCAGCCAATGCTCGTCAAGTGCCAAGTAGAGATGGGTGAATTTTTACGGATGTGGTGCCAAATACGATCAGAATTGAATATTGTTTTTGCAATATTCGTCAAACACAGCCGAACGTCATTAGAGTCAATAAGAGTAGAAATTACCAAATATGTTTGGAACCGATCATAAGACATACATTCAGCACAAATAATGGTCGGATTTGGCTCGAATATGTCAAAATCTGATTCGGGTACAAAATCAGAACAAATTCGCTCTTATCTAGTGCCGAGCACATCCAAGCACTCAGATACTTGAGTGATATCTGAGTATCACCGAGCACATTCACTCATCCCTGTAAATCACCATTTGACATCATTCCTAAATAAAAATCATCAGTATGTAGCTGGAGGACATGCACATGGCACTTACATGCAAATGTGATTACCTTCTTTTCCCTAGCAAAAATGACTAGGCTCCTAGAAAATTGTCACCAAGATTCTTCATTTTGAATTTTCATGGACACATTAGATTAAACCTAGGATGTTATTCATGAGTACTTGAAACCTACAAAAGAATTTTCCATGCATAGACAGCTGTGCTGAAAGGCCAAAATTCAATGAAGGCTATTTTCTGTTATCTGGTAAATTATTTCCATATCTTCTGAAGATTTCATGCAGATTGAATGGTAAAAATAAATACTGTACGTGCTGAACGACTACAATAGGAATCCTATATACAGTAGGTGCTGCCAGATAAGTATTGTAGTTATGGGTGAGCTATGTGCGTGCGAGGGACATTCTTCTAAAAGGAACAGTTTTGCTAGTATTGTACTGATAAAAATGGTGCTTAGTTGATCACACGTCATAGTCATGATAAGGTCACAGGTAGAAATATGCATATTTGTAGTATATTTATATATATATAAAAATTATCTTTTGAGGGATAGGGTATAAAACATTGTCATGACGGTATAACATAGAAAATCCATACATAAATACAGTATTTCCTTCAGGTTTACTTTATAAAGCTCATGCACAAGACTGTGGGGAAGACTTAAGTCAAAAGTCTTTTACTTTTCAAGAGCAGAATATGGAATAAAACGTCTACTGTGATGGGTTACTATGGGCAGCAAAGAGAACTTTTCTATTATGGAGTTTCATAAATCTCCTCAATAATATCTCCCCCTGTGAATGTCTAGCTTAAAGCTTCATAAGTTGAGGAAATGCCTTAAAAGGTACGACCCAATCTATACTACAATCCTAAAGAGGTTTAAAAACAGAAGTGAAAACATAATTGTGTTTATTGTATAATATTATGTTAGGCTTCATACTTCCATTATTCCCAGTCTGGTCCTGAGTCCAGACCCAAACATATAGGGATTATCCAAGACGTTTTTATTTTATTTTTTTACTGTGGGCTTAAAATCTAACAAGCAGATAGTTAATAACTGTCTGTTCCCCCCAACGTTGGTTCAGAGCGGTCACTGATCACACATGACAGTGATTCAGCTGCTTCACATCAGCATAATAGCTCTTCTGCTTCCCGAATGATCTTTCAACTGAGCATGACTGCTGACATCAAGTTGATTGGTGTCCGGTTCCTCGCAGTTAGGCAGCGGCAGTCAGCAGTCATGACGTATCAACAGAGCAGAAGAGAAGCTGCTGCTCTGTCATCAAGATGTCAGCGGAAGCAGCTAAATCGCTGGCACGAGCGGTCACAGACGCTATGTACCAGTAGCAATTGGCGCCAGGCACAACAACAGTTAGCAACAACCATCTCTTAGTTCTTAGACCCATATTAAAGAAAGTAAATAGCCCCTGATTACCCCTTTAATGGCCTCATACACACATATAAGCCTGTCGAGTTTGGATGTGGAGACACATTGCCGGTCCTTACATTACACTCCATTCTTGGTTTGTGAATGATCGTCGTATGAAGCCATCTTTACTCTTGAATTTCATCAAGATCATTGGTGACTTTGTAATCAGTAATAATGTTCTAAATGTGGAGCAGCATGTAAAAAAAATAAGATTAAAAGTAACACTAGCATATACTAGAAGACGTCATACAATTCTACTCCTCCTGGACATATTTGGATTGTATAGTGATAATGAAGAAAAAATTGTTATCTTATCTGGAGCTTTGTACTTTATAATAGAGAGCAAGTATTTACGAAAGGATGTATCAGTGTATGCTCACAAAGACTTTTTTACATGTGTTTTAGAGTAAATTCTGTTCCAAAATCAACATTAAATCTTTTTGAATACTACTCTTTGAATAAGCTTACTATTGATTTAAATGGGAAAACACATCTATAAACACTCCAGAAAAATGCCCCCAAAAAACATTTTTTATGCGATTTTTGGACATGATGTCACGACTCTGTTGTTGGGTGTACCAAGACCAGGGGTTCCTTTTCCTGTCCCTAATGCTAGGGAGTGCCCTAGCTCACCCTGTTCCCTGGGTTACTTCTGATGGTGAAGATGCTGGGGCCACGTGCCTTGACATAGCTCCTGAATCCGGCCTCAGTCTGTACCCATCCCCCTCCCAGAGAAGAGGGGAGTAATAGTGTACCATAGTACACCGATCAGGCAAAAAAGGTAGTATGAATGGGGTAATGAAAAATACCAAACATACAAATATGCACACATAAACAACAGAGGTAAACACCGGGGACTGGAGGATGAGGTTAAACCAAAGTAGGAGAAGGAAAGGATTTATCACACACTCAAATCTTAGCAACAGTCACAGATAAATCCACCAAATGCCTTTCTCCAACAACCAAAAGCAACCTCCAGCCATGCAGCATAACCTAACTCTGACAATGAGTGCTAGCCAGGGCCCGATTATATCGGAGATGGGAGTGGCTAGCAGTGCACAGCTAAGAGCCTAAATGCTGGAGGAGCTCTTAACTGAGCAGATTAACCCTTGCAAAGAAATTTACACTGCTTAATAAGAAGGTAAGGTGCTTCTAATCAATGCAGTAGGAAAAATCAGATACTGTGGTCTTTTGGCTCTTCTCTATCGCGGTAAACCCATAACACATGGATTTTTCAACTAGAAATATCCATGTGTAAACGCACTGTGTGAAGATACCCTGACATTTACTATCTTTCTTTTACAGGCCTACAGTTTATAGCTATTTAATATAGTGTAGACTACTTACAGGGAGTCTGTCACCACTAATGACAGATACATTAATTAAACAATTATATAGGTGACCTATAAAATCATATGAGCGGCATGTATTTCATTGCTGTAATTACTTTTAAAACTCATTTTATTCCATGTGACAATGAGGAGACTTCAGTTAAACCCTTTGTGTAGCCAAGAGCCTGGTGCTCTTTTATATCCCCTCAATTTGCATACTGAGCAGATCCGCTGACTCTGATTAACAGCACTCGCTTGGCCAGAGTTGGTGCTACCTTCACTCTTTTTGTTGCTCTTTCATACACAATGATTATAAATGAGTCAGCAGCATGCACACAATATGGCCTAGTGGCAGCTCCCACTGTTCTCTCCACTGATACATGGAGAGGCATAGAAAGTGGCCTCTGAGAGGAGGAGAGTGTCAGTTATATAGAGCAATCCTCCTGTGTTCAGTGCATCACAGAATTGGTCATATTGATGAAATGAGGTCTGCCCCTGTACTTTGTGCATGCTGTGGACTAAATCGCAGTCAGGGTGCACTCAAAGGGCAGAGGTTAAAGTTCAGGCAGCACTCACTGTAGCCAAGTGAGCACAATTGGAGTCAGGGGAACTGCAGCGTATGCAAATTGAGGGCACGAAAAGGTGCACAAAGCTCTTGGCAAAGCCAAGGGTGCACCAAAGCCACCTCATTTATACGTGGAATAAAACAAATTTTAAAGGTAATTACACTAATGAAATATACACCGAATACATGATTTTTATGAGGGCTCAGTTCCTTGTATAACTGCTGAATTATGTTAAATTAGATTCATTTGCATTTGTTAGGATAGTTTGTATCCTAATGATAGTATACATGGTAAAGCTTTACTCACTTTTGGAGCATCTTTGGTTGAAACAATGGAAACCCAGCTAGTTCCATTGTATATTAATGGCTTTCAAAGGTTGGTGGAGTTATCCGTTATATGTCTGGATCAAGGAATGGAGCGTAAGAGACAATATAAAACTGATATAAATATTCTGATAATATTTTTATATTAGGCAATTGCTATTATTTAATACTTTGTGCAGTTTGTTGATATCATCTTTAATGTTGTTACATAGGTATAACCTATACTGCCTGTAAAGATGAGGTCAGCATTTCATCACACTGAGGTAGGATCATGAGCCAAAGCATATCTAGAACATTGATAATGACGTGATTTCCCAGGTCATTAATACTGGAAACAGAAGAATGCTTCATGCCATGTATTCTTCTCTTAAGGCCGTATCTTTGAATGCCGCAGTGATGGTAGTGGTTATGCTCCCAGGTCATATTGTAGCATAGATATTGGGTGCTAACATGTCACAACTTCCTTTGATCTACTTTATAAAGCCAGTATTGAGGTTTAAAGCTTCAGGCAGACAGTACATTGTTCGGTGTGTATTTTAATCATAGATGAGTCTGAGAGCAGGGAGAAAGATTCAGCAGGCCTCTTACATTCCCATTTTTCTATATATGGCCATCTTATCCTTAGATTAGAAGTGGAAAAAAAAAGAATGAATTCAAGGAGGTGCGGATGATCATTTGTGTCAGATTTATGTCTTTCCCCTGAGTATCACAGATTACAGACAACAGAATTATATTTGCAATTAAGTTTTGTCAAGAGTGAATTCAAATGAGATTAGGACGATATATATAATCTTGGTTTAAAGCCTAATCCTTTGTAGTGTTCCTGCTTGTACAAATATCAAGCTGACGAAGTTTTGTTTGGTTGCGTATGATAATAAGGATTCTTATCCAGTGTGTGAAGTATTACTTTCAGCATACCTTACATGTGGTTTTACATAGCTGAGCTTCAGGATCAACTCTAGTCTACACATCGTATGTGCAAGCAGCAACAGAAGGGATGTCCTAAAACCTGTTGTGATGGTACTTTGTTTTTCTACAGAACGTGCAAACTTAGTATGCACCAAAGCTCCGAATGCCAAGTATTCAAGCAATAAATCACACTTGTGAAAAGAAAATTAAGTGAACACTTGCACATCACTACATGACCTCAAATTAATAAAACTTTAGGGATACAATCTATCCAGCTATGAAGCATAAGTCATTGTGATTCCATTTCACTTGCTTTGATGGAAATAAAAGTAACAAAAGGTGCAAAGCAGAGACCACAGCAAGACAACCCTCAAAAAAGTGAATGGTTTTGCAGGTGATGGCCAAAGAGAATTTCTCTCACCTTATTCTCTGTGACCCATTCTTCTTTAGAGTTGCATTTTGTTAGTGCCCTTGTCATTACGAGTAGCGTGTGAAGGTACTTGCATCCCATTTAGGCAGGACAGGTAGTCCAGTTCCTCCACGATGCACATCCACATGTGCCTTTGCAAGATGGTTCTCAGTTTCTCCCAGCACAGTCTCAAAAGCATGGAGCAGATACCATGATGCAGGTTGTTACATGAGGAGATCCAGACAGGGCTGTAGAGTTCCATTAACCCAGCATAAGGATCAGTATCGACTCCTTTGGAGGATGAAGAAGAAGAGCACTGTCAGAGCCCTTCAAAAGGATCTTCAGAGGGATACTGGTGTGCACGTTTCTGACTGAACTGTCTGAAGCAAACTATATGACGGACCAGTGTCCTATAGTGGGACCTGTCCTTACATCCCAGCACTGTGCAGCATGATTAGCTTTTGCCAGAGAGCATCAGCATTAGCAGATCCTCACTGGCATCCCAATATCTTCACATATAACAGTCAGTCATACTGAACATATGTAACGGATGTGACAGAATCTAGAAACACAGTGAGGAGCATTTTGTTGCCTGCATCTTCATCCAACATGACCAATTTGGCAATGGGTCAGGTATCAGCAGAAGATGCACATCCATGAAGGGCTGCCCAAGCATCCTCATGATAGTCAACTGTATCCTGATTGCTATTAGGTACTGAGAAATCTTCAGAGCTGCTGTCAGACCTTACAATTGAGCCAAGGGTTCTCGGTTTCTCCTGTGGTAAGACCCATTGTGACGACACAGCTTTTTAGCTTAATTAAACAGACATCCCTTTCTGTAAACCAGGAGGAATAGACTGTTATCTATATGTTGACTTAAATGTATGCGTTTGTTTTTCAGTTGGCCAAGAATCATATACTGTTGTCATATGACTCTTAAACGTTGATTTATGATATTTTGGAATGGCTAATGTTTGCGTCTTATATCAGTTCCTACAACATTTTGTCTGCTACCTCTGTAAAACAGTGATGCATGGTCATTGAACAATGGATGTTTGCTTAATATGTTAAATGACCATTGTGTGGGTTCTGTGGCTTGTTGACTTGCAAACATTGAAGTATAAACTATAAATGATGAAACAATATGAGTTAAACAAATCACATATTTCTCATGACCTCTGGATGCTGGCTTGAAGGACAGTTTTTAACTATGAAAAGAGACAATGTGACTCTGTAAAATGGACATCCATACATCCAAGACATCCAGAAATCCAAAGAACCAGAGGTTCTTTACAAGACAGCAGCCAAGACATCATGGTTCTATTACGAGTGACACAGATGTGACATTCTACAGGATGTCAGCTTAGGGTATCACTGTCCCAGCTGAAAGAATACAGATCTGCTCCACTGACAATAATTGAACCATAGATATGTTTTGTGTAGTCATGAATTGGACCCACCAGTCACCTGAGCCCCATGGATACATTTGGGAAAATGCCACAGGTGGGGTATTTGGCCCTGAAAGCTCTGAAGTCACAGCTGCTCTTATCGCTGCAAGTCAGCAGAAGGAACAGACTGTAATTTTCCACCATCTTGGGTATTCTGCTAGGACTATTCTACGTGTTGTTTGCCTGTATTGTGGTTTAATAAAGTATTACCATACTGTATTACCCTCAGCCTGTGTTATCTGAATAGTATTACGCCCACGGGGAAAGGACAGTGAGCATTCGGTGGGATGATCCCTGGTCCATGTGGTTTTGGCTAGCGAACTAGGGCTCCCACTGACCCCTACGTGTCTCCACAACCATGCCTGCCTCATATGGTTAGAATGTGTAGGAACATCTTGAATGACAAGGATATTGTTGTTATTGATTGGTCCTGACATTAACTTTGACCTGAAACCAGTTGAGAACCCCTGAGACATTATCAGTGCAGCTTCCAAGTAGCACCACAGACTGTCCAGGTCCTCACTGATATCCTGTTCCATTTCGTAGAGGAGATCCTCATGGACACTACTTGCCATATCTTCAGCATCATATTAAGAAATTCCCAGGGGTGCATACAGGAAAGATATATATCTTCGTACCGTGTTAGCCAGTAGATAGTAAAATATTTAGAATTGAGAGTCCTCAGTGGTTGATACCTTTTAATGGCTAACTGAAAAGATGATCTTTTCAGTTAGCCATTAAAAGGTATCAACCACTGAGGACTCTCAATTCTAAATATTTTGTACTCGGCTTCCTTGGTTCCATCTGGGAGTCCGACTACAGTATTTGAGCTCAGTGACTCTGAAGAGGGTGTTCCATCTACACTGGCAGAGCCACTGAGCTTACTAATTAGCTCATTTACTGTCAATTTGATGTCAGCAATGCAGCCAGCGTATTAAGTCAGTCAGAGGCCACTGGCTCAAAAAGGCTACCTCGGACAGACTTGGCAAAAACCACTCCATTTGGCAGTTTCCAGAGGATCCCCGACCTTCACCCTTTACCCCGCTTCAAGAATCTGGTCTTATAATGGAGACCATTGGATTGCTCTCAGCAGGGAGCTAATTACTTATCAGCTCACTGCAGAAAAACACAGGTAGACAGGAAAGGGACAACTAATCTCAGCAATCTAAAAGGCAAACTGTCACACACTGGAGTCCAGCAGTAACTGTGGTATAAATGCATTGCCTAGAAACTTGGACTGATTGAAGCAGTACTGTATGTTTAGACATGAATGTGACACAATGCCCAAGAGCAGAGGCAGAGTGACAACAATGGACCTGAGGACGGTGAGAATAGGGCAGTTTGTTATTCTTTAAAAAACTGCAGCCAGACGTGAAGATTATCTTGAAGTGGACAACCTCTTTATATAGATTTCTTAAACCTGGTGAGGCAGGTGCAGTTACTTTAAAAATTCAAGTCACAAAGTAATCATTTTGTAATAATTGCCCCTGGTATTCAAATATTCAAAGGATGTCTACAGTAGGTAGACTCATAAAGTGCTCATTTTAATGTCAGTATTAAACAGTCATTCAAACACATATTTGAAAGTTTGTACACCAGCCTCATCAGGTCTAAGTGATTTATTGAATAACATGACATTTGTATTGGGAAATCTAGAGAAAGATCCCCTTTAATCAATACACTGGTGGGCTATTGCTGATGATGATGGGAAGAACTATGGAATGGAAATGGACCTTAATGTATTACAATGAATGACCAGCCATGTACTATATTGACTTGTTCATCTCAGCAGAGAGGAACGGCTCTTTGCAGTGTCTCAGCCCTGTAAGTTAGAGGGGGTAGGGAGCAGAAGAATTCTTTGCCATGACCGTATGTCAATAAACATTTGCCTTCTCTTTTTACATTTGGCAACTCAGCCTTTCACCATTTATATATGGTATCGATAAAAACAATGATATCCTGGTAAAGGATGTTTTCAGCTGCTGTAACAATACGCTATCTTGCTGTCCTGTACTCAACTTGTAGATAGTTCTACCGCACAAGATTCCTCTCCTGGAGTGTCCTCCTCAGTGAGGACCATGATAAGTGGAGACTTCAGACTGCACTTGGCGTGTGAGTCAGAAGCCATCCATTCCGCAGCTTCGTCTCAGCTGTCAGTGATGCATTTTCAGAAACAGTATCTCTAGGGTAGAATATCTGCATCATGCTAGAGAGAGCAGCAGGCTTCTACTCCAAAGACAGCATATTCTGTAACCGGTAACCTGCCAATAGTGGCTGGTCTGAGCCGTCTCTTCTTTCAGTATTACATTTATAGGATTGGACCATCTATCTATCTATCTATCTATCTATCTATCTATCTATCTATCCATCTATCATCTCTATATCTATCTCTATATCTATCTATCTATCTATCTATCTCTATATCTATCTATCTATCCCATATCTATCTATCTATCTATCTCAGATCTATCTATTATCTACTATCTATTTATCTATCTGTCTATCTATTATCTATTTTCATTTGAATTTTGTGGATACAAAACAGCTGTCAGAACACCTGAACGAAATCGGTCCTATCCAGTCAACATATCAATTTACACAACATTTATTTCAAAGCTAGTGCTCTTTAATGCTGAGAGAGGTAGCTAGAATCAGCGCCACTGACATGAGGACAGAAGGGGCCCGTTTCTTCTCACCTATGATTATATCCATGTGTTTATGCGGCTATGATGAATACGAGAAGACATTTTGTACCCTCCTTTGAAGAACAAGGAGCTGATCTGCTTCAGATTTCTTGTATGTATGCATTTCTTGTCTGAAAACGAATCAGGGGCGAGGGAGTCAGTCTGCACAAGCTAGACATGATTATCGAAGGCCACTGCTATTGTTTCAGCAGGTCCCCCCCGTGTCTGCCTGGCTTCATTTAAAGCTCCACACGTGTGCGGACATAAAAATGAATCTGATGTCACAGAGCTCCTGGACACAGCTTTCACAGGCACACGTCAATGTGTTTTTCATCCTGAAAGCTAATCTGTGTAGAGAGTGCACATCAGCCCCTCTGTAATCTCTGCTGTAGAGCAGAGGAGATCTCTTTAACCCTGTACACACAACTGATCATGCTGTTATGGTAGGTGCAGTGTTTTTGATAATGGTGAGAGACAGCTTTTATCTATCTAGATACAGCGGGTGAAATAAGTATTGAAAGTATTAAGTACACTTAGTATAAGTATTCTAAGTAAATATATTTCTAAAGGTGCTATTGACATGAAATTCTAACCAGATGTCGGTAACAACCCATCCAATCCACACAGGTAAAGAGATCAAACCATAGATGTCCGTTAATTAAAGTTAGGTGTAATAATGAGAAGTGATGCGGGAAAAAGTATTGAACATATTTATTGACATTTATTTAATACTTCATACAAAAGCCTTTGTTGGTGATGACAGCTTCAAGATATCTCCTGTATGGAGTAACTAATCGTATGCATTGTCTATTCAATCTTACTTCAGTTATATGAAGTTTGCCAGTGTCATATGCTGAAAAACTGCCCCACACCATGATGTTCTCCCCCCCAATCTTCACTGTTGGTATGGTGTTTTTGTGGTGATATACAGTGCCTTTTGACCTCCAAACATGGAGTGTATTATGGAATCCAAAGAGTTCAAATTTGGTCTTGTCTGAACAGAATACATTCTCCCAGTATCTCACAGGCTTGTCTAAATGTTGTTGAGCAAACTTTAAACTCACTCGAACATGCTTTTCATTCAGCAATGCAGTATGTCCTTGCACTAGACATAATTGACTCCTATAATGAGACGTAAAGTACCCTACATAAATAAAGCACAATTTGGACCTACATGGGTGCAGAACTAAAGTGCAAATTCAGTTAAAGGAATTTCAGAAAATCCCATTCCCCAGTTGCACTTTACTCACCATCCTTAGGTCCATCACGGAATCTCCACAGCTGCTTCTGGTGTCTGATATTGGTTGAGGTGCCAATGTCACATCAACAGCACGGCAGCCAATCACTGACTTCAATGGCTCTGCCCGTGTAGATGGAGCACCCTGTTCAGAGCTGCTTAACTTTTTGATTGACTGCTTTGTCAACGTTTACTGAGCACCACAGCCAATATCACACAATGGGAACTGCGGTGGAGACTCAGCGCCGGACCCAAGGAAAATAAATTAAGGGCAGTTTTGTTTTTTATTTTATTACAAATGGCACTTGGAGACCAATATTTTCTGAAATAGAACAACCCCTTTACATTTCTATGCCATGTGGCATATAAAGAAATGTGGATGTGCCCAGAATCCGTATCTGTAAGCCTGGGCAGAGATAGTGCCTGCTCTGAAGGACCTAGTGGTTTAAAATGTAATCTAGCTACTGATAAGGTATACCACCACTTTATAAATGGCTAAAGCTTTCTTCCAATTTCTGCCCATTTATAAGCAACATTTACAACTCAAGAGATTGCACAGCCTGGAGCACATCCACAACAGAGAAATCTACAGCAGATACGTCCACAGCCGATAAATCTAGAGGTGGCATCAGTCTGGATAGTCTTTGACTTATCATAGCTTTATAAAAGAGGTATTATGCTAGATCATGCTCTCTTTTAAGGTATTGCATTAGGGCAAATTTATTTATTTTTCTATCAAACTATTTTTCCCCATTAATATTTTTTTCATGGCACACTGAGCATATTGGGTGTTGTCGGTGAAATCCATCCCGATCTTACCCGTGTTCTCCTTCTTCATTCAGAGGTGAATAAGCTTGGTAATGACCCAGGCTTATGTTCTGCAGATTATTGTCTCTCCTCGGGATGAATTAGTATTTGTAATGTAAAAAAAAGCTGTGATTTTCTCTAAGTGTAGTATCGCTGGTAATGTGCCCACCGCCTATTACTATGCTCAAATCAAATAATTACCTTTTATATGTTTCTTTAAATTGTGTGTGCTTTACACTTTCATTGCGAAAAAAAAAAAGTATGTCATGCAGCCTCAGTGCAATCTATCATTGTCAGTGGGGGAACATAATAAGGAGAAGGGAGGTAGCGAGATGGATGTTGTGCATGTTACCTACACGCACTGGCATAAAACCCTGTACAGCAGCCAAGCAGCATTACCCTGACGATCTCTTTCATCGTGCTAAGAATAGAAAACATATAATTCAATTCAATGAATCTTAATTAAAGCCAAAGTTGATTGTTTATAGGTATTACTGCTAAGGAGCTTACATCGATTTATGGCTCCTTGAGTTCGTATTGCTATCATACTGTAGAACCGTACAATTTCTTTGAGTTAAATCAGTATAATTGGAAAATATTTAAAATTATGTACCATTCCCAAGAAAATTACTATCGTGTTTTACTTTTCATTGCTTACGGCTCTGCTCACGCGACTGGGCCATGGTTGGGGTCTAACAACAGTGACTCAACAATGCTCTCAGTGTGCTTACAATCTCTTTTCTATTGAGCTTGTAGGCCCTGCCCTGAAGCCGTCCAGGATGGTAGCTCCCATTTCTGCCCCGTTTCAGTGCTGCTATGCTCCTCCAATATGGCAGAGACAAAGCTGCTCCATATAGTAGCACCAAAGAGCGCACAGTTCGGGCCAGCAGCATAACAATGCCTTTGGTATGAGCGTTCAAGAAAAGTAGGAAGCCGAGAGGCTGGAAAGCGATGCTCTCCTAGAAAGAGAATATGGAACAATCCCTTCAATACAGCACCTGATCTTCCTTATTGCCTGATGGTCTGTTAAATGTTAGGCCCTCTTTACAAAATGGAAGCCGGGATGCTATACCGGATCTTCTATGTGGCAATCCCCAAAGTAGCCCAAGTTGCTATATTGGTGTAATAGGATTAAACAGGGTTCAGTTTAGATTTCATTGTTTCACTATTTATGCCATTAAATTTGATAAAAACCCTTTACACGATCCAAAGCAGATGCACCACACAAATAGTTAGGGGATTGGCAGCACTGGAGTAAAGGTTTTGTGCTTAGTAGGAAAGGACGGTGGTGCTATCATATCACAAAGGGTAAGGGAAAAAGGTGTATACTTGATGCTTTTTCAATGGCAAATATACTCTACTTTGAAAAATCAAAAAGTCCTCTTCAATTTTTGTGCTGAAGTTACCCCTTCTGATGTGACAGGACCACCGTCCTTTCCAACTAAGCACACAATCTTATAGAAATGTTGTCTTTACTGCAATGTTCAAAAATGTGGCAAAATCTATTCATCTTTGAAAAAGAATCGTCTTTATTTTTGTTTGAGCTAAGTTTACCCTTTGTGCAAAGCAGATTTGAACATAACTTTAACATGATTCAAAAGTAGCCAGGGCAGAGCCGCAATATGTGGCTTTTGGCCATCCCCATGCGCTGTCTTACAGGCTTCATACTTAACCGCTTCACGACCATAGTATTTTTGCTTTTGCGTTTTTGTTTTTTGCTCACCTTCTTCCCAGAACCATATCTTTTTTATTTTTCAGTCAATATCATAGAATCATCGAATCATAGAATCGTAGAGTTGGAAGGGACCTCCTGGGCCATCTGGTCCAACCCCCTGCTCAAAGCAGGATTCGCTAAATCATCACAGTCAGATGTCTGTCCAGCCTCTGTTTGAAGACTTCCATTGAAGGAGAACTCACCACTTCTCATGGCAGCTTGTTTCACTCATTGATCACTCTAACTGTCAAAAAGTTTTTTCTAATATCTAATCTGTGTCTCCTCCCATTCAGTTTCATCCCATTGCTTCTAGTCTTTCCTTGTGCAAATGAGAATAAAGTTGATCCTTCTACAATGTGACAGCCCTTTAGATATTTGTAGACAGTTATTAAGTCTCCTCTCAGTCTTCTCTTTTGCAAACTAAACAATCCCAAATCCTGCAACCTTTCCTCATAAGACAGGGTTTGCAGACCGGTCACCATTCTGGTTGCTCTTTTCTGAACTTGCTCCAGTTTGTTGATGTCTTTTTTAAAATGTGGTGCCCAAAACTGGACACAATATTCCAGATGAGGTCTGACCAAAGAGGAGTAGAGGGAAAAATAATGACTTCACGTGATCTAGACTGTATGCTTCTGTTAATACATCCTAGAATTGCATTTGCCTTTTTTGCTGCTGCATCACACTGTTGACTCATATTCAGTCTGTGATCTATTAGTATACCCAAGTCTTTTTAACATGTGCTGTTGCTTAGCCCTATTCCTCCCATTCTGTATATGCTTTTTTCATTTTTATTGCCCAGATGTAGTACTTTGCATTTTTCCCTGTTAAAAACCATTCTTTTAGTTACTGCCCACTTCTCCAGTTTATTTATATCTTTTTGAATCCTCTCTCTTCTCTAGTATTAGCTATCCCTCCTAGCTTTGTGTCATCAGCAAATTTAATCAGTTTACCCTCAATTCCTTCATCTAAATCGTTGATAAGGATGTTGAACAATACAGGGCCCAGGACAGAGCCCTGTGGTACCCCACTTGAGACACTCTTCCAACTGGATGTGCAGCCATTTGCGACCACTCTTTGGGTCCGATCACTAAGCCAGTTATGAATCCACCTAACAGTTGCCTTGTCCATTCCATACTTAGTCATTTTTTCAATAAGGATTGTATGAGATACTTTGTCAAATGCTTTGCTGAAGTCAAGATATACTATATCTACAGCATTTCCTTGATCCACCCAATCAGTGATTCCGTCATAGAAGGAAATTAAGTTAGTCTGACATGACTTATTAGTTACAAACCCATGCTGACTCTGTTTAATCACTTCATTCTTATCCAGGTACTGACATACATGTTGTTTAATAATTTGTTCAAAGATCTTTCCTGGTATAGAAGTCAGACTCACTGGCCTATAGTTGCCTGGGTCCACCTTCTTCCCCTTTTTGAAGATAGGAACAACATTTGCTCTTCTCCAGTCTTCTGGGGCTTCTCCTGTTCTCCAAGAATTTTCAAAGATTATGGAGAGGGGTTCAAAAATTTCTTCTGCTATCTCCTTCAGTACTCTGGGGTGTAATTCATCTGGACCTGGAGAATTGAATTCATTTAGGTTAGCTAAGTGTTTCCTCACTATCTTTCTGTTTATAGATATCCTGGATTCTTCTATTCCCTTAATAGGACAGTGAAGAACAGTTGATGTTACATTTCCTTTTCTTAGAGAAAACAGATGCAAAATAGGAATTTAAAAGTTCGGCCTTCTCAACATCCTGTCTTACCATTTCATCATTTTCATCCTGTAAAAATCCTATAGCATCTTTGACTTTTCTTTTACTTTTGACATATCCCCAAAATCCTTTATTATTGCTTTTGACATCTCTTGCAAGCCTCAATTCATTGTCAGCTTTAGATAATCTGATTTGTGCCCTGCAGGTTCTGCAGACAGCATTATATTCTTCTTTAGATATGCCTCCCTCTTTCCATTTTATAAACATTTTTTTCTTCCTTTTTAGCATGTGCTTAAGTTCTGTGTTCATCCATCCTGGCTTACTTAAATGCTTCCTATTCTTCCCTCTTTTCGGAATTGTTAACAATTATGCTTTGAGAATTTCATTTTTCAAGATTTCCCATCCTTCCTGGGCATTTTTTGTCTTTAAGGATATCCAGCCATTGGATCCCTCCAATTCTCTTTCTGAATCCCTTAAAATCTGCCTTTCTGAAATCTAACCTTGACATCTGAGTCTTCACAGGTCTTCCTCCTCTAGTTATCCAAAATTCTAAAATAGCATGGTCGCTACCTACTAGGGTCCCAGCCACTTTTACCTCCTCAACCATTTCCTCCCTGTTTATAAGGATTAGATCCAAGGTAGCAGTTCCCCTTGTTTTCTCCCCTACCTTTTGGAAGATAAAGTTGTCAGCAAGAGAGGATAAGAATTTCCTTGACCTGTTAGTTTTGCCTGAGAGAGATTCCCAACAAATGTCTGGATAGTTGAAATCTTCCATGACAACTATGTCATATTTTTTGGAGAACTTGGCCATTTGATGCATAAAGAGTTCATCCCTATCTTCAGCTTGCACAGGCGGCCTGTAGTAAATGCCTACAATGGTGTCCTTTCCATTGTTCTGTCCTTGTATTCTTATCCAAACAGTTTCCACAGAACTCCCAGTCTCTGAAGCTTCAATCTCTGTGCAGATATACGCGTTTCTAACATACAATGCGACACCTCCTCCTCGTTTATCAAGTCTGTTTCTTGCAAATAAGTTGTATCCTTCTAGTCTTGTATTCCATGTGTATTGTCCCACCAAGTTTCAGTGAGTCCAATGACATCATATTTCTTTTCATGTGTTAGTAGTTCCAATTCTCCTTGTTTGTTGCCCATGCTTTGTGCATTAGTATAGAAACATTTTAGTTTGTGATTGGTTTCTCTTTCTCCAATATTTTTATTAATTAGATTCTTTTGTCTTTGTTCTTCCTTTCCACTTCTAATAGCAGAGTTCTCTATAGCATTTGTCAGGTTTTAACATATCATGTACTGGAAAACAGGAAAAAAATCCCAAATGCAGTGAAATTTTCTGAGACCTTTAGCGTCTCCATTATTTGTGATCTTGGGCCAGGTGAGGGCTTGTTTCCTTCTACGCCGAGCTGCCATTTTTACTGATACCATTTTGGTGTAGATATGATCTTTTGGTTGCCCGTTATTGCTTTTTATTGCAATTTATTAGCATAGTTAGTCCATAAATAATCTGCTAAAAACTACTTCTCAAAACAATAACAATACTATCACTTAACCACCTGGCCCAGGGCCTCTTCCTAACACCATCTGGTAAGAATTACCCTCAGACTGTGGTTATTTTGACTTCTTTACCTTATAGTGTTACTTCCTCTGGGGTATTTATAATTGCTTGATTAGAACTACTGCTCTGGCACTTTACATACTTATAGGATATTTGCAATGTGTTTGTGGTAAGAATTGAGACCCTGGTACTACTGTCTTTTTCCTGAATTGCGTCCAGTCACAGTCCAAACTCAATGTATTTTTTATATAACTATACTCACCTGAGTGGTCATTTTTCTCCTAACATGCACTTGTTTCTTTTGGAGTTGGCATGTTCTTCTCATTAGGGTGGATCACTACGTAGTGCTACCACCTGGTATATAGCATGCAGCTGAGGTTATTGCTCGCATTGACCCCAGATATGTAACATCCACTTGACAAAAGAAGTATGTAAAAAAAATTTAAATAAAAGGTAATTTTTATTTCACAACAAAATATTAATTAAAAAATACACAATAAATCTAGAAAGGTGCTGGAAAAAGAAGGGAACAAATAATGATGGTGTTCTAAGTGTTTCCAAGCAGCTCAAGGTAATGAATGATATATATTAAAAAATGGCTGGAAAGGGAGATGTTAACTATTTTTTGCTGCTATGATTTGCATGCTTAATGTTGAAACAGCTCCCTACAACTGAAAGATGTGTGTTATATGTGGCTGAGAAGTGCAGCATTTAGGGACTCACTTTTTACTATATTATGATCCTTAGCTTTAAGGTGTATAGAGAGCATGAAGTATTTTTATGTGTCAAGGATAAATGAATCATCCCAGAGTTGCTCAAACCATTTTGCATACCTGCCAGAGATGAGCCGCTGTTGCGCAAGGTGGAGTCCCTCTGCCCTGACGCACGTTTCGCTCTGCTTCTTCAGAGCTCTGTAGCTCTGAGATATGAAAAGTTGGGAAAAATAAACTTTGATCCTGTTAAATATGTCAGGGATCAACAACAATAATGATCTGTGTGTCATTTGTTTGTATGAGATAACATATAAAGTAAGTTTATATTGATGACAATAATTTTACCGATGGACACATTTCACTGCAGAATACATGTTAAAGTTATTATTATTATTTATTTATATAGCACCATTGATTCCATGGTGCTGTACATAAAAAAGGGTTACATACAAATTACAGATATCACTTACTGTAAGCAAACTTACAATGACAGACTGATACAGAGGGGAGAGGACCCTGCCCTTTCGGGCTTACATGCTACAGGATGGTGGGGAAGGAGACAGTAGGTTGCAGTAGTACCGGTGTTGGTTGAGGTGATATCTCAGGTAGTGGTGAGGAGGTAGTGGGGTCATTGCAGGCTGTAGGCTTTCTTGAAGAGGTCAGTTTTCAGGTTCCGTCTGAAGGATCTGAATGTGGTTGATAGTCAGACATGTTGAGGCAAAGAATTCCAGAGGATGGGGGCTATTCGGGAGAAGTCTTGGAGGCGGTTGGGTGATGAGCGAATAAGTGTGGAGGAGAGAAGGAGGTCTTGGGATGACCGGAGATTACATGAGGGAAGGTATCGGGAGATTAGTTCAGAGACATATGGGGGAGACAGGTTATACATGGCCTTGTAGGTCAGTATTAGTAATTTGGACTGGATACGCTGAGGAAATGGAAGCCAGTGAAGAGATTTGCAGAGGGGAGAAGCGGAGGAGTAGCGAGGAGAGAGATGAATTAGTCGGGCAGCAGAGTTAAGGATGGACTGGAGGGGTGCGAGGGTGTTAGCAGGGAGACCACAGAAAAGGATGTTGCAGTAGTTGAGGCGGGAGATGATGAGGGCGTGCACAAGCATTTTAGTGGACTGAGGGTGGAAGAAAGGATGGATTCTGGAAATATTTTTGAGCTGGAGGCAACAGGAGGTAGAAAGAGCTTGGATGTGTGGTTTGAAGGACAGGGCAAAGTCAAGGGTTACTCCAAGGCAGCAGACTTCCGGTACTGGGGAAAGTGTGATGTCAATAATTGTGATAGATAGGTCAGGTAAGGAAGATCTCTGAGATGGAGGAAAGATGATGAGTTCAAATTTGTCCACATTGAGCTTGAGGAAGCGAGAGAAGAAGTTGATGATTGCGCTAATTTTATTGTTTAGATGAAACGGTTATTCCCATTTTAAGAAGTTTCCTTGCTGGTCAGTGGGGGTTTGAACACTAGAAACACCATCAATTCCAAAAACAGGACTCTGAGATGCCCCCCATCTGAGTTGAGTAGTGCTGAGCATGCGCATTCATTCTCAATGAGAATGCTGGGATAGTCAAATTCCGTTCTCAGGTTGTGATGTGCATGCCCGGCAACTGTTCCATTGAGACAGGCTCTGCTGAACCTCATTTTTGGGATCCATGAGGATGTGGCGCCCCTGAAGCTCAGTCGCCACAGAGGTACTGCACCTTCTCCGAAGGTGTAGTGCCCCACCAAATAGGTAAGTTGGTAACTCCTTTCCACACTCCAACACCTGCACCCACACACAGGATAGTTCAGCAATGGACCAGATTGCGGCTCCGTGCTTAGAGGGTAGCAGAGCACCTTTCGTGGGTCCTTGCTTCGTAACACAAGATGTGCTGGGAGGTGGGTGGAGTTAGAGATATAAAAGAGTGGGAAAGTTTAGAATTAGAGGTCAGCTACAGATTAGTCTGAGAGGAGTCTGGGAGAGCAGTCTGACAGAAGGTCAGTCTGAGGGGAGCTCAAGGCGGAGGAAGACAGTCAGTCAGGAGAGGCTGAGGACTGGTCTTAGTGGAATGAGCTCCCTGGGAGAAAAGAAAGAGGAAGGAGTGCTGCAGCTGCCTCAGTGACCTGAGCCAGCTGGCACAGGAAAGGAACAGAAGGAGAAAGACGTAGAACTGCAACCTAAGCTTCCATAAGAGAGAGAAGGAACAGCGCAGAATGAAGGAGTAGGAGAACAGAGAGGAGTTGTTGGTTGGAAGAGGAAGCCTGCCTATAGGTTCTCAGCACAAGGCCGGGGCCCGGTCCCCGAGGTTGTATGGCCACTTATGGTTCTGCAGCAGACACCGGTGGAGTAGTTGGCTGTAAATGCATTGCTCCCATCCAAGACTTGGGGCACAACAGCATCTGTATAGGGAGCTGGGACTCAGGAGAAAGGGAGTCCCTGAAGTAGGCTACAGCTGTCTGCCATTCAAGGAAGAGTTGTTAGGAACATCTGACAGGAGGAACTTCAGAGTGCCACGGTACTGGAGCTCTTCACACTAAAGGCGCAATAGAGGAGTCGTTTAGGACAGGTACATGTTGGCAGAGTGTTGGAGAGGAAAAGCCTGACTTGCCCGGGAGGTTGATTGAGTCTCTGCCCCGGAGGACACGGGACGGAGGCAGGCACCAGTGTGTACCACGAACTGTGAGTAAAGCTTTGGAACTACAAGCCCTGATGTCTTCCAGTCATTGTGCGCCAACACCGTCAGCACCGCTACATCTGGGTATCATCCTTTACACTACCTGCGCCTACATACTGCCCTGGGGCTACAGCTTCACCTGTGGGGAGCTATACCATCTATGCTGCAACACACCATCAGCCCCAGAAGATCTGCACGCAGCGTTGGCTTAACATCTTGCTTGCCAAACACCACAGGTGGCGTCACAAACTATTTAATTCCATTAACCACACACCACCATTGACATTGGTTGCCCAGGGCCACGGACCGGGTCACAGCTGCTGTGATACTTTCCCCCTGACACCGACCCGGTACCGAGTACCCCACAGCCCTGGGACGGAGGGCGACCCAATTTTGGCATCACGAACAGGATGACGAGACCTGATACCATCGGGTCCTGTGCGCCTGAAATTTGTGAGACTTTGTACTTTTGAAAATGTGCAGAGGACCTGATTTAATAGACTGTAAAATGGACATTAGAAATGGCCGCTGGCGCGGAGAAGGGCGTGAAGAGATGGGAGGTCCTAAGAAAAGACCGCGAAGAGTATTGGGCCTTCCCTGCCTGAATTACTATGTGACAGTGACATGGCCCACCCCCCGAGGGGTTCGCATACTGGCTTGGTATGCAGGCGCTGGAAGAAGACGCCGCCCCGGAAGGAGGGGCAGAAGAAGCCAGTGGCGGGAAAGGGGCCGAGGCAGGAAGAAGAAGACCAGCACGCCATGATGGAAGGAGCACGGAGGCCAGAAGGAAACGACGGGGAGAAGCCACCTTCCCCCAGACAGCGCTCGCTGAGCGTACCGCCGCTGAGACACCCTTTAAAGCGCCCGCCGCTGCATCAAGGCTGGTGCTGTCATTGGATGTAGCCTGCCAGGAGAAGATACATGAGAGTCCCGGAGATTGTGGGACGGGAGCGGAGTCCCAGCCGAAGCCGGCAGGCTCCTACTGGCCTGTCCTGGTCCTGCGCCAGGACCGATGCAGCTACCGGTCGTACAACAGACAACCCCGGGGGTTGCGGCTGCCATCATTCGCCATCCGGTGCCCCCGCAGGAGCCGGAACAGCAATGGGAGGTAGCAGGTATGATGACTGCCCCTTCCCTGATCCTAGTATTAGGAGCCGCACCCACGGACAGAAACGGTCCAGTCATCACGCCGACATCAGGGAGTGGCAACCAAATTGCTTTATACCCGCAACAGCCGGCCATAGTATCATTCGCTGTGATACCCCCTGCAGTCACGGAACAACATCTATCGGTGCCCGCTGCCGCTTTGGCCGAATCGCTGACGGCAGAAATACCAGCTGCAATCCCTGTCGAACCCCAAGTAACAGACTCATCAGCTACCACAGTATCTGCACAGGCAGCTGTCAATCTAATCCCTGAGGAAGCAGAATACATGCCTTTAGCAAGAAACCAGAATCAGGATGAGGACAGTTCCAGTTCTTCCAGAACCCCAGGAGGGGACCACAAGTAAAGTAAAACTTTTCAAATCTCGTTACCCAAGAGGGTTTGTTTGCACCAGTTGTGCCTTTTTCTGTTTTCTATTTTTGCTATCATGTTTTGCTGGTAGCACCTTTAGTTGCCCTGTTTTGATTGGCAGCGTTCTTCAATTTTGAACTAGCGATCATGAACTTGGAGTGATCCAAAAACTTTTATTGTAAATAGTTGCACCTCTTTAGGTGCCCTCTCTAGGTTTTACATATAGAGACCCTTTGCGAAGATAATGTTTTTGCATGGACACTTTTCGAAGATGATGTCTACCTCAAAGGACACTGCAAGAGATCCCGGCTGGGAGCGGTGTCCAGCACTTACAAGAATAACTGTTGAATGTTTTACTGTGAAGTATTTGATAATCTGTTTTATAAGAGTATTATTAACTGAGAAATGGCTTTTATAGAAGAATTAGGAATGTCTGATCTAGAGATGAGTGATGTGAATAAAGAACTGTAAGTAGACAGGTGACGGACCAGGTACTTGCGGTCAGCGTCTTGCGTCTAGAAGAGACAGTGAAAGTATAAAAATAAATGTGTACTAGAGAAGGAAACTGAAAAATGAGAGGAAATGTGTTACAGAGAATAGCACTTTGAATTGAGAATTGCACTTAGAATTAAAAATTTTAGATAGAATTTTAGATATAATTGTTTGCAATGTTCAAGATGAGCACCTCCTACACTAGGAAGATTAGTATAAGAAAAGTTTGTTATGCATTACAAAATTTTTGTATGTTTCTTTGCTGTCAACTTTGTTGTCTTGCAGCCCGCGGACGTGCTGTGTTTAACGGGGGGTATGTGGCGCCCCTGAGGCTCAGTTGCCA
Organism: Dendrobates tinctorius; assembly: GCF_039654945.1. Classification (NCBI taxonomy): domain Eukaryota; kingdom Metazoa; phylum Chordata; class Amphibia; order Anura; family Dendrobatidae; genus Dendrobates; species Dendrobates tinctorius. The sequence goes on along the minus strand of NW_027361699.1, from coordinate 1,302,511 downwards.
CAGAGGTACTGCACCTTCTCCGAAGTTGTAGTGCCCCACCAACTAGATAAGTTGGGAACTCCTTTCCACACTCCAACACCTGCACCCACACACAGGATAGTTCAGCAATGGACCAGATTGTGGCTCCATGCTTAGAGGGTAGCAGAGCACCTTTCGTGGGTCCTTGCTTCGTAACACGAGATGTGCTGGGAGGTGGGTGGAGTTAGAGATATAAAAGAGTGGGAAAGTTTAGAATTAGAGGTCAGCTACAGACTAGTCTGAGAGGAGTTTGGGAGAGCAGTCTGACAGAAGGTCAGTCTGAGGGGAGCTCAAGGCGGGGGAAGACAGTCAGTCAGGAGAGGCTGAGGACTGGTCTTAGTGGAACGAGCTTCCTTGGAGAAGAGAGAGAGGAAGGAGTGCTGCAGCTGCCTCAGTGACCTGAGCCAGCTGGCACGGGAAAGGAACAGAAGGAGAAAGACGTAGAACTGCAACCTAAGCTTCCATAAGAGAGAGAAGGAACAGCGCGGAACGAAGGAGTAGGAGAACAGAGAGGAGTTGTTGGTTGGAAGAGGAACCCTGCCTATAGGTTCTCAGCGCAAGGCCAGGGCCTGGTCCCCGAGGTTGTATGGCCGCTTATGGTTCTGCAGCAGACACCGGTGGAGTAGTTGGCTGTAAATGCATTACTCCCATCCAAGACTTGGGGCACAACAGCATCTGTATAGGGAGCCGGGTCTCAGGAGAAAGGGAGTCCCTGAAGTAGGCTACAGCTGTGTGCCGTACAAGGAAGAGTTGTTAGGAACATCTGACAGGAGGAACTTCAGAGTACCACGGTACTGGAGATCTTCACACTAAAGGCGCAATAGAGGAGTCGTTCAGGACAGGTACATGTTGGCGGAGTGTTGGAGAGGAAAAGCCTGACTTGCCCAGGAGGTTGATTGAGTCTCTGCCCTGGAGGACATGGGATGGAGGCAGGCACCAGTGTGTACCACGAACTGTGAGTAAAGCTTTGGAACTACAAGCCCTGGTGTCTTCCAGTCATTGTGCACCAACACCGTCAGCACCGCTACATCTGGGTATCATCCTTTACACTACCTGCGCCTACACACTGCCCTGGAGCTACAGCTTCACCTGTGGGGAGCTATACCATCTATGCTGCCACACACCATCAGCCCCAGAAGATCTGCACGCAGCGTTGGCTTAACATCCTGCTTGCCAAACACAGGTGGCGTCACAAACTATTTAATTCCATTAACCACACACCACCATTGACATTGGGCGCCCAGGGCCACAGACCGGGTCACAGCTGCTGTGATACTTTCCCCCTGACACCGACCCGGTACCGAGTACCCCACAGCCCTGGGACGGAGGGTGACCCAAGGATCCCAGTGGTTCCCCACAGACCAACAAGTTATTGCCTATCCAGTGGATGAGTGATGACATTTAAGATTGGGAATAACGCTTTAACTCCAGTAGAATGACTTCTGTTTTGACAGGATTTAACAGGATTTTATGGATCTATTAGAGTTTGTCATGATCCATCATAATCATTATCATCATATATTTGGATAATTTTTTTCTACTGACTAAAAATGGGTCAGTCAAGGTCCCCTCAGATATCTCTTAAAAAATACTGATGGAAAGAATCTAATCCACATTCTATGACAAGTACATCATATATACAGGAATGATAGATCCCAGCAAATCTTGACAGATCTCATTCATTTATAAGCATATTATTCAGGTTTCCATTTGGGTTCCAGTTTTTCAATAACAAGAATATCTCTATGTTGTTCTTGCTGTCATAAGGAGCACAATCCAGCATCACTGTAATGAAAGCCTAGAAGGTCCTTAGCAATACAATCTATGAAAAATATATACATCTTTCATTAATCAAACATTTATATAAGCCGCAGCATTGAAGATCTAGAGTTTGGATTCCTAATGTATGGTCATGGCAAGGTACCCATAATATGCATTTGGAAAACAAGACATAGTATGAATTAATTGGGTGATTTCAAGGGAATATATCCTATGTAATTTTTATTACTTATGGAATGATTAATAATACTATTTCTGATCTTAGAAAATATCTGAAAATAAGTATTTGCTCTTTGGTGTCTTAAAACATGCGCATAATTACCGAATAATAGTTCTAAAATGAATATATAATGTATTCTAAAAGTAAAATTATCTCTGAACTACAGTGCATTATTCAGTAATGAAATATTCCCTATCTCCGTGTTCCATGCATATGTAGATTGTCATAGCTGGGATTCATGTATTCCGCTCATATCTTTGTTGTCCACGCTGTTTATTTTAGAATGTGAAATCCTATGTTTTCTGAAACATTTATTGACAAAGTATTTTTGTTTGCCTAGTATGCGTAGGCAGAATGGAAGAAATTGATATCTGTTCGGTGCATGGTTAAATGGAGCGTTCAGAATGAGATATTTTGCATTAATACAGGTGATCTTTGTAAATGGCTCGCTATTTCAGCCAACTTTTCAATATTCATGGAGCTTTGTAGTTTTCATTCTCTAACTGCCAATGGCCACTGCAATGTCATCCTTAAGGCTTTGATACATTTTTTTTTGTGAATTATGATGTATTTTTTGCCAATTTCAAAGACATGATTGTTGTCATCTTGCAAGACGTCTTTTTAACCTAGTCACCATCCTGTTGGTTCTCACCGGCAGACCTCGGTTTCAGCCCTGGAGCTGAGGATGTACCTCTTTCTTCATTTGCTCATTCCAAATGTCTGTTTAATCCAGTTTCCTCACAGGGCATTCACACACGTTGTTTCTGTAACTTTACTCCTTCTATCATGATTCATCTACTCTCATTTATTTCATCCTCCTTGTCACTGCCCTGCTGTCTTTTTACATGCCGATAGCAAAACTAATTAGGTCTATGTCCTGATGTGTGCTTTTAGTGACCCTGAAGCCAACTCTGGAACTCTCCCCTTTTATGGTAAGGTCACCACTTAGCCTAGTTATCCGGATTTTTAAGACTATACTGTAGATTCAATGTAAAGTTAATTCTGAAAAAGGCTGAGAGTTGAAATCAGAAGAAAATATATTTACTTTTCCATTCTTTGCCATTTTTGACACTTAATTTTATCAATCTACCACTCCCTTTGTGGCAATATAGTTACTGATCTGCCAGATCTTCAAATAAGCTTAGTGATGGTCACAGTGATGCAAGCCACAGTATGTCCATATGTCCAGCACATTGATGCTTTTTATTGCCCACAATAGGAAATCCTTGAAGGCTCCCATACACATTAGATAGGTGATGACCAAAAGCCATTTCCCCCGACAGTCGGTTCAGTCATGTGCTCCTATATTCCCTATCAGTAAGACACTGCTATACTGTTCTGACAGCAGATTATGTCCCAGAGAGCCAAAATAGCAGCAATGAGACTGTTCGGCCAACATCTGTCCGTTGAATATGGGACCTTTAAGGTCCCGTTACATTTAGCGATGCACCAGCGATCCCGACAGCGATACGACCCAGTCAGGATCGCTAGTGCATCGCTAAATGGTCGCTAGTGAGCTACCAAACAAGCAGATATCACTCGTGATGCAGCAGTGGTCGGCGGTCGTCACTTACCTGTCACACGCAGCGAGGGTGACGTTTTCCGCCCGCATCCATGGAGTCGCTCATCGTCGCCATCAGGAAGCCGACGACAAGAAATGGACCAGGACGGTCTCGCATGATCAGCGATATCCAGCGGGGAGTCGAGTCGGAGGCAAGTGTCATATGTAGCGAGATCACTAGCGATATCGCTGTTGCGTCACAAAATCGGTGGCGCTTTAGCGATATCACTAGCGATCTCGCTATGTGTGAAGTGGGCTTTAGTCTTTCAGTCTTTGCAATGTGTATGATCAATAAAGGACCAGGTTACTGATATTTTGTATGCATCACATTGTAGCCTGCAGAATGCAGTGTATCCATGGAAATCTCATGTTACTTGGATTATGGAAACTTATCATTAGGCTTGCGATAAGGTCCTCATTATATACTATATTTAATGACTTCTGAGATTTCTTGGCTTTCACTTTTCCTATGAGGTATATGTGAAAATACTGTATGTCATTGCAAAACACAATGCTGTCAGTGAAATTAATGTTTGGACCATTCTTATAGTGATCTGCACATCTGTTAGTCTCACCCAAGATCTTCTAGTCATCTCTCATTCTGAAAATTGCTTGTATGGACTTGGACAAACTGCTGACCTTCTCACGTTCGCACTTCTATCTAGAGCCAACAAAGCTGTGATGAAATTGAATCATATAGATAAGAACATCTAGTTATATTTTAGGTGTAATTTTTACAGTTTGTCTAAGCAAACTACAAAGGACATAGAATTCATGCAGTGAGGTCTATGATGAGAGATTCCTTTTTGTAGGAAACCATCCAATCATTTTATTTAAAGGGAATCTGAAAGGATGATTTTACTACTAAAACTATCATTATGACTATACATGTTCTATAATACTTTTCTTGTAGTAATCGAATGTTCCAGTACTGAGAAATCAAGCTTTGAAGCCACATGCAAAGTATCCTGTAAGTATGTATATCGGCACACCCCAGTGCATTTCCAGGCAAATAGGGCCTGTCCTCCAATAAATGATATCGGGATAGCACCCGATCCATTTTTATTCTCTAGGAAGATAAGCTCCTGCCAAAGGTGTCTGGTAGCTGCCTATTCCCCTTTGCCCATTCAGAACCTCTTAAGCACTTCCTTCAAGTCTCATTCCTAGCTGCCTGCAAGGGACCACTTGTGGATCAGAAAGATGTGCCAAGTGCACATTAATAGCTATAGTAACCTTAATATCATGCCTAACTATCAATTAATCAATCAATCGTCTATTTTTATATCTTTGTTATATCTGCCTGTTTGTAATCTAATTCAGGTAACCATTACAAGTCCTGTCTTAAGGGCCTGTCACACTAAGCGATATCGCTAGCAATATCGCTATAACTTGTGACGTAGCAGCGATATTGCTAGCGATATCGCTGTGTCTGACACTTACCTCTGACCGCTCCCCCGCTGGTTATTGCTGATCGCGCGAGAACGTCCTGGACCGCTTCTCGTCGTCAGCTTACTGCGGCGCTTCCTGTGGAGAGACGAGCAACGAGCGTGGAGCCGGGCGGGAGGACGTCAGGATCGCCTCGTCTGACAGGTAAGTAGCGACCCCCGTCCCTAGCGATGTCGCTGGTGAGATCTGCCTGTGTGGCAGCTCACTAGTGACCACTTAGCGATGCACCAGCGATCCTGACCGCGTCATATCGCTGGTCGGGATCGCTGGTACATCACTAAGTGTGACAGTACCTTTACCTACTAGTCTAGTTACCTTATCAAACAGCAATCCCTGCCCAGCCCCAATTCTAATCCATATGATTATCCATATATATAAAATATTTTTCATGGCTGTTTACTGTTAAATTCAACCATCCCAAATTTTTCAAATTATCTAAAATGACTTCTTAAAAATTCTAAGAGGTCACTGAAAACGATACAGTACAATCTCTGCATAAAGTTTTTGACAAGGATCCTTGTTGGAAATCTATTAGCTGTGCATTAACCTCGCTTTTGCTACATGGACATTGCCATTGTGATTGATAGGAGAATTTGTCTTTAACTTATTATCATCAGTGATTAACTAATCTTTACAAACAAGCTATTCAGTATTTAAAGCCTTAATTCGCCGTTACGTGGAGAGTAGGGGTTGACCATTTATTTATGTGTTGTTAGCACTGCTGTAGGATTTACCATGGCAACTTCCTAGTGATGTAATTATTGTCTGTATGCATGTGGTAAAAAGGATAAAAAATTTGGCATTCTGCAGACCTCGCCATGTGTCTGGAATCATCACCTCTATTATTGAGCCTTGTGGAAAGGCCTCAGAGCAAATACAAGCTAAAGCAGAAGTCAAGGGTGCAAGTTCCCAGAAGACCCTCAATTATCATGTTTTCATTCAAGCCCAATGCACAGATCTCACATGTTGCCCTCACACTTTAAACAGTAAACACAGAAAATTAATTGAACTTACTCGTGGGACATATTTTTTCTGCTAGCTCAATGTGTACTGAAAACTCAAGCTAAATGAATTACTGTGCGGGAAATTTGCTGTCACTAATTTTATAAGAAACTAGATTATTCATTCAGTAGGACACTTTTCTTTTATTTCACAATATATTGCGATGTCACCAGCGTCGGACTGGAGAACACAGGGCCCACCAGAGAACATCATTCTTGGGGTCCATAGTCTAACAATATTGAAATAAGACAGAACAAAGTCTGTAACGAAAAGTAGACAGCACTATGTACATTAAGATAAAACATGTGAGACTAAGTGTCAGAGTTTTCTTTCATTTTTCTTATTACTACTTTTACTACATTGGATTTGATGGACTATATTGAACAAACGTGGCATTTAGTTTGTTAATAAAATGGTGAAGCAAGAATGGTATAAGGTAGTGTTTTATTTTTTTAATAAAGTATTTTTGTTTTTTTGGAATACATTATTGTAAAATTAGTAATAGAGGTATCTGACAAACACCTTTAAATTATCATAACTGGGGCTTAGTGTCAGTCAACGTTGTTTTGCTGCCTCAAAATTGACACCCCCTCACTATTAATTCGCTGCTCAGTGTACAGTTTGTACCGAACTGGGAAGGAGTTGGTTACCGCAAGAAACAGACCATCTAGTGTGATAGTTTGTCCATTATCTGCTATTATTTTTAGATTATGTAACCAGTATCTAAGGAACTTCCCATCCTGAGAAGATTAGTTTTCTGGTGATGGTTTTGTATTGGTTGGTTATGCAAATATGAGGACCCAAAAAAATAAGAGTAAATAAATAAATTAGGTTGTTTCACATGTCAACATTTTATCCTGTGTTAGGCCTCCTTCACACGTTCGTGTTTCCACTACGTGTGGTATCCGTTTTTTTCACAGATGCCACACAAACTCATTATAATCTATGGTGCTGCACACTTCCATGCTTTTACTCGGACTGTGCGTCCATGCAGACCTCTCATAGAAGTGTCCGTTTTTTCCCAACAGCACGCATGACAAGAGCTAATACATGACAAGAGCTAATGACATCTCACTCAGCAAATTGGAACTGAGGATCTATAAAATGATTTCCCACAAAAGTAAAACCTGGTAAAATGAAAAAAGACGAATAAGGCTAATTGTAGGCAGATACAAAAAAACAATCCCACAAAGAAGCATAATGATTCATAAAGCGGCGTGTGGAGCAAGATCTATGTGGAGAGTAATCAGAGAGAACAGCCCACTGTGCTTTCTGCATACAGCTTCTTTTTTTTTGGGGGGGGGACGGGGATTGGGTCTTAAAGTCCAAATGGGAGTCCGGTAAGGGAGGGAGTTTGAGGCAGTGGTTGAGCAGAATTACAGGAGGCATGGGCCCTTCCTCAGGAAGCCGAAGAGCATCAGAAATAGTGCGATGCTGTGGGCCACGGTAGGGGTGGGGCAGAGCGCATTACTTTCCCGGCTAAAATTTTATTGAAGCCTTGGGCCACAGAAGGCAGGACATGCGCAGACTAAGATCTCGGCCAGAAAAGAAGGGCACTCCACTCTGCCTCACCAATGACCCTGGGACCGCAGAATAATATATCTGGGGCACCCAGGGCCCACAGCATTTCCTCACTTGTTCTGCTGCCAGCTTCCTGAGGAAGGGACCATGCCTCATGTGACCCCGCCCCACCGCCGTCACCCCCAGGGAAGATACCTTAAATTCAGACTATAAGACGGACCCCAATCTTATAAAAAATTTATTTTTTCCTATTTTCCTCCCCAAAATTTGGGGTGAGTCTAATGGGCTGGTGCATCTTATGGTCTGAAAAATATAGTATTCTAATAGGATAGAACCACAATCCCCTACCGACCCAATAATCAGCAGAGCGACCAGTATAATAATAAAATATTCGGTCAGTTTACTGATAAGTATACTTATCAATGAATACACTTACGCAATGAATACACTTGTGTGGGGATTTTGATTTGTGGCTTGGATAAAAAAAATGATGTATATTTGTAACTATTTTGCGGTGCTGACGCACGGTCCTCAAAAAACGCAGAAGTGTGAAAAGCTTCATTGAGTATAATAGTTATGTGTTATAGCTGTGAAAAGCATGGATAGAATGTGAAAATGGATGTCTGAATGAGACCTTCGGTAGGGGACCACAGGAAACCCTCTTGTATCACCATCTCTGGTTCTTCAGCGGTGGTGTTTCAACTGAATGGACTTAAATAATGGGTATGGACATGGTAATAACCTTTCCTGTAATTACAGTGCAATGTGGAAATTCTATGTCGTGTTAATTCCTTGTGATGATTTTCATTGTGGATTTAACCCTTTTCATCGCATAGGGTAAATTGTGGTGCAAAATATGCACGTAATAAGTACGGTTATTGGAAACACAGATCAAAGTAGGATGTGTCAAAAGTTTTCTTTTCTGCAAAAAGAAAGACTGGAGAAAATTAGTATACATTGTAATAGGTCTGTGATCTATCATAAAAAAATCTAATTTGTCAAAGAGCCCTTATTGACAGACATGGGGAATGGGATGGGTCCCTTTTCCAGTAATGACTTTATCAATGCAGAAAGAGAACGTTCTCCAACTCTCCACCTCTAGAATTTTTTTTATGGAAAGTTCTATATCCCTTATAAGGTCATGACTGATTGAGGACCTAGAGCTCAACCTCCACAGCTGTCAGTAAGTGTTAGTGTGTGCATGTATATACGGAGTATAAATGTGTATTCTAGTGTATAATGTGTGCATAGTTGCCAGTGTGATGGAAGAGGCCTTCATTCAGTAAAGGATGATATGGGTGTTGTGGGATGTAGGCCCCCAGTCACCCATAACCGATTGAGGGCTCCCTCCCTTACCACCCATATCACACCTTACTGAATGAGGGCCCCCCTCACTCTCACTGACAGATATGCACACATATAAGTACACACACTGTGTACACATGTATTCAATATACACATATACCCAATAAATATACACACTTTGCACACAAAAAAAACCTTACTCTACGGCTGAGATGCTGACTGAGTGCAGGAGAAAAGGCTCCACTTAATGTAGTTTCAGCCTGCAGACATCCTCTCTCTTTCTGCCCTTGCAACAAGGAAGACAGAAGTGTGTGTGATGGGGAAGGATGGAGGTGTTAAGTTGGCACAGGAAATTTAATAAAGGAAGTACATTAGAATTCAATGTAGTTGCCAGTACAACCTTAAATGATGCTGCAAACATCAGCCAAAGTATTGTCTGCTGCTCTGCTTGGGTAGTCTGAGACTGGGTGCACCATTATATCTCCGTCTTCATTATGATATCAGCACCACCAGCGTGCCATTACAATACTCAAGATATTGACATCAGGTAGTGCTGAGCAAAGATATCAGGGCAGTTCATTAGACAATATCATCAAATAGGTGAAACATTCCAGCACACATAGATCAATAAAACATTTCCGCATATTCTAAGGGCCCTGTTAGATGTATCAATGTCCCAGCAATCCCACCAATGATCCGACGTGGATGGGATCACTGGGACATAGCTGATTGCTGGTGAGCTGTCACATAGACAGCCCCTCCAGCGATCAGGACTAGCGAGCAAGCCGGTTTCCAATGTAAACAGCGGGTATCCAAGAGTCGCACGGCTCTTAGTTACCCACTGTTTACATTGGAAACCAGCTCCCAGTATCGCTGATCGCTGGTCTCTCGCTGCCACACGCAGCGATGCGTGCTGGTCAGCGGGAGACCAACAATCAAAAAACAGCCCAGAACGTTCGAGCGCGATCGGCGATACCCGGTAGGGGGGCCGGTCACTGATACATGTCACACACAGCGATATCGCTGGCGAGATTGCTGTAGCGTCACAAAATCAGCGACCTCACTGGCGATATCGCTGTGTGTAATGGGGCCTTTAAACATCATAGAAAAGATAGATACACAGCAGAAAAGTGGAAAACAGCTGTTTTGTGCTTACACATAAATCTTCATGGAACAGCTATTTTTCAGTATCTTGCTTTAACATGCGCTAACACAAGCATTTTCCTAGTCCAGGAAAACATGGATACACAGCAGACATGTGAGTAATAGCCATTTGTATTTACACACACCTATTAATGAGCCAGCAATATTGTGCTATCTTGCGTTAACATGCACTAACACAATTGAATAACAGCCATTTCTTCCTTTCGCACTCTTAGTCATGGATCAGCAGTTTCACGCTATCTTGCGTTAACATGCACTAACACATGCTTCTTCCCGATCCAGGACATGAAAAGAACAGCCATTTCGTGATTACACGTGTTCCTCTTCCTGCACCATCCTTTTCACACTAATACATTTTTCTAGTCCAGCACTTAATTAGAAAGCATAGTTTATTAGACAATATTTTCAGATATGAGAAACATCATGGGACTCACCAATCAATAAAACATTTTTTTCTTTATTCCATATGTTTAAAAATAAAGAACAAAATTTGGGATCACTAAACGTGGGCAACAGCCATCTCCTGCTTATATCTGTCAGGAACACCGCACTGTGCTTGCTCACTGGGCCAGTGCGCATGTCCTGAGTACAAAAAACTGTGCACAAAGATACCTGTGGAGCGGGGCAGCACTGGTGACGATGCATGCTCCAGACTAACAGGACCTGAAGCACGTGACTGCTGAGGGCGTGGTCTGAACTCCAGAGAGCTAGGAGCTGAGGAAAACTCCTAAAAGGGTAACTACAGGACAATGTTACCAAGGGGCATAGACAGAGACGTAAACAGATCAGGCCGGGGTCAAAGCACAAGATAGCACGACAGTACCAAAGGATTAGACAGAACGGATAGTCAGGACATAGCAATAGATCAGTAAATGAGGAAGGGGCAATAGACAGTATAATAGGGACTAACTGTAATGGAGTAACTATAGCCAAGCCAGAAGGTCACAACCGGAGAAGACAATAGTACCAAAACGTGAGACAGAGAACAGAGTGAGTGGACAGACCGGGTTATACACGGGAAAAAAACAAGCAAAGCAGTATACACGCACACCAGGGGTCAGACACACAGCCAGAACAACAGTATAGCTGACAGGGAATCCTAGTCTGGAGTGGGTTTAAATACCCCTTCCAGATCCAAAGGGAGGCCAGCAAAAGTTAACCCTGTGAGAACAGGACATTAACCATGTCCTATACCATGACATTATCTGCTTCTTTTTTACTTACTTTTTAGTGTTTAATTTCGCAAACACGCATTACCGTGCTTCTCCAAATATTTATAAACCGTTAAGAAAATATGGATGGACAACAGCCGTATCATACTTACATGTGCTTCTTCCAGATCGAACCATTTCCCGCTAACTTGGACTAACACATGCTACCTCCATTTCTTTATAAACAGAGCGTGAACAAAGATGCACAACACACTTGGCAACAGCTCACACGCTTCTTCCTGGATCGGCTGTTTTGTGCTAACTTGTGTTAACATGCACTAATACAAGCTTATTCTTATTCCTGGATTATGTGGATACACAACAGACATGTTGGCCACAACCATGTCATGCTGTTACGCACTTCTTCCAAGTTAGTGCAAAATGGATTTCAAGAAAGAAGAGTGTGTAAGAAATGGCTGTTGTGCACATTTCTACTGTGTATTCATGCTATCCTCTGCTTTTAAATCAAAGAACTAAAGAGAAAATATTTTATTGACTGATGATTTACACAGTATTTCTATTATCTGAAAATATTACCCATCATTTTATCTGTTATTTGTTTTCTATTTGGTAGCCAAAGAGTATTTTGTAACTATTATAGTATAGAGCAGAATAGCGAGTACTAGTTAGCAAACTTCCTGAAGGTGGCTTTTAATACTTTGATGGGTTCAGTTTTTTAAACAGCATCATGTTTCAGATTTTTGCAATGTTCAATGTCACTTCAAAAGTGAACTAGTTGCCAGAAAAATAGGTTTCCTTGAATAAATTTAAAATCAAACCTAAACTTTCATCATGACAAAATAAAATTCTGCATTAAAACTGATGTTGATATAAAGTTTTGATGCAAAATTTACTGATATTTGAAACTAGTCATAATTTCCTTCACATTGACTAAAGCTCTACTTATCCAGCTGCTGAAAAACAGCCACAAAGTATAATGTTGTCTCCACCATGCTTTACTGTGGGTATGAAGAATACAGGAAATTGTGTTGTCACATGCTGAACACAATTAGCATTTGATAGAAATTCCTGCAACTACTTTAATCTTGCTGTATGCCTCTTGCCAGCCTCCCAGACCGGTTTTCTTCTTATTTTTTCATCAGTTTTTGAGCGACATCAAATTATAGGTAATGTCACTGTTGCGCCAAATATGATCCAATTTTGATTACTATTTTTACAATGATCCATGGTATATCTAATTCCATGGAAAATATATGTACCCTTCATCTGATTGATAACTTTCAGATCCCTTTGCTGTGTTAGCTGTTTATTAGCCATGGCTTTTAAAGAAAAATACAATTAAGAAAATGCCAGAACAATCCTACTAGAACAGCTAAACTTTATATGAGGTTATTCAGAATCACTGTAAATGGCAATTGTGTGCTAACTAACATTTGATACGAGTTTTAATATTTTAACATTTGATATGAGTTTCAATGTGATTGCCTAATTCAGAGAACAATGCCACATCCCCGATTATAAGAGGTTGTTCACACATATGCAACCATATTATTTTAGTTTTGTTATATTTATTTCCCCCCTCAAAATAATTTCAGTTGGATACTCAATGTATTTGTACAGATTTTGAGTGAAATTAAACATGGAAAAAGTTGTGAAATTATTGTTCTTGTTATGATTTTTTATCCATGGCAAAAACTTGGCACTTTACAGGGGTGTGTAGACTTTGCATAGTCACTGTACAGTGACATATCATATTTGAGAATAAGAAGATCAAAACTGACTTTGGTGGTAATGGGTTAAATAGATTCTACATATTCATGTCATTTTCCAACAGTATTAACGGTTGTACATTAAAGAATTTAGAATTTGATTATTGACAAATCTTTTGGGCTCTGTTCCCATGTTCTTTGGTGTATATTTTTTGTGTCTGGTCCATTTGAGGAGCAGACAAAATGTATTCCTTATCCATTCCATCACTTAACCAAATGGAACCCAGGGCTCCCATTAATTGTTTTGGAGTCTGTATGGGTTCCGTTTATTTTTTCCTAATAGAAGAAACAGTTCTAGATGCAGAGCTTTTTTTTCCATTCTTAAAGTAACACCAAACAGACCTTGTAGAAATCATTGTGGCTCCACCACTTCCATTTGCATAATTGATGCAATGAATCACGTCTTCCTAGAATGGATGGACAAATGGAAAATCCAAAATATGTGAACAGAGCCTGAACCTCAACTTTGCCTTAATGCAATACCTATTCGATCTTGTGCTGAAGACCTGAGTGGTCTAAAACACGCTTCTTACTAGTGAATATCCCAACATAAGAGGTTGTAACTGTTAGAATTATTCACATTGCCGTGTGTATAAGAATTTATTGACAAATTGGACTTAATTCCCAGCCAGGTAAATGGTTGTAAAACTTTCCCAAAAATAAGATTTCCCAGTTTCCTCTTGGTATCCATTTTCCGTTCTTAATATTTGTCTCCTGTAATAAGTTTGTTCAAATAAAGCCATTTTTATTACTCAAACTACTGCATGAGCCAGCTATTTAGCTGAGCGCTATACTAAGAGAAGGCAGGGGAAAAAGTAGCTTGGCAGCACTAATACCACGCCATTCTTTATCTCGATTTGCGCTATTTATCGGATGTTTCTACAAACAGAATTACGGTATGTAAAGATCTTCTAAAATGATCAGCAATCACCTAGCATACACAACTGCGAGAAATATACTAGATGACTTTTTCTTGTATTCTTTTGCCCCAAAGTTATCTAGCTCGGTTCCTTTGTTTCTGGTTATGTTTTATGTATGTAAGATACTAATTAAACACACTATGTTTAATGCAGCCTTGCATCCTTTTAATAATAGATTGCTAAACCTAAACTAACGCTCTTCAATGGCAACCCTCGAATGAGGCCACATTGGCTGTGTGCACGAGTCCCTTCTGCATGATAAATGTAAACAATTATTCCGCGAACGCCGCCCAGCATAAGTGGCATGGTAAATTGATATAAATGGGAATAATATAAGCATTCGAGGTGTAGATGTTAGAGTAACATAAACACATTGTCAATAAATATTTAATCATGGAATTAGGGCCCGTAAGTGCATAAATGCATAAGAAAACATGGTAAGATACTCCAATGCAAGAATCAAAAGGCTTCCATTTAATTATTTATGATAGCAGAATTTATTCTCACTAATTTCAATAAACCGTATTATATATACTCACAAGCTAAACACGAGATCTCAGCCCACATACTTTTTTGATCATTAAATTTCATGTATGTCGCAACACCGGCAGACTTTGAAGTTCTTGACCAAGATTAGCCGTGACATTGAACAGAGCATGGGATTTGATACAGATAAATAGATTACATTTGCCAAACTGCATTTAACGTTTGGCTTCAGCCGCAAACAATGACAAAGACACTCGCTATAGAGTTGGTTAAACAAATTACAATGGAAAATTCAATTAATGGAAAGCTCAATGTTTGGAGCCACTTTGAGCAATATATCCCGGGTAGTTACATGAATAGCAGTTCCGTAATATAAAGTTATTATCTTTCAGGTGTTTCATTACAGGACTAGGATACATTCTATATTTCATCAGTATTTCTCATTTGTTTGTTTCTTATACCAAATCTGAAATGGTTTCAAGATTAAAAAGAGTCAATATTTTATGCATTTTGGTTCCTGTTTTTTACTTATGCCAAAGTATACCATGACCTATAAGGAAATTCTTTTTAGATAGAGTTTCTAAAAAGTGTTATTTTTATCTTCAGGATTCAACATGTTTCTTGTACTGGCTGTGCCCGATCACCCCTGTGTATCACCCAATTTATAGAGCTCTAATGATAATATGACATATTGACCCATGACACAGAAGCTGCTTGCATGGGACTTGTTGCGTGAATGTTACTCCTTTGGCTATTTTAGACTATTGTAAACTGTTTGCAAAGCAATTATATGGTTGAACAACAACAGCTCTCAAAGAGATTGCAATAAGAACACATTGCCAACTCTATCTATCTATCTATCTATCTATCTATCTATCTAATTTATCTATTTATCTACAGTGAAGGAAATAAATATTTGATCCCTTACTGATTTTGTAAGTTTGCCCAGTGACAAAGACATGAACAGTCTATATTTTTAAGGGTAGTTTAATTTTAACATTGAGAGCTAAAACAAAAAAAAAATCCAGAAAATCACATTGTATAAATTATATACATTTATTTGCATTTTACAATGAGAAATAAGTACCATATTTTTCCGACTATAAGACGCACTGGACCATAAGCTGCACCTAGGTTTTAGAGGAGGAAATTAGGGGAAAAAAAGTGAAGCAAAAAATGTGGTCAATTCTGTACTTAATATCCCCTATCCTGGAAAATTTGGTCCCCTCACCCCCATCCTGATAAACATAGCCCCTCATCCCTATCCTGGTATGCATGGCCCTCATCTCTATCCTGGTATGCATGCCTCCTCTTTCCTAGTCTGGTGTGTATGGCCCCCTCATCCCTATCCTGGTAGCAATGGTCTCCCTCATCCTTATCCTGGCAGGAATGATCTCCCTCATCCCTATTCTGGTATGCAGGGTCCCCATCTCATCCAGGTATGCATGGCCCCATCCCTATCCTGATTTACAGGGTCCCATCCTTAACGTGGCATGATTGGCCCCATGCCAGTCCTGGTATGCATGGTCCCATCCTTCTCCTGGTATGATTAGCCACATCTCGGTCCTGGTATGAATGGTCTCATCCTTATCCTGGTATGATTGGCCCCATCCCAGTCCAGGTAGGCATGGTCCCATCCTTATCATGGTATGATTGCCCCCATCCCAGTACTGGAATGCATCATGGTCCCATCCTTAGTCTGGTATGATTGGCCCCAAACCTTATTCTCGAATGATTGGCCCCACCCCCATCCTGATATGCATGGTCCCATCAGAAAACATTAAAAAAACAAACCATTACACTTACCTTCTTCCACTCCCTCGCAGTGTTCTGCTCCATTGCCAGAAGCTGACTAATGCTTGTAAGCAGCTCATGGCAGTGACGTCATGCACTGCTCACAAGCAGAGCACAGCTGCCAGAATACTTACCAGGACTGTTCATTGCAGAGAGCAGTGAGCATTTATTGTTCTTCAGTAGCGCTCAGTTCAGCCACCGGCTTCCTGCTGCTGCCGGCGGTCACATGTGCCAATATTTAAGAGAAATGAATATCCAGAATATTGATTTCTCTTAAGTATTGGCACACGTGACCACTGGCAGCAGCTGGAAGTCGGTGGCTGACACTGCGTGCTACTGAAGAGAAATAAATGCTTGCTGCTCTCTGCGATGAACAGTCCTGTGAGTATTCCGGCAGCTGCTGGCAATGGAGCAGGACACTGAGAGGGAGCAGAGGAAGGTAAGTGTAATGGTTTGTTTTTTTTATATTTTCTGATGGGCCATGCATACTAGAAATGGAATGGCGCCAATCATACCAGAATAAGGATGGTAGCAATCATACCAGTAAAAGGATGGGGCCAATTATACCATAATAAGGATGGCACCAATCATACCAAGTACGGGGATGTGGGCAATCATATCAGAATGCCAAAAATAAGTAAATATTCATTTCACTCCACGCCCCTTGGGCATGAAATGCAGTTAACATTAATTTCTCTTTAGCTTTGGACACAGGAGTTAGTGGAGCCATCTGCTCCTGCCTCTGTCACATGCTGCTCTATCGCAACCACTCCCCCACATTTTGGGAGGGAAAAAAGTGCATCTTATAGTCAGAAAAATACGGCATTTGATCCCTCTGGCAAACAAGACTTAATACTTGGTGGCAAAACCCTTGTTGGCAAGCACAGCAGTCAGACTTTTTTGAAGTTGATGGTGAGGTTTGTGCACATGTCAGGAGGAATTTCAGTCCACTCCTCTTTGCAGATCATCTCTAAATCATTAACATTTTGAGGCTGTCACTTGGCAACTCAGAGCAACTCCTTCCATAAGTTTTCATGGGATTAAGGTCTGGAGACTGGCTGCTAGGCCACTTCATGACCTTAATGTGCTTCTTTTTGAGCCACTCCTTTGTTGCCTTAGCCTTATGTTTTGGGTCATTGTCTTGCTGGAAGACCCAGTCATGACCCATTTTTAATGTCCTGGTGTAGGGAAGGAGGTTGTCACTCAGGATTTTATGGTACATGGCTCCATCCATTCTCCCATTGATGTGGTGAAGTAGTCCTGTGCCCTTAGCAGAGAAACACCCACAAAACATAATGTTTCAACCTCTATGCTTGACAGTGGGGACAGTGTTCTTTGGGTCATAGGCAGCATTTCTTTCCTTCAAACACGGCGATTTGAATTAATGCTAAAGAGCTCAATTTTTATCTCATCTGACCACAGCACCTTCTCCCTATCACTCACAGATCATCCAGGTGTTCATTGGTAAACTTTAGATTGGCCTGCAGAGGTGCCTTCTTGAGCAGAGGGACCTTGCGGGCACGGTAGGACTTTAAACCTTTTTGGCATAATGTGTTACCAGTAGTGTTGAGCATTCCGATACCGCAAGTATCGGGTATCGGCCGATACTTGCTGTATCGGAATTCCGATACCGACATCCGATATTTTTTCAATATCGGGCATGGGCATCGGAATCGGAAGTTCAAAGTTGATTGACAGCCGAAATGACGTCATCATGATGCGCGGTGTGTGCGCATCATGATGCGCCGTCATTTCGGGCCTGCCGGGGGTCTCTGCCGGCCTGCCGGGGGGCTGTGCTGGCCTGCCGGGGGGCTGTGTGGACTGCCCGGGGTCTGTACCAGCCTGCCGGGGGGCTGTGCCGGCCTGCTGGTGGTCTGTGCACCCTGTGGGGGTCTGTACCGGCCTGCCGGGGGGCTGTGCCGGCCTGCCGGGGGGCTGTGCACCCTGTGGGGGTCTGTACCGGCCTGCCGGGGGGCTGTGCCGGCCTGCCGGGGGGCTGTGCACCCTGTGGGGGTCTGTACCGGCCTGCCGGGGGGCTGTGCCGGCCTGCCGGGGGGCTGTGCTGATGTCCGGGGGTCTGTGCAGGCATCGTCCGATGGGACTACAAGTCCCATCGGGCTATGCCTGCTACCATGACAGTGATTGACACATTAGCCAATGATGGGACAGTAGTAGTCCCATCATCCGGCTAATGTGTTAAATGTTTAAAAAAAAATATATATATACTACATACATACTACATACATACTACATGCATGCTACATACATACTACATGCTACATACATACCACATATATACTACATGCATGTTACATACATACTACATGCTACATACATACTACATATATACTACATGCATGCTACATACATACTACATGCTACATACATACTACATATATACTACATGCATGCTACATACATACTACATGCTACATACATACTACATACATACTACATGCATGCTACATACATACTACATGCTACATGCATGCTACATACATACTACATACATACTACATACATACTACATACATACTACATGCTACATACATACCACATATATACTACATACATACTACATGCATGCTACATACATACTACATGCTACATACATACCACATATATACTACATACATACTACATGCATGCTACATACATACTACATGCTACATACATACTACATATATACTACATACATACTACATGCATGCTACATACATACTACATGCTACATACATACTACATATATACTACATGCATGCTACATACATACTACATGCCACATACATACTACATGCTACATACATACTACATACATACTACATGCATGCTACATACATACTACATGCATGCTACATACATACTACATGCTACATACATACTACATACATACTACATACATACTACATGCATGCTACATACATACTACATGCTACATACATACCACATATATACTACATGCATGCTACATACATGCTACATGCTACATACATACTACATACATACTACATACATACTACATGCATGCTACATACATACTACATGCTACATACATACCACATATATACTACATACATGCTACATACATACTACATGCATGCTACATACAATACATACATAGACATACAGTACATATAACATAGAGTAACATACTTACCAATACTTGTCACATTGTTCCCCGAAGCCATTGTCGTCTACGGAATAAATATTAATATAACAAACCACAAAAATACTCACCCATGATCCGAAGCAGTCCACGAGTGTGTCCCATGACGATCTTGGGTAGAGAACTGCAGCATCAGCTGATGCTGCCGCTCTCTACGGGCTGCAGGAATCCAATGACGGAAGGTAGGTATCCTTCCGCACTGTATTCCTCCGCCACTTAAAAAAAAAAAAAATCCCTAGTCTCACTTTATGGTAAAAGCTGTGTTTTTTTTACATTTAACACATTAGCTGGATGATGGGACTACTACTGTCCCATCATTGGCTAATGTGTCAATCACTGTCATGGTAGCAGGCATCGCCCGATGGGACTTGTAGTCCCATCGGACGATGCCTGCACAGACCCCCGGACATCAGCACAGCCCCCCGGCAGGCCGGCACAGCCCCCCGGCAGGCCGGTACAGACCCCCACAGGGTGCACAGCCCCCCGGCAGGCCGGCACAGCCCCCCGGCAGGCCGGTACAGACCCCCACAGGGTGCACAGACCCCCGGACATCAGCACAGCCCCCCGGCAGGCCGGCACAGCCCCCCGGCAGGCCGGTACAGACCCCCACAGGGTGCACAGACCCCGGGCAGTCCGCACAGCCCACCGGCAGGCCGGCACAGACCCCCGGCAGGCCGGCAGAGACCCCCGGAAGGCCCGTACAGACCCCCGAGAGGCTGTACAAGGGCAGGAAAGGGTTTTTCCAATTCCGATACCGGAAGTCTCATAGACTTGAATGGGACTTCCGGTATCGGCATCGGCGATACCGATACTTTTTTTAAAGATCGGCCGATCCATTCCGATCCGATATTTTGAAGTATCGGACGGTATCGCTCAACTCTAGTTACCAGAGGTTTTCTTGGTGACTGTGGTCCCAGCTGCCTTGAGATAATTAACAAGTTCCCCCTGTGTAGTTTTAGGCTGTTCTCACTCCTTCCTCATGATCAAGGATACCCCATGAGGTGAGAATTGGCAAGGTGCCCCAAATCGATGTTGATTGACAGTCATTTTGTATTTCTTCCATTTTCTTACTATTGCACCAACAGCTGTCTCCTTCTCACCCAGCATCTTATGTATGGTTTTATAGCCCATTCCAGCTTTGTGCAGGTCTATGATCTTGTCCCTGACATCCTTATAAAGCTCTTTTGTCTTGCCCATGTTGTTTAGGTTAGAGTCTGACTGATTAATTGAGTCTGTGGGAAGGAGTATTTTATAAAGGTGACTATTTAAGACCGCTGTCTTAAGTGCAGGTAACGAGTTGATTAGGAGCGTCTAACTGGTCTGTAGGAGCCAGAACTCTTAATGGTTAGTAGGGGATCGAATACTTATTTCTCACTGCAAAATACAAATAAATTTATATAATTTATACAATGTGATTTTCTGGATTTTATTTTTGATATTCAATCTCTCAATGTTAAAATTAACCTACCTTTAAAATTATATACTGTTCATGTCTTTGTCAGAGGGCAAACATACAAAATCAGCAAGGGATCAAATACTTATTTCCCCCACTATATCTATCTATTCTATCTATCTGAAGGTTTAAATTGGCCCCCTTACCTCTTGGGCCCTGTTGAAGCAATGGTATGTCCGTCCATGTATCTATCTATCTATCTAAAAATCTATCTATCCATCTATGTATACATTTATCTATCTCTAAAATCTCAAAGCATCACTCAGGTTTTATTGTTAGGACCATAACAACATGTAACAAGTCCTCCCTGCATGTAAATTAAAGGGGTTATTCACTTCTCAGACAGCTCCATCCAAATTGCTATATTCTTCCGTACTCTGAATAACAATAGCTGATAACTCACCAAGGGTGTCAGGGCCGTTCCAGTGTCATCGGTGCCAGGTTTCCGCTCACATGACATTGTTATGTAGCGTGAGCCCTGCATCCAATCGATGGAAGCTTCAAGGCCCCGTTACACACAACGATGTCCCAGCGATCCCACCAACGATCCGACGTGGATGGGATCGCTGGGACATAGTTAGACTGATTGCTGGTGACCTGTCACATAGACAGACTCACCAGCGATCAGGACCAGCGAGCAAGCTGGTATCTAGGGTAAACAGCGGGTAACTAAGAGCCATGCGGGTATTCAAGAGCCGCGCAGCTCTTAGTTACCTGCTGTTTACCCTAGATACCAGCGTGCAGCATCGCTGATCGTTGGTCTCCCGCTGCCACACGCAGCGATGCGTGCTGGCCAGTGGGAGACCAATGATCAAAAAATGGCCCAGGACGATCTTGCATGATCCGCGATAGCCGGCAGGAGGGCCGGTCGCTGATGGATGTCACACACAGCGAGATCGCTGGAGAGATCGCTGATGCATCACAAAATCAGCGATCTCGCTAGCGATCTCGCTGTGTGTGACGGGGCCCTCACTCTCACTTCCTTCAGAAGTAACTGACATCCTTAGGGGGTCACAGGGCATGAACAGCATAAACAGCTCTAACTTCTTCCGGTGTCATATTTGTCAAAATGAATTTAGAGTGATGTGGCCCCTAAGTGGTTGTAGGGCTCACATGGCATAGCAACATCATGTCATCCTCAGGAGATTAAGTGGACTAAAGTGTCAGCAAGCTTACGAGACATTATTGTTTTGTAACGGATTGGTAGTACACTAGAAAACACACGTCACTTTGAGATCTTAGCATCTCATTCATGTATTCTTTATTCCCCATGGCCCAGAAGCTACTAATATAATCAGGAAGCAGTCCGTGCCTTCTCACTGATTCAATTGATGAGTTTGTTTTATTGTCAGAGACAGAGTACAGTTCCATCCCTCTCTGTTAACTCTTCACATTTATTTCGGGCCATTGATTGTTTGTTTTCATTAATCCAAGTTTGATAAGACTTTGAGTTTCCCGCATGTGGCAGATCCCAGTGTTTCTGGTACAATTAATTATGTTCTCAGTACAGTGTGGCTAACAACCAGTGAGCCAATATTGAATGGAATGTCATTCACATACGCAACGAAGATTGACAAAACCTTTGCTAGTTAATCATGACACATTAGCGTTGTCACTCTAATTTTAGAAGTAAGGAAATACGTAAGTATACAAATAAATAATTGTTAACAGGAAGAAGACAAAGAATAATCTAGCCCTGTTAACTTCTGCTAGTATTGCTGACTAAATTTGCATAAAAATGTATAGTAATTGTAATGAAGTAGCTTTAAGCACTGTAAAAAATACGTTTGGTTATTTATTGCATTATTTTATTTAATGTAAAAACTTCCTTGTAAAGAGAGAACTAATTTTGGACCCGCAAGTTCAGAGCTCAGTGGGTGTTGTTTTAGAAGCATACTATCACCCCTCTTCATCAAAGCATTTTTCTCTCTTAAAAAACAATATAAAACATGCACCAACTTGTAAAAAGATTTTTTTAAAAATCATACTCAACGTACTAATCCCTCACCTCTCTCGCTCATTAATAAATGTGTTTATTTTGTTTTATTATAACACAAAAATGAATCAGAGATGAAGTCAGTAAAAATAGGTGAGTAGTAGGCACAATGCAATCTTTGCAGAATCAAAGCTTATTTTACTTTTTGCTGTCCTGTGTATTTGAAGGGGTGGTCCGAAACTATCATTGATTCTAATCCTAAATGTCTTTGCAATGAAATAATCTAATTGCTTTTCTAACACACTCTAGTTAAAAAGTCCCTGTCTTCCCCTTTCCAGTCTTTGGTCGGATCGGGTTTCATGAAACAAAATTTGTTTCAGATTAAACTGGTCCGACTAGGGCAAAAAAAGTCGGAGTTTCGTCCGAAACCCGACCCCAATGCAAGTCAATGGGGAATAAAAGTCGGCATTGAGTGGATAAATGTCATCCGCTCAATGCCACGAAACAATCAATGACCTCAGGGAGACCAGTCAATGAAAACACTGCGACAGCCAGCAAGGGTGCTCAATCAGTGAAATCCTAGGTGCATTGCTCCCTGGGAAATACGAATATGCAAATAAAGTCTGTGGAACCTCATTTAAGAGTCTCAAACACGGGACTAGCCAGATATTCCTCCAGGGAAGGACCCAGCCAAGGAGTGGCTCCTTTCGGAAACCACCATTACCACCATATTAAGTGGCCCTTTAAGTCAATATCCAGCTCTTTACGAGTTTACAGATATGACAAGGGAAATACCAAGGCCAGGTATCCATCCACAGACAGCTGTTTCTGGGTGTTGCCCCTCATCAGTGTGGAGTAGGATTCTGGCTAGGTGGGAGCAATGCCTAGTAGACCAACATCACGAAACAATCACTGACCTCAGGGAGACCAGTCAAAGAAAACACTGCGGCAGCCAGCAAGGGCGCTCAATCAGTGAAATCCTAGGTGCATTGCTCCCTGGGAAATACGAACATGCAAATAAAGTCCGTGGAGCCTCATTTAAGAGTCTCAAACACGGGACTATCCAGATATTCCTCCAGGGAAGGACCCAGCCAAGGAGTGGCTCCTTTCAGAAACCACCATTACCACCATATTAAGTGACCCTTTAAGTCAATATCCAGCTCTTTACGAGTTTACAGATATGACAAGGGAAATACCAAGGCCAGGTATCCATCCACAGACAGCTGTTTCGGGGTGTTGCCCCTCATCAGTGTGGAGTAGGATTCTGGCTAGGTGGGAGCAATGCCTTGTAGACCAACATCACAAAACAATCACTGACCTCAGGGAGACCAGTCAAAGAAAACACTGCGGCAGCCAGCAAGGGTGCCCAATCAGTGAACTCCTAGGTGCATTGCTCCCTGGGAAATACGAATATGCAAATAAAGTCCGTGGAGCCTCATTTAAGAGTCTCAAACACGGGACTAGCCAGATATTCCTCCAGGGACTAGTCCCGTGTTTGAGACTCTTAAATGAGGCTCCACGGACTTTATTTGCATATTCGTATTTCCCAGGGAGCAATGCACCTAGGATTTCACTGATTGAACGCCCTTGCTGGCTGCCGCAGTGTTTTCTTTGACTGGTCTCCCTGAGGTCAGTGATTGTTTCGTGATGTTGGTCTACTAGGCATTGCTCCCACCTAGCCAGAATCCTACTCCACACTGATGAGGGGAAACACCCCAAAACAGCTGTCTGTGGATGGATACCTGGCCTTTGTATTTCCATTGTCATATCTGTAAACTCGTAAAGAGCTGGATATTGACTTAAAGGGCCATTTAATATGGTGGTAATGGTGGCTTCCGAATGGAGCTGGCTGAGTCCTTCCCTGGAGGAATATCTGTCTAGTCCCGTGTTTGAGACTCTTAAATGAGGTTCCACGGACATTATTTGCATATTTGTATTTCCCAGGGAGCAATGCACCTAGGATTTCACTGATTAAGCACCCTTGCTGGCTGCCGCAGTGTTTTCTTTGACTGGTCTCCTTGAGGTCAGTGATTGTTTCGTGGCATTGAGCGGATGACATTCATCCACTCAATGCCGACTTTTATTCCCCATTGACTTGCATTGGGGTCGGGTTTCGGACGAAACTCCGACTTTTTTTGCCCTAGTCGGACCAGTTTCATCTGAAACAAATTTTGTTTCATGAAACCCGATCCGACCAAAGTCACTCAACTCTACCCCTTTCTACTCTCTCTAACTACTTTACTCTTTCTTTTTTACCTACTTCCAGTTTGATGACATTTGGTTTGTGAATCCCAAGTGCATGCTTGGATACTCAAGAGAGGCATCAACATAGGACAGAGGTTGTGGTCATTGACGCAACCTCTATCCCCACCCTGAAGTGAAGCATCATCAATCAGGGGCTAGGCTAGATTCTCCTTTACTAGGCATGCATCTGTTTTCAAATTTGATGTATGCTCAAAATAAGCTCCCATGTGACTGTGTAATATTACTTATGGCAGTGCGCTCTCAGGACCCACATTGTAAGGGGAGAAAGTAGAAAGCAGCGATCAGCCACTCTCCTGAAAGTGACTTGGGAACTGTCTCTGCTTTTCCTGCTCGCTGTATTCTCTCTTTACTATGCTCACTGACAATGCACTTTCTTGCCGGCCTATGAGACGTCTTATTATAGCCATTGGGTGAGCGCACTGTCACTATGCATTGGATGTAATATCACAGTTACACAAGAGATTGTACTGATCATACATTAGAATTGACAACCAAGACATACTCATTAGAGCAGGGACTAGCCCAGCTCCTTAAATGAACATCAATTGGTGTTGGCATTGTTTAGCATAAAAAGGTGTGGACTAACTGGCGGCCCTAAGTCAAAAAATGGATCGGTCTTTGGGCTCAACTTTTTTGTGTAAAGTAAGAAACAAATAAGTGATGTAAACTAGGTCTAGACAGACTGAAGGGCATCACATTTATGAACCACGAGGATAAATTCAGCACATTTTAGGACTGTCTAGTTAAATTTGATAAGTATGCCCTAATGTAGGCAGAATGAAGAGACGGAAGCAAACTACTTATACTGTACCATCCTCAGCAGCAGCAAAGCATTTTTGGGTTATGTTCACACTTCCAGATTTGCTTGCAGAAAGCTGCACACAATACAGCGGCTGCAAAATAGATGAGACTCAACAAAATCTCATCCCAATCCTGTAAAAGAAATCTTATTTTAAATCCCCAGCATGTCAGCTCATTCTGTGGGAAATGTATACATGTGAATGTGTTTGCTGATGTATAGAAACTTCAGTATCATAAAAAATGAATATCTTTTTTCTTTTACGAGGAAATATCTGACAGAAATGACCCTTGTGCCTATCGCTCATCTGAATGGCGAGTACTAGCCCCGTTTTTAGATGGGCTGTTGTCAGTTACCGCGAAAGGTGATGAAATGTTTTGTGTCCGTAGAAGAGAGAGTAGCTGTTTCTTACTCCCGTCAGCTAACTGCATTCCTAGTACTGCGCCATTATATCACATATAACAGGAAACAACATTACCGTGAAACACTTATACACATAAATATTTAGTGAGTATTTTATTACCTAAGTTACTGTTCTGTTATAAAACGCTAATGGTTTCCTCTGTTCCACATGAAGTGTTCCATTATATATTGCTTTTTTAGAAATATGAACAATAATGAGATGTGAGTGAATTAGTTCCCACAATTTGTGGTTTGTACTGAGCTAATCCTGTTAGCGGCTGCAAACCTCTTTTCTGAACCTCACTGACCGTATTGTTCAACAACACCATTAGATTTTCTCTATAATTTCCTCAACTAAATCCCTTTGGATTTTTAAAGAAAATGACATTGGTTCTTTTAAATTCACACAAAAAGTATTGTTTTCAGCAGCGGCTGATTATATGGAACCTGTTATGTCCCCAAACATTTCCAAAACCACCACTATAACGTTAAATATATTTATTGCATTTTACTAATAAAATCCTATATGTGCAACTGTAAGCTTTAAACAATTAACTGAATGCACAGCATATGTGAATAAGCCAACATTGTGTCCCCAGGACTAGTCCTTCCTCAAACACACTATTCATGCCCCCTTGGGTGTGACTCTATACATTATAGGTGGCTGTTAAGGCCCAGTCACACACAGTGAGTTCGCTAGCGAGATCACTGATTTTGTGACGCATCAGCGATCTCGCTGTGTGTGGCACGCATCAGCGACCGGCCCCCCCACCGGATATCGCTGATCGTGCACTATCATCCTGGGCCATTTTTTGATCGTTGGTCTCCCGCTGACCAGCATGCATCGCTGCACGTGGCAGTGGGAGAGCAATGATCAGCGAACTCCCAGCGCTGTAAGCAGACGCTGGAAGCTGGTATCCAAGGTAAATATCGGGTTACTAAGTGAGCGTATCGCTTAGTTACCCGCTGTGTAGCTTGGATACCTGCGTGCTCGCACTGGGAGCTGGTATCCAAGGTACACAGCAGGTAACTAAGTGACGCACGCGCTTAGTTACCCGATATTTACCTTGGCTAACAGCTCCCGGCGCGAGCACGCAGGTATCCAAGATACACAGCAGGTAACTAAGCGACGCGCTCCGTTAGTTACCCGATATTTACCTTGGATACCAGCATCCTCGCTGGTCTAGATCGCTGGTGAAATCTGCCTGTTTGACAGCTCACCAGTGATCATGTAGCGAGGCACAAGCAATCCTGACAAGGTCGTATCGTTGTCGACATCGCTGGTGCATCGTTTAGTGTGACGGCACCTTTAGGGAATACCCCGTACCAATGTGTGAGATTTCCGACACTCCTACAATGACTGTATGGGGGATGTCAATGATGTCCAAATGGTATAATTAGAGGGTCAAAGGCAGGATGAGTCTGTTAGAAGTGATAGCGATCTGACTACTTACTGGCTCATTTACTTATGACAATCTGTGCTTGAAAGGTTCACTTTTAAAAGATTGTTTTTTAAGACTTTAAAGCACTTTTTTTGTAGTACAGAAACAGCTAGATTTATCATTATACTGGTGGTTTAAGACAAAAAGGAAATCTAACTGGTTCCGATTAAGTACACACTAGGCCCTGGACTTTTCCCTAAACTTGGACCCCACTTTTTTCCCCAGCACATAGAACACTTATTAGCATCACCATCTTTCTGTGCTAGTTTTGAGAAATATGTGTTACTACTCGCAATGTCATAAAGCTGTGCCTCTACATACTAAAACTCTGCAAATATTGCTGAAATCTTTAGGCCCCTAAAAACATTAGACTAATGTTTGCCAAACTCACTGAATGTTGGCTCAGCTTATGTGTATGAAGGCCATCCTCGGACAGATGATTGTGTGGAAGAGAAGGGTCCAACATTTCCAATTCAAACTGCTGATGCTTTTCTTCACAGCAAAATAAGCTACCACAAGAGGATTCTGGCAGCGACTCTCTCATAGAGAACACAGAAGCGCTTGCCAGAGTGAGTCCTACTGCATATGGAGGAGTTGAGAGAGATATAGCTGCTTTCTGAGCGATTAGCAAAACCATCATTCAGCCAACAGATATACTGTACATTACTCAGAAAAAGTTAGGGATATTTAACTTTCGGATGAAATTTATGGAAAACGTAAAAAGTTCACTCTACAGTGATATTTTATCATGAAAGTAAGGCATTTAAATAAAAGCATGCAATGGCAATTTCTTCATCTCAAAAATGCATCCCTCTCTTCTTGAAGGGTGACCCTCAGGTCATTGAGGTTCTGGGGTACAGAGATATGAGCCTTTTACTCAGCGACTCAACTGATCCCATAGATTTTCTATGGGTTTCAAATCTGGAGAAAGTACAGGACACTTCATTTGAAGTACACCAGTCTCCAACAACCATTCCCTAAAAATGTGAAATTGATGAGCTGGAGCATTGGCATCCCTGAAGATGAAAGGCCTGGGTAGCTCATGCAGAGGCACAATTATTAATTATGTTATTCAAGTAGTGGGAACTCATCACTGTACCATTTGCAAAGTTTATGGCAGTTCTGTATTGACTAGACACACTTGACTAGACTAACACCACCAACACATAAGGCTCATCTAGTGACAACAGTGATGCATAGTGCTCTCCATGATGTTTCCAACATCTTTGGTGGCCATAATTTCTGATCAGCATGAATCAAATTTCATTAGTGAACAGCAATAAGGCCCACTGGTTTCTTGTCCAGTGTAGATTCTCCCTGGCCCATGTGTGGTGTGGTCAGGTACCCTTGCAAGTCGTCTAGCACACAGACCATGCTGATGTAAACAGTTTCTAATGGTCCAATATAACACTTGGGTACCTCTCATGTTCTTTAAATGTGCCTGGAGTTGTGTTACATTCATCATCCAGTTCTGAAGGGAATTGTTCACAATGAAGTGGTAATCCGTGTGAGATGTGGTCAAAGAAAGTCCACTTCTATGCCTTTCTGTGACTCTTCCAGTCTCTCTGTCTGTCTGTTGACCTGCTAATGACACTCTGTGACACTCTAAGCTTAGTGGCCACTTCCATCTGAGAACATCCTGCTTGAAGCCTCGCATTGGCGAGGTACTGTTGATCAATTGTAATGTGCCATCTTGGTTTCATGATATCAAAATGTGAACAGCATGATGAAGAGGACTGTTTAATTCCAATTCTAATTGAACCCTGAAATTTATTGGGCAATTCATGGATCAAACACCTGTGGTGAATTTTGCCATTAAGCTCCTTGCTAGAGAACAGCAAGTTGTTCAAAAAGTATTGAAATACTGAACAGTTGGATATATGCATTCAAATTAATAGAGAGAGTAACATTAAGTTCACCTGAAAAGGTTAGAGTGCATTTTAGTGCACCCTGAAATTTCACCAGAAAGCCAAATATCCCTAACTTTTTGTAGTAGTGTATATTGTGTATGGGGCCCCTTAGTTTGTGTAGGAACACATTATCCTCATAAGTTGTATGGTGAAATCCACTAGTCAATTAGGCCTAATTTACCCAGAAATCTTTTATGCAATCCAATGATTTACTAAAACAGGCAGGTCAGGAGAGGTGACAGCTCCGCAATAAATCTAATGACTCAGAGGTGACGTATTACCTATTTTTTCCTAACCTTTTCCATTTTGTCCAGATTGATGACAGCAAATTTTGCTACCAAAGCAGCTATGGCCCTTTGCAATCAAACATAGACCCCAAAGGAGACAAATACATTACTTGAGAACCCATTCTTTATATCAACACAGATAAATTCAGACATTAGACGCCTAGAAATTTTCAGAATTCAATCAGATGTCTAAGCTAACGCTGAGCTCAAACAAGTATAGGACCCAGAATTAACACCCAAACAAATACTTTCCTTCCCAGTCCCCATTCCAGACCCCACTAAACAAATGCAGGCTTACAAAGAGACCCTGGCAAGACCCATTAAATAAATACAGAAACAGACAAGAGAATATAAATACAAATTCTGATCACATCTAAATATACACAGACTTAGTTAGCTAAATAGATGCAGGCCCAGACCTCTCAAACTAATACAGATCTCAGGCCAGAACTTCTAAATATAGTTACAAAGTTACAAAGGTTGTTCAAAGACCTAGGTACATCAAGTTCAGCCATTCCCCACCAATTATACATTTTTTGTCATTAAATTATCAAGAACCTACCTACAATTTTACGTGTACTGAAGAAACCATTCAGCCTTTTTTTAAAGCTGTTATAGTGTCTGCCATTAATACCTCTTGTGGTTGGATATTGAACAGTCTGACAGCTCTAACCATAAAGAACCCTTTAATATTTAGCCGCCAGAATCACCTTTTTTTCCACCCATAATAAGTGCCCCCTGGTAGAAAGGGGCAAACCCGAAAAGTTAAGATTGGAGTCTGTACCATTTAGCAGTCCCAACAAATCTGGTTGAAAGGCTGTAGTACAGCCAATCAACAGGCTTTACTGTTTGGGCAGTTACGGTTCAATCACAGCCATGTCAAGCATTGGCATTGCTGTGATTGGTTGGTGCACACTCTGTAAAAAACAAATATGTGGGGTCTCATATATTTTTGATAACCAGCGCAGGGAAAACTGACAGCTGTGAGCTGTAGCCTGTTGTGAATTCTCTTGATCTGACTTCTGAGTCGGGGCTCCCTCTGGTGGTTACTGTGGGTAGTGGAGCTGGCCAGGTTGACAGAAGTCTGCCACCTGACGATGATGATTGGAAATCAGGGGTTACTGACTGGGAGGATTTAAGTGAGGCTTCCTTCAGTTGCTGCTGGTGATTGTTTCTTCCTGTTCATTTTGCGGTCTGCTATCTCCTGCCTTATCCTGCATTTTTCAGTTAAGTTGTTCAATTGCTAATCATTTGCATCTGATCTGGTTTTGCCTCATTCTGCTTTGCTCTGAGGATTCAGCGTGCTCCCTGCTTTGGCTGTGCTGGACTCCGCTCCATATGTTACAGCTTGTGTCAGTTTGTTCAGTCCCCTGTTATATTAGTCTCTTTTGCTTTGCTACCAGTTTACACCAGAATGCTGATCTAGTGGGGGAGAGGTCGTGAGACCTCAGTGTTTTTTGTACATCAGATGTGTTGGATTTTTTTGTGTTTTTGCATGATTGCAGACAGCGTCTTTCCTTTCCTATCCTATCTAGACAGTTTTGAGTCCCATCATTTGCTCAGTCTATTTTCTGCCTGTGTTTGTGCCTCATCTTGTCTCACCAACAATATATGTTTGGGGCTATCTATTTCTTTGAGGTTCTACTCCGGGTCGGCTTAGATTTCACCTTTCTTGCTTTAAGCTTAGTTAGTTCTCTGGCTGTGCCGAGGTGTCTAGGGCATTGTAGGTACGCCCCACGGCTACTGCTAGTTGTGTTGCTAGGATTAGGGTCTGCAATCTGCTAAGTTACCAACCTTTCTGGTTTCCTGGTGGCCTAGCCTATTCCTGCCATCCTCCTCGGTGACCTATTCATAACAGAATCATCAGCCAAAACTGTAGACTCTAGGGTACTCTAAAGAAGAAATGAATTGTAAAAGAAAAAAAGTGTCCTAATTTTTTTATATATTTTTTCCTCTTTTCTCTGGGGCCGTAGGAGGATTTTTTCTTTAATGGAGACTAAGCAATTGTCCAATCGTATTAAGCAGCTTGCTGCTGAATTTCTGCCAATCTCGCTCAATCATCTGCTGTAAAACCAAAGATCCCTACTCCTGATGTGTTTTCTGGGGATCGGTCTAAAGTTTTGAATTTTAAGAATAATTGTAAACTATTTTTCGCTTTGAAACCTAATTCCTCGGGGAGCTCGGTGCAGCAGGTTAAAATTATCTGGGCTTTTTCTCTGACATCTGGAGAACCTATTCTGGCTAATGTGGATGCATTTTTTCGAGCCCTAGGGTTGTTGTATGATGAACCTAATGCTATTGATCAAGCTGAGAAAACCTTATTGGCATTGAACCAGGGTCAGAATTCTGCAGTTATATTGTCAAAAATTCCGAAAGTGGGCGGTCCTTACTAAATGGAATGATGATGCCATAGCAGCTCTCTTTCGGAAAGGTCTGGCAGAAGCCGTAAAAGATGTTATGGTGGGATTTCTGCCCCTTCTGGTCTTAATGACTATATGTCATTAGCCATTCAAATTGATCGACGTTTACGTGAACGTAAAACTACGCGAGAGGTGGTGCTGCCTTTCGAACAAACTTCTGAACCCATGCAATGTGATAGGGTTTTGTCTAGGGCACAACGTCTAGAGTTTAGAAGGTGTAATAAGTTGTGCTTCTTTTGTGGGGACACCTCTCATACTATTTCTGTTTGCCCTAAATGAGAAAAATGTTTTGCTCACTCATTTGTGGTGGGCAGTGTACAGCCTAAGTTCCTTTTGGCGGTTACCTTGATCTGCTCCTTGTCTACATTTTCTGCTAAGGCTTTTGTTGATTCAGGAGCAGCTTTGAATCTGTTGGATTTTGACTTTGCCAAATGTTGTGGTTTTCCCATGGTGCCCCTGCGGACCCCTATTCCTTTGAGGGGCATTGATGCTACCCCTTTAGCAGAGAATAAACCCCAGTTTTAAACCCAGGTGATAATGTCGGTCGCCCCAGACCACCAAGAGAATTGTAAATTTTTAGTGTTTCACAATTTACATGATATTATTGTGCTGGGCTTTCATAATCATGTTTTGGATTGGAAATCTGTGTCTGTGGTGAGTTGGGGTTGTCAATGTGTTCTTAGTGACACTCATGTTTTCTCCACCTCTCCCCAGTCTCATGATGTTCCTGACTATTTGGCTGATTATTCTGAAGTACTTAGTGAGAGTAAGTCCGCGTCTTTGCCTCCTCATAGGAGTTATGACTGCACATTTGAATTAATACCCGGTTGTAAATTTCCCAAGGGTTGGCTTTTCAACTTATCGGTACCTGAACATGATGCTATGCGATCTTATATCAAGGAGTCTTTGGAGAAGGGTCATATCAGACCATCCTCTTCACCATTAGGTGCTGGGTTTTTTTGGGGCCAAGAAAGATGGCTCATTAAGGCCATGTATTGACTATCGGTTCCCTAAACAAAATCACTGTTAAATATCAGTACCCGTTACCCCTGATTTCTGATTTATTTTCCAGAGTTAAAAGTGCTTGTTGGTTTACCAAACTTGACCTCAGGGGGCGTATAATCCTATTCGCATCAAGCACGGGGATGAATGGAAGACAGCGTTTAATACTCCGGAGGGACATTTAGAGTACCTGGTGATGCCTTTTGGGTTCACTAATGTCCCTTCCATCTTCCAATCTTTTATGAACGATATTTTCCTGGACTTTGTGGATAAGTTTTTGATAATTTATCTGGATGATATTTTGATCTTTTCTAGTGATTGGGATTCTCATGTGGAACATGTCCCGGACTGTGTTCCGGATTTTGAGGGAAAATACTCTGTATGTTAAGGGATCCAAAAGTCTTTTTGATGTACAGAGGATTTCGTTTTTGGGATTTATTTTGTCCCCGTCTGCTATTGAAATGGACCCAGCCAAGGTACAGGCCATATATGATTGGGTTCAGCCCACTTCTCTGAAGGCTCTCCAGAAGTTTTTGGGTTTTGCTAATTTCTACCGTAAATTTATAAGTAATTTTTCCGGTATTGTTAAACCACTGATGGATTTGACCAAAAAGGGCGCTGATGTGGTGAATTGGTCTCCAGAGGCTGTCTCGGCATTTCAGGAGCTTAAGCGGAAATTCACTTCTGCTCCGGTTCTACGGCAACCTGATGTTTCATTCCCATTTCAGGTGGAGATAGATGCTTCTGAGATTTGTGCAGGAGCCGTTTTGTCTCAAAGAGATCCGCTAACCTCTATGATGAATCCCTGTGCCTTCTTTTCTCGAAAATTTTCCCCATATGAACGTAACTATGACGTGGGTAATCGGAAATTGTTGGCCATGAAGTGGGCATTTGAAGAGTGGAGACATTCTTTGGAGGGAGCTAGACATCAAGTTGTGGTCCTCACCGACCACAAGAATTTGATTTATCTTGAATCAGCCAAGCTGTGTAGCATCACCCCGTATAGTTTCTTGCTCCATCTCAACTTTGTCTGCCTGCAAAGTCTCCTCTTTAGTTGTCAGCAGTGAGTGTTTTAGCAGACAGAGATGCGTAACGTTGAGTTCCAATGTGCGGTGACATTGCACACCAGTCTGTCAGCTGGAAGTTGCAAAAGCTGGTGCAGCACTGCCGGGTTGTGGCAGCTGTTGCTGAGTTGTGGAAATGGACACACACGTGATGTGCTTTCAAAAGTAGCTATGACAGATCTGGGTAATTTTTAAGAAACCGCTCTACCTCTAAGTTGAACATGTTGACCATACATGATACGTATGCGGGGCTGCCAAGCTTCAGAGCCACCAGGTTACAGCCATAGTCACACAAGACCATGCCTGGTTGTAGATTCAGGGGTGAGAGCCACAGATAAGTCTGGTCTATTAGACCTTTCAACAACTCTGTTGCAGTGTGCGGATTGTCACCTAACCAGATTAGCTTCACCAGAGATGGCTTAGCCCAGGCAGTGCTGCAGTGCTACCACCTGCGACTGATGTTTACGTTTTGGAGATGGAGGGTGTGGAGGAGGAGTTGCAGGAACTGCTGCAGAAGGTGCTTTGCTGTCATGTGCCTGAGCATGCTAGTAGTGGTCAGACTGGTAGTTGTGCTGACACTGCTGATGCTGGCAAGGCAGATGTTGTAAATAGCGTGCTGGTCATGAATGGCATATAAGTCTCCTCATTCAGACATGTCAGTCCTGCCTTTTCAGTCTCCACAAGGAAAAATGTTACCTCTTAGATCCCAGTCTTAAGCCTCTCACATAGCCAAATCATATCTCATACTTTGCACTGACGAGGGGCAATACCCCAAACCAACATGCCTGCAAATTGGCATTCTGGCTTGGCTTTTATAGTAAGTAATATTGCAAGGATCATTAAAGGGTTGATATTGACTTTTAAGATCGCTACTTCCAAAAGGTGGCACTCGAGTTCTTGTCCTCTTCCTCTCTGAAGAGGCAATTTGCATATTTAATTTCCCAGAGGAGCATCCATGGCACATAGGTCTGGCTTGTCACTCTCCAAAAAAAGAAATGTTACCCGTTAGATCGCGGTCATGTGATGATCACACAAGTACATTACTGATTGCAAATTCCAGTCAATTATCAAAGTTGCGTCTTGCTAGGAGCCGGGCATCTGTGTGTTTTACCACAAGACCAGGACAGAATTTCTTACTCTGGGCATAAATAGTGACAAGGAAGAGTACTTCTATCAGCGTTTCCTAAGTGAATACATGAAAGAGCGAGCACATGAAATGATTTTATGCACACAACAAACAAGCTCTCATTTAGAATAAAGAAGAGGCTCACAGCAGCAGATGGGAATGTTATTGCCTCTTAGCCCTGCAGACTTATTAGCAGAATTGTGCTACATGTAAAGGAAGAAACTTTAATATTTTATATGACTTCAAACTTTAATTTGTAAGAATTTCACACAAGAATGAATAACATTAATAGACAAAATAAATATTTCAGTTAGATACCCTGAAATCTCGACTTCCGCACAGCATTTTATAAAGTATCTCATACTATCCGTATTGAAAAAATTACCAAGAATGGGATTGACAAGGCTAAAGTTAGGTGGATTCATAACTGGCTCAGTGATCATACTCAAAGAGTGGTAATAAATGGTTGCACATTCAATTGGAAGAATGTCTCAAGTGGGGTACCACAAGGCTCTATCCTGGCCCCAGTGTTACTCATTTTTATAAATGATCTAGATAAGGGAACTGAAGGAAAGCTGTTTAAATTTACAGACTATGCAAAGCTAGGAGGGATAGCTAACACTAGAGAAGGCAAAGAAAGGATTCAGAAGGATCTAGATAAGCTTGAACAATGGGCAGCAACTAATAGAATGGTATTTAGCAGGGAGAAATGCAGGATTCTACATCTGGGCAAGAAAAAAATTACATCTACATAATGGGAGGAAAAGAACTAATCAACAGCACGTGTGAAAAAGACTTGGGTATACTAATAGATCACAGACTGCACATGGGTAAACAGTGTGATGCAGCAGCAAAAAAGGCAAACATAGTTCTAGGATGTATGAAGAGAAACATAAAGTCAAGATCACGTAAAAGAATCTAGTTTCTCCATTGTCTTCATTGTCTGTGTCTGCGTAAATCAGACTGCACTTAGATGACATCCCAGTGCAGTCCAAAGTTCTGCACACTGATAGATTTGAATGGGTGCACATGATATGATTTGCGGAGCCAGTAGCAGCATGTCTATTCCGGCCGAGTGCTATCAGGTAAAACATTGGATAGCACTCGTCAGTGTTATACGCTCGTGTGAGTGTGAAAAAAAGAGTTACAAATTCTTCCATCAGAAAAAGCTCACTGATTAATTTGACTGTTACCTCATTGTGCAGCCTGCTATGTACAGTAATACTTACAGGCTGTAGAAGGTAAACAGTTCAACTTTTTTTATGAAACTTTATTACAAAAATAAACCTTTGCCAGAAATGCATGCATTTAATACAATAAAATGCCTTGAAGGCATCTATGTCATTTTAGAAACCGGGGCAGGTAGGCGGTGCCGCCCTTTTTCAGCTGTATATTTTATAGTGCAATGTAACAATTTTTCCTGAAATATTTTCTTAAAGGGCTCATTCACATTACAAACATTTATAAATTTCTTGTATTATTCTTTATCTTGCATTTGTGGCACACTATTACATTTAAAGGGCTTATTCAGACGTCCGATTTTCACGTATGAGTCCTGTTCGTGTTTTTCATGGATAGCACTCTCACTTCTGATAGTCTATGGGGTCATTCACATACCCGTGATTTTTTATGGACTGAGAGCTCCACAGAAAATTGCGGAGAGATGTCCGATTGGACCTCTCACCTCTTGAGCTTCTGTGTGGCAGCACAGGTTGCACCAATGGAATGTCTGCTCCTGTTGCAAGCAGAAAGGGAAGAACTGTAGCAAGGACATGTTTACTATGTAAAGTTAACAGCACAGGATGTCAGGCATTCATTCTGCAGATGGGGCTACTTTTGTAGTGTAGGTACGTGAGCTGACTGGGGGGTGGTCCCTTTTTCGCCACCGTGAACAGACTTGAGACAGAGACTTATGTGCGTTCAACAGGTCCTCTTTATTGGCCTTCCTCTCGACGACCGCAGCACCACACAGAAGCTGCACGTCAACTTCCATGCACAAGCCCGTGTACCTTTCACTTTCTTCTCTTTCCACTTACAGTGACATCACTCGCGGTTCTTTTCACTGTGGCTGCCATTAGGCCCACTGTCACAGTGCTTCCCCTGTCCGAGTCCGTCCGTCTGGTACCCCCGGGCTTTCTCTGTCCTGCGGCTTTCCTGTCAGGGCCACCCCCATGACCGTCTTTGTCTTCAGTCCCTTCCAGAGCTTTCTCTTCTGTCCAACTCTCCTGTCTCCTCTACTCCTGAGCTCCTCCTCCTGGACTGGCCAGCTTCTGGAACTCTCTCTGCCTTCTTATATTCCCCTCCCTGGGAA
Organism: Dendrobates tinctorius; assembly: GCF_039654945.1. Lineage (NCBI taxonomy): Eukaryota > Metazoa > Chordata > Amphibia > Anura > Dendrobatidae > Dendrobates > Dendrobates tinctorius. The sequence continues at coordinate 1,264,771 of NW_027361699.1, read as the reverse complement.
TAACCCTCTAGAGCACCTGTAACTCCTCCCCTATGACTCTGCAGTTTTGTAGCCTTAAGCTGTTGTTAAGTCCTTTCCTCACTGCTCCATGCTTCGATCTTGTGGCCAAACTTTAGTACTGCTCCGTCTCCTTTTCCTGCTGTTCTTGGTCTCCCCTAGTGGCCAAACCCAGTATTTTACCATCTTCTACTGTCTCTAGCTGACTCCCCACACATATATACAGCAGTCCACGTCAAGCACTTGTACGGCACATTTTACATTTACCTTCCTACTGCAGACAGGTCCATAGGTCAGTCCATTTCCCTACAGTAGCATGTTGAGTCTATGACTGATAGCTCAGGATGTAGGAGGTCTTCTCTAAGACTATAGAGCAACTGTTGTGAATTCACTTTCTGGTCTGCCTCTGGTTGCTGGTGAGGGTGGTGGAGCTGGTTGTATTGACAGAGGAGTTGTGAGTTCTCTTTCCGGGCTCCCTTTGATGGTTGCTGGAGGTAATGAAGCTGACCTAATTAGCAGAGACCTGTCACCTGATAATGAGGACAATGATTGGACATCTGGAGTCTCTGACTGGATTTAAGACAGCCGACTCCCTCTATCCCTGCTGCAGGAAAGATGTATATCTTTGTACCGTGTTAGCCAGTAGATAGAAAAATATTCAGGATTGAGAGTCCTCAGTAGTTGATACCTTTTAATGGCTAACTGAAAAGATGGTAACACATTGCAAGCTTTCGAGACTACTCAGGTCTCTTCATCAGACTTCAGATTTTGTATTAGTCTAGCCTGATGAAGAGACCTGAGTAGTCTCGAAAGCTTGCAATGTGTTACCATCTTTTCAGTTAGCCATTAAAAGGTATCAACTACTGAGGACTCTCAATCCTGAATATTTTTCTATCCCTGCTGGTGATTTTTCCTGCCTCCTGAGGTCTTAGTTTCCAGTTCAGTCCCTGCATTCTCAAGCTAAGTGTTCTTTGCTATTGTTCACATTTGATGTGGTTTTGTCTATTCAGTTTTGTGTGGTCAGCCAGCCTCGGCTGGGGCTGTGCTGAATTTTCATTCTTATGTTACTGTTTGTGCCAGTTTGATTTTTGTCCCTTACTAGATTGGCCTCTTTTTGCTCTGTTTTCAGAATAATCCAGAGTGCTGATATAGTGGGTGAAGTCTAGTGATTTCAGGGTTTGTTTTGCTATCAGAAGTGTTGGACATTTTTACAGGGGTTTTTGGCGTGATTGCAGACAGTATCTTTCCTTTCCTGTCCTTTCTAGTTAGTGTGGGCCCCATCGTTTGCTCAGCCTATTTTCCTACCTGTGTTTGTGTTTTCATCTTGTCTCACCGACAATATATGTTTGGGGGCTATCTATTCCTTTGGGGTCTGCTCTGGGGCAGTTTAGATTTCCCCTTTTCTTGCTTTAGGCTTATTTAGTCCTCCGGCTGTGTCGAGGCATCTAGAATCATCGTAGGTATGCTCCACGGCTACTGCTAGTTGTGTGGATAGGATCAGGGGTCTGCAATCAGCTTAGCTACCAACCTCTCTGGTTTTCTGTTGCTTAGCTTGGTCTTGTTTTCCTCCTCAGTGATCCAATCATAACAGCAACGCTGTTGTTACATAGCTCTTGCTACATCTGAAAAGGAATAACCTTTTAATGCTCAGTGAGGACAATACCAGCGACTCAACCTGTAGGACGTTTTTCCTTAGCACTAGTATGCATCTTCTCCCAGGTTTATATTCTGTCAAATATGGCCATGAAAGCAAGCACTCTTATCAATAAGACTATCACATCTTGTATTTTCCACATCCCCATAGACAAGTTGTAAACACTCGATATCATGAATAACACAAGCAGCACTGTTGACTCGCCAAGTCCTGACACCTGTCTGCCGAAGCCCAGCTTCGTAGATTGTATTTTCTGATCCTGAGGAATAATGTTGAATCCTCATTTTCAATCTTCTCATGGCTTTCATCTGATTCCTAAGTACGTGCCGCTATGATTTCCACTCGGTGTGCATAATGAACGAAACAGATGTTACGCCTTGGAATTGCCTTCTTGCACACTCCAGCTAATTCTGCATGCAACGCAGCTTTCAAAGATTCATTTTGATTGATAATTTTGGGAAGACATTTTCAAACACTCATGTTCTATGGAGATAAACACTTTCAGATTGACACCTCTACATTTACTAATGATTGTTTAATGCGGCGATGTTCATTGTGATGTTCCATTAACAGCCATAAATATGCATACAAGTGCCCACACGGCGGTCGGGACAGCTCCTGGCATTCTGAGGACAGACAGATTCTGGAAACCCTAGCTAAAGGGAACTGGTATGGCAGAAACGCTCTCTTCTATGTAAAAGCTCCACTGCAGCAGTTTAACTCCAAAGTTGTTTTTATTGCAGAAATGGGCTATGAGCTGAAAATATGCGGCTTACTTGATGTAAGCCAAAATGAATGTGCATGCATTTGGATTTAACAAAATGTAGGGCTTTTTGGCATATTCTATGGTATTCAAGCACCACTCCAGCTTTTTTTCTTTATTGCAGTGCTGGAGTGGTGCTTCTAATCTAACGTCCTTGACCCCAGTCTTCACCTTCTATCAGCACCGCTCCATTCTGTCTTCAGAAGGTTGTGATTTTCCAGATTGCGACAGTGTTTGCTGGAGCGAGCAAGAGGTCACTTTTAAGTGCAAGGGTCCCGTTACACATAGCGACGCACCAGCGATCCCGACAACGATATAGCCTGGTCAGGATCGCTGGTGTGTCACTACATGATCGCTGGTGAGCTGTCAAACAGGCAGACTCACCAGAGATCAGGACCAGTGAGGACGCGGGTAACTAAGCTCGCGTGTCACTTAGTTACCCAATGTGTACCCTGGATACCAGCGTGCTCGCGCTGGGAGCTGGTATCCAAGGTAAACAGCGAGTAACTAAGAGCGCGCGGCGCTTACTTACCCGCTGTTTACCTTGGATACCAGCTCCCAGCAAGAGCGCCCTGGTATCCAGGGTACACATTGGGTAATTAAGCGATGCACATGCTTAGTTACCCGCTGTTTACCTTGGATACCAGCTCCCAGTGTCTGCTTACAGCGCTGGGACCTCGCTGATCGATGGTCTCCCGCTGCCACACGCGATGCGTGCTGGCCAGTGGGAGACCAACGATCGAAAAAAGGCCCAGGACATTCCTGCACGATCAGCGATACACTGTGGGGGGATCGGTCGCTGATAGGTGTCACACACAGCGAGATCGCTGCTGAGGTCGCTATTGCGTCACAAAACTTGTGACTCAGCAGCGATCTCGCTAGCGATCTCGCTTAGTGTGACGGGGTCTTAAGTGTATGAAAGCCTTGTTCCGGCTCTTATAGACTTGCATTGAGAGATTGTAACCATTATCTCTCACCTCCAGTTAGCCAGAGGTTGTGGTCACAGGATGGTATTGGGACCGGAGCCATAAAAGTTAAAGACAGCAACGGTTAAGTATAAGACAACAGGCAGGGACCTTAGATTAGAAGCACCACTCCAGCTCTGAAAAAAAGCAAAAAACGCTGGAGCTGTGCTTTAAAAATTATTTGAGAGCAGCCAGTTAAGATATACTAATTATATTTATTATACTTGCTTATATAACCAGCAACACTTTACAGATATTATTATGACTGTCGACTTTGGGGGTAGTCACAATCTAAATTCCACAGCAGTAAGGAATCAAGCTAGTAAAGATTTTATGCCAGAAAATTGTTGTGAAAGCTTTGAAAATTCATACATTTTTCTGTATCTTTTTATGGCGTTGAACAAAAATTTTGCAACTTTAGCCTTTCTATACCAGTTTGAGGCAATTCCGCCAAAATAGGTGGAACTGGGAAGCGGTCATGACAGAGTGAGGAGAAGCTACACCCGCTTGTCAAATTCATTAAATGTGTCAGTGTTTCTTATGCCAGAAAAGCTTCTTCACTCTCTGACTGAAGTAGAATATCTGGCGGCAAGGTGCACAGAAGAACACACTGCTGAGAAGATACTCCAAAGCCATTAATGAGTTCAGCGCATCATAGATAGATAGATAGATAGATAGATAGATATATATGGGATAGAGAGATAGATAGATATGGGATAAATAGATAGATATGGAATAGATAGATAGATAGATATGAGATAGATAGATATGAGATAGATAGATAGATAGATAGATAGAAGATAAATATGAGATAGATAGATAGATAGATGATAGATAGATAGATAGATAGATAGATAGATAGATAGATAGATAGATAGATAGATGATAGATAGATAGTTAGATGGATGGATTGATAGATAGAAGATAAATATGAGATAGATAGATAGATAGATAGATAGATAGATATGAGATAGATAGATGATAGATAAATAGATAGAAGATAAATATGAGATAGATGATAAATATGAGGTAGATAGATATGAGATAGATAGGGAGATGGATAGAAGACAGATATGAGATAGATAGAGAGATAGATAGAAGACATATATGAGATAGATAGGTAGATAGATAGATAGATAGATAGATAGATAGATAGATAGATAGATACTGTAGATAGAAGATAGACTTGAGAGAGATAGATAGATATGAGATAGATAGAAAGATAAATGAGATAGATAGATAATAGATAGATAGATATGGGATCGATAGATAGATAGATAGATAGATAGATAGATAGATAGATAGATAGATAGAAAGATAGATTCAAAAAATGATGAATGAAATATCATGTGCAGTTTGGCCCATGTGCAACGTTTCGGTCCAAGCAGTTCCAAAAGTGCAAGTGCATGGTATTTTATAACAAACACTATATAACCACTGGGTAGACCTATGCACATAGAACAAATCAATGCAGAGAAAAAAAATATTTTATTAGAACTCTGTTCAATTAGAACTCTGTTTTCATATGAAACTGGTGGTTATATAGTGGTGTATTATGGATACTTGCCCAATTGGGTGTAGGGAAGTTCTCCCATCACTCTGTGGTATTATGGGTGACCTATCCCAGCTAATGGGGATGCTCCCAGTACCATTTGGTTTTTCCTAAACCTAATATCCCTGGTTAGGAGCTATAAGCTCTTGTCTTGTGCACATGAATTAATAATTCTTTATTCTTGGGCATTTTATCCATATATCAAGATACAATGGGCATTTGCGCCCGATATTCCGGTCCCTAAAATGGCACTTGTAGTTCTTTAATCTCTATGGAGCATGCGCGATTAGGCTGCATTGAACTCTGGTATTTTATTTTACTGGAGTGTGCGCAATTATACATAACTAAGATGTCGCCGGAGGATTCAATAGATATCCGCACATGAGCGGAAGTACTAGTATGTTATGTGGTTTAAACATTTCCTGACATGCGCAGTAGCGTGGTTGGGACGCCGAATGTTGGCGCGAGTTGTGAAATATGAATGGGGTGAGTCATACTCTAGACTAATGTTAAATTGATTTTTTACAGCTGTCACTGATCACCAATTAAAAATATCATGGTTATATTCTCTAAGGCTGGTTTCACACTTGCGTTTTTTTCCGCTGGATTTTAGCGCTAAAAAACGCATGCTTTTTTTCCCTATATTTTGCATGGGATGCGCTTATGTGCGCATACACAAGTGTTTGTATGCGTTTTTCCGCGCATGCGCTTTTTGTGGTGTGCGCTCGGGCGCACAAAATGCATCCTGTTGCATTTTTTGGGCGTCCGACTTGCCTCAAAAAAACGCATGCACGCGCAATGCGTTTTTTTTACAGCAAGACACCCATTATAAGTCTATGGGTGCGCATATGTGCGCATTGCCAAGCTCATGTATGCGTTTTTTTGCGCATGTGTTTTTTTGTTGACCATTAGTTAGACAATGGAATTTAGGGGTTTGGGTTATAGTTAGGGTTAGTTAAGGGGGGTTAGGGTTTGGGTTTGGGTCAGTATGGTTTGGTTAAGGGTTAGGGTTTAGGGTTAGTTAGGGTTTAGGGTTAGAGTCAGGGTTTGGGTAGGGTTTGGTTAAGGGTTAGGGTTAGGGTTAGTATGGTTTGGTTAAGGGTTAGGGTCAGGTTTAGGGTTAGGGTCAGGGTTAGGGTTAGGGTATGGTTTGGTTAAGGGTTAGGGTTAGGGTTAGGGTCAGGGTTAGGGTTAGGGTTAGTAAAGTCATGGTTTGGGTTAGTGTGAGGGGCCAACTAATGTTGGAAAAAAACGCAAACGCGGTAAAAACGCACTAAAAACGCATACAAACGCATAAAAACGCTGCGTTTTTTTTCATGCATGCTCATAAAAATGCTTGAAAAAAACGCAGCATTTGTATGCATTTGTATGCGTTTTTTCCATGCGTTTTTTTCCGGGAAAAACGCACTGCAAAAAAAAGAAAGTGTGAAAGTAGCCTTAGGCTAGTTTCACACTTGCTTTTTTTTGCAGCGCGTTTTTCCCGCAAAAAAACGCATTAAAAAAACGCATACAAATGCATACAAACGCTGCGTTTTTTTCCAGCATTTTAATGCGCATGCAGGAAAAAAACGCAGCGTTTTTGCGCGTTTGTATGCGTTTTTTGTGCGTTTGCGTTTTTTTACAGATTTTGGAAAAACCCCACAAAAAAGAAAAAACAACCATTCAACAACACACAAGACCAATGGGACTTCATTGTGGGTGTGGTATGTTAATATATATACACCCTGTCTACAGTATTCTTCACATTTGCTTGATTCTTCTCGTGACCATGGATCTGCGCTGGAAGAGTTTTCACTTCAACTTGGATTTGGACATCGCGATGGCTCAGGCGTATGCAGTTGCTTGCCATGAACAAAGGAAGAGAGAGAGGCAGCGAAGACGGCGGCGTATGTGGATACATCCGATTGTTGAACTCCGGGAGAGCCGTGGGGCATACCATACCCTCTACAGCGAGCTCCAGTCAAACCCGGAGAAATTTACAGATTATATCCGGATGTCCCACGAAAGTTTCATGGATTTGCTTGCTCGTGTCCAACAATCCATCCGGAGACAGGACACACAGCTCCGTCGTGCGATTCCTCCTGAGGAACGGCTACTGGTGACATTACGGTATGTTTTAAAAACAAAGGGGTGTGGTCTGATGTTTTTTTTTGTAAATTTAGTATTCAAAACCTTGGGTAATTAGTTTTCGTGAATGTACTAATATTTTTTTTATAGTTTTTAAAAATAATATACATAAATATTAATTTTACTTCTTTGTCTGTTCACAGATTCCTGGCGACTGGAGAAACCCTATCCTCACTACACTTCCAGTACCGTATTGGAATCTCTACCTTGTCTGGAATTGTTGCTGACACCTGCCGGGCTCTCTGGAATGTTCTTTGCCCAGAATTTATGCCCCTGCCCACCGCTGAAAAGTGGATGGAAATTGCTGACAAATTCTGGACAGTATGCAATTTTCCCAACTGTTTGGGAGCTGTTGATGGGAAACACATACGGATCATCAAACCCCAAAGAACGGGATCTGAGTACTATAATTACAAAAAGTACTTTTCAATAGTACTCATTGCAATTGCGGATGCCGGATGTATGTTTGTAGCAGTGGACATTGGAGCATTTGGCCGTGGTAATGACTCGCAGGCTTTTAAAAACTCAGACATGGGCCGGAGGTTGTATGGCAACCAATTTAATTTCCCTATGCCACGGCCTCTTCCTCACACCGAAGCTCCGCCACTGCCCTTTGTAATGGTTGGCGATGAGGCTTTTCAAATGTGCGGAAACTTACTGAAACCCTACTCCAGCCGAGACTTGGACCACACCAAAAAAATTTTTAATTACAGGCTGACCAGGGCCAGAAGAACTGTCGAGTGTGCTTTTGGGATTCTTGTTTCCAGATGGCGAATTCTGGGCACGGCCATTAATCTTAAACTTGAAACAGTCGATGAGGTGGTGAAGGCCTGTGTGGTTCTACATAACTTTGTGATGGCTAAAGAGCACCCGACCTTTGAACTGGACGATGATGCTCCTAACCCATTGCCTGAATTCACTCAGCACACTCTCAGGTCATCCGTTGAAGTTGGCCAAATGAGGGACAAATTTGCAGCCTACTTTATTTCTGATGTAGGACGGGTGCACTGGCAAGATGAAATGGTGTAATGTTGTTGTTTATGGTAATAAAAATCCTTATTTGATACCATTACTGAGTGCACTATATTTTTTAAACTCCGATTAATTAAAAAACTTCCCATGTATAACTGAATTTTGTTATGTTCACACACCTGGGCAGGTAAATACACATACGAGTTAAAATGCAGCATTGCTAGTCTGCGTGAAATATATTGGAATGAGCAAAGCTGCAGGCCATGAATCAGGAAACCATTTTTTTTCAAGATAAAATTGTGCAAATAGTTTAAAACAAAGTATGTGATTTTCTCAAAACACAACACTCAAAACCCAACCCCAATGAAAGTCCATGGGGAATACAAGTCAGCATTGAGTGGATGAATGTAATCTGCTCCATTAAAAGTTATTACACTAGGCCTTTGAATTGACTATACTAGGCCGTGGTATTTCAAATATGAGTATACTAGGCCTTGGGGCTAGTAGTATAGTAATATGTGAAATACCACGGCCTAGTATAGTCATACCAAGGCCTACTGTTATAACTCGATTGGCCTACTGTTATAACTCGATTTTTAACAACTAGCATCTTGTTTCAACAAAAACAAACTGGTGAAACTAGAAAGAAACTTATTTTTTAGACAAGTTTCAACAGTTTGTTTTTCATGAAACCAGATTCTATTTGGTAAAACTAGAGTTATTACACTAGGCCTTGGAATGACTATACTAGGCCGTGGTATTTCAAATATGAGTATACTAGGCCTTGGGGCTAGTAGTATATGTGAAATACCACGGCCTAGTATAGTCATACCAAGGCCTACTGTAATAACTCGATTTTTAACAACTAGCATCTTGTTTCACCAAAAACAAACTGGTGAAACTAGAAAGAAACTTATTTTTTAGACAAGTTTCAACAGTTTGTTTTTCATGAAACCAGATTCTATTTGGTAAAACTAGAGTTATTACACTAGGCCTTGGAATGACTATACTAGGCCGTGGTATTTCAAATATGAGTATACTAGGCCTTGGGGCTAGTAGTATATGTGAAATACCACGGCCTAGTATAGTCATACCAAGGCCTACTGTAATAACTCGATTTTTAACAACTAGCATCTTGTTTCACCAAAAACAAACTGGTGAAACTAGAAAGAAACTTATTTTTTAGACAAGTTTCAACAGTTTGTTTTTCATGAAACCAGATTCTATTTTGTAAAACTAGAGTTATTACACTAGGCCTTGGAATGACTATACTAGGCCGTGGTATTTCAAATATGAGTATACTAGGCCTTGGGGCTAGTAGTATATGTGAAATACCACGGCCTAGTATAGTCATACCAAGGCCTACTGTAATAACTCGATTTTTAACAACTAGCATCTTGTTTCACCAAAAACAAACTGGTGAAACTAGAAAGAAACTTATTTTTTAGACAAGTTTCAACAGTTTGTTTTTCATGAAACCAGATTCTATTTTGTAAAACTAGAGTTATTACACTAGGCCTTTGAATGACTATACTAGTCCATGTTATTTCACATATGACTATACTAGCCCTTGGGTTGGTTTTTAACATGTATTTACCCATCAGTGTTTGTGAGTGGCGCAAACAACATTAATGAAACTTATTAATGGTGAACCACAAATGTAAATTTATTTTTTATCACAAAAAAAAAATTTAAAAATTATTTTTTACGGCGTTTGGGGGCAGATGGTTTCAATTTGGGGGTGTGCAGGGAATATGCAACACTTGCAGTTGAAGACGGTGTTTGAGGGGAAGGGGCAACAAAACTTGTGGGGGAAGGTAGTCCAGTTAAGGGAATTAAACTTGGAACACTTGTAGGAGAGGAAATCTGTTCAGTTACATTAGTTGTAATGGCATGTCGCCGTAGGCTTGTGTGCCTGGACCGACTTTGGCCCAATGCCCGCCTTGATTGATTTCGCCTTGAAGTAGGGGCAAATATGGAATGTAGGTCCCCCGTCTGCTGGTATGGCTGCTGCTGCTGAGGTGGCGGCTGCTGCTGCAGAGGTTGCGGCTGCTGCTGAGGTGGCGGCTGCTGCTGAGGTGGCGGCTGCTGCTGAGGTGGCAGCTGCTGCTGAGGTGGTTGCTGCTGCTGAGGTGGTTGCTGCTGCTGCTGAGGTGGCGGCTGCTGCTGAGGTGGTTGCTGCTGCTGCTGAGGTGGCGGCTGCTGCTGAGGTGGCTGCTGCTGCTGAGGTGGCGTCTGCTGAGTTGGCTGCTGCTGCTGAGGTGGCTGATGCTGCTCTTCTTGTTCAGTGCTCGTCCTTGCAGGAGGACTGGTGGCGGCAGTGATGGCCCAGGTTTGCAGAGTGGTGGTGGCAGGGCTACTACATGTTGTTGTAGCGGCAGGGCTGTTCCATGTTTGCCTAGTGGTGGCTGAGCTCCACGCATGCATGGGATTGGCGGTGGTGCTCCAGACAGGAGCAGCGCTTGCCATGGTGGTGTCGGTGAAGTGACCAGCTGCACTCAGACTTGTGGTGGTGTAACGGTGGGTGTCCAGCCTTTGAAGAGAGGTGTCCGTGCAGTGGTATGCAGCACAAGTCGGTAGTGAGGTGAAGCGAGTCAATGGTGGCACAGGTGGAAAGGACACCACTGCCTGCTGACCGTACCGATTATGCTGCATAGCCTGCAAGAAAGCATTGTTGCAGGCCTGCAGCACATTCAGCTGTTGATCAGGACTAAGGTGTTCCGCCATGCCCTTTTCAATCTTACTAAAAAAATGGTGTGCTGGTCTGTTGAGGTCGGCCTCCAGACGGTCAAGGCGCTGTTCTACAGAATTGAAGCGGTGTTCAAAGTGGTTAAAACCACGTTCCATCAGTGCAAAACCGCTTTCAACTCTGTCGGACAGTGACTTGAGGCTGGAATTAAATGTCTCGCTCAAATGCATAAACTCGGGCAAGACATTCCTGTCCAAGGCCCTCTGCCGCTGGCGGGTAGTGCCCGCATAACCAGTGGCAGAGACCTGGGACAGGGGAACACCTGATGGCCCAGCTTCCTGGTCACCAGCTGTGTGTGTGTGGGACCTGCAAGGTGCTTCCTGGCTGTCGGATGGCTGGGACGGGTCAGAGGACGTCCGACGAAGGACCGCTCCAGGGCCAGGTTGCAGGGTGCTGCTCCAGGTGCTGTGGAAGAAAGGAAAATCATTACTACCATGCCTTTACAAGAAGCATCAGCTGTGGATTAGAAAAACACAGATTAATAAAAATAAAAACCCAAAATGTATAATACTTACGATCTTGTGGCAAGGACCGGTCTTAGGAACTGCAACGCGTGATAGTGACGGTATCTAGTTCTGGTCCTTGACGCAGATCCACTGCGAACCTGGCCCTCAGCACGAACATCACTGTTGAAGCGGTCCTTGATCGAACGCCAACGTGTTCGGACTTTGTCCACTGTTGATAAAAAAAAACAGTGCCGTCAAGTACAACAGTCACTGCTTCACAATTTAGCAATACAATACTCAAAGCAGTCACTGTACACCCCGATGACACTGTTGGGTTTCCTGCTAGAATACACCTAGCACGAAACCCAACAGTGCCGTCAAGGACAACAGTCACTGCGGCACAATGTAGCAATACAATACTCAAAGCAGTCACTGTAGACCACGATGACACTGTTGGGTTTCCTGCTAGAATACGCCTAGCACGAAACCCAACAGTGCCGTCAAGGACAACAGTCACTGCGGCACAATGTAGCAATACAATACTCAAAGCAGTCACTGTAGACCACGATGACACTGTTGGGTTTCCTGCTAGAATACGCCTAGCACGAAACCCAACAGTGCCGTCAAGGACAACAGTCACTGCGGCACAATGTAGCAATACAATACTCAAAGCAGTCACTGTAGACCACGATGACACTGTTGGGTTTCCTGCTAGAATACGCCTAGCACGAAACCCAACAGTGCCGTCAAGGACAACAGTCACTGCGGCACAATGTAGCAATACAATACTCAAAGCAGTCACTGTAGACCACGATGACACTGTTGGGTTTCCTGCTAGAATACGCCTAGCACGAAACCCAACAGTGCCGTCAAGGACAACAGTCACTGCGGCACAATGTAGCAATACAATACTCAAAGCAGTCACTGTAGACCACGATGACACTGTTGGGTTTCCTGCTAGAATACGCCTAGCACGAAACCCAACAGTGCCGTCAAGGACAACAGTCACTGCGGCACAATACAGAGCAGGGAAATACTCACTAAACGCCTTTTTGGCGGATGCTGTGGCGCTGTCCCAGCCATCCATCAACGCTGCGGCCACCTCATTCCATAGCCGCCGTGTCACCACATTGTCCTTGTACAGCCGGTCACGGCTGTCCCACAACGGCGAACGCTCCTGGACCAGGCTGATGAGCTGCTCATTATCCAGGTAGACGTCTTCATCCCGTTGTGGAACCTAGACAAAACACATTCATTAGAATAATCAAATTTAAATTGACTAAAAAGTTACAAAAAAAGAAAAAAAAAAAAGAGTAAAAATAGAAGATAAAAAAAAAAAAAAAACATTACAAATCATTTGATACTTACATTACGTATCACCACCGGGACTTGGCTTCGCTGCTCCTGCTGTTCGCCCTCACTATTCCCGTCCGCAGATGATGATGACGATGTCTGAAAGTTGAAAAAAACGTAAGAGATTTGGAGAAGCAGCAGATATACTTACCAGATGCACGAAAATAATCACCTCACGGTCTGCTTGCGCCAATTCCTGCCGCGATGGGGAATACTCCGATTCTGAAGACATACTGCATGTAAAAATAATAAAAATCATTAGTACATACATAATTTAAAAGGACAGGCATATAATGTAATATACTCACATTCTTCGCTGATATAATGTGTTCTTGGTTGAATGTCTGCTCTTCAATCTGTCTAGTGTAGTAGTGGCAGAGTTTTGGCAGGCACCTCCTTTATATAGCCTTTTTTTTTTGGACTTTAGAAGATTCTAACTAGGATAAAAAGTGGACACCACCCAAAAAACGCTGCGCTAAAAAAGCGCATACCTGCGCATGCCAGTGCGCACGTATGCGCATCCATAGGCTATAATGGCCATTTTTAGCGCAAAACGTGCGCATACGTGCGCATGCGATTTTTTCAAGGGCCAAAAAATGCAACATGCAGCGTCTGGAAAATACCATCGCACACCCCAAAAAAACGCAGCGCATGAAAATCGCATACATGCGCTTACAAGTGCGCAGGTATGCGCACCCATGTTAAATATAGGGGAAAAATCGCATGCGCACGTATGCGTTTTTTTCCAGCGCTAAAAAACGCAAATGTGAAACCAGCCTTATATATGCATAATTGCTCAATTGCACATTGTAGCACTTTATACAATTAATATATGATTACATCATGTTGATGTTTTTTTCTTAATACTATAATGTAATATGGAATTATGATAATTGTCACTAAATGTTTAAACAAATTGTTTGTTATAAAATACCATGCACTTGCACTTTTGGAACTGCTTGAGAAAGGTCCACACTTGGGACCGAAAGGTTGCACGTGGGCCAATAAACTGCAAGTAGTATTTCTAAAGGTATGCTGCCTTCATTATTTTTTGGATCTATTGTAAAAGTTTGGTACATGCCTGGAAGGGGTGAATGGGTTGGTATGCCAGTGGGGTCTGTTTTAGACCTCTGTTCTTGTCATTATGAAGCTTCCTTAAAACCCTGTCCATGGCCGGGCTTCAAAGTAGACTGTGATTTTTACTATATACAGCAATTCTGTGGTATTGCTGTATATAGCACGATCAATTCTTCAAGTCACTTAACCCCTTTCCTACATTAGATGTACTATTCCGTCCATGTGACCAGGGACCTAAGTCCCAAGGATGGAATAGTATGTCTAATGTGATCAGCTGCGCTCACGGGGGGAGCGCAGCTGATCGCGGTCGGGTGTCAGCTGATTATCACAGCTGACACCCGGCACAATGTGTCAGGGGCGGTCACAGACTGCCCCTGACATGTTAACCCCTGGCACACTGTGATCAAACATGATCGCGGGGTACCGGGGGTTAAAGGAAGCATCGGCAGGGAGGGGGCTCCCACCGTGCTTCCCTGCGACCCCCACAGCAGCGCAATGTGGAGTGCCGCTGTGGGGGTCACCTTCCCTGCAGGTCCCCGGATCCAATATGGCGACGGGGACCTTCGGGGGCCTTCAGGGAGCTGGCTTCCTCACTGCCTGCAGAGCGCAGGCATGAGGAAGCCTGCAGCAGTGCCTGTGACAGATTGCTGATCTGTCACAGCGATCTGTGATGTGACAGATCAGCGAACTGTCACAGGATAGTGATGTCCCCCATGGGACATTATAATAAAGTAAAAAAAAGTGTAGAAATAATTTTAAAAAATCGCTAAATAAATACAAAAAAATATTCCCTAATAAATTCATTTTTTGAAAATAAAAAAACAAAAAAACAATAAAAGTACACATATTTGGTATCGCCACATCCGTATTGACCCACCCTATAAAACTGTACCATTAGTTAACCCCTTTAGCGAACCCCTTAAAAAATAAAAATAAAAAACGAAGCAAAAAATAATGATTTATTATCATACTGCCGAACAAAAAGTGCAATAACACGCGATCAAAAAGACGCATATAAATATCCATGGTACCACTGAAAACGTCATCTTGTCCTGCAAAAAATGAGTTGCAACACAGCATCATCAGAGAAAAAATAAATAAGTTATAGCTCGCAGAATAAAGCTATGCAAAAATAATTATTTTCTATATAAAATTGTTTTCATTGCATATAACCGCCAAAACATAAAAAAGACATAAATGAGGTATCGCTGTAACCATACTGACCCGAAGAATAAAACCGCTTTATCAATTTTACCGCACGCGGAATGGTGTAAGCTCACCCCCCAAAAGAAATTCATAAAGCGCTGGTTTTTGTTCATTCTGTGTCCCAAAATCAGAATAAAAAGCGATCAAAAAATGTCACGTGCCCGAAAATGGTACCAATAAAAACGTCAACTCGTCCCGCAAAAAATAAGACCTCACATGACTCGGTGGGTCAAAATATGGAAAAATTATAGCTCTCAATATGTGGTGATGCAAAAACTATTTTTACAATAAAAAGCGTCTTTTAGCGTGTGACAGCTGCCAAAAATAAAAACTCGCTATAAATAGTAAATCAATCACCCCTTTATCACCACTTTAGTTAGGGAAAAATAATGAAATAAAAAAAAATTATTTATTTCCATTTTCCCATTAGGGCTAGGATTAGGGCTAGGGTCAGAGCTAGGGTTAGGGCTAGGGTTAGGACTAGGGTTAGGGTTGGAGTTAGAATTGGGGGGTTTCCACTGTTTTGGCACATCAGGGGCTTTCCAAACGCGACATGGTGTCCGATCTCAATTCCAGCCAAAAAAGTTAAATGGCGCTGCTTCCCTTCCGAGCTCTGCTATGTGCCCAAATAGTGGTTTACCCCCATATATGGGGTATCAGTGTACTCAGGACAAATTGCACAATAACTTTTGGGGTCCTGTTACTCTTGGGAAAATAAAAATTGGGGGTGAAAAGATCATTTTTGTGGAAAAAAATATGATTTTTTTAATTGTATGGCTGTACGTTATAAACTTCTCTGAAGCTCTTGGGGGTTCAAAGTGCTCACCACATATCTAGATAAGTTCCTTGGGGGGTCTAGTTTCCAAAATGCCAAAATGGGGTAACTTGTGGGGGGTTTCCAATGTTTAGGCACATCAGGGGCTCTCCAAATGTGGCATGGCCTCCAATCTGAATTCCAGACAATTTTGCAGTGAAAAAGTCAAACGGCGCTTCTTCCCTTCTGAGCTCTGCCATGCACCCAAACAGTGGTTCCCCCCAATATCAGGTATTGGCGTACTCAGGACAAATTGCACAATAACTTTTCCAGCCTAATTTCTCCTGTTACCCTTGGTAAAATAAAAAAATTGAACCTGAAGTAATTTTTTTTGTGAAAAAAAGTTAAATGTTCATTTTTTTTAAACATTCAAAAAATTCCTGTGAAGCACCTAAATGGTTAATAAACTTCTTGAATGTGGTTTTGAGCACCTTGAGGGGTGCAGTTTTTAGAATGGTGTCACTTTTGGGTATTTTCTATCACATAGACCTCTCAAAGTGACTTTAAATGTGATGTGGTCAGTAAAAATAAAATGGTGTTGTAAAAATGAGAAATCGCTGGTCAACTTTTAACCCTTATAACTTCCTAACAAAAAAATGTTGTTTCCCAAATTGTGCTGATGTAAATTAAACATGTGGGAAATGTTATTTATTAAGTTTTTTGTGTGCCATATCTCTTTAATTTAAGAACATAAAAATTCAAAGTTGGAAAATTGCAACATTTTCAAAATTTTCGCCAAATTTCCATTTTTTTCACAAATAAACGCAAATTATATGAATGAAATTTTACCACTATCATGAATTACAATATGTCACGAGAAAACATTCTCAGAATCACCGGGATCCATGGAAGCATTCCAGAGTTATTACCTCATAAAGGGACAGTGGTCAGAATTGGAAAAATTGGCCCGGGAAATAACATGCAAACCACCATTGGGAGTAAGAGGTTAAAGGGACTAACGAGTGCAGTGAAAAATTTGAAAAGTTTTATAAAATATGAAAAATTGAAAAGATAAAAAAATAAAGATAATAAAAAATAAAAATACATATAGGTGCTCTCACCATGTTCAGAAATTCTGATCTATCAAAATATAAAAAATAATTAACCCAATCGGTAAACACCATAAATGGAAAAAATTCAAGAGCTGTAAAACTACATTTTTTTGATTGCCGCAATGCCACAAAAACGATGTAGCAATCAATCAAAACTTCATATTTATCACAAAATGCTATCAATAAAAATGTTTTACTCTGCAAAAAATAAGCTAGCACATAGCTCCATCGACCAAAAAATGAAAATGTTGGCATGCCTTAGAAAATAGCAACATAAGCCAATACTAAATAATAGTGAAAATGGACATGTTCGATAATCATATTAATGATCAGAATCATATTGTGAGGTTATTTTTACCAAACAACGTACAACATAAAAACAATTCCCAAAGGAAAATGGGAGGATTGCTTTTTTTTCACAAATTTCTCCCTACTTGGAATCGTTTGTACACTGTGTGGTAAAATGAATGGTGTCACTTAAAAGTACAACTCATCCCTCAAAAAATCAAGGCCTCATAGGTCTATGTTGACAGAGCATTAAAAAAGTTATGGGTTTGGGAAGAAGGGGAGGAAAAAACAAAAACGGAAATTTTCCACTTCATGAAGGGCTTAAATAGATATAAAATCTACAAATATATATATATCCCTACCCATCTTTCTAAAGATAAGAGTCTGTTAGACTTCTCTCAGCAAGTCCATATTGGCTCTATGGTTTCAAACATTGGCTTGGGGGGAGAGTGACAGGTTCGCCCACCCTAACTGCTAATCTATGTAAATACAGAAATAACCACTTGTTGAAGACTTAAGGCCTTTTTACATTTAGAGATGCACCAGTGATCCGACCAGCGATCTGACCCGGTCAGGATCGCTGGTGCATCGCTAAATGATCGCTAGTGAGCTTTCACACCAGAAGATCTCACAGCGATGCAGCAGCGACGCAGCGCACGATACTCACCTTTCACACACAGCGATCCTGACGTCCTCCCGCCCGCCTCCACGCGTTGCTCGTCGTCACAGCAGGAAGCTGACGATGAGAAATGGAGCTGGACATTCTCGCGCGATCAGCGATGGACAGCGGGGGAGCCGGTCGGAGGTAAGTATGTAAGTATCACACATAGCGATATCGCTAGCGATATCACTATGTGTAAAACCCCCTTTAGTGAAGTTTTTTTATAACATCTAGTCTAGAAATTTGAATGATATTTTCCCTTATTATTATTCACTTATATAGCACCAACATATTCTGCAGCGCTTTACAGATATCATCACTGCTGTCCCCGATGGAGCTCACAATCTATATTCCCTATCAGTATGTCTTTGGAATGTGAGAGGAAACAGAAGCACCAGGCGGAAACCCACGAAAACATGGGGAGAACATTCAAACTCCTTACAGATGTTGCTTTTGGTGTGATTTAGCAGTGCTAAACACAGAGCACTACCTTTCAGTAGATGGACGGATGGATGGATAGATAGATAAACTGTTAGATAGACAGATACAAAAGAATACAGCAACAGCCTGTAAGTATGATGCACTGGAAATCCCACCTATCGGTGACCCCGTCACGTGATCGTGAGTTACCGATGGGTTGGCATGACAACCAGAGGTCTCAATCAGACCTCTATGGTTATCACTGCCAAAGCAAGTGAGAAATTCTGCTACATACAGGTGATCTGATCATTGCCTATATCCGAGCCAATCGGATTGTGGCAGCTTCTAGTCTCCTATTAAGACTATTGAAGCATGCCAATATTAAAAAATATAAATATACCGTATATATATATATATATATATATATATATATATATATATATATATAAGGTTCAAATCACCCCACTTTCGCCCCATTCAAGATAAAACAATAGAAAATCGAACACAAACATATTTGGTATCGCTGCATTCAGAATTGCCTGATCTATCAATAAAAAAGAATAATTAACCAATTTACTGAACGGTGTGGTGACAGAAAAAAAGTCAAAATGCCAGAAATATGTTTTTTTTGATCGCTGCAACTTTGCCTTAAAATGCAATAACAGGCAATCAAAAGATCATATCTGCACCACCCACTTTTTCACATTCATCTGCACCAAAATGGTCATTATCAATAAGAATGTCAGCTGGGTGTGCAAAAACAAAGCCCTCACCCAACCCAAGATCACTAAAAATGGAGACGCTATGGGTATCTGAAAATGGCGCAATTTTTTTTTTCTTTTAACAAATTTTGGAATTTTTTTTCTCCACTTAGATAAAAAAGAAGCTAGACATATTTGGTGTCTATGAACTCATAATGACCTGGAGAATTATAATGGCTGGTCAGTTTTAGCATTTAGTGAACATGGTAAAAAAACAAAAAACAAATGTGATATCGCAATTTTTTTGCAGTTTCACCCCACTTGGAATTTTTTTCCCCGTTTTCCAGTACACAATATGCTAAAACCAATGGTGCCATTCAAAAGTACAACTTGTACCACAAAAACCAAGCCCACCCATGGCCATATTGACAAAAAATAAAAATGTTATGGATCTGGAAAGAAGGGGAGCAAAAAACGAAAACGCAAAAATGAAAATACCTCCGATAGTTAAGGGGTTAAATTGCAGTGAGAACCCAGCATTGATTAAAAACAGCCTTTGGCAGATGGGAGGAGTACTCAGTCAAAAAATGAGGTAGTGAAAACCTTCAATAGAGTACAACAAAACAAAACAAAGCAGAACAAAGAAAAGAAGCAACGGCAGACTCTCATAAATAGGCCAATTTGTGCAGTACAAACCTTCAGTCTTATAACTATATTCCGTATAGCAGTAATGCAATCCAAATGTCATATATTTAATGTCTGCATGCATCTTAGTGCTTACAGAATGCTGCTATTTTCTTTTGTTTTTATATTATGCAGCTATAGCAGCTTATGTCAGTGTGAACAAGATCCGAGAATGCCACAGTGCATTAAAGGCAACTTAGTGAAGACTCACAATGTGTATTCTTTTCTCTCTTTCAGGGAAACGTCCATATCATCCCAATCGGTCCCCACTTCCCCATAAAGAAACAATTCAATATACAGGTAGATGCTTCCAAAATTTCGGTGTACAGGGCCGACCGGGGCTATGGTACAGTCCACTTAAAGCACAAGTCCAGTTCAACTTGGCAACTTTCCCCACTTAGTGCCATTGCACAGGAAGCAATTGACTGATTCACTAGGAACTTCTTTTCATTGCGATAGGTGTTTCTCCATATTTGGGGATCATCGTCTGGTCTTCTCCATTTTGACCTATGAAGTGTAGTCTTCTCTGGTCTCTGGTGCTTTGCGAAGTCTGGTCCTCAGGACTTGACCTGTGATTTCTGGTCTGCTCCAGGATCAGATCACTCTAAGTTGCTACTACTGTGGGGGTGGCCATGAGCCTGTTCCACTATTCACACGTCTTCTTCTTTTCACACCATGGTGTCATCTGCTCTCCTGCTTCACTGTCCTGGCTTTTTACAATAATGTACGTGGCCCAGCATCTCCTTCAAACTCTTCCCTCCAGGAACACACTCTCTGTCCTTCAGTTGCTGTTTGTCCAGTCCAACAAGCAGATACAACTACAAAAGTGTCCAAAAGCATTTTACTGCAAATACATAGGGCCCCTCACTATTGAAGAAACTCCCAACATGCAAAAAAGGCAGGGGTGTGTAAACTTAAACTAGCTCCTATGTGGATACAAAGGAATCCGAAACACACCACTCACAAGAAGAGTGTTGAAAAAATAACAAATTTTATTCAAATATTAATGCATCTTAAAAAATAGTCATAGTCATAAATGACAACATGGTACATATACAGAGGAAAGGAGTTTCACCCGAGTAAAGTGCACAAAGAGGTGATAAGGGAAATGGGTACAGGCTCCAGGGATACATGCTGCTTATATAAATACTAAAATATCAATATACATAATAATAATAATAATGATAAATTTTATTTTTATAGCGCCGACATATTCCGCAGCACTTTACATTTCAGAGGGGATTTGTACAGACAATAGACATTACAGCATAACAATAATCACATACAGTAGATTATAACAAATACCAAGAGGAAAGAGGGCCCTGCTCGCAAGCTTACAGTCTATGAAGAAAGAGGTAGACACGAAAGGTGGGTGGTAACAGTTGCCCTGATTGTATGGACCAGCCATAATGTTAAGTGTGTAACAGTACAGACACAGAGGGCTAATGGATGCATAAAGCATGTGGGAACATGATGCTGGAAATCTGGTTATGGTAAAACTTTTGGCTGTGCCACACAGGGATAGATTAGGTTAATGTGTTGAGGCGATAGGCCAGTCTGAATAAATGCGTTTTCAGGGCACGCTTAAAATTTTGGGGATTGGGGACTAATACATAAAGTTGATCAAATCCATAGTGGTCAAATTAAAGTGCCTCGTGCAAAAAAATAGTATATGTCAGCAAAAATGTAAATAACAGCACATACCCATAGCTGTCAGCCCGTCCACAGTATCACAAATGCCCCGACGCGCGTTTCACATTCCGCTTTTTCACAGGGAAGTGTGCATGTCATGTCTCTAAGAAGGTCTGATTTATATGGCGCTGGTACTCACTCATGGCTCAATAGTCTGTTGCGCATGGCACCGCCGCTCCCGGGTTCCAGGTGCAACGGCGTCCGGCACTCAGCTCCGGAGTGCGGGGAGGAAATCTTCCATGACGTCACATCCACCTGCCATCGTTGAAAGAGGCCTTAAGCCATAAGCAAGGAACTCCGGCACAGTGCGCATGCGCGGCGCCATGTTATTAAAGCCCAATGCAAAAAAGATCTCCCTCATGAAAACCGCGCCTGCGCTGGAAGAATATACCCAGCGCCAACAGTATTACTATTGTCTGGTGTCAGTAAAGCAGTATACAATAAAGCGGTTTGTATAGGGGAGACAAAAAGTGTTTAATCAGTGCATCAGTTTGTGCTCGCAGGCTCCTTTTAAAAGAACTACTGGCAATCAATTATGTGCATACACTTAAGTAGTATAAAATACCCCATAATGCACAAAAGTACCATATGGTATTAACAGATCTAACCACAGGAGTCATAACAAACAGTATATCAAATTAACAACAAGCAATCAGGACTTACAATGGGAATATAAATATAGCCTACAAAAAATACATTTTTATACAGATGATATCTAAGGGAATCCATACTGTTGAAATGAGTCATTTGAAAGACCTCATCTGGATTTCAAATGTGGCAGTGGCCTGATTCACTAGGAACTTCTTTTCATTGCGACAGGTGTTTCTCCATATTTGGAGACCATCATCTGGTTTTCTCCATTTGACCTATGAAGGCTAGTCTTCTCTGGTCTTTGGTGCTTTACGAAGTCTGGTCTTCAGGGCTTGACCTGCGATTTCTGGTCTGCTCCAGGATCAGATCAATCTAAGTTGCTTCTACTGTGGGGGTGGCCATGAGCCCATTCCACTATTCACATGTCTTCTTCTTTTCACACCTTGGCGTCAACTGCTCTCCTGCTTCACTGCCCTGGCTTTTTATAATAATGCACATGACCCGGCATCTCCTTCAAACTCTTCCCTCCAGGAAACACACTCTCTGTCCTTCAGTTGCTGTTTGTCCAGTCCAACAAGCAGATAGCGACATTTAGGGCTCATACTCACATGCGAGAAACTCAGAAAAGTCTCGCACATCAATACCTGGCACTGCCGCCGACACTCGGATCGGAGCCTTCAGCTGCATGTATTTCTATGCAGCTGAATGCTCCAATCTGAGTGCCAGTGGCAGTGCCGGGTATTGACTTGCGAGACTTGTCCGAGTTTCTCAAATGTGATTATGAGCCCTTACTTGCATGTGCTGTGGATGTTGACTGAATGTATCATCTCTGCACCACCCCTTCACATCTGTTCACATTTGCTTTACTCTGTTCAGAGGACTTGGTCAGATTTTTTTTTCTGTTTGTAGATAGATAGATAGATAGAAGGTAGATAGGCAAATATATAGATCAATAAATAATAGAGATGGCAAGATAACGAGACTTAGACAGGCAGATATATGTGAAATGCTCTCCATGTGCTATCAAAACCCTTCCTTGTTTGTGTCGGAAACAGTTCGGCACTAGTGAGAATGTGGAAACCATATCAATGCGATTATAATAATAAAGCCTTCCATGCGTCTTATACTATGTTCCTTCTACTGATACACCTGCCTTTCAGGTGATGTCAGGATAGATGGAGCTCATATTCCCTATTGTGTAGAAGTAATTCTCCACAGGCCACTTTACTGTTCACTGGAGCGTTGTTGCAAGGCACAGTAGGCACAGAGGCCGGCACATACAACATTCTAATTACAATATGGAAATTAGCTTCAGTGCAGTCGAGCTGCACAGTGCCTTTGGGAATTATTCTTGTAATAGTACTTCCTTCACCACAATAAAAGCAGGGCATTAAGGCTTGAAGCGTGTGTTGGAATCATCTAAATAACAGGTCAAGAAAAAAAATTACATTAATATTATTTTAATGACTTGCCAAACTGGAAAGTCCGGTCATTCAATAAATAACATTATGTTTAAAAATCTAACTATACATAATACCAAACAAGGAAACAAAGCAAATAATTTTTTTTTTTGTGTACACACATATACTCTATACATACTCCAGCCATTAGCCATAACATTGAAACCACCTCATTAATAATTAGTAAGTTCTCTTCACGCCACTCACAAGACCAATTTTTCCTCGCACTGAGCAAGTCTGAGGAAAAAAATCGCATCATGTCCAAGTTTGAAAATGAAAATCATCGGATGACATTCATCCGCTTAATGCCGACTTTTATTCCCCATTGACTTGCATTGGGGTCGGGTTTCGGACGAAACTTCAACTTTTTTTGCCCTAGTCGGACCAGTTTCATCTGAAACAAATTTTGTTTCATGAAACCCGATCCGACTAAAGTCGCTCAACTCTACATCTGAGTGTAGCCTAATGTCCGCTAACTGACACAATGGAGAAGAAATTTTGTTCTCCATCTTTTCATCTACTCACAGTGTGTTTTCATTCTCTTACCCAAGAGAATCAGATCACACTATACTGACACTCTGAGCAATGTCGGATCAGAGTTTGATCAGAGTGTCATTTGCATAATCGGCCTGATTCTCTCAAAAGGGAAAATCTATGGCTGTCTGACCCTAGCCTTTGAGTATTGGATTTCAAAAGACGTCTGAAGGGATCATGTGGTATCTGGCGCTAAGATTTTAGCAGCAGATCCTATAAAGAGAACCTATCACTGGATTTCTTTTAATTTTACACTGACTACCTTCTTCAGTTGGTGCTGCTCCATTCTATCTGGAGACTATTTTATTGCCTGTGCCCCCCTATCCCAAAGTTATCTTCCCCACCCAGTAATAATGATACAAATTTTTCTTTCAGCCAACTATCTTCCCTGATCTAGCCATTCAAAACACAGCAGTACCAGAGAAGGTCTGTGAAATATTCCCAGTTGGTTTCAGTGAAAACTTGAATACTTGAATCGTTATTACCAGGGAGGGGTGACCATAATTTTGGAATGGATGGGAATAAAAGAAAAATTGTTCCAGAGTCAGTGGAGCAGTGGCAAATGGAGGAGGCACTCGGTTTGAAAGAAAACATGCAGTGACATTTTTTTAAGTCCAGTAACTAGAGTTGAGCGAAACGGGTCGGTCAAATTCAAAAATCGCCGACTTTAGCTAAAGTCGGGTTTCGCTGATTGAAACCCGACCATAGCGTGAGGTCGGCCATGAGGTCGCTGAGCGCCAAAGTCACGTTTCAAATAATGCTTCCAGCGCCTTTTCTCAGCCAATGATGGAGGATGCACACTGTGGGCAATGCGATGACATGGGCAGTGACCACCACCATCTTAGTGAAGGCCATTGAAGTGATTGGCTGGCTTTGTGTGGCGTCACAGTGGCTATAAAAGGCCGTGCCCGCCGACCGCCATCTTACTTCTGCCGATCTTAGAATAGGGAGAGGTGCTGCTGCTGATTCTGAATAAAGGAGAGCATTAGGCAGGGAAGAAGAAAAGAAAAATGCTTCTGCTGATAGCACTTTTCACTGTACAGTTAGTGTGCAGTGAAAGGGGAGGATTTTTGTTGTGTGCAGCAGCGCTGGTGGTGATTAGGCTGCCTTTTAAGGCTACCTGATAGCTGCATTGCTGTGTGCACACTGCTGTTCAAACTGCTTTTTTCAAAGTACTTCAACTTTTATTTGTTTTGTTCTGGTGAGTAACCGAGTGTTCATTTTTTCACACACCGTATAGCGGTGTACGCTCCTCACACACTACCGTGTACTGGCTGGTATCACAGACAAATACAAGCTATCTGTGTGCTATCTGTGTGTGACTCTGGTAAAACAAACCGAGGAGATTTTCCATTTTTCCAGACCTACACCTTATAGAGCTGTCCGCTTTTCAAACAGTTTCGTATATCTGCTGTTTAAATACAGTCAAAACTATACAGAGACAGCGTGTATCACTCCATATAAAAGTAGACTGAAATTGACAATTTTCCATACAGACACTGTATAGCGGTGTACGCTCCTCACACACTACCGAGTACCAGCTGGTATTGTGGACAAATACAAGCTATCTGTGTGTGACTCTGGAAAAACAAACCGAGGAGATTTTCCATTTTTCCAGACCTACACCTTATAGAGCTGTCTGCTTTTCAAACAGTTTCGCATATCTGCTGTTTGATCACAGTCAAAACTATTCAGAGACAGCATGTGTCACTCCATATAAAAGTAGATGGAGACTGACAATTTTCCATACAGACACCGTATAGAGCTGTATTGTATATCTGCTGTTCGCATTACAGTCACATCTATACAGAGTCAGCACCTGCGTGTGACACTCCATTAATACATATACGGAGATTGTTAGTTACACAAAAAACGTATACAGCTGTAAACTTCTGATACAGTTCCGTATATCTGCTTGTTGGATTACGGTCAAATACATACTGGGAGAGCGTCAGTGACTAAAAAAATATATACGTAGATTTAAGTTTTTTAATACACCTTAGGCTGGTTTCACATTTGCGTTTTTTTTCACGGTAATTTAGCGCTAAATAGCGCATGCGTTTTTTTTCCCTATACTTTGCATGGGATGCGCTTATGTGCGCATACACATGCGTTTGTACGCGTTTTACCGCGCATGCGTTTTTTTGCGGTATGCGCTCGGGCGCACAAAATGCAACTTGTTGCATTTTTTGTGCGTCCGATTTGCCTCAAAAAAACGCATGCGTGCAATGCGTTTTTTTACAGCAAGACACCCAATATAAGTCTATGGGTGCGCATATGTGCGCATTGGCATGCTTATGTATGCGTTTTTTTGCACATGCGTTTTTTTTTTGTTAACCATGGAATTTAGGGGTTTGGGTTAGAGTTAGGGTTAGTTAAGGGGGTTTAGGGTTATTGTTAGGGTCAGGGTTAGGGTTAGGGTTAGGGTCAGGGTTAGGGTTAAGTATGGTTTGGTTAAGGGTTAGGGTCAGGGTTAGGGTTAGGGTTAGGGTCAGGGTTAGGGTTAAGTATGGTTTGGTTAAGGGTTAGGGTCAGGGTTAGGGTTAGGGTCAGGGTTAGGGTCAGGGTTAGGGTTAAGTATGGTTTGGTTAAGGGTTAGGGTCAGGGTTAGGGTTAGGGTTAGGGTTAGGGTCAGGGTTAGGGTTAAGTATGGTTTGGTTAAGGGTTAGGGTCAGGGTTAGGGTTAGGGTTAGGGTCAGGGTTAGGGTTAGGGTTAAGTATGGTTTGGTTAAGGGTTAGGGTCAGGGTTAGGGTTAGGGTTAGGGTCAGGGTTAGGGTCAGGGTTAGGGTTAAGTATGGTTTGGTTATGGGTTAGGGTCAGGGTTAGGGTTAGGGTTAGGGTCAGGGTTAGGGTTAGGGTTAAGGTTAGTTAGGGTTTGGGTTAGGGTTAAGTATGGTTTGGTTAAGGGTTAGGGTTAGGGTTAGGGTTAGGGTCAGGGTTAGGGTCAGGGTTAGGGTTAAGTATGGTTTGGTTAAGGGTTAGGGTCAGGGTTAGGGTTAGGGTTAGGGTTAGGGTCAGGGTTAGGGTTAAGTATGGTTTGGTTAAGGGTTAGGGTCAGGGTTAGGGTTAGGGTTAGGGTCAGGGTTAGGGTTAGGGTTAAGTATGGTTTGGTTAAGGGTTAGGGTCAGGGTTAGGGTTAGGGTTAGGGTCAGGGTTAGGGTCAGGGTTAGGGTTAAGTATGGTTTGGTTAAGGGTTAGGGTCAGGGTTAGGGTTAGGGTTAGGGTTAGGGTCAGGGTTAGGGTTAGGGTTAAGGTTAGTTAGGGTTTGGGTTAGGGTTAAGTATGGTTTGGTTAAGGGTTAGGGTTAGGGTTAGGGTCAGGGTTAGGGTTAGGGTTAAGGTTAGTTAGGGTTTGGGTTAGGGTTAAGTATGGTTTGGTTAAGGGTTAGGGTCAGGGTTAGGGTTAAGTATGGTTTGGTTAAGGGTTAGGGTTAGGGTTAGGGTTAGGGTCAGGGTTAGGGTTAGTAAAGTCATGGTTTGGGTTAGTGTGAGGGGCCACCTAATGTTGGAAAAAAATGCAAACGCGGTAAAAACGCACTAAAAACGCATACAAACGCATAAAAACGCTGCGTTTTTTTCATGCATGCTCATAAAAATGCTTGAAAAAAACGCAGCAGTTGTATGCTTTTGTATGCGTTTTTCAATGCGTTTTTTTGCGGGAAAAACGCGCTGCAAAAAAAAGCAAGTGTGAAACAGGCCTTACACAGCTGGGCGCTCATCATACAGTACCAACTCTCTGCTGGTATTTTTGGTACATTTTCCCAAACATGAGGAAGTATGGTGGAAGAAGCTGCAGACGTGGGCAGGGGAGCACAGCTGGTACTGATGGTGGTGGTGCACCGGCTGGTTCTGGCAAAAGCACAATAGCAGCTAAGGCAGGAGGTGTAGAGCCTGCGTCATTGTCTGGCTCAAGAAGGCCTATAAGGATCCCTTTTCTTGGAGTAAGAAATCCGCTTTTAAAGCCGGAGCATCAGGAACAGGTTTTGGCGTACATTGCCGAAACAGCCACCAGCTCTATTGCCTCCTCTTCTGAATGTTCGAAACTTGCAAGCATGGAGTCATCAGTGCAGGGTTCTGGTGAGGAAAAACACCTTTCCTTGTGTCCTTCAGCCCCACCAAAAGTTAAGGATGCGGCAGCCCACACTTCAGTTTACTCTATGGAGCTCTTTTCACATACCATACCTGGGTTATCCTGTCAAATCCTGAATTCCCCAGTCCAAGATGAATCTGACATGGAGTGCACTGATGCACAGCCACAGCTAGATGATTCTGCTGGTACATTGACCCAGAACACTACATTGCCTTCGCAGTCTACTGAGCCGGAATCTGACCCTAATGAAACTCAGGTGCCCCTTCCCGCATACTATACCACCATACACGGTGACACACAGGAAGGTGAAGAGGAAGGTGCAGATGATTTTGAAGAGGAGGTGATGGATGACCCAGTTCTTGAAGGTAGCCAGCAATGCTCCATTGCTTTCCCCACTGTAAGACCACCGCCACCATTAAGCACACCACCAGCACTAAATGTTGAGGTGTTGTCGCAAGGCCAAAGCACTCAGGGAATCACAATGGTTTTGCAACACAACACTGAATCTAGGCCATCACCACAAATACCATCACCAACCCCTTCTCACTCTCTCTGGTCCACCGCTACTTCCCCCATATGCAACTCTCCAGTCCAGCTCACCCTACCAGACACTCTGAGTAGGACAAGAAAGTACTCATCCTCTCATCCGCATACACTGTGTTTGAATGCCTACATTGCCAAACTAATCTAATTAGAGATGATGCCCTACCGTTTGGTTGAAAGCGAAGCTTTCCGCGAGCTCATCGTCTACGCAGTCTCATGCTATGACCTACCCAGTCGGCACTTCTTTTCTCGAAAAGCCACCCCAGCCCTCCACCTGCATGTGAAAGACTGCATTGTCCATGCACTCAAGCAATCAGTGAGTGGAAAGGTGCACCTCACAACAGATTCATGGTCCAGTAGGCATGGCCAGGGCAGTTACGTGTCCATCACTGCGCACTGGGTTAACGTGGTGGATGCAGGCTCCACAGGGGAGAGCGGCGGAGGAACAGTGCTGCCTAGCCCACGGTATAGGAAACAGTTGGCTGTAGGCTTTCGACCCTCCTCCTCCATAAGCAAAAGCTCGTCCACAGAGCGCAGTCGCACAAGCACTCCATCCGCAGCTGGCAGTGTTGCACACGAGGTGTCCCACTATCGAACAGCTAGTGGTAAGCGTCAGCAGGCTGTGTTAAAGATGATGTCTTTGGGCAACAACAGACACACCGCGGCAGTACTGGCTGACTACTTGCAGCGACAAACTGAGTCATGGCTGGGCAGTCTACATCTTGAGCCAGGCAAGGTAGTCAGTGATAACGGCCGTAATTTTGTGGCAGCCATAGCCCGTGCAAAACTCACACACATACCTTGCCTGGCTCACACTTTGAACCTGGTGGTGCAGTGCTTCCTTAATAATTATGCAGAGTTAATATCCCTGCTCCATAAGGTGCGAAGACTGTTCTCGCCCATCCGTCGCTCAAACGTCCACTTCACTCGTATGCAGAAGCTGCAGTGATTGCTCCACCTCCCCAAGCACCGCCTAATCATAGACGTTGCAACAAGGTGGAACTCCACCCTGCACATGGTTGAGAGGCTGTGCAAACAGAGGCAGGCTGTAATGCATTTGTGGGAGGATACACGGGGAGGCAGTTTGAGGGAAGACATGGAATTGTTGGGTATGCAGTGGTCAAAGCTGAAAGACCTCTGTAAAGTCCTTCAGTGTTTTGAGGAATGCACATGACTGGTAAGCGCAGATGACACCATCATAAGCATGAGCATCCCACTTATGCGTCTGCTCATGCAAAGTTTGATGCACATTAAGGATCTGGCGTCTGCAGCAGACGAGGAACAGGAGGAGGAGGAGGGAAGCCTTGCTGACAGTCAGCCATTCTCTGGTCAGGGAACTGTCCTGGACGAGGCGGAGGAAGAGGAGGAGGAGGAGGAAGAGGGGGATGATTATTTTGGGCAGGAGGATGCTTCTCAGGGGGCAAGAGAAAATGTTGGTGTTCCAAGGTCAGGTACAGTGTTAGTGCGTGACTGTAGGGATGTGGATTTGCCAGAAAGTGCTCCTCCACAAAGCAGTGGCAGTGCATTATTGACACCTGGAACATTGGCCCACATGTGCAATTATGCCTTGCGGATCCTAAAAAGGGACCCCCGCATTGCCAAAATGATGAAGGATGACGACTACTGGCTGGCCAGCATCCTCAATCCACGCTACAAAGGCAAATTACACAACATCATGCCACAGGAGAACCTAGAGATAATATTGGCTAACAAACAAGCAACTCTGGTAAACCGCTTATTTGAGGCTTTCCCAGCACACAGCAGCAGTGCTGGTTCTCCCACGAGCCGTAGTGGGCAAAATGGAAGAGGTGTTCGTGGTGCACACAGCCGAAGTGGTGTTGGAGACAGGGGTAATGACCATGTTATGGAATGATTTCTCAAGTACCGCTCACACGACTGCTAATACTGCATCGATTACAAGTGACAGGAGTCAGCAGTTGTCAACTATGGTTACAAACTATTTCTCCTCCCATATTGATGTTCTCCCTCAAAGGTCCTTCCCCTTTGACTATTGGGCCTCTAAACTGGACACCTGGCCTGAATTGGCACACTATGCCTTACAGGAGCTCGCTTGCCCTGCTGCTAGTGTGTTATCTGAAAGAGTCTACAGTGCTGCTAGATCAATCCTGACAGAAAAAAGGACCCGTCTGTTGACCCAAAATGTTGATGATCTAACCTTCATTAAAATGAACCATGCATGGGTTTCAAATGATTTTTTCCCACCTTCCCCTGATGACACATAGGTTGCCAGAAAACTGCCTCGCTTTTGTCCTCTTCTCCTCGGACTTGCCCAGTTCCGCCATTTGCAGCAGCTGAATGTCCAGCCAACACATCAACATATGCCATTTTTTAAAACTCCCTAACTGGGCTTCCCCCTTAGGGCTGGGGTCAACACCTGGCGCACCCAGGCAAGTGCGTTTGCTCTGAACAGGTGGATGGGCCCACTGATGGCCGACTGCACTGGCACAGGGCCCACCATAGTACAATACAGTGTCTCTGACGGTGGGGGGTCCACTCACCGTCAGACACACCAGCGTACTATGAGGGGACCTGTGCCAGTACCGTCGACCGTGAGTGTGCCCCCCTGCTTGGTCATGGCCACAGTACTTGCAAGTTGCAATACTTACCTCTCCCTGCTCCACTGCTGTGTAGTCTGGACAGTTAAATCCTTCACAGGGACGGCCACTAGAAATTTGGTGTATTGATCGATGATGGTTAAGATGTAGCTATGGCCTGTCCTACTGGCCTCTACCTTCAGATGATCAATGGCTACCATTTGTAATGGACGCCAACTTACAAGCGGATGCAGTGGTGCTTTATGATCACCTTTCACAGTTGTGATAGTCACAGACGTGTGACATTCCTGCCACCATTTTTCCAAGTCTCCTCTCATGCCAATCTAATAGAATCGCCTACGGCCTGTGGCTTCTGTCTTTTGCACGCACTCCAAAATGACCAGACCTATCATGATAGGCAGTGAGGACCATGTCTATATCTCTCCCTGTGATCACAATTTGATGGAGACGAGTAATGGTGATGTGATCCACGCTACTGCGATAAAGCAATCCTTCTTCACAAAGAACCGTTTTCGCTGTCTCCACAGACACAGTAATTAAGGGTCTGCATCGCATCTGCAATATCTACCGGGGAGGTTTTCCCGTGATGAGTAATTCCCAAATATCTGCTAACACTCACCTTTCCATTTGTACTTGTATCCATGTAGTTTCCACTAGCGGAGAGTCTGGACTGGCTTACTGAGATTGAAATATATATGAAGATTTAAAAGTACCACAACACTGTATACTGGTGTACGCTTCGAATACCTTTTCCTTTAATACTTTTTAAATTCTGGTGTAATACATACTGACCCTGTGAGTGTCTGTGTCTGACTCTGCAAGTATAGACGGAAATAGACTGGATACACCTGGTATGTGCTGATACAGTACCTTTGTTCAAAATTTTTTATTACGGTATCATCCATAGTGAGTGAGTATGTGTGGTTAACGCCTTCTATATATACGGTGAATCGGAGATACCAATTTTTACCCTATACTCGACACAACTTGTATCTTGTTATACAGTACCTTTGTTTGACATTTAGTATTATGGTCCAATCCATACTGAGTAAGCGTCTGAGAGTGACTAAGGGACTATGTATATGAAGATTTCAATTGTACCCTATAATATATATACTTGCTATCCAGTACCTTTTTTACAACATTTTTTATTATGGTCAAACCCAGACTGAGTGAGCGTCTGAGGTTGACTCCGGAAATATATACCGAGATTTCAAATTTGGCCAACACTGTATACAGCTGTACGCTTCTGATACAGTAACCTTTTTTGCTATTTAGATTCTGGTGTAATCCATAATGAGCCTGTGAACGTCTGTCTGTTACTCCTGAAATATATTTGGAGCTTTTAGATTACCCCAACACTGTATACAGCTGTACGCTTGTGTTACATTACCCATTTACAGCTTTTCATAGTCTTGTGTAATCCATACTGGGCCTGAGAGCGTTTATGTCTGCCTCCTGAAATATATACGGAGATTCATAATGTTTACACTATACTATATATTCCTTGTATCTAGTGATACTGTACCCTTTTTCAACTTTTTATTTTATTGTGTAATCCATACTGAGCCTGTGTATGACTCATGAAATATATACGGAGATTTACTGTTATCCCTAGACTGTATAGAGCTGTACGCTTCTGATACAGTACCATATATCTGCTGGTATCTGCTGGTATTTTGGGTCCATTTTCCAAAACATGAGGCAGTATGGTGGAAGAGAATGTGGACGTGGGCGTGGGGGACCACCTGGAACTGATGGTGGTGCATCTGCTGGTAGTGCCAAAAACACCATAGCAGCTAAGGCAGGAGGTGTTTAGCCTGTGTCATGGTGTAGCGCTGGAAGGCCTGTAAGTAGTAGACTGCTTTTAAAGCCGGAGCATCAGGAATTTTTTTTGGCTTACATTGCTGAAACAGCCTCCAGCTCTATCGCCTCCTTTTCTGAAGTTTAAAAAAATGCAAGCACTGAGTCGTCAGTGCAGGCTTCAGGTCAGGAGCAACCCCTTTCCTTGTGTCCTTCACCCAACCAAAAGTGAAGGATGCGGCAGCTCACACTTCAGATTACTCCATGGATCTCTTTTCACATACCCTGCCTGGGTTAATTAAAAATGGGGCCCATCATATACTGGAGCATTCCAAATGGGGGACATCAGACACTGTAGCAGCATTTACGGGGCCCATTATACACTGGAGCGTTAGAAATGGGGCCCATTATATATGGAGCATTATTAGGGCCCATCATACACTGGAGCATCATCCATAAGGCCCATCATATACAGGAGCATTCCAGATTGGGAACATCAGAAACTGGAGCAGCATTTACGGGGCCCATTATACACTGGAGAATTAGAAATGGAGCCTATTATATATGGAGCATTATTAGGGCCCATCATACACTGGAGCATCATCCATGTGGCCCATCATATGCTGGAGCATTCCAAATGGGGGACATCAGACGCTGGAGCAGCATTTACGGGGCCCATTATACACTGGAGAATTAGAAATGGAGCCCATTATATATGGATCATTATTAGGGCCCATCAAACTTTTATCCAGTCTTCTAGCCATAACTTTCTGGCTTTTGACATAACAACTCACATTTCAACACTTGCCTATTTTTCCAATATGTGAATGTCGCAAACTCTCTCTTCACTTGTTGCCTAATACATCCTTAATTATGACAGGTGCCATTGTAGTGAGATGATTAATGCTGTCACTTGTCAGTGGTTTTAATGTCAGAGTTGCACACAATTTTGATGCCTTTATCCTATACTTTTATCATAATTTTTGTTTTGCCACCATTTTTGTATTTGTGGAAATGGAAGAACTGATAGGGCATGCACTGCATTTACGAAACTAGTATATAAATTAATGTGAATGTATTGTGTGTACTCTATGTTAAGAATCGCACCAAACTGTGCAAAGCAAAATAACTGGCATCTTTACTAGTTATTAGGCCCATTAACATCACATTTTTATTACATTACATGGAGGCCAGAAAAAACCTACAGAGGTGTTGGCTGAACTTTGACTGTGACAAAAGCCCAACAGGAGCATCCATTACTTAGGATGTAATGAATGAGTCAAGGAAAGCTCACGAAACGTTCATGACATATACTTTTAACATTCCATCCAGTGGTATATGTTACCCTCAACCTACTATGTTGAATTCATATTTATTTATTTTTGCACAAAAGCCAATGTATAAATGCCAATGTATAAATGCCATATAGTGACCGAAAGGAAACTCCACTGGACCCTCATGGGCAAGATTACCATTTATGTCGGGAGATTTCTTAATGTACATGAATGAGGGTGTAAAAACTGCAATGAATATTTAAAATAGCGATGTTCAGATACTTTATCACGGGTGTGGGCATTTTCTACTTCGGATCCATTGTCACGAAGTTGCCAGATTTCATTAAAGAGCCCAAACATGTCTGGAAGTGTCAAAAAAAAATCTTAACAAAATATGACTGCTGACTTATAAATATGGAGTAAGTAACCTGTAACAGTTTCCAAGATTCTCGAAGTCCAAGACATTAATAAATATGCCCCAGTCTTCTGCTATTGCTTTGATGGACATTGAAAATGAAATTAATTCAGAATAGCTTGAAAGGCCCATCTTTTAAAAATCAATTCATTTACATACTTTTAAATATGTCTTTCTAAAATTGATGTGCCACTGTTCTGACTCCAACACATTTTAATGGATGGCACCTTTCAGACTTGGAGGACTTGTTATGTTTCAATAGATGAGTGATCATAATTTGAAACTAAGCTCACAGCTGAAGAAACTGATTTGTAGTAGGATTCCCATTCCAAATCATGATAACTTCACTTCACCTTAATAATGCATCCCTAAGCTAGAAATGTTATAGTATGTCATATTTGATGCCACTATATGGAGGTATTATGCTAAAGAAACATTTTGCTTGATGGTGCATGTATGGCAGCACACATGCATATGACCTAAGCCATGAGCTATGTACAATATATAGCTGTCGACCAACCATTAGTTTGGATGACAGCTGTCTTACCCAAGTACAGACACAGGAACGCTTTACTCGCCTTTGTGCTCCTGTGTTCTGCATGAGAGAGCCAATGCCAAACTCCTGTGACTTATCTCCAGGAGAACAATAGGCTCTTCCTTCTGAAATCCAATATTTCGAATCCTTCTCACCTCATCCATAGAAGTGATGCATAGGGAGGCCCCATAAACATTTTACTTTCACTTGAACCGATCCCTCCGATATTATTGGGTTCAGTAAATGTCAGTCTAATGTCCATGGAGGACTTTACAGGATGACCCTAACTTCCAATGTTTTAGATTAGATTCCTATTGATAACTTAAATGAAGAAAACTATGATGCTCTTTCAACCACAATGCTTCTTGAGCTAATAGGTAGCTCAGAATTCTGCAGACCAACAAAGGGATTTATGGGTCTTTCTATTGCAGTTAGTAAAGCTGAACTTTTAAAATTCTTTGGACATTTTTTCTGATTCCCTGGTAATCCAAGTATTTGCAAAATCAGAGATGATCCTCTAAGACCTTAAATGCCTAAGTCACAGAATTGTATTTTTGGATGCCAGTTAATATGAAAAGAGAATGTCAAAGTGGTGACTTCATTGCTTTGAGGGCTTTAGTTCTAATGAAATATTTGGAATTGTTTTTTTTCCAGCTATGTTTAGCAAGGATTATTTAGTAGCTGTTTATAATCAAGTTTCAAGAGTTCAAGTAGTTCATAAAATAGCAGTTAATCTAATTGAGTATTCCTGGAAGTGGTATGTAAAAATGACATTTGAGACCAAACTTTTATAAATATAGACTAGCACGAAATCAGAAGTGTTTCTTTTAATTTATTTCTAGTGCTGCTATATTTTATTCTTGGGAGTCCAGGGTGAAGGTGGATATTTCCCCCTGTAAGGCCGGGGTCACACTTGCGAGAAACTCGGACGAGTCTCGCATCTCAATACTTGGGCACTGCCACCAGCACTCGGGACCAGAGTGTGCGGCTGCATGTATTTCTATGCAGCTAAGCACTCCGGTCCAGAGTGACGGCGGCAGTGCTGGGTATTGAGATTCAAGACTCATCCGAGTTTCTCGCAAGTCTGACCTTGGCCTAATGGTTCTCCTCTCTAAATGAATCTCACTGAGCCAGAGTGAACCGTCTTTTCCTCTCTAACTTCTATCAGAGTGTAGTTTAATTCACAACCATGCAAAATATTCAATGCTAGCCCATTTTGTATTGAAGGAGAATTAAGTCTCTTGCCATTGCCAGAGGTTTATAATATATATCCTGAAAAGATGTAGATTCTGCTTCATATTATTAAAATTCTTATTATTTTACTACGTTTGTTTTTGCTTTTGGATGTACACCTAAAAACTAGAGATGAGCATAGTGATCCACAAAGGATCAAACTTGAGGCCAATTTACAGAATTTTGCTGTTTCAAAAAAATTTGAACAGTTTGAGATTTGATATGCAGTTCAATAGAAAAATTTTTGCCAGGCACAATTTCACACACTGCTGAAGTATCAGAGAGCAGGTCACTGTCTTGTGGCTAGGTGAGCTTGAGCTTCACCATAATGACCTGCAGCTATTGCATTTAGTGGACTATAATACCTTATATAATGGTGGTCAGTACCTGGGCTATCACAGATCAGTGGTTCCAAGTGGAACGGCAGAGTCGTATTCCATCTCCAGAGTCATTGAGTAAGTTTCTCTATTCTGTGATGTGTAAACTCTTATGGTCAGTTGAGTCCTCTCTCTTCTGTAGAGTGTAAGCTCATATGATCAGCGGGGTACTCTCTCTCTTTTCCGTAGATTGTAAGCTTTTATTGTCAGCGAGGTCCTCTTTCTTCTGTAGTGTGTAAGCTCTTATGGTCAGTGGGGTCCTCTCTAACGTCTGTAGTATGCTAGCCATTATGGTCAGTGGGGTCTCCTCTCTCTCTCTCTCTTACTTTTGTAGTGTGTCTCTCTTGGGTAGAGTGTAAGCGCTTATGATCAGCAGGGTTCTCTTTCTCTTCTCTAGTGTATAAGCTCTATTGGTCAGTCTGGTCCTTTCTTCTGTAATTTGTAAGCTCTTATGGTCAATGGGGTTCTCTCTCACTTCTATAGAGTATAAGTTCTTATGATCAGTGGGTCCTCTCTTCTGTGTGTGTGTTTGTAAGCAGGGTACTTTCTCTCTTTCCTTTAGGGTGTAAGCTTTTAAGGTCAATGGGTCTCTCTCTTTCCCCCTCCTCTCCCTCACATTTATTTTTGAAGCAATTAAAAACTTTCCAGTATTGAGATTTGCACAAATTTATTCACCACAAATTTTGTGGAAAATTGGGTGACGTCAGAGGAAATTTAGATTTCTATAGATGAGCTCAGCTCTCCTAAAACATTTTAAACTTTAATATCTTTTCTTGAAAGGCTGGAGGGAACTGGGGGCATTTGCCCCTATGTAGTGATACAATTCTTTATTTTGCCACCCTCTTCCTCCTAAGAATGCACTCAAAATATAGAATAATTAGATAAATTCAGAAATATAGAAGCAGTGAAGTTAATGTTGGCAAACTTTATATGTGATTAAATAGAACATTTTATTTTACAATTTGGTATCATGCCGTGGGGACTGCAAGCAAAGTCTTGGCAGTTTAGAACCGAGTCAAAATATACAGCAGCATATTAATAAAAAAAAATCTTAAAAGCACAACATTTCAATATCCTTTGCAATGAGGCATTTTTCCATCCCCCTCGAAGAGTTTTATGAATTGTAGATCAGATCCTGGGGAGTTCAACAAGGATTTACGCTGTTGACTACCCCTTTAGGTCTTTAGTCTAATTCACTAAACTTTTTTTTTCCCTCTGCTTTGACCTATGTGTAAAGAATTAAATGCTATCCTATTACCTAGGTATTGTAATCGCCCATGTAAGCACAGGCGGCTGCAAGCAGATAATCACCAGCATCTCAAAAGACTTTTTAAAGAAGGAATTAAGCCGTCTTTGAAATTCAACG
The DNA here is from genome assembly GCF_039654945.1 of Dendrobates tinctorius. Classification (NCBI taxonomy): domain Eukaryota; kingdom Metazoa; phylum Chordata; class Amphibia; order Anura; family Dendrobatidae; genus Dendrobates; species Dendrobates tinctorius. The sequence goes on along the minus strand of NW_027361699.1, from coordinate 1,226,801 downwards.
ATTTTTTTTGCCTTTAAAATCTACTTAACATGCCGAACTTAAATGCTGATAAAGGTAAAGGATTGTTCCTCTTCTTGTTTTACGATATAGCATATAAGCTTTTATTGCAAATCTTTTAAAAAAGTGTAATCCTGATTTACATTGGGACTGCCGAAGTCCCTGGCCCGTCTTGGCTCATGCTGAGTTATGTATATAAATTATACCTATGATTATTCCATCAAACTTATATTATTTAGCAGGTTGGGCTGAAAATTGAAGTCAGTTCATTGCAGCTGAAAAACGAGTGCTCAGTCTGAATAGCTGACATGCTGCCAGGAAAGGGACAGTCATTTTTGCACTGACACAGTGAGAAGATAGCTGGTGAAGAAGCATTTTTCATTTCTTAAAATATTGACAGCTTTCTCGACTTTATTTCATTTTGCTTCAGGCTATCAGCTACTGATAAACACATGATCTATCATTGGTTAGGCAGCTTGTGGTATATTAATCTCTACATCCTAACGAGTAGTAGAAGTGAAAAAAATGCCCAATGATGGGTCATCAATAATAGTCGTAAGCAAGTAATGGATGTTGTCAGCCCATTAGTGGTATTATTTATGCAAGAGTGTCTTGGGGTTTCGACTGTGTGCATTGAATTCTTTAGGGACCGTGTATCAAGTCAGCTATTGTAATGCAATGATGTTCATCAATTTCTTCCTATTCCATCAATTTCAGAGCCTATAGAATATCTTTTTTTATTTTCTGTTTGGATGCCTGTAGAATTGGTCTTAAGAATTAGCATTCCTGAATATACAGCTGTGGTAACAATTAATTGATTTTATGTTCTCCAGAAAAATACAAAGGTAACCATCTCAGCAAGAGTTTCTGATAGTATGCTGAATATTTGACAAAACAATACATAGATAATGGGAGTTTTCGGGCTTATGAACTCAATGATGCACCTATAAAATAGTAGCTAGTAGTAAACGGCAAGGCACTCCAAAAGTGTTGGAAGATGCCTGAGTAGGGTTCCAGCAATAATAAGTGGATAATATTAGTAGAACTCGACACTGAAGAGAATTATGTAGCAATCATGATGATTTATTTACAATCCAGTCAGTTCAGAACAATATATTGACACTTCAGTCCATCTCTGACCTTCATCAGAATGGGGTGGAATGCATCGGGTAGGGTGATAATAGGAATCGTGAGCACTAGGAAGTGTGAAGGCGTCACTACAAGCAAATGGCACTTCTTGCTTGAAGTGATGCTGTCACACTTCCTTTAGCACTAACAACATCTCTTAGCTCCCTACTTGACACATTCCGCCCCTATCTATACAATAGGTCACCAATATTAGATTGGTGCCAGTCCAACAACCACTGATCAGCTGGATTTTGCAGCCGGATGTATACACTTTGAACAGAGCTGCTGAGTGCAACACCATTCAAAGTGTAGCCAATGCTGACATCTACTACAGTACAGCTTCTATTCAAAACTCCAATAGAAAAGGAACTAGGCTGAAGTAGTTGGCAAGGGCCGACCGCAGCCGCTACAATCAATACAGTCAGGAGCTTCATTCAAAGTGTTTACGTTCAGCCATTTCTGGAGCAAAAACCATCTAATCTGTCGAGGCACCATGTGTTAGACTTCTACCGGTCTTCTATTCATGATCTATCCTTTGGATAGGTCACCAAATTATTATGGCCAGTCAACCTTTTTAAATAAAGAAGCCAAGTGTATGAATCTTATCACAGTGTTTAGTTACTAATATTTACCTATTACAGGATATATTGGCCATGGGTGAGAGAACAGCATGGATGCTTAAATGCTTTATATTAGACTAGCTGAAGAGCCTGGCGCTGCCCAGGCATAGTAAATAACTACAGTTAGTTATAACAAATTATAATGATTATATCTATCTAATATATAAAGCTCAAGTGTATGTACTGTATGTATGTATGTATGTATGTGTGTGTGTGTGTATATCCGGGATAGGCATCCGCACCGTCGCAGCTACAGCCACAAAATTTGGCACAGTCACACGTCTGGACCCGAGAGTGTCCTAGGCAATGTTGTGAGGCAAAATTTTAACCCTGCGCGTTCCAATTCACCAAACAATTTTGCCCCTGTCTACATACTGGGGAAAAAGTGTGTGCGCATCAAGCCCCGCCCCTCATTATGATGTCATAATACCCCTATCTACATACTAGGGAAACAGTGTGTGCGCATCAAGCCCCACCCCTCATTATGATATCATAATGGTTGCCATGGCGACGCTGATGTCATAGGTTGGAAGCCCCGCCGCTCATTATGATGTCATAATGGTTGACTATGGAATGGAGGATGTGTGATGGGTATATGGGCACTGGACTATGGGATGGAGGATATGTATGATGGGTATATGGGCATGGGACTATGGGATGGCGGATATGTATGATGGGTATATGGGCATGGGACTATGGAATGGCGGATATGTATGATGGGTATATGGGCACGGGACTATGGGATGGAGGATGTGTGATGGGTATATGGGCACTGGACTATGGGATGGAGGATATGTATGATGGATATATGGGCACGGGACTATGGGATGTCGGATATGTATGATGGGTATATGGGCATGGGACTATGGGATGGAGGATATGTATGATGGGTATATGGGCATGGGCCTATGGGATGGAGGATGTGTGATGGGTATATGAGCATGGGACTATGGGATGGAGGATATGTATAATGGGTATATGGGCACTCGACTATGGGATGGCGAATATGTATGATGGGTATATGGGCATGGGACTATGGGATGGAGGATATGCATGATGGGTATATGGGCACGGGCCTATGGTATCGTGGATATGTATGATGGGTATATGGGCACGGAACTATGGGATGGAGGATAATTATAATTTGCTATAACTAACCACAGTTAGTTACTATGCCCGGGCAGCGCCGGGCTCTTCAGCTAGTATATATATAAAGCTGAGTGTAGAGCCCTGTCCACTTCGCATAGCCACATTCACTATAATATCCCTCATCATCCCGTTAGCCAGAGCTACCGGACTACTACCCATAATATCCCACATCATCCCATCAGCCAGAGCCACCGAACAACTACCACTAATATCCCACATCATCCCGTCAGCCTGGAGTCAGAACCAGAGCGCTGAGTGGAACGGTCCTAACTTCCATACTGGGAATCCCTGTAAGAGAGGCCTGGCGTCAGAACCAGAGCGTTGAGTGGATGCCCTGATGTTCATACCAATGATCCCTTTAATAAAAGCCTGGGGTGATAATCAGAGTGCTGAGGGATTTACCCTAACTTCCATACCAGAGATCCCTTTAAGACAGGCCTGAGGTCAGTACCAAAGCACAGAGTGGATTTTCTCTCACTTCTGTACCGAGGATCCCTTTAAGACGGGACTTGGGTCAGAACCAGAGAGCTGAGTGGATTTGCCCTAACTTCCATACCAATGATCCCTTTAATAGAACCCTGGGGTCAGAATCTGAGCGCCGAGGGATTTGCCCTAACTGCCATACAGGAGATCCCTTTAAGAGAGCCTGGGGTCAGTACCAGAGCATTTTAAAGCAATTGCCCTGACTTCCATACCGGGGATCCCTTTAAGTGAGGCCTGGGGTCAGAATTAAAGCACTGGATGGATTTGCCTTGACTTCCATACCGGAGATCCCTTTAAGAAGGGCCTGGGGTCAGTACGAAAGCGCAGCGTGGATTTGCCCTAAATTCCATACCAAAGATCCCTTTAAGAGCATGGGATCAGAACCAGAGCACTGAGTGGATTTGCCCTGACTTTCATACCAATGATCCCTTTAATAGAACCCTGGGGTCAGAATCTGAGCGCCGAGGGATTTGCCCTAACTACCATACAGGAGATCCCTTTAAGAGAGCCTGGGGTCAGTACCAGAGCATTTTAAAGCAATTGCCCTGACTTCCATACCGGGGATCCCTTTAAGAGAGGCCTGGGGTCAGAATTAAAGCACTGGATGGATTTGCCCTGACTTCCATACCGGAGATCCCTTTAAGAAGGGCCTGGGGTCAGTACGAAAGCGCAGCGTGGATTTGCCCTAAATTCCATACCAATGATCCCTTTAAGAGAGCATGGGATCAGAACCAGAGCACTGAGTGGATTTGCCCTGACTTTCATACCAATGATCCCTTTAATAGAACCCTGGGGTCAGAATCTGAGCGCCGAGGGATTTGCCCTAACTACCATACAGGAGATCCCTTTAAGAGAGCCTGTGGTCAGTACCAGAGCATTTTAAAGCAATTGCCCTGACTTCCATACCGGGGATCCCTTTAAGAGAGGCCTGGGGTCAGAATTAAAGCACTGGATGGATTTGCCCTGACTTCCATACCGGAGATCCCTTTAAGAAAGGCCTGGGGTCAGTACGAAAGCGCAGCGTGGATTTGCCCTAAATTCTTACCAATGATCCCTTTAAGAGAGCCTGGGATCAGAACCAGAGCACTGAGTGGATTTGCCCTGACTTTCATACCAATGATCCCTTTAATAGAACCCTGGGGTCAGAATCTGAGCGCCGAGGGATTTGCCCTAACTACCATACAGGAGATCCCTTTAAGAGAGCCTGGGGTCAGTACCAGAGCATTTTAAAGCAATTGCCCTGACTTCCATACCGGGGATCCCTTTAAGAGAGGCCTGGTGTCAGAATTAAAGCACTGGATGGATTTGCCCTGACTTCCATAGCGGAGATCCCTTTAAGAAGGGCCTGGGGTCAGTACGAAAGCGCAGCGTGGATTTGCCCTAAATTCCATACCAATGATCCCTTTAAGAGACCCTGGGGTCAGAACCACAGAGCTGAGTGGAACGGTCCTAACTTCCATACTGGGGAACCCTTTAAGAGAGGCCAGGGGTCAAAACCAAAGCACTGGATGGATTTGCTCTGACTACCATACCAATGATCCCTTTAAGAGGGAAGATGTGCCTACGGGATGGAGGATGTGTGATGTGTATATAGGCACAGGAGGGGGGATTCATTTCTGTCATGTGCTCTCTGCTCCTTTCAGGGGGGCAGACAATGGCTGGGAGCTTATGTTCCCGGGAATGATAGATTTCTCCCACCATGTCAGTGTCTGCTGAGGTGTTGTCAAGTGGGAAAACTGTTGGTCATAGCAACCATTCACAACTCAGCTTCTTTTAACCAGCTCTGGTGAAATGAGAGATGCTTAGTGATTATTTGCAAGGAAAACTGTTGCTCATAGCAACCAATCACAGCTCAGCTTCTTTTGAACAGCTCTGGTGAAATGAAAGATGCTTCATGATTGGTTGGTGACACACACACACACACATTCATTTTTATATAGAGAGATTAACAATCCACTCATGACTATATAGTAGGACATTCAATAGGTACTATGACCTCCACTGAGCATTTGTTTCAGCAAGCTGTGGGATTCCCAGCCATTTGATATTTGACCCTCACCGATAAATTAAATCTGGCATCCTTGCTCTGAATGCATACAAAGTATTTTCTTTTCAAGAACGCAAAGAAGAGTGAAGGTGACCTCTAGTTTTCCCAATAGATGATAGTCCTGTAACTGTAACCCATCAGATAGCATGACATATACAGTATCTTTGATATGCCATAAATGTCTCAGATTGTAACACTATTTTGGCTATCATTGCGAACCTGAGGGTGTGTGCACATGCTGCGGATCCGTAGTGGATTTGGCTCTGCGGATCCGCAGCAGTTTTTGCTGCGGTGTACAGTACCATTATAACCTATGGAAATCAAAAACCGCTGTGCAGACGGTGCGGATTTTTCAGCGCGGATTTGCTGCGTTTTCTAAACTGCAGAAAGAATTGACATGTCAATTCTTTCTGCGGATTCCTCTGCGGTTTACCATCTCCTCCATTGTAGAGATGATAAACCGTAGGCTAATCGCAGATAAACCGTAGGTCTTTTGACCTGTGGATTTACCTGCGAATTTTGCAAAATCCACGCCGATCAATCCGCAGCAGAATCCGCAGCGTGTGCACACACCCTGAAACTTGTTTAATCTGACAATGTGGCTCCTGAAACAAAAAAATAAAGTTGTGCACCATTGGTTTAGCAGGTATATTGAGCAATATATCTTCTTCTATATTAAAATAATTCAGTATACAACTATTATGTAAAAATGAGTCAGAACTAGCGGATGGTTACTTTGACAATCCCAAGAAGCCATTTATTAATATATTCTGCAGTATGTGAACTGCACAGATGGTCTGATCACTTGATTTTAATAACCATCATGTTCAACCTCAGCACCCATAAAAATCCAGTCTGTTAAACATTTAGTAGAGAGGACAGTATGGTAGATTGATTGATGCTCTTAATGTGATAAGGAGGAAACTATCATGATCTGCCATGAAAAGGTCATAAAATTATCTGAATATTATTTTGTTCCCCCTGAAAGTCATGACCAGTTTTATCAAATCATTCACTGAATAGATTTGGCCTGACTTTTTTATATCCTTTATATTCTTTAGAATTTATGTATTTTGAGTTTGGTGTACCATATTTGGCTTATTAACGTTGCATCTTATTTCACTGTATATAACATTGCCTTGTGACTATTTAGTGCTGTAAAAGCCAAGGCAATGCTGCATGTCATCTGTTTTATCTATTTTACTCAGATTTTTTTTCCATTTTATACAAACAATAATAAATCCATAATAAATCTCAACAAAACTTTCATAGCTCATGGTTGAACTTACTTGCTCTTCCTGCATTATTGTCTGTAAAGTGCAACCAGTAACTTGACAATTTCAATTGACAAAATAATTGTTTGGAAGTTTTATAATCATTATATTGTCATGTAATGGATTAGTCTTCTATTATAAGTATGTCTGGGTTAGAAAATATTCATCACTGATAAGGACTATGTGGATAAAATGCCATTATGAAGGGCATTGTTCATTGGCAAAACCCTCTAAATTCAAATTTTCATTATTATGACAGAGTAGAGGGTGACAAGATAGCGCAAATCTCTCTGGAGGACTCTACAACTGTATTTATTACATGTATAACCAATTATATGGGCTGGCCAGTGAAAACAAGTTGTCAGCTATTCTTAAGATAAGTCATAACTTGTTTATTGGTGGATGTCCAGTCACAGGGACCAGCACCGATTGGCAGAACAGGGCACTTTTGTCACCTCAAGAATGGAGTGGTAGTGATAATGCTCAATTGCTGACCAATTCATTGCCTGTATGGTTAGCCGAGCTCTGCACTCAGCCTTTTTACGGCAGCCCAATAGTGACTTCCATTTTGTAACGAGAATAAAAGTGTCTATTTGAGGATAAAAATTAATTGTGCTGTGATTGTTCAGTGGTAGGACACACTAAGCATTAAAAATTTATTTTCACCTTCCAATCCCTTTAATGTCAATGGTACGCCACTGAGTTGTATACTTCCTACCAAGTCTCTAGCTTTTTGCTGAGTAGTTCTTTGATCAAGTCAGTTACAGTATCAGCATATTCAAAGGAATCACATGTACGGGTCCCGTTTCACTTAGCGACGCACCAGCGATCCCGACAACGATACGACCTGGAAAGGATCGCTGGTGCGTCGCTAAATGGTCGCTAGTAAGCTGCCAAACAGGCATATCTCTTCAGTGATGCAGCAACGATCCGGCGATCCGTGCAACGACCTCACCGGTCGTTGGTACCTTGTCACACAGCAGCTTTTCAAACGATTCCCGCCTGCATTCCTGAGTTTTGTGTCGCCAACGAGGTCACTCGTCTGCATCAAACACAGCGATGCACGCTGGCCAGCGGGACTCTGACAACAAAAAAATGGCCCAGGACTTTCGAGCACGATCAGCGATATCCAGCGGGGGGGCGGTCACCACTGCGTGTCACATGTAGCGAGATTGCTGGCGAAATCGCTGTTGTGTCACAAAATCGGTGACGCTTCAGCAATCTCGCTAGCAATCGCGTTATGTGAGAAGGGGGCTTGCGAAGGAAATGTCCAGATTGGGCATCATGTTTGGATTTGTCATCATCACTTCACAAGGATCAGTTATTTGTAATTGAGGTCCACTATTCACTCATTCTTACAGGGTTCATATACAGGTGGGAAGATAAGCATTTGATACATTGCCGATATTGCCAAGTGTCTTCACCTATCCATAATTGTAGAATAGCTGGCTATCTGGATATTCTCCCTTTGAAAAAATATTCGGTAAAGGGGAGGCAGTATGTAGGATTATAATGGATTTTTAATGTTTACCGATAATACATTTTATGTTACTCTAGCTCCTACAGAGATAAAAAGCTTTAGAAATTACTTACTGCTTAGCACAGCATTTGCAAATTATTTGCATTCATTCTGATGGTATACATACTTTAGTAAGATTAGATGTCTCTCCAGTAATGTAATCTTCAGCTTCCATCTTCCAAGAAACTCATACTTCCTGCATTAGCAGAAAGAGCAGCTTTCAAAGCAATCCTATAGATTTCACACCAACACGCAAAAGAAATGTGTTTTCTTTTTTTTTTTGCATTCTGCCATCTACATAATGTAAAGTAAATACAGAAACATAAAACTTAACTTATTTGTGGGGAAAATGATGTTTATAACAACTTGTACCAATACAGCTTGTCCTACAAATATCAAGGCCTCAAGCTGCTTTGTAGACATAAAAAAAAATATGCCTGATTGCTTGTGGTATAGCAAAAACAAAAAAAAAATGTAGTCTTCGAAGGGGGTTACTACTTCATAATAAAGTCATTTAAAGTGAACCTATAGTCTAACCTGCAGGCGTCATATTACAAAGCAGAGGGATGGAGTAGAATGATATATAGTTTTGTGATAAATGATTTAGTATAACCTGTGATTTAATTGTTTGAACTTCAGCTCTTAAGGCCCCGTCACACTAAGCGACTTACCAGTGATCCCGACACCGATATGAAGGTGTCAGGATCGCTAGTAAGTCGCTATGTGATCGCTGGTGAGCTGTCACACAGACAGCTTCACCAGCGATCAGCACAGCGATGCCGAGCGCCCAGCATCGCTGGCCATCACTGTAAAAAATAGAATCAAAATAAAAAATATAGTTATTCTCACCTTCCGACGTTGCGTTCAGCCATCCTGCCTCTCTCCACGCTCCGGTCCCAGTGATCCTTTGCATGAATGACCGCAAGATGTCACAGTCTCGAGGGATAACAAAGTCTCGCGGTCATTCATGCAAAGGATCACTGGGACCGGAGCGTGGAGAGAGGCAGGATGGCTGAACGTGACGTCGGAAGGTGAGAATAACTATATTTTTATTTTCTTTATTATTTTTTACACCTGATCGCTGGTCTCCCGTCTGTCACACACAGCGATGCGTGCTGGCCAGCGGGAGACCAGCGACCAAAGAAATGTCCAGAGGTTTCTTCCAGCTATCAGCGATACCGGCAGGGGGGGGCGCTCGCTGATCGCTGTCACACACAGCGATCTCGCTGGTGAGATCGCTGTTACGTCACAAAAGTTGTGACTCAGCAGCGATCTCGCTACCGAGATCGCTTAGTGAGACGAGGCCTTTATAGGGATTTTTAGTCCACTTGGTCGTCCCATGAGTGATTGACAGCTATATCTGCATGCACACTTATACAAAGAAAGCTGGTAGGACCGCCCACTGGACTAAGAATCTCAGAAAGAGCTAAAGGTTGAATCTCTTTTCACATAACTGTATATGAATCTACTCAGCTCTCTCTGCTCTATAATATGATGACTGCCGATTAGACTACATTTTCATGGTGACAGGTTCCTTTTAATTAAATGCATGATATGTTATTAATCTTACTATTACACTTTCAATTTGAATTCTGCCACATTCATGATTTGTTGTTGTGCCTCCTACAAATATCCCTCTCTGTGTTCATCATGCTTCCCTTTCCACCCATGAGATGAGATTTGAAGCCAATACTCAGACAACCCCTTCTGAATCCCTGTCCCCCCCCCAAGTAAAATATTAACACTTATACTCACGTCTGGGGCTGGTGCTATTCCTTCAGTGTCATCACTGACTCACCTGGGGTTAAAAATGTCACCCAATCCCTGCTGCCAAACAGTGCTTGTTTCACTCCCCTCTCCTTCGAATAAATCAAGACATCTGGAGGAAGTGAGAGCTGCTGCTGTCCTTTCATTCTCTGTGAATGTCAATTACTTCTGTCAGATAAGAGTTAAGTCAGCTCTTATTGGCTGAAGGGATCGCATGACATAGCAATGTCACACAATCCCTGGGAGAGCCAATGTGAATACCACTGGTATGAAGCCGGCTCCAGAGATGATTATAAGTGTTATTATTTTACTGGGGGAAAACATAGGGATTAAGAGGGGTTGTCCGAGTAGTGGAGAAAGTTTAGCAGTAGGCTATAGGTTTAAATATAAGGACTAGAGCATATGGTAAAAAGCCATTTAGGGGTAAAAGAAGAAGGCAGCAAAAAAGCCTGTAGGTGGATGTGGAGATACAAAACCTAGTCACAGCATGGTGTGTGGAGAGTGGAACCTATAGCGCAACTGACCCCATTGTTTAGGGTCTTTTGCATTTGCTCTATTGGGGTTCTCTCAGTGCAGCTTTAGCCATTGGACTTGAATATTTTTCTGTTTTTGGGGTAATTTACTTCATTTAGACTATTGGCTGATTGTCATTTGTGCAATGAAGCGTTATTCTTGATACGTCTGGTGCACAGTGGAGATAGCTGCAAGGTACCTATCCGGTCCTTCAGGTGTTAGGGTTTATACCTTCAATGGATTTTTTAATTGTTTTATGTGGTCTGTACCTTGTTTGTGTGATCCTGTGTAATCATGCTTCAATAAAATGTATTGTTTCCAATATTTGAAATTTATGCAGTGGAGCTAAATAGCAAACCTGAAACCAGACTGAGGCTGAGAAAAGTTAACCCCTGAAATGACCAGACTGGGAACATGGAAAGACAGGACTCAAAACCCGGTTTGAAGCATGACAGGGAAGTTGTGAGTCTGTGTTTAAACCCAAAAGTTTCTTCAAAGTTGGGACCTTCCTCTGTTTTATAATACATATGAAATGTTCACACACACCCTTACAATTTAGTTGTGTGTAATATCAGAGCTTAATGAATACACCTCTTTAATTTCCTTCCCTATTCAACTGGTTTGGATATGTTTTTTAGATCAATAAATCCCACATAGGCCAATTCTTTCAAGTTTCAACCTTGTCAAATGCTTGTCTAAATCACATACCAATTAACAAACCTCAGCTCCTTGTTTTTACCAAGCAAAACATTGCAATTTATCTGTCTGTTCCAGCTTGTAAAATGAACTAGCTTCTTAAATTGTGTAACAGATTCCACTTCCCTGCCGTTTCTTATTCTGCAGTTATACCCCAGGAGCCATCTCATTTATACTCAACAGCCGCGCAGTGACAAAAGTACCACAGTCAGCTGCTTTTTGTGTCTTGGTAGCCAATCAACTTTATATAGGAGCTCGTCCTTTCAGTACAGCTTGATACCAAAATAACCCTTTCCTGGGAAGAAAATTGTGACACATGGCATTTCCAGTATTGTATTCTAGAAGGCGTTCTTTTGCAATTATTGTTCCTATATTTCCGTTATTCTAAAGATACAATTATTAATAACTTTCCGTAAGGATCTAATTTTAAAGCTATGTTAAACATCAAAATGCTGCCAAATTGTAATGTCTGTATTATGGGTCGAAAATCCTGACCCAGTGGTGAATCTAATGTTCTAAACATTCCAGGGAAGCAGTGAGTTCAGGTCATCAGTTTATGCCACATTCTGGGTCAGACTGGTCTACCAAACTATGACCACCAAAAATTTTGAAGCAATCAACACCATGATAGCAGCAATTATCAATATTAAAGAAGTCTTTAATTCAAGTATATAAATATTAAAATACAAATATAATATTTACCAGATAGCATATAATAAAATACGAAACATAGAAATATTTTTCCAGGCCAGGAATGCCAGATTATAACAGACACTGCAAGTGAAAAACACATTCATAGGGTCAGAAGTGTATAATACACATAATCTCCCAAAGTATCGTCATATTTCATAATTCAAGACATCGTGTCATAAGAAAGTCATATAGAGTCTCCTAATGGTAGTCCTCCCTGTAGTAGATCCTGGTAACCATCACAAATATATGCTATCAAAAGGACCCAGGGATAGGAGAACAATTGTGATCCAGGAGAGAATATAGTTAAGTTTTCCTTAACCATATCTGTTCTCACGTGCAGGAAAGCGCCCCTACGCGCGTTTCGCGGTCGCTTCCTCGGGGGGCATATTATGTTTCGTATTATATACTATCTGGTAAATATTATATTTGTATTTTAATATTTATATACATGAATTAAAGACTTCTTTAATATTGATAATTTCTGCTATCATGGTGTTGACTGCTCCAAAAATTTTGGTGGTCATTTATTGCTAGGAGCTCCATAGGGTATTTTTTCCAAATCATCCCAGTTGTGAGTTATTGAGATTTTTGTAGATTATGTACTCTGTACCTGGGATATTGTTGCTTATGGCCTACCAAACTACCAGAGTCCATCGGTGGACCCAGCTTCTGATATAATAATGAGCCTCGGCAGTTTGACAGAAGACTACCTAATTTAAAGTTGATTTTGGAGTCATCTGGGTTCAATTTCTTATGATTTTTTTTTAAAAATAACATTTTAGCCTTTATTGACGATATGTCCTGCATGCATAGTGACAACCAAAATTACATAGCGAATTTGCTAACAAGTAATTTAGGGTGGGCACAGGATTTTTCCTCTTGGGCTCCGGGCGGTAAAGGAACTTTGCACTGCTTAATGCATGTCATGTAAATGTTAACTTCATAGTTTCCTCCAGTAAATCAGGTTAATGGAGCAAGTCACAAACAAATATGACCATCTCTCCATTCATGGGGATGTGCCATAAAATTATAAGATTAATATATTTTTTCATAATGGCAAATATTCAAACTTGCCAAATTCAAATTTGGTTTTCAGAAAAAACTCTTGGCATGTATAAAATAGATCTTAAAATAATCAAAAGTTGGTAGAGAGACTATATTTCTAGTAAAACGCATGTGTGATTGTAGCATTAGCAGTATAATACATAAAATACAATTATCTTTATTGTTGAACCTGCATTATAGGATGTCAATAGACAGCTCTATTGCTTTTACAGTTCTTCTTCATTTGCTCCAGAGCATGCCACAGAGATCTTTCTTCCTTAGATAGTTTGTTGTATATACATCTAAACTATAGTGAAATAGTTGAACATTAAAGGAGCAACAAACAAATTCAGGTTTGAGGCTAGATCATGGGAGGCCAGAATCTCTTCTGTTCTTCACCTTGAGCTTTTTCATCATTAGTTGATCAATGGTTGAGGGATGATCAGTAGAAATGTAGTTATCACAGAGAAAGGCCTTGGCCATGTATGAAGAAAAAGCCAGGAAGATAATTTAATTTGCAATAGAAAGTGCACTAAGTTCCAAAGCATAATAGCGGATCATGGTCTAGGAAGTATATACAGTATATAAAGTGGGTGTGGAAAGTATTGAGCCCCCTTTAAATTTTTCACTCTGTTTCATTGCAGCCATTTGGTAAATTCAAAAAAGTTCATTTATTTCTCATTAATGTACACTCTGTACCCCATCTTGACTGAAAAAACTGAAATATTGAAATTTTTGCAAATTTATTGAAAAAAGAAAAACTGAAATATGACATGATCATAAGTATTCAGACCCTTTGCTCAGTATTGAGAAGCTCCATATGGAGTTAGTACAGCCATGAGTCTTCTTTGGAATGATGCAACAAATTCTTCACACCTTGATTTGGGGATCCTCTGCCATTCTTCCTTGCAGATCTTCTCCAGTTATGTCAGGTTGGATGGTGAAGGTTGGTGAACAGCCATTTTCAGGTCTCTTCAGAGATGCTCAATTGGGTTTAGGTCAAGGTTCTGGCTGGACCAGTGAAGAATGGTCATAGAGTTGTTCTGAAGCTACTCCTTTCTTATCCTGTAGAATGTAAGCCCGCAAGGGCAGGGTCCTCTCTCCTCTGTATCAGTCTGTGATTGTTAGTTTACTGTAAGTGATATCTGTAATTTGTATGTAACACTTTCTCATGTACAGCACCATGGAATCAATGGTGCTATATAAATAAATAAATAATAATAATAATAAATAATAATAATTTTAGCTGTGTGCTTAGGGTCATTGTCTTGTTGGAAAGTGAACCTTCGGCTAAGTCTGAGGTCCAGGGCACTCTGGAAGAGGTTTTCATCCAGGATATCTCTGCACTTGGACGCATTCATGTTTCCTTCAATTACAACCAGTCATCCTGTCCCTGCAGCTGAAAAACACCACCATAACATGATGTTGCCACCAATATATTTCACTGTTGAGATTGTATTGGGCAGGTGATGAGCAGTGCTTGGTTTTCTTAGAAATATCACCAAAAAGTTCTATCTTTGTCCCATCAGACCAGAGAATCTTATTTCTCATAGTCTGGGAGTCCTTCATATGTTTTTAAGCAAACTCTATGCGGGCTTTCATATGTTTGGCACTGATGAGAGGCTTCCCTTGGGTCACTCTGCCATAAAGACCCGACTGGTGGAGGGCAGCAGTGATAGTTAATTTGTGGAACTTTCTCTCATCTCCCTACTGCATCTATGGAGCTCAGTGATCTTGGGGTTCTTCTTTACCTCTCTCACCAAGGCTCTTCTCCCATGATTGATCAGTTTGGCTGGACAGCCAAGTCTAGGAAGACTTCTGGTGGTCCCAAACTTTTCCATTTAATGATTATGGAGGCTACTGTGCTCTTAGGATCCATAAGTACTGCAGAAATAATTTTGTATATCTACAGGTTGTGAGATATGGGAAAATGATATCTAATTGATATCATTTTGATATCTGATGGAAGATCCTGCCAGATACATTTTGGCCAAGAATGCATGCTCCCAAACTCAGTCCCCAACCCTTGGGATTCCACAAGATCAATGTTTTTCTTTAATTATCTCATGCAACAAGAACAGTTAATAATTTAAGCAAGAATAGAGGTACAGAGAGATACATAAAGTGCATGTATACTAATGCCAGAAGCCTCGCTAACAAAATGGAGGAATTAGAATTAATTTTGTTGGAACATAATTATGACATGGTGGGGATATCTGAGACATGGCTGGACAAGAGCCATGACTGGGCGGTTAATTTACAGGAATATAGTCTGTTCAGAAATGACCGTACAAATAAGCGAGGGGGAGGCGTGTGTTTATATGTAAAATCATCCTTAAAACCCATCCTGCGTGATAATATATATGAATCTAATAAAAATGTAGAGTCCCTGTGGGTGGAGATAAGGGGAGGGGGAAAAAATAATAAATTACTGATAGGGGTTTGTTATAAGTCTCCAAAAATAATGGAAGCAACAGAGAATATCCTCATCAAGCAAATAGATGAAGCAGCGACTCAAGGAGAAGTCATTACTATGGGGGACTTCAACTACCCTGAAATGCATTGGGGAACCGAAACCTGCAGCTCCAGCAAAGGTAATGGGTTTTTGACAACTATGAGAGACAATTATCTTTCACAACTGATTCAGGACCCACCAAGAGGGGGGGCACTTCTAGACCTAATATTAACCAGCAGGCCAGACCGCATATCAAATGTAAGGGTTGAGGGTCACTTTGGTAATGCTGATCACAAAATAATAAGTTTTCATGTATCCTTTAATAAGATGTGTAGCAGAGGGGTTACAAGGACACTAAATTTCAGGAAAGCAAATTTCCAACGGATGAGAGATGATCTTGGTGCAATTAATTGGGACCATATCCTGAGACATAAAAATACACAAAGAAAATGGGAGACGTTTATTAGCATCCTGAATAGGACCTGTGCACAATATATACCGTATGGGAATAAACATGCGAGAAATAGGAAGAAACCACTATGGCTAAATAGAGCTGTAAGGAGCGCAATAAGGGACAAAAAGAAAGCATTTAGAGAATTAAAGCAAGTAGGTAGTGATGAGGCATTAAATAAATACAGAAAATTAAATAAATTCTGTAAAAAGCAAATCAAGACAGCAAAGATTGAGACAGAGAGGCTCATTGCCAGAGAAATTAAAAATACCGTAATCCCAAAATATTCTTTAATTATATAAATAGTAAGAAACTAAAATATGATAGTGTTGGCCCCCTTAAAAATAGTCTGGGTGAAATGGTAGATGAGGATGAGGAAAAAGCCAATGTGCTAAATGACTTTTTTTCAACAGTATTTACACAAGAAAATCCCACCACGGATAACATGAACAGTGATAAAAATTCTCCATTAAATGTCACCTGCTTAACCCAGCAGGAAGTACGGCGGCATCTACAAATCACTAAAATTGACAAATCCCCGGGCCCGGATGGGATACACCCCCGAGTACTGCAAGAATTAAGTGCAGTCATAGATAGACCATTATTTTTAATCTTTAACCCCTTTCTGACATCAGACGTACTATCCCGTCCATGGGACCCGGGCCCCTATGCCCATGGACGGGATAGTACGTCTACCGCGATCAGCGGCACCTACGTGGTGAGCGCCGCTGATCGCGGCCGGGTGTCAGCTGATTATCACAGCTGACACCCGGCACAATGTGTCAGGGGCGGTCACGGACCGCCCCCAACACGTTAACCCCTTGCACACCGCGATCAAACACGGTGTACCAGGGGTTAAAGGAAGCATCGGCAGGGAGGGGGCTCCCTCCGTGCTTCCCTGAGCCCCCCATGGCAGCGCAATGTGCAGCGCTGCTGCGGGGGTCTCCATCCGAATCCAAGATGGCGACGGGGGCCGTCGGAGGCCTGCAGGAAGCTGGCTTCCTCAGTGCCTGCAAAGCGCAGGCAAGAGGAAGTCTTCTTCAATGCCTGTGACAGATTGCTGATCTGTCACAGTGATCTGTGATGTGACAGATCAGCGATCTGTCACAGGACAGTGATGTCCCACCTGGTACTATTTAATAAAGTTAAAAAAAAATCAAAAAAAGTGTTAAAATAATTAAAAAAAATCGCCAAATAAATTAGAAAAAAAAAAATATTCCCCCAAATCCATTTTTTGGAAATAAAAAAAAAGAAAACAATAAAAGTACACATATTAGGTATCGCCGCGTCCGTAGCGACCCACCCTATAAAACTGTCCTGTTAGTTAACCCCTTTAGCGAACCCCTTAAAAAATAAAAATAAAAAACGAAGCAAAAAATAATGATTTATTATCATACTGCCAAACAAAAAGTGTAATAACGCGCGATCAAAAAGACGCATATAAATATCCATGGTACCACTGAAAACGTCATCTTGTCCCGCAAAAAACGAGCTGCCACACAGCATTATCAGCGAAAAAATAAAAAAGTTATAGCTCGCAGAATAAAGCGATGCAAAAATAATTATTTTTTATATAAAATAGTTTTCATTGCATAAAACCGACAAAACATAAAAAAACGACCTAAATGAGGTATCGCTGTAACCGTACTGACCCGAAGAATAAAACCGCTTTATCAATTTTACCGCACGCGGAACGGTGTAAACGCACTCCCTCAAAAGAAATTCATGAAACGCTGGTTTTTGTTCATTCTGCGTCCCAAAAATCGGAATAAAAAGCAATCAAAAAATGTCACGTGCCCGAAAATGGTACCAATAAAAACGTCAACTCGTCCCGCAAAAAATAAGACCTCAATGACTCGGTGGGTCAAAATACGGAAAAATTATAGCTCTCAATATGTGGTGGTGCAAAAACTATTTTTACAATAAAAAGCGTCTTTTAGCGTGCGACAGCTGCCAAACATAAAAACCGCCATAAATAGTAAATCAAACCCCCTGTTTTCACCCCCTTAGTTAGGGAAAAATAATAAAATAAAAAAAATGTATTTATTTCCATTTTTCCATTAGGGTTAGGGTTAGGGTTAGGGCTGAGATTAGGGTTAGGGGTGTGTTGGGGTTCGGGTTGGAGTTAGAATTGGGGGTTTCCACTGTTTGGGCACATCAGGGGCTCTCCAAATGCAACATTGCATCTGATCTCAATTCCAGCCAATTCTGAGTTGAAAAAGTCAAATGGTGCTCCTTCCCTTCCAAGCTCTGCCATGCGCCCAAACAGTGTTTTACCCCCACATGTAGGGTATCAGCCTACTCAGGACAAATTGCAAAACAATTTTTGGGGTCCAATTTCTCCTGTTACCCTTAGGAAAATAAAATATTGGGGGCAAAAATATCATTTTTGTGGAAAAAAATGATTTTTTTATTTTCATGTCCGAGCGTTATAAACTTCTGTGAAGCACTTGGGGGTTCAAAGTGCTCACCACACATCTAGATAAGTTCCGTGGGGGGTCTAGTGTCCAAAATGAGGTCACTTGTGGGGAGTTTCAATAGTTTAGGTACATCAGGGGCTCTCCAAACGCACATGACACCCGCAGACCATTCCATCAAAGTCTGCATTCCAAAACGTCACTGCTTCCCTTCTGAGCCCCGACGTGTGCCCATACAGTAGTTTTCTCCCACATATGGGGTATCAGCATACTCAGGAAAAATTGGACAACAACTTTTGGGGTCCAATTTCTCCTGTTACCCTTGGGAAAATAAAAAAATGGTGACTAAAAGATATGTTTGTGGAAAAAATACGAATTTTTTATTTTCACGCCCGGGCGTTATAAACTTCTGTGAAGCACTGGGGGGTTCAAAGTGCTCACCACACATCTAGATAAGTTCCTTGGGGGGTCTAGTTTACAAAGTGGTGTCATTTGTGGGGGGGTTTCCACTGTTTAGGTACATCAGGGGTTTTCCAATCGCGACATGGTGTCCGATCTCAATTCCAGCCAAAAACGTCAAATGGCGCTGCTTCCCTTCCGAGCTCTGCCATGCTCCCAAATAGTGGTTTACCCCCACATGTGGGGTATCAGCGTACTCAGGACAAATTGCACAATAACTTTTAGGGTCCTGTTACCCTTGGAAAAATAAGAGTTGAGGGTGAAAAGATCATTTTTGTGGAAAAAATATGATTTTTTAATTGTACGGCTGTATGTTATAAACTTCTGTGAAGCCCTTGGGGGTTCAAAGTTCTCACCACACATCTAGATAAGTTCCTTAGGGGGTCTAGTTTCCAAAATGGTGTCATTTGTGGGGGGTTTCCACTGTTTTGGTACATCAGGGGTTTTCCAATCGCGACATGGTGTCTGATCTCAATTCCAGCCAAAAACATCAAATGGCGCTGCTTCCCTACCAAGCTCTGCCATGCGCCCAAATAGTGGTTTACCTCCACATGTGGGGTATCAGCGTACTCAGGACAAAATGCACAATAACTTTTAAGGTCCTGTTACCCTTGGGAAAATAAAAATTGGGGTGAAAAGATCATTTTTGCGAAAAAATATGATTTTTTAATTGTACCGCTGTACGTTATAAACTTCTGTAAAGCCCTTGTGGGTTCAAAGTTCTCACCAAATATCTAGATAAGTTCCTTGGGGGGTCTAGTTTCCAAAATGGGGTCACTTGTAGGGGGTTTCCACTGTTTAGGTACATCAGGGACTCTCCAAACGTGACATGGCGTCCGATCTGAATTCCAGCCAATTTTGCATTGAAAAAGTCAAACGGCGCTCCTTCCATTCTGAGCTCTGCCATGCACCGAAACAGTCGTTCCCCCCCGCAAATCAGGTATCAGCGTACTCAGGACAAATTGCACAATAACTTTTGCAGTCCAATTTCTCCGGTTACCCTTGGTAAAATAAAAAAAATTGAACCTGAAGTATTTTTTTTGTGAAAAAAAGTTAGATGTTCATTTTTTTTAAATATTCAAAAAAATTCCTGTGACGCACCTAAAGGGTTAATAAACTTCTTGAATGTGGTTTTGAGCACCTTAAGGGGTGCAGCTTTTAGAATGGTGTCACTTTTGGGTATTTTCTATCATATAGACCCCTCAAAGTGGCTTCAAATGTGATGTGGTCCTAAAAATAAAATGGTGTTGTAAAAATGAGAAATCGCTGGTCAACTTTTAACCCTTATAACTTCCCAACAAAAAAAAATTTTGGTTCCAAAATTGTGCTGATGTAAAGTAAACATGTGGGAAATGTTAGTTTTCAAGTTTTTTGTGTGCCGTATCTCTGTGATTTAAGGGCATAAAAATTCAAAGTTGGAAAATTGTGAAATTTTCAAAATTTTTGCCAAATTTCTGTTTTTTTCACAAATAAACGCAAGTTATTTGAATGAAATTTTACCACTAACATGAAGTACAATATGTCACAAGAAAACAATGTCAGAATCACCGGGATCCATGCAAGCGTTCCAGAGTTATGACCTCATAAAGGTACAGTGGTCAGAATTGTAAAAATTGGTCCAGTCATGAACGTGCAAACCACCCTTGGGGGTGAAGGGGTTAAAGATTCCATAATAACAGGGTATGTACCACAGGACTGGCGTATAGCAAATGTGGTACCAATATTCAAAAAGGCGACAAAAACTGAACTTGGAAATTATAGGCCAGTAAGTTTAACCTCAACTGTGTGTAAAATCCTGGAGGGTTTTCTAAGAGATACTATACTGGAGTATCTGAAGAAGAATAACCTCATGACCCAATATCAACATGGGTTTACGAGGGGCCATTCTTGTCAGACTAATCTGATAAGCTTTTATGAAGAGGTAAGTAGCGGACTGGACCAAGGGAATGCAGTGGATGTGGTGTACATGGACTTTTCAAAAGCTTTTGATACGGTGCCACACAAAAGGTTGATACATAAAATGAGAACAATGGGGATAGGGGAAAATATGTGTAAGTGGGTTAAGAGCTGGCTCAGGGATAGGATACAATGGGTGGTTATTAATGGAGCACACTTGGACTGGGTCACGGTTAGCAGTGGGGTACCACAGGGGTCAGTATTGGGCCCGCTTCTTTTTAACATATTTATTAATGACCTTGTAATGGGCATAGAGAGTGGAATTTCAATATTTGCAGATGACACTAAACTCTGCAGGGTAATCAATACTGAGGAGGACAATTGTATATTACAGGAGGATTTATGTAAACTAGAAGCTTGGGCTGATAAATGGCAAATGAGCTTTAATGGGGATAAATGTAAGGTTATGTGCTTAATTGTAAAACACTGGGCAAAACTGTCACTGAAAAAGACCTGGGTGTATGGGTGGACGACAAACTCACATTTAGTGGCCAGTGTCAGGCAGCTGCTGCAAAGGCAAATAAAATAATGGGATGTATTAAAAGAGGCATAGATGCTCATGAGGAGAATATAATTTTACCTCTATATAAGTCATTAGTGTGACCACACTTAGAATACTGCATACAGTTCTGGTCTCCGGTGTATAAGAAAGACATAGCTGAACTAGAGCGGGTGCAGAGAAGAGAGACCAAGGTTATTAGGTAACTAGGGGGTCTGCAGTACCAAGATAGGTTATTACACTTTGGGCTATTTAGTTTGGAAAATCGAAGGCTTCGGGGTGATCTTATTACAATTAGTGTTGAGCATTCCGATACTGCAATATCGGGTATCGACCGATATTCGCTGTTTCGGAGTTCCGATACTGAGTTCCGATACTTTTAGAATATCGAATACTGGAATCGGAAGTTCCCATAATGCAATGAGCCAGTTTGAGTTTATTCAGCCAATGAGGAATCCTAAGAAGTGTGGGCACATCCTGTTATGCATGTTAGGCATATTAACTAATGGCATGGCTGTGATTGGTTGCTGAAATGATGTCATGATGCACTATAAAAGCCGCCGCCGACATTTTGGGTTCACTCTGCTGTGAATTTACTTAGGGACAGGACGCTGCAGTTCTGACTCTGAGGGACAGTTTGAGCTAGCGATTTGCTTTATTGTAGCTTACCCAGGCTGCTTTAGCAACCGCTGTGTGAGAAGCTTTCTTTTGCCTTGCAGCGCTGTTCACGGCTGTCTGCGAGGTCTCTGTGTGTGAGTGCAGCTCATGCTGTAGTGTGTTCTACAGCCATCTCTGTTTGTAGTCCACTCAGCATGTGTCACTGCCTCATACATTGTCCTTTTTTGCATTAGTGTTGCTCATTTTTCCAGATTTCTCCTATTAGTGTGGTTCCATCCGTATCCAGCTAGAATATTTGCAAACACTATATAGTAGTAGATAGAGGAGCCTTTCTGCTGGCTTGTGCCCTGCAGCCCCAGCCAGATTAGTATTAGCCTATTTTTTGGAGCCTCATCTATTGCATTGTAGGTTACCTTCCTGCATTGTAATAGCTGCAAAAAGTTTGTGATACTATTGGTTTTACATCTTTCGGCACATCCAGTGTCTTTTTGTGAGAAAAAAAAGTTAATAAAGTTCACCAGGCACTCCACCTGACAGTTGTGTAGGCCACATTAGCTCATATTAAAGTGTAGTCCACACTTTATAAAATTAGTGTTTCTTATACCTGTTAGCAGCAGTTCAGGAATAAGCACACTAAGCCCTTAGTACTTTTCTGCCTATCTTTATCAATCTACCAAGATGAAGAAGGCAGGGAGCAAGGCACGTGTTCGTGGGCGTGGAGTTTCTGCAGGGAGAGGACGTGGGGATTCTGTGCCTGCTGTGGGCACCAGTAACTCAGCATCCCCCAGTTTTACCAGGGAACAGTCCTTTATGCGCAGCTTTATAGGAGCTCGCTGTACCCCACTTCTGCGGGACGAACAAATTGAAGCCGTTGTCTGATGGATGGCAGCTAACGCATCGACTTCAATTCGTTCCAGATCCTCTCAGGTCTAGAGCACTGAAGAGTACCCATCTGTCTCTTCACCACCTGCCAAATTGCCCAGTCAGTCATAGAGCCCTGGACAGGAGCCAGCTCTACTTCTGTTCTCTGAATCTGTTGGCTTGGAAAGAGGGGGCAGCCAAGCAGCATTCAAGAATTTGAAGAAGAGGCAGTATGCAGTGATGCGCAACAGCTTTGTCTCTCTGAATCTGAAGAGGCGGGTGGGCCAGTGCCTATGGTCAGCACACCTCAGTACGCATCTGATGATGAGACTCAGGTGCCACTTTCTGGTGCATACTGTGCTGTCGAGACAACCTAGTAGAAGCAGTCGATTGAAGAGGGTAGTGTAGATGATGAGGTCCTTGACCCATCATGGCATGAGGTACAGGAAGGTGGTGGGAGCAGCTCTGAGGAAGAGATTCCCCAAACGGCCAAAAATGGAGGGAGAGGGAGGGGGCAGACTTGGTTGCCTGTAGCCTCCTCTTCGGTACCCATTAAGAGCATGCCGCTTCCAAAATGGGGGCTCCCAAGACTTGCAGTGCCTGGTCCTTTTTTGACACAGTTGCAGATGACATTTGCTTTGTCAAATGCAAGCTGTGTAATCAGAAAGTGAAAAGAGGGAAAAGTCTCAGCAACCTCAATACCTCAAATATGTGGAAACATGTGCGGACCAAGCACGTGGTGGAGTTACAAAGACACACTGAAGACCTAGGCCAACCTACAGCGCCACCTACCACCTCTTCTTCTCGTGTTGTAGCCTCTTCCTCCAGCTCAAACACAGCTGGTTCGGCTTCCTCACTGTATCACCATGGAAGAACTTCTGGCATTGTTGTACAGAGACACAGTGTCATTCCACCCACAGCACCACGTTCCCTGTCATCCTCACACTCCCAGGTCAGTCTACAGCCATCGGTAGCACAGGCATGGGAGAAAAAGAGCCCATACTCGGCAAACCACCCCCGAGCACAGGCTCTGAATGCTGGCATTGCAAAACTACTGTCCCTTGAAATGCTCTCATTCAGGCTGGTGGAGACTGACACCTTCCGTAACTTCATGGCATTGGCAGTCTCACAATACAATGTGCCCAGCCACTTTTATTTCAGCAGGCAAGCCGTCCATGTCCTGCAAAAGCATGTGGAGGGAAAAATTAAACATGCGCTACTAAACGCAGTCAGTAGCAAGGTCCACCTGACCACCGATGCGTGGACCAGTAACCATGGACAGGGACGATATCTTTCCCTCACTGCCCATTGGGTAAATGTTGTGGAGCCAGGTACAGATCTTGAGAGTGGCACTGTACGTGTTCTACCAACTCCAAGGATTGCAGAAATCCAGTCTTTACACATTGACTCCTCCTCATACTCCAGTTCCTCTGAATCAGCGCTGCAGGAGCCGTCACAGTCTATCTCCACATGGACCCGTGAACGCTTACCTGTTATGACCGATATGAGCACAGCCATGGCCAAACGTATTGAAATTAATTTCTTTGGGGAATCGAAGCCACACAGCATAGGAGCTCTGGAATGCCAACAAGCAGGAGAGCGATGTGTGGTTTGTGCCAGCGAATCTCCATCCAGGCATGGTAGTGTGTGACAATGGCCGAAATCTGCTGGCAGCTCTGGGCCTAGGCAACCTCACTCACATCCCATGTCTGGCACATGTGCTCAACTTAGTCGTGCAGAGTTTTTTGAGGGACTATCCGGATCTTGATGCACTGCTGCTCAAGGTCCGCATAGAGTGCGCTCACTTGCGGCGTTCCAGCATGGTAAGATCGCGCATTGCAGCTCTGCAGCGCTGATTCCGCCTTCCGGAACATCGCATCATATGTGACCTAACCACCAGGTGGAATTCAACATTACATATGTTGGAGAGGTTGTGTGAGCAGCAGGCAGCAGTAATGGAGTACCAGCTGCATCAGGCGCAAACAAGTCGCACTGCGCCCCGTTCACACTTCACCACCACTGAGTGGGCCTCTATGAAGGACATCAGCCACGTTTTGCGTGCCTTCGATGATTCCACACAGATGGCGAGTATAGATGATGCACTAGTCAGCATGACTATCCCTCTTATCTGCCTGCTTGAAAAAATACTGCAAGCACTAAGGGAGGAGGTTGTGGAAGAGGTGGAGGATGAGGAGTCACAAATGCCATCTGCTTCTGGACAGTCTGCACAACGTGGTTCCTCACAAAGGCCTAGGCAGGGGACACTTTGTGAGGAGGATGAGGAGGAGTCAATGGAGGAGGAAGTCATCTGTCCAGAGGAGGGAGATACACAATGCCCTAGTAGTCAGCAGGTAGAGCGAGGGTGGGGTGATGCAGAGCAGAGATGACGCCTCAAGCAGGGGACAGCACATGGTTGATTTCATGCTGCAGTGCCTGAGAAATGACCGCCGCATCGCCCACATTCTCAACACGGCTTTACAATGCAGATCAGTGCGTCAAGGCAGTGGAGGAAGCTCTGCACAAAGAGAGAGCAGAAGCAGCGCCTCAGCACAAGGCAAGACCAGTATGGCCCAAATGTGGCAAAGTTTTGTGCCCCCGCCACAAATGTCTACACCATCACAGACGGCTCCAGTCAGCAGGAGGCAACGTTTCCGTCAGATGGTGACAGACTACATGTCTTGCCCCACACAGCTCTTCCCCCATCAAATTTTGGGTCTCTAAGCTGGATACATGGCCAGAGCTTAGCCAGTATGCATTGGAGGTGCTGGCTTGCCCTGCTGCTAGTGTATTATCGGAACGCGTCTTTAGTGCCGCAGGTGGTGTACTAACAGACCGTCGCATGCGACTATCCTCCGATAACGTTGACCGTCTTACTTTTCTGAAAATGAATAAGGCCTGGATCTTGCAGGAATTTGCCAGTCCTCTTCCAGATTAAATAATTGGTTGGCAACAGTATCCAGGTCTCCTGTTGTGTTCATGTTTCTATCACCTGAACTGTAATCCCTGGGCTCCAACACCGCCAGTTGCTGCTCAGAAGTGCTGTCTACACAGTCAACACTTGCTCCTGTGTTATTGGGGTTCAGTAACGTCAGCTGATCCCCTGCTGTGTGTCCGGCAATTTCTCCTGCTCTGTCCACATTCACACTACTTCAGATATTAAACTTGCTCCAATTAGGCCTCTGGCTACACTCTGTTTCTACTGTAATCCCTGGGCTCCAACACCGCCAGTTGCTGCTCAGAAGTGTCTTTGGCACGGGTACTCCCTCCTGCCCAGCCTGGTTCCAGCACGCCAGCTGTTTCCGGGTAGTGTCAACGTCACTTTGCCTCCAATACGTTGTCCTGTCATGTTGCGGTCGGGTTAGCCGACTCTATGGTGCCTGCAGTTTAGGTGCTTCCTATGGGGCTGTGGGATCTGGCAATGAAGGCTGTTTCCATAGTGCCAATAGGACAAGCTCCCCCTGTAGGACTGTGGGTTTCGGTAACTCCGGCCGGCTCGAGGCCTTGAGTTCCAGTACCATTAGCTGGTTCTTTGGAAGTCAATCTTTAATATGTCCCCCTAGATTCCAGGCAGAGCCTTTGGCTTAGGTGCCTCCTTCTCGGTATCCGAATTCCATCAATGTCTGCTGGTCCTTGGTAGTGCTTTCTGGCACAGGTACCTCCTGCTTAGTAACCGGGTTCCAGTACCATCAGCTGGTCCTCGGTAGTTCCATTGGCACTTGTACCTTCGGCTACCCATCCAGGTTCCAGTACCATCAGCTGGTTCTCAGCAGTTCCTCAGCCTTCTTGTACCTTCTGCTACATTTCCAAGTTCAATCTTTTTGAAATGGTTTTTGGTAACCACTCTAGATCTCCCTGATGACGACCCTAAAGACGACGACCCTGAAGACCACCCCGAAGAAGACGACGACCCCGAAAACGACGACCCTGGAGACGACGACCCTGAAGACCACCCCGAAGAATTAAAAAATTTTAAAAAAAATTAATTCCTGCTATTCCATTTGATTGGGCTAAACCTCTGTGCCTATAATGTCTCCTCCACCTCCCCCAATACATTCTACATTATTATTAGTTGTTTTCCTTCATGTAGAATTAACCTACAAGGAAATTAAGGGTTTTTTTCATTCCGATATTTGTGTCCCATTGACTTGCATTGGTTTCCGATATCAGAATCGGCGATATCCGATATTTTTCGGGTATCAGTCTGATCCAATCCGATCCGATATTTCCCGATATCGGAAGGTATCGCTCAACACTAATTACAATGTATAAATATATGTGGGGACAGTGCAAAGACCTTTCTAATGATCTTTTTACTCTTAGACTTGTGATGGGGACAAGGGGGCATCCTCTACGTCTGGAGGAAAGAAGGTTTAAGCATAATCAGAGACGCGGATTCTTTACTGTAAGAGCTGTGAGACTATGGAACTCTCTGCCATATGATGTTGAATTAGTGATTCCCTACTAAAATTTAAGAAGGGACTGGATGCCTTTCTTGAAAAGTGTAATATTACAGGGTATATACACTAGTTTCCTTAATATTGCGTTGATCCAGGGAGGTAGTCTGATTGCCGTATGTGGAGTCAATGTGAAGCTTAATGTTTGCCACATAGGGTTTTTTTGCCTTCCTCTGGATCAACATGTTAGGGCAAGTTAGGATAGGATATGGGTTGAACTAGATGGACTTAACACTAGAAGTCCCAGAGAGGGGTCATTTAACATTTCTACTTTTGGAACCCAAAAACGGGTCGAATGACCTGAAGGATTTTATCTAACATCCTATAATCACCGTCTTTTGTTCTGTAATTAAGGCCACTACTGTCGCACCACAGGAGGTTGTTGTTTTCCATTGAGTTCAGCCTTTTAGTTTCTAGTTAGTTATATTCAGTTTATTGTATTTGATAATATAAAGACTATACATATTGTATTTAGTTTAGTTTTATTTGAGCAAAAAAGCACTGAAACAATGAATCATTTTTTATATATTTTAAATAGAGAATTAGAAATTTTAGAGCAAGGTACAGCTGTGGGTAATGACCAGGAGCATTTGTGTCTAAGTCAAGAGGACTGAAATGTCAGTGTGAAAAATATACAAAAGAACAACTGTTATTTGTCTCCATGCTTTTTATTTTTGATATAAAAATAATAAAAAAAATACAAGGAATAAAACAATTCCACACATATTTACAATAGGCTGCAGTGGGGGCTGCATGTGTGTGTGTGAGTGGCATGTTCTTCTTGTGTGACTAGCATTTCAGCACTCACCAAGCAGTCTGTCTGCACTGTCGGAACATACCTGGCACTGCCTGGGTATGTCCCTGGTACATTTGCCACACGTGTATTTGTGAGTGGTTGAGTGGTGAGCCTTCTCTGCATTTTGTTTCTTGTGAACAAAATAGGTGAAGCAGTCACCTAATTATCCCCCACAGCACAAAAGGCTACATGCAAATTTACTAAGGTGTTAGCAACCTTATGCATATCCCCCGCAAAAAATTGCAGCTGGGGGGTGGGCAGACACACTCAGGAGCAGCTTACATTCTTTTGCTCTTTTACAAGACCTTTGTTGAGGTGGATCAACACAATTAATTTGTTTTGCTTTTTGTCTGTCATTTTTAACCCACTTCTTTCACATATTTTTTTTAAAAGAAAAACATAACGAAATTCTTTTTAGAAAAACTTGAAACAGATTGTATATTTTGCAAACTATATGTACATTTGGCAAAATGACCTGGATAATGCAGCACAACATCACGGATCAGCAGCAAAAGGTCACATCTCTCCCAAAACACTTCATGTGTGCTTCAAAACAAAATGTGTGGTTTATACAAATTGTCAGTTCCCTCAAAATGCAAAGTCTCTTGACCTGTGTTTCACACAGTGTTTTGAGGATGAATTCAGCTCTACTCCCCCCTGCAGATTCCTCAGACAATGGCCACATTTACAAATGAAAGGATGCTAATTGGAGCCATCAGAGTTGTCAGTTCGGACTAAGGGTACTGTCACACTTAGCGATGCACCAGCGATCCCCACCAGCGATATGACGCGGTCAGGATTGCTGGTGCATCACTAAGTGGTCACTAGTGAGCTGCCACACAGGCAGATCTCACCAGCGACATAGCAGGGATCGGGGGTCGCTACTTACCTGTCACACTAGGCGATTCTGACATCCTCCCGCCCAGCTCCACGCTCGTCCCTCGTCTCTCCACAGGAAGCGCCGCAGGAAGCTGACGACGAGAAACAGTCCTGGATGTTCTCACGCGACCAGCGATAATCAGCGGGGGAGCGGGTCGTAGGTAAGTATCACACACAGCGATATCGCTAGCAATATCGCTATAATGTCACAAGTTATAGCGATATTGCTAGCGATATCGCTAAGTGTGACAGTACCTTAAGGGTCATTTGACCCTCTTTCTGGACTTCAGGGGAGCTCGAAATTTCTGGGACTTCTAGTGTTAAAGTCTTTCTTTAACCTTAATAACTATGTTACTATGATACTATGTATTATGATTTAAAAAGAGAAAACAGAGTAGTTTGACAATAAATGGCTTCATCCAACCACTAACCACGAGTGGAGAAAAAGTTTTGGTGTTATTATTCATATTCTCTGAAAAAAGGCAAAGAAAGGAAAAATTCTGGTGCGGTATGTAAACTTTTGAGCACAACTGTATATATGCTACATGAACGACACCTTGTTCACCTTTGAGTCAGATGTAATTAAATTTATTCTGTAAGCTAAATGAAAAATAGCTATGACTGAATTTTTTTGGTTTGATTTTATCATTATAATTGTTCCAAAATTCTGCATTGCAGAGCCATGAGTTATTATTACAGTCCCTCTTCTTCATTAGCTAAAGCAAATATCTGCTGCAATGAACCTCCGTAAAATCTGTGTTGTCTTTCATTACCCAGATCGCTCATTTATTTCAGGGAACACACCTAATCATTATGGAATGCTACTATAGCTTTTTTCATATTTGTCATCCCCGTTGGGAGAAAGGAGGTCACTGTCAAGCATTCAAGTAATTTTGATGGAGAGAAAAGCGCAGAGTGCAGCATTATTATTGTAATCAAAACTGCTGGAATTTCAACAGAATTCTGAAAAGTCAAAATGGTTTGTCAGTGACATTTTGGATGTGAAATACAGCAGATAAATCAAAGTATCATTACTATTGTTGTAAGTAGAGGCCAGGGCACAAATGTCAACAAGGCCTTGATGTGTCAATAACAGCTGATAGCAGAGATAGAAAATTCTATTAGAGGGTACTGTCAGCAATAGAGACAAGCTAATTTTTTGAAATTCAAAATCACAATCTTAACACAATTCTTTCCAGAAATCTGATTCATCATGAATCACATTTACACAATTTGCCCTGACAAGATATGTGTAACACTCTGAGGTCTCCTAGTCTTAGGAGATGGACATACTGCCCTTGTTCTCCCTTGAAGACAAGTGTATTGTTGAAATGTGTATTGTGACATGCGTTATTAGTGATGGTGCTGAATTTTGCCTGACAGTAGGAAGAGTTACGGTTAATGATTTGGACTAGCCCAGAGCTGGAGGACAGAGACATTTTCTGTTCAGGAAGTGAGTTAGAGCTCAGCCTGCAGTGGAAGCAGACCTATGGTCTGACTAGTCAGCAGAGCCGCATGACGTGGATGTCACTGATGTGAGTGGAGACCGTAAGAGTGGATAGCGAGATCTGGAGTAGAGATGAGGTAAAGCAACAGAAAGACACAGATGGAGATTGGTCCTTGGACAGGACACCTAGAAGTGCAGCGCTGAATTTGCAACTCAGAGAAGTAAAAGGCCAGGACAGATCAGGAAACATGAGATGAAGATAGTGCCCTGGGTGAAAGTTACAAGGCATCAGCAAACAGATAAGCTAAGTATAGGTCATAGTGACAATCTAGCTCTCCTAAGGAGAAAAAAGGATGCAGACCCACGGGTTGAAGTATAGGACTCTCGATTACTGGACTGTAGTACTATGATGAGTTGGGGTGAAGGCAGAGGAAATAGTTGAGGGCAAAACAATCAATCCTACAGAGGGAAAAAAAGAATGTGTGTGTAGATGCTCCAAGTTTTAAAAGAAATGTCAGTGAAGTTGTGCACCTGTGATCTGTTAAATTTAATCCCTACCAAAACATTGTTCAGTAAAAAACTTTATGGTTTATTGGTGGTCTCCCTCATTGAACTTATTGTGATCTTGAAATAGCCAACTGAAGTCTTCAGAATTATGTGGGGCTACAAGGGCATAGTGTCTCCATAGACAAAGCCCTCACATCCAGCCAGGACACCCACCTTCATGTAGCATGCCATGGCATGAAAGACAAGTACCTTGCTCGTGGCTACCGCTTTGTGTCACATTATACTAGGACTGGGACCAACCAAATTCATGCTCTTTATTACAATTGCAGCCTTAGTCATGCTGTGAGTTGTCCTCAATATATAATAATAATAATAATAATCTTTATTTATATAGCGCCAACATATTCCGCAGCGCTTTACAGTTGAACAGTTTCAAACACAACAGTCATAAGTAACAACGTTAACAATACAATAATTAAAGCAAAATAAGACGACCCTGCTTGTGGAGCTTACAATCTACAATGAGGTGGGGGAGATACAAAGCATAGGTTTGTATTTACAATGATGTATTTACAATGACGGTCCAGCCATCTTCAGGGGGTGGGGGTTAGAGGGAGATAGTGAATGGGCTACACACACACAAACATAACATGACTTTGATTACTGAATGTGATAGGCCGCTCTGAACAAATGTGTTTTGAGCGAGCGCCTAAAACTATGCAAATTGTGGATGATCCTAATATCTTGGGGTAGAGCATTCCAGAGGATTGGCGCAGCACGGGAGAAGTCTTGGAGTCGGGAGTGGGAGGTACGGATTAGGGCAGAGGTTAGTCGAAAGTCATTTGCAGAGCGCAGCGGTCGGTTACGCCGATAGACAGAAATGAGGGAGGAGATGAAAGAGGGTGCCGCACTGTGGAGAGCTTTGTGGGTGAGAACAAGTACTTTGAATTGTGCCCTGTAATGAATTGGCAGCCAGTGTAACGACTGGCGAAGAGCGGACGCGTCTGAGTAACGATTAGCCAGATGGACAACCCTGGCTGCTGCATTAAGGATAGACTGGAGAGGGGAGAGTCGAGTGAGAGGGAGGCCAATTAATAGAGCATTACAGTAGTCCAGGCGGGAGTGGATCAGGGCGACAGTGAGAGTTTTTGTTGTTTCCATGGTGAGAAAAGGGCGGATTCTAGAGATGTTCTTTAGGTGTAAGCGGCATGAGCGGGCAAGAGATTGTATATGGGAGGTGAAGGAGAGATCGGAGTCGAACATAACACCCAGACAGCGTGCCTGCTGTCGGGGTGTTATTATGGTGCCACCCACAGAGAGGGAAATGTCAGATTTAGGGAGGTTAGTAGATGGTGGGAGCAGAAGAAGTTCAGTTTTGGAGAGGTTGAGTTTCAGATAGAGAGCAGACATGATGTTGGAGACTGCAGACAGACAGTCAGTGGCGTTCTGTAGTACAGCGGAGGTAAGGTCAGGGGATGATGTGTACAGTTGTGTGTCATCAGCATAAAGATGGTACTGAAAGCCAAATCTGCTGATGGTCTGTCCAATTGGGGCCGTATAGAGAGAGAAGAGAAGGGGGCCAAGGACTGAGCCCTGAGGTACCCCAACAGTAAGAGGAAGAGGAGATGAAGTGGAGCCAGAAAACAGAACACTGAAGGAGCGGTTGGAAAGATAGGAGGAGAACCAGGAAAGAGCAGTGTCCTTAATGCCTAGTGACTGGAGCCTAGAGAGTAGGAGAGGATGGTCAACAGTGTCGAAAGCTGCAGAAAGGTCGAGAAGAATGAGCAGAGAGTGGTCACCATTACGTTTTGCTGACAGAAGGTCATTGGTCACTTTGATGAGTGTAGTTTCTGTCGAATGTAGGGGGCGGAAACTGGACTGTGAAGGGTCTAGGAGGGAGTGAGTGGAGAGGTAACGGGTAAGGCGTGAGTATATCAGGCGCTCCAAGAGTTTAGAGATGAAGGGGAGATTGGAGACTGGTCTGTAGTTGTTTGTGCAGGATGGGTCGAGGGTGGGTTTCTTTAGTAATGGAGTAATGATAGAGTGTTTGAAGGAGGAGGGGAAAATGCCAGAGGAGAGGGAGAGATTAAAGATTGTAGTTAGGTGAGTTGTGACGACTGGGGAGAGAGACTGGAGGAGATGTGAGGGAATGGGGTCGGTTGTGCATGTTGTCGGACGAGAAGAGGAGAGGAGCCTGGAGACTTCTTCTGTGATGGGATCGAATGTGGAGAGTGAGCCAGGGGAAATGCAGGGAGGGATGGGAGTCACTGAATTTGGTGATTGGGAGCAGATTTCCTGACGGATATTGTCTATTTTCTCTATAAAGTGGGAGGCAAGGTCATCAGCGCAAATGTCTGTGATAGGGGCTTGTGCTTTTGGCCTGAGGAGGGAGTGAAAGGTGTCAAAACGTTTCTTGGGGTTGTTGTATAGTGAGGAGATCAGGGTGGTGAAGTAGGTCTGTTTGGCGTGGTGAAGGGCAGAGTTATATGTCCTTAACATAAATTTGAAGTGTATGAAGTCTTCTGGTGTGCGTGTTTTCCTCCATAAGCGTTCAGCACACCTAGAGCATCGCTGGAGAAATCGGGTTTGCGATGTGAGCCAGGGCTGTTTCATATATATTGCTATGAGTAAACGGATAGTAACCATCCTTCACTGCTTTGCTATCAATCACTATACAGTTTCTCCAATGTTCTTTTTTTCCATATCTTTATTGCTAAGCTGTGAGATGAGTCATCCTTTCACTATCCAAATTCATTACAAAATGGCTGCTGCATTTCTGGCTTCAACTTTCTTGCAGGCTATGATAGTAAATCCTGTTTGGCTGTGCTATACCAAATGATATGATTTTTGCAGCGCTAAGAATTTCCTGTAGTCATGTGAGCCTTCCTTGGCTGATACAATCTTCTGCAATTTATAAATTGCAATAGTCATTTTGGGCGATTTGATGAAGCAAAAGTGAAAATAGGAAATGGCATCCTTTGCACATGAATGGGACACAGCAAGATGTAGTTAAAGTTATTAGAAGTAGCAATGGAAATAGTAGGAACAACCTAGAGAGAAGTGAGAACAGTCTGGGTAAGACAGTTTTCAGGAGCTGGAGACTGGAACTAGACTAAAAGACAGACACAATACTTGAGCAATGAGTCATAGTTCTGTGTTGTCTTATGTAGGCCCATATAGGAAACAAGATGGCTTCCGCAATACAATTTCTCAATGTGAATAATGCCATCTAGTGATGGGTGAGTGGCATCATTGCTCGGATGTCCCCGAGCATGCTTGGGTGGTCTCCAAATATTTTGGCGTGCTCAGAGATTTAGTTTATGTCGCCGTAGCGGCATGATTTGCGACTTGTAGACAGGCTGAATACATGTGGGAATTCCCTAACAAACAGGCATTTCACACATGTATTCAAGCTGTCTAGCAGTCGCAAATCATGCAGCTGAGGCAACAAAAATTATACCACTGAGCACAGCAAAATACTCGGCGACCACCAGAGCATGCTTGGGGAGACCCGAGCAACGAGTATACTTGCTCATCACTAATGCCATCCACTAGTGGCCAATTTGCAAAAGGACAACATATGCCTGCCACCTTTAGTGCTTCACTCATGATTTATACTTAACTAGATAGATGACTACATAGACATAACTATTTGCAACCAGAGATGATCAAACCTTTTGAAATTTGAGTTCTTCAGGTTTTGCTAATTTTTACCTGACTAAATTTGTTGTAAATTGCAGGTTGTCCAGTTGTACTAAATTTATGTGGCTAAAACTAGTTTCCTAGTAGAGTGTGTTGCTTTTTTATGTGTGAAATAGACCTGAATAATTTGGAATTGAAAGGTCAAAGAGACAGTCCTACTCGTGGTTCAGGATAATCTGTAGTTATTTTGACATGTGACCCCTTTTTCCATTTGTTGCAGTTATTTTGTAATACACCTTCAATGGGTGAGCTGAACAGCAATACCTAATGATTATTTGATGTTCAGCAGCAGGAAACATGAAATGGTGGAAAAAAAGAGTTTAGCAGCAGGGTACACAATACCAGGTAGAGAGACTTCAGCAGCAGTAGGGTACACAAGACCAGGTAGAGAGAGTTCAGCAGCAGTAGGGTACACAAGACCAGGTATAGAGAGTTCAGCAGCTGGGAACACAAAACCGGGGACAGAGAGTTCAGTAGCAGCAGGAAACACGAGACTAGCTAGATAGAGTTCAGCAGCAGGGAATACAAGTCAGGTGGAAGTGGGAGATCAGTAGCAGGTCATACGAGACCAGGAGAACACAAGACTGGGGAGAGAGTGGTCAGCAGCAGCAGGGAACACAAGACCGGGGTCAAAGAGTTAAGCAGCAGCAGGAAACACAAGACTGGCTAGAGAGAATTCAGCAGCAGGGAACACAAGTCCGTGGGAGGCGAGAGATCAGTAGCAGCAAGAAACATGAGACTGGCTAGAGAGAGTTCAGCAACAGGGAATACAAGACTAGAGCGAGAGTGGTCAGCAACAGATAATAAGCGAGAGACCTAAAACAGCTGAAAAGTATTTCTTACATAGTCAGTGCCTGACTGATACAATCATACAATGTGTAAAATGGTGACAGCTGTTTTTCAGCAATTCACAAAAATCGAATCGCACATTGTTCAGACTTGCGAGTTTCAGGAAATTCGACTTAAATTCAATTTGCATTGAATCAATTCAATCAACTCTACTTGCACCCATTTCACTCATTATATTTTTCTCAGCAGAGTACCAGGACCCAAACCAAAGTCCCAAGAAAAGGGAGGCTCTACAGGTAAAACATGCCATTCGATTTAATATCTAAGAGTACAATGGCCTTTTATTGTGTTAACTTGTGTAAAATGAATAGGAAGCAATTTTGAGTTGCCAACTTTGTTTCCCAGTGGGCATATTAAACCGCTACATTATCTTTGATGTAAAAATTCTATAATCTGATAGCTATAGGAAATTTTGTCATGCTACGTAGCATCATCGCAGCCTATAGATCTGTAAAGTTCTGGGTACAGGGGTTAATTTTTTATTCATTTCATGCATATAAAGGGATCAGTTACTTAAAATGTAAACAATATCATTTTCTTTTTTAAGCAAAATACGTGTCTGGTGTTAAATTGAAATTTCTTTCCTCTGCTTTCTGACATTTTTTTGGCTATTTTTGACATTTTTACTTTGTCTTAACTCTGTAATGCTTACTCTTTCTAAAATCTTTTGACATCAACATTTTAAAGTAGACCACCAAGCCATACGGCCCACCCATTGCCTGCAAATGAAAGGGGCATTAAGCAAGTAGAAAAATAAACGGGAGAAAGTAAGTTATTGTATGGGTACAAGTGGCCAAATTATAATTCTCATCACCCTAAAGCACAGAAGTAATTGAGTGTAAAAAGCTGCGTATTATGTAAAATGACTCCTGCCTTTAAGCTACAATAAACAATGATGTTCATGCAGCGGGGCTGTTAAACAGTAGAACAAATGATTGCAGCCTGCTGATTTTGCACAGCCTGGGTCATTACTAAAATCTGTATCTTCTTTTTTGTTGCTAATATGCAAATGTTTCAATTACGAGAGGTGTCTGGATTGTACAGAGCTGAGGAAAATACAATGGATTATTTATTTCTCACCTAGATTGTCACTAGTGACTCATACTTTATATAACTTAGCATCCTAGAGCATTCATGAGGCCCTTATTTCAGCTGTTCTGTGTACCAGCTAGAAGCCCTTTAGTTTAATTAAGGAAAAAGTTGTCAGCATGTGGCCTATTTTTGAATAAAAGTATTGATATTAATTTAATATGCATATTCTAATTAAGGAGAAATCCAGCATCTAAAAGATATCACATGTTGCATGGAGCAGTGTCAGCGTCTGCCTCATTATTGCATGGAAGGTAGCACTTTGTTCAGTAGTCCTCTAACCAAAATTCTTCGTTTTGCGTGCTACATTGTTTCTTCCATATTTATGCATCATTCATCGAGATACTCTTACATTGTTTGTAAAGTCCGCAATGACTTAATCATATAAAAATATATATATTATACAGGACTGCACATAAAGAAATGTGACTTAAAAAGTGTTTAGGACTAAGGACTGTTCCTGAATGACATCAGAGAAGACTGATTTTCTTAGAAGAAATATTATTAAGAGTTGATTGTATATTATTTTTAAAGAGGATCTCTCACTAAAAAATTAGTTAACTTTCATGTAGAAATTCCTAAACTCCCCTGATTCTGGTGCTCTCTCACATTATCCTCTGTGTTGCTCCATTGCAGAGATATTCACATTTGTTTCTTCTAGAGCACAGTATGTGAAATCTCTGCTTTGCAGTACAACTGGCCCTTCTCTGAGGTGGGGGTTTTCATACTTTCATGTAGAAATCCGTAAACTCCCCTAATTCTGGTGTCTCTCACATTATCCTCTGTGTTGCTCCATTGCAGAGATATTCACATTTGTTTTCTCTAGAGCACAGTATGTGAAATCTCTGCTTTGCAGTACAACTGGCCCTTTCTTCTCTGGGGGCAGGGGTTTTCATACCTCACTCCCAGACAGTGACAATCTCAGCTCGGCAGAGTCTGATGCTACTAGACCAGATACCAAACTGTGATTAGCAGCATCCCTAATATCTACTTAAAGAGTAAATGTTATTTTCATTTTTTTTATTATAAGTCAGTCATACACAAGGAAATAAGCAACTTTGCAAAATCTGCTTCTTTCTCCTCCAGGACTGATAATTAATTTTCAAAATTGTCAAATCATGTGTAAAATCTGTGTTCAACAAATTGTTACTCACTGAGATATGAGATGGTAGTTGTTATTGATAAGATTCTATATAGAGTTGAGAGAGGAGGTGGAGGTGACAGGAGCTATAGGCCGAGCTTTACCAAACTCCCCCCTTCTGCATAGAATCTTATAAAAACCAACTACCATCCCCTATCTCAGTAATGAAAAATCTGTCTTCATTGAATACAGATTTTACCCATTAATTGAGAATTTTGAGAATGAATGACAATTACTCTTTAAGTAGATATTTGGGATGTAAAATTCATAGTTTTAACTTGATAACAGCCATACACTATAAATTTACAGTGCTTGGTCATGGGCTTCTAGTATCTTTGTAAATTTATGGCGTAGGATTAAGCTTCTGGTTGAGCAATCTAGAAGGAACCAGTTTGGACCCTGAGGAGAAGTCACATGTAGTTTATTTTCATATTTATAACCTCTTTTACAGCCTAAATTGCGCTCAATAATTAGGAACTTTTTTTTTAGAGTGGACTGGTGACAAACTACTGCACATTAGGCATTTTGATTTTTTTTTTACCATACAGGCTCATTTTTATTCTATATTTTGAAATACTGGATGTTGATGTTTGCACTAAAGTGTAAATCTAAATTTTGAGATACGTGAAGACAGTAGTACT
Source organism: Dendrobates tinctorius (assembly GCF_039654945.1). Taxonomy (NCBI): domain Eukaryota; kingdom Metazoa; phylum Chordata; class Amphibia; order Anura; family Dendrobatidae; genus Dendrobates; species Dendrobates tinctorius. Next base: position 1,188,650 of record NW_027361699.1, on the reverse strand, counting down.
AACCTTCAGCATACCATTTTGCTTATCCTTCATTGTCCAATTGGTTTGATAAGTCAATGGCATATCCCACTTAACCCATAGCTCAATCAAACAACACTATACAGACATGACATGTTTTTCTTTATCTTTCTTTTTGGATCACTTTTCAGAAATGAATGGCTCGAGATCACCAACATGATTTTACCAAACTTTGTCAGGAGATGCTTATGCTATATCAATATGTGGCCACCAAGCAGTTGTGGTGTGTACTTGGCGACCTGGCAAGGATTTTGCCGGCATCTCAGGATATTGTATTGAATGTATATTTTGAGCAATTGTCCAATTACAGGATAGATAAGGGTGAACAAATCTGTACATATAACTATAGACTGTAAAGGTACTGTCACACTTAGCGATGTACCAGCGATCCCGACCAGCGATATGACGCGGTCAGGATCGCTGGTACATCGCTAAGTAGTCGCTAGTGAGCTGCCACATAGGCAGATCTCACTAGCGACATCGCTGGGGACGGGGATCGCTACTTACCTGTCACACCAGGCGATCCTGCGTCCTCCCGCCCGGCTCCACGCGTCGCTCGTCTTCACAGCAGGAAGCGCCACAGGAAGCTGATGACGAGAAACAGTCCTGAACGTTCTCGCGCGATCAGCGATAACCAGCGGGGGAGCTGGTCGTAGGTAAGTATCACACACAGCGATATCGCTAGCAATATCGCTATAACGTCACTAGTTATAGCGATATTGCTAGCGATATCTCTTAGTGTGACATGCCCTTAAGCTTGCGGGCAGGGCCCTCTTTCCTCTTGGTATTTGTTATAATCTACTGTATGTGATTATTGTTATGCTGTAATGTCTATTGTCTGTACAAATCCCCTCTGAAATGCAAAGTGCTGCGGAATATGTTGACGCTATAAAAATAAAATTTATTATTATTATTATTATACTTCCAGCATATTGAATGCTATATATTCTACGTGTAATAAAACAAAGCAGATATCCAAGCTACTCTGATGTCATCCCAGGGCAGGGATTTGTAGACATTCACAGTGAAAATTTGACTTCATCTTTCCATTGATATGTTATGAAAAGCATGCTAGATTTTGCTGCTTACCTCCAGGGCATGGTATTTTTAGCCACAGCTTATGCAAGCAAACGTTACTGTGACAGCAAAAAAGCGTCAAACACTTAAGAACTTAATCTAAACATGTTTTTATATTATCTCTGCAGCAGTTAAGACTTGAATAAAAGGATTTTCTATTTTATATAACAAATGCAGCATTTGGGATTTTTTATATATATTATAATACAGTTGTGGCAAAAAGTATTGACACCCCTGCAATTTTGTCAGATAATACTCAGTTTCTTCCTGAAAATGATTGCAAACACAAATTCTTTGGTATTATTATCTTCATTTAATTTGTCTTAAATGAAAAAACACAAAAAGAATTGTCCTAAAGCCAAATTGGATATAATTCCACACCAAACATAAAAAAGAGGGTGGACAAAAGTATTGGCACTGTTCGAAAAATCATGTAATGCTTCTCTAATTTGTGTAATTAACAGCACCTGTAGCTTACCTATGGCACCTAACAGGTGTTGGCAATAACTAAATCACACTTGCAGCCAGTTGACATGGATTAAAGTTGACTCAACCTCTGTCCTGTGTCCTTGTGTGTACCACATTGAGCATGGAGAAAAGAAAGAAGACCAAAGAACTGTCTGAGGACTTGAGAAACCAAATTGTGAGGAAGCATGAGCAATCTCAAGGTTACAAGTCCATCTCCAAAGACCTGAATGTTCCTGTGTCTACCGTGCGCAGTGTCATCAAGAAGTTTAAAGCCCATGGCACTGTGGTTAACCTCCCTAGATGTGGACGGAAAAGAAAAATTGACAAGAGATTTCAACGCAAGATTGTGCGGATGTTGGATAAAGAACCTCGACTAACATCCAAACAAGTTCAAGCTGCCCTGCAGTCCGAGGGTACAACAGTGTCAACCCGTACTATCCGTCAGCGTCTGAATGAAAAGGGACTGTATGGTAGGAGACCCAGGAAGACCCCACTTCTTATCCCGAGACATAAAAAAGCCAGGCTGGAGTTTGCCAAAACTTACCTGAAAAAGCCTAAAACGTTTTGGAAGAATGTTCTCTGGTCAGATGAGACAAAAGTAGAGCTTTTTGGGCAATGGCATCAACATAGAGTTTACAGGAGAAAAAAAGAGGCATTCGAAGAAAAGAACACGGTCCCTAAAGTCAAACATGGCAGAGGTTCCCTGATGTTTTGGGGTTGCTTTGCTGCCTCTGGCACTGGACTGCTTGACCATGTGCATGGCATTATGAAGTCTGAAGACTACCAACAAATTTTGCAGCACAATGTAGGGCCCAGTGTGAGAAAGCTGGGTCTCCCTCAGAGGTCATGGGTCTTCCAGCAGGACAATGACCCAAAACACACTTCAAAAAGCACTAGAAAATTATTTGAGAGAAAGCACTGGAGACTTCTAAGGTGGCCAGCAATGAGTCCAGACCTGAATCCGAGAGAACACCTGTGGAGAGATCTAAAAATGGCAGTTTGGAGAAGGCACCCTTCAAATATCAGGGACCTAGAGCAGTTTGCCAAAGAAGAATGGTCTAAAATTCCAGCAGAGCATTGTAAAAAACTCATTGATGGTTACCGGAAGCGGTTGGCCGCAGTTATTTTGGCTAAAGGTTGTGCAACCAAGTATTAGGCTGAGGGTGCCAATACTTTTGTCTGGCCCATTTTTGGAGTTTTGTGTGAAATGATCAATGTTTTGCTTCATTCTCTTTTGTGTTTTTGCATTTAAGACAAATTAAATGAAGATAATAATACCAAAGAATTTGTGTTTGCAATCATTTTCAGGAAGAAACTGAGTATTATCTGACAAAATTGCAGGGGTGTCAATACTTTTGGCCACAACTGTATATAATATATAAATGTAATATAAATATTTGTAATATATAATATATTTCTTACTGTTCTTTATTTGAAGGAAAGGAGTGCTGCGTTTCTACACAGTGTGTAAAGATCCTGGAATTCCATTTACAGGGGTACTGGCCACTAGAGGACAGAACAGTTCAGCCGGGGTCACACTTGCGAGTGCAATGCAAGGAACTTGCGCTAGTCTCTCTCTTCAATACCCGACACTGCTGCCGGTACTCGGGACTGGAGTGTGTGGCTGCATGTTTTTCTATGCAGCTGAACGCTCCCGTCCAAACCGCCGGCGGCAGTGCCGGGTATTGAGGCGAGAGACTCGTGCGAGTTTCTCGCATCGCATTCGTAAGTGTGACACAGGCCTTCCTCTGCATGCTGCATATGATCTCAATATGTGTATAAAATCACTTAAGGCAAAAGCAACATCTTTGGAGTTCTCTCCTGTTTTCATGTCTTATGAACTTTGGATGAGTAGTGTTCAGCTCCGCTGTAATGTGCATCCTTAAATGTATTCCATAAGGGTATATTCACACACAACGGAATAAATGTGTTCAGATTTCGTAGGAGATTTTGTTGTGGCTCTGCAACAAACTCCTCACATATTACTGTGGATTTTGCTGCAGATTTAAGATGGATTCCTTTCCCACTTCCACAGGTGAAATTCGCAGAAATCTCCAAAGTAAAATAACATCTGCAGTGTGTGAATTACGGTGCATTTGCTTTGATATCGCTCTAACCTGCTGTTGATTGTTTGTCCCTAAATCTGGATAATCCACAGCAGGTCCACTACATTAGAACAAACCCTAAGGGTAGGTTAACATTGTCTTTTTCTGCCTCCTTTATGCTGAAAAACGCCTCAAAATGCTAAAAAAAGCCCCTCTAAAAAACAATTTAGGCTTTCATGCACTAAAAAGAAGTTAGCAAATCATTCTTTGGGCATTTTCCACTAGGTAGATGGTCAATATTTTAAAATTCAAGGTAATAGAAAGGTCGAAAAAATATTGGAAAAAACGTATTGTTTTTTTTTTCCTGCAGAAAAATATGCTAAATTTTTTTTTTTAAAAAATCCAAAAAAAGCACCTAAAAAATGGTAGCAAAAGACGCTTTAGGTTCACAAAACTCCAGAGAAAAGTAGTTTCTTATGGCATTTTCTGCTTGCTTAACAGACAGTTTTAAAAGCTGGAGAAAGACGCTGTGTGAACATACACTGAGAGTTGGGCTGCGTAGGATTCACAGTATCTTCTTATAGCTTTATAATCTCATTCATGTGCATTTGAGAGCATTAACAGTGCGTGTTTAAGTTTGACCTCATTCAGATATCCATGGATCATGTACGTGTTGTAAACTGTGAAGTTTTCACAAGTTTGTGTCTTTTTGCAGACCGTATGTTCTCAAAAAATCATGGAGACATATATGTTTAGATCCAGGTCAACGGACCAAAATTACACGGCTCAGAGCTAGAAAAGTCTACGGTTCCATATAAAATCTAACAGCACACATTGTCATTCATGTCCAATCTGTGTGCTGTCTGTTTTCAACAGGAGGAAACAGTTAGGGTATGTGCACACGTAAGCATTGTTTTGCGCATTTTAAGCGTTTTTGCCAAAAAAAAGCTTAAAAGATGCTTAAAAGAAGCATCCAGTTCATTTTAATGAATTCTGCACTTTTTGTGCAAATTGATGCATTTTTCCCACAAAAAAAACACATCGCGGTAAAAACGCAGCATGCTCATTAATTTCGCTGAAAAATCATCCGCATTTCTAGCTATTTTCTATGACTGGGGACGCTCCGGAAAAAAAACGCATAAAAAAGTGTACTTTTTTGAGTAAAAAACGCGCAGAAAATGCGCATTTTCTGGGAAGGCGTCCGGTTTTCAGTCAGGAATTTTCTGCATACGTGTGCACATAGCCTTAGAAATATTTTTTTTTCATATGACAAAATCACTGATGGTAAAAACTGACTGATGAAAATCGGATCTAAAACACTGATGAAAAATCAGACTGTTTTTCTTATGAGAAAAATCACTAATATCTGACAGACTTTACTCCTTTTCAATGTAAGATGAGCTGATAGCAGGTAGTCACGGTTTGGAATCTGAATTTTAAGGCTGCATTCACTTGTGGCATCCAAACTGCATTTTTTTTGCAGCAAAAAAACACAGTGTGGACGCATCATGTGAACACAGACTTAACATGTATTTATTTTAAGCCATTATTATGATGAAACTTTCCTAAGAGCGCTCATTTCCTTATTACATAGATCTGCAAGGGTAAAATTGTTTGAAAAGTAAGAGGTGATTTTTCTATCTCTGGACCCAGTAAAAATATTAAAAAAATGCCATCACGTACGATTTTTTTCAGAAACACTGACTCCATTTTTAGGTAACAACAAAGGGCAAAAATTCAGGTCCATTGTGGAGCACATGCTGAAAAATTTCAAAGCATTGGGGTTGTCTGATGAATTTGCTGAATTTCCATCAGCCCTGGAACATCAGTAGAATACACTAGAGCAATGTCTTGATAAAGGTATGGAAGGAATTCCTTTTACGTTCCTGAAAACCTTGGTGCTTTTAGCGAAGCGCAAGGAAAAAGATATCATCAGGATATCAAGGAGATGGAACAATGATACCAAAATAGATGGAATGTGAAACTGATGATGGACTACTGCTGGATGCTTCACAGAGAAGATCTGCATCACTCTATAAGAGAAAAGATATCAAGAGAAGCTTTGAAGAGAAATGGAAAAGGCGCAAGAATTAATTTTCGATAAGGTTGCAGAATGAATGTTCAATACATTTTTATATATAATATTGTGCATATTTTTGGCTACAATAAAGATTTTTCTTGCTCATCTTGCTTATATATAATTTTATACACGTTTTTGTGCAAAATCAATATGTGTTGATTAAAACTAGAAGTGTTTTTTGAAATCAGGGCTTAAGAAAACATAAAAATCAGTCAATGGATTTGAAAAAATGTTCATAAACCCAAATTTTGCATATCGACATACCCTTATAATCGGATAGCGTAAACAATCAGCCAATCATCCTATGAAGGAGGAATAGTAAAAATCTTTTGTCGGATGAAATGATCTTTAGCCTGGCTTAAAAATCATTGTTCATGCCAGAACATCCTCTTGTGTAAACAGGACATGTGCTGTTAAGAATAATGACCCTGCCAGCAATGCCAGAGCCCTGCAAAATGACCTCCAGCTGGCCACAAATGTGCATGTGTCTGCACAAACGGTTAGAAACTGACTCCTTGAGGATGGTCTGAGTGCCCAACGTCCACAGATGAGGGTTGTGCTCACAGCCCAACACCGTGTGGCCCTCCAAAGAAATGCCACCCCACACCATTACTGACCCACTGCCAAACCGGTCATGCTGAAGGATGTTGCAGGCAGCAAATCACTCTCCACAGCATCTCCAGACTCTGTCACGTCTGTCACATGTGCTCAGTGTGAACCTGCTTTCATCTGTGAAGAGCACAGGGCGCCAGTGGCTAATTTGCCAATCCTGGTGTTCTGTGGCAAATGCCAAGCATCCTGCACGGTGTTGGGCTGTGAGCACAACCCCCATCTGTGGACATTGGGCACTCAGACCATCCTCATGGAGTCGGTCTGTAACCAGTTGTACAGACACATGCACATTCGTTGCCTGCTGGAGGTCATTTTGCAGGGCTCTGGCAATGCTTCTACAGTTCCTCCTTGCACAAAGACTAAGGTAGCGGTCCTGCTGCTGGGTTGTTGCCCTCCTATGGCCACCTCCACGTCTCCTGGTGTACTGGCCTGTCTCCTGGTAGCACCTCCAACCTCTGGACACTACGCTGACAGACACAGCAAACCTTCTTGCCACAGCTCGCATTGATATGCCATCCTGGATGAGCTGCACTACCTGAGCCACTTGTGTGGGTTGTAGAGTCAGTCTCATGCTACCATAAGTGTTAAAGCACAACCAACATTCAAAAGTGACCAAAACATCAGCCAGAAAGCATTGGTACTGAGACGTGGTCTGTGGTCCCCACCTGCAGAACCATTCCTTTATTGAGGGTGTCTTGATAATTGCCAATAATTTCCATCTGTTGTCTATTCCATTTGCACAACAGCATGTGAAATTGTTTGTCAATCAGTGTTGCTTTCCTAAGTGGACAGTTTGATTTCACGGAAGTTTGATTTACTTGGAGTTATATTCTGTTGTTTAGCAGTGTATATAAGGATTCTATATGGAATTATTCCTTTCCACTGTGGATATATATGTTCTTAGCCTACATATGGAATAGTACACCAGTATATAGTATAGTGCATGTTCATACGTTTATCAACTATTTACTCTGAGGCTGCATATACCTACTGAATATACTCTCTGATATTATTGTAGGCTTAATGGCATTTTCTTTTCTGGATACTCATACCCTGGATATTTTTTGACATATAGATCAGGTTGGCAGTTATTGGAATGTATCTTCTTTTAACATAGTTTTTACTCATGATGTGTCACAATAAAGTTTGTTCACTTTATGGCATTTAGCTTCTGGTATCTTTTCTGAATTCTTAGGTAAAATCATATGTTTATAACCCGGCAGGTACAAGGTCCTGGTATCATAATGATAAGACTACTGTACCCTCAAGGAGTGTGAGCAATTTATCAGTGTCATAACTGGATCAAATAGCCAGGGGAATTGTGGAGCAGAATACAGACCGGCCCATACATTACTACCTTGTTTCAAAAGGCTGATTTGTTTTGTATTGAATTTCTAAAAGTAGCGTTTCCCAAGTGAATTCATCCACAGGACTGAATATCTGAAGGAACGTTCTCCAATAATGCAAAAACTAGAAATCTGCACAGCATCAACACGGCAGAGTCAAATGTTCAGCATTGCATAAGTGCATAGGAAAGGCAGGAAAACCAAATCTATTTGAAACAATATTGAATTGGGAGCAATCAAAGGTTATCTTGTTCAGATATAAAAAAGAGATTTTCTCAGCAAGAATCCACGGCTTTAAACGGCAAACAGCCTAGTCTTGGGATGAAAGTTACAGAAAAAGTAATGTGTTTTCTTAAAATGATTTACATTGGATGTTTTTCTTACATTTATAGTTACCTTATGTGACAGAGCAAGTCATTAGGCCTTACCTATGAAGCTGGGCAGTTGTATACGCTCTATCTTGTTCTCAATTTTATATATTAAGCTATTGGAAATGTTAATAGTTATGTGAAAGTAAAGCATAATACAGCCGTGTGTGCATATGGACTATTAGGGCAGGTACAGATGGCCATGTATTCGCCCATCCGAGAGAATTGGGTCTATTCTGCAAATCAAACTCTGATCAGAGTTTGATCAGATTGTGATCCATTTCTCTAGGATGGGATGAAGATTTTTTCCACGAACTCATTGACTTACATGGCCGAGTGTGATCCATACATCAGATACAAATCAAGAATGCAGTGATTTTTTCTTCAGTCTGGCTCAATCCATGGAAAAAATCTGATATGTGCACGGCCCCATAACATTGGTCTGATTTCTTGTTGGATCGCAATCAGACCGATAATATGGTTCTCTGCCCAAGCCCTGACACTGATCAATTGTCATCATGGTTCACTTGTTTTTGATATATTACAAGATTATTCATCCAATATGTATGCACTTTTTGTTATGATTTAAACTTTTGTTGGTCTGTTATGGTTCAGCAAAATGTAGGCCAGTCTCCCGCTGTATTGCTGAATCTATCCAGAAGTGAATTACAGAAAAAAGAAAACACATTTTGTGAAGGTAAATTTTTGTAATATTTCAGTTCAATGCAATTCCACCATCTCTAGTATGGCTGGTATGTGTAATCATTCCAGCTTGTATATGATTGACATTTTTATATTCTGCTCCTAAATCTTCATCAAAAGTATCTTCAAAAATTCTAAAGAGGCCCATATCTCTGAAATCGTATGATGAATTTTAAAAAAACAACAACTGAATACTCATAGGAGCAGCAAGAATAAAATAAAACCAAAAACTGCACACTTATGACCTGGTGGTGACCTTCAGGTTTAAGAAAATCTCAATATTTGGCTACTGAGTCAAAGCAGAAGAAAAATTACTGCATCAAAAAAACCTTAAAAAACTGTCAAAGTTTTTTCATTCATTTTATGTTGATTTTCAGTTAGAATATTCCAGAGCCAAATGCTCCATGTTAACATACCCTTGTTAGGAAACTTTGATGCTCCTCAACCAGCAGAGAGAGGTTTCTTTCTTGTAGGCAGTGCCTGTTGGTGCTTGAAACCAAGTTTTAATTTCAATCTCTTGTTCCTGAGTTAAAAATAGTTGAGTAATCCCACATAAAAATGGGAAAGGGATGATAGGTGAGGGGTAACAGGGAATGCACTCACCTTAGTGACATGCATTAATATTTCAATGTGGGTGTAATAAAAGACTTAGCATCTGCATCTCCCATAGTTGGATAGGCAAGAAAGGACGTTATTTTCATAGAATCCTTAGTTAACTAGCTACTCCATCTCTGCTGGTGACTCCTTTAGCAATTTAGTTATCGTGTTCCAGGATTGTGACTTTAACCCATAATCCAAATATATTTAGATTAATTGTTGCATATATGAATTCTTGGTCTCAGTACTCCAGTGATCCTCTGGTCTCTTCAACATAACTTTGTAACCACACAAGGTTGCCATACCTATATTAAGCATATCCATTTTTTATTTCATGCTTTCAGGATTTGATGTTTATCTTAAAGGGATTTTCCCACTAACAAAGTACATTTCAACCAAAAAATCATGGAATAATAATAATTTCAACAAAACTGCTTGGAAAAGTCATTAATTAACCCAAAGGTGTATTACAATTTAGCACTTTATTATGAAATCATCAATTTAGCAAAACAATGCAAAAACACGAAACGAAACAAATTTAAAAAGAGATACAAAATTAAAATTAAGAGGTTGAAGAGCATAAGCACCAGGAACCAATAGCGGTCATGAGGAATGAGCAGACTTGTGGAAGTTCGGGTTCTGGTAACCGACCGAACTTTAGTCCAAAGTCCAGTTCGGGTGCCAGAATTGTACCCGAACTTCAACTAGAACCCGAATCCCATTGAAAAAAATGAGGACCTAAACTTTAAGCTGGAAAAAATCTCTCTCTGTCTCTCTTTCTCTCTCCTTTCTTCTAGACTCCCCCCACCCCAGAACTTCGAACATTGCAACGGACTTCCGGGAGAAGTCTGTGTTCGGCATTGAGCACCGGACACTAACTGTCCGGTAAAAACCTCCAACTTTTAAATTCAGATTTAAACAAAATAATGATTAAATATATTTGTATTATAATGTGCAAGTGCACATAAACTAAAAGTAGCAAAGATAAAGGCTAGACATAAAAATAATAAGACGAATATAAAAAAAAACCAGTGTGAATAATGAGCGATGGTGAGAAAGCATTACTGACCTGGGTAAATGGTGAAGATGCTGATGTCATCCCTCACTCCATCCTTTAGGTTAATTAATGACTTTTCCAAGCAGTTTTTAGGGTTTAAAGTGTATTTGTCTGCTTATCTTAGTGCCTCATTGCACCCTATATGCTTGTGAATAGGGTTATATTCCTTCTATTATAGGTAGAGATGTGCAAAACCAAACTTAAAAGTTTGGCGTTCGCAGCAGACAGTTGGTATCCGATGCTAAACACCAAACACTGACTTCTCCCGGAAGTCAGTTGCAATGTTTGACGCTCTGGGGAACATTGCAGAGAGAGAGAGAATATTTTCCAGCTCAAAAGTTTGGGTCCCCATTCTATCTAATGTGGTTCAGGTTCTGGTTCAAGTTCAGGTAGAGTTCTGGTACCGGAACCATGCATTGGAATGAAGTTCAGGTTAGGTACCAGAACCCAGACTTCCACAGATCCACTCATCCTTAATTATAGGTTACAGTCTGTTTTAAAACATGTTTTACCTCACCGAAAAATTGAGCCATAGGCGTTTTTGGAGAATTATTTGAGTGGAAATTCTCCAAATCCTCCTCCAAAATCTCAAAATTCCTCAAAAGCTTGGAGTTTCCACTGAGTCACTTCTTCGAAAACATACGTACGTATATAGCCTTTCATTTGCTGTTATTTATTTGGAGCATTTTGTTATCGTTGTTATTATGCACTCTACAAATATTTTAAGCCATTAAATTAATATTCTTGCATTCAGTGTCTAATTTCTCCTGATCAAATACATGTGTAAAGTTATTTATCGGTGCATGAAAATGTATTTGAAATATAATCTGGTGTTGATATGCCAGTAACAAGTACGGGCAGCTGTGCACAGCTAGTTAAGTAGGTGCCAGTTGGCATGCATTTATCGTTTGGTTTTCTGCTTCCTTGGTAGATGCTGGCTGCCTGGTTTAGGGGCAACTTTGCTTTTAGAAATGTTAGTGACTACAGATAAGACAGACGGTGGCTACACATGTCGCAGCAGGAAAGGAGGTGACTTAGAAAAATGAAAACATTTGTGCATCTGTACAATGTGATACAATGCCTGGGGCTGATCTTAAAACGTTATGTTCTACAACATGTGCATAGGGAATGAACCGATGTTACTATATACTGTGCCACTGTTATTGGCAAGATAATTGATTTTAGACTGGTTTTAATGCCATTTCTACTAGCATGTCAATTTAGCACATTATTTTATTACAGAACTTTAATTAAAGTAGTTGTCCGGACATGGGTTTCAAATGGGCAGTCACTCTATGTGACTGTAGATTTCTGAATCCTCGCAGCGGGCACACTACATGCTGTCAGGATTCTCCTGTGGTGGCACTGGGAGTGGGCGGTTATGTGACTATAGGTAATGCAATTTGCATATTTCTGGGCACATTCTGACTGGACGTGTCTGAATTTGGTCAACACATTTGTATTGAGCAAAACTGTGCACTATGCAAAGACGTTTCTTCATCAAAAAGAAGTCTACTCAGGAAAACTGCTACAATGAAAACCTTTTTGCAGCATTTTTACTTGCATTTTTCATGTTTTTTTTTATTTCACGCATGTAATTTTTTTTTTTTATTTCACCCATTGGAATAAGTGAATAAAATCTGCAAAAAATGCAGAGAGAATTCACAAGTGGAATATTTGAAACTGCTTAAAATCTGCAAGGAAAGATATAATCAATCTCAGGAATTTCAGGAATCTCATTTACTTTGCTGGGAGAGTGAAATGCTACATTTTTGTACTCCATCTTCCTATCTGAGAGAATCAGAGCACACTATGATCACACTCTGATCACACACAGAGTATATTAGCATAATAGACCTGATTTTCTAGGATGGCGGAAAATAGTCCCGTCTACACCTTGCCTTAGGCCCCCTTAACAGGTCCTGTGGATTCCCCTACTGGAAAAACTAGAACTAGTGAGATCCATGGTCTGTGTGCCATCCTTGTGTATGTATGAGACATCTGCGTGACATCCGAGTGTCTGTGTGCTGTCCTTATCAATGTGCCCATAAGCTGTCAGTGTGCTTTCAGTGTGACATGTATGGAATGAAATGCAGCATAGAAATTAAGGAATTATGTATTAAAGATGTTCAAAGATAGACATAGATAGCATTGAGGGACATAGATAAATGGATGGATAGATATATATGTCAGTGTGCTATATAATCACTGCTTTGTTTGTGTAGTTTTCTGTACTTGTATTTATTGAATAAATAAATACATTGGCATGGGATCCACCTTATTTTTATTAACTAGCTGAGGGAAAGCAGACAGCTGGGGGCTGGTGTTATTATTCTGGGAAGAGGCCAATGTCCATAAAGGTTCCCAGCCTATTAATAACAGTTCACAGCTGTCTGTGTAGCCTTTACTGATTATTAAAAGTGGGACCCACCAAAAAAGACATAGGATCCCCTCTATCTTTAATAGCCAGCAAAGGCTAATCAGACAGCTGTGGAATGATATTAATAGGGCTGGGAAGGAGCAATGGATTTTGACCCCCTCCTAGATTAATAACAGCAGCCCTTAGCAGCCCCAGAAATGGTGCATTCATTAGAGGCACCAATTTTGGCGCATTGCCTCTGCTCTTCCCACTTGCTCCGGAGTGTTGGCAAGTGGGGTAATTTTTTTGGGTTGATGTCAGCTGTGTAATGTCCGCTGATATCAATTCCAGAGGTTAGAAATGGAGAGGCGTCTCTCAGACACCCTCATTACTAACTTCATGCTCAAAAGTAGCAATCACACACAGAGAAAAGTCCTATAGTGTAAATAGCACTCCCTGAACCTCTTTTACCCATGCATTACCAGCTAAGGCTGAGGCTAAGGATGTGCATTTCTGGGGTGCCTCAGGGTTGTTGCTATTACTCTGGGAGGGAGCAAATATCCATGGCCCCTTCCCAGGCTATTTAGATCAACCCACACCTGTGTGTTTAGCCTTTGCTGGTTATTAAAAATAGTGGTGACCACACATTTTTTGGGGGTCCCTCTTTTAATAACCAGTAAAGACTAGGCAGATAGCTGCCAGCTGTCATTAATAGGTTGGCAGCCTTTATGGATATTGGCCTCTTCCCAGAATAACAACACCAGTTTCCATCTTTCTGCTTTCCTTCAGTTGGTTAACAAAATGTAATGGGGATCCCATGCCATTTTATTTATTCAATAAATAAAAGTGCAATAAACTACAAAAGCAAAGCACTGATTAAATAGCACACACACATATTTCTATCTGTCAATCCATTTATCTATAGTCCTCTTATCTATCTATCTTTATCTTTGAACATCTTTAATACATAATTAGTGTTGAGCATTCCGATACCGCAAGTATCGGGTATCGGCCGATACTTGCTGTATCGGAATTCCGATACCGACTTCCGATATTTTTTCAATATCGGAATTCGGCATCGGAATCGGAAGTTCAGTTGATTGACAGCCTGACGTCATCATGATGCGCGGTGTGTGCGCATCATGATGCGCCGTCATTTCGAGCCTTCCGGGGGTCTCTGGGGCTGTGCCGGCCTTCCGGGGGGCTGTGTGGACTGCCCGGGGTCTGTACCGGCCTGCCGGGGGGCTGTGCCGGCCTGCCGGTGGTCTGTGCACCCTGTGGGGGTCTGTACCGGCCTGCCGGGGGGCTGTGCCGGCCTGCCGGTGGTCTGTGCACCCTGTGGGGGTCTGTACCGGCCTGCCGGGGGGCTGTGCCGGCCTGCCGGTGGTCTGTGCACCCTGTGGGGGTCTGTACTGGCCTGCCGGGGGGCTGTGCCGGCCTGCCGGTGGGCTGTGCTGATGTCCGGGGGTCTGTGCAAGCATCGTCCGATGGGACTACAAGTCCCATCTGGCGATGCCTGCTACCATGACAGTGATTGACACATTAGCCAATGATGGGACAGTAGTAGTCCCATCATCCGGCTAATGTGTTAAATGTTAAAAAAAAAAAATACTACATACATACTACATGCATGCTACATACATACTACATGCTACATACATACTACATACATACTACATACATGCTACATACATGCTACATACATGCTACATACATACTACATGCATGCTACATGCATGCTACATACATACATGCATGCTACATACATACTACATGCATGCTACATACATACTACATGCATGCTACATACATACTACATGCTACATACATACCACATACATACTACATACATACTACATACTACATATATACTACATGTATGCTACATACATACTACATGCTACATACATACCACATACATGCTACATACATACTACATATATACTACATACATACTACATACATACTACATACATACTACATGCATACTACATACATACTACATGCATGCTACATACATACTACATGCATGCTACATACATACTACATGCTACATACATACCACATACATACTACATACATACTACATACTACATATATACTACATGCATGCTACATACATACTACATGCTACATACATACTACATGCTACATACATACCACATACATGCTACATACATACTACATATATACTACATACATACTACATACATACTACATGCATACTACATGCATACTACATGCATACTACATGCATGCTACATACATACTACATGCTACATACATACCACATACATACTACATACATACTACATACATACTACATGCTACATACATACTACATATATACTACATGCATGCTACATACATACTACATGCTACATACATACCACATACATACTACATACATGCTACATACATACTACATATATACTACATGCATGCTACATACATACTACATATATACTACATGCATGCTACATACATACTGCATGCTACATGCATGCTACATACATACTACATACATACTACATGCTACATACATACCACATATATACTACATACATACAATACATTCATACAATACATACATAGGCATACAGTACATATAACATAGAGTAACATACTTACCAATACTTGTCACATTGTTCCCCGAAGCCATTGTCTTTTCCGGAATAAATATTAACATAACAAACCACAAAAATACTCACCCACGATCCGAAGCAGTCCACGAGTGTGTCCCACGACGATCTTGGGTAGAGAACTGCAGCATCAGATGATGCTGCCGTTCTCTACGGGCTGCAGGAATCCAATGACGGAAGGTAGGTATCCTTCCGCACTGTATTCCTCCGCCACTTAAAAAAAAAAAAGTCCCTAGTCTCACTTTATGCCATTGCTGTGTGGGAAATTCCCACACAGCAATGGCATAAAGTGAGACTAGGGACTTTTTTTTTTTTAAGTGGCGGAGGAATACAGTGCGGAAGGATACCTACCTTCCGTCATTGGATTCCTGCAGCCCGTAGAGAACGGCAGCATCATCTGATGCTGCAGTTCTCTACCCAAGATCGTCGTGGGACACACTCGTGGACTGCTTCGGATCGTGGGTGAGTATTTTTGTGGTTTGTTATGTTAATATTTATTCCGGAAAAGACAATGGCTTCGGGGAACAATGTGACAAGTATTGGTAAGTATGTTACTCTATGTTATATGTACTGTATGTCTATGTATGTATTGTATGAATGTATTGTATGTATGTAGTATATATGTGGTATGTATGTAGCATGTAGTATGTATGTAGTATGTATGTAGCATGCATGTAGCATGCAGTATGTATGTAGCATGCATGTAGTATATATGTAGTATGTATGTAGCATGCATGTAGTATATATGTATGAATGTATGTAGCATGTAGTATGTATATAGTATGTATGTGGTATGTATGTAGCATGTAGTATGTATGTAGTATGTATGTAGCATGCATGTAGTATGTATGTAGTATATATGTAGTATGTATGTAGCATGTAGTATGTATGTAGCATGCATGTAGTATATATGTAGTATATATGTAGCATGTAGCATGTATGTAGTATGTATGTGGTATGTATGTAGCATGTAGTATGTATGTAGCATGCATGTAGTATATATGTAGTATGTATGTAGCATGTAGTATGTATGTAGTATGTATGTAGTATATATGTAGTATGTATGTAGCATGTAGTATGTATGTAGCATGCATGTAGTATATATGTAGTATATATGTAGCATGTAGCATGTATGTAGTATGTATGTGGTATGTATGTAGCATGTAGTATGTATGTAGCATGCATGTAGTATATACGTAGTATGTATGTAGCATGTAGTATGTATGTAGCATGCATGTAGTATATATGTAGTATGTATGTAGCATGCATGTAGTATATATGTATGAATGTATGTAGCATGTAGTATGTATGTAGTATGTATGTGGTATGTATGTAGCATGTAGTATGTATGTAGTATGTATGTAGCATGCATGTAGTATGTATGTAGTATATATGTAGTATGTATGTAGCATGTAGTATGTATGTAGCATGCATGTAGTATATATGTAGTATATATGTAGCATGTAGCATGTATGTAGTATGTATGTGGTATGTATGTAGCATGTAGTATGTATGTAGCATGCATGTAGTATATATGTAGTATGTATGTAGCATGTAGTATGTATGTAGTATGTATGTAGTATATATGTAGTATGTATGTAGCATGTAGTATGTATGTAGCATGCATGTAGTATATATGTAGTATATATGTAGCATGTAGCATGTATGTAGTATGTATGTGGTATGTATGTAGCATGTAGTATGTATGTAGCATGCATGTAGTATATACGTAGTATGTATGTAGCATGTAGTATGTATGTAGCATGCATGTAGTATATATGTAATATGTATGTAGCATGTAGTATGTATGTAGCATGCATGTAGTATATATGTAGTATGTATGTAGCATGTAGTATGTATCATGCATGTAGTATATATGTAGTATGTAGCATGTAGTATGTATGTAGCATGCATGTAGTATATATGTAGTATGTAGCATGTAGTATGTATGTAGCATGCATGTAGCATGTACTATGTATGTAGCATGCATGTAGTATATATGTGTTATGTATGTAGCATGTAGCATGCATGTAGCATGCATGTAGTATGTATGTAGTACGTATGTAGTATATATGTGGTATGTATGTAGCATGTAGTATGTATGTAGCATGTAGTATGTATGTAGCATGCAGTATGTATGTAGCATGCATGTAGTATATATGTAGTATGTATGTAGTATATATGTAGTATGTATGTTGCATGTAGTATTTATGTAGTATGAATGTAGCATGTATGTAGCATGTATGTAGTATGAATGTAGCATGTATGTAGTATGCATGTTGTATGTATGTAGCATGTAATTTTTTTTTTTTTTTTTTTACATTCAACACATTAGCCGGATGATAGGACTATTACTGTCCCATCATTGGCTAATGTGTCAATCACTGTCATGGTAGCAGGCATCGCCCGATGGGACTTGTAGTCCCATCGGACGATGCCTGCACAGACCCCCGAAGCCTGCACAGACCACCGGCAGGCCGGCACAGCCCCCCGGCAGGCCGGCACAGCCCCCCGGAGCCTGCTCAGCCCCCCGGCAGGCCGGCACAGCCCCCCGGCAGGCCGGCACAGCCCACCGGAGCCTGCACAGACCACCGGCAGGCCGGCACAGCCCCCCGGCAGGCCGGCACAGACCACCGGAGCCTGCACAGACCCCCTGGCAGGCCGGCACAGCCCCCCGAAAGGCCCGTACAGACCCCAGAGAGGCTGTACAAGGGCAGGAAAGGGTTTTTCTTATTCCGATACCGGAAGTCCCATAGACTTGAATGGGACTTCCGGTATCGGAATCGGCGATACCGATACTTTTTTTAAAGATCGGCCGATATCATCCGATACGATACTTTGACGTATCGGACGGTATCGCTCAACTCTATACATAATTCTTCAATTTATTTAATGCGTTGCCTACAACTATCATCAGTGCAGCTGCGAGGATGATCATAGTTGTAGTCAGCAACAAGTGGCTAGGAAAAGTTCTAACTGTACTGCTTTTTGCAGCCGCCGGAGAACTTCATTTGGATATGTGTCACACAGATGTCATCCATGTGTCATCAGTGTGCATGTGTGCGGCACGCTTTTCCTCCATGGTGCCAGGAAAAAAGGACATCTATCTATCCATTTATCTCTGTTCCTCATAGCTATCTATCCCTATCTTTGAACATCTTTAATACATAATTCTTCAATTTATTTAATGCGCTGACTACAACTATGCCATCCATGTGTCATCAGTGTACATGTGTGCAGTATGCATTTTCTATGTAGTTCCAGAGAAAAAGGACATGCTTGACATGTGTGCTCCACCATTGAATACAGTGGGTATGCGTGTGTCTGTATTTGTGGTCCTTAAAAAAGGGACAGCATACAGACATAAAAAAACGGACGTGTGAAGGGGGCCTTAGAGTGTAAAGGCATCAACTAGAAATGAGAAACACAAAGGCTCCTCCTTTCTTGGTTTGCCTGAAGAATGTCTCTGTGTGACTGAAAACTGGGAATATTTTCATCTTCAAGGTTTTTTTTCCATTTAGATGGTCTACACTGCACATCGTATGCCCTTAAATACATACATGTCAATCTTACAGAGGAACAACTTAGCCATTGTAAATCCCACTGGTTCTCATTAACAATAGCATGCTACCCAAACAGCAACAGACAAGAAAACATGGATTTTCCTGTCTTTTCATCTTGTCTTTCCGTTTTTTTGGACCACAGCACAGAATCAATACGTTCAATTCAATTTAGCTTCTAAATGGGCTAATCATTCACAAAGCCTCTAAGATTAAAAGGGTCAGGTAACTTCTGAACTGAGTAATCCTTTTATTGTAGTGGTTTGATTGAGGTGACCAATCGATTAGGAGTTTTATTGATGATATTTTACAATATTATGGACTACTTTAAGTTTCTCTAAATTGCAATGTAAGACGAAGTATAAAACTGACTCGCCATATCTACCGGGCTGATAAAATATCTAATACCCCATCTGATATTAACATGGTTTAGCTTCTGTTTTATTGAACACTTGACAAATAAAGTTAAGTACACTAAGATCTATGAGCTTTTTATTGTTCTCCAGTTCCATATATTTTCCACCCTGAGGTGGCTTAAAAGGTTTGGGTAAATAACACTTGGGTGATAAAGAACATGAAGGGCTCTAATGTGGACTGCAAAAATCCATTCCCAAGGTCTTTCCAATAGAATTGTTTGTATGTTTTATACAATCCATATAAACTTAATTCTGACTGCCTGAAAGGCAGAGAAGCATAAAAGGGTATTGAATATTTGAAATATGAATACACTTAATATCTCATAGATGCAAGTCTCACCTCTAGGAGACAAAGCTATCTCAAGAACCAATGTCCTCCAACCTCTTTACCTCTGGTTGAAGATGCTATAAAGCTGTTTGAAAAGAGACAACATGGAAGCAGATACAATGGCTCTTGTATACACTGTATATATTTTTACAAAAATGTGCTTAATATTTGTACAAAAATCCCAAGTTAGAAAAAAACAAAATAAACAAATATACTGCAGTACATAAATAAATGGAATTAGTTCATGAAAATAATATAGGGTGCTTAGTTAACATAATTTTGATTAAAAAAAAACGTAAAAGCCATCCCACCACATCAAGGTGAGTCTATTTGGGATGGTCTTCACCTTTTATAACAAAGTCTTACCATTTGTCAAGTGATGTAATGTGAATAAAGGCTGAGAAGGACTGAGACTTGGCTAATGGACTCCCAACCATGGAGAACAACATGACTGCAATGTCCACCTTGTCTTTATGGTATTCAGGGTCAATTCTCTATTGTTTAGGAAATCCTTACAAACTACTGTACCTGACCCATTAGTTTTCTTAGCTTTTCTTTTAAGGTACTAGTTATATGCTATGGCACATCTCTTTATGTGTGTATATTCTCTGAGTAAACACTATGGGACATGAGTTTAAGCATATTTAACTGACTTACATCAAAACTACCCAATAATCTAAACACTCCTCTTGTTGTGACTAGAGATTTCCAGAGAAAAGCTTTCTTTCTAAAGGAGTGGTGCGCAGACAATATATGGGCCCTTTTCAGTCTTAGGCTACTTTCACACATCGGGTTTTCGGCGTCAGGCGCGATCCGGCGTCGTGCCGGAATGCCGGATCCGGCAAATGTTTTGTAAAACCTGATGTGCCGGATCCGGTTTTCTGCTGGATCCGTCTTGTTCTTGACAGACAAAACCGGATCCGTCTCATCCGGTTCATCCCTTTTTCTATCCGTTTTTCGACGGATTACGCCGGATCCGGTTTTTAAAATTGACCCTTGTGGCCTTCCGAACGGGATTGGCTACTGGAAAACTATATATAGCATGTTCCTACAGCCCTTCTTTGACAGGTTGTAGAGGAGAAAGTGCAGGTTGGAGAGAAGAGCAAGTTACTGGCGAAGATGGATGTTCTGATACCTTCTGTACCAACAGTATATACCTTTGCCAACCAAAGTTGGCTATCTTGTCATGGTCTCTATTTTTAGCTTTAGGCCACAGGTGTGTACCTGGTTGTGTTTTATGCAAAGTATTTCACCTTTTAACAAAAGTTGTGTACATTGTTAGGAAATCACCAACAATAAACACAACTTTTCAGGTGAAATACTTTGCTTCAAACACAACCAGGAACACAACTGTGGCAAAAAGCTAAAATTTACCCACAGTTATATACCTGGTTTTGAATACCTTTTTACCTTTTAAATACCCTGTATTTAACCTTTTTTTTAAACATATTTCGCCGCAGAAAGAAATGACAGACAACCAGTGTAAACAATAATTTAACTTTTATTTAAAATATTTTTTTTTGTGTAAACTGTTTTTAAAGTTAAAAAAACTTTTTTAATAAAGGTTTGAAACCAACCAAATGGGCATTTTTATTACAAAAAAAACATTATAACTCGGTGTAGTGTGGGGTGGAAATACTGCTGGAGGGGCTGCGGGACACTTCGACAATGGGAGTGTGGAGAGAGGACTGGGATCGTTGTGGGGAAGGAACAGTTAGAGGTGATGGTGTGGAAAAAGCTACAGAATGGGTGGACATGTGGGAGGCAGAAGAGGTGGTGGGCGGTGGAGTGGAGGGTTGGGCAGGGACTGTAGGAGCAGATGATGTTGATGGAAAGTTGTATGGGGAAGGAGTTTGGTACAGGGAAGGAGTTTGGTACGGGGAAGGAGTTTGGTACGGGGCAGGTTGATGGAAGTGGGGAGATGTCTGGTACTGGGGAGGTTGCTGGTACTGGGGAGGTTGCTGGTACTGGTGAGGTTGCTGGTATGTAATAGGAGGGGGAGGATGGAAAGTGGCTGGAGGGGGTGCAGATGTAATAGGAGGGGGAGGATGGAAAGTGGCTGGAGGGGGTGCAGGTGGAGGAACTACAGTGGTGGGAGGTGGAGGTTGGGAGGTAACCTGCTGTAGAGCACCGTGGCACGAATGCATTACATGCATCTGCTGGGTAGGAGATAGTGTTGCCATGCGCTCCACAACAGACCTGAAAAAGGTGTGGTTTGGCGAAGATCTTGCTTCTGAATGCATGGTTTGCAGAAGTGTCTTCACCTCCAGAATGCTGGAGTTGATCTGCTGAAAGCCTGCGGAGATTTGCTCTGACAAGACTTTTAGACAGTTCTGGAAAGATGCATTCAGATGCAAGAACTCTGGCGCATAACTCTTTTCCTGACCCCTCTGCCGCTGCCGCCCAGTACCCGCAGGTGTACTAGAGGTGGCAGGGGCAGAAGGGTGGGGTAAAGGGAAAGCGATCTCCTCACCAGCAGCTTCATGCAATGTAGGCGGCCACGATGCTCCTGTGCTGGTGGATGGGACAGATGGGTCGAATGTGTGGGAAGGCTGGGAAGGTGCAGATGTACCGGGGCGGTCGAAGTGTCCCTCGGTGCCGGTCTCCTCAGGGATCGCCTCAGAAGGGTCCAATCATGCAGGCTCTCGAGTGCTGCTCACCATGCTGTGGAATAAAGAGGAAAAAAAAACAATTAAAATACTGACATGGTATGGCCCTGGCTGAAAAAAAAAAGTTACATCTAACATTTTTTTTCACATGTGGTGTGTAATATTTACCTTCTAGTGACCATTGTTTTCCGGAGGAACGACAGGACTTGTGCGTACTTGTACTTGCTCCTGCGTCCTCCAGATCCACTCGGGGCCCGCATCTCTTTATTGAACTCCTTCTTGAAACGATCCCTCACAGACCGCCACCGATTCACAATTCTGTTCCCTGAAACGAGAAAGGAGTGGTTAGTATACAACATCAGTGTTTCCCAAACTCCAGTCCTCATGGTCCCCAGGGGTCATGTTTTCAGGATTTCCATAGTAAGTAGAAATCATGAACACATGATCCGTGGGGACCACGAGGACTGGAGTTCGGGAAACACTGGTTTACATCAAGCAACCGGTACTGTATATACTTACGCTCTTTAATCTGGGCCCGAGCATCGAGGTCCTCCCAGCGGCCCACAAGGAGCGAACAGATTTCCTCCCAGAGTCGTCGGGTAACGATAAGGTCAGCATGGCGGCGGTCAGCCATATTCCAGAGCGGCTCCCTTTCTCTGACGAGATCGATGAGGTGTTCCACATCGAGTCCTCCATCCTCACCGTCAGAGTTGGGAGCACGCTGTGAAGGCTGTTAAAGAAAAAGACAAAAATAACATAATTAGCCTCCACAAAAGAAATGAAATAAAAAGTGCAAAAAAACAAAGCAAAAATATTTATACTTACACGCTGGTGACCGCCGCGTTGCTGTGGCCGACAACCCTGGGAGGCACTGCGAGGACCTCTTGGCCGAGCACCAGATTGGGAAGACTAGAGAAGAAAACAAAAAATGTTATGTCTTTGGATGTAGGCATTTGTTTGCTGTGTGTGGTCTGTAGAACATTGTTTTCTATGTGTTGTGTGTAGTGTGATGTTGTGTTTCTGCGTTTGATGCAAAAAACTTACCAATTGTGAGCCCACTCCAAGTGTCTGTCCACCCCTTCCTTCTTCTTCTGGGAGCTCCTCTTCATCTTGTGAATCCTGTTTTGAAATAAAAGGCAATGAATAGACATATATTTACAGAGATGATGGATTTTGGAAATAAAAACTTACCGTCCAACGCTGACGATGCGAGGGAGGGCTCCCAGAAGATGATGTGCTGTCTTCCTGGTGGCCACATGCCTGTGGGTGGTGTTCCAGCTGCTGCCATTGCTGCTGCTGCTGCTGCATCTATTGGGCGGCTGTTGAATAAAGAGAAACAAAGGGCCAATGAATATCTTGATATTCAATAGCCCTAGTTTGGAGGAATGGGGGATTTGATAATTACCATCTCTCATCTGCTGCTGGCCTCCCCTCCTCAGCATGTTCCATTTGCTGCTCCATTTGGGGTGGTGGTGGTGCTGATGGTGCTGCAGTGGTCTCCTGCCTTCTCCTGCGCTTGGTTGCTTTCTTGGGTGGCATGTTGGGTGTGGCTGTGGGTCCCACTGTCTTGCTTTTATATATGTCTTGTGGGCAGAGCTACTGAGCATGCTCAGACCAAAAAACCCGGATCCGGCTACCGGATCCGGCTTTCGCTGGATCCGGCGCATTGCGGCGCTCATAGGCTTTCATTGTGTGAAAAAGCCGGATGCGCCGGATCCGGAGTGTCCGGCTTTTTCGCCGGAGACAAAAAACGTTACAGTAGCTGTTTTTTCCAGACGCCGGATCGCGACACATTGCCGGATCCGGCGAAAACCAGATGAAACGCATGGCCATCCGGCGTGATCCGGCGCAAATGCAAGTCAAAGGGGGGGGAACCGGATCCAGCATTGCATTTTGCCGGATCCGGTTTTTGTCAAAAGCGCCGGATCGCGTCTGACGGCGAAAACCTGATGTGTGAAAGAGGCCTTATGTCTCATATTTATCCACAATCGCTAACCATCGTCTTTCAAAGCATGAACTGAATTGGTTTCATCACATAAAAAGCTCAAATGAAATACCGGAAGAAAAGAATTCTGGGTAAGTGGGAAAGCGATAAAAGAAAAAAAATGTCCTTTGAACTAAGAAAAAATTCCAGACGAGCACTACATCATTAGTACAATCTATTTAATCCATTTAGGAGTGTTGACTGCGGAAACCAACTTAATTATGTCTAAAATAAACACTTTACTGTTTGGTTATGTATCAAAGAAACAGGGCTGTCTTAGCTTGAAGGTCATGTGCACGAGGTACATAATTTCTACGCTTAGCCGTCTTTACTTGTTCATTTTTCAGTACTTTGAATTTAAGAAGCTACTTTGTAACACAGACTCAAAATACAAAAATGCAAAATATCAACCAAAATATGGAAGCATGCTAAGTTTTTTAATTTTCTTTTTTTTGGACCTTTTTTTAGCCTAAATTTCCATCAATGCAGGGTAACGTAACATTTTACGTATGACCTTATCCTAATGTACGGCGTCAGCCAAACTTTGGAAAGACTTGATGATTTTTAATCTTCGGAAAGACTTGATGACTCGTTGATTTCTTCAGGAGAATGATGAGAGAATGTTCAGAGATTGTGTAGCAAGGGAGGAGCAAGTGAGCTCTATCTTTCACCTATTGCTATTGGTGGACCCTGTGTTATCTGCCCAATATTTATAATAGTACAGCTCACCCCTTTTCTGTCATCCTCCTGGATATTGGATTCTCCTCTTGCGCACGGATTTGACTTTGGCTCCAGCCAGATTGAAAGTAATGCAGAAAGTGGTGAGGTTGATCTAGCAACTATGGGCAGTAGAATAAAAAAAAAAGCAGTTTATGCTATACACATTAAAAAACAGTGCAGCATGTTGTAGCCACAGGGCCAAACTTTAGAAACATGCCATCCATGACTAAGGCTTCCTATATCTGAAACACTATAGCATTCTACTGGCCATAGTCGCTGGATTAACCTCACCACTTTCTGCAATCTTTATAATAAACATATTACATTGCATAGCAACCTCAGAATTAATGATAAGGAGATGGGCTGCTGTCCTTGGCCCCAGTAGGCTCTGGACAAAATGAAATATGATCTCTACAAAAATGGTTGTGCTTAGCAGGAAAGGTACAAATTGGACGATATCAGGATGTTTTTAGTATTGATAAAGACATGAACAATAATTTAACATAAATATGTGGTCCACGTTGTCTGAGCTGGGACTAAAGTAGAGTGAAAATGCCTGAAGTCACATTTTCAAAGCTATTTTCAGCAGTATCTGACTATGAAAGCTTTCATGAATCTCCTCCATTAGATTAAGGATTTATGAAACCTGGTGCAAAAAAATGGATTAGTGACTCATTGTATCAGGATTTAAGTTTTCATTTTTAAGAGACACTTTTGAAAAAAGATCAACCAAACTGATTTCTTTGTTCAACTACGCTATTTTCTCCTTTTGGTTAATGTCTGCTGGGTGCAAATTGGGACGTTTGATTCTACCCTGTTATGTAATATATCTCACAAGAAGAAAGTGGCATCTTCTTTAACTTGCAGCAATCTGTAGCCACTTTACCCTGACTGCATATCCTCCCTTGTGAGCTACAAAATCTAGAATGGGTAGTTAATACTATGTAGAGTATAGATAGCAAGGGGCAATCTGTAGCATGTGAGACCACAACAGATAAGAGTGAGGCGGAAACATCTAAAAACCTCAGGGCATACAGCACATTACTCAGGAAAGAGCCCACTCACTCATTGTAAGCAGCAGAAAAAATGCATTCTCATATTACAAAGACTAGGAAAAGACCCCAGCTGTAAAAGGTGGCACAAAAAATGTCTGACTCCCTTACATCTAAGGCCCACAGTAAGATGACGTTCACAAGTTCAGTACTTGGTCAATATTTTACCTGAGTGTTTGTAACTAGTGTTGAGCGAGTATACTTGTTACTCGAGATTTCCCGAGCATGCTCGGGTGATCTCCGAGTACTTGGATGTGCTCGGCGATGTATTCAGGTTGGCTAGCAGCCACAAATCATGCAGCTATGGTGACAG
Source organism: Dendrobates tinctorius (assembly GCF_039654945.1). Taxonomy (NCBI): domain Eukaryota; kingdom Metazoa; phylum Chordata; class Amphibia; order Anura; family Dendrobatidae; genus Dendrobates; species Dendrobates tinctorius. The sequence goes on along the minus strand of NW_027361699.1, from coordinate 1,162,297 downwards.
AAATGAAATCTCTGAGCACATCCAAATACTCGGAGATCACCCGAGCATGCTCAGGAAATCTTGAGTAACGAGTATGGCATGCCCACCAGGGCCATAGGGTACTCAGAACCGGGTCGGACAGTTCTTTGGGGAAGTCATGGGGCCATGACCTGACTCTGTGTCCCTGGCTGTGCCGTAAAATGGGGAATATGTATATGGGATTTGATGTGACGCCACCTGTGGTGTTCAGCAACGGATGGCTGATGCTGCTAAAGGAGACCGCTGGGGCTGATGGTGACGCAGCTGGGATGGTTCTGCTCCCCACAGGTGGAGCAGGGCCCCAGGGCTACCGGTTCCGTTTATGTCAAGCTTCGTGTACCTTGTGGTGCAGGACTCAGGGCGCAAGATATCACTGGAGGACACAAGGGCTCTAGTTTTCTTTTCCTTTACTTGATGATTGATAGTACAGACCGGGGCCCTGGTAACAGATCATAAAGGAGAGCGGGGAAGCCTGGAAGCAATTTTGGATACACCTTGCCAGGTAGGTACAAAGGTCTTCCTTCTGCGCTGACCTCCCTTTTTCCTTGCTGCCTAACAGCTCACACTCCTGCTGCTAACTGTCTCTTTCTGTTTTAAAAACAAACCATTGCCCGCATGGCAGGCAGCTCGAGTCTATCACAGGTGCCGCTCCTTTGTGTTTGCTCCAGGCTCTGGTATGCTGCTGTGCCACCAGGTATTAGATCAAGCCAGGAGACCTGCAGTCCCCTGCCCTTTGGATTTAGCTGCCGGGACTTCAGTACCCATGCCACCATGGACTCCGGTATCCAGTTATTAGCGGTCAGCTCTGGGGCGAGTTTAATCACAGCTCCACTCCCCAGGTTCTGCTCCACTTCTCTCCCACTGACACCTGGTAAGGGGACCCCCTTGCTTCCTGGCATGACATTACTCCCTGTGAGGAAGGCAATGCCACTGTGGCAACTAGACTCCTGGGGTGCCACAAGTATACTCGCTCATCACTATTTGTATCCCAAAACAAGGAGCGGAGCAATCAGAGGAAAAGTATAATAGAGACACGTCACCACTTCTGTATTTATCACCCACTCCTGATTTTGGCTTACAAACACTGAGGTAAAATGCTGACCAAACACTGAGAGTCTGAAGGTTACCTTATACACATATACAGCTGCTTATAGCTGGCCATGTACAAAAGTGCCAATGTTATGTATGAGAAGAAAGTCCTCTGATATTTCTGGAGTTGGCCTATCTCCAGAAGAATCAAGTGATTGGCAGTCAGAAATCGGACATGTGTGATTGGTATCTTCCCCAGCATTGGTTGTCCAGGGTGCCCTAATACTTTAGAAGGTACACAGAATTGATAGGGATCTCACCGACTAAAAAATTTCCTTTACTCCTTAAACATAAAAACAAGTGAAAGCGGCACAGCAAGGGAGGGATCCTGACCCTATGAGCCTCTGACACTGCTCATATGCTTTGATCTTTCATATACATTACACATTAGACTGTCAGCCAATCCCCTTGATATCTGCAGTTTTTCACAACATTAGTCCAATTTGCATGGGAGCCTTAATGAGCATACTCTTAATGATTTATCATACACAACCTTATAATATGATATTCCAAGTTGGTATACAGATCAGGCTATGTGTACGTATACAAATTTCAAAGCTCAATAACTCCACTGTAGTTTTAGATCATCTGTGCTGTTATATAAATGAGGAAATAATCCTACCTTTACTAAATCATTGCAGCAAAAATCATTTTTTACAATTTATAATTTCATGTGAATTAATGTTCACCAGAAAAGCTGTTTTAATTTACTGCACATAAATACATTAATGTTATCAGCACCATGCCATAAATTCAAGCGCCATGTCCTTTGTAGTTCGGGCACTGCACTAAGTCTCACTGTGGGCTACATTTAATATCTTTTTCTTTGTCTGTACAGAGAACAGATTAAGACAAACTCAGTCAAGTCATATAAGCTCCCTTAGGAAATGAAGGCTAGATTTTTGAAATATACACAAGTTGTCTGCCTGTGACATTCAGGCTTGAGTGTGACACACAGTTATTTTCTGTCAGCCAGAGAAATGTAACAAAGAATTTTTATGCGTTTGTCTGTTTGTGTAGAAATAAATATACATAGGTTGTATATGTATGCACGGCTATATATATATATATATTTAATGTTACATTTATGTGTATATACTGTATATATGGGGGCATAATATATAGAGCATCTTATGGGGCAGCATATGGGGGCATAATATATGGAGCATCTTATGGGGCAGCATATGGGGGCATAATATATGGAGCATCCTATGGGGTTATCATATGGGGCATAATATATGGAGCATCTTATGGGGCAGCATATGGGGCATAATATATGGAGCATCTTATAAGGGCAGCATATGGGGGCATAATCTATGGAGCATCTTATGGGGCAGCATATGGGGGCATAATCTATGGAGCAACTTATGGGGGCAGCATATGGGGCATAATCTATGGAGCATCTTATGGGGGCAGCATATGGGGGCATAATCTATGGAGCATCTTATGGGGGCAGAATATGGGGCATAATCTATGGAGCATCTTATGGTGCAGCATATGGGGGCATAATCTATGGAGCATCTTATGGGGCATAATCTATGGAGCATCTTATGGGGCCACAACCTTTATGGAGCAGCATATGGGGCATATTATTCTATGGAGCATCTTATGGGGCCATTATTAACCTTTGTGCAGCATTATATGGGGAGTATTTTGTATAGAGCATCTTATAGGGCCCATCATGAATTGTATGGAGCATTATATGGAGCTCCTTATTCAATATGGATATTCAATAACATTTAACTTACTGATGTCTCAATTATTTTCACTTTTATTGGTATCTATTTTTATTTTTGAAATTTACCAGTAGCTGCTGCATTTTCCACCCTAGGCTTATACGCGAGTCAATAAGTTTTCTTAATTTTTTGTGGCAATATTAGGGGGATTGGCTTATACTCGGGTCGGCTTATACACGAGTATATACGGTAATTAATTTGTATTTTATTCCATGAAATAAGTATTTGATACAATAGAACAACAGAATAGCTAAGGATTTTCTATTGGGCTCAGGTCTGGAGACTGGCAGGGCAACTCCAGGACCTTGAAATGCTTCATATGGAGCCACTCCTTGGTAGCCCTGGCTGTGTGTTTTGGGTCTTTGTCATGCTGGAAGACCCAACCTTGACCCATCTTCAATGCTCTTAATGAGGGAAGGAGGTTGTTGGCCAAAATCTCGTGATACATTATATAACCTCATCCATCCTCCCTTCAATGCAGTGCAGTCGCCATGCCCCTTTTACAGAAAAACACGGCCAAAGTCTGATGTTTACCCCACCATGCTTCACGGTTGGGATGGTGTTCTTGTTGTTGCACTCATCTTTCTTCTTCCTCTAAACACAGTTTTTGGAGTTGATATGAAATAGTTCTACTTTGGTCTCATCTGATCAAATGATCTTCTCCCATGCCTCCTTTGGATCATCCAGATGGTCATTGGCAAACTTCAAATGAGCCTGGACATATGCTGGAGTGAGCAGGGGGACCTTGTGAGCCCTGCAAGATATTAATCCCAGAAGGTGAAGTATGTTACTAATGGTAATGTTTGAAACTATGGTCCCAGCTCTCTTCAGGTTATTGTCCAGGTCCTCCCGTGCAGTTCTGAACTGATTCCTGACCTTTCTCAGAATCATCCTTACCCAACGAGGTGAGATCTTGCATGGAGCCACAGACCGAGGAAGATTGACAGTCATCTTGTGTTTCTTCCATTTTCTAATAATTGTGCCAACAGTTTTTGCCTTCTAATGAAGCTGCTTGCCTATTCTCCTGCAGCTCATCACAGCCTGATGCAGGTCTACAATTTTGTCCTTGGTGCCCTTAGACAGCTCTTTGGTCTTGGCCATGGTGGAGAGGTTGGAGTGTGAATGATTGAGTGTGTGTGGACAGGTGTCTTTTATACAGGTAATGAGTTCAAACAGGTGCAATTAATACAGATAATGAGTGCAGAGAAGGAGGGCTTTTAAAAAAAATGCTAACAGGTCTGTGAGAGCCAGAATTCTTGCAGGTTGGTAGGTGATCAAATACTTAATTCATGCAATAAAATGCAATTTAATTATTGAAAAATCATACAATGTGCGTTTCTGTTTTTTATTTTTAAATTCTGTATCAAACAGTTGAAGTATACTTACTATAATAATTACAGATCTGCACATTCTTTGTTCAGTATAAACTTATTTCCCTCACCCACAAAGCCCTCCATGGTTCAGCACCACCCTACATCTCCTCCCTTGTTTCAGTATACCACCCTACCCGCGCCCTCCGTTCTGCTGATGACCTGAGGTTAGCATCCTCAATAGTCAGAACCTCCCACTCCCATCTCCAAGACTTTACACGTGCCGCGCCAATTCTTTGGAATGCACTTCCCAGGTCAATACGTTAGTCCCCAATCCCCACAATTTTAAGCGTGCCCTGAAAACACATTTATTCAGACTGGCCTATCGCCTCAACACATTAACCTAATCTATCCCTGTGTGGCACAGCCAAAAGTTTTACCATAACCAGATTTCCCGCATCATGTTCCCACATGCTTTATGCATCCATTAGCCCTCTGTGTCTCTACTGTCACACACTTAACATTATGGCTGGTCCATACAATCAGGGAAACTGTTACCACCCACCTTTCATGTCTACCTCTTTCCTCATAGACTGTAAGCTTGCGAGCAGGGCCCTCATTCCTCTTGGTATTTGTTATAATCTACTGTATGTGATTATTGTTATGCTGTAATGTCTATTGTCTGTACAAATCCCCTCTGAAATGTAAAGTGCTGCGGAATATGTCGGCGCTATAAAAATAAAATTATTTATTATTATTATTATTATTATTATTATTATTATTATAAGTGGGAAAACTTGTGAAATCAGCAATGTATCAAATACTTATTTTTCCCACTGCATATACATTTTTTTTATAACAGTAAATTATATAAATAATTTGCTAAATGCAAACATTCACTTTTGATCTAATCAGAATACAACCACAGCATTTTGTTAGTATTTTTTTGTGCAATAAATACAAGGCTTGATTCACATTTGATAATGTTGCTGTTGATGGAACATGATAATCTCATCTAAGACTTGTGAGACACCGATGATTCATAATGAAATTGCCGCACTACCTCCACATTGTCATTGTATCCCCATGAGAAAAAAAGTGAGCTTGCAACCATCAAAGCTAGAAAATTATGTAAGTTTGCTTTGGATGTTTTTTCATAGGTAAATATACACAGTAAATTGTAGTAACAGTTCATTTATACCAGAACTCATGGACATAAATTAATAACAGGCAAGGTAAAATAAAGACTTTTCATTAGCCATTGGTGTCTGTAAGAAAATCGTCCATTTTTAGCCAAGCAAGCTTGATGGGTTAGTCCTGTAAAATAAAAAGGCTATATGTCTGTCATAATAATTTAAAAACAGATTAATTTAATGTACTACATACCAATTAAAATTATGTAAATGATAGTCATTAAGAGTAGAGCAGTATTGCACGCATCAGCAGTTTAATACACATGTAAATTCCTTCCTTCTCAAAAACGGTGTAAATATATTACGATGGAAATGATATTTGTAGGATATTTTAATATGACATATTGCATAGTATGCAATATTTTAAGAGGAAAATACATACAGTGGCATGTAAAAGTGTAGGCACCTCTAGTGAAAATTACTGTTATTGTTAACAGGTAAGCAAGCTGAAGATAAAATGATCTCTAACAGGTCTAATGTTAAAGTTGACACATTTCTTAGAAAAAGGAAAATGGGTTGATGCAAAAGTTTGGGCATCCTTGGAGATTTGTGTGCTCATATAGCTTTGAACAATTTTTCAGACCTTAAATAGCCTGTTGGAATTATGGCTTGTTTACTATCATCATTACGAAAGGGCAGGTGATAAAAATTTCTCAGCCTTATAAAAGCCCAGTCTCTTCTAACCTTGTGCCATAAAACAGCAGTCATGGGTTCTTCTAAGCAGCTGCGTAGCCTTCTGAAAATGAAAATGGTGGAGGCCCACAAAGCAGGAGAAGGTTATAAGAAGATATAAAAGGATTTTCAAGTTGCCCTTTCCTCAGTTCAAAATGTAATTAAGAAATGGCAGTTAACAGAAACAGTGGAGGTCAAGATAAGGTCTGGAGGACCAAACAAAATTTCAGTGAGAGCTGCTCATAGAATTGCTAGAGAGGCAAATCAGAACCCCGGCTTGACAGCAAAGAACTTCAGAAAAATTTAGCAGACTCTGGAGTTGTGGTACATTGTTCTACTATTTAGAGACACCTGCACAAATATGGCCTTCATGGAAGAGTCCTCAGAAGAAAGCTCTCCTGCATCCTTACCAAAAAATTAAGTGTCAAAGGTATGCAAAAGAACATGTAAACAAGTCTAATGCATTTTGGAAATAAGCCCTGTGCACCGATGAGGTCTAAATAGAACTTTTTGGCCACAATGATCAAAAGGTACGTGTGGAGAAAAAAAAGCTTAGAATTTCAGTAAAAGAAAAGCTCACAAACCATTAAGCATGTAGGTGGATCAATCATGCTTTGGGGTTGTGTTGCATTCAATGACACTGGGAACATAGAGGTGTAATTCACACACTACCTATGCTTCCTGGTAGTGTGATGTAATGTGGTTCACTCCAAATATTCCAGAAAACATGGAGGCCAGAGGGGCTGTTGATAACTTTTACTTGTTGCACAAATACACAGGTACATCCAGGTAAACAATGATTTAGCAGAGATTCAATTCCAATACATCATTCACAGTTACTTTCAAGTATAGTTATGAAAACAGAAAAATTGTGCAGTGATTTCTGAATTCCAACTTCTGCTTAGATGCACAGTCCGAGGCTGTGGTTTCTCATTTAAAGGAGCTTTTGCTGCTTCCTTATCAGCTGCTTCAGTTTTCCTAGGCAACTACTCTTGTGCACAAAATGTCCACTTTTCTACCAAGCCCAGGATCTGGTCAAGTGGTCTAACCATGTGACCATATGGCCATTTAAGGAGAGCAAAGCTGCGCTTTACCCTTCACAACCTCATGATAGCAGAACATGATTAGAGATGGGTGGACACTTGGATGTTCGGGTCCAGCAGGTTTGGCTGAACAGTTACAAAAAGTTTGGGTACCAGAACAGTACTCAGACCCGAACCTGAACCTGGACCCCATTCACTTGAATGGGGAGCCCAAATATCCAGAGTTTGCTGCGCTCTAATGTGCATGGCAGCACGGCAAACACCGCTTCTGATCGACGGTGAAATCATCCCCGCCGGTCAGAGAGCCGTGGTTCCCATGCTGTAAAAAGACAGCTAGAGCATTCAGTTGTAATCAGAGATTTAAATCTCACCTCCAATCACTGGTGTCAGTTGATGGGACAACAGCTCTCATAATCCGACTCCTGCTACGCTAATTACAGTGAGAGCAGGAGCGGAGGATTAGAGTATTCATTAGCAGCTCCTGCGCTGTAAATAAATAATTAAATAAATAAATAAATATTTAAAAGAAAACAAGCATGGGTTCCCCTGTATTTTTGCTACCCAACCAGACAAAACTCACAGCTGGGGGCTGCAACCCTCAGCTGTCAGCTTCAGCAAGGCCCTGTAATGGTGGCAAGTGGGGTTCATATTTGTGGGGTTGATGTCACCTTTGTATTGTCAGGTGACATCAAGCCCACAGCTTAGTAATGGAGAGGTGTCTATAAGACACCCTCTTTCTCCTTTAATAAAAATAAAATAAAAAAACAGCAATATACCATATCTATCTGTCATTCTGTCCCACGATGTGATCCATGTCTGGAGGGATAAACAGTTTTCAACCTGGACGGTGCAAAGATGTGTCCGTCTAGGCTGAAAGCCACTGGTGACTGAACTGCTGCAAGAGCAGCCTCAGAGACGGGTGGTGACGTCATAGAGGTTACATTGGGTCACTGAGGCTCCACTCCCTGCTGGTCTGAACTTTGAATGAGAAAAACTCTCATGGTGCTAGCGGGGAGTTCACCGAGGTTACTTCAGTTCAGCCCGGCTGGGAACGCAGCCTCAGTGACGTCACCGCTAGTTACTCAGGCTGCGCTCACAGCAATTCAGTCACCATTGGTTTTCAGCCTGGAAGGACATGTACATGACAGCGCAACAAACACCCGGTGTTTGGGCAGCTGAACCTGAATAGTGACACAGACTTCCTGGTGAAGTCCGTGTTCGGTGTCCATACCTGAACAGTAGGTGTTCTGTATGGATGCTGGACTTTACTGTTCAGGTTTACCCATCTCTAAACACGATAAGTACATCACTCTATGCTTATACAGATGTGTAAAAAAAGTGTTTGCCCCTTCCTGATTTCCTATCCTTTTGCATGTTTGTCACACTTAAATGTTTCAGATCATCTAACATTTAAACATTAGACAAAGATAACACAAGAAAACCGAAAATGCAGTTTTTAAATGAAGGTCTTTATTATTAATGGAAAAAGAAATCCAAACTTACAGGACTCTGTGTGATCCCTGAACCTATAACTGGTTGGGCCACCCTTAGCAGCAGCAAGTTCAATCAAGAGGTTGCGATAACTGGCAATGATTCTTTTACAACTCTCTAGATGAGTTTTGGCCCACTCATTTTTGCAGAACTGTTGTAGTTCAGCCACATTGGAAGGTTTTCGAGCATGAACCGCTTTTTTAAGGTCATGCCACAGCATGTCAATCAGACTAAGGTCAGGACTTTAACTAGACCACTCCAAAGTCTTAATTTAGTTTTTCTTAAGCCATTCAGTGGTTGACTTGCTGGTGTGCTTAAGATCATTGTTCTGCTGCATAACTCAAGTTATGGTCACGAATAGACGACCAGACATTCTCCTTCAGGATTTATTGTTAGTCAGCAGAATTCATGGTTCCATTTACCACAGTAAGTCTTCCTGGTCCTGAAGCAGCAAAAGAGCCTCAGACCATCACACTACCACCACCATATTTTACTGTTGTTATGATCCTCCTTTTCTTAAATGTTGAGTTATTTCTGCTTCAGATGTAATGGGACATACACCTTCCATAAAGTTCAACTTTTGTCTCATCAGTCCATAGAGTATTCTCCCAAAAGTTTTGGGGATCATCAAGATGTTTTCTGGCAACACTGAGACAAGCCTTTATGTTCTTATTTCTCAGCTGTAGTTCTCATCTTGGACCTCTGCCATGCAGACCATTTTTGCCAGTCTCTTTCTTATGGTGAAGCCATGAACTCAGACCTTAACTGGGGCAAGTGAGGCCTACAGTTCTTTGAATGTTGTTGTGGTTTCTTTTCTGACCTGTTGGATGAGTCATCGCTCTATGGGTAATTTTGGTCAGCCGGCCACTCCTGCAAAGGTTCACCCTTGTTCCATGTTTTCGCCATTTGTGGATAATGGCTCTCACTGTGGTTCACTGGAGTCCCCAAGCTTTAGAAATGGCTCTATAACCTTTTCCAGACTGATGGATGCCAATTACAGTGTTTCTTATTTGTTCCAGAATTTCTTTTTATAGAGGTATGATATCTAGCTTTTGAGTTATCTTTTTGTCTACTTCACATTGTCAGGCAGGTCCTAATTAAGTGATTTCTTGATTGAGAAAAGGTGTGGCAGTAATCAGGCCTGGGTGTGGCTAGGGAATTTGAACTCCGCTTCCCAAAGATGTGATAAACCACAGTTAATTTATGTTTTAAGGAAGGGGGGCAATCTATTTTACTCACGCTGTAGGTGTGGATTTTTTTACCTTAATAATAAAGACCTTCATTTAAAAACTGCACTTTTTCACACAACTGTATAAACCACTTCTATGTATTGAATTCTCATGTACAATGTGAACATTGTGCAAACATAATGAGGTAGCTGCTAGCTTTACTACATTTTAAAAGCACGAATGCTACAACTTTTTACTTTTTACTTTTTACTTATTACAGAAGAAAGAATGGTTTCAATGCAATTTCAACAAATTCTTGATGCAAATATAACAACATCTGTAAAAAATCTGAAGTTGAAAAATGGATGGCTTCTACAAATGGATAATGATCTTAAACACATGTCAAAATCCATATTCGACTACCTCAAAAGGCGCAAGCTGAAGGTTTTACAATGGCCCTCACAGTCCCCTGATCTGAACATCATTGAAAATCTGTGGCTAGACCTCAAAATAGCAGTGTATGCAAGACAAAACAGGGATCTCACAGAACTGAAAGAAAAGGGGATGCTACTAGGCACTAACCATGCAGGGTTCCCAGACTTTTGCATCGGCCCTTTTTCATTTTTGTAATTTCTAAAATATAAAAGATAAAAATATATATATTTTTTACTAAAATACAAAAGAAATGTGTTATCTTTAATTTTAGGACTTTTAGAGATTACAGATCATAGAAAGATGATAGGTATAAGGAAATATGAAGAAACCTGACCAGCAGCTCCTAGGTGTGTACAGGTGGCAGCTGCAATAGCTGCGTTATATAGAAAAAGAAAACACAGCAGCACTCTACAGGAGCCAAGGTACATGCAAACACTGAAAACATTGAATCTAAATTGCATTATTATTCAGTAAGATGAACTTACAAAAATGAAGTTTCTTAGCGCATAAATTGGCCAATCCATGTGTGCCCATTAACCTCAGCAAGGTGACCTCCCTCTGATAGGTCCCTGTTCTACTGTTCATACCTCTCTTGAGCTATTAGCCTACAGTTAAATGGACAAAACATGTCTCTCCCGGGCCATGAGCCTACAGTACAAATGGGTAAGTAGTACTGATATACATCAATGGGAGGAGTGCAGAATCAGATAGGAAGCAGTCACACCTCCAACGGTGAAATATAAAGAAAAAACCTGATCGTAGATGATAGATAGATAGATAATAGAGAGCTACAAAGATAGATATTAGATAATAGATACATAGATAGATATATAATAGATAGACATTAGATAGATAATAGATAGATAATAGACACATAAATATCCCCAAAATAGGGGATGCACTCCAAAGTTAGATGGAAAAAAAATTTCAATTAGCATTTATCATGGTGTCTCTGCTCAAAATGGCGGTAACTATTGAGCTGAAACATAGCCAGATAATAATTAGATACATAGATGGTAGCTAGACCAACAGACAGACCGATAGAGCGATAAATCCATGGATTCCATTATTTTCCTGTGCTGATAGGAATCTGTAGCACATACTGCGTCTGTGTCATTGTAACCCAGGACTAATCAGTGCCTCGCTCCACAGTACAGACAGTGACATGTGATGGTAATTGTCCCGTGTTGCGATACTTTCATGACTTGTCTCACATGTGACATATGTATTAAACTTAGTGGGAAATGTCAGTTCTTATCACATCCTTCCTTGGCATTAATCATAAAGTAACCCAGCTGGGAACTTGTTGTAAGGACTGCCATTTATTTAGTTAGACAATGAATTCCTAAAGTTAAAAACCTTGGTTTGAGAGATGCTCAAAAAAAGTGAATATTTGGCATCTTAATGACTAAATCCGTTTCAGAATGCGATAAATTTGGAAATAATGTAGCTGAATATGATATCTAATTTATTATTGCTTTGCTAATACAGTGTTCTACATTTAGGAGCCAGAGATATAGTAGTGTGTAATGATATTGTGCGGAGGTATGTAATAATCGCTGATATCACCCCGCTCATTGATGGATTGCACATTCACCCAGCAGATGCCCGCTAGAATTGTTGTATTGTGTCTTTATTACATTTTTGCTAAACTCACAGATTATTTTCACACCCTGCAACACAGAACAAAATGTTGCACTATGGAAGCCATCAGCAATAAGTTTATCTGCTGCTGACAGATCTTATCATTCGCATGTGTCTAGGTAATAACGAAAGTGCACCATGGCTCCCTGTAGTGAATGGACTGTCACTCACTTACAATCCAAAGGCCCATTTCGAGGAGCCGCCAGTCAGGAAGAAACATTCCACATAGCATTGACATGCTCGTCCATCAGTTGATTGGATTGCCATTCATGGCCATAGTAAAGTCATCGCTTTCAGCAGCACATTGCCCTTTGTAAAAAGGAGATGATATTGCAGATAATGATATTGTATGTGCTCTTATAATGCTGCTCAGACTGTCTCAATGACCGCCGAACGGTTTGTGTTTTGCCAATCGGCAGTTGTTGAACAGATGTAAACGCACCTTAGTGTCAGTGTCATTTCAGAAGACCGAACAGTAGAATGTGTCTGCCTCTACACATAGTTCCCGCCTTCCCATCTCCCTAGGAAATTATATCTACTGCTCGTAAGATTCTCTCAGTAATGTGAGAATGTCTTCACTGAATACACGTTACCCATGAGAATGAAAGACCAGTGCTGGAGGTGAAAGAAACAAACTTATTTCATAAGATATACTACAAAGTTCATTAGTTTCTTGTGTACTATTTTGTGATGCAGTGGAGAAAAAAAGTATGTAGTCAGCCACTAATTGTGCAAGTTCTCCCGCTTGAAAAGATGAGAGAGGCCTGTAATTGACATCATAGGTAGACCACAACTATGAGAGTCAAAATGAGAAAACAAATCCAGAAAATCACCTTGTCTGATTTGGCAAGATTTTTTTTTTGCAAATTATGGTGGAAAATAAGTATTTGGTCATTAACAAAAGTTCATCTCAATATTTTGTTATATATTCTTTGTTGGCAATGACAGAGGTCAAACGTTTTCTGTAAGTCTTCACAAGGTTGGCACGCACTGTTGGTGGTATATTGGCCCATTCCTCCTAGATCTCCGCTAGAGCAGTGATGTTTTGGGCCTGTTGCTGGGCAACACAGACTTTCAAATCCTTCCAAAGGTTTTCTTTGGGGTTGAGATCTGGAGAATGGCTAGTCCACTCCAAGACCTTCATTTGCTTCTTATGAAGCTACTCCTTCATTACCCTAGCCGTGTGCTTGGGATCATTATCATGGTGAAAGACCCATCCATGTTTCATCTTCAATGCCCTTGCTGATGGAAGGAGGTTTGCAATCAAAATCTCATGATACATGCCCGCATTCATTCTTTCATGTACACGAATCAGTCATCCTGGTCCCTTTACAGAGAAACGGCCCCAAAGTATGTTGTTGTCACCCCCATGCTTCACAGTAGGTATGGCGTTCTTTCAATGCAACTAAGCATTCTGTTTCCTCCAAAGATGAAAACAGTTGTACTTTGGTTTCATCAGACCATATGACATTCTCCCAATACTTTTCTAGATAATCCAAATGCTTTCTAGCAAACTTCAGATGAGCCCGGAAATGTACTAGCTTAAGTAGGGGGACATGTCTGGCACTGCAGGATCTGAGTCCCTGGCGGAGTAGTGTGCTACTGATGGTAACCTTTGTTACAGTGGTCCCAGCTCTATGTAGGTCATTCACTAGGTCTCCCCATGTGGTTCTGGGATTTTTGTTCACTGTTCTTGTGATCATTTTAACCTCATGGGGTGAGATCTTGCGTGGAGTCACAGATTGAGGGAGATGATTAGTTGATTTCATAACACCAAGCTGCTTGTCTATTGCAGATTCAGTCTACCCAGCCTGCTGCAGGGCTACAATTTGGTTTCTGGTGCCCTTTGGCAGCTCTTTGGTCTTCACCATAGTGGAGTATGGAGTGTGGCTGTTCAGGTTGTGGACAGGTGTCTTTTATAGTGATAACAAGTTCAAACAGGTGCCATTACTACAGGTAATGAGTGGAAGACAGAGGAGCCTCTTCAAGAAGAAGTTATAGGTCAGAAATCTTGTATGTTTTTAGGTGACCAAATACTTCTAGCATAATGTGAAAAATAAATCTTGCCAAATCAGACAAGGTAATTTTCTGGATTTTTTTTTGTCATTTTGACTCTCATAGTTGTGGCCTACCTATGATGTCAATTACAGGCCTCTCTCATCTTTTTAAGTGGGAGAACTTTCTCAATAGGTGGCTGTCTAAATACTTTTTTCTCCACTGTATATAATCTGAGAGCTGCATGATATAAGGGCAGAGAGCCTAATTCCAGCAATGTATCACTTACTGAATTGCTTGGTGCACTTTTGATACAATCGCTATTTTTTTCTGCTGTAGATGTAGCAGTGCTCAGAATGCTGAGCTGTGTATAACCACACCCACACCATTGATTGGAAGATTATTAAGTACAGTGTACATTGCCAGCACACTGCCAATCAGTGGTGGTGGCGAGGTTGCACAGACTAGCATGACTTTTGTGCATGTAAGAACTAGTCCTCTAGTGATAATCTCCTGCTGATAACACACTGATTGTATTGCAACTATAACACACAGCCTAATAAGTGATCCATCCCTGGAATCAGGTTCTCTGTCCCTACATTATGCTGCTCTCATACTAAAGACGTATAAAACACAGATGACAATCACATCGTAATGCTCGGACTGGCTTTCGGCGCTCCTGTCCCCTCAGTGACAGCTTGTATTTTTTTGCATCTGTCATACTCAGGCCAGAAGAGCCGACGGGCAGTTTGTGCACTGCGATGCGATCATTATCGGTGTTATACGGCCGTCTGACCACGCCATAAATAGCCAAAACCTGCTGCCAGATTCCCTTTAAGGGTGAGACCACATGTGTCAGCTTACATATCACCAGCCCATGGCTGTGTGTGTTCCTGAGATGCATCATCCTGGATTTATAAAATGCAAGCAAATGACTGACGTATCTAAATGACCTGATTTTATTTAGAATCTGGACAATCCCAGTTCATAGGGACTAGGGTAATATTTAAACAGACACCAGACAAAAATAGTAATAGATACTCCAGGCCACTAAACTCGCCCTAATGGGCCCTGGCAATCCCTGCCTAACCGCGGAGGTTGGCACCCTAGTTGTAGACGATAGTGGCGCCCCCGCTCAACGTCGGTGACCCTAATACACCCTAAGAGACCCTAGTCCACGGCGAGGATACACAAAAAAACACACAGTAACCACCCGAAAAAACCCCTGGTGGAGAGACTGTATAACGTCTCTAAGATATTTGACTTATCTCGTACTAGAATCATGGGCATATAGACCCACCCTAAATAATATCTCGTAGTAAAAAATACTGATATATAGCAGCTTATAATGACTTATCTCGTAATAAAAAGGCTTATGCTGCAAAATATGACAGACCTGATAAAGCCCCCCCCAAAAAAGGGAAGGGAAAAGAAAAAACGTTTATACAGTAAAAAGTGCAGCCACAAAGATGCACAATCCAAGCACTTCAGGTTACATAACCACAAGAATTATCCACCAGATATAAATTAGTGGCATGAAAATAATATACACAACGCTTTTTAAGTCATAGATAGTGGACATAATAGTCCTACATATAAACAATGGTGGCAACAAAAAATAATCCCTGATTGCCAGGTTGCCCTAGTACAAAAACATTTTGCCATCCATCAAACAATAGGTCTGTCAGCGTTATGAAATTAGTAATACTTATCAGCCATCAGAAGATATGAGGCCCAGCCCAACGCGTTTCCCCCTCCTAGATACTGAGGGTTCATCAGGGGCAAAGAAGAAAAGGGGATTCCATCCCCCTGGCCGAAAGATCAGTGCAGTGTGCGGCGTCTTTTCCGTGTCTCTGAGACTCATATTTACCGCGTTCTAGTTGTGACGTCACTTCCGGTGACGCGCCGCGATCACGTGTGGTGTAAGCGATAATCTTATTGGAGGGATTTAGAAGCATGGAACACCGGAAACGTCACTTCCGCAATGATCACACATAGTGGGGAAGAGTTATGATGGACACCATCCTGCTTCCTATCCAATCATGCACCAGCGGCGTCACTTCCGGACTCATACCCCGGAACTTGCGCTCTTAGGGATCACTTTTTCTGTTGCTACCTTGGTTTCTTTTTTGTCTTTGATCCCAAAATATTTTTTGGAGGTTTTTTGCTTGATTAGCATGGCTGTTTTTTTGTCGGGTCCCATTGATACTAAAAGATGGCTAGATGATGCTAAAGAGGTATTCTCAGAATTAGAAACTGATTCCTTGTCTGCTACGGGTCCCTCTCTCAGGACACTGTTTTCCGATCTGCTTGAGGCATTTAAAGATAACATTAAATCCTGGTGGGAAGTACAATCATTAGAAAACTATATTAAACAAAAAATTGTTCCACGGGGGCTGAGGATTCATTTGACACCTGCCCCTAGATGTAGAACCCCAATATTGTTGAACAAGTGGGAGGAGGAACTAACTGCCTCATCCCTACGTTTAATGCAGGTGTTGCTGGATGAAGAGAAAGTCACTCTTGAAAAAACCTCCCTGAAGGTGAAGGAATTGACAGAGAATGTGCTGAAATTTAAAACAACTACTGATTTTGCTACAAAGGAGGAGAACCTTAAAACTGCGGTTTAGAAGTATCAACTGTATATTAAAGAGAGGAAACATAGGAGGTTTATAAGGGATACAACAGAATTTAAAGAAAAGAGGGCATATCCTGCTCTTTCGGATAAGAAAAATTGTCCTACAGATATATCATCCTCAGAGGTTGAGTCATCAGACGCTGAGGGAAATCTGGGATATCACGGTAGAAAAAATAACTACAGAAGTAGGGGACGCAGTCGTAGAGGTGGTGGTAGAAGATGGCAGGAAACAGACAGGTTCTATGGAAGAGCACAAATGAATACTACTTCGGGGCATATAAATCAGCCCTCCTCTACGGCTGGTGGATCATCATCCCCCTCCTCCTCTTTTTTAGAAACGAAGGGTTTGGCTCCCTACAAACTAAGGGAACGTACCAAGTAGGGATGAAGAGGGGGTATAACAACCAGATTATTAATCTGTCCTCTTATGCTCCTACAAATGTGGAGATTGATGTCCTGAGTAGAGGACTCTCCTTTGTACCAACTACTAAATTTGATCCGTTTGAATGGATAAAAGACATTAATTTGTTTATACGGAAATTGAAATGGAAAAAATTTTTTGCTATGGGTAACAAGGCTAAGTGTCAGCAATTAGGTATAACATTGGAGGAATTTCCTGATGTTCTTCTTCTAACCAATTTGGCAGAGGAAGGACAACGGGAAATTGGGGCTGGACCATTTTCAGATCTGAAATTAAAGAGTAAAAGGACACCCCCGATAGGGGAGATTGGGTGCATTGACATCTTTTTACAGCTAGTTTCTGACGAGATTCGTAATATCAATCCTAAAACTGAACAGACTCAACCCAATCTCTCTTATTGTGAAAGAAAGGCCCCGGAAGGGTTGATGAACAACAAGCAGATTATATTGAAGCCGTCAGATAAGGGAGGCAATACAGTTATCCTGGAAAGGGATAAATACATTGAGATGTGTCTCTCTATTCTGTCCGATCAATCGACTTATGAGACTTTGAAAGTAGATCCCACAAAGGACTTTAGTTTTGGACTGTCTAAGATCCTGATGAAAGCCCTCGAAACAAAGTTAGTTTCAAAAAATGAATTTGACTTTCTGTTGCCAAAATGGCCAGTCATTGCAACATTTTATGCACTACCAAAAATTCATAAGGGTATTGACCCACTAAAAGGGAGACCAATTGTCTCTAGGATTGACGCCCTGTGCCAAAACTCCTGTGTCTATTTGGATAAATTGTTGAGACCATTTGTGTTGGCCCTTCCCTCCTACCTTAGAGATACTATGGATCTCCTAAATAAACTAGAGGGGATCATAGTTGACCCAGGTACTATCTTAGCATCAATTGATGTAGAAGCTCTGTACAGCAGAATTAGACATACTGAAGGCCTAAAGGCGGTCGACTATTTTCTTAAAGGTAGGGGGGTTCATCTGGGGGCACACAATAAATTTTTGTTACAGCTTCTGGAGTTTGTACTCCGCCATAATTATTTTTTGTTTAATGGCAGATACTTCCACCAGCTCAGGGGCACTGCGATGGGGAGCCCTTGTGCCCCCACGTATGCTAATTTGCTCCTGGGCTGGTGGGAGGACACTGTGGTGTTCAGGGACGAGGATGTCGTCTGGTCCCCTAACATTGTGTTTTGGGGACGTTACATTGACGACATTCTCGTCCTATGGGCAGGAGACCGGGAGTCCTTCAAGTCCTTTGTGGACTATTTGAACAAGAATGAGATGGGTTTGTTCTTTACACATGAGATTGGGGGGGATAGCATCACTTTCTTGGATACTACAATATCCATTGAAAGGGATGGATCCCTAAAAACATCCCTGTATCGTAAACCCACATCAACGAACAGTCTTTTAAGATGGGAGAGTCATCACCCTCCCCCCCTGAAACGTGGTATCCCCAGGGGGGAGTTTCTCAGACTTAGGAGGAACTGCTCCGACTGGGGTAATTTTGAGGAACAATCAGGTGATCTATGGGGTAGGTTTAGGGACAGGGGTTACCCCATCAATACTATTCAGCCAGCTTACAATCTGGCAAGACGGACAAGGAGATCATCTTTATTGGTCCCGAGAGAGAAGAAAAACCCTGACAGCCTTGTTAGGTTGATAGGCACGTTTGATGATCAGTCAGGGAGAGTAATGGAGATTTTGAAGAAACACTGGGCTATTCTCAGGACCGATCAGGATATTAGAGAGATAATTCCTTCTAGACCTTCAGTGACTTATAGGAGGGGTAAATCTATCAGAGACATAGTGGTAAAGAGTCATCTTGAACCTCAGAAGAAGGAGGGAACATGGCTAACAAATAGGCAGGTTGGAACGTTCAGATGTGGACACTGTAGTTTTTGCAAGTATGTTATACCCTCGAAAACCTTTACTAGTGCTTACACGAAAAGGATATACAAGATGAATTCATTTGCGAATTGCAAAACTGCAGGGGTTGTTTACTTATGCAAATGTTCTTGTCCCAGAGATTATGTGGGCAAAACCAAACGTGAGCTCCGCATACGTATTGGTGAACATTTGGGTGATACCAGACATAAGAGAGATACACCATTAGCACGCCATGTTAACCTGGTTCATGGTGGGGACGAGAAGCAGATTGGTTTCTGTGTTATTGAGAGAGTTCAAATCCTGGCAAGACAGGGGGATTGGGACAAGAAAATCCTACAACGTGAGACACGTTGGATTTTCTGGCTTGAATCACAAAGCCCTAATGGCTTAAACGAGCAGTTGAATTTTACTAGCTTTTTATAAGATGGTACTCGATGAATCCAGTATGCTATTTTTTGTGCCCATTGTGTTACTTTGTTATTTATTATTTATTTCTTCTTTTGGATACATAGAGGTCTCTTGAGGGCTCTGTCATGATGACTAATGCTCTACCCATAAGGGATATCTTTATATATCTTTCTATTTTGTTGGAGATGTCCTGGAATTTCTTTACTGAGTTATTATTAATATTTCTCGTAATGACATATGATTATAATATTATATTCTGTAGCGATTATCTAAAATTATGAGCTGCTACATGGATCCATCTTATGCCTTGATATAACTTGGGTGATGCAAGACGCGATGTATAGGAAGCGCAAGTTCCGGGGTATGAGTCCGGAAGTGACGCCGCTGGTGCATGATTGGATAGGAAGCAGGATGGTGTCCATCATAACTCTTCCCCACTATGTGTGATCATTGCGGAAGTGACGTTTCCGGTGTTCTCTGCTTCTAAATCCCTCCAATAAGATTATCGCTTACACCACACGTGATCGCGGCGCGTCACCGGAAGTGACGTCACAACTAGAACGCGGTAAATATGAGTCTCAGAGACACGGAAAAGACGCCGCACACTGCACTGATCTTTCGGCCAGGGGGATGGAATCCCCTTTTCTTCTTTGCCCCTGATGAACCCTCAGTATCTAGGAGGGGGAAACGCATCAGGCTGGGCCTCATATCTTCTGATGGCTGATAAGTATTACTAATTTCATAACGCTGACAGACCTATTGTTTGATGAATGGCAAAATGTTTTTGTACTAGGGCAACCTGGCAATCAGGGATTGTTTTTTATTGCCACCATTGTTTATATGTAGGACTATTATGTCCACTATCTATGACTTAAAAAGCGTTGTGTATATTATTTTCATGCCACTAATTTATATCTGGTGGATAATTCTTGTGGTTATGTAACCTGAAGTGTTTGGATTGTGAATCTTTGTGGCTGCACTTTTTACTGTGTAAACGTTTTTTCTTTTTCTTTCCCTTTTTTTGGGGGGGGGCTATATCAGATCTGTCATTTTTTTCAGCATAAGCCTTTTTATTACGAGATAAGTAATTATAAGCTGCTATATATCAGTATTTTTTACTACGAGATATTATTTGGGGTGGGTCTATATGCCCATGATTCTAGTACGAGATAAGTCAAATATCTTAGAGACGTTATACAGTCTCTCCACCAGGGGTTTTTTCGGGTGGTTACTGTGTGTTTGTGTGTTTTTTTGTGTATCCTCGCCATGGACTAGGGTCTCTTAGGGTGTATTAGGGTCACCGACGTTGAGCGGGGGCGCCACTATCGTCTACAACTAGGGTGCCAACCTCCGCGGTTAGGCAGGGATTGCCAGGGCCCATTAGGGCGAGTTTAGTGGCCTGGAGTATCTATTACTATTTTCGTCTGGTGTCTGTTTAAATATTACCCTAGTCCCTATGAACTGGGATTGTCCAGATTTTAAATATTGATTAAAAGTGAAGTTTTAGGGATCACTTTTTCTGTTGCTACCTTGGTTTCTTTTTTGTCTTTGATCCCAAAATATTTTTTGGAGGTTTTTTGCCTGATTTTATTTAGTACATTTTCTCATTCAATACATTGGTGCAATCTTAATATAGACTAATATATGCCTAATTTTCCATAGAGGCTGATAAATTGCATTAAAACAGTACACTGGAGCTGACACTTTTACTATTTAGATCGTAAAATCCTCTGGAGAAATAAACGGAACAAATAATATTTGCTCTTAAAAAACATCATAAATGGAGACTACCTTTTCCTAAAATCTTGTCTGCCAGATAGAGAATTCAGTATGCTATGAAGTGAAGCTAACTATTGAAGGTAATGTGTTCTATGTCCATAATAGCCAATGGAAAGGGCTGTTTAACATTAATGGAAATTACCTCATGCATTTTAATGCCATTTATGTCTGTTTTGACTGTGAATGTGCAAAACTGAATAACTGAAAATATACCACACGAAAAGGAGTTTTTTTCGTGAATTCCGTTTTTACGGCATTTCTATCAGTCTTCTGTTTCCCGGAGCGCCCTCTGGTGGCCAGCTTAACTATTAAAAAGAGAATCGGGCAGGCACTACCCAGCTGTTCTACCTTTCCAGACTAAAACATGAAACTTGGCCATGTAACAGTATAATGATTTATACGACCATCACTTTTAAGTATCGCCACAATCATGTATGGAAGTCGTAATTGCTCCTGGACCCCAATGCAAGATCTGTAACAAAGCCCCTACCTACAATGTGCTACTTTTAGCACTGATATCTTTTTGGGTATTCGTGTGTGACTTCTGTATTGAAACATATAATGAGCGTGTTCACAGATCATTGTGATGGCAGTGGGAGCAAGGTCAATTGTGACATTGGAAGTTGGACATTCTTATATTATCAGATTTGTCAGGAGTCTTTGTAATCCTGCCAGTCACAGTCCTGTCTCCAGTCTGTGCTCTACGCCCTTCATCTCAGTCTGCTGCCCTCTGTTCTGCTCCATGTTGGGGCATGCATGCTGAGCGGTGTGTGACGTCTTCTCCCTAGGCCTTTTAAGGCCCATTAGGACACACAACTTTGTCTTTTTATTGTTTTCCAAGACTACTCCCCTCTTGTTGTGCACACCACATTACCCTGCTTTTGTCCCTGCTGCTGTCATGGATTACTAGGTTTTCGGGTCAGGTAGCTGCAGGGTTAACTCAGATGGCCTCTTTCTGGGTCCTGGGAGGCTTTTTATAGCCTCATTGTGAGGCCAATCTTTGTCGTTTATACTCTGACCCTTGGCTGAGTGTGTCTGACCCTGGTGTGCCTCTGCTTCATGTATGTACTACTGTCTGTTTGTTTGGTTTCTAATCTGGTTCAGTCCCCGTTGTGATTCTTGCCTTCCGTTTCTGTACCGTCTATTGCCTGTTCTGGTTTATTGATCTCTTGCTATGTCCAGACTATCCGTTCTGTCTAATCCTTTGCTACTGTTGGGCTATCTTGTGCTTTGACCCCGGCCTGATCTGGTTTACGTCCCTGTCTATGCCCCTTTGTAAAGTTTGTCACATAGTTACCCTTCTAGGAGTTCTCCTTCAGCTCCTAGCTCTCCGGAGCTTAGGCCACGCACCCAGCAGTCAGGTGCTTCAGGTCCTATCTGGCCTGAAGCAATCTCTCTCTGCTCCTGCTTCCTCTGGGAGAGCTGTGGCCGGCTCTGCCCCTTGGCAGTCACGTGCTTCAGGTCCTGTTTGTCTGAAGCATGCATCTTCACCGCTGCCGCCCTGCATTCTTTTTAAATAAAGATCAGGTATAAAATGAAAGCATTGCCTTTAAACAAATACATGCCACTCAAAAAAAATCTAAAAAATAAAGGTTCTTTTCTGGCAGCACATTTCCTTCAATTGGGCAACCCATATAAGGGCCCCATCACAAATAGCGATCTCGCTAGCAAGATCGCTGCCAAGTCACAAGTTTTGTGACGTAACAGCAATCTCACCAGCGAGATCGCTGTGTGTGTGTGACAGCGATCAGTGACCGGCCCCCCCTGCCGGTATCGCTGATCGCTGTTGGAAAGCCCGGGACATTTTTTTGGTTGCTGGTCTCCGGCTAGCCAGCACGCATCGCTGCGTGTGACAGGCGGGAGACCAGCGATCAGCTGGTAACTAAGGTAAACGCAGGGTTTCTAAGCACGGCGCTGTGCTTAGAAACTCTCTGTGTACCTTAGTTACCAGCGCGCTGATGCAGGGAGCTGGTAACTAAGGTACACATCGGGTTTCTAAGTGACGCATGTCCCTTAGAAACCCGATGTGTACCTTAGTTACCGGCTCCCTGCATCAGCGCGCTGGTAACTAAACTACACAGCGACGCCGGGCGCTCAGCGTCGCTGGTCCTGATCGCTGGTGAAGCTGTCTGTTATATCTCTCTCCTACCTGACAGCGGAGGTTGGCACCCTCTTGATACGCAAATGGCGCCCCCGCTCCTCGGCGGCTCTCCTTAATCACCCTGTTGACTCCTATCTAAATGACATCAGCTTGGAGTACAACAGATGGCCGGGGACAAAAATATAATAGATAATAACCCCATGCCACAAACCACCAAGACAAAAATATAAGGAATAGTAACTGGAAAAAACTCTAATTTTTGGCAGATTTGTAAACATTTGCTTTGGGAGGAAAAGGGGTCTAAATAACCCTATTTAGGTGTCTCCCTGCCTGACAGCGGAGCTTTTACACCCTACGTTACTCTGGTGCCCCCGCTCCACGTGGGCTGACCCTTACTGACCCCTACACTTCTCACCCAGAAAGAGGAAAGAGGGTGTCAGAACATATGACCAAGGGAGACAGGGGTAATAACTTAGAATTATCCCTGAAAAAATCCCCCCAAAGACAAAAAATGTTTTAATAATAAAAAAAAAAAAATGTATCTGCAAACTGATGTATACAGTGTATGGGATAATAGTGCATTAGCAAAGGCAGTTGCAAGTAAAGGGGGTAAGATATCAATCAGAACAGATACACATCATTTAAATGTTCTTAAGCAGCATTAATGTACATTTCTCACATCACAAAACGCTGCTATTGCCTCTAATCCCCAACTACACATTTTTCATATTGCATCATGCCCAAAACAATGAGCCATTGATCGCTCAGGCTCAAAATTGCACTGTCCCAAAAAAAAAAAAAAAAAAAAAAAAATCAGCAAATTAACAAATATGTATGAACTTAGCTCATGGCCACTGAAAAATCACCTCAATATATATAGTAGGCGGGGTGATAGTACTTTGACAAAGGCAAAGTTTTTTCCAGTTACTATTCCTTATATTTTTGTCTTGGTGGTTTGTGGCATGGGGTTATTATCTATTATATTTTTGTCCCCGGCCATCTGTTGTACTCCAAGCTGATGTCATTTAGATAGGAGTCAACAGGGTGATTAGGGAGAGCCGCCGAGGAGCGGGGGCGCCATTTGCGTATCAAGAGGGTGCCAACCTCCGCTGTCAGGTAGGAGAGAGATATAGGGCCCTATAGGGACAAATAGGTTTGTGACCCTCTACCTGACATTGGAACGACTCTCTAGTGTTTGTGGCTGGATTTTGAAAATCAGCAATAAGCCTATTTTTGTTTGCCTGTTTCTTTAAGTTTTGAAAACTTTTTAATGATTGGTTAATAAAGTATCTTTTAAGGATTGATTTTTTTGTATATGAGCCGTTGAATAATTAATCCAGAATTATATTTATTGAGCTGCCACTCATGGAAGATCTCACCAGCGACATCGCTGGGGACGGGGATCGCTACTTACCTGTCAGACGAGGCGATCCTGCGTCCTCCCGCCCGGCTCCACGCGTCGCTCGTCGTCACAGCAGGAAGCGCCGCAGGAAGTGGATGACGAGGAATGGTCCAGCAGCTTCTCGCGTGATCAGCGATAACCAGCGGGGGAGCCGGTCGGAGGTAAGTATCAGACACAGCGATATCGCTAGTAATATCGCTATAACGTCACAAAATCGGTGACTTTACAGCGATATTGCTAGCGATATCGCAGTGTGTAACGGGGGCTTTAGACTTATATAGTGTATTATGGTTAGTACAGGGCAGGTGGGGGCCACACACAATTATGGCCTTGTACTAGAGTCTAGTAACAAGACAAACTGTAACACTGTCTATCAGCTTTGCCTGGAGTCACTTTAACATGAAAAGAGCAAGGCCGGCCTATCTTAATGCAAGTGATAATTAAGCTGTTAGGATTTTGCAGATAACCCAAAATAACAAGTGAAACAAGCCACATTTGTATGTGCGAAAGGATCTTTAATTCTCCCAAGCTACAGCTAAACACATCAAATCATCAAATGACAAGAGCTCCCTTCTAAAAACAATTCAATAAAGCATATATTAGTCCATTGACATGACAGTCTGTCTGAGGTTCTGCATCTCATGGGGCCATCATTATCATACGCAGGTAGCAGGATGCACTGTAATTTGTCTCATAGTGTCAATTTAAAGTTGTCATCTAATTAGTCTACAAAAGTCATTTGTGTGGGAACTCTGCAAAGTTTGTAAACTATGAAACAGAGTGCAGACAAAGACATCAATACCTGGTGCCAAGACCTTGGGAAGTACATACGTGACCACGCAACATCAATATTATCTAACTACCGTGACTACTGATAGCTGTAATAATCCTCTGCTAAATAGTAAGGTACAGCTATCCTAGCATTTATGACTGAATTAACTATAACCTAACTTGGAGTTACTCCCTTGCGAACATCAAATATTGGAGTATGAGTATAATTTTTGGGGCAATAAGAGGTTGTCCGATCTTCAGCTACAAGTCTGTTGAAACTCTACAGTATATGAGTGCAGTCTAGTGAATCCTCACATTGAAATTAACTGTGTGCTTTGAGGCAATTCCGGTGCTGGTGGCGGTTGCATGGCCACACGCTCCCGGCATCGGAGAATCCTCATAGTATGCAGTGCTCGCTTTGTGATGATTCACAAATCTGCAGTCCCATAGATTACCTGCAGACCAATACCCTAAGGCTCTAAGGCTCATTTTTAGGATGAACCAAAGCTTAAAAAGGCAAAAAAGGAGGAAAATGGTAGTCATTGAATTTAGCTTACAAAGGGCAGGCATTGCATATTTTTATCCCTTTCTTTCATAGCCAGTTTTTACCATTCTGACGACGCCAGAGTTTACCAATCACTTTATATGAAAATAACTTTACAATGCCAGTGATTCTGAGACCGTTTTTCTGTGATACATTATACTTTATGTTAGTGGCAAATGTAGGGCGCTGTGATTTCAGTTTGTTTATGAAAATATCTGATTTATCAAAAAAATGAATGCAAATTAGGAATTTTTAAAAATTGAATTTAAATAATAAATAACATTTATCATATATCTATTTTATTTCAGCTTGATTTTTTGGTCCATCTTACTTTTTTGCTACGATTTTAGAAGACTTGAGAATTCAATAGCATTTGTCCATTTCAATTTTTGCAAAACTTAATTTTAAAGTGGCATTGAGGAGCCTATATGTCAGGAACAACCAAACAATACCCCTCAAATAATTCAAAGCCGGATGTAGAGAGTGTGCTAACTCTTCAAGTGTCATAAAACAAGGAATACAGGTTGAAAAATTATTTTTTTTTCCACTAAAAGAGTGCTCTAGCCTCAATTTTTTTGCATTTTCATCAGAAATAATAAGATTAAATGGGTCTCTAAATTTCTTACAGGTTCCACCAACATGTAGTAGGAATTAAAATTGAAGGAGCACAATTTGTCTTTTTGGAGAGCAAATTTGAATGGAATTGATTGTGGGATACCATATTACATTTAAAGAGCAAATGAAGTGTTAATACAGAAGAAAAATTGCCCACAAGTAACAAATGACCCCATTGTGGAAATTACATGCATTGATGAATTTATCTACAGGTGCAGTGACTATTTGAACCCATAGATACACTGTATGTACCTGAATTAAGCATATAGTTAGTGTTGTCGAGTGAAAATTGCAAATGTACCATTTTAGTGTCTAATACGATATATCCAGCTTGTGCTTCCAGAGACAAGCACCGTGTGAATTGTTACATTGTAAGGCTATACATTTAGATGCTAACTATGGTATGGACTTACTATAGGGCTCAGAAGGGTGGAGGAGTGGATGATATAGGATTTGGGGTCACACATTTTTAATTTCTTCTTTTTTTTGAGCGGGTGTGAGCCATATTGTTTTTATAGAGCTTTTGAGATACTGGTAACATGGAAACCCATATTTTTCCATACTTTTAAGGCAAGGTTTACATTTATCCTGTGCTCTACGCTGAGCACTTACATCACGGTTTCCATCTGATTCCAAACTTGATTCAGACAGGACCCCTAACAGAACTATTCACTATAATGAGACAGATGGTGTAAGTTTAGACTTTACCTGGCTTCTCTTCTTGTCTTTTTAGGCATGCATAAAACTTTGGTCAGCAATGAATCTGTGCACTTCAAAAACACGACTGAAGCCCAATAGAGTCTGATTCATTACAGTGAAGATTGTCAGGGTAACAATCTAAATATTTTTTTTAGGGATTTGAGCATAAATACTGATAAAAATGATTAGCATAGTGCACAAGATAAATGTGAACCTAAGTTGCATGAAAAAGTACAAAAGGGATGTCACTCACCATTCTGAAGAAGTGAATTTATTTTCAGATAAAAAACATAGGCTCGGGAGAGATGTGTGAACTGTGGACAATGGCCGTCCAGGACCCGTTGAAGCGAAGATGGCGTGAAACGGCCGTTGTCCACAGTTCACACATCTCTCCCGAGCCTATGTTTTTTTATCTGAAAATAAATTCACTTCTTCAGAACGGTGAGTGCCATCCCTTTTGTTCTTTTTCATACAACGTAGCTATGCTTGTTTTTCTTTGGATTGAGCACCCGTTCTGCGGGTAGCTGGCATGCAGCCCAGGTGTGTGAGTTTGTACCGCACTATAGTGCACATCAAGGTGGCGGCAGTGGTGCCGAATTTTCTTCTTTCTTCTTGGATAAATGTGAACCTAACCCTATTCTGATTATAGGGTATCGCAATTTACGATTTGCTTAATGTGGTTTTTTTTCATGCCATTAATTGTGGATGATAGAAATTATAAAGCAACTTTATACGTTGGGTCAGCACAATTATACCATAATATACATACAGTAGCTTTTTATATTTTGCTGCCGCTACACATTTGAAATAATTTTATTAGCACCAAGTTTTTAGTTTTTTTTTGCATCGCAATATTTTGAGAGCTATTTTTTTCTTCATATGATTTATGCTGACTAAACTGCATAAAGGCTTATTTTTTCAGGATAAGTTGAAGTCTGTATTGGTACCATTTTGGCTCACATTTTTTGCTTGCTTTCAGTTTTTTTGGAGACAGAATGAACAAATTAACACAGTTAAGGATTTTTTTAATCTTTTTTCCACCATATAACATGCGGTAAAAATGATTAGGAAACTTTATTCTTCAGATCATAACTCATTATAATTGCAATGATGCTAAATTTAATGTATATTAGTTTTGTATGTGTTGTGTGTTAGGGATAGACAGTAATCTCAGAAATGACAAGGAGTAACTATTGTATTGATAGTGGAAGACTGGATTAGGAGACTGGAGTAAAACAGAAGAAAAACAGCACAGAAAGGAAAATCCCCAGAATTGTGACACAGAGAAGAAAAGAGATTGGTTCAGATGAGTGCAGAAAGAATCAAAATGTTGGTGTACCCATAATGTCACATTGTAACTGTACTTGTTCAGGGAAAGGAACACTGCCCTGTTCCTATGGAAGAGGTCCTGACTATCCCTGCTCCCAAAAGTACCACTGATGGTGAGGCGGTTTGGGCCATGCGCCTTACTGTTCTCTTGTTATACCCTAAGCTGTCCCCTTCCCAGGAGGCCTGGGGCAGAAATGCTAGGATATAAACACGTGAGACAAACAGGGACAACAAAAATCAACTCACCAAAGGTGAGAAGAGAAGAGAAGGTCTGGCCAGATATTATAGAGAAAGCAAATGACAAGGTCAAGGAGACTGTAAGATGGATCTGCATGTTTCTAACCAGCATAGAAAGGGTTGTTAACCTTTTCAGCACCGAAGGAAACAAAATACAATTAATATGGAACACGAAACTCACAGGCTAAAATGAATACCTGTGATTCACAATACGTATGGATTTTCTAACCTTGTATCTCCCAGGAGGAAAGGACACACTCATGACACATAAAGGTTGGCAGGAGCACCCTGAGAAACAGAGGAAGTTAGATTGGGGCCAGTGTAAACCGGGTCCATAAAGCCACAGTTCTGTATTTTGAAGTTGTATTTGCTGTTTGCAAGTTTCAATCTGCTACTGAAAACCGCTAAGTCAAAACCTCTGTCTAAGGTAGAAGCTATAGCCATTATAGGAATTTCCTGGTAAAGATAACTACAAGATAGGTAATAATTTATCGTTCAGTGTGGGTCTGAACTCTGAAACCTGCACCTTTTGTCAGAATGAGGAATTTGTATCTCCTTTAGGATGGAGTCACACTACAGCGAGATACGGCCGAGTCTCGCAGGTTAAAACCAAGCTCTGGCACCAGGACTCCTGAGCGGAGCGTGCAGCTCCATGTATTGCTGTGCGGCTGCACACTCCGCTCCGGAGTGCCGGCGCCAGAGCTTGGTTTTAACCTGCGAGACTCGGCCGTATCTCGCTGTGTGTGATCCCGGCCTTAGAATGGAGCAGCAGCGCACATGCCTGACCAAAATTCCTTTAATTCTCCATGGTACTGCTGAAAAATTTTGTGCAGTGCACTGAATTCTTATAAAGGATTAATAAGTTGTGGAAAATCATATGCCCTGCCACTCCATTTTATCAGGAATAAGGGTCCCGTTTCACATAGCGACGCACCAGCGATCCCGACAATGATGCGACCTGGTAGAGATCGCTGATGTGTCACTACATGATCGCTAGTAAGCTGCCAAACAGGCAGATCTCTTCATCGACACACCAGCGATCCCGACAACAATACGACCTGGTAAGGATCGCTGGTGCGTTGTCACACATCAGCTATTCTGAACAATTCAAGCCTGCGTCCTGAGTTCTGCGTCACCAACGAGGTCGCACGTCGACGTCAAACACAGCGATGCATGGCAAGCGGGATGCCGACGATGAAAAAATGGCCCAGGACATTGGAGCATAATCAAAGATATCCAGCGGGGGGGGGGCGGTCACTGCTATTTGTCACATGTAGTGAGATCGCTGGCGAGATCGCTGTTGCATCACAAAATCGGTGACACATCAGCGATCTCGCTATGTGAGACGGGGCCTTAAAAGGGTCCCATCAGGGATAGATGTTCCCGTTTTGCCAATCTATGTGGGTGCCAGAGCTAGGTCTCCTAATGATCTAAAACTCATCACGCATCCTGTTGATATATGATAACAACTTATCTTCACAGGAGAACCACTTTAAGAACTGGGTCTCCTACTTTATGTACATACTTTTATCCAATTTTTTCAGCAAAGTGAAAGCTTGTTTTTTTCACTTTGGAGTATCTCTTGACCTGCTGTAACTAAGGGTTCCTAGTGTAATAGGAAGATTTGCTGTCACCTGAGAAGCTGTTTGCTACAGAAAACATAACCTTCATGTAAGCGATTCACTTTTACTGATGTTTTGTGGTGCTGTGACAAATTGTCCAGTGTGTCCCTTAAAGTCAGACATGTCACACAAGCACAATGCACACGTCAAAAGGGTCACACAAGCAAAGTACACACTTAAGGTGCGTTACACAAGCTCAGCACCCACATCACTTAAGCACATGTCAAAGATGTCACACAAGCACAGTGTTCACAACACTCAATCCCACATCAGACAGGTCACA
Source organism: Dendrobates tinctorius (assembly GCF_039654945.1). Lineage (NCBI taxonomy): Eukaryota > Metazoa > Chordata > Amphibia > Anura > Dendrobatidae > Dendrobates > Dendrobates tinctorius. The sequence continues at coordinate 1,131,761 of NW_027361699.1, read as the reverse complement.
TTAGCAGACTGCAGAGATCAAACCGGTCACCCAAGCAGAGACACACTGTACACTTCACAAACATGAGACAAGCGCATGATATACTTTGGACACATACATCAGTCACGACATGTGCACCATTATCAATGTACAGACTGCATTATACACATATTAGTAGAGAGTCAGTGACACTGGAATATATGCCAAATCTCCCTGAAACTTGTAGAAGCAAATCCCCGCCTCAAATTGTTAAGTTCCACTTACTAATTGCATTAAGCCCCGTCTAAAATGAACCTTTAAACTTCCCAGGTCCATAGGCGACATAGTGCACTGGCCAGAACCATTGCAGCAGCATAGGCTATATGCCTACCCTTGCGGTTATGATAGTGGAGTAATAGCCATTATAATTATTACTTTTGTTCTGAATGTAAATGGAGATGAATATTTTTAGATATGTTAACATTAAACTTTTTATGTGAATCATTTTTTTTAAAGGAAGGCTTACAGAATGTCATTGACTTTTTTTTTGCTGTGCATTTAGTATCTGTAACAGCAAAATGATAACCTTAAAAGAAAAATAGTCAAGGTGCAGTGGTTAAATGGAACCTGACCCACACTGTACATGAAATATTATAATTATATTAAATAAATGACAGAAAACTGCATATGTTAGTAGTGCTCTGCTGCATTTGGTTTGTTTTCGGCGGACTTGGAAATGTCATGATATTTCCAGCACACATTTTCTAGAGTGATCTGAATTCTTGTTTTGTTTTTCACCTTAAAGTACAGCAAATGCTGCCAAAATCACATCCTGAAGTAACATCATGCCTGGGCTAGTGCAGCTAAGCACTGAGTGTTTGGCGATAACAAGGCTGACACTTTCATGCTTGTTCCACTGTGTGCATTTCCTGTAGTATGTACGGATGTCGTCTGTCAATCACTTTTTCACATACATGATACAGTATAATATGGGATTAAGCAAGAAGCTGCATTTAGCATATATTTAAAGGAAGGTCAATTATGCTCTCTGTTATTCTATGTCAAAGTGTTACGCAAATGCCGAGAAATTATAACATACCCATTAGGAACAGGGTGTGCTTTAAAATTCTATGCATTGTCAAACCAAAGAACAAACTATAAAGCCTCGTAAGATAGTGCGTGGGTGAATTCCATGAAATCTCGACCCACCAAGTTACCAAAAATGAAGTGTGGCAATAAGGAAAGTCTGTGCAAGATGAAAATAAGATGCAAACTGTGACTTGTAGGGTAATGGCGTAACAAAGAACAGAGAGTTATGGCTGTGCAAAGATTGACTCAACCCTGATAAGTGTCACAAAATCATGGGAGTACACTACTGGAAATTGCTATGTTCATACTAATCTATAAGAATATTAATCGGAACTCCATGCAGCATCCCGTTCTTACACTGTCGTCTTTCTTAATTTTCTTTTCACTAATAACCATAGACTACGCGATTTCTTTTTTAACATTTTCTAGTGCAAATTTCAAATGTAATTCTACAATAAAAAAGGTAAGCTGCCATTATGTAATGAAACTGTCATGATCCAGGACGGGGTCGGTTTCTTGTTATTCTCTCACCAGTCTCGTCATGCAGGAGTTAACCTTCTCTGCCTCGTTTTGGGTCTCTTGAGAAAGGGGGATGACTCCCCCGAAATGCGTCGGGATTGGCCCCTGCACATGTCCGTCAACACGGACTGGTGACGTCACCGCTTCACCATGCCCCCCGCTCGCCACGCTACTCCACGGCGGCGCCATCGGCCGAGGCTGCCCGCCGCATTCTGTGGCTTATCGCTTAGGGGAATTTCACATGCAAATGGGAAGACGCTCCCTGCAGTGAAGCCAGCTTTTCTCCTCTATCCTCTGGCCTCCATCGAGGGACGGACTACAGTTATTACACACCATACTCTGCAGTGAGTACTCTGGTTTGTGCGCCTCTGGGAGACAGTGTGTCTCATGACAGCAGTTTATGCTGTACTGCGTTTTTAGCGCCACAACTTTACATTTCACATTGTCTTCTGACCTGTTTGACTGTCTCATGTCTCTGTTACCTCTGCTCCCATCTGGTTCTGACTTCTGGCTTGTATTTGACTTTGTGTATTGCTGTGACCTCTGGTACTTTGTTCCTTCTCGGTTTTTGACTCGGTTCATCTGACCTCTCTTTCGCCACCAGGTAGCGCCTGTGCTTCTGCTCAGTGGTGCTGTGCTGTGTGTGCAATCTCTTTTCCCTCACCGGCACCCCCTGGTGGAGGTTGTGCTGTACTGTACTGCAGCACCATTACAGAAACACTATGCATTGTTGTAATATACTTTGTGTTTTCATTGTCATTCTATTTTTCTTTGTATGCTATCCTTGAATGTTTAAAAAAACTAAACGAAATTTGCTCACACTATCCAGGTCCAGAATTGAGTTTGTGTCGCTGTCCCTAGTATGTTTTGTCGACAGTGCTACAGCCAGTTAGCAACCTCAGCAGCTATGCCCATGTAGAAACCATATGTCGCTCAAAGGCCCTGTGCTCAGTCACTGTCTGCAGCAGAGGATCTTCAGCGGAGAATAGGTGCTGAACCCAGAGAGCATGAGAAAGCCAAGATTGTTTTGAAACACACCAGCTTTAGGATTCCAGCTAGCTATGACCTACACAGATACACTGCTGCAGCTCTATTCAAGAATAACTAGGACAGGGTTACATTTTTGAGTGGAGAAAAAGAGTGTTTCTGAAAAGAGACAGCAACCAAAGATCAAAAATTTGCTTCACAACACATTTTTGGTTATTATACAGAGGTTTAAGTTTAGTTCTTGAAGACTAGAGATGAGCAAATTTGTTTGGATTCGGTTCCGAATAAGATTAGAATTGAATATTGCTTTTGCAATATTCATCAAACACAGATGAACATCATTAGAGTCAACGGGAGTAGAAATTACCATATATGTTTGGAACCGATCATGAGACAAACATTCGGCACGAACAGTGTTCAAATATGGCTCAAATATGTCAAAATCAGATTCGGGGGCAAAATGCAAACAAATTCGCTCATCCCTACTGAAAACTAAAACCCTCTAGATTCGAAATAAACTCATCACAGCATTTGTAATAAGGTATCCACTAGAGATGGGCTGACTGGATTGTGTGGATTTACCCCGGATATTCGATTTGCAGTGACGTTATTATCTGCAACATGAATGTCCTTTATTATGTCCTAAAGTTTCTACAGACCCCAGAGCATCACAAACATAAGATATGAAAAGAAGAAAAATGCTTATATTCGTCCTTTCTGCTCACCTCTCCAGCTCCTTCGCTCTTCATTGTCACCTGTCCGGTCCTCTGTGCATCTCCTGATCACTACCATCAAGCCCCTGAACCTCAGGCCTCCTCACGCTGGACTCTGATGTGGCCCAGGAAGTTTCTATACATGCACAGATAAGGTCATGACTAATTAGGTTACGATGTGCTCCATGACATTGCAATCCCATGTGGCAAAATGTCCCGGTCCTCATCAAAGTCGGAAATCTCAGTATAGTGTGAAGCAACTTGGGGTTTCAGCTCTTGCTGATGTTGATAAGAAGATGTGAGGGAAAGTGTGGAGTGGATGGGGCGCAGAGGTTAGTGATAAGGTGAGTATAGGTTTCTATTTTTTAACCTTTTGATAGCCCTTTATCATTCATCACAATGAAAGCCAGGTAACCACAACTTTGCTGAATCCACACTGAAGCAGATTACAAAAAAAATCTGCATTTTGACCAATACAAATTTTCTTAATATTCCAGTAGAATTCAATTCCACTTGAATATATTCACTCATCTCTAGTATGCATCTCAACTCCATTTTCACACAGGCAAATAAATAAGGAACATATGTAATACTCTATCCAACTGAATATTAACCAATGTATCAGACTGACACATAAAAATAAATCAGCTATTAATAAGTGAAAATTACTGAGCCATACACTAAAACCCAGGGTAAATTGTTAGTTCGAATAAATTGAGCTTTTCAAATTAGTCATGTCAGGTGGTAGATGAATTTTCTTACAAAAAGTGTACTTACTTTACAGAACTCATCTCTTTGGTCATACTAGATTAGTTGTCTTCATTAGCGCATTGGATAATAAAAGTGATATATGAAAACACCGTCCACTTTTATGTAATAAAATACATATGACTTGTTAAATAACATGATATGATCCTTTCCTATGCTAGTCAATGTTGTGCTAAAGTCCTACTAAGGTAAACTATGCATTCAAGCTATACGAAAATTAAGTGGGTAAAGAGAAGTTGTTAATATGGTTGGTCTCAATCTAAAATGTAATAAGTAAAAAAGCCTGACACTTTGCAGTGTCTGGAAGAAAGCACAAGAAATATTCCCTTAGTCAGGAAGCAAACTATTGTTTGTGAGCCCACTGGCTCAATCCTCCTTCGGCCCACCTACAAGAGGATGCATCCATGTTCTGTAAAGTTTGTTCTACATTTATTATATACTGTTGCTACAAATTCCAACACTAAATGGTTATCAGCAGCTTTTATAACATGCTGGGTAACTATGAGAAAATCATTTGAAATTTGAATTTGCTAGTTGGTATGGATTTTCCTGGGAAATTGGATTTGCAGCAACTTTTTTTTTACCATAAAGTGGATGTTTCTTATTATGCTCTGGTGACTTTGTAGCCCCAAGAGTGTTATGGACTGACTTGTGGTGGAGTAGAGGTATTGCACCCACTTGGGGAAGCACATAGTGTGGTCAGGGATAGTCAAGGAGTCAGTACACAGGAGTAGCAATGTAGTTTAAAGGAGCAGCACATAGCGTAGTCAGAGATAGCCAAGGAGTTGATGTACGAGCAGCAATGAAATCCTAGGATGGAGGAGCAGGTGAAAGGAAACTTGACTAATGGCTCAAAGCACAATAATGTTACAAGGAGTGGAGTGCAATGCCAGGTTTGAATAGGGTGTTCAATCAGGATGGACCCAATGAGGAACTCAGGGTGGAAACAATCAGGAACAACACAGGTACAAGTGTCTGGGTTAGCAAGAAACTGTCTAACGAGCTGAATAGCTCAGAGGGAAGAGCTGCCACCTGGTGCACAAGAGATGCTGGGTTTGAGTCCAGACACAGAATATAATAATAAGCATAAGACATGAAAGCAAAAAACTTAATGCTCACCTCTCCTGCTGCTCGATGTCAACAGTCTGGTCCTCAGGGCCTCATCGTTCAGTTGTTGCACACCTCTTTTGCCTAGTCTTCATTATTTTCATTATTGACTTGGACTTTAACTTGAGACCAGGACTTAGGGGTCATTGTGCGTTGTAAGGTCGCAATACATTTCGTGATGTCATGACGTCTAGACACTACAATGGATTAAAGTGAAAGTCATAACCTATATTAAATAACAGGCAGATGAGGCATGCAACAGCTGAAAGATGAGTCCCTGAAGACAGGACAATGGACAGCAAAGAGAGTTGTGGCATGAATATTATGTTTTTGCTTGTTTTTTTTTAACATTTGCCAAACCTTTACGGCTCAGGCCAGGCATTTTTTCTCTCGAAATATTGAAAACCGAATCGCAAAGTAATCAAAATTATTTAGAACCACAAATTTCAAGAAATATGACTCAAACTCGATCCTCCATGGATCGATCAGCTCGTGTCTAAGCATTTTATTTTTACATCAGCAATAGGAAGCAGATCACTGATATAAATATATACAATATGCATTGCTATTATGTTATCTTCGACTGGTATACAACATGATTATAGAGTGCACAATGTTAACTATGGTAAGGTAATTAATCCATATCTTACTATATGTAACACAAGTGTGCATCATGAGTTCATGTGTTTCATAGTTTCAGAGTTGAAATGGGACACAAATCCATCGAGTTCAACCTATAAGCTAACATGTTGATCAAGAGGAAGGTGAAAACCCCATGAGTCAGATGCTAATTGCCTCACATTGGTGGAAAAATTATTTTGTGACTCCACATACAACAATCAGACTAGTTCCCTGGATTAACGTCCAATCACAGAATCTACTACACATTGACTGATATATAATTTTCAAGAAAGGCCTTTGATTCAGTCAGATGTGTCTCTACATATTAAGACTGATGTTAGGATTGCCTCACCTTGATTGGTTGTCAAAGAAAGCTAACAAATGGAAGTGAGGAAAAGCCAGTAATTCTTATAGATTTGTGAAATTGGGAGTTATCAGATCCATAGTCAAAACAAAACTGTCAGAATGTTTGATTTGTTAGGCCATGTTCATATTTGTAATGGAAATTTCATTGCAGATTCCATCACATTTCAGGGAAATTGTAACTGTTTGGTTTGACACAACCGCAAACACAATTATGGAATCCAGTGGATCCATTATAAAGGCCCCGTCACACACAGCGATCTCGCCAGTGAGATCACTGATTTTGTGACGCTGTGTGTGACATGTATCAGTGACCACCCCCCCGTCGGGTATCGCTGATCGCGCTCGAACGTCCTGGGCCGTTTTTTGATCGTTGGTCTCCCGCTGGCCAGCACGCTTCGCTGCATGTGGCAGCGAGAGACCAGCGATCAGCGACGCTGGACGCTGGCTTCCAATGTAAACAGCGGGTATCTAAGAGCCGTGAAGCTCTTAGATAACCACTGTTTACATTGGAAGCCAGCTTGCTCGCTGGTCCTGATCGCTGGAGGGGCTGCCTATGTGACAGCTCACCAGCGATCAGCCTAACTATGTCCCAGCGATCCCATCCATGTCGGATCATGGGATCGCTGGGACATCGTTATGTGTAATGGGGCCTTAAGTCTACAATGTCCATTGGGTGCTGTTGATGTCCATTCTGCAATCGATCTAGCATTGTATCTTGTTTTTATTTGTCAGAAGTCAAGTTGCAGATGTCAACTGATTTTTCTTGTTGTCATACTTGTAGCCTTTTTACAAATTAGCATATGTTCTCAACATTTTCATTAAAATTTTTAGACATTGATGAATTATTTTTATGGAATAGCAACAATATCTGATACTTGTGTAGCAAATTCCTCAGATCTTTAGCATTGCCTGGAACTTATAATTCTTCAAAACCACATACAGAACATGAGCAACAACTCTCATGTTGTCTAATTAAAATATTGCCAGTGAAGGGAGCTGTATGTGTGCACTGAGAAAATTAACAAAACTCAGTACAAGAGGGATATAGGAATGGAAGCATTGCATACATTATTTATGTTGAAAAGTCAATCTTCACCATCTTTTTTCTTGCAAGGCCACTGAAGGCCAGTAAAATAACATTTGTATAATTTGGCTTTCATTCAACATGTAATGCATGCAGTTCTTTCTCTTTTGGGATATTTCACTTGTGCAATGCAAGAATTTACCTTTCTCATGATAAACTGAGGTCTGAGCCATGCTGTCACCACCAATTCATTGATGCAACAAAGTATTTTTAGCATGTTATGTTACAATTAGGGAAGTGGGATACTTTACAGCAAGGAGTGTAAGGGCCCCATCACACATAGCGATGCACCAGCGATCCCGACAATGATATGACCTGGTCAGGATCGCTGGAGTGTCGCTACATGATCGCTGGTGAGCTGCCAAACAGGCAGATCGCAGCAGCGATTAGGACAGCGATGACGATGGTAACGAGCGTGCATGTCGCTTAGTTACCCACAGTGTACCTTAGTTACCAGCGCGCTGGTGCAGGGAGCTGGTAACCAAGGTAAACAACAGGTTTCTAAGTGCCGCACAGCACTTAGAACCCCGCTGTTTACCTTGGTTACCAGCTCCCTGCACCAGCGCGCTGGTAACTAAGGTACACAGCAGGAAACTAAGTGACACACACCCTTAGTTACCCGCGGTTTACATTAGAAACCAGCGTCCAGCTGTCATGGGAAGCCTAGGTAACTTTAGGCTGAAACCCCGGGGCCCCTGCGGTGTCCCTCAGACGCACCACACCGCGTACACACAGGAGAATACAATAATGTGCAAGGGCAACCAAAAAATACAACACAGGGAGGCAAAATGGCAACGACGGCATATACTACACCAGAAACTGTATGCTCCTTAGACCACCACTCCAGACTGGTATCGCTAGCACAAAGCAAGAGCTATAGAAGGCGACACCCATAGTCACGCAGAACAATTTAAAGACAGAGGGCGTGGCTAAGCCCTCAGCCAGAATGACAACCTGGTTAACCCAATCCAAGCCGGATCAGAAGACCAACCAGCGCCACTGAGAACCAAGTGGTAAGATGGGGTATTACCGCTGTCTGCCGGACACCCTGGTGCGAACAGTGTCTGACATGAAGTACCCCGCCTTCTACGAGGGACCCCAGGAACCTCACAATGTCGAGGACCCGGCTTGTCCGGATGGCGGCGATGAAACCCTGTAATCGGTCGGTCCGCATATATGTCCGAAGCCGGCACCCAAGTCCTCTCCTCAGGACCATAGCCACGCCAGTGGACCAGGCACTGTAGAGTGCGACACACTACCCGAGAGTAAACCACTTTGGACACCTCAAACTCCAACGTGCCATCCACCAAGACGGGAGGTGGTGGCATGGAAGAAACATCAACAGCACCCACGACTTTCTTAGGCCTCTTTCACACATCAGGTTTTCGCCGTCAGGCGCGATCCGGCGCTTTTGACAGAAACCGGATCCGGCGAAATGCAATGCCGGATCCGGTTTCCCCCCCATTGACTTGCATTTGCGCCGGATCGCGCCGGATGGCCATGCGCTTCATCCGGTTTTCGCCGGATCCGGCAATGTGTCGCGATCCGGCGTCTGGAAAAAACGGGTACTGTAACGTTTTTTGTCTCCGGTGAAAAAGCCGGACACGCCGGATCCGACGCGTCCGGCTTTTTCACACAATGAAAGCTTATGAGCGCCGCAATGCGCCTGATCCGGCGAAAGCCGGATCCGGTGGCCGGATCCGGTTTTTTTGGTCTGAGCATGCTCAGTAGCTCTGCCCACTACAACCTGTCAAAGAAGGGCTGTAGGAACATGCTATATATAGTTTTCCAGTAGCCAATCCCGTTCGGAAGGCCACAAGGGTCAATTTTAAAAACCAGATCCGGCGTAATCCGTCGAAAAACGGATAGAAAAACGGATGAACCGGATGAGACGGATCCGGTTTTGTCTGTCAAGAACAAGACGGATCCGGCAGAAAACCGGATCCGGCACATCAGGTTTATAAAACATTTGCCGGATCCGGCATTCCGGCACGACGCCGGATCGCGCCTGACGCCGAAAACCTGATGTGTGAAAGTAGCCTTAAGTAACGCCTTGTGAAACACATTATGTATCTTGTATACGGCAGGTAACTCCAAACGAAATGCCACAGGGTTGATAATTGCGGAAATCCTAAACGGACCAATGAACCTGGGACCCAACTTAAGCGATGGTATTTTGAGTTTGATGTTCCTTGTAGACAACCACACCCAATCACCCACACACAGGTCCGGACCTGGCACACATCTACCATCAGCCACACGTTTGTACCTAGAACCTACATTCAGCAAGCGCTGCTTTACTCTCCTCCAAACGGATGACAATTGTGCTCCCAACTGGTCCTCCTCAGGGACGCCCGCAGAGCACCCTTGGCGCAAGGTACAGAATTGGGGATGTTGACCATAAACACAAAAGAAAGGAGATTCACCAGACGATTCCTGACAATGATTGTTTATCACAAATTCAGCCAGAGGAAGAAACGCCGACCACTCTTCCTGATTGTCAGACACAAAACAGCGTAAGTATTGTTCCAGGTTTTGGTTCATATGCTCAGTCTGCCCATTCGACTGCGGAAGGAAAGCCGATGAATGAGACAATTTAATCCCTAGGCGTGAACAAAAAGCTCTCCAAAATTTTGCCACAAATTGTGTACCTCTATCAGATACAATGTCAGACGGACACCATGAAGTCTGACCACCTCGCAAATAAATACCTGAGCAAGGGTCTTCGCATTGGGCAAAGATGGCAAAGCAACGAAATGCGACATTTTAGAGAACCGATCAACTATTACCAGAATGACCATGTTCCCAGCTGAGGAGGGCAAATCCGTAATGAAATCCATGGAAATCTCAGTCCATGGCTTACTGGGCATACAGAGAGGATGCAACGTGCCAGCAGGACGGGAGCGTGTTGTCTTGGCCCGTGTGCACGTGGTACAGGCTGACACTAGGGATGGGCGAGTCTACTCGCTAGGACTCGTTACTCGGCGAATAGTAAGGGACTCGCTGGACTCGTTACTCGGCGAGTCTCCCAGTGATTACTCGCACAGTAACGAGTCCAATGCAAGTCAATGCCAATCCTAGTTTTGTCAGAGTTTTTTTTTCTCACTCGCTAGACTCGCTATATCACATCGCTGTCAACAGCGAGTCTGAGCGAGTCTGAGCGAGTCTGAGTGAGTATGATTCCGAGTCCTGTATACTGGATTCGGGACTCGCTTATACAGAATCTGTTATGCTCCTACAAGTTTCCAAGACAGCCTATGTCAACACACAGCGATTGTGAGCGAGTCTGAGCGAGTCTACGAATCCCGAGTCCTGTATACTGGATTCAGGACTCGCAAATATAGAATCTGTTATGTTCCTACAAAGCTTCCGAGACAGCCTAGCGTGTTAGGTCAGAAAACTTTTTTAGATGGACAAGCATGTTAGCCAATCATATTCAGTAATGTTGGTTGTGGCAGGACTATGATTGGCTTCTGTCCATCGTGATGCCTATGTCATGTATGAGAGGCGAGGCTGTATATAAGCCTTTTCCACCGCCATTTCCTCTACATTCCTGAGAGATCTGAGATAGAGCAGGGTGAGGTAGATGCTTGAGCAGATCATAGGGATTGTCAGTTAGTGTAGGGAAACTTCAAGATTCCTTATATTAAACCCAAACAGCTCTTCTGAGAGCTACCAGGAGGACAGAGGAGTACTGTGTAGACTGTAGGCAGGCAGGCAGGGAGGATCAAGCCTTACAGTGCAGTGCACAGTGCAGGGACTAGTGTGCAGCTTCACTGCTAGGTGTCAGCACACACACTTACCCCGCCAGCAAGTGACGCCTACAGCACCACCTAACTCCATCTCGGTGACTGTGCATTTGTCAACAATGTCACAAAAACCACAATTTCCCAAAAAAGAGGTTGCAAAGGGACGAGGTCGTGGCCGTAGCAGTGCAGGGAACATCACTTGAGCGATCTCCCTCCAGGCTGTAGTCCGCTGGATGTTATGCCCATAGGCAGGGTCAGTGGGGAGCCAAAGCAGGGGCTGAGCCTCCACCAGATCAATCAACTGCAGCGTGTTGACAGTGACACGGGCCATGATTGCTCTGTATTGCTCTGTGTGTGTGTGCGTATGTCAACTCGACTCGGATTATTTCCTGTTTGCTCAAAGCATGGTGTGTGCTAGAGAAAATCGCTTCCCTCGCCTCATCGGCGCTAAATAAGACAAACAAATGCGAGTTTGGACTCGGACACAGCAGCAACAAACTGTTGCGAGTGGGGTTTACAAATCGCCAATGCAAGCGCTTTCCGAGACACATCTGCGATTTGTAAATCGCACATTACTAGCTAAGACTCGCTTCCCCATTCATTAACATTGGACTCGCTAGACTCGCAACGAGTAGCGAGTCCCGGGCTCGGACTCGCTAGAGTCAAGCGATTCCGAGTAATTTAGGACTCGCCCATCACTAGCTGACACATATGAGGCCACGTCCTGCTGGATTTTGGGCCTTAGCGGTGTCCATTTTAAACCCTGAGGCGGAAAATACATAACCCAAAAAAGGTAATTCTTGGATGACAAATACACATTTCTCAAGCTTGGCATAGAGCTTGTTCTCCCTGAGCAACTGCAATACCTGCCTAACATGCTCTATGTGTGCATCACGGTCGCGTGAGTAAATAAGAATGTCATCAAGGTATATAATAACAAATTTCCCCAAGAGATGAGAAAAGACAAGTTTTATGAAATGTTGAAATACTGCTGGCGCGCTCGTCAACCCAAATGGCATCACCAAATTCTCAAAATGACCCTCAGGGGTATTAAATGCAGTCTTCCATTCATCCCCTTGACGGACTCTTATGAGATTGTACGCCCCCCTGAGGTCAAGCTTGGAAAACCATTTGGCACCAGACACCTGGTTGAACAAATCGGGTATCAGTGGCATCGGGTATGGGTCATGAACCGTAATCTGGTTGAGTTCCCTGAAATCCAGACACGGGCGTAATCCGCCATCTTTCTTCTTGACAAAGAAGAACCCCGCCGCCAATGGAGATGATGAAGGCCTGATGTGCCCTTTGCTTAGACTTTCTGCAATGTATTCTTTAAGAGCTTGCCTCTCAGGACCTGAGATATTAAACATTCTGGCTTTCGGTAACTTGGCCCCCAGTTTTAGCCTAATAGCACAGTCATAGGGTCGGTGCGGTGGCAGCTCTGAACAACCTCTTTCAGAAAATACATCAGCAAAGTCCAGCAGTGGCTCCGGGATGCTGGGAGTCACAGTGGAGATAAATGTGGCCAGACAACTCTCCTGGCAATATCTGCTCCACTGGATTATGTCCTGGGTTTTCCAATCAATCACCGGATTGCGCATAGACAACCATGGAAACCCCAGAACTACCTGAGCAGGTAAATTACTGAGCACCTTACATGTTACCCGCTCAGAGTGTAGGACCCCAATGTGGAGTTTTACATCAGCCACAAACTCTTTAATCTCCCCTTGTGAGAGAGGGGAGGCATTGATGGTAACCACCCGGATAGGATTAGGCAGCGTCTCCACTTTAAATCCAGCTGTACGCGCAAACTTTTCATCAATGAGATTAGCGGCTGAACCACTATCTACAAATACAGTAATCGACAGCTCTTGGCCCCCGATTACTACCTTGGCAGGGAGCATACACTGGGAGACCACCACGGAGGATATGCAAAGGCTCAGACTAGACTCCTCCAAACCCTCTGAGCCTAGCAGTTTTCCAACGACACGTCTTTCTTAGGTACCCGGGGGCAAGCATTAATAAAATGTCCTTTTTTGCCACATAAAAAACAGACCCCTTGCTTTCTGGGCAAGGGAAATTTATGCTTGTTATTATGTGTATGTGATATACCAGCGATCTGCATAGGTTCCACGGATTCACCCGAGGCAACCTCACCAGAGACTGCCCCCCCCACAGGCAATGTCTCCTGCGACCTCTGACGAAAGCGGCGATCAATGCGTACTATAAGCACCATAGCAGCCTCCAGAGAGGCGGGAGTCTCATACATTAGCAGAGCTTGTTTAACCCTTCCAGAAACCCCATGCAAAAATTGACTCCTTAGTGCAGGGTCATTCCATTGAGTGTCCACAACCCAGCGATGAAATTCCGTACAATAATCCTCCGCCAGTCGCTCACCCTGGAGTAGAGAGCGTATTTTAGACTCTGCTAACGCCAGTCTGTGAGGATCGTCATAAATTAAACCAAGAGCAGAAAAAAAAAAGTCTATGGACTCAAATACAGGTGAATCAGAAGGTAGTGAAAAAGCCCATGCTTGTGGATCACCACTCAGCAAGGAAATTACCAAGCCCACACGCTGAGCCTCATTTCCCGAGGAGAGTGGACGCATACGAAAATACAATTTGCAGGAATCACGAAATACAACGAACTTACAGCGATCACCAGAAAATCGTTCAGGAAGAGGTAACTTGGGTTCAACTGCCCTGACTGCTGCCTCAGTTTGCACAGCAGGAACTGACAGGCCTTGTTGCTGGACCGCCCCCCTCAGTTCAGTGACCTGTATGGACAGAGCCTCCAGCTGCTTGGTTATGGAGACTATAGGATCCATGGTAAATAATCCTTTTTTTCCTTTTTTTTTTTTTGGGCCGACTATAATGTCATGGGAAGCCTAGGTAACTTTAGGCTGAAACCCCGGGGCCCCTGCGGTGTCCCTCAGACTAGGGGAAACCCTGTCTGTCCCTCAACCCAGGGTTTACACTGAAGGTATGCCTGCCTGGGCCTCCACCCTGTCCTTGTCTCCTGTTCATCCCTAAGCTGAACCCACCACCCTCCACCCAGTGAGGAGACCAAACACCAGACCCCACAAATAAGTATGGACAGGGATAAAGGAAACGCACCACACCACGTACACACAGGAGAATACAATAATGTGCAAGGGCAACCAAAAAATACAACACAGGGAGGCAAAATGGCAACGATGGCATATACTACACCAGAAATCGTATGCTCCTTAGACCACCACTCCAGACCGGTATCGCTAGCACAAAGCAAGAGCTATAGTCGGCGACACCCATAGTCACGCAGGACAATTTAAAGACAGAGGGCGTGGCTAAGCCCTCAGCCAGAATGACAACCTGGTTAACCCAATCCAAGCCGGATCAGAAGACCAACCAGCGCCGCTGAGAACCAAGTGGTAGGATGGGGTATTACCGCTGTCTGCCGGACACCCTGGTGCGAACAGTGTCCGAAATGACACCAGCTCGCTGATCGCTGGTCTCCCGTCTGCCACACGCAGCTATGAGTGCTGTCCAGCGGGAGACTAACGATCAAAAAAATGTCCAGGCCATTAGAGCATGATCAGCGATACCCGGCAGGGGGGGCGGTCGCTGATATACTGTATGTCACACACAGCAATATCGCTGGTGAGATTGCTGTTGCGTCACAAAACTTGTGACTCAGCAGCGATCTTGCTAGCGAGATCGCTGTTTGTGACGGGGGCTTAAGACTTAGGCCGGAGTCACATTAGCGTATGGCATTCGGTGTGGGAGCATTTAATGTGATATGTTAATGACACTTGGCTCCAGCTCTGTGGCGAGCGTGACCCGAGTGTCAGTGCTCTGTGCTCCGATCCTCTCACATGAGAGAGTCACAGCACAGGTGCTCCTCCATTGCCGTTGTCTGTGGGAATCACACTACACTCGGGTGATATCTGGATGCAGTTTCACACGCACCCATAGACTTATATGGGTGTGCGCATTCTGATTCTTGGATGCATGAGAAAATAATCACAGACGTGACATGCCCCATAGTTTAACATTGGGCCAAGTGCAATCAGATTTTTATATCGGATTGCACTCGTCCGATTACATCGCAAGTGTGAGCGAGCCCCTTTACAAAAACTTAGTACAAAGACTTATAAATCTGCTATTTTTTATTAACCCTGATAAATGTTAATAAAAATATAAATATTATTATTATCATTAAATAATTAGTTGTTTTTTATGTCAGCATTAATAATCTCCTCAATATTTGATCTCTGTACTCTACTTTCTCTATCACTAAAAACAGAAATATATTATAAACATCTCATTTCAAAATGTTTTGATTAAATGGTCTAGAACAATAAATTGCATGCACCATTAGTGAAAAAGATGCAATGGTTCATCTGCAAACATAAAGAATATGTGTAATGAGTAGTTTTGGTGGGGTTGCATTGACCTTTAGGGTATGCTCACATGGGAAGGAATTACTTTGGAAAATGTCAATAGTAATTTTGTGATAAAGCTACAAAGACATCCACAATGGCAAATCCACATCAAATTGTACATACGCTGGTGATGATTTGAAGCTGAAAATAGAGAAAAAAACAGTAAAAATAAAATTATTGCCCTTAGCTGTTCTATAGCTTCCTTGCATGATCCTTTCCTTGTCTCTCTACAAGCCTGCCTTCCATGATGCTGTCTCACTCCATGTGACTGCGGTCAAAATGGACGAAATGGTAACACAGGAGGCAAAGCCATAAAGATAAAGAGACCAGCAGCGGACCAAGTATGGAAGTCAGATGATTATAGTCAGACTAGATGGTGGCCTGATTCTAACGCATCGGATATTCTAGAATATGTAAGTAGTTTATGAAGATTCTGCGCTAATATCGCTGATTGAAGCAAATCAGTGTGGCAGGAGATCAGTGGCTAGCACCGCAGATCTCCCGACGGTAGCGGTGGCATGCATCAATCGAATTCCGCGCCAAATCGCAGCTGGACTGCACTTGTCACTGATTGGTTGCGGACGGCTGGACGCGACCAATCAGCGACACAGGATTTCCGTTACAAACAGAGAGACAGACAGACAGAATATATGTATATTTCTCCTCATACAGACGTGTATATATATATATTTCTCCTCATACAGACGTGTATATATATATATTTCTCCTCATACAGACATGTGTATGTGTATATATATATATATTTCTCCTCATACAGACGTGTATATACAGTATATATGTTCCTCCTCATACAGACGTGTATATATATATATATATATTTCTCCTCATACAGATGTGTATATACAGTATATATATTTCTCCTCATACAGACATGTATATATATAAATTTCTCCTCATACAGACGTGTATATATATATTTCTCCTCATACAGATGTGCATATATATATTTCTCCTCATATAGACGTGTATATATATATATTTCTCCTCATACAGACGTGTATATATATATTTCTCCTCATACAGACGTGTATATATATATTTCTCCTCATACAGATGTGCATATATATATTTCTCCTCATACAGACGTGTGTATATATATATATATATATATTTCTCCTCATACAGACGTGTATATATATATATATATATTTCTCCTCATACAGACGTGTATATATATATTTCTCCTCATACAGACGGGTATATATATATATATATATGTCTCCTCATACAGACGTGTATATTTATTTCTCCTCATACAGATGTGCATATATATATTTCTCCTCATACAGACGTGTATATATATATATTTCTCCTCATACAGATGTGTATATATATTTCTCCTCATGCAGACGTGTATATATATATTTCTCCTCATACAGACGTGTATATATATATATATTTCTCCTCATACAGACATGTATATATATATATATATTTCTCCTCATACAGATGTGTATATATATATTTCTCCTCATGCAGACGTGTATATATATATTTCTCCTCATACAGACGTGTATATATATATATTTCTCCTCATACAGACGTATATATATATATTTCTCCTCATACAGACGTGTATATATATATATATATATTTCTCCTCATACAGACGTGTATATATATATTTCTCCTCATACAGATGTGCATATATATATTTCTCCTCATACAGACGGGTATATATATATATGTCTCCTCATACAGACGTGTATATTTATTTCTCCTCATACAGACGTGTATATATATATTTCTCCTCATACAGACGTGTATATATATATATTTCTCCTCATACAGACGTGTATATATATATATATTTCTCCTCATACAGACGTGTATATATATATTTCTCCTCATACAGACGTGTATATATATATTTCTCCTCATACAGATGTGCATATATATATTTCTCCTCATACAGACGGGTATATATATATATGTCTCCTCATACAGACGTGTATATTTATTTCTCCTCATACAGACGTGTATATATATATTTCTCCTCATACAGACGTGTATATATATATATTTCTCCTCATACAGACGTGTATATATATATATATTTCTCCTCATACAGACGTGTATATATATATTTCTCCTCATACAGACGTGTATATATATATTTCTCCTCATACAGATGTGCATATATATATTTCTCCTCATACAGACGTGTATATATATATTTCTCCTCATACAGATGTGCATATATATATTTCTCCTCATACAGACGGGTATATATATATATGTCTCCTCATACAGACGTGTATATTTATTTCTCCTCATACAGACGTGTATATATATATTTCTCCTCATACAGACGTGTATATATATATATTTCTCCTCATACAGATGTGTATATATATATTTCTCCTCATACAGACGTGTATATATATATTTCTCCTCATACAGACGTGTATATATATATTTCTCCTCATACAGACGGGTATATATATATTTCTCCTCATACAGACTTGTATATATATATTTCTCCTCATACAGATGTGCATATATATATTTCTCCTCATACAGACGGGTATATATATATATTTCTCCTCATACAGACGTGTATATACAGTATATATATTTCTCCTCATACAGACGTGTATATATATATTTCTCCTCATACAGACGTGTATATATATATTTCTCCTCATACAGACGTGTATATATATATATTTCTCCTCATACAGACGTGTATATATAAATTTCTCCTCATACAGACGTGTATATATATATTTCTCCTCATACAGATGTGCATATATATATTTCTCCTCATACAGACGTGTATATATATATATATATATTTCTCCTCATAGGCTAATTTCACACTTGCTTTTTTTTCCAGCGCGTTTTTAGCGCAAAAAAACGCATAGAAAAAGCGCATACAAATGCATACAAACGCTGCGCTTTTTTCAAGCATTTTTATGCGCATGCAGGAAAAAAACGCAGCGTTTTTGTGCGTTTGTATGCGTTTTTTGTGCGTTTACGTTTTTTTACAGATTTTGGAAAAACCCCCCAAGAAAGAAAAAAAAAACATTCAACAACACACAAGACCAATGGGACTTCATTGTGGGTGTGGTATGTTAATATATAGACCCTGTCTACAGTATTCTTCACATTTGCTTGATTCTTCTCGTGACCATGGATCTGCGCTGGAAGAGTTTTCACTTCAACTTGGATTTGGACATCGCGATGGCTCAGGCGTATGCAGTTGCTTGCCATGAACAAAGGAAGAGAGAGAGGCAGCGAAGACGGCAGCGGCGGCGTATGTGGAAACATCCGATTGTTGAACTCCGGGAGAGCCGTGGGGCATACCACACCCTCTACAGCGAGCTCCAGGCAAACCCGGAGAAATTTACAGATTATATCCGGATGTCCCACGAAAGTTTCATGGATTTGCTTGCTCGTGTCCAACAATCCATCCGGAGACAGGACACACAGCTCCGTCGTGCGATTCCTCCTGAGGAACGGCTACTGGTGACATTACGGTATGTAATATTTAAAAACCAAGGGGTGCGGTCTGATGTTTTTTTTTTAAATTTAGTATTCAAAACCTTGGGTAATTAGTTTTCGTGAATGTACTAATATTTTATTTTATAGTTTTTTAAAATAATATACATAAATATTAATTTTACTTCTTTGTCTGTTCACAGATTCCTGGCGACTGGAGAAACCCTATCTTCACTACACTTCCAGTACCGTATTGGAATCTCTACCTTGTCTGGAATTGTTGCTGACACCTGCCGGGCTCTCTGGAATGTTCTTTGTCCAGAATTTATGCCCCTGCCCACCGCTGAAAAGTGGATGGAAATTGCTGACAAATTCTGGACAGTATGCAATTTTCCCAACTGTTTGGGAGCTGTTGATGGTAAACACATACGGATCATCAAACCCAAAAGAACGGGATCTGAGTACTATAATTACAAAAAGTACTTTTCAATAGTACTCATGGCCATTGCGGATGCCGGATGTATGTTTGTAGCAGTGGACATTGGAGCATTTGGCCGTGGTAATGACTCACAGGCTTTTAAAAACTCAGACATGGGCCGGAGGTTGTATGGCAACCAATTTAATTTCCCTATGCCACGGCCTCTTCCTCACACCGAAGCTCCGCCACTGCCCTTTGTAATGGTTGGCGATGAGGCTTTTCAAATGTGCGGAAACTTACTGAAACCCTACTCCAGCCGGGACTTGGACCACACCAAAAAAATATTTAATTACAGGCTGACCAGGGCCAGAAGAACTGGCTGTGGTATTTCAAATATGAGTAGAGTAGGCCTTGGGCCTACTAGTATAGTCATATGTGAAATACCACGGCCTAGTATAGTCATACCAAGGCCTACTGTAATAACTCGATTTTTACCAACTAGGATCTTGTTTCACGAAAAACAAACTGGTGAAACTTGACAAGTTTCAACAGTTTGTTTTTCATGAAACCAGATTCTAGTTGGTAAAACTAGAGTTATTACACTAGGCCTTGGAATGACTATACTAGGCCGTGGTATTTCAAATATGAGTATAGTAGGCCTTGGGCCTACTAGTATAGCCATATGTGAAATACCACGGCCTAGTATAGTCATACCAAGGCCTACTGTAATAACTCGATTTTTACCAACTAGGATCTTGTTTCACGAAAAACAAACTGGTGAAACTTGACAAGTTTCAACAGTTTGTTTTTCATGAAACCAGATTCTAGTTGGTAAAACTAGAGTTATTACACTAGGCCTTGGAATGACTATACTAGGCCGTGGTATTTCAAATATGAGTATAGTAGGCCTTGGGCCTACTAGTATAGTCATATGTGAAATACCACGGCCTAGTATAGTCATACCAAGGCCTTCTGTAATAACTCGATTTTTACCAACTAGCATCTTGTTTCACAAAAAACAAACTGGTGAAACTTTTTAAGAAAGAAACTTATTTTTTAGACAAGTTTCAACAGTTTGTTTTTCATGAAACCAGATCCAAGTTGGTAAAACTCGAGTTATTACACTAGGCCTTGGTATGACTATACTAGTCCGTGTTATTTCACATATGACTATACTAGGCATTGGGTTGGTTTTTAACATGTATTTACCCATCAGTGTGTGTGAGCGGCGCAAACAACATTAATGAAACTTTGTAATGGTGAACCACAAATGTAAATTTATTTTTAATCACAAAAATAAACCAAAAAATTATTTTTTCCGGCGTTTGGGGGCAGATGGTTTCAATTTGGGGGTGTGCAGGGAATATGCAACACTTGCAGTTGAAGACGGTGTTTGAGGGGAAGGGGCAACAAAACTTGTGAGGGAAGGTAGTCCAGTTAAGGGAATTAAACTAGGAACACTTGGAGGAGAGGAAATCTGTTCAGGTACATTTGTTGTAATGGCATGTCGCCGTAGGCTTGTGTGCCTGGACCGACTTTGGCCCAATGCCCGCCTTGATTGATTTCGCCTTGAACTTGGGGCAAATATTGAGTGTAGGTCCCCCGTCTGCTGGGGTGGCTGCTGCTGCTGAGGTGGCTGCTGCTGCTGAGGTGGCTGCTGCTGCTGCTGCTGAGGTGGCTGCTGCTGCTGAGGTGGCTGCTGCTGCTGAGGTGGCTGCTGCTGAGGTGGCTGCTGCTGAGGTGGCTGCTGCTGCTGCTGAGGTGGCTGCTGCTGCTGCTCTTGGTTGGCAGTGCTCGTCCTTGCAGGAGGACTGGTGGCGGCAGTGATGGTCCAGGTTTGCGGAGTGGTGGTGGCAGGGCTACTACATGTTGTTGTAGCGGCAGGGCTGTTCCATGTTTGCCTAGTGGTGGCTGAGCTCCACGCATGCATGGGAGTGGCGGTGGTGCTCCAGACAGGAGCAGCGCTTGCCATGGTGGTGTCGGTGAAGTGATCAGCTGCACTCAGACTTGTGGTGGTGTAACGGTGGGTGTCCTGGCTTTGAATAGAGGTGTCGGTAGTGAGGTGAATCGAGTCAATGGTGGCACAGGTGGAAATGACACCACTGACTGCTGACCGTACTGATTATGCTGCATAGCCTGCAAGAAAGCATTGTTGCAGGCCTGCAGCACATTCAGCTGTTGCTCAGGACTAAGGTGTTCCACCATGCCCTTTTCAATCTTACTAAAAAAATGGTGTGCTGGTCTGTTGAGGTCGGCCTCCAGACGGTCAAGGCGCTGTTCTACAGAATTGAAGCGGTGTTCAAAGTGGTTAAAACCACGTTCCATGAGTGCAAAACCGCTTTCAACTCTGTCGGACAGTGACTTGAGGCTGGAATTAAAGGCCTCGCTCAAATGCATAAACTCGGGCAAGACATTCCTGTCCAAGGCCCTCTGCCGCTGGCGGGTAGTGCCCGCATAACCAGTGGCAGAGACCTGGGACAGGGGAACACCTGATGGCCCAGCTTCCTGGTCACCAGCTGTGTGTGTGTGGCTGACCTGCAAGGTGCTTCATGGCTGTCGGATGGCTGGGACGGGTCAGAGGACGTCCGAGGAAGGACCGCTCCAGGGCCAGGTTGCAGGGTGCTGCTCCAGGTGCTGTGGAAGAAAGGAAAATCATTACTACCATGCCTTTACAAGAAGCATCAGCTGTGGATTAGAAAAACACAGATTAATAAAAATAAAACCCCAAAATTTATAATACTTACAATCTCGTGGCAAGGACTGGTCTTAGGAACTGCAACGCGTGATAGTGACGGTATCTAGTTCTGGTCCTTGACGCAGATCCACTGCGAACCTGGCCCTCAGCACGAACATCACTGTTGAAGCGGTCCTTGATCGAACGCCAACGTGTTCGGACTTTGTCCACTGTTGGGAAAAAAAAACAGTGCCGTCAAGGACAACAGTCACTGCGGCACAATATAGCAATACAATACTCAAAGCAGTCACTGTAGAGCCCGATGACACTGTTGGGTTTCCTGCTAGAATATACCTAGCACGAAACCCAACAGTGCCGTCAAGGACAACAGTCACTGCGGCACAATACAGAGCAGGGAAATGCTCACTAAACGCCTTTTTGGAGGATGCTGTGGCGCTGTCCCAGCCATCCATCAACGCTGCGGCCACCTCATTCCATAGCCGCCGGGTCACCACATTGTCCTTGTACAGCCGGTCACGGCTGTCCCACAACGGCGCACGCTCCTGGACCAGGCTGATGAGCTGCTCATTATCCAGGTAGACGTCTTCATCCCGTTGTGGAACCTAGACAAAACACATTCATTAGAATAATCACATGTAAATTGAATAAAAAGTTACCAAAAAAAGAAACATAAAAAAGAGTAAAAATAGAAGATAAAAAATAAAGAACATTACAAATCATTTGATACATACATTCCATATCACCACCGGGACTTGGCTTCGCTGCTCCTGCTCTTCGCCCTCAGTAGTCCCGTCCGCAGAAGATGATGATGATGATGATGTCTTAAAAAAGTTGAAAAAAAGTAAGAGATTTGGAGTAGCAGCAGATATACTTACCAGATGCACGAAAATAATCACCTCACGGTCTGCTTGCGCCAATTCCTGCCGCGATGGGGAATATTCGGATTCTGAAGACATACTGCATGTAAAAATAATAAAAATCATTAGTACATACATAATTTAAAAGGACAGGCATATAATGTAATATACTCACATTCTTGACGCTGATAGAAGATGGGTTCCTTGGTGACTGTCTGCTCTCCAATCTGTCAGTGTAGTAGTGGCAGAGTTTTGGCAGGCACCTCCTTTATATAGACTTTTTTTTTTTACTTTAGAAGTTTATAACTAGTACAACAAGTGGACACCACCAAAAAAACGCAGCGCTAAAAAAACGCATACATGCGCATGCCAGTGCGCACGTATGCGCATCCATAGGCTATAATGGCCATTTTTAGCGCAAAATGTACATATGCGCTTTTTTGCAGGACCAAAAAATGCAACATGTAGCGTCTGTAAAATACAAACGCACACCCCAAAAAAACGCAGCGCATGAACATCGCATACGTGCGCATGCCAGCGCGCAGGTATGCGCACCCATGTTAAATATAGGGGAAAAAACGCATGCGCACGTATGCGTTTTTTTCAAGCGCAAAAAAACGCAAATGTGAAACCAGCCATACAGACGTGTATATATATATATTTCTCCTCATACAGACATGTATATATATATTTCTCCTCATACAGACGTGTATATATATATTTCTCCTCATACAGACGTGTATATATATATTTCTCCTCATACAGACGTGTATTTATATATTTCTCCTTATACAGACGTGTGTCTACTATATAATCGTCTAATTCTGTCTGTCAGTCTCTCTGTTTGTAACGGAAATCCCGCCTGTCGCTGATTGGTCATGGCCTAGATGGTGGCCGGCCACGACCAATCAGTGGCAGGCGCAGCTTAAAGTTACAAACAGCTGTGCCTGTCGCTGATTGGTCGCGGCCTGGCGGCTGCGACCAATCAGAGATGCAGGATTTCGGTTACTGACAGATAGACAGAATAAGGCAATTATATAGTAGACTAGATGGTGGCCTGATTCTAACACATTCGGTATTCTAGAATATGTATGTAGTTTATTTATGAAGTTTTAATAATAATGCAATAATGCACCCCCCAATCCTGATATGCATGGTCCTCTCACCTCCCAATCCTGATATGCATGGTACCCCTCCCCCCTATCCTGGTATGCATGGTCCCCTCACCCACCAATCCTGATATGCATGGTCCTCTCACCCCCCAATCATGGTAAGCATGGTCCTCTCACCCCCCAATCCTGATATGCATGGTCCTCTCACCCCCCAATCATGGTAAGCATGGTCCCCTCACCATCCAGTCCTGGAATACATGGTCCTCTCACTCCCCAATCCTGGTATGCATGGTCTTCTCTCCCCTCTTTCCTGGCAAGCATGGTCCCCTCACCCCCCTTTCCTGGTATTCATGGTCCCGTCACCCCCCTTTCCTGGTAAGCATGGTCCCCTCAGGCCCCAATCGTGATATGCATGGTCCCCTCACCCCCCAATCCTGATATGCATGGTCCCCTCACCCCCCAATCCTGACATGCATGGTCCCCTCACCCCCCAATCCTGATATGCATGGTACCCCTCCCCCTATCCTGGTATGCATGGTCCCCTCATCCCGAATCCTGATATGCATGGTCCCCTCACCCCCAATCATGGTAAGCATGGTCCCCTCACCCTCCAGTTTTGGAATGCATGGTCCTCTCACTCCCCAATCCTGGTACGCATGGTCCTCTCACCCCTCTTTCCTGGTAAGCATGGTCCCCTCACCCCCCTATCTTGGTGTACATGGTCACCCTCACTCCCCTTTTCCTGTTATGTATGGTCACCCTCATCCCCCTTTGCTGGTATGCATGGTCCCCCTCCCCACATTGCTGGTATGCATGGTCCCCCTCATCCCCCTTTGCTGGTATGCATGGTCCTCCTCCCCCCATTGCTGGTATGCATGGTCCCCCACACCCCCCCTTTGCTGGTATGCATGGTCCCCCTCCCCCCATTGCTGATATGCATGGTCCCCCTCCCCCCATTGCTGATATGCATGGTCCCCCTCCCCCATTGCTGGTATGCATGGTCCCCCTCCCCCATTGCTGGTATGTATGGTCCCCCTCCCCCCCATTGCTGGTATGCATGGTCCCCCCCATTGCTGGTATGTATGGTCCCCCTCACCCCTTTTGCTTGTATGTATGGTCACCCTCACCCCCTTTCCTGGTATGTGTGGTCCTGTCACCCCCCTTTCCTGGTATGCATGGTCTCTGTTAAAATAAAAAATAGTTATATACTCACCTTCCGACGGCCTGCGATCTCCTTTCCACGTGCTCGGCCTTGTGGTCCCAGTAATGCCTTGCGCGAAACACCGCTGATGACATCGCACTCTCATGAGAGTGAAGTCATCTCTGGTCTAAGGCACAAGGCACTACTGGGACCGCGAGGCCGGGCGTGTGGAAAGGAGGCTGTCGGAAGGTGAGTATAACCTTTTTTTATTTTAATTCTACTTTTTACAGATGCGTTGCGCCTGATTGAGCGCTGTGCCCGACTGCGCCTGCCGCTGATTGGTCAGCGGCAGGCGCAGCTTAACATTACAAACAGCTGCGCCTGTCGCTGATTGGTCGCGGCCGAGACCAATCAGTGCGGCAGGATTTCGGTTACAGAAAGACAGACACCATAAGACGATTAAATATATAGATGATTATAGTATTTTTTTTATTTTAATTTATGTAAAGTTTTTCTTCAGGAGTGGAAGAGTTTGGTGAAGATCCACAGCTAAATCTGTGTCAAATGGGATTTGTTGCAGATTTTAGCTTCCCCACTGAACATTCTGAAATATCTACCGATACACCACATAAGTTAACATGCTGCTTTAAATTTGCATCTCTGGTCAATTTCTATGTTGACGCTGTGAAGATCTTTGCCTGCAGCATGTGGATAAGATTTGGTAAAATTCAAGGTCGAGAAGGGAATTTTGCAGTGAACGTGTCCTATCTGTTGATTCCAGTAGGAATTATTTATACCCTCTGACTGGAAAACATGATTTTCTAAGCAGTTACCAATCAGTAACCGCTCTTATTACCATTTGGTAGGGATGAGCAGATCTATCAAAATTCAAATGGATTTTCTCAGAAAAAGATCTGTTGATCTAATGTCCCTTTTTATGCTCTGAGTTCTATACAGATTGCAGAGGATAAGAAATATAAGATGTAAAAAAAATACTTATTTTACCTCACTTTACCACTCATCTCTCTAGCCTCTTCCGCTTCTCACCATCCTCCATCTGGTCCTTATCACTGCCATAAGCGTTACAACCTTGGACCTCTTCATGCTAGGCTGGGACTTCCGGCTATAAAGAGGACCTGGATGGTTCTCACAGCGACAAAGGGAAGATGCAACAAGAACTGAATGGGAGTCAGTAATGAACAGAGGGGCCAGAGTGGTGAGCAGTAAAGTAAGTACTCCCATTATTTTTAACCTTTTAATGGCCCTTTAACATTCATTAAAATGGTGCCCAATCTGCGCTGAAGCGAATTACAAAAATGCACATTTTGACAAATGCTGATTTTCGTAAAATTTTTGCAAAATTTCTCTCTGCTGCTTAGCAAAGGATTGCAGCAGGACTGGTTTAATTAAAATCTCTTGATTCCAAGATAACACTGCAGATCTGGCATGAGGGAGAACCATGGAGGACTCTGGGATCCCGCTCTTCTTCCTGGCATCCTACAACCTGAACATTTGGCCCAAATATTGCTAGGAACATTAAAGGAATTTTTCAAAATAAATGATATATAGCAAAACACCAGTCTGAGACTAAGCGCAGATTTTTTTAAAAGGGCATCCACAGACAGGTTCTAGGTACTCTTCAAAGATCCAACACATATACGCTTCTACTTATAATGCTGGTCTTACTGTGCCAAATGCAAAAAACATATATATATTTTTACTGGTTAGGCTGAATTTTTGACCTAGTATAATGACCTTGAAACCATATCTTTTCTTTTTAATACACAGGTGATTTCTGTTACTGCATTAATAAATTCCAGTCCTACTAACATGCCTGGCTGTAAAGTTCACAATTAGATTTTAGATTTATCATACATGGTGAAATATTATTTTGTGAATCTAAAATTCAATAAAATAAACTTGTTACTATAACTGCTGGAGGAGAGGAAACAAATTAGTAATTATGTCTGAGTGACTCATGCATTAATGGTCACCTATTACACTGAGCTGGAATTTTCATTCTCACTTTGTTTTATTCACATAAGTAAAAACATTTAATGTTTTATGTGAATGATTTCATGTAAAACAATTAGATATGATTATGGGTGATGATTAATGAGGAACACGGCCTGTGTAGACAAATGCTCATGTATCACTTAACGGTACATTAAGCCAGGAGACAATCTCCTCTCAATGTGGTATACAGTTGTATACAAGTCATATGTTCTCTGAAAGCATTATATATATATATGTGTATATATGTGTATACTGTATATTGTAGTGCAGCAGTGTCCACACTGAGCAGTGATGAGGCAGTGACCCAGGAAAGTTCCAAAGCAAAAGTTTCTTTAATGGTTAACTCAAATAAACACAGCTCACAATATCCTCCGGATCGCAGCTGGGAACCATATCCTCTGTATTGCAGTCAATAACAGTGCCAGTCCAACTATGGTTTACAGCGGGGGCACAAGACAGTCTACTTCTGAGACCGGTTGCCGTGGGTGACTTGGCTGTTTGGCTCCACTGGCCTGTGTTGCCTCACACAGGTGGAGCTCTGCAGAACCTTCTGCCCTGCACTCTAACAAACACCAAACTGACACTGACCCTGACCCTTACACACCCAAACCCTTTACTTCAGGGCTTTTAACTGGAATCTCTGGCCATGGGCCACATGAAAAACCCAGGCCGGGAAAGAAACAGACTGCACCACTACCATCTGTAGTCTGTTTCAAAACACAAAAGCCCAGATCAGGTTTTCCATAAATCTGCCTTGAACAACCAGCACGTCCAAGACCAATACTTACTTTTTACCTTGCATTGCAATAACAGCTATGCCTGTGACTGCAATGCACTATCATTGCCTCAATATGCCTCAGTGCACATCCTGAGGGGAACACACAGCGACCCTCACATGAAACACCACTCACTGTCTCACTATATACAGTATATATATATATATATATATATATATATACTCATACTGTATATACATATATATGCATACATATAAACTGCTCAAAAAATAAAAGGAACACTATTCCGTTTGCAACAGGCTATTTGAGTTCCCTTTATTTTTTTGAGCAGTATATATATATATATAAAGAGGGAAAAAGCAGCAGAAAAACAAACAAACAACGTGGGTGCAAGCCTTCCAGGCATATACCAAGAATCAAAAATAGTCCTCAAGATGAAAGCAGCACACCAAGAAAATTCCAGTCAAAGTGCTATTTATTAGCCCATCTGGCTAGTTGCCCATACAGCGACGTTTCGGTCCTGGGAATTGTGGACCTTTCTTGAGGAATATATATATATATATATATATATATATATATTTATATATATATTAATATATACATGCACAGACAAGAAAAGTGTGCAGCACACAATAGCATACTCCATGCAGAAAGTGCTATAACTACTGTACCATAAGTATCATGTACCGTGGGTTGGAGGTTGCAGCTTGTTGACAGGCACCCATACCTTTTGCTTGCACAATATATATATATATATATATATATATATATAGAGAGAGAGAGAGAGAGAGATATATTTATATTTAGTGATTCAATGTTGTCAGCTGTAGACTTTAAAGGGGATCTGTCAATAGAATCCTCCCTCCTAAGGAAGAAAGAGGGAGTGAGGCACTTTCAGCGGCTCAATAAAACAAGGATTTTATTTAGCAAGCCATAAAAAATACAAACAGGGTAAAAAACTGACACGTTTCTGGAGTCCAGGATGCCCTTAATCATAGCATAGCAAGAATATCAACAGTCTATTTTTAAATTATCCAGGACCAATCACAGGAACCTGTGATTAATGAAAGATGAATGACTGTTGTGTAAGGAGGAGGTGTGTAAGGACATATGAATCAATTGACAGAGGTAACAATACAAATAACAAGACTTCAATAGATATAAAAAATGTTCACTTTTGTAATTTATACCCTAAATGCCCCGTCACAGTAAACGATGTCCCAGTGATCCCACCAACGATCCGACATGATGGGATCACTGGGACATCGTTAGGCTGATCGCTGGTGAGCTGTCACATAGACAGCCCCAGCGATCAGGACCAGCCGCACATCTCCTGGATACCCGCTGTTTACCTTGAAAATCGGCGTACATGCTGGTTTCCAAGGTAAACATCGGGTATCTAGGAGCCGCACGACTCCTGGATACCCGACGTTTACCTTGGAAATCAGCGTGTAAGCCAGTTTTGAAGGTAAACAGCGGGTATCCTGGAGCCACGGCTCCTGGATACCCGACATTTACATTAGCAACCAGCGTCCAGCGTCGCTGATCGCTGGTCTCTCGCTGCCACATGCAGCGATGCGCGCTGGGCAGCGGGAGACCAGCGATCGAAAAACGGCCCAGGCCGCTCGAGCACGATCAGGGATAACCGGCAGGGGGGCCGGTTGCTGATCCCCATCACACACAGCGATCGCGCTGGCGCTGATGTGTCACAAAATCAGCAATCTTGCTAGCGAGATCGCTTAGTGTGATGGGGCCTTTATGCTATTTGCTATATGAATATAATTTCTGTATGCCTCTTGTAACATAAGGTGTTTTTGCCAACTGCGTCCTCTTTGGGGATAAAGAAACTTTCCTATTCCACCATCATGTTCGGCAACTGAATGCTTGGCTGTGCCAAAATAGGACCCATTTTTCTTGACAATATTGTATAAATGTTCTGAATTTTTTTAAAAATTTTTCTTATAGTGTATCCTGTATACTGCACCCTGCATAAATTGCAAAATATAGAGTACACTACGTGATAAGTATCCTAGTTAATAAAATCATGAATATGATGCATGTCTCCTTGAGATGAGAAAAATCTTTTTGTTTTGTCTGCAGCAAAGATGTACATGCTGCAGAGGTTTCCACGGCGTTTAAAAAAAACTGTTTTTGGTTTCAACCAACTTGTTCTTTTGGGCCATTGCGGAACAGACTAGGTGAATGGATGTTGCTTAGAGTTGAGCCCCTCTTTGTCAGAAATCTACAACCCTGAGAAATGATTTTATGAAATATGTCTTCCTGATTTGTGACACATTACTTCTAATATGATCTCCATCAACACAAATGTCCAAAAATGCAACATGATTTGATGTTGGATTAGCTGTAAATCTCAAGTTAAGGATGTTGTCATTTTGATACAATACATGGCTGGAAAAATCCAATGTATTTCCCATCCACAACAGAAGGAGGTCGTCCATGTAGCAACCATACCAACTGATGTGGGTGGAAAAAGGATTAGAAGGATGGTAGATGAACTTCTCCCACCAGGCCATATACAATAAGGTACTTTAATTATCTAGGTAATATTGAGCAGCTGTAACTGCAAGAGAATGCGGAAAACAGGAATACCAATTGGATGTGTCCAATGTGACAAAATTATACTCAGGCTTCCAATGAAAATTATTGAAACAACATAGAACCGAGGAGCTATCTATAAGGTAACTGGGTATTCTGGTGGTCAGAGGCTGTGAAGGATTATCCAGCCTTTCACTGATCCCCTCTGTAATGTTAAGTAAGATATGATTTTGCAGAACATTCCAGAATCTCCCATGGCTACTCTGCTGATGATATTGTAGCCTGTCACAGCTGCAGATGTGATCCTCCTCCCCCCTCCTTAAAAGTTGTGTGTATGTATCCCCTCTGCCCGCTGGTAATAGGACACTGGCCATTTCCTGTGAATGTGGATTAGCTACATGAAAGGAATCTCTTTGTCCTGGCCATGAGGCCAATCCAATTATGGGAAATATTAAAAGCAGTCATATCACAAGAACCATACGCGACAGAGATATAAAAACCACATCCCTGTGTAGGGCAAGAAACCGACATTCAGACCCCTAATTTTCACGGTTCTAGCACCCCCAGAAACTGAGATATAGATTACTCCCAAACAGTGTAATGGAACTACAGCATGTTTGGTTTTTAATTATTGTATTTAACGAACTACAACGAATGATACCATGTGCTTGCTTATGCAAGGTACCCTCGGCTAGATATAGTCGTTATAAGTTTTGTAAGTAGATTGTAACTTACAGAAAGATGGGCTGACCCTCTCCAGACTGCCCCTTTCATGATGTAACCGACCCTAGGCTATAAGATATCCCTCCCTTAAAATTCATGAGTTAAGCTGCAGATTCCGTGCTGACAGGACCCCCTCCCAGATGAGTGGAGATGTATGGCTGGCTGCCCCTCCCCCGGCCATGTGGCTTGCCTAAAGACCATTAAGCAACTGTAAGTGTTGATCTATGTTAATTTCTTGGTATTTTATATTTGCAATGTACATATCTGATGTCTCAACTTTGTAAAATTGTTTTATCTTTGTAATCACTGCTGCCTTTGGGGAATAAATCATAAAATGTATCAGTCTGTCCTCATGCTCTAAGAAATGAACTTAAGCACCTTAAGATAATTACGCTACTGATTGGGTTGGCTTTGAACCCCTCTATTAAGTCTATAACTTAAGCAGAGAAATCTGGAGCTGGTGGCGGCGTGGTGTGTTTTGGTTGGTTGGGCTAGCTGGCACTGACGGAAGGGTGTTGAATGCTGATTGGGTGGCTGTGGCCAAAGCATTGATAAATCCCTCACTGCAGCAGCCTGATCGCCCGTGCACAACAAGCAGCCCGTCCAGCAACTAATTATCCTAGGTGTAGTTCCCTGACTGACCTGAGGATAAGGGGGGTGCCGGAGAGCTGCGAGTTCCAGAGTGGAACTGAGCAAGTTGGATATACATAAATCCCCGAACTTCGTGGAAGGTTGTTAGCAGTGGTGGGGCATCCATAATAACCCCCCCTGCGATAAATTGTTAGGGCAAGACTAGCTTGCTGTTTTTTTGTCACATGGTGCCAGCGGTGGTATAACTAAGATAAGGCCCCACTGTGCCTGTGATAGGCGTGTGTCGGCAGTGCAGTGCATCCTTCCGTCCGCTGACATACCCGTGTCAATGGTGGGTTTGTGACACCCTCATTTAGGGATCCTTGTATTTTCACGTTGCTGGAAGTGACACTCCCCCTTTTTCCTTCTATTGCTGCTGTGCTGATCCACCTGGAAACATAGCACCCACCGGTTTTTGCCTCCCATAGACTCCAATCTTACAAGCATGGTAACCTCCAACCACCCCCTTTTTCTCTGCCTGAGAAATCCATGTTTTTCTTAAATGTAAATGAACTGCTGGGATCCCTGAGAATCTGCCTTCAGAACTTATTTTAAATAAACTGGGATGTTACCAGGGTGAGACATGACAATCAGGGGAGCAGGCTCAGTCATTACTTAATTCACCCTAGTAATGCCCCAATCATTTAAAATTACCTCTGGAGGCTCATTTGTGCCCAGCCATAGATCGTAACTGCTCATTTACATATTAAGAAATTGTGGATTTTTATGGAGTAAGACATCAGATCTTATTGAATAAAGATATTATTTTATTCAGCTTCCTATGATCTACATGGCCAGATAGAGAGCTTAGATTATTGTTTGCTGTAAGTCATAATTATACAGCCCTTTCATGAAAAAAATGTTTCCAGCTGCCAAATCAGTAGATTTAGAATATTTCACAAAGTTAAAGGTTTTTTTTCCTTTAAACATCTCAGTGGTTTTATTGCTAATGCCAATAAAATTATTATTATTTTTTTTTTTATAATTTTGGGCTCACAACTGCCAATATTTTTGTGACTTATTGGAGTAATTCCAAAGTATTGGGTACTGGATCCATGCAATTTATGTGAATAGTTCTTATAGGGCCGTTCTTCTCAAATTGTGGTGTTTTCACACAGACATTTTCCTACCGCTCAGGCCTGCTACAGTCACATAGTAATTTGCAACATATTCTCTCCTCTTTTCATTTGATGTTTTTATTGTAGAAAAAAAGGAAATCTTTTATTTTGAGTCTTTTGCCACTGGTTAGGCTCATGTGTGTCCATGGTTTACCTGGTGATGTCCTAGTTGAGATGATGAAATCTTGATGTAGACCATCTGCTTTTAAACTGTTTGAGATGATTGCATTGAGTATTCAAGTTGTCAGACCTGCAGACTGTTGACTCCCAAGCAGTAGTGTAGTTAAAGGTGTTGGGGGGGTCTCCTTGGGCCTTCTCATAGAGGGGCCCCCTTAGAGCCCACAGTAGAGCAGGGAGACACTATCTCTCTGCAGTACTGCTCTCTGTTCTGTAGGCCACAGGTCGCGTTATGCCTCTGGTCTACAGAACTGGTCAAGATGCCAGTGCAAGCACAGGACTTCAGAGTCCCGGTAAGGTTATATCATTGCGCCGTTCTGGGAGTATGATATCCTGTGTGTGCATTGTTCTGCCTGCGCTTTATGAATGGCTCCATCAGAAAGAACATCAACTTTAAGTTTCTATAGCTGTTCTATAATCTCTTATATGTTCTGCAGCACTGATATCTGCCACTATATGGTCACCATATGGCAGTAAGGCTGGTTTCACACTTGCGTTTTTTTGCGCTGTATTTTAGCACTAAAAAACGCATGCTTTTTTCCTATCTTTTGCATCGGATGCGCTTATGTGCGCATACACATGCGTTTCTATGCGTTTTTACGCTTATGCGTTTTTTTGTGGTGTGCGCTCAGGCGCACAAAATGCATCCTGTTGCATTTTTTGGGCGTCCGACTTGCCTCAAAAAAACGCATGCGCGCAATGCGTTTTTTTACAGCAAGACACCCATTATAAGTCTATGGGTGCGCATATGTGTGCATTGGCATGCTCATGTATGTGTTTTTTTGCGCATGCGTTTTTTTGTTGACCATTGGTTAGACAATGGAAATTAGGGGTTTGGGTTAGCGTTAGGGTTAGTTAAGGGGGGTTAGGGTTAGGGTTTCGGTTAGGGTTAGTATGGTTTGGTTAAGGGTTAGGGTTTAGGGTTAGTTAGGGTTTAGGGTTAGGGTTTGGGTTAGGGTTAGTAGGGTTTGGTTAAGGGTTAGGGTTAGGGTTAGTATGGTTTGGTTAAGGGTTTGGGTCAGGGTTAGGGTTAGGGTATTGTTTGGTTAAGGGTTAGGGTATGGTTTGGCTAAGGGTTAGGGTTAGGGTATGGTTTGGTTAAGGGTTAGGGTTAGGGTTAGTAAAGTCATGGTTTGGGTTAGTGTGAGGGGCCAACTAATGTTGGAAAAAACGCAAACGCGGTAAAAACGCACTAAAAACGCATACAAACGCATAAAAACGCTGCGTTTTTTTCATGCATGCTCATAAAAATGCTTGAAAAAAACGCATCATTTGTATGCGTTTTTTCCATGCGTCTTTTGCGGGAAAAACGCGCTGCAAAACAAAGCAAGTGTGAAAGTAGCCTAATATCATTGTTTTTCTTTGTGTGCAGATTTTTTAGCTACAGCAGGGTCATCTGCTGAGGTTCACCTATACCCACAATTAGGGTGTGCCCCCAGAGTTGTAATCATTGTTACTTGTTATGAGTTCATTTTCCCCTTCACCTTTGAGGTCTGATGAACTCCCTCTTCTTGTGAAGGAAGGTAGTGAGGCTGATTACCAAGCACCTGAGCTGGGAGAGGATGACTGGGCGACGGGGATCTCTGACTGGATATAAGGCAGCCGACGCCCTTCTGCCTCGCTGGTGATTTCTCTGTGGAATTCTAGGAGACCAGTCTGATTCTTGCTCCTCAAAAGCTAAGTTTTCTGCTTTGCCTTTTTGCATTTGTGTTTTGGTTTTAGTTTGCCTTGCTTTTCTGGATTCTGCCATTCCCTGCTGGGGTGTGCTGAATTCCTTTTTTGTCGGTTTGCTCTGTCTTCAGAAAATACCTGCGTACTGACATAGTCTTTTTGAAGCCTAGCGTCTTCAGGGCCTTTTTCCCTGTCAGTCTGTTGGCTCTTATTTTGATAGGGTTTTTCACGGATTGCAGACAGCAGCTTTCCTATCCTGTCCTATCTAGTTAGCTTGGGCCCCATCATTTGCTCAGTCTATCTTTCTATCTGTGTTAGTGTTTTTTCTTCTTGCTTCACCGTCATTATATGTTGGGGGCTGCCTATTGCTTTGGGGTCTGCTCTGGGGCAGTTTAGATTTCCCTTTCTGTCTTTAGGCTAGGCAGTTCTCCGGCTGTGATCGAGGGGTCTAGGGCATCGTAGGAACCCCCCATGGCTACTGCTAGTTGTTGTTGATAGGTTCAGGGGTCTGCAATCCGATAGCTGCCAACTTAGCTAGCATTTCTGTTTTTGCCTCCTACGGTGACTCATTCATAACAGTTACTGTTTAGGAGCCCACTCAGATGTTATGCCCCCACTGAGCTGAACCCCTAACTATACCTCTGCTCCCAAGTCATTCTGTTCTGGTAATGTTCCTTCCTGCAGAAATGTATCTGCATCTTGAATTATTACATCTCTGTTTATGTACATGGTACATGAGAGGCAACTGTTCATGAATGGAGGAGAAGTTTTGTATGGGTCTTTTACAGTTCCCCAACATGCTGTAGTCCACAAGAGCAAAAGCTTTACATATATGGACAACAGTTGGGTTTTGCCTGAAATACATTATAAGGCTTTCAAATGTCCTCCGAGACCAGCTTCTGCGACTTGTAGTTCTGCATGCAGCTTTGATGATAGACTAGATATAGGGACCAGAAGCTCTGGGGGGCACAGATTCTGTCCAGCCACTGAGACTAGCATGGTTTTGACCTGTTGTGCTGTCCCCTCTTTTAGTGTGTGCCCTTTCCAGCTGGAGTAATCAGTTACCTGCTTTGACCAATAGGCTGGCACCACACCCTACTACAGCAAATGCTCATTTTACTTCGCAGTGTTGTCCAACATAGCTTTACTTGCTCTTATTGCTTTCAGTTTTCAGCTCCTGTTATTCCAGTGATGATTCTGCTTCAGTCCAAGGCTCATTTTCTGAACATTTACTGTCTGGTTATTTTATACTTATCCATATTTTTTGATAGTTGCCCATTTTGTTTGACCATCCTAAGCTCAGGCTCGCTCCTCTAGCCAATAGTCATTGCGTGGCAGCAACCCAGAGGACCTCATTGTTGCAGGGTGAAGGCCAGGTTGTCCTCTGGGACCTGCCAGATGGAGTGGCTAAGTCTTTTGACCAAACTGATAGACTTCACAAAGATTATTTTTTAGAAATATCATATTCACAGTACACAGACAATACAAAGTATTACTTTTCCTGTTAAGACTTTTCATAACTTCCCTTATAATTAATTGTACTTAGCATACAAAAAGTGTATTCTGAAAGTTTCCCTTTAAGCATTTTTTATAATGTGGGTTTAATTTATTAGCTGTAATATGTGTTATTAATGCAATGAATAAATTACATGAATTACAGGAGATGTTGTGTAATAGAAAAGGCAATTTAATTTAGAAAAACAAATTGCAATTATAGTGTTTTTAAATGAATGTGGATGATGATTGCTTACATTTTATAAAATGAAAAGTGGTCAAGGCCAGAAAGTAGAAGCTACTTAAACTTGTTATTTTCAGGTTGAACTATGGGACATTTAATTCCATTATTCTCTAGCCTAAGTCCTAATTTCTCCTGATTTAGCTTACATTTTTTTTTCTCTATGGCTTTAGGAGAGACATAATGCATTTTTATTTCTTTTCCATGTTTTACAAGTGCCATTACAACTTTAGCTATTAAGAACAACAGTTCAATGTAGCATGCAGTGTTCACTTCATTTAACATCCCTTGTGTGAAGGCTACAAAAACACAACGTACAGAATGTTGGTCAGTGTGAAGATCTTAGCAGAATAAATGTTGAGAATACCATTTTTTTGTAAAACATGTTTGCTGTGCTATTGAAAGAAGTAGAATGAGGAAAGAAAGATTGATTCATAAAGTCTGATGGATCAGAGAGATAATAGAAAGATGAATTGGTAGTGCAATAGACTTGGAAATGGATTGTTTGATAGTGAATGATATGTGATACATTGATTGCAATAAAATGGGACAAACCTATAGATACCGAGATACATGCATAGATAGATAAGTAGATAGATATTGATGGCCCATGAGCCATTGATTGATGATAGATTGTTATCCTTTAAATATATTTACACAGCTTGTCTAGCAATGTCACTTAAGCCCCCGTTACACAATGCGATATCGCTAGCAATATCGCTGTAAAGTCACCGATTTTGTGATGTTGCAGCGATATTGCTAGCGATATCGCTGCATGTGATACTTACCTCCGACCCGCTCACCCGCTGGTTATCACTGATCACGCGAGAAGCTCCTGGACCATTCCTCGTCGGCCACTTCCTGCAGCGCTTCCTGCTGTGACGACGAGCAAGGCGTGGACGCGGGAGGGAGGATGCAGGATCGCTGCGTCTGACAGGTAAGTAGCGATCCCCGTCCCCAGCGATGTCGCTAGTGAGATCTGCCTGTGTGGCAGCTCACTAGCGACCACCTAGCGATGTACCAGCGATCCTGACCGCATCATATCGCTGGTCGGGATCGCTGGTGCATCGCTAGGTGTAACGGTACCCTAAGAATCAGCATAACATGGAAGGTTGACACATTACTAAAGATGAGCGGATTGATCTGTTGTATACTGAGTTTGAATTAATTTTTATGAAACTCGCAACATCACACAAATTAGAACACTTAAGGTTCGATTTGCTATTCGCAAAAAACAAAACCTGCCCTGCAACGTTTCTCACACTGTGGAATCATTAGAGAGCAGACTTAGGGTATGTGCACACGCTGCGGATTCCGCTGTGTTTTTTTCCACGCGGAACCGCAGGTTCTACTATGTTAGGCTGTGTGCACACAGTGCGGATTCTGCTGGGTTTCCGCAGCGGTTTTGCCCCTGTGGAAACGCAGCAGTTCCGCTGACCAAGTAAAGTACAATGAAACCCTATGGGGTTTCAAAAACGCTGTGCTGACGGTGCGGTTTTTTCAGCGCGGTTTTGCTGCGGTTTACAAACCGCAGCATGTCAATTGTTTGTGCAGTTTCCGCAGTGGTTTCACACCTTTATCATACAGTCATATGTAAAAGTTTGGGCACCCCTATTAATGTTAACCTTTTTTCTTTATAACAATTTTGGTTTTTGCAACAGGTATTTCAGTTTCATATATCTAATAACTGATGGACTCAGTTATATTTCTGGATTCAAATGAGGTTTATTGTACTAACAGAAAATGTGCAATCTGCATTTAAACAAAATTTGACCGGTGCAAAAGTATGGGCACCCTTATCATTTTCTTGATTTGAACACTCCTAACTACTTTTTACTGACTTCCTGAAGCACTAAATTGGTTTTGTAACCTCATTGAGCTTTGATCTTCATAGCCAGGTGTATCAAATCATGAGAAAAGGTATTTAAAGTGGCCACTTGCAAGTAGTTCTCCTATTTGATTCTCCTATGAAGAGTGGCATCATGGGCTCCTCAAAACAGCTCTCAAATGATCTGAAAACAAAGATTATTCAACATAGCTTTTCAGGGGAAGGATACAAAAAGTTGTCTCAGAGATTTAACCTGTCAGTTTCCACTGTGAGGAACATAGTAAGGAAACGGAAGAACACAGGTACAGTTCTTGTTAAGCCCAGAAGTGGCAGGCCAAGAAAAATATCAGAAAGGCAAAGAAGAAGAATGGTGAGAACAGTCAAGGACAATCCACAGACCACCTCCAAAGACCTGCAGCATCATCTTGCTGCAGATGGTGTCACTGTGCATCGGTCAACAATACAGCGCACTTTGCACAAGGAGAAGCTGTATCGGAGAGTGATGCAAAAGAAGCCGTTTCTGCAAGCACGCCACAAACAGAGTCGCCTGAGGTATGCAAAAGCACATTTGGACAAGCCAGTTACATTTTGGAAGCAGGTCCTGTGGACTGATGAAACAAAGATTGAGTTGTTTGGTCATACAAAAAGGCGTTATGCATGCGCTGTATTGTTGACCGATGCACAGTGACACCATCTGCAGCAAGATGATGCTGCAGGTCTTTGGAGGTGGTCTGTGGATTGTCCTTGACTGTTCTCACCATTCTTCTCTGCCTTTCTGATATTTTTCTTGGCCTGCCACTTCTGGGCTTAACAAGAACTGTACCTGTGTTCTTCCATTTCCTTACTATGTTCCTCACAGTGGAAACTGACAGGTTACATCTCTGAGACAACTTTTTGTATCCTTCCCCTGAAAAGCTATGTTGAATAATCTTTGTTTTCAGATCATTTGAGAGTTGTTTTGAGGAGCCCATGATGCCACTCTTCATAGGAGAATCAAATAGGAGAACTACTTGCAAGTGGCCACTTTAAATACCTTTTCTCATGATTTTATACACCTGGCTATGAAGTTTAAAGCTCAATGAGGTTACAAAACCAATTTAGTGCTTCAGGAAGTCAGTAAAAAGTAGTTAGGAGTGTTCAAATCAAGAAAATGATAAGGGTGCCCATACTTTTGCACCGGTGAAATTTTGTTTAAATGCAGATTGCACATTTTCTGTTAGTACAATAAACCTCATTTGAATCCAGAAATATAACTGAGTCCATCAGTTATTAGATATATGAAACTGAAATACCTGTTGCAAAAACCAAAATTGTTATAAAGAAAAATGGTTAACATTAATAGGGGTGCCCAAACTTTTACATATGACTGTAGTAGAGGTGTGAAACCGCAGGGCAAAACCGCAGACCAAACCGCAGGAAAACCGCAGGTCACTTTACCTGTGGTTTTACCTGCGGTTCCGCGTGGAAAAAACCGCAGCGGAATCCGCAGCGTGTGCGCATATGCTTAAAGGTGTGAAACCGCTGCGGAAACCGCACAAACAATTGACATGCTGCGGTTTGTAAACCGCAGCAAAACCGCGCAGAAAAAAACACACCGTCAGCACAGCGTTTTTGAAACCCCATAGGGTTTCATTGTACTGTACTTGGTCAGCGGAACTGCTGCATTTCCGCAGGGGCAAAACCGCTGCAGAAACGCAGCAGAATCCGCACCGTGTGCACACAGCCTTAGGTCTTCTTGCTTGTCCTCACAGGCTTCCCTATAACGCCCTGCAGCTATGCCATCTAGTGGACTATTATACCTTGCACAGTGGTGGTCAGTACTTGGGGCATCACGGATGAATGGTACCAAGTGGAGCAATTTGTATGGCAGTCATTTTCTATTTCAACAATCACTTTGGTCTCTCTCTTCTGGAGTGTGTAAGCTCATGTAGTCAGCGGGTTCCACTCTCTTGTAGAGTGTAAGCTCTTATAATCAAAAGGGTCCTCTTTATCCTGTAAAGAGTAAGCTCTTATGATTAACAGGGTCCTCGCTCTCTAATACAGTGTAAGCTTGCATGGTCAGCTGGGTGCTCTCTCTCCCTCCCGCACATATATTTTCCTTTCAATTATAAGAATTCCACTTTTGAGATTAGTGCAAATTTACTTGGACCTAATCAATTTATTTATTTTTTTTTAAATTTGCAAACTCAGGGCATATGAATTTCAAAAGATTTGCTCTCCTCTACACACTGCCACTATTAGCTTATTAAAGACAATCTCGACCTCAATGAGGCATTCCTAATATAGCTAGTAAAGATTTGTCATAAACAACCATGCAAGAGAAGCAGTTGAATACGGTACCGAAGCTGGAGCCCCAACTGATGTCCTAGTCAAAGCTTTATCAATATCAAAATCCTGCAAATGTCATAAAATAAGTGTTAACAAATTGTCATTTTATGTGATTCATCCAAACCCAGGAAACATGACATTCAGTCCCAAATTATAGATTAAAAAGTACCTTATGCTCAATCCGTGCCAACAATATCTATAACACTTACTAGAACTTGGTGAAAGAGTAATTAGCCTTGTTCCACCATTTAGAGAAGAGCATAAACAAAAGCATTTACGTCCTTGATTAAAAGATAGCAACATTAAGCATGGGCAGAAACCCTGATTCTAATATTGGGTCACTTACTCGACTTCTTGCCATAATTTTCATAAAACCCTGCATTTTTTACTGCAGCTTCGCTAGTCCTCTCAATCATAAGCTCCTCATACTGTATGTAGTCCTCTCTATTCATGAGCTCTGATTATCTCCACCCCAAAAACTGATTGTCAGCTTTCAATCTATGCACAGTGTATGGGGAAAACTGACAATCAATGGTGCGGATGGAATTAGACTGAGATCTATAACAGGTCAGCAAGTAAAACAGTGATTTTATCATAAGTAGAAGCCTAATAAGTTATACCCTGCAGGAATCAGGCTCTCTGATCCTATTTTATTTTGTCCTCTCATTCGGAAACCTAAATCTGGCCACAAATTCCCTGCAGTGTCTCTCTCTCGCTTGATTTACACTAATTATGGTAAATCACAAAGTATACCCCCTCTGCCCTTAATTTTTCTTGATTTTTCTGTTTTGCATGTTGATTGTTTTATTCTTTCCTTCGCTTTTTATGTTGGTTTAGTTATGTCTTTTCATAGCAGCTTGTTACCACCTTTGCTAATTGACAGCTTTATAGCTAAGTACTTGGCTTCTACTTTTAATGTAATTTTTAAAGGATCATAATTAAATTTAATATCAATAAATATGTATGTGACTATAACTGATAGAAAAGTATTGATGCAATTTTAAGATGTACTGTATAAGGCAACATAATGAATCTAGACGAATTAAACTGATTTAGACTATTTATGCTCGGATATTCTTAGGACTTTGGTTAGCTTTTTTACTATCTCATTTTCTGCTTATTATTAGGATTTCTCTAAATTTTAAATAGATACATGTGGAATTATTAAAAAAGGAAAATGAGCCTTAATATTAAGGTTTCATGAATAGTGGTAATATTAAACAACTCTGCCAAGTGCAATTTAATACTTTAGGCTTACATGTCCTTGTAGTTTCCAATGGGGTTTATGTGGATGATTTTCACTAATAAGAAACCTTGCGTCTAGCCTAATGAACCAAGAATTTCCCAGAATCCTTTGCCTAAGGAGGCTTTTGTGACCCATCGCGAGCAATGGACTACTTGTTCGGCAAAAGCAAATTAAAGAGGAAAATGCAGTTGATGGGCCCTCAGTGAAATTCACACAAAAGCCGCTCAATTGATTGGAGTAACTCTCTTCCCAAAGCAAAATTACACGGAGCATCAAATTGTCATGGACCTGACCTGCACCTCATTGTGCGGTGACACACTGCATCTTCGCATTTTGTTTCGCCGTTCATTACATGTAATGGGTTTTCCAGAAAACTGGGACTTTCCAACTCGTCACTCACATCTGGAGAATTGCTTAAATTGGCTCCGGTATTTATAATTCACTAAATCAATCATAGTTTTACAGAAATGCCTAGCAAAACATATGGCTATCTGAAGGCATGATAAAGAGTGAAAAGTGGAAACTAAATATAAAATATCAGCGACTTCAAAAGTGCTTGAATTCTGAATTTCGCCGGTAGCTTGTTTCCGCGCTGCTTGCACAGAAGGATGTAATCATTGACTAGTAGTGATTAGAGCCCCATTATTTATTGATGATGTCTAATAAAGTAATGCAATTATTAGCCCACTGCATAGTTCTCTACAAATGTAGAATATGTTGAGTCGGGAAATATTCCTTATTCTTCATTCCTAGATTTTTTTAGCATCCAAAATAATATAACTTGGAATGGTTCATGAATTCTTAAATGTGAAGAAAGAAGCTACTGTATATTGATTTATGGAGAATACTCCAATCACAGATGCTTGTTCATGGCAATTGTTAGAAGAGCTGGGGACTCATGGGAATTCCAACACGATGGTGTTGATTAATGTAGCAAGCTGGCTATATTGGCATGCCCTGCAAAGATAGAAGGAAGACCACGCAAATTATGCCAATGACAATTCAAATCAAATCGGAAATGGGATAATCTACGTAGTCATAATTAATAACCCCATAAAATTAACAGTATTCACCATTTTATATGCAGAGTCTAAGCTGGTAAATCTATGTACGAATGCTTTGTATTATCTTCAGTGTTGGCTGCCTTTTTTGTATTCAGCACTCCCATATAAGTATGATCAGTCACCATACCTACTATGTATTCTCTCACTATGTTTTGTATTAAAGCTATTCTTTAAGCTATAAACTTTCTTCACTAAACCAGAACTAAACTGTGATGTAGTTACTATAAAAATAAAAAAAACATAAAAATATTACAAAATTTTCAAAAATTACGTATATTCATATACTTAACCCCAGTGGCTCTGTTGAGAGAGTTTCATCCTCTTCATATCAAATAATGTTGTATTTCAGTCACATGACTGCTGCAGCCTATCAAGAGCCTTAGTGGTAAGGAAACAGAAGAACTGGACCCTTCCTCTCCCATAGGAGACTGCTAAATTGACCAAAACTGGAACCTCCGGTTGAAGCAGAATAGTATAGTGTATATAATTGTATCAATTTTATCCATCAAAAAGGACATTTATTCCATAGAAAACTAATTTACTCATATAATGAGTCAATAAAGGCTTACTGACAGGGAAATCTTGCTTTTACGATGGTGTTGTAACTATATATTGTAAATCATCAACCATTCCCACTTTATTTAGGCGTATCCATGTACATGGCCCACCCTGTAGTGTTGACCCTATGAAAACACAACCGTACAATGCAAGTGTGTTAAGTTTGAACTTTACTGCATTCCAATACTACTAAATTTTACTTTCTCAGGTTCTGTAAATTTGCAGATTTTTCTTGTTCTTGTACTCTTACTAAGTACTTTTCACTGTTTTTTTTTTTCATTTTAACTGAGTACCTTCTCCAAGTGCTGCTGCTCTACTTATTCTCATACAGTTTTTGTTTTCCTTCTATGCCCTTCCATTTCAAAGTTATCACCCCAGCCCTCCCTGGTAATAATGATGCAAATGTTCTCCTCAACCAACTGGGCCTATATCAAATAATTTATTTGCAGATGCAGTTGTGCTTTGATTAGTCACTATATGATGAGATGAAGCAAACGCCCACAGAGAAATAAAATCCAGTGTCCTCTTTAATTTATATTGTGGATCTTGGGCTGCCCATGTGACGCAAACGTGGTCTCCACCTGCTAGTTCCTGGCATCAATTTATCTAATTTATGCCAACTTCTGGTG
Source organism: Dendrobates tinctorius (assembly GCF_039654945.1). NCBI lineage: Eukaryota > Metazoa > Chordata > Amphibia > Anura > Dendrobatidae > Dendrobates > Dendrobates tinctorius. The sequence goes on along the minus strand of NW_027361699.1, from coordinate 1,087,670 downwards.
TAAATGATAGCAAATATCTGTTGGACTGTTGCTGACATTATTGCCTTAACATTTTAGAAAAGTGGTAATGGACTCATAATGTTGAAACATTCTAAAATTATTGTGTAAAACAGGAGTGTGCCACAATTTTATAAATTTTTTCCCACCAGAAAATTGTCAAAAGTACCTTTATAAATGTGCTCCTAGGTGTCTGCTGAATTTTCAGATTGGGCAAAGGAAAGATTGGAACAGGATCCTCAGTTTACACAGAACATTATGTTCAGTGATGAGGCAAACTTTTTTGGGTGGGCCATTTATGTGGATACACCATAATAAAATGGGAATGGTGACAGTTTTCTTGTGTAGGGTGTCTTGCATTGAAATCTGCTGCAATGACCTGGGTACTGTGTTGACCAGACATCAACACAATTTCTCTCCGCTCCTCATGTGTCAATCTCTGTGGCATGTTAATGGCTGTAAATAAAGAGAAACTTGTAAATAACTCAGGAAAGAATTAAGCTACATTAAAACCAAGCACACCATTGTTTTTCTTGTGAAATTCTCAATAAGTTTGATGTGTCACATGACCCTCTTCTCATTGGAAAAAATAATTTGGATCCAAAATGGCCAACTTCAAAATGGCTGCCATAGTCACTACCCGTCTTGAAAAGTTTTCTCCCTCCCATATACTAATGGGACACAAACAGGAAGTTGATATGACCAACCATTCCCATTTTATTTACGTGTATCCATATAAATGGCCCACCCTGTATAATGATCTTTTTATATCACTCCATATAACCAGCTGTTACACTGGGCGCTTCATCCTGCTTCCTCGAGATGTAGTAATAGTCTTGTAAATAACTGAAAAGTCTCCTTGACATCTAGTGCTGCTGAAGGATTACATAAGTATCCATGAAACCATCATGAAGTACAAATATATTTTTTTGTAATACAGTAATTTAATCATACAGCATATTAATGTCAATCTGTGATCTTCTTCAGAGCTATCATAAATCTTGACCAGGATCAATATGAGCTGTAAGCTTAAATGACTGCGTTATAAAAAAAAAAGTGTCAATCCTCAGAATTTTTTGAAGGTTTGTATTCACAATTCATGCTTGATCTTTGATGTTCATAAACGAGAGATCAAATAAGTTAACGACTTTTTTTATAAATTGTAGAAAAAGAGCTTGCCACATTGCAAATGCAAGATAAAGTCTTCAACCTGAATGCTCCCTTGTGCTGACCTCAATGAAAGGTAAAAAAGCAAATATCTAAGAAGACAGGGATTCAAGGCAGATCCACACCAATGGATATGCCATAAATCCCTGTTTACTTGGATACTTTTTTCATAATGCAGGGCGCTGAAGCAGTGACTAAATCAGTTAGAGAAACTGCTCCTTGCTGATTTTCCCTCATGATTCCCCCCTTTTTCTATCTACTTTTTTTCATCTCATTTTGCACCCCTTCTGGACTAGAGAATAGAGCTGTGTAGATCACTTCCTGCAACCCTGGTCCAAGGTCCAGGTCAGTGCTTTCTGGCCATGGACAGGAGCTGCTTAAATTTCTCTACATTCTGGAAATACCCATTTCCCATGCTTGACTTATTGTTAGCTGTACTGGATTTACATCACTTGTACACTGCATGCCACACATATAAAGTTATACCAGCTCGGCAAATCAACCACCACTCTGAGAAACCCCGAAGCTTAGGAAATTCACACAGTTTTTGCCCAAGGCCAGTGAGCACTGACGTGGATCATCAACTTGGATTGTGTGAAGAGACCTGCTCATCTCTAGTAGTGAATATTGTCCAGTACCTTTGTCTGGGCAAATGAGATTCAAGTTTCCCTTCCCTTACTTCTTAACTTAAATGGGGATACTCCTCTTCTTCCATGCTTGTTGAGTCGAAGAAGTCCCTCCATTCCTTATATGCCTTAAACTTCTGAATAATTTGATGTTTGGAGATTGTCTTACTGCTGTTACCTTTAGCATGTTTGCCTATAATTTTCTTTCTAATCTCCTATGAAAACTTACTTTTTAGCTTTCTTTTGGCCATGTTCAGTGTGGTGCACATCTTGACACCAAACAGCACAGTTACTACTTTCCATCCTTTAACCCCTTTCTGACATTTGAGGTAATATACCATCCATTTGACCTGGGCCTTTTTGACCATGGATGGGATATTACGTCATCGCGATCGGCCGCTTCACCTGGCACTAGGTGCCAGGAGAGGTCACAGACCGCTCCTAGCACTTTAACCCCCAAAATGCTGCAATCTAACACAATCGCAGCATTCCGGAAGCCGGCACAGAGCTGACAGCCCCTCTGCCTTTGAATCGGAGAGCCTGCGGCCTGACGCGGGTCCTGATCGCTGTCATGGTGACCTGATGTCGTCATGACAACATCTGGGTCACCAGAGCTAGGAAACTTGTTGATCATGCACAGTGCTTGATCAGCAAGTCTCCCTGTTAGTGCAGCGCTGACAGCTTTTATGGCACGCAGATGCTGCTTCATCTGCATGCTATAGAAGCGATCAGGTATTGCCAGATCCACAATGGCCCGACTTACAGTATAAAACTTTGCCACTAGTTAACCCCTTTAATGAACACCATAAAAAAAGGCAAAAAATAATGCTTTATCATCATACCGCTGAACAAAAAGTGGAATAACATGCAATCAAAAAGACGGATATAAATAAGCATGGTACCGCTGAAAATGTCATCATGTCCCACAAAAAATGAGATGTCATGCTGCTCCATCAGCATGAAAATAAAAAAGTTATAGCTCTCAGAATAAAGCGATGCAAAAATAATTATTTTTTATATAAAATAGTTTTTATTGTATAAAAGAGCCAAAGCATAAAAAAGATATAAATGAGGTATCGCTGTAATTGTACTAACCCAAAGAAAAAAACTGCCTCAAAGAAATTCATGAATTGCTGGTTTTTGCTCATTCTGCTTCCCAAAAATCTGAATAGAAAGCGATCAAAAAATGTCATGTGCCCAAAAATGGTACCAATAAAAACATCAATTCATCCCACAAAAAATAAGACCTCACATGACTCTGTGGGCAAAAATTTGGAAAAATTATAGCTCTCAAAATATGGTGATACAAAAACTATTTTTGCATTAAAAAGCGTCTTTAAGTGTGTGACAGCAGCCAAATATAAAAACTCGCTATAAGGCCTCTCCACTAGTGATGAGCGAGTATACTCGTTACTTGGGTTTTCCCGAGAATGCTCGGGTGTCCTCCGAGTAATTTGGCATGCTCGGAGATTTAGTTTTCGTCGTCTCATCTGCATGATTTGCGACTTGTAGACAGGCTGAATACATGTGTGAATTCCACGACAAACAGGCATTCCACACATGTATTCAAACTGTCTACAAGTAGCAAATCATGCAGATAAGACGACCAAAACTAAATCTCCGAGCACGCCAAAATACTCGGAGGACACCCGAGCATGCGCGGGAAAACCCAAGCAACGAGTATACTCGCTCATCACTACTCTCCACACGTTCTGATATTTCCAGTACCAGAGATGTCAGTGTTCGTGTGTGTAATACTTGCGGCACGTGTGGCATGCATGTGCCGAATCAGTACCACACGGATGAGTGCCAGGGAAGAAGCATTACAGTAAGCTCTGTTCCCTGGTGCTGGGTGCTGAACACAGCTCTCATCATTCTCCCCTGCTCTCCCGGCGATCGGCGTGAGCAGAGGAGAATGATGAGAGTTACATTTAAGTAATAAAAGAGACAGCAGGCGGTGACTGATGGGACTTTTACTCCCATCAGCCTACCCCCGCTGCTGCTAATAACAGTGATAGCAGGATCGGCAGGTGGGAGTATTTACCTGCCGCTCCTGTGCTGTAAATAAATACGGTAATTAAAAAAAAAGACATGGGTTCCACCCAAATTTTTGATAACCATCCAGACAAAACTCACAGCTGGGAGGCTGCAACCCTCCACTATCAGCTTCAGCAAGGCTGGTTATCAAGAATAGATGTGTCCCCACTCTGTTTTTTAAATTATTTAAATAAATAATTTAAAAAAAATGGTTGGGGTCCCCCCATTTTTTGACAATCAGCCTTGCTAAAGCTCACAGCAGGGGGCTGATATTCTCAGACTGGTAAGGGGCCATGGATATTGACCCCCTTGAGCTTAAAAATAGCAGCCTGCAGCTGACCAGAAAATGCACATCTATTAGATGTGACAATACTGGCACTTTGCCTGGCTCTTCCCCCTTGCCCTGTAGTGGTAGCAAGTGGGGTAATATTTGTGGGGTTGATGTCACCTTCATATTGTAAGGTGACATTAAGCCCACTGCTTGGTATTGGAGAAGCGTCTATTAGACACTTGTCCATTACTAATCCTATAGTTACAGTTCCTGCAGAAGTCTTCACATGCAGGACCCACTTCCGGGGCTTAGACCGCGCTGGAAAATACCGGCACATGCGCAGTAGCGATTATATGCTTCGCCCACAGTTGGGCAAAGCATACTGAGCAGGCGCCGGTGGCCTTTACAATGCGCAAGCGTGTAAACCAACGTTATCTGTGCTACTCAGAGATGAAGATTACGTGCAGCAAGCCGAGGAGGGGGGGAAGAAGGCGACTAAGCCACGCCCATCGGACCAGACAACGGCGATTTGCATACATCCCCAACAAGATAAAAAAGGTATTTATGCCTCAAAGGTGCGGGGTCGGGGGAGTCAAAAGACCTAATAGAATCCTTTTGGGATGTGCAATTGGGTGATATATTTACATGATATCACTAAATATGGGTGACAGATTCCCTTTAAGTATTTTATGTGACATATCTCTGTGATTTAAGGGCATGAAAATTCAAATTTGCAAAATTGCTACATTTTCGCCAAATTTCCATTTTATCACATATAAACGCAAGTCATATCAAAGAAATTTTACCACAATCATGAAGTACAATATGTCATGAGAAAACAATGTCAGAATCACCGGGATCCATGGAAGCATTCCAGAGTTATTACCTCATAAAGGGACTATGGTCAGAATTGTAAAAATTAGCCTGGTCATTAACGTGCAAAACAGCCTTGGGGGTAAAGGGGTTAAATCTCTGACTGATAGTAATTTTGTAGACACCTGTGATGCTAATTACAGTACACACCTTAGTTTAATGTGTCCTTATGGTCAAATTATTTCCAATCTTTTCTAGGGCTACCATCATTTTTGTCCAGCCCATCCATGTTATTTACTTTTGTTGTTTTTTTTAACATTTTTCAATTAACTACAATTTAAAAGCAATGTCTGATTTTCATTAGGTGATATTCAGTAAATTTAAATTAAAAACTAATTTTTCAAGTTATTTCAATGACCATTTGGGGTTCTTCTTATTCTTGTAGAAAGGTATCAAAAATGTTGTCTATATGTATTAAGATTGGATTCTAGGGTTTGATGTGTAGTTCAAATTTGTTGATTTATGTTTCCCAAAAGTCATGGCACAGTTAATGAAAGTATAACGTTGGTTATATGGCTATGGAAGTAAATTTGCCCACCAGTGGTTCGAAAATTGACATATCGTATTGTGCCACAAGGATTTGAACAAGTTTTGAAAGCTCTTTGCTGTTTTTAAAGTTAAACTAAAGCTGTGACCAACCCCATTCAACATAGAATACCGCATAGTGTGTGTAATTATTCACCACTCTGGGTAACTGACTGGATTTTATTGATTTTGACTGGATCTATTGATTTTAAGAGATTTCATGTAACAATAGTCAACTTTCCGATGAAATCAATTAAATTGCATCTTTTACCCAGTACATCAAATGTCAGCCAATTAACCTAGAAAACCATATGTATTAGAAACATAAATCTTCCATTGCCATCATTCTAGCCATCTAGTAATTTTGCTGATTATTCTACTGAGATCCCCATCTGGATCTCAGTAGAATAATCAGCAAAATTACTAGATGGCTAGAATGATGGCAATGGAAGATTTATGTTTCTAATACATATGGTTTTCTAGGTTAATTGGCTGACATTTGATGTACTGGGTAAAAGATGCAATTTAATTGATTTCATCGGAAAGTTGACTATTGTTACATGAAATCTATTAAAATCAATAGGGACACTTTCTGAAATATTCAATTATAGAGTTTCTCTTTTATATGTTCAGATACTCACACAAGTTCCAATAATAGTAAGACTCAGGTCTGTGTATCATAACATTCTTACTCCTCCTATACCATTATGTCGGGCTGATGAAAATACCACCATTATTGTGCATATGACTGGAGTAGATTAAACTGTAATTTTCTTGGATAATTCATTTTCATTTTTCACATTATTTGTCATTTTAATAGCAGTTACTACCCTAAACAAATCAACGAAATAATAAGAAACTGAGGGTCCTATTGATTGGGGTCTCGACTGATAACCACTCATCTGTGTATAATACCTTTATAATGGTACAAAGAGTTTTTTGTCTATAGCAATCCAAAAAAAAGTAATACAAATTGATTTCCTTTATTTACGGTTGGCCTACAGCTTATATTAATATTCTACACCCTTTTTTTATTTAATTCTCCATTACAGAACCGAACGATCATGTTATTGCAGCCTATTTTATACTGTATTAATTAGTCGTGCCTTTATTGTAATGGCTTTGCATGGTTAACGTCTACATTTTTGTAAATTGCTTATATCTGTATATTAATGAAACATGTTTTTTCCTTTTTTTTCTTATTATGAGTACAGTATTTTAAGATTTATAATGCAATAAGTACTTTAGTGCATTAGGTGTGAAGGGACTTAGAAGACAATGACCTGATTGACGGAAATATGCATGAAGTCCTATTCATCCGGTGGGGAGTCAGCTTGTTAGACTGAATGTAATAGTTGCATAATGACATACACTAGTGTTAAGAATAGGTTTCTCTAGCTGCAGGATTATCAGATATTTCTGCCTCCTCTTTCCCTGTAAGACAAATATTCTTGTGCAACTTAACATTGAAAATCCTTGTGTGATATTCTAAATATCAGTATGTATATTTGATCCTTCAGCTAAATACATTAGTGTACATTATTGAAATATTACTCTTAATTTATCAAACTTTTAATAAAAAAGAAAAATATATATTACCATGTTATCTTTTCCATAGTCCATTACCGCTATGACAGTTAGGTATTAATGCTACTGTTAATGAGACTCTAAGGAATATGTAACTTTTCGTGCACTGGTCAATTGTGCCTAATTTATATTAAATCTGTTTTTATAAAAATAGCAGTAACACTAGGTGGGCTGATTTGCAGTCACTTAAAAAGAAATTGGAAATTTCACCTGCTATAAAAAATTATGTTAAAAAGGATACATGAGAAAAAAATATCTTAGTGTTAAAATTATGATTAGGGAAAGATTTAAAATATCAAAAAATTTGAGTGGACAGTGCGCAGCGGTAATTTGGTGCTGCTTTCCAACAGTGCCCCTGTTCTCCCCTCAGCACTGCATGTCGTGACACTATTCCCAATGTAGTCGTGATGCTTGCACATGTGCACAGACACACGTTAGGTAGAAAGACACAAAAATCTCACTACATATGGATGACCACCAAACTGGATTGCTATAGCTGAAACTTAGCAACAGAGACTGGATTTTCAAAGAGATGATGTGGCATTTTCAAATTTTTGAATACAATTAAAAAAAATAAAAAAATAGTGCATTACTAAGATGTTTGTTTTTACATAATCTGTCACTATTGCACTACTTCATTTAAGCCTTTCATGCCAGAGCCTGTTTTCGTCTTTGTGACTGGGCCAATATTTTCAATTCTGACCAGCATCACTTTATGAGGTAATGACGCTGGAATGCTTCATCGTATCCCACTGATTCTGTGATTGTTTTTTCATTGCATTTTGTACTTCATGACAGTGGTAAAATGTGTTTGATATAACTTCTGTTTATATCTGAAAATCAGAAATTTGGCAAAACTTTTAAAAATGTCACAATTTTTGAACTTTTAATCTTTATGCCCTTAAACCAGAGAGTTATGTCACATAACATAGTTCATAAATAACATTTACCACACGTCTACTTTACATCAGCACAATTTTTCAAACATAATGTATTGTTGCGAAGTTAGAAGGGTTAAAAGTTGATTAGCAATTTCTCATTTTTTCATAAAATTTACAAAACATTTTTTTTGGGACAACATTACATTTGAAGTGACTCTTTGAGGGGCTATATGACAGAAAAAAACAAAAGTGACAACATTCTAAAAAATGCACCTCGTGAGGTGCTCAAAACCACATTTAATAAGTTTATTAACCGTCCAGGTGCTTCACAACTTTTAATAGAATGTGGAAGGAAAAAATGAACATTTAACTTTTTACAACAAAAAATGTTACTTTAGCACCAAATGTTTCATTTTTCCTAGGGTAACAGGAGAAAATGCACCATAAAATTTGTTGTGCAATTTCTTCTGAGCACGCCGATATCACATATCTAGAGGAAAACTACTGTTTGGGCGCACGGCAGGGCTTGTAAGGGAAGGAGCTCCATTTGACTTTTGGAATACAAAATTGGCTTGAATCAACTGGCGATGCCATGTTGCATTTGGAGAAACCCTGAGGTGCCTAAACAGTGGAATTTAGGAAGCTAGACCCCTCAAGGACTTTATCTAGATGTGTGGTGAGTAGAGTTGAGCGACTTTTGGTTTTTTAGGGTCGCGTTTCGTTTCGTGAAACCCGACTTTTCCAAAAGTCGGGTCGAGCAAGATCGTCCGATTATAGGGAAAAGTCGGGGTCGTCCCGAAACACGAAACCCAATGTAAGTCAATGGGGAATAAAAGTCGGCAGTGAGAGGAGGACAGGAAACACACCAACAGTGCCCATTTGAATGCCAAAAGCATCAATTCTTCTTACTTAAGCTTGTCAACCTTAATTAACTTCATAATACAAGTTACACACTGAAAAATGGGGGTTATTTGGCTACAGACTGTGGGGGGGGGCTGGCTCCAGGTTTTCATGTGCCCTGGGCGAAAGAGCACCCCTTTAACACATACCACAACTCATCATGCTCCGATACGGCAGAGAAATAGCGGTATAGTACAATGAAAAATACCTCACTTTTTACATCTCATGACGAGGCCCATCTATTTCTCCATACAGAATCATTGGTCCCATATAATGGTTGAAACAGTATATGATGAGCTCCACATAATGCTACAGTATATGTTGGTCCCCATGGATGAAGCTCTACTGTCTTATGGGCCCAAATAATGCTCCAAACATAATGGGCCCCATTTCTAATGCTCTAGTGTATAATGGGCCCTGTAAATGCTGCTCCAGTGTCTGATGTCCACCTTTTTAATGTTCCAGTGTATGGTGGGCCCCAGCTATCATTCTCAGACGGTGTTAGGCCCAGTATGGATTGCACGTGATTGCACAAAGGTTAGAAAGGGTACCGTATCCCCAGATAACATGTATGGATAGCGTACACATTCAAAATATATGTCTCGGGAGGCAGGCTCAGACGGTGTTAGGCCCAGTATGGATTGCACGTGATTGCACAAAGGTTAGAAAGGGTACCGTATCCCCAGATAACATGTATGGATAGCGTACACATTCAAAATATATGTCTCAGGAGGCAGGCTCAGACGGTGTTAGGCCCAGTATGGATTGCACGTGATTGCACAAAGGTTAGAAAGGGTACCGTATCCCCAGATAACATGTATGGATAGCGTACACATTCAAAATATATGTCTCAGGAGGCAGGCTCAGACGGTGTTAGGCCCAGTATGGATTGCACGTGATTGCACAAAGGTTAGAAAGGGTACCGTATCCCCAGATAACATGTATGGACAGCGTACACATTCAAAATATATGTCTCAGGAGGCAGGCTCAGACGGTGTTAGGCCCAGTATGGATTGCACGTGATTGCACAAAGGTTAGAAAGGGTACCGTATCCCCAGATAACATGTATGGATAGCGTACACATTCAAAATATATGTCTCAGGAGGCAGGCTCAGACGGTGTTAGGCCCAGTATGGATTGCACGTGATTGCACAAAGGTTAGAAAGGGTACCGTATCCCCGGATAACATGTATGGATAGCGTACACATTCAAAATATATGTCTCAGGAGGCAGGCTCAGACGGTGTTAGGCCCAGTATGGATTGCACGTGATTGCACAAAGGTTAGAAAGGGTACCGTATCCCCAGATAACATGTATGGATAGCGTACACATTCAAAATATATGTCTCAGGAGGCAGGCTCAGACGGTGTTAGGCCCAGTATGGATTGCACGTGATTGCACAAAGGTTAGAAAGGGTACCGTATCCCCAGATAACATGTATGGATAGCGTACACATTCAAAATATATGTCTCAGGAGGCAGGCTCAGATGGTGTTAGGCCCAGTATGGATTGCACGTGATTGCACAAAGGTTAGAAAGGGTACCGTATCCCCGGATAACATGTATGGATAGCGTACACATTCAAAATATATGTCTATACATCAGGAGGCAGGCTCAGACGGTGTCAGGCACAGTATGGATTTGACGGCCCAGATTACACAGCGGAGGAGCAGGGAGAGGTAAAGATTGCAAATGCTGGGGCCCTGCCCAAGCAAGGGGGGCCCACTCGTGGGCGTCGGTACTGGCACTGGGCCTCTCATAGTACAGCGGTGTGTCTGACGGCGGGTGTGCACCACCACCGTCAGAGACACTTGATTGCACTATGAGGGACCCTGTGCCAGTGCCCGCGCCCAAGAGTCGGCCTACCCACCTGTCCAGGGCAACGGCACTCGCACGGTGTCATGCGCTAGGTGGTGACCCCAGCCATGGGGGGGGAGGCAGCACAGTTAGGGAGTTTTAGAAAGTGGCATATGTTGATGTTGGACATTCAGCTGATGCAAAAGGCGAAATAGGTGAAGTACCAGGAAGAGGTGGACCAAAGCAAGCCATTTTTCTGTCACCCTATGTGTCATTAGGGGAAGGTGGGACAAAATCCTTGGAAACCCATGCGTGGTTCATTTTAATGAAGGTTAGATCATCCACATTTTGGGTTGACAGAAGGGTCCTTTTTTCTGTCAGGATTGATCCAGCTGCACAGAAGACTCTTTCCGATAGCACACTTGCAGCTGGGCAAGCGAGCTCCTGTAAGGCATATTGGGCCAATTCAGGCCAGGTGTCCAGTTTAGCGGCCCAATAGTCAAAGGGGAATGACCTGTGTGGGAGAACATTGATATGGGAGGAAAAGTAGTTTGTAACCATAGTTGACAACTGCTGTCTCCTGTCACTTTCTATCGATGCAGTATTACCAGTTGTGTGAGCGGTATTTGAAAAATCAGTCCACAACATTGTCATGAAACCCCTGTCTCCAACGCTACTTCTGCTGTGTGCACCACGAACACCTCTGCCAAGCTGCCCCCGGCCCGTACGGCTCGTGTGAGAACCATCACCGCTGCTGTGTGCTGGGAATGCCTCAAGCAACCGATTTACCAGAGTTGCTTGTTTATTAGCCAATATTAGGTCAAGGTTCTCCTGTGGCATGATGTTTTGTAATTTGCCTTTATAGCGTGGATCCAGGATGCTGGCCAACCAGTAGTCGTCATCGTTCATCATTTTGGCAATGCGGGGGTCCCTTTTTAGGATCCGCAAGGCATAATCTGACATGTGGGCCAATGTTCCTGGTGTCAATGATGCACTGCGAGTGCTGGATGGAGGAGCACTTTCTGGCAAATCCACATCCCTCCAGTCACGCACAAACCCTGTAACAGACCTTGCCACGCCAACATTTTCACTTGCCCCACGAGATGCATCCTCCTCCCCTAAGTAATCATCCCCATCATCCTCCTCCTCCTCCTCTTCTTCCTCCACCTCGTCCAGGAGAGGTCCCTGAGCAGACAATGGCTGAATGTCATCAAGGATTCCCTCCTCCTCTTCCTCCTCATCAACATTGGCTGCAGACGCCTGCTCCTTAAGGTGCGTCAAAGTTTGCATGAGCAGACGCATAAGTGGGATGCTCATGCTTAGGATGGCGTCATCTGCGCTTACCAGCCGTGTGCATTCCTCAAAACACTGAAGGACTTTACAAAGGTCTTTCAGCTTCGACCACTGCACACCTGTCAACTCCATGTCTGCTCTCAAAGTGCCTGGCCGTGTATCCTCCCACAAATGCATTATGGCCTGCCTCTGCTCGCACAGCCGCTCCACCATGTGCAGGGTGGAGTTCTACCTTGTTGCAATGTCGATAATGAGGCGGTGGTTGGGAAGGTGGAGCAATCGCTGCAGCTTCTGCATACGAACGGAGTGTACAGGCGACCGGCGGATGTGCGCGCACAGTCTTCGCACCTTCTGGAGCAGGGCTGTTAACTCCGGATAATATTTGAGGAAGCACTGCACCACCAGGTTCAAGGTGTGAGCCAAGCAAGGTATGTGGCTGAGTTTTGAAAGGGCTATGGCTGCCACAAAATTACGGCCGTTATCACTAACTACCTTGCCTGCCTCAAGATGTACACTGCCCAGCCATGACTCAGTTTGTCGCTTCAAGTACTCGGCCAGCACCTCGGCGGTGTGTCTGTCGCCCAAACACATCATCTGCAACACAGCCTGCTGACGCTTTCCACTAGCTGCTCGATAGGGGGACACATCGTGTGCAACAGTGGCAGCTGCAGATGGAGTGCTCGTACGACTGCGCTCTGTGGACGAGCTTTCGCTTCTGGAGGAGGAGGAGGAGGGTCGAACGCCTACAGCCAACTGTTTCCTATACCGTGGGCTAGGCAGCACTGTCCCACCACCGCTGTCCCCTGTGGACCCTGCATCCACCACATTAACCCAGTGCGCAGTGATGGACACGTAACGGTCCTGGCCATGCCGACTGGACCATGCATCAGTTGTGAGGTGCACCTTTCCGCTCACTGACTGCTTGAGTGCATGGACAATGCGGTCTTTCACATGATGGTGGAGGGCTGGGATGGCTTTGCGAGAGAAGAAGTGGCGACTGGGTAGGTCATAGCGTGGTACTGCATAGGCCATGAGTTCGCGGAAAGCTGTGCTTTCCACCAACCGAAAGGGCATCATCTCAAACGAGATTAGTTTGGCAATGTGGGCGTTCAAACCCAGTGTACGCGGATGAGAGACTGAGTACTTTCTTGACCTACTCATAGTGTCTGGGAGGGTGAGCTGGACTTGAGAGCTGCATATGGTGGAAGTAGCGGTGGACAGGGCGGACTGAGAGAGGGTTGATGATGGTGATGGAGTTGGTGTTCTTTCTGATGGCCTAGAATCAGTCTTTCATTGATATAACAGTGGGATTCCCTGACTGCTGTGGTCTTGCAACGACATCTCAACATTTGCTGCTGTGCTAACCGGTGGGCTTACAGTGGGGGAAACAATGTAGCGTTGCTGACTACCTTCGTTGTGATCAGTTGCACATGTGGCACTTGAGGTTTGGTGTTGTGTCCACGCTTGCAAGTGCATGCTGGTTAAATGTCTAAGCATGCAACTGGTATTCAAATTTTTCAGATTTTTCCCTCGGCTAAAGGTCTTTGCACACTTCTTACAGATAACCTTGGCCTGATCATGAGGATTTTGTTCAAAAAAGTGCCACACTGCACTCTTCCTACTTTGGCAGACATTTTGCGGCCTAGCACGCTGTGATCTTTTGACCCTCTGGACAAGCTGTCCAGCAACTCTTTTGATGTTTGGAACCTGTCTTTGGAGTGCTACAGGCCTGCCAGATAACAGCTGTTGCGATGTCGATGTCTGCTGTGGATGCTCCTCATCTGAGCTATTGGAAGCAGCACCCTCTTCCCCCAATGGATGCCAATCTGGGTCAACAACTGGGTCATCCATCACCTCCTCTTCTATGTCATGTGCACCTTCCTGTGTGTCACCGTGTATGGTGGTATAGTGTGCGGGAAGGGGCACCTGAGTCTCATCAGGGTCAGAATCTGGCTCTGTACACTACGAGGACAATGTAGTGCTCTGAGTGAATGTACCAGCAGAATCATCCATCAGCGGCTGTGCATCAGTGCACTCCATGTCAGATTCATCTTGGCCTGGGTAATTCACCATTTCACTTGATAATCCAGGCATGGTATGTGAAAACAGCTCCATGGAGTAATCAGTAGTATGGCCTGCGTCATCCTTCAATCTTGGTTGGGGTGAAGGACACAAGGAAAGGTGTGGTTCATGAACATGAGCCTCCAATGACGACTCAGTGCTTTTACTTTTTACAACTGAAGAAGAGGAGGCGATAGAGCTGGAGGATGAGTCAGCAATGTAAGACAAAACTTTTTCCTGATGCTCTGGCTTTAAAAGCGGTTTGCCAACTCCTAGAAAACTAAGCGTTCGAGGCCTTATGTAGCCAGACGATGACGCAGGGTCAGCACCTCCTGCATTCGGTCCTATTTTGCTCTTGCCACTACCATCAGATCCACCACCAACACCATCATTACCAGCTGCCAACCCCCGCCCAATTCCACGGCCTTCCTCATTTTTGGTAGAAATGTAGACAAAATCCAACAAACTATATAGTAATGTAAAACAAGGTACAAGGTGTCTATAGGACAGGGGAGATTTTGAATTTCTGCAGACACTTGTGGACACTGGACACTTTTGGATTGTGTGAGGCCCACTGATATCTGAGCGCTATGTGACAGGCTCGATGGCACAGCTGTGACCAAAGTGACTAGAGGATAAGGGAGATTTTGAATCTCTGCACACACTTTTGGACACTGGATGGACACTTTTGGATTGTGTGAGGCCCACTGATATCTGAGCGCTATGTGACAGGCTCGATGGCACAGCTGTGACCAAAGTGACTAGAGGATAAGGGAGATTTTGAATCTCTGCACACACTTTTGGACACTGGATGGACACTTTTGGATTGTGTGAGGCCCACTGATATCTGAGCGCTATGTGACAGGCTCGATGGCACAGCTGTGACCAAAGTGACTAGAGGATAAGGGAGATTTTGAATCTCTGCACACACTTTTGGACACTGGATGGACACTTTTGGATTGTGTGAGGCCCACTGATATCTGAGCGCTATGTGACAGGCTCGATGGCACAGCTGTGACCAAAGTGACTAGAGGATAAGGGAGATTTTGAATCTCTGCACACACTTTTGGACACTGGACACTTTTGGATTGTGTGAGGCCCACTGATATCTGAGCGCTATGTGACAGGTTCGATGGCACAGCTGTGACCAAAGTGACTAGAGGATAAGGGAGATTTTGAATCTCTGCACACACTTTTGGACACTGGATGGACACTTTTGGATTGTGTGAGGCCCATTGATATCTGAGCGCTATGTGACAGGCTCGATGGCACAGCTGTGACCAAAGTGACTAGAGGATAAGGGAGATTTTGAATCTCTGCACACACTTTTGGACACTGGACACTTTTGGATTGTGTGAGGCCCAATGAATATCTGAGCGCTATGTGACAGGCTCGATGGCACAGCTGTGACAAAAGTGACTAGAGGATAAGGGAGATTGGATTGCTTTTAAAAAAGCAGTTTGCGGAGCAGTGGGTAAACAGCAATGCAGGAATGTCAGGAAGCCTTAGAAGGCAGCCCAACAACCAACACCACTGATACACCACTATATAGCCTCCCCTTGCACTGCACACACTGGTTACTGGTGTGTTGTGCAGGCCAAATCGCTAGCAGCAGAAGCAGTTTTTTGTCTTCTTCCCTGCCTAACGCTCTCCCTACAGAATCAGCAGCAACCTCTCCCTATACTAAGATCGGCAGAAGTAAGATGGCGGTCGGCGTGCACGCCCTTTTATACCCCCTGTGACGCCCACCAAAGCAAACCAATCACTTGCATGCCCTTCTGAAAGATGGTGGTGACCCGTGCCTATGTCATCACGTTGCCCACAGTGTCCGTGGATCCTGATTGGCTGAAAAAGAGCGCAAAACAAACTTTTGAAACGCGACTTTGGCGCGTAAGTCGCCGACCTCGTGGCTGACCTCATCCTAGGGTCGGGTTTCGTTTCATGAAACCCGACTTTGCCAAAAGTCGGCGACTTTTGAATTTTTTCGACTCGTTTCGCTCAACTCTAGTGGTGAGCACTTTGAACCCTCAGGGGCTTCACAGAATTTTATTAATGTTGTTTTAGCCCCATTTTTTAATTTTCACAAGGGTAAGAGGAGAAAATGGATGCCATAATTTGTTTTGCAATTTTTGTTGGAAAATGACTGCTTGGGCGCATGGTACGGCTGGAAAGGGACAGAGCGCTACTTTGGGTGAAATAGGCTGCTGATACCATGTCACATTTTACATGCCAAAACAGCAGAAATCCCCACAACTGGTTCCATTTTGTAAGCTACACCTCTCAAGGAATCCATTTAGGGGAGTAGTGAGTATTTTTAACCATCAGGACATTCACAAACTTGTATAAAATTGGGCAGAGTAAATGAAATATTACTAATTTTTCCACTAAAATGTTGCATTGACCCCAAGTTTGTAATTTTCAAAAGGGATAATAGGAGAAAATGAACAGCGCAATTTGACCACGTAAGTGGTCAAAAGCTACTATGAGGCACAGTGCAGAATTCAAAAGGGAGGAAGCGCCATATTACAGTGCAGATTTTACTGCACTGGTTTGAAAGAGCCATGTCACATTGTCATAACCCCTGGGGTTCCAGAACAGCAGAAACCCCCATAAGTGACCCCATTTTGCAAACTACACCTCTCATTGAATTCAGCTAGAGGTGCAGTGATCATATTGACACCAGAGGTGGGTCACAGAATTGCATTTTTATTACAACAAAATTGTATAGCCACAGATTTTACATTTTCATATGGGGAAATGGGTTAAAATAGTGAAAATGTGTCACAATTTTTGCTGAATATGTCAATACCCCACATGTTGCTGTACAGTACTACTTAGCCATACGACAAGACTTGGGAGAGATGGAACGCTATTTGACTCTTGGAGAACAAATTGTTATATAATAGTCTCAGGACTTCATATACAGAGCCCCTAAATGCCAGAAGAGCAGAAACTCCCCTCAATTGACCCCATTTTGGAAATTACACCTCTTTGGGAAATTATGTACAGGTACAAGTGTAGTGACAACTTTGACTTCATAAGCGTTTTACAGAAACAAGCTGCAGTAGATGTTGCTGAGTGAAAATTGCAAACTGCTATTGTAGTGATCAGTAAGTTGTAGTACTCAGTACGTTATGCGCAGCTCATACTTCTGGAGGCATGCACCCATAAATGTGGCAAGCTCTCATCGCTACATAAATGCCAAACATGTGAACGCTAAATGTGGATTAAGCACACTGGGGCACAGAAATAGGGGTCATTGGGATTTGGGAGCACAGAATTTTCTGAAATTCTTTTTGGGGTGGTTGAGGAGCCATAGCACTTTTCCAGAGCCTTTGTACTACCAGTAACATGGAAACATATATTTCACTTAACAGATGATGAACCTGAGTCGGGACTTGCTTTTTTTTGTGGTTTGGGTTGACGCTTTTATTTTGAACAAGTAACATAACATTTGGGATCACATTTATCCTCAGTTCTACACTGAGCACTTTCTTTGGTGTTTCCATCTAAATCTCAAAGTGACGTGATTCAGATGAAACCCCCAATGGATCTGTTCACAATAATGAGGCAGCAGAGTTACTCTGGACTCCGTATGGCCTCTCTTCAGTGGTGTCTTTCTTTTCAGAGGTTCACAAAGCTGGCAGACTGTGCTTTATGTGCAGCTAAAAAGACAACACTGCCGGATGACAGGTCCACAGTGCCTCTATCTGCCTCATTATAGGGAATCTTCCGTTGGAAGTTTCATCTGAGTCACATATTTTAGAGATTTGCATGGAAACTCAGTTTAGAGACCAGCGTAGAGCACAGGATAAATATCAGCCGAGCCTTACTGCGATCTTTGTGAGGTAAAAGGAACAAATCAACAGCAGGTGAAGAATTAGGTTTATTTATTTTTTATGCCATTCCTCGTGCGGGTATAAGTGATTAGGCAACTTTATCTTCGGGTCGGTTCAATTCCAGCGATACCAGATTTATATTGGATTTTTATGCTTGCATGCTGTCACACACTAAAAGATGTTTTTTATTGCAAAAACAAGTTTTTGTATCACAATATTTTGAGAGCTATAATTTTTCCTTATTTCTTCTGACAGAGTCATGTGATGGCTTGTTTTTTGCGGGAAAAGTTTGTTTTTATTGGTTTTTTTTGATGCACATGACATTTTTAGTTTGCTTTCTTTTCCAATTTTTGGGAGGCAGAATGACCAAAAACTAACAATTCAGAAATTTTATTTTATTGTTTTTTTTATTGCCATACTGCATGTCGTAAAATTGATAAGGCAGATTTATTCTTCAGGTCTGTACGATTACAGCGATACCCCATTTATATTTTTTAATGTTTTACCGCTTTTACACAATAAAAACTATTTTATATAAAAATTGTTTTTGTGTTGCTTTATTCTGAGAGCTATAACTTTGCTATTTTTCCACTGTTGCCAGCTTGTTATTGCGGAACAAGATTTTCATCGCTACCATTTTTATTTTGATTTGACTTTTTGATTGCATTTTATTCTACTTTTTGTTTGGTGGCATGATGAAAAAGCAAAGGTTTTTGCTTCCTGTTTTTTTCTTTTTTTATGGTGTACACTGAAGGAATTTGCTAGTGACAGTTTTATAGGTCAAGTCATTCCGGATGTAACAATACCAAATATGTGTATTTTTTGTTTTAACATAATTATACTTATTTATTGGTTTAATATTTTTTCTTCTTTTTTAATTATTTTGTGAGGATTTTTATAGTTTAAAACATTTTTAACTGTTTTACTTAGTCCCTATATGTAACTTAAATTTTTATTTATCTGATCACTGGTCTCATGCACTGAGTCTAACAAGTCACTGTAGCTGGCAGACCTCGAGATCATCACGTGACCTCGGTCTGCTGGGACAACACTGAATTCCCCCGTGATGTGATCAGATCTCATCACAGAAGGGTGTCAGAGAGATGAGTACAGTAGTGGCTTCCCTCTGTTATCTTCTAAATGTCGTGATTGTGGCATCAAGACGATAGCAAAGGGTTAACATCAGGAGAACATGATCCAATCAGATCCCGATGATGTCACCTGCCAGAGCTATCGATCTGCACAGGAATTGCAGCTCTTGCCTTTCCCTTGGGGTCCTGAGTGCTGCGAAACCACTGACCACTCAAAATCAAAAATGTCGGCGTTGCACAAAGACCAGCCAGCCAGGAAGTTTAGGCACCATAGGCGGTTGGGAAGAGGTTATAGGGTATGATAAAAGTCCTCTCCGCCAGCGAGCCTTCCTGCACTCCACTTGTTGGTTAGTCATGTATGTCTCTCTCATCTTGCTTCACTTTTATAGGAGTTCTGAAAATTTATGAACATATGTGATTGGCAAAAACCCAATGACAGTGACTAGAGAGAGATGCAATCACAGCCTCCTCTTTATTCACTGCAACTGCAATACCAGGCCCATTTCTCAAGATAGATAGTGGGCCCAAATGTGATGAATCACTTATGGCTTACTCACAGGATTTCTAAAATAGAAATGCCCCTTTAATATCCCTAAAAAAATCTTTCATAACGTAGCTACAAGTTACACAATCACAAATTTAGGGGAAATTTAGATATATTTGTATGAAGCTCAATATTGCTATGAAGCCCTTCTCTGTGTTCTGATTGGCATACTGTAAGAGCTCATTCACATCAGAGTGAATAAAATTGTTCTGATGTTGTTCCTGTAAAGTTGGTCGAGTGTCATGCATGTGGGTTGCATGCACGTAAAATGCGATTTTTATCACCTAGCATCTGAATGACATGCAAATGCAATTCGTATGCAATGCGATTTTAACATTAGCTTTTACATAAAGTAATTCTCTGTCATTTAAAGATAGTTTTCAAAGGAAATATTCTTCAATACATATACATACAGTATATACTGTATATATATATATATTAGATAGAGATAAATAGATAGGTAGATAGACAGATAGATAGATGTGAGTGAGATCTATAATCAGTGCCCTGCCTGTGTAGTTTACTGTACATGTCTTTTGGTAATAAACAAATTTCTGAATAAAATGGTGTGGGATCCCCCAAAATTTTAGTAACCAGCAGAGGGAAAGTGGAGAGCTGCTGTTAGGGTTGGAGGATCGCACTTTACTAGTTATTTTATTCAGTGCGATCACAACCCAGAGTCCACTGTGCAGAGATGTCATTCTGCAGCTAGTATACAATGGCAGACCCATGCAACGAGCATTCACCAGAAAGCACTCTGGATTTACCTCACACAGTGTGGACTGAAAGCAAGATGCCAGACTGATAGCGTCTCAGAGAGGTATGCACTGGCAAAGGAATACCAGCTCAGTTAACCGCCAAGTGGCAAATCAAAATATAACTAACTAATACAGCTATCCACCGATTGGCACAAAAATATGAGTACCAAGTTCAGCTAGCCATTGAGCGGTAATAAATGAGGTGTGTGAAATAACCAGTTGAAAACAAAAGGGTTTCAGCACATGGGTTTGACTATGCCCCGTAACTGACCAGTGCTAACTGCACACATTGTCTAGACAGGTGTTAGGCCAAGCCAAAAGTAAAACCTGCCTCTCTAAGGAAAGCTAGGCACTCGCACAGCCGACAGAGCGGCGAAGTCTTCACCCACACACACATGACCGCAAATGACATTAGCACACCGGCGTGCTCCTTGAAGGACCTTTTAAAGGTTCAGGCCATGTCCAGTTGCCTGACGGATGACCACCAATGAGAGGTCACCACACGAGCATGCTCAGTAGGGTGATTTCTAAACTTAGCCACCAGAGCATCTGTTTGCCTCTGGCTATCGCTGGTTACCATAGACTTGGCTGGAAGGCCAGCAGCCAAGCAAATTGCACGAGTCTGAGCAAGACGCTGAGACTGATGTCTTTGCTGAGCATCCTCCACAGCAGCAGGAGCAGAATGGGAGACCGCAGAGGCAGACATAGCTTGGGGTCTACTCTGTGCAGTGCAAGAATCCCGGCACCTAACAGCTGGAGCTGGGGTTTGATGTTTATAGACTGGGAAGGTGGTAATAAACATAGAGCTTTCCAGGCTATTAATGTTAGGTCACAGCTGTATACTTAGCCTTTAATGGTTATTAAAATGGTCGACCCCCAAAAAATGATGGGGATCCGCTTATAATTAATAACCAGCAACGGCTAGGCAGACATCTAGGAAGGGTCCATGAATTTTGACCCCCTCCCAGACTAAAAACATCAGCTCTTAGCCACCCCATCCATAAAATGCACCAATTCTGGCATGTAGCCTCGCTCTTCCCACTTGCCCTGGTGTGTTGGCAAGTGGGGTAGTAGTAATGGGGTTGATGTCAGCTTTGTATTATCTATAAGACACCCCCATTACTAACCCCATAGTCATAATATAAATAAATAACACCCTGAATAAAGTCCACTGAAGTTCAAGTCCTCTGTAAAACAAATAAAATAAACAACCATATCCCTCACCTGTCTGATGTGATGATAATCCTCCAATGCCCATATCCACTGTTAAAGAGTAAAAAAATAAACAACCATATTTCTCACCTTCCTGACAAGACGATAACCTAGTCATCCCTTGACGAGTCTAGCTCTGCTACATCTAGTTGCCAAGCTGAATGCTGGCATGATTCGAGCCAGCCAGCCAGCAAAGACACTGAGCTGCTTGTCATAGCGCAGCATCAGTAACTCGCGGTTACATGATTAAGGTGAGCAGATCTCTTTGACGATGAACTTCGCTCACCTCAATGAGGCACCGCTAGGGTGAGAGAAAGTTCAGAAGAGGATCCAAAGAAGCCCTTCGTAGGAGGAGCTTCGCATTTACCTAGTCCAGCAAACACAAACTACGAATGTGCTGGATCATAGTCCTCTGAATTTTTTTTACAACTTTATTTAATATTGCTATTATTAGAATTATTATTACTGTTACTTCTATTACAAGGGTGGCCCAAAACACAAGTGAATGCCATAATATAATTTATTTTCTAATATACGTTAACTAAAAATTCCCAATCCTTCCCAAACTACACCATCTAATTGCTTTTTTTACAACTTCCTTTTTGATAACACTTCATTTATGAATCCCAGTGCAAGCTGGGATACTAAAACGAAGGCTCATCAAGGGGCAGAAGCAATGGTCACTGTCAAAGCCCTGAAACAAAGTGTGGTCAGTGACCTTCACATCAGGGGCTGGGGTAGTCTCTACACTGTCATTGCGGTATGTGCACAATGACAGTGCGTTCTCTAACCAAAAAGAAACTTTTAGTTTATCTCTTCCAAACAGTAATTTGTACATTTTTGTAAGTCTGCTATGAAGTGAGATATGGGAATACCAGTGTCAATAGTGTATTAGTTGGAAAACAAATCACTTAAGTAATCTAAAACAATAAATAATTAGCACTGAGCCATGGGACTGCTGTGTTGACAGCTTAGAAGTGATTGCTGAAATCTCTTCTGATGAAATGCGAATCATTAGCCTTTTTCTTTATAATTACACTATGTATTATTACTTTCGAAATCCATCGTCCACCACATATATTTGAGATATCCATGCCTTCGTAAAGCAGGTATTATATGTCCCTTGAGTGTGTATGATAAACATATATGAATAGCTAAGTAGGTTTAATAAAATATTATTGAGTAATTATAGTGCATTACTGGAAGAATGCCACTCCAGTTATTAATATCTTTCATTGCTCACCTGAGCAGAAACATCAGTACTTGTGTTAGAATTCTCCCTCTGCATGGGGGTGATCCCAAGCCTTAACTTCTCCTGCGGTCTCCCATTCAGTCTCGACTGCAGTAGAAGCTGCTCACCAAAGACAGCAGTCTCAACATCTTGCTCAGACTCAGGCTGTGTGCATTTTCACCGCTGCCTTTCCTGGTCCAGCTATGGTAACTAATAATAGTCAGCAGCGAGCAGTCATTCCTGAGCTAAGTCCAGGATTTGCTCTACTGAGCATGCTCATGAGGTGCGACCTCTGATTGGTGGTCGGTCATGAGCTGCTCAGGTCCTGTGCAGGCTCCGGATTGTCCAGCGAGCATGGTTCTGTCTGATTGGACTTAGGCACAGTCTACAAAAGGGTATTTGGGGTGTCCGGCGGTCGTGTGTTTGTGGGTGGAGACTCTGCCGATCTGTCGGCTTATATGATCATCTAGTTTTACCTAGAGAGCAGATTTTTCCCTGGCTTGGCCTAGCGCCTGTCTCGGCCACGTGTGCTATTAGGCTGTTTACAGGGCACAGTCATACCCACGTGCTTTAACCCTTTTGTTTTTGAGGCATAGCACACACCTTTTTGCTACTGCTCGGCGGTTAGCTGAGCTTGGTGCTTGTATTTTTGCGCCACTCAGTGGAGCTGTTTTTAATTTGTGTTATTTCCGTTGCCACTCGGCACCTACTGAGCTGGTATTCCGTGGCCAGTGCTAATCCCTATGAGAAGTTATCAGAGTAGGGTAATCTGCACTCAGTCCACACAGGGTGACATTTAACCCCATGTGTTCTTTGTGATCGCTCACCGCACTGCTCCTCCATTGCTCTTTAGCAGCAGGTTAACATCTCTACACGGTGGACCCTGGATTGCGATCACACTAAATAAAATAACTAATAAAGTACGATCCTCCAGCCCAAACAACTTGTATGAGGAAGGAAGCGCCAAAAATTATCTCGATGTAGCAGAGATCAGTGCGCAGACAGTACCTTGGGACAGCAGAGCTGAGTAAGCAATTGATAGACATCATTTAAGCAGAGCAGAGCTGAGTCAAAAAACATGTACCTTGATGAAGTCTGCAACAGCAGATATTGCAAAGCTGAGTTTGTTAATTTAGAAAACTACAGATTGTAAGTAGAGTGGGTATACTAACTCCAACAGCAGCAGAAACACCATTCATACAAGAGAGCTCCTCACTCCAGGCTCGTCTGCAAAGAATGACTCTATGACCGACAATCAGCTGATTGGTCATGTGACTATTTAAAGAATGGTGGGAGTGATTACCAACCAATATCAGCTGACCAATCTAAAAGCAGCTGCTAGCAAGAGACTGACATTAACTCTTGCTCGACCAAAAGGTAAAAGCAACATTTAAATTACTGCAGAGCTGCCACGAATCCCATAAAGAATCATGACACATTATTTAATGTGATACATGTCTAGCGACCATGATTCTGATATGAAGACATCAGCTGTATTAGCTGTAAACTAAAAAATGATGATAATTGCATTCAAAATTATCTGTAGTAGTTTCTTCAGCTTCCAAACGATCATAGACCCCTTAATTTTTTATACAGACAGGGCAAAAAAGTGCCTATTTTTACGGACTGTCCTGGAAATTCTGGACGGTTGGCAACCTTGAGTTTGGCTTCTTAGTATTAGGCCATGCTTAGCGGAATTAGAACACTGTGCTTATTTGTTTTTTTGGTGTTACCGGTAATAAAAGCACAGGGGGAGTTAGGGGGTGTAATCCACATTTGGAATTTTTTATGTTCCCTTTCTATCCTGTCAATGAATACATATTTCGCATGATACAAAGGAGAAATATCTACAAGGCCTGTCACTTCTGCTTTGACTGCAGTAAATTGTGCAAGGACTCTGACTCCATGACTCAGTTTTCCCTTAAAAACAATGAATGGCACATTTCCTAACTATAAAGCAGTCACTCAATGTGTGAACATTCTGAACACAAATGATAGACCATGACTTGTTACTTGGTAAACTCACTGAAGGTCACAGACTCTGAGAGCTGTCTGTTAGTTTGTTATGTTTCACTTGATATATGAAGCTTTCATTTCTAGATTTTCCACCTATTTTTTTCCTAATAGTCTTGTTCTTTGCGTCATTAATGACGTTCTTTTAGTTATCCGTGAGTGTCTATTCATTCATAAGTGTTTTCTCTATAATACAACACAAATTATCATCAGTAATTAGAATCCATCTAATGGAATATTATACTGTACAATACTTATCATGTTTTTATGATATTTTCATTGCAGGGACTGTCACTTATAATCTAAATAAGAAGATAAAATTCAGTAATAAGGTGTTTTTTTATATTATGGTAAAATGGGCAACCATCATATTATAAAAAATATAAAAAACATAAAGACAGTAAATAAGTTACTCAGATAAAAATGATGGAATTACGAGGTACCTTTAAAAATTCCTTTTGGAATATATTTTGTGGACTTACTATTTGGCTAGCATTTCTTAATCTAGATTCTGCATTCATTAATATATACTGTGCAGAGGGTACTAACTACACTTCGTGTGTGATTCCAGACCAGGAGCTGGTATGGGTATGACTGGGGGATATGAAGGATCTTAGTGGGAATGTTTAGTGGGAATCCAATTAAGGGATTTGAGAAGGGTAATAGTGTGAAGGGTTCTGCATTAATAGGAACTAATTAGAGCTAAAAAAAAGATATCATGAAGGAGAAATGTGATACACATAATTTGCTTATTATTTGTAGATTTCAACAACCAGCTTCATTACAGTTCTTCAGAGGTTCTCTTATCTGGGAAAAGGGCAATGTCCTTCAGTAACTGTGAATGACCAATTTGCACAAATGATTGTTTTATTCCAACACATCAAACACTGGTATCATAAGTGAATTCATGTCCAACCAACATCATGCTCCTAATATTGGTTTGTTCAAGCTGGGGCTTATGTACATCTGAAGTTAAGTTACTGAAATCTTTATGTAGGAAATATATTCATAACCCTATAATATTGATAAAATACCAGTCAAATTAGCATAATTAAGTGTCCATTTGGCATTAAAGAGAGTGGATAATCAGAAAATAACCTGCTGTATAAATCAAGTGTTTGTGTTACATGCATTTTTTGAAAAAAATGGGGATTTTTTTTTCATATTATGATTTATAAAAAAAAAATAGTAATCCTACAGTTTTTATGGTTGCCTCTCTTCCAGCTGAATCCAGCATTTAAAATGAATGAGTTCACACCTGACTCTGCTCCCCTTCTCTTCACAATGATGTCTGAATAGGTCATTTGCCACTTCAATGAAACAAGTTTGAGGCCGGGTTCACACGTTCAGTATTTGGTCAATATTTTACCTCAGTATCTGTAAGCCAAAACCAGGAGCAGGTGATAAATACAGAAGTGGTGACGTGTCTCTGTTATACTTTTCCTCTGATTGTTCCACTCCTTTAAATGTGTCAAATACTTAAAGTGAGAGTGTGGCTTGAGTCTAAAGGGCCTTTTACACATAACGAGATCGCTAGCGATATCACTAAAGTGTCACCGATTTTGTGACGCAACAACGATATCTTTAGCGATCTCGCATTGTGTGACATGTACCTTCGACCGGCCCCCCGCTGGATATCACTGATCGCACTCGAATGTCCTGGGCCATTTTTTCCTCATTGGCATCCTGCTGGCGCCAACTAGCGATGCATGGATGCAGGCGGAAGTCGTCATCATCGCTGAGGTGTGACATGTAAGAGCGACTGCCGACGGATCGCTTATCGCTGCTGCGTCGCTGGTGAGATCTGCCTGTTTGGCAGCTCACTGGCAACCATTTAGCAATGCACCAGTGATCCTGACCAGGTCATATCAGTGTCGGGATCGCTGGTGCATCGCTAAATGTAACGGGACCCTAAGGCTGGGTCACACGAGCATGGGAGAGAATCGGATCGATTATGTAAATAACACTTGTATCAAACTCTGATAAGAGTTTGAGCCCATTGTCAGCATAGCGTTGTGATTGAATCATAGCACAGGTGAGGATAAAATGGAGAACAAGATTTTTATATTCTGTGAATCCATGGAAATCAGACTGCTTTTGAATGTCATTGGAGTGCGGTCCAATGATTTCCACGCATTCTCAGACTTGAATGGGTGACGTTGATCCCATGTGCACAGCATTCTGTGATTTTTTTTCTCATGCCATATTGATATGAGAAAAAACCACTGATCAGCACTGCCCCATAGAATAACACTGGTCTGCGTGCTATGCGATAAAACATCGTGTGAGTGAGCCCTGAATATGACCCAGTGACCAGTGTGACAATTGCGAGATTGTTTTTAATTCAGATAATTACTTTTTATTATCATTGTTATTATAATTATTTATTTTAAAGCACGCTTAATTCCAGGGTGCTGTACATGTGAAAAAGGGGTTACACTTCCTCTAAAACCCGTTATGATGTTACGTTTTATACGAGTGCCTTTCTATGCCTCTAGAGGTACAGTACTTTTATTGCATAATCTTATCTTGGAACTGTACTTTTAACAAACTTTGAACAAAATCAATAATGAAGGCGAATATAAGAAACTTTGTAATATGTCATATCAGAGAAATCTGATTCCTTCCCCACTTATCAGCCATTCCTTCCATTCACCCCCTGCCTCCTGAACTTGTCCCCCACTGATATAACAGCTCCAATTCATCTTGCTCAGCCAACTCTACTTATTGCTTCATCTTCTGCACGGCTACATGGCCGAAAAGTAACCGTGGGTGGGATGTAAAATTTAGCGCTTCTACCTCGGTGTAAAAAAAATACGAGCTGTATTCTGGAAAGTCAGGTTCTCTAAGTGTTAATATTATTTCCAACCTGTTAAAATTGGTGCAAAAGAGAATAATTTGTCATCTGTCATGTGCAGTGAGTTACGTTAGCTTGGTTAATGTACTTGCCATCCTATGGAAAGGCATTGATCACGTTGTGTGATATTATGGCACAGTCTGCCAAACCGCTAACTAAGCTCCGTTACGAATCTGAGTGTAGGGAAATGAATGTATAATAGTTATAGCCGGCTCTAATGAATATGAGGTGTCTTCACTGTTCAATTGTCTTTGGTGTATAGTTTACTATCGGAAATAATGTCACATTATTGAGAAATAGTATGAGCCCCTCGGGTAATTACTGCTTATGTCATTTCTTCATTCACGCGGCAATATGGAGAACTTTAGACAATGATCTTCCAGCAGTTAGGGTGTAGATGATAGCTCAGGAGGCTTGACAAAATGTTCCAAATTAATCTGTGTAACATGCTTTTATCGCTGTCTATGAGATAAAGATTATGATGATTTAATATCTTGTGCCTAGATAATAATAAGCAAACTTCAGATTGCAACTACTGTCCAACTGCTATCATCTGAGAAATTTTTTTTTTGGCAAGTCGACCCTTCTATTTTTTTTTTTTCAAGAGTAATGATAATTTGCTGTAATACTGGAGTGTTGTGCTTGGATGCAACACATAGCTTCGATTTGCTTGGCCTTCTGGTTTGCTGTTTTTGTAAGGGTTATGTTGCTTGGCATACAGAGAGTCTTAACAGATTGCATTTTAATAGCCTGACAGCCAGGGGCTTTTGTGCTTTGAATTAATTATTTGAACATGACTTATACCAAAGGACAAAGTAGATTTACTTAAACATTTATTCATCGCCAGTACAAGGAAAATTTAGGGCCAAATCTTATGGAAAGAAATTGCCGTCTCCGTTGATAAAAACCTATGCCAACTAAAAGAAGACATATGGCCTGTAGGAAGGGAAAAAAAAAGAAGAAAACAGTTATGCAGTTTTTTTAATTTATAAAATCAGTTTAGAGTGCTCCTTAACCTTCGAAAAATCATTGCCAAATCCAATGCTCTGCACACCATGAAGAGTAGTAACGTTTTGCTGAAGATTTCTCTAAGAATTTTATATTATACTAGATGGTAGCCCAATTCTAACGCATTGGGTATTCTAGAATATATATGCAGTTTATTTTTGAAGATTTAATAATAATAATGGACCCCCCAATCCTGATATGTATGGTTCTCTCACCCCCAATTCTGATATGCATGCTACCCCTGAACCCCCTATCCTGGTATGCATGGACCCCTGACCCCCCCAGTCCAGGTATGCATGGTCCTTTCACCCCCCAATCCTGGTATGCATGGTCCTCTCACCTCTCTTTCCTGGTATGCATTGTCTTCTTACTCCCCTTTCGGGGTATGCATGGTCCCCTCACCCCCCAATCCTGGAATGCATGGTCATCTCACCCCCCAATCCTGGTATGCATGGTCCTCTTACCCCCCAGTCCTGGTATGCATGGTCATCTCACCCCCCCAATCCTGGTTTGCATTGTCTCCTCACCCCCAATCCTGATATGCATGGTCCCCTCACCCCCCTTTCTTGGTATGCATGGTCCCCTCACCCCCTTTCGTGGTATGCATGGTCCCCTCACCCCCCTATCCTGGTATGCATGGTCCCCTCACTCCCCTTTCTTGGTATGCAAGGTCCCCTCACCCCTCAATCCTGGTATCAGCGTCGCGGCCCTCTGTCCGCGACCAATCAGCAACGCGGCCCTGTAGCCGCGACCAATCACTGCCGCTGCCCTGTACAAAAATAATATTAAAAAATAAAAAAAAGTTATTCTCACCTTCCGATGGCCTCTTTCCACGCGCCCGGCCTCGCGTTGCCAGTAATGCTTTGCTGCTTAGACCGCTGATGACGTCGGTCTTCTTTCTCGCTCTCGTGAGAGTGACGTCGGTCTTCTTTCACGCTCTCGCGAGAGTGACGTCATCAGCGGTCTAAGCCGCAAAGCATTACTGGGAACACGAGGCCGGGTGCGTGGAAAGAAGACAGGAGGCCGTCGGAAGGTGAGAATAGCTTTTTTTTATTTTAATTCTCTTTTTTACAGATTAAGGCCTGCGCCTGCCGCTGATTGGTCGTGGCCAGGAGGCCGCGACCAATCAGCGGCAGGCGCAACTTACCATTACAAACAGCTGCGCCTGTCGCTGATTGGTTGTGGCCTGGCGGGGGCCTGGCGGCCGCAACCTATCGGCGGCCCGCGATTACGGTTACAGACAGACATGATAAGGCGTTTATATATATAGATTACCATACTTTTGGGAAAATCATATTTATCACCCTGTTTCTATTTTTTATATAAAGTGAATGTACAGCGATTTCTACGTCAAGCAACATGAACAGATAATTATTTTATGAAAGTTCGTATTCTACCAGAAAGTTGCTTTAACTTGTTACCTCTCAGGGTTAGTCATATGAAAAAATATTAGGGGTCACTGCTCAACTTTTTGTGAATTGCTTTAAGTTACACAATTGGCGATAGAACCAATTCAATACAATCTCAGGCTATCTAGTAAGAAACTGTTAACGCTTTTAACACTGGGACCTATGGTGAGCGATTGGCTAGTGAATGGCAATCGCCTGAGACATATATAACAGCAATTATGAAAAAAAATCGCCATATACAAACTTGGGAAAATATTTTAATTAGGTGCATCAAATTACCTGATTTACCAACACTTTAAAGCCCCCGTCTCACATATCAAGATCGCTAGCAAGATCGCTGAAGTGTCACCGATTTTGTGGCGCAACAGCAACCTCGCAAGTGATCTCGCTACATGTGACACTCAGCGGCTAACGGCATCACCGCTGGATATCGCTGATCATGCTCGAATGTCCTGGGCCATTTTTTCATCGTCGGTGTCCCACTGGCCAGCGTGCATCGCTGTGTTTGACCCGACAAGTGACCTCGTTGGTGACTCAGAACTCAAGGACACTGGCTGGAATCGTTCAGAAAAGCTGCTGTGTGACAAGGTACCAACGACCACCGAGGATCGCAGGATGGTTGCTGCGTCGCTGAAGAGATCTGATTGATTGGCAGCTTACTAGCGACCATTTAGCGACACACCAGCGATCCCTACCAGGTCGTATCGTTGTCGGGATCGCTGGTGCGTCACTAAGGTAAACGATACCCTAAGTCACACTTATTTAAATTGTCTTCTTTGGACACTTTGTCATTTTGAGCTGTTAATGGTGGCTCCACTGCCACCTCTGCCTGAAGAGCGTCTGATTTGTCCATGTATAATATATGACTAGTCTGATTTTCTAATAATGAATAGTCACAAATTGAATGATACATTACATGGAGCCAGTTAAAGTTATTGGACTGTCTGTTTTTTTGCCAAGATGATCCAGATCTTCTAGAAAGAGAGTACAGAGGTTCCCATAAAAACAAGAACTTACTCTATGACATCCACATAATTAGAAGAGTATACGGTATTGGCATAAACACACACTATCTATATACTCCATTTTCATTAAAGGGAACCTGTCAACTGATCCATGTACTCCGAACTACAGACAACATGAAGCAGAACCTGGCTTAGCGATTGCAGCCAAGTTTATTAATCTCTGAAATGCTCTGGCATTTTCAGAGAAAATATACTCTAAAGATTTGGCAGGTGACCATTCCCGATGACAAGACTCATTTGACTTTGCCAGCAGGTGATTCTTCCCATTGACACTGCAGGTGATAGACAGGTCTATTCCAGGGAAGAGAGAAGTATATTCTCTAAAACGCTATGTTGTTTCAAAGGATATATGCTGTGCTTGAATCAATTCCCTTCCAATGTGAAAGTATGGATGCCGTCTTTAATCACCTTGTTGTAAAGAACTTGTAATTAGTTGAAGTCTGTACACTGATCACGGCTAGATGTGTAACCCAATGCCATAAGTTCATGTAGGTCTATGAAATCAAGGTCATTTCTAACTACAAGACAATGCACTGTTTACACTTGTAGTCACAATTAAATGCCATTGCTATCACATTTTAATAAAGAAATTAAACATATCTTTGCTGACTTGATGATTTCCTTGAATTGGTGCCAAATGAGATGTACACAATCCAATTTTTCCACTATCTCCAAGCAACAAATACAGTGAAATGGCATGTGACATTAAGCAGCTAATGAGACAAGACAGAAATGTGAAGCCATTTGTAACATAATAATTATTTAGAGGTTATACTTTTATGGAGTGATTCATAACATATGACAACACACAGGTAACTTCACCCTCCTGGTAATTAATGGCAATAGACAGTGTACCTCAAGGTTGCATTTTTAGCTTTTCTTACAACAGAAACTCAGTTTCAACATGTCTAGCTTTTCTACTTTCTCCGTGAATAAGCTTAATAGGAGTGTGTCCAAAGAGAAAACAAAAAGCAAAATACAAAGGAACATGCAGAGCAGGAAATAGTACATAGCCTTCTACAAATCTAAGTGTATAATAGGGAAATCTCTTTTATGTCACGTTACACGGAGACTGCGTGATCCACAGCATAAATGTAAAATGTCACTTAATCTTTAGATATTTTGTTTCTAAATGACTCCCCCTAGAGCGAATTACCATAGTAAATTATGTGTGGAGAAGATATAATTCACAGAGAAACTGGCAGCTGGGTAATTACAAAGTTTTTAGAATAGTAATAAAATTTAATGCTTAGCTTTGTTTACATTTCCATGCAAATCATATATGTTTCTCTATCTATCTATCTATCTATCTATCTGTCTATCTATCTGTCTGTTACAATTCCTCCGCTCAGTGAATTATTGCTATGCTGTTCTATGGAAACTGTCTTGCTGAGCTGTCTGTGTCTTGATTGACAGTTTGGTTGTCCAATACTGTGATGGGCTGTTGATGCCTTGATTGATAACTCTGCTGTCCAATCGTTGTCTGGGGTGTGCGGGAATTTCTGCAGGTGTTCAGTGTTCTGGTAAATGCACATAGCTAGTTAACTGAGCTGTCTGTCCCTGATCCCTGCCAGTCGTAGTTTGTGCTTCTTGGTGAGTTAACCTGACTTATGCCTTTGTTTTTTCCCTTGATTATGTACGGACCCACTTGGTAATGACACCGGAACCGCCTATTCGTGAGTAGTGACTAGCGTGACATTGACCCAGTTGCACTTGTGATCAAGTGATGAATCTGACCCAGATTATTCAGGATCTGGTCAGGGATCATCAGAGGCTAGAATCACCACAGTTCTAGCTGCAGGGTCAGTTTAGTACTCTGGGTAGTTCCCAAAGCACTCCGTTATCGACAGTACTGTAGTTATGTCTCCTGGACTCACTGACATACAGTTGACTTCCCCTGAACCAATTGTGGCAGTTCCTGACATTCCTGACAGATTATCGGGGGGGAAGGATCAATTTAGGGTATTTAAGGAGAGCTGTAAATTATTTTTTACTCTATGATCCCGGTAGTCGGGGGGATGAGTCCCAGCGGGTGGGTATAATTATGTCTCTATTGCGTGAAGTTCCTCAGACTTGGTCATTCTCTTTGTGACTCCTTTTTTGACGCTTTAGGGACGATTTATGACGAACCTGATAGGGTCCAGATTGCAGAGGCTAAGATTATAATCTTGACTCACATGGGCCGCACCGCTGAAGATTATAGTGCAGAGTTCCGGCAATTGTCATCTGAGGTTCTATGGAACGATGCTGCTTTCTTGTGTCAGTTTCTCTGTGGCCTTAAGGATGCTCTTTAGGATGCTCTGGCTTTGCATTCACCACCCTGTTCTTTGGGCGAGGACATGACTCAGGCCATTTGTATGGATTGTAGAATTCGGGAGAGAAGTCATAAATGACAAGGGGTTCTGGTCATTTTTCCCAAGTCGGTTTCCTTACCTAAGATGGTACCAATGGAAGTTGGAATCGCCAGCTCTCAGGCTGTGGAGAGGAGACGTCGATGTGATCTGGGACTCTGCTTCTACTGTGGTAAAGCTAGACATGATCTCAAGGACTGCTCAATTTGCCCTCAAGCAAACAAGCCATCAGAAAATGCTGGGTGATATTCGAGGAGGTCACCTAGACCTCCAAGTACTCTTTTACCCCTCAGTGTGTTGAATGTGGAGCTATGTTTTCAGAACCTGTGGTTATCTACCCTTGCTTTCTTTGACTGTGAGTCTGCAGAGAACTTTATTGATTCTGGACTGGTTCTTAAATTATGATTAGGGACAGAGAT
Organism: Dendrobates tinctorius; assembly: GCF_039654945.1. Taxonomy (NCBI): domain Eukaryota; kingdom Metazoa; phylum Chordata; class Amphibia; order Anura; family Dendrobatidae; genus Dendrobates; species Dendrobates tinctorius. The sequence continues at coordinate 1,053,899 of NW_027361699.1, read as the reverse complement.
ATTGGAAAGACCTATTCAGATTGTTGCTATTGACAAAACACTGTTACTCCAGAACTATTTCCGTAGGTAGGGATTAGCATCACATTTCTCTCAGTTCTGACCCTGAAACGTCTGACTCTTTGGCCTCATGGCCTGTCTGTGAGTAGTGTCCGTGAGTAGTAACTAGCTTCACACTATCTATCTATCTACAGTCGGTATGGAAAGTATTCAGACCCCTTTAAATTTTTCACGTTGTTTCATTGCAGCCATTTGGTAAATTTAAAAAAGTTCATTTTTTTCTCATTAATGTACACTCTGCTCCCCATCTTAACTGAAAAAAAACAGAAATGTAGAAATTTTTGCAAATTTACTAAAAAAGGAAAGCTGAAGTATCACATGGTCATAAGTATTCCAACCCTTTGCTCAGTATTGAGAAGACGCACCCTTTTGAGAACATACAGCCATGAGTCTTCTTGGGAATGATGCAGCAAGTTTTTTCACACCTGGATTTGGGGATCCTCTGCCATTCTTCCTTGTAGATCCTCTCCAGTTCCGTCAGGTTGGATGGTGCATGTTGGTGAACAGCCATTTTCAGGTCCCTCCAGAGATCAGAGATACTCAATTGGGTTTAGGTCAGGGCTAGGCTGGGCCAGTCAAGAATGGTCACAGAGTTGTTCTGAAGCAACTCCTTTGTTATTTTAACTGTGTGCTTAGGGGCATTGTCTTGTTGGAAGGTGAACCTTCAGCCAAGTCAGAGGTCCAGAGCACTCTGGAAGAGGTTTTCATCCAGTATATCTCTGTATTTGGCTGCATTCATATTTTCTTCAATTGCAACCAGTCATCCTGTCCTTGCAGCTGAAAAACACTCCCATAGCATGATGCTGCCACCATCATGTTTCACTGTTGGAATTATATTGGCAGGTGATGAGCAGTGCCTGGTTTTCTCCACACATACTGCTAAGAATTATCACCAAAAAGTTCTATCTTTGTTTCATCAGACCAGAGAATAATATTTCTCATAGTCTGGGAGTCCTTCATGTGTTTTTTTTAGCAGACTCTATGCGGGCTTTCATATGTCTTTCACTGAGGAGAGGCTTCCGTGGGGCCACTCTGCCATAAAGGCCTGACTGGTGGACGGCTGCAGTGATAGTTGACTTTATGGAACTTTCTCCCATCTCCCTACTGCATCCTTTGAGCTCAGCTACAGTGATCTTGGGGTTCTTCTTTACCTCACTCATCAAGGCTCTTCTCTCACGATTGCTTAATTTGGCTGGACGGCCAGGTCTAGGAAGACTACTGATGGTCCCAAACTTCTTCCATTTAAGGATTATGGTGGCCACTGTGCTCTTAGGAACCTTGATCACTGCAGAAATTCTTTTGTAACCTTGGCCAGATCTGTGCCTTGCCACAATTCTGTCTCTGAGCTCCTTGGCCAGTTCCTTTGATCTCATGATTCTCTTTTGGCCTGACATGCACTGTGAGCTGTGAGGTTTTATATAGACAGGTGTGTGCCTTTACAAATCAAGTCCTATCAGTTTAATTAAACACAGCTGGACTCCAATGAAGGAGTAGAACCATCTCAAGAAGGATCACAAGAAAATGGACAGAATGTGACTTATAAGTGTCTGAGCAAAGGGTCTGAATACTTATGACTAGTGATGAGCGACTTTGCCTTTTTTCGGGTCGAGTCGGGTTTCGTGAAACACGACTTTCGCAAAAGTCGGGTCGAACGAGATCGGCCGATTATCGTGAAAAGTCGAAGGCCGACTGAAACACGAAACCCAATGCAAGTCAATGGGGAAGCAAAGTCGGCAGGGAGTGGAGGACAGGAAGCACACCTGCAGTGCCCTTTTGAATGCCAAAAACATCAATTCTGATTACTGAAGCTTTTCAACCTTAATTTACTTCATAATACTAGTTACGCACTGAAAAATGGAGCTCCACATAATGCTACAGTATATGTTGGTCCCCATGGATGAAGCTCCACTGTTTTATGGGCCCAAATAATGCTCCATACATAATGGGCCCCATTTCTAATGCTCTAGTGTATAATGTGCCCTGTAAATGCTGCTCCAGTGTCTGATGTCCACCTTTGGAATGCTCCAGTGTGTGGTGGGCCCCATATATCATTCTCCAGAGTATAGTGCTCCCCCAAAAATTGCTGTCCCAACATTGAAAACAATTAAATAAGTCTCCTCGCTATGGAATCCCTGTACTAGTCTGGACTCCTCGTCGTCCCCATCGTCCATCTCACTGCACTTGGCTGTTTAGGCAGAGGACGTACAGACGTGATGTCATTGCGCTCTCTGATCAGACTATCACTGTCAGGAAACGCGGAAGACGTCATGGCGGTGGAGCAGGGAGAGGTAAATATTTCAACTTTGCAAGTGCTGTGGTCCTGAGCAAGCAGGGGGGCCCCACTCGTTGGCGACGGCAGTGGCACAGGGCCCATCTAATAGTACGGCGGTGTGTGGCGGTGTGTCTGACGGCGGGTTGGGGCCTCCCACCGGCAGAGACACTTTTTCGTACTATGAGGGGCCCTGTGCCAGTGCCGTCGCCCATGAGTATGCCCCCCCCACCAGCTCAAGGAACCTGCACTTTCATCTGCACCTTCCTCTTTGTCACCGTGTAAGGTGGTATAGTATGCGGGAAGGGGAACCTGAGTTTTCTCTGGGTCAGATTCTGGCTGTGTAGAGTGTGAGGGGAATGTAGTGGTCTGGGTCAATGTACCAGCAGAATCATCTAGCAGTGGCTGGGCATCAGTGCACTTGTGGCATCCCCAGGAGTACGGTCACCACAGTGGCATTACCTTCCTCCTAGAGAGTGTGATGTCATGCTTGGGAGCAACAAAGGATCTCTCTAGCAGTTAAACCAACACACAACACATTTCCCACTCCACGCCAGCAGGGAGACCTCTGAACCTGACTGCTGAGGAGCTGCTCTCTGTGGTCGGGAGGAGGTAAATTAGGCCATTCTGTGCAGGGAAGGGGAAGTGTGTGGACGTGAGAAGAGGAGCTGGAGGATGAGCAGAGTTAAGGCTCACTCCTAGCTGGAGCGCATGGTCCGGATTCCGGTCTCTGAGTTTGTAGGGACACTGACGTTCCTGCAGCAGAATCCGGACGAAGTAGCAGCTGTAAATGTTCTGTACCCAACTGAGGCTCGGAGGCCCCAGCATCGACGTGTGTGAGCCAGAAGGAAAAGGCTACGGCTGCCAGCCATACAAGAAAGTTCCAAAAGAGAGTCAACAGGGGGAACTTCATTGAACTCAGCACTGAGAGTACCTCAGATAAGCACTAGAACGGAGGCCACACTACCTATCTGCAGAGAGAGAAATCCAAATTGGCTTCCAGGCTGACCAACTCCTTCTCCATCTGTACTCTGGGTCCTGGACAGCACCTACCAAGTACAGGTAAAGGAACTGCATGACTGTGTCTGTCATCTTTCTCCTGCACCTGGCGCATGGCTCAGCTACATCCTGCACTGCACACCATCTCCCAACTCTTTCATCTGCCCTGCGACTATGGCCCTACCTGTGCAGGTCTTCTACATCTTAGCTGCACCACAACATCTGTCCCACAGAAGCAACACTGCAGCGCTGGTCAATCTAATCAGAAACCAGAGGTGGCGTCACATATCATTCACCTATAAACGTAATTCACCCCTTTGCATGGATGCCCAGGGCCACGGAACGGGTCACCACCACCGTGACACATCCCTGTGAGACACCGGCCCAGTAACGATTAACCCCACTGCCCTGGCTGGCCACCCACACTCCATGTCAGATTCATCTTGGACTGGGGAATTCACGATTTGACTTGATAACCCAGGCATGGTATGATAGAAAGAGCTACATGGACTAATGTGAAGTGTGGCCTGCTGCCTCATTCAGTTTGGGTGGGGGTGCAGGACACAAGGAAAGGGGTTCTTCCTGACCAGGAGCCAGCACTTGACCACTCAGTTCTTGCATTTTTTAAAACTTCAGAAGAGGCGGGCATATTTGATGGAGTCTGTTTCGGCAATGTAAGCAAAAGCCAGTTCCTCATGCTCTGCCTTTAAAAGCGGTTAACCTACTCCCAGAAAAGGTATCATTCCAGGCGTTTCGGAGCCAGACCATGACGCAGGCTCATCACCTCCTGCCTTAGCTGCTATTGTGCTTTTGCTACTACCAACAGATGCACCACCACCATCATCACCAGCTGGCCCCCCCGCGCCCACATCCGGGACCTCTTCCACCAAACTTCAAAATTTTGCACAAAATAGACACAAAATAACATCAGATATATGGCACTGTATCAGAAATGTACAGCTCTATTCAGTCAAAGGATAATTGTCAATCTCCATATATATTCCATCAGTCACACAGAGACGCTCACAGGCTCAGTATGGATTAGACAAGAATATAAAAAGTAGACAAAGTGTACAGTATCATCAGATAGCAGGTATATATAGCATAGTTTAAACATTAACAATGTACGTCTATATATCAGGAGTAATGTTGAGCCACCACGCTAGTGTTTTGGTTCATCACACAGGAGGCAAGTTCGTCGAATGTTCGTTGAACCCCATTGAAAACAATGGCAGGCAAACACAAACACATACAAACACATAGAAAACAATTACAAAACACCTTAAAAGGTGTCCCAAAGCAGAGAAAATGCTCAGAAGACAAAAATTACATATGGAAAAGGGCAACTACATTTAGAAAAGAGGTGGAGGAGTAAAAGGAGGAGGTGGAGGAGACACTGATATAGGCTTGTCATTCCCTTATGAAGTCAAGAAAGGCTGGAATAAAAATGTAAAATATCAACCAAAAAAAAAAAATTCTGAAATCAAACACAATCATATACCGTCGGACTTCCAACCAATAAATTATGCCAACTGGCGATCGGGCGGCGTTATTCCCACGAACCTCCAAACAGCGTCCATGAAGGCAAAGTGTTTGCTTTCCGGGGGCAGTATGATTGCAAAGCTGAACCTTAAAGGAATGTCCAAAAGGGCACCACCAGGAGTGGAGCCCGCGGCTTAATTGGACTCCACCCGGGAAACCACAACCATGCCACCTCAAGAAAGGATGGACATATTGAGAGCTTTGTCGATTGTGTGTGTGGTGTGGTATGTCCATTTGTAGTTGTGCTAGCAATTTGTCAGCTTTATTTCATTAACGAACGAGACTGCGGCAAGCCCCCGCGGTACGCGTCAAGCTTACTAGAGTGATACGCGAGGCTCTGGCACTATCATGGTCTATCATGGCGTTACATGTCCGGGGTTGCATGCGCGCTACACTGAAAGGACCAGCTTTTGTCGCTTACAGGTGCAGATAACCAGCAGAACAACGATAGTGATGGGGATCTGTGATTCCAATTATTCCCCGCGAACGATGATTTCCCAGTAAGTGCAGGTCAACCGCAATTCCTGAATTAGGCCTAACCTGAAAAAATGCAAAAAATTACGTGTCCAAACCACAGTTGCTGTAGCTTGCTTAGCAGCTCGGCAGCCGTTCTCAGGCCCAGTATGGATTCGACAAGATTCTAGAAAGTTGATAAAGGGTACAGTTTCACCGGGTAACACGTATATATGTAGCATAGTTTACACATTAAAAACCTATGTCTATATATCAGGAGGCAGGCTCAGACGGTCTCAGGCCCAGTATGGATTAGACGTGATTGGACAAAGGTGAGAAAGGGTACCGTATCACTGGATAACAGGTATGTATAGCATAGTTTACACATTAAAAATGTAGGTCTGTATAACAGGAGGCAGGCGCAGACGGTCTCAGGCCCAGTATGGATTAGACGTGATTGGACAAAGGTGAGAAAGGGTACCATATCACTGGATAACAGGTATGTATAGCATAGTTTACACATTAAAAACGTAGGTCTATAGATCTGGAGGCAGGCTCAGACGGTCTCAGGCCCAGTATGGATTTGACCAGCTTGTACAAAGTTGAGAAAGGGTACATTATCACTGGATAGCAGGTATATATAGCATAGTTTAAATATTTAAAATCTCCATGTTCTCAGTATGGATTAGATAACAATCTAAAAAGTAGAAAAAAGGAAATGTATTTGAAGCGTACACCAGTACACACTTTTGGTGGTATTTTTAAATCTTCATATATATTTCTGTCTCAGTAAGACAGTCCAGACTCTCTGTCATAGGAAATGAGATGCATACAATTGCTGACATAAATTCTAGTGATTGCAGAAATCTAGGAATTCCTATTCACGGGATAAACTTCCATCGCAATTCTCAGAGGCGATGCAGACCCTCAATTAATTAGTGTGTGGAGACAGCGAAAACCTTTCTTTGTGAAGAAAGTGTTGCTGTATCACAGTACCGTTGATCCCATTGCCATTACTCATATCCATATAATTTTGATCACAGGGAGAGATGTAAACATGGTGCTCACTGCCTATCATGCTCTGTCACGTAACTTTGGAGTGCAAAAGACAGAAGCCACAGGCCGTAAGCGATTCATTTGGATTGGCATGAGAGGGCACATTTATAAATGTGCGCTGGAATGTCACATGTCTGTGGGTAGGAAAACTGTGAAAACTGATGAGAAACCACCACTGTATCTCATTGTGAGTCGACGTCCATAAGAAATGGAAGCCATTGATCATCTGAAGCTAGATCCCGGCCAGCAGGACAGGGCATAGCTACGTCTTAATCATCATCTTCTATCAGTTCACCAAATTTGTAGTGGCAGTCCCAGTGAAGGATTTGACAGCCCAGACTACACAGCGGAGGAGCAGGGAGAGGTAAACATTGCAAATGCTGGGGCCCTGCCCAAGCAAGGGGGGCCCACTCGTGGGAGTCGGTACTGGCACTGGGCCCCTCATAGTACGGCGGTGAGTCTGACGGCGGGTGTGCACCCCCACTGTCAGAGACACTTGATTGCACTACGAGGGACCCTGTGCCAGTGCCCGCTCCCAAGAGTCGGCCCACCCACCTGTCCAGGGCAACGGCACTCGCACAGTTGCATGCCCTAGGTGGTGACCCCGGCCATGGGGGGAGGAGGTAGCCCAGTTAGGGAGGTTTACAAAATGGCATATGTTGATGTGGGACATTCACCTGCTGCTAAAGGCAAAATTGGTCAAGTACCAGGAAGAGGCGGACCAAAGAAAGCCATTTTTCTATCAACCTATGTGTCACCAGGGTAAGGTGTGACAAAATCCTTGGAAACCCATGCATGGTTCATTTTAATGAAGGTTAGATCATCCACACTTTGGGTGAACAGACGGGTCCTTTTTTCTGTCAGGATTGATCCAGCAGCACTGAAGACTCTTTCCGATAGCACACTTGCAGCTGGGCAAGCGATCTCCTGTAAGGCATATTGTGCCAATTCAGGCCAGGTGTCCAGTTTAGCTGCCCAATAGTCAAATGGGAATGACCTGTGAGGGAGAACATCGATATGGGAGAAAAAGTAGTTTGTAACCATAGTTGACAAGTGCTGTCTCCTGTCACTTTCAATTGATGCAGTGTTACCAGTCGTGTGAGCGGGACTTGAAAAATCAGTCCACAACATGGTCATGAAACCCCTGTCTCCAATGCCACTTTTTTTGTGTGCACCACCAACACCTCTTCCAAGTTGCCCCCGGCCCCTACGGCTCGTGTGACAACCATCACCGCTGCTGTGTGCTGGGAATGCCTCAACGAACCGGTTTACCAGAGTTGCTTGTTTGTTAGCCTATATTAGGTCAAGGTTCTCCTGTGCCATGATGTTTTGGAATTTGCCTTTATAGCATGGATCCAGGATGCTGGCCAACCAGTAGTCATCATCGTTCATCATTTTGGCAATGCGGGGGTCCCTTTTTAGGATCTGCAAGGCATAATCTGACATGTGGGCCAATGTTCCCGGTGTCAATGATGCACTGCGAGTGCTGGGTGGAGGAGCACTTTCTGGCAAATCCACATCCCTCCAGTCACGCACAAACCCAGTACCAGACTTTGCCACGCCAACATTTTCTCTTGCCCCACGAGAAGCATCCTCCTCCCCTAAATAATCATCCCCATCATCATCCTCCTCCTCCTCTTCCTCCACCTCGTCCACGACAGTATCCTGAACTGACAATGGCTGACTGTCATCAAGGCTTCCTTCCTCCTCTTCGTCATCATCCTCGGCTGCAGACGCCTGCTCCTTGATGTGCGTCAAAGTTTGCATGAGCAAACGCATAAGTGGGATGCTCATGCTTATGATGGCGTCGTTTGCGCTTACCAGCCGTGTGCATTCCTCAAAACATTGAAGGACTTTACAGAGGTCTTTAAGCTTCGACCACTGCACACTTGTCAACTCCATGTCTGCCCTCAAAGTGCCTGGCCGTGTATCCTCCCACAAATGCATTATGGCCTGCCTCTGTTCGCACAGCCACTCAATCATTTGCAGGGTGGAGTTCCACCTTGTTGCAACGTCGATAATTAGGCAGTGCTTGGGAAGGTGGAGCAATCGCTGCAGCTTCTGCATATGACTGGAGTGTACCGGCGACCGGCGGATGTGCGAGCACAGTCTTCGAACCTTATGGAGCAGGCCTGTTAACTCCGGATAATTAGTGAGGAAGCACTGCACCACCAGGTTCAAGGTGTGAGCCAAGCAAGGTATGTGTCTGAGTTTTGAAAGGGCTATGGCTGCCACAAAATTCTGACCGTTATCACTAACTACCTTGCCTGCCTCAAGATGTAGACTGCCCAGCCATGACTCAGTTTGTTGCTGAAAGTAATCAGCCAGTACCTCCGCGGTGTGTCTGTCGCCCAAACACATCATCTGCAACACAGCCTGCTGACGCTTTCCACTAGCTGCTCGATAGGGGGACACATCGTGTGCACCACTGTCAGCTGCAGATGCAGTGCTCGTGCGACTGCGCTCTGTGGACGAGCTTTAACTTCTGGAGGAGGAGGAGGGTAGTATGCCTACAGCCAACTGTTTCCTATACTGTGGGCTAGGCAGCACTGTGCCATCACAGCTGTCCCCTGTGGACCCTACACCCACCACATTAACCCAGTGAGCAGTGATGGACACGTAACGGCCCTGGCCATGCCTACTGGACCATGCATCAGTTGTGAGGTGCACCTTTCCATTCACTGATTGCTTGAGTGCATGGACAATGCGGTCTTTCACATGAAGGTGGAGGGCTGGGATGGCTTTGCGAGAAAAGAAGTGGTGACTGGGTAGGTCATAGCGTGGTACTGCGTAAGCCATGAGTTCGCGGAAAGCTGCGCTTTCAACCAACCAATAGGGCATCATCTCTAACGAGATTAGTTTGGCAATGTGGGAGTTAAAACCCAGTGTACGTGGATGAGAGGATGAGTACTTTCTTGTCCTACTCATAGTCTCTGGTAGGGTGAGCTGGATTTGAGAGCTGCATATGGTGGAACTAGCGGTGGACATGGCGGACTGAGAGAGGGTTGATGATGGTGATGGAGTTGGTGTTCTTTCTGATGGCCTAGATTCAGTCTTTCATTGCAATAACTGTGTGATTCCCTGACTGATTTGCCCTTGCGATGACAACTCAACATTTGCTGCTGGTGGTGTGCTAACCGGTGGACTTACAGTGCGGGAAACAATGTAGCGTTGCTGACTACCTTCTTTGGGAGCAGTAGCACATGTGATACGTGAGTTTTGGTAGTCCGTCCATGCTTGCAAGTGCATGGTGGTTAAATGTCTTAGCATGCAACTGGTATTCAAATTTCTCAGATTTTTCCCTTGGCTAAAGGTCTTTGCGCACTGCTTACAGATAACCTTTGCCTGATCATTAGGATTTTGTTCAAAAAAGTGCCATACTGCACTCTTCCTGCTATGAAAGACATTTTGAGGCCTTGCACGCTGTGCTATTTTGACCGTCTTGCCAAGCTGTCCTGCAGCTCTTTTGGTTTTTGTAACCCGTTTTTGGACTGGTCTGGGCCTGCCAGATAACAGTTGTTGCGATGTCGATGCCTGCTGCGGATCCTCTGTGTGACCGTGTATGGTGGTATAGTATGCGGGAAGGGGCACCTGAGTTTCATCTGGGTCAGATTCTGGCTCAGTACACTGCGAGGACAATGTAGTGCTCTGAGTGAATGTACCAGCAGAATCATCTGTCAGTGGCTGTGCATCAGTGCACTCCATGTCAGATTCATCTTTGCTTGGGTAATTCACGATTTGACTTGATAACCCACGGTATGTGAAAACAATTCCATGGAGTAATCTGTAGTGTGGCCTGCCGCATCCTTCAATTTTGGTTGGGGTGAAGGACACAAGGAAAGGTGTGGTTCATGAACATGAGCCTCCAATGATGACTCAGTGCTTTTATTTTTTAAAACTTCAGAAGAGGAGGCGATAGAGCTGGAGGGTGAGTCAGCAATGTAAGCCAAAACTTGTTCTTGAAGCTCCGACTTTAAAAGCGGTTTACCTACTCCCAGAAAAGGGAGCCTTCGAGGCCTTGTGGAGCCAGACGATGACGCAGGCTCAACACCTCCTGCATTAGGTGCTATTTTGCTTTTGCCGCTACCAGCAGATCCACCAACACCATCATTACAAGCTGCCAACCCCCGCCCACTTCCACGGACTCTTCCACCACACTTCCTCATTTTTGGGGAAAATGTACCCAAAAAGCCACCAACTATATGGTACTGTAAAACAAAGTACAAGGTGTATATAGTAGTGGGGAGAATTTGAATCTCTCTAGACTTCAGGACACAGTTGGATTCTGTCAGGCCCTGTTTATTTTACACCGCAATGTGACAGGCAGATTATGGATGGTGTAATAAAGGTGGATAGAGGACTGTGGAGAATTGGAATCTCTCTAGACTTCAGGACACAGTTGGATTCTGTCAGGCCCTGTTTATTTTACACCGCAATGTGACAGGCAGATTATGGATGGTGTAAGAAAGGTGGATAGAGGACTGTGGAGAATTGGAATCTCTGTAGACTTCAGGACACAGTTGGATTCTGTCAGGCCCTTTTTATTTTACACCGCAATGTGACAGGTAGATTATAGATGGTGTAAGAAAGGTGGGTAGAGGACTGTGGAGAATTGGAATCTCTGTAGACTTCAGGACACAGTTGGATTCTGTCAGGCCCTTTTTATTTTACACCGCAATGTGACAGGCAGATTATGAATGGTGAAAGAAAGGTGGATAGAGGACTGTGGAGAATTGGAATCTCTCTAGACTTCAGGACACAGTTGGGTTCTGTCAGGCCCTGTTTATTTTACACCGCAATGTGACAGGCAGATTATGGATGGTGTAAGAAAGGTGGATAGAGGATTGTGGAGAATTGGAATCTCTCTAGACTACAGGACACAGTTGGATTCTGTCAGGCCCTGTTTATTTTACACCGCAATGTGACAGGCAGATTCTGGATGGTGTAATAAATGTGGATAGAGGACTGCTGAGAATTGGAATCTCTGTAGACTTCAGGACACAGTTGGATTCTGTCAGGCCCTTTTTATTTTACACCACAATGTGACAGGCAGATTATGGATGGTGTAAGAAAGGTGGATAGAGGACTGTGGAGAATTGGAATCTCTGTAGACTTCAGGACACAGTTGGATTCTGTCAGGCCCTGTTTATTTTACACCGCAATGTGACAGGCAGATTCTGGATGTTGTAAGAAAGGTGGATAGAGGACTGTGGAGAATTGGAATCTCTCTACACTTCAGGACACAGTTGGATTCTGTCAGGCCCTGTGTCTATAACACCACAATGTGACCGGCAGAAATTGCCTAGTGAATGACAAACTACAAGGTGTATATAGAATTGGGCACAATTGGAATCTCCCTAGAGTGTAGGTCTGTAAGAACGGACAAACTCCTCGACTTTTCCTTACAGAGTCACACACTTAGCTTCAATTTGGCCGTGATAACAGCTGTTACACGGTACTGAGAGAGGAGCATGCACGTACACCGCTGTACGGTGTATGTAAAATTGTCAAGCTCCGTGTTTTTGTATACAGACTGACACACGCTGTCTCTCTCTAGTTTTGAATGTAATCAAACAGCAAATATACTAAACTGTTTGAAAAATGGACAAAACGATAAGGTGTAGGTCTGTAAGAACTGACAAACTCCTCGACTTTTCCTTACAGATTCACACACGTAGATAGCTTCAATTTGGCCGTGATAACAGCCGTTACACGGTACTGAGAGAGGAGCGTGCATGTACACCACTGTACGGTATATGTAAAATTGTCAAGCTCCGTGTTTTTGTATATGGACTGACACATGCTGTCTCTCTCTAGTTTTGAATGTAATCAAACAGCAAATATATTAAACTGTTTGAAAAATTGACAAAACTATAAGGTGTAGGTCTGTAAGAATGGACAAACTCCTCAACTTTTCCTTACAGAGTCACACGTAGATAGCTGCAATTTGGCCGTGATAACAGCCATTACACGGTACTGAGAGAGGAGCGTGCACGTACACCGCAGTACGGTGTATGTAAAATTGTCAAGCTCCGTGTTTTTGTATACAGACTGACACACGCTGTCTCTCTCTAGTTTTGAATGTAATCAAACAGCAAATATACTAAACTGTTTGAAAAACGGACAAAACTATAAAGTGTAGGTCTGTAAGAGAGGCCAAACTCCTCGACCTTTCCTTACAGAGTCACACACGTAGATAGCTTTAATTTGGCCGTGATAACAGCCGTTACACGGTACTGAGAGAGGAGCGTGAACGTACACCGCTGTACGGTGTATGTAAAATTGTCAAGCTCCGTGTTTTTGTATACGGACTGACACACGCTGTCTCTCTCTAGTTTTGAATGTAATCAAACAGCAAATATACTAAACTGTTTGAAAAACGGACAAAACTATAAGGTGTAGGTCTGTAAGAATGGACAAACTCCTTGACTTTTCCTTACAGAGTCACACACGTAGATAGCTTCAATTTAGCTGTGATAACAGCCGTTACACGGTACTGTGTGAGTAGCGTACACCGCTGTACAGTGTGTGAAAAAATGAATGCTCACTACCTCACCAGGACAAAACAATACAATTTGGATTGCTTTTAAAAAAGCAGTTTGAACACCAGTGTGCACACAACAATGCAGCTAGCCTTAAAAGGCAGGCTAATCACCACCAGCGCTGCTGCACAATAGCAAAAATCTTCACCTGTCACTGCACAGTAACGACAGCGCTAGCATCAGAAGCAGTTTTTTTTTCTTTTTGCCTTCCTAACGCTCTCCCTACAGAATCAGCAGCTGCAGCAGCTCTCCCTATTCTGAGATCAGCATGAGTAACATGGCGGTCGGCGTCCCTGCCCTTCTATACCCCCTGTGAAGCCACACAAAGCAAGCCAATCACTTGCATGCCCTTCTTTAAGATGGTGGTGACCGCTGCCTATGTCATCACGTTGCCCACAGTGTCTGTTCTTCCTGATTGGCTGAAAAAGGGAGTTAAAGCATCTTTTGAAACACGACTTTGGCGCTAAAGTCGCCGACCTCGTGGCCGACCTCACGCTAAGGTCGGGTTTCATTTCATGAAACCCGACTTTGGCGAAAGTCGGCGACTTTTGAATTTTTCGACCCGTTTTGCTCAACTCTACTTATGACCATGTGATATTTCAGTTTTTGCAATGAAACAGAATGAAAAATTTAAGGGGGTCTGAAAACTTTACTTACCCACTGTATCTATCCATCCATCTATCTATTATCTATCTGTCTGTATCTATCTATTATCTATCTATAATTTATCTATTATCTATCTATATCTAGCATCTATCTATCTCATCTTTCTATATCTATCTTTCTATCTATCATCTATCTCCATCTATCTATCTATCTATCTATCTATCTATCTATCTATCTATGTATCTATCTATCTACAGTATCTATCTATCTATCTATTTATCTCTATCTATCTATCTATTTATATCTATCTGTTATATACTATCCATCTATCCCACAAAGGAAAGGGGTCCCTATTGACTGAAATTTTGCATATTTGATTAAGTACTCCATATTTTTTCTTACTCTCCTTCTTCCACATTTCCTTCCTCCTACGCTACCTTTCTGTTTTCTTTCTTCCATACAGTTAACTGATTTGTAGATTGATTTCTTTCTTTCCTTCTTTGTTCCCTTGTTTCTTTCCTTATTTTATCTTTTCCTTCTCTTTTTCTCTTTCTTTCTCTTTTACTTCTTTTCTTCATTCCTCCCTTTCTCTTGTTTTCTCTCTCTCTCCCTCCACCCTTCCCTCCTTCCTTAGTTCCTTTCTTCCTTTCTTCCTTCATTTCTTTCTTTCTCTAACTTGAACCATTACTATGTGTGCATGTCGTTAGAATTACTATATTTCCTTAGTGTGCTTTCTGCAGTCACCAGGCTGAAGTTCACCTTATGCTGAACATTTTGCAAAGCATAGCCTCTCACAATACAGCAACAAACATTACTTTGACTATTATTTTCTGTTGTATAGTCAAATCGCTCTATATTTGTAAAAAAAAAAAGATAATTTTATTACGACAAGTAGTTTCCCATTATTTTAATCATTGTTATTATTTTTGCTATCATTCAGCAGTTCCCCGCCTGTAAGTAGATGTGTGCGACAATAACAATTATAGAAACAGGAGATGCTGCAATGGAAGAGATTCTTGTTTGGAAACTGAGATCTAAACCAGCAGATGTCCCTGGATCAATAAAAATATAGACCCTGCTAATTTCCTGTTATCAAAAAGATTACAGATATTGATTTTGGTAGATTCAGCATTTAATTCCTTGTTCCTTTATTCTGAGTGTAAATATTGTGATTATAAGTGGGAAACTCCTCATCATTTTTAAGCCTAGGCTTAAGCGATACATTATTTTTCTATGTTGTCTGCAGCACTATTCAATAAACTAAATACTTCATGACTGTGACATCACTTTAACCCCTTACCTACAATGGACGTAATATTCCGTCCATGTGACCCTGGACCGAGGAAGCCTTGTGCAGTGACTGTGACAGATCGCTGATCTGTTACAGCGATCTGTGATGTGACAGATCAGCGATCTGTCACAGGACAGTGATGTCCCCCCTGAGACAATGTAATAAAGTAAAAAAAAGTGTAAAAATAATTTTAAAAAAAATCGCTAAATAAATTAAAAAAAAAAAAAATTCCCTAATAAATTCATTTTTTGGAAATAAAAAAACAAAACAATAAAAGTACACATATTTGGTATCGCCGCGTCCGTAACGACCCGCCCTATAAAACTGTCCCATTAGTTAACCCCTTTAGCAAACCCCTTAAAAAATAAAAATAAAAAACAAAGCAAAAAAAATGATTTATTATCATACCGCCGAACAAAAAGTAAAATAACGCGCGATCAAAAAGACGCATATAAATATCCATGGTACCGCTGAAAATATCATCTTGTCCCGCAAAAAACGAGCCACCAGTCAACATCATCAGCAAAAAAATAAAAAAGTTATAGCTCGCAGAGTAAAGCGATGCAAAAATAATTATTTTTTATATAAAATTGTTTTCATTGCATGAAAGCGCCAAAACATAAAAAGCGAGGTATCGCTGTAACTGTACTGACCCGAAGAATAAAAGCGCTTTATCAATTTTACCGCAGGCGGAATGGTGTAAACGCACACCCCAAAAGAAATTCATGAAACGCTGGTTTTTGTTCATTCTGCATCCCAAAAATCGGAATAAAAAGCGATCAAAAAATGTCACGTGCCCAAAAATGATACCAATAAAAACGTCAAGTCGTCCCGCAAAAAATAAGACCTCGCATGACTCGGTGGCTCAAAATATGGAAAAATTATAGCTCTCAATATGAGGTGATGTAAAAACTATTTTTACAATAAAAAGCGTGTGACAGCTGCCAAATATAAAAACCACCATAAATAGTAAATCAAACCCCCGTTATCACCCCCTTAGTTAGGGAAAAATAATAAAATTAAAAGAAAATGTATTTATTTCCATTTTCCCATTAGGGTTAGGGCCAGGGTTAGGGCTGAGATTAGGGTTTAGGGGGTGTTGGGGTTAGGGTTGGAGTTATAATTGGGGGGTTTCCACTGTTTGGGCACATCAGGTGCTCTCCAAATGCAACATGGC
Organism: Dendrobates tinctorius; assembly: GCF_039654945.1. NCBI lineage: Eukaryota > Metazoa > Chordata > Amphibia > Anura > Dendrobatidae > Dendrobates > Dendrobates tinctorius. The sequence continues at coordinate 1,037,907 of NW_027361699.1, read as the reverse complement.
ATCTGATTTCAATTCCAGCCAATTCTGCGTTGAAAAAGTCAAATGGTGCTCCTTCCCTTCCAAGCTCTGCCATGTGCCCAAACAGTGTTTTACCCCCACATATAGGGTTTCAGCCTACTCAGGACAAATTGCAAAACAACTTTTGGGGTCCAATTTCTCCTGTTACTCATAGGAAAATAAAAAATTGGGGGCAAAAATATCATTTTTGTGGAAAACATGATTTTTTTATTTTCACGCCCGGGCGTATAAACTTCTGTGAAGCACTTGGGGGTTCAAAGTGCTCACCACACATCTAGATAAGTTCTGTGGGGGGTCTAGTTTCCAAAATAGGGTCACTTGTGCGGAGTTTCAATAGTTTATATACATCAGGGACTCTCCAAATGCACATGACACCCGACCATTCCATAAAAGTCTGCATTCCAAAACGTCACTACTTCCCTTCCGAGCCCCGGCGTGTGCCCATACAGTAGTTTTCTCCCACATATTGGGTATCAGCGTACTCAAGACAAATTGCACAACATCTTTTGGGGTCCAATTTCTCCTGTTACCCTTGGAAAAATAAGAAAAATGGGGACTAAAAGATAATGTTTGTTGAAAAAATACAATTTTTTTATTTTCACACCCGGTCATTATAAACTTCTGTGAAGCACTGGGGGGTTCAAAGTGCTCACCACACATCTAGATAAGTTCCTTAGGGGGTCTAGTTTCCAAAATGGGGTCACTTGTGAGAGGTTTCCACTGTTTAGGTACATCACGGACTCTCCAAAAGCAACATGACACCCGCAGACCATTCCATCAAAGTCTGCATTCCAAAACGTCACTACTTCCCTTCCGAGCCCCGACGTGTGCCCATACAGTAGTTTTCTCCCACATATGAGGTATCAGCGGACTCAGGACAAATTGCACAACAACTTTTAGGGTCCAATTTCTCCTGTTACCATTGGGAAAATAAAAAATTGGTGACTAAAAGATCATGTTTGTGGAAAAAATACGATTTTTTTATTTTTATGCCCGGGCATTATAAACTTCTGTGAAGCCCGTGGGGGTTCAAAGTGCTCACCACACATCTAGATAAGTTCCTTAGGGGGTCTAGTTTCCAAAATGGGGTCATTTGTGAGGGGTTTCCACTGTTTAGGTACATCAGGGGCTCTCCAAAGGCAACATGACACCCGCAGACCATTCAATCAAAGTCTGCATTCCAAAATGTCACTACTTCCCTTCCGAGCCCTGACATGTGCCCATACAGTAGTTTTCTCCCTCATATGAGTTATCAGTGTACTCAGGATAAATTGGAGAACAACTTTTGGGGTCCAATTTCTCCTGGTACCCTTGGGAAAATAAAAAAACTGGTGACTAAAAGATCATGTTTGTGGAAAAAATACGATTTTTTTATTTCACGCCCGGGCGTTATAAACTTCTGTGAAACACTGGGGGGTTCAAAGTGCTCACCACACATCTAGATAAGTTCCTTGAGGGGTCTAGTTTCCAAAATGGTGTCATTTGTGGGGGGTTTTCATTGTTTTGGTACATCAGGGGCTTTCCAAATGCGACATGGTGTCCGATCTCAATTCCAGCCAAAAACGTCAAATGGCGCTGCTTCCCTTCCGAGCTCTGCCATGCGCCCAAATAGTGGTTTACCCCCACATGTCGAGTATCAGCATACTCAGGACAAATTGCACAATAACTTTTAGGGTCCTGTTACCCTTGGGAAAGTAAAAATTGAGCTTGAAAAGATCATTTTTGTGGAAAAAATATGATTTTTTAATTGTACGGCTGTACGTTATAAACTTCTGTGAAGCCCTTGGGGGTTCAAATTTCTCACCACACATCTAGATATGTTCCTTGGGGGGGTCTAGTTTCCAAAATGGTGTCATTTGTGGGGGGTTTCCACTGTTTTGGTAAATCAGGGGTTTTCCGATCGCGACATGGTGTCCGATCTCAATTGCAGCCAAAAAGGTCAAATGGCGTTGCTTGCTTCTCTTCTGAGCTCTGCCATGTGCCCAAATAGTCGTTTACACCCACATATGGGGTATCAGCGTACTCAGGACAAATTGCACAATAACTTTTAGGGTCCTGTTACCCTTGGGAAAATAAAAATTGGGGGTGAAAAGATCATTTTTGTGGAAAAAATATGATTTTTTAATTGTACCGCTGTACGTTATAAACTTCTGTGAAGCCCTTGTGGGTTCAAAGTTCTCACCATATATCTAGATAAGTTCCTTGGGGGGGTCTAGTTTCCAAAATGGGGTCACTTGTGGGGGGTTTGCACTGTTTAGGTACATCAGGGGCTCTCCAAATGTGACATGGCATCCGATCTTAATTCCAGCCAATTTTGCATTCAAAAAGTCAAACGGCACTCCTTCCATTCTGAGCTCTGCCATGCGCCGAAACAGTGGTTCCCCCCACATATCAGGTATCAGCGTACTCAGGACAAATTGCACAATAACTTTTGCAGTCCAATTTCTCCTGTTACCCTTGGTAAAATAAAAAAATTGAACCTGAATTATTTTTTTTGTGAAAAAAAGTTAAATGTTCATTTTTTTAAATATTCAAAAAAATTCCTGTGATGCACCTGAAGGGTTAATAAACTTCTTGAATGTCGTTTTGAGCACCTTGAGGGGTGCAGTTTTTAGAATGGTGTCACTTTTGGGTATTTTCTATCATATAGACCCCTCAAAGTGGCTTCAAATGTGATGTGGTCCGTAAAAATAAAATGGTGTTGCAAAAATGAGAAATCGCTGGTCAATTTTTAACCCTTATAACTTCCTAACAAAAAAAAATTTTGGTTCCAAAATTGTGCTGATGTAAAGTAAGCATGTGGGAAATGTTATTTATTAAGTTTTTTTGTGCCGTATCTTTGTGATTTAAGGGCATAAAAATTCAAAGTTGGAAAATTGCAAAATGTAAAAAATTTTCGCCAAATTTCCATTATTTTCACAAATAAACACAAGTTATTTGAATGAAATTTTACATTAACATGAAGTACAATATGTCACGAGAAAACAGTGTCAGAATCACCGGGATCCATGGCAGCGTTTCAGAGTTATTACCTCATAAAGGGACAGTGGTCAGAATTGTAAAAATTGGCCCGGGAGTTAACGTGCAAACCACCTTTGGTAGTGAAGGGTTAAAGGTCATTAGAAATTGATAAATTTTTTAAATCGAGTTTTTGTGTTACATGTGTATTTAAAGCATTTTTGACAACTTTTTTTATTGTTTCCATATCAGCATCTTTATTTAAAAAAAATCTTTCAATTTTCAAACTTGTCACCTAGTCTTTTTTAAACTAACTTTTTGGTGCTTCAGGAAACAACACATGTACATAGCCACAATGATCAGACTGTTCAAAGGTAATTGTGAAGGGAGGAGGAGCAGGGTCAACATCACCTAATGTGATTGGTCGATCCTGTGCTGTGTATAGTGGTGTTATCTGTTATTCTGTTGTTCTGTAATCCTGCCTCTCTTGATAAAAAAAACTGCTGTTCCTAAAAGGAAATATGTATCTAAACCCCAGATGACAGTATGAAAATTGAAATATTCCCTTTTTTGTTAATACAGATTGTGATATTAAAAAAATTGCCATTTATTTTTCTAAATACATGTAATATAATATCCCGATATGTCATTTTATGATGATAACTTCCATTTATAAATTTATAAATGTTCAAAGATTCTAAAACATACCTGCTTTTCATCAAAAACAGTGCCACACCTGTCCAAAGGTTGTACATGGTATTACCGCTCAGCTGCTGCCTTAATACGGTCAAAGTACAAAACTGATACACTAAATGGACAGTGTGGAGCTGATTTTGTAAGATAGCAGCTATGGTTTTAATGTACACCCCATTTAAGACTATCTTGGACAGAATTATGAAACTATCTGTTATGTGCCGGGACTCTGCACAGGTTAGATCCCAAGCCTTGTCTGCCTCTGCAGTCTCCCGTTCTGCTTGGACCGCAGTGGAGGCTGCTCAGCAAAGACATTGGTCTCAGAGTCTTTCTCAGACTCGTGCTGTGCTCTTGGTTACTGCTGGCTCTGCAGCCAAAGCTATAGTAACTAGCAACGGGCAGCGGCGAATAGATGCTCCAGAGGCTAAGCCCGGAAATCTCCCTACTAAGCATGCTCATAAGGTGGCAACCTTTTATTGGTGGTCGGTCGTCAGCTGCTCGGGTGACGTGGCAGTTCCGGATTGGTCCACGAGCAAGGTCCTGTCTGACTGGACTTGAACAGGAACGTATAAAAGGTTCCCTGGAGCGTGCTAAGATCATTTGTGTTTGGTGTGTTGATGGATACGTTACCACCCCGTGTGACATTACTAGCACTGCGAGTGTGTGTCTAGGCAGTGTAGGCAGTGTAGGGTGAGAACTCCCGCTTGGCTTAGCATCTGACTCCGGGTGTCCTAAGTCGCATGTGCAGATCGCACACCGAGTCAGGACAAGCACAACCACCAGCTTAGACTTTCCTGGGGGTAGCTATAGGGACCCCAACTAGTGTCATTATCACTATACTCCTGTGAAGCCTAATACGGTATAGGCTTGAGTGCTCTCTCTTGTTGTACCGCTCTTTGGAGCAACCGAGCAGGTAGTTTGCACTCTTTCTACACGGAGTGACTTTTAACTCCGTGTGCATATGGTGCTTGCACGCAGCATCACTCTGCCATTGTTTAACTAGCTGTGGTTCCTCCATCATCGCACGGTGGACCCCTGGTTGCGATCGCACCTTCTCATAATTTATATTTGGTGTGATCTGCAAACCCTAACACTATCTAAAGGGCCTGTCACACTAAGCGACATCGCTAGCGATATCGCTATGTCTGATACTTACCTCCGACCGCTCCCCCGCTGGTTATCGTTGATCGCGCGAGAACATCCTGGACTGTTTCTCGTCGTCAGCTTCCTGCTGGGCTTCTTGCTGTGATGACGAGCAACGCGTGGACGCGGGCGGGAGGACGTCTTCATCGCTTCGTCTGACACGTAAGTAGCGACCCCCGACCCCTGCGATGTCGCTGGTGAGATCTGCCTGTGTGGCAGCTCACTAGCGACCACTTAGCGATGTACCAGCGATCCTGACCGCGTCATATCACTGGTCGGGATCGCTGGTGCATCACTAAGTATGACAGTACCTTTATTGAAAAACTTTTTTAATGCCCATATCAACAAATTTTGGCACAACTTTCATTTACTATTTTTCTCTTGACCCATGACAATTGTGCTGTGATGGGTTTTTTTCACAGTCTTAATGAATCTGCTCAATTGTTCACAAAAGGCATCAAAGGGGCTGTCATTCAAAGCCACGTATTGTTGCCTATGGTAGACAATCAAAATCCTGTGTTCTTTCTGAAACTAAACTAAAAGTGTCATTTTTATTGGTTGCTATTAGCGACACTGCTGTTTTTGTTTGCCCTAGTTTGTTGCATGAGCCAAATGATGGTGTCAGTAAGGTGCTCTACTCCTCATCATTGATATAGGATAGTTGCCATTATCCCCAATTATGAGTGTTGACATTGCATTGTGCAAATAATACATAACATAGTTAGGATTAAACCAGCTAGCTCAAATCATCTAATGATATCATATGTGAAAAAATACAACCTTCACTTTGATCTTAAAAAGGGGGTCTTCTGGGATTATCTGTTCCTTCTCCAATGACTTCTGCTCGGTTAAAATAATAAACTTAGGTGTAATTCACCCTCCCTGGGTCCAACGATGCAACTCTGCCACTGTTTCAGCAGTGACCTCATAGCTACAGCACAGGTGATCACCACAGCCAATCACTGGGCTCAGTGACTTGTGCCGTTTACTAAGGCAGCAGTGATTGTCTGCAGCAGTCAATTGTACTGTAATCATTATGTCACTGCTGCAAGCTGTCAGTATAAACCGGAGCAGCAGAGGAGAGGTGCTGGGGAGGGTGAGTAATTCTTGAATGTATTGCTTTAACCTAGCATAATGTGGTAGGAAAAGTTATCCCTGTAAAACTCTTTTAAGTGTGCTTGGTTTTTTAGGCCTGTAGAGGAGGATGTCCAGCCAGAGCAAAGGCTACCATAATGTAGAGCGCACCGTTTTGAGAACTTGACAATTATGTCACAAATGAGTATTAAGATAACATTTCACATGCCATTATGTCAAATTAGGATACATTTCCGCGGCCGTTAAATGACCGGATATAGGCTGCATGAAAACTAATCGGTGGCTGCTTAAAAAACCTGAGTGTACTTCCAAGCATACAGAACGATCAGTAATACAATTGCTTTGTGTACATATTATAAGGTTTTTCTCGGCAGCACATGGACTTACACAGGACGTTGCTGAGAGTGGTGAACTTTAATAAAGCTTAAACATTATTTCATCTCATTGACTAGCATTTCACTAGTTTGGTGATTTCCACTCAGTATAGACAAGCCAATAATCGGGCACAAGCATTCTTACGAACACTCATTCTCGATTCAGCCAGTATAAATACATCCTCTGGTGTTGATTTGTGCCAATCCCATTGCTGTGTTGTCTGAGTCCTAGAAACTTTTTGCTAGATCTGTAGTACCACTGGCATCCTAAATGCTAGCAGTCAGCCTGCCTTTCCACATATAGCCCATGCTGCTTGTTATTCAATAGTACCCCTTTCATATGAAACAATACCACATGCACTCAGAAATATCATATCCTGTTGTGGGGAAGTCAAGGCCATTTTCATGGTGTTTTGTACCCACTTCCCAATCATGAAAGCATTAGAAAACATTAATAGATTATTCACAGTCATGTCCACTTTTCTTGACATGTAAAATTACAGCCATTCTAGTAAAATTTCTTTAAATTATAATATATATATATATATATATATATAACAAGAAAAAATGGAACAGCACAATCCAAAATCTTCAGGTGCACAGGCCTCCCAAGCAATTATCCCAAAATCCAAAATTCACCTTTTCAAAGAGTAAAAAATGTGGTATTATTTCAGACCCACATGGCTGGCGACGTTTTGGCTCATGCTCGATAAAGGCTCTGCATGAGCCGAAATGTCGCCAACCGTGTGGGTCTGAAATAAAAGCACATTTTTTACTCTTTGAAAAGGAGTGCTGCCTTCAGTTTTTTCATATGTATATGTATATATATATATATATGTTTACATTCAAATATCAATGAAAAAAATCAAGCTTCCAAAGCATTGAGAGGGACAAATCAAATGTCTTACAATCATGCCAGTGTCTACAAATACCTAGAATTAATTATGAAATTTGCATTTCTTTGTTTAAGTGAATACTTGCACTTCACCAGTATTTATTAACAAGCAGTGAATTTGCTGCAGAAGACTTGCTATGTGTTATATAAACTGGGGTACTGTTCTGTGATATGTGTCTTTCTGTGAAAACATTCTCACTTTTTTTTTTGCTGAGACCTGTAAATCAAGCCATTTTTGAAGATTTTTACAGTTAAACCTTTAAAATCTCTAAAAAGAAAATCCAGAAAATGTGTCACCAGAAAGTGACTTACTGTTTAAGCCAAGTGTTAAATATACTTAGAAAAAATAAATGAAATCTTGCTGTTTTAACACTGGCCACTTGGACTTTTTTAGAGTCTAACTTCCTGTTGTTCCAGGAAAAAACACATGAACTTCCTGTTGTTCCAGAAAACAACACATGTACATAACTACAAAAATCACACTGGAACTCTATCTTTTTGCATTGATGCATCTAATGAGCATGTACAAAGGTCATTGTGAAGGGATGGCAGGAGGAGGGTCAGCTGTGACATTGCATATTGTGATTGGTGGATCCTGTGTTATCAGATATGTATAGATGTGATATATGATATTGCAATCCTGCCTCTAGTGATAAGGAATCTCCTGTTATTTGATCCTGAAAGGACAGAAATGATGAGTCTGAAAAGGCTCCAGGATCCAGTGTGAAAAATAAAAGGTTGCTTAATGTATTTTTGTGGTGAATTACACAAGGAAGTGGCCTAGCCATAAAACAATGTGTCCATTTTTTATGGTTTGAATATTAATAATAATGGTAATATTTGAAAATGTAAAGCAATAAATTTGGACAAATGTAATGAGTCAGCGACATCTGATATGAACTCATTTTGTGGTCTGCCTCTGGTTTCTGGTGAAGGAGCTGGTTGTGTTGACAAAAGAGTCGTGAGTTCTCTTTCCGGGCTCCCTCTGCTGGTGGTAATGAGGAAGAGGATTGGACATCTGGAGTCTCAGACTGGATTTAAGACAGCCAACTCCCTTTTCCCATGTTGGTGATTTATTCCTGCTTCCTGAGGTTCTAGTTTCCAGTTCAGTTCCTGCCTTCTCAAACTAAGTGTTCTCTGCTATTGTTCACACTTGATTTGGTTTGGTCTATTCAGTTTTTGTGTGCTTAGCAAGCCCCAGCTGGGGCTGTGCTGAATTTCCATTCTGATGTCGCTGAATGTGCCAGTTTGCTTTTTGCCCCTTAATACATTGGCCTCTTTTTGCTCTGTTCTCAGAATATGCCAGAGTGCTGATATAGTGGGTGAAGTCTAGTGACTTCAGGGTTTTTTTTGCTATCAGAAGTGTTGGACATTTTTGCATGTTTTTTTGGCGTGATTGCAGACAGTATCTTTCCTTTCCAGTCTTTTCTAGTTAGTGTGGGCCCCATCGTTTGCTCGGCCTATTTTCCTACCTGTGTTTGTGTTTTCATCTTGTTTCACCGTCAATACATGTGTGGGGGCTGTCTATTCCTTTGGGGTCTGCTCTGGGGCAGTTTAGATTTCCCCTTTTCTTGCTTTAGGCTTATTTAGTCCTCCGGCTGTGACGTGGCATCTAGAATCATTGTAGGTACGCTCCATGGCTACTTCTAGTTGCTGTGGTTAGGATCAGGGGACTGCAACCCGCTTAGTTACCAACCTCTCTGGTTTTCTGTGAATTAGCTTGGTTTTGTTTTTCTCCTCGGTGACCCAATCATAACAGAATCACCAGCCATACCGCAGACTCTAGGGTACTCAAAAGCAGGAATGAATTGTTAAAAAAAAAAGTGTCAGAATTTTTTTTTAATATGTATTTTTTCCTCTTTTTCTCTGGGGCTGTAGGAGGATTTTTTCTTTAATGGAGATTAAGCAATTGTCTGATCGTGTGGAGCAGTTTGCTGCTGAAGTGCGGGGAATTTCCGCCTATCTCGCTCAGTCACATACTGTTGAATAAAAAATCCCTACTCCTGATGTGTTTTCTGGGGATCTGTCTAAATTTTTGAGTTTTAAGAATAATTGTAAATTATTTCTTGCCTTGAATCCTAATTCATCAGGGAGTTCTGTGCAGCAGGTTAAAATTGTCATCTCCTTGCTGTGCGGTAATCCCCAGGATTGGGCTTTTTCTTTGACACCTGAAAATCCTATTCTGACTAATGTCGATGCATTTTTTCAAGCCTTGGGGTTATTGTATGATGAATCTAATGCTATTGATCAGGCTGAGAAAGCCCTATTGGCATTGAACCAGGGTCAGGATTCTGCAGAGTTATAGTGTCAAAAATTCCAAAAGTGGGCGGTCCTTACTACATGGAATGATGGTGCATTGGCAGCTCTCTTTCGGAAGGGTTTATCAGAGACCGTAAAAGACGTTATGGTGGGATTTCCTGTTTCCTCTGGTCTTGATGATTCTATGTCATTAGCCATTCAAGTTGATCGGCATTTACGTGAACGTAAAACTACACGAGAGGTGTTGCCATCTTTTGAACAAATGTCTGAACCTATGCAATGTGATAGGGTTTTGTCTAGGGTGCAACATCAGGAGTTTAGAAGGTGTAATAAGCTGTGTTTTTTCTGTGGAGACGCCTCTCAAACTATTTATGTCTGCCTTAAATGAGAGAAACCTTTTGCACACACATTTGCTGTGGGCAGTGTGCACCCTAAGTTTCTTTTGGCAATTACTCTGATCTGCTCCATATCCACATTTTCCGCTAAGGCTTTTGTAGATTCAGGAGCAGCTTTGAATCTGATGGATTTGGACTATGCTAAACATTGTGGTTTCCCCATGATACCTCTGCGGACGCCTATTCCTTTGAGGGGTATTGATGCTACTCCTTTGGCGGAGAATAAACCTCAGTTTTGGACCCAGTTGATAATGCGGGTCGCCCCAGACCACCTAGAAAATTGTAAATTTTTGGTGCTGCACAATCTGCATGATACTATTGTTCTGGGTTTTCCCTGGCTGCAAACTCATAATCCAGTTTTGGATTGGAAATCTGTGTCTGTGGTGAGTTGGGGTTGTCAGTGTGTTCTTAAGGACTCTCCTGTTTTCTCCACCTCTCCTCAGTCTCATGATATTCCTGATTATTTGACTGATTTTTCTGATGTATTTAGTGAGAGTAAGTCTGCGTCTTTGCCTCCTTATAGGAGTTATAACTGTGCAATTGAGTTGATGCCTGGGTGTAAATTTCCCAAGGGGTGGCTTTTCAACTTATCAGTACCCGAAAATGATGCTATGCGATCTTATATAAAGGAGTCGTTGGAGAAGGGTCATATTAGACCATCCTCTTCACCCTTAGGTGCTGGTTTACTAAGCTTGACCTCAGGGGGGGCGTATAATCTTATTCGCATCAAGCACAGGGATGAATGGAAGGCGGCGTTTAATACTCTGGAGGGACATTTTGAGTACCTGGTGATGCCTTTTGGGCTCACTAATGCCCCTTCTGTCTTCCAATGCTTTATGAATGATATTTTCCGGGACTTTGTGGATAAGTTTTTGATCATCAATCTGGATGATATTTTGATCTTTTCCAGTGATTGGGATTCTCATGTGGAACCTGTCCGGACTGTGTTCCGGATTTTGAGGGAGAATTACCTGTATGTTAACGGATCGAAATGCCTCTTTGGTGTACAGAGGATTTCATTTTTGGGATTTATTTTGACTCTGTCAACCATTGAAATGGGCCCGGCCAAGGTACAGGCAATTTATGATTGGGTTCAGCCCACTTCTTTGAAGGCTCTCCAGAAGTTTTTGGGTTTTGCTAATTTCTATCGTAAATTTATAGGTAATTTTTCTGGTATTGTCAAACCACTGACTGATCTGACCAAGAAGGGCGCTGATGTGCTGAATTGGTCTCCAGAGGCTGTTTCGGCATTTCAGGAGCTAAAGCAGAGATTCACTTCTGCTCCGGTTTTACGGCAACCTGATGTCTCACTTTCATTTCAGGTGGAGGTAGATGCTTCTGAGATTGGTGCTGGAGCTGTTTTGTCCCAAAAAGATTCTGTAACTTCTAAAATGAATCTCTGTGCCTTCTTTTCTCGAAAGTTCTCCCCATCTGAACGCAACTATGACATGGGGAATCGGGAATTGTTGGCCATGAAATGGGCGGTTGGAGGGAGCTAGACATCAAGTTGTGGTCCTCACCGACCACAAAAATTTGATTTATCTTGAGTCGGCCAAACGCTTGAATCCTAGACAGGCTAGGTGGGCCTTGTTTTTCACATGTTTTAATTTTGTGGTCTCTTTTCTTCTGGGCACTAAGAATGTTAAGGCTGACGCCCTTTCTAGGAGTTTCTTTGCTGATTCTCTTATTGTGACCGAGCCTACTACCATCCTAGGTGAGGGGGTAGTTGTTTCTGCCATTTTGCCCGATTTGAGACTCGCCTTGGAGGAATTTCAGGGGGATAAACCTGAGCGTTGTCCTATGGGAGAATTGTATGTTCCTGACCAGTGGAGGAAGAGAGTGATGTCTGAAGTTCATTGCTCTACATTGGCTGGTCATCCAGGTATTTTTGGCACCAGAGATTTGGTGAGTCGGTCTTTTTGGTGGCCTGCCTTATCTCGTGATATCAGGAATTTTGAACAGTCCTGTGGGACTTGTTCTCGGTCTAAGCCCTGTTCACATTCTAGTGGGTTGTTGATGCCCCTGCCGATGCCCAAGAGGCCATGGACCCATATTTCATTGGATTTTATTTCTGATCTTCCTGTTTCTCAGAGGATGACTGTTATCTGGGTGATTTGTGATAGTTTTTCTAAGATTGTCCATCTTGTACCACTTCCAAAGTTGCCATCTTCCTCAGAGTTGATGCCCTTGTTTTTACAACAGGTGGTTCGGTTGCATGGGATTCCTGAGAACATTGTGTCGGACAGAGGAGTCCAGTTTGTTTCCAGATTCTGGAAAGCCTTTTGTTCCAATTTGGGATTTCAGTTATCTTTTTCCTCTGCATTTCATCCTCAGACCAATGGGCAGACTGAGAGAACAAACCAGACTTTGGAGTCCTATTTGAGATGTTTTATATCTGCTGATCAGGATGACTGGGTCTCATTTTTGCCCTTGGCCGAATTTGCGCTAAACAATAGAGCTAGTTGTGCCACTTTGATGTCGCCCTTTTTCTGTAACTTTGGGTTTCATCCTCGATTTTCTTCAGGGCAAGTGGAATCTTCAGCCTGCCCATGTGTGGACACTGTGGTAGAGAGAATGCAGCAGATTTGGGACCAAGTGGTGGATAAGTTGTCCCTCTCTCAGGAAAAGGCCCAGTGGTTTTCCAACCAGCATAGGACCATTGGTCCCCGGTTTAAAGTGGGTGATATGGTTTGGTTGTCGTCAAAGAATATATCTATGAAGGTTGCGTCTCCAAAGTTCAAGCCAAGATTTATTGGACCTTATATGATTTTGGAGATTCTTAATCCTGTTTCTTTTCGATTGACTCTTCAAGTTACGTTTAAAATCCAAAACGTGTTTCATAAATCTCTGTTGAAGAGGTTTGTTGAGCCAGTAGTTCCTATGGCGGCACCTCCTGACCCTGTATTGGTTAAAGGCAATGTGGAATATTAGGTAGAGAAAATATTGGATTCTCTTTTGGCTAGAGGGAGACTCCAGTATTTGGTCAAATGGAAGGGTTATGGCCAGGAGGATAATTCTTGGGTTTCTGCCTCTGACATTCATGCCGATAGATTGGTTCGTGCTTTTCACCGGGCCCATCCTGATCGGCCTGGTGGCGTGGATGAGGGTTTGGTGACCCCTCCTCAAGGGGGGGTACTGTTGTGAACTCATTTTCTGGTCTGCCTCTGGTTTCTGGTGAAGGAGCTAGTTGTGTTGACAGAGGAGTCATGAGTTCTCTTTCCGGGCTCCCTCTGCTGGTGGCAAGAGGTAATGAAGCTGATCTAATTAACAGACACCTGCCACCTGATAATGAAGACGAGGATTGGACATCTGGAGTCTCAGACTGGATTTAAGACAGCCGACTCCCTTTTCCCATGCTGGTGATTTTTCCTGCCTCCTGAGGTTCTAGTTTCCAGTTCAGTTCCTGCCTTCTCAAGCTAAGTGTTCTCTGCTATTGTTCACACTTGATTTGGTTTGGTCTATTCAGTTTTTTTGTGCTTAGCAAGCCCCGGCTGGGGCTGTGCTGAATTTCCATTCTGATGTCACTGAATGTGCCAGTTTGCTTTTTGTCCCTTATTACTTTGGCCTCTTTTTGCTCTGTTCTCAGAATATGCCAGAGTGCTGATATAGTGGGTGAAGTCTAGTGACTTCAGGGTTTTTTTTGCTATCAGAAGTGTTGGACATTTTTGCAGGGTTTTTTTGGCGTGATTGCAGACAGTATCTTTCCTTTCCTGCCCTTTCTAGTTAGTGTGGGCCCCATCGTTTGCTCAACCTATTTTCCTACCTGTGTTTGTGTTTCCATCTTATTTCACCGTCAATACATGTGTGGGGGCTGTCTATTCCTTTGGGGTCTGCTCTGGGGCAGTTTAGATTTCCCCTTTTCTTGCTTTAGGTTTATTTAGTCGACGAAGCGTCTAGAATCATCGTAGGTTCGCTCCACGGCTACTTCTAGTTGGTGTGGTTAGGATCAGGGGTCTGCAATCTGTTTAGTTACCAACCTCTCTGGTTTTCTGTGACTTAGCTTGGTTTTGTTTTTCTCTTCGGTGATCCAATCATAACAGACATCATTGACTTGGGAGAAGAGATACAGAGGCAAAACTACTATATCTCACATTGTAATGGATATAGCCATAGACTTAAGCATACCTTACATGTAGATCCGGCAGCTCGAGGCATTATTGAAGTCACTTACACTGTCACATAAAAGCCAGAATGCATGTACATCTTAATGGTGATATGTGTTCACCAAAAGCAAAAGTCCAGGACTCTCAGCCAGCTCAGTTTTTTTCTCAGGATTGATAGTTCCTTTTCAGACAAGGTTTTGTTCATTATGTTGAGCAGTAGTGAAAACCAATTATACATGTCATATTCTGGAAGGATAAATCACCTTTATAGGGCAAATGTTTAAGAAGACAGGTGCTAACATATATTATATATTGATAGCTTCTGGTGTTATGTCCAAGGTTAGGTTCAGCTATACATACTGAAATAAGTAAAAACCATCTACCATAAATGCCATATGCCAGTTATTTTCAGATTCTAGTACTTTCTGGCCTTTCCCTGGACCATAAGCATTTCAGTAAGGTTTTTTTTCCATTTTTTTTTTTACAGCTGGCTCTAAAATGACTAAACAGATACTATTGTAACAGATAGCACTACAAACCCCTGGCAAATAATTATAGAAACACTGCACATATAGGACACATACTCAACTTTTTAAATATGTTACTGATAAATAAAATACGGATATAGCACAAAACAATGACTAATAATTGAACATTCTGACTTCCATAAATGCACATTATAGTATTAGAAATAATATAATTGAAATAATAGCATGTTCTCTCCAGATCAGAGAGAGGAAATAATATGTGATCATTTAATACTGAGGACAAAGTAAATTGCAATTTTACATGTCTAAAAAAGACATATCAAAACATGTAAATTAACCACTTAAAGGCTGTCTGTCACTCCCAAAACACAAACCATTCATGCATTCTAATAGGAGACATAGCATCTATCTAAATCATACTTTCAGTGTAGATTTTACTTATTTTCCTATACATATATATATAAAAAAAATCTAACTAGATATGTAAATGATGAGTCTTTAGTGCATCCGTACTTTCCCCTTGATTAATGAACTGTGTTCACTTTGAAGCGCTGCCTACTCGGATCCTGTCATGTCTGTCAGAGGCCACAGGCTCAAAAAGACAACCTTGGACAGACTTAACACAAGCCATTCTGTCTGACAGATTTCAGAGGATTCCCGACCATCACCCTTTAACACCTGCATGTGGATTTGGTCTTATAACAGATTCTACTGGATTGCTTCCTTGGAAGGACTGCCACCTGGAGGAGTGAATAAGCTGCAGGAAGGGTCACTAAGCAGGGTCAAAGTCAAGAGGTCATGACAGGAACAGGATTATAAAACAAGAGGATGTTCAAAATTTATGCTGAAGCCAGAAAATAGGAGGAATCAGAAAAACATCAGAAAAGCAAGGACTCACGCACAAGGCATATAGCAAACTAATTCACAGGCAGTGGAAGTTAGGGCCCAGTCACAAATAGCGACTCACCAGTGATCCCGACAATGATATCACCTTGTCAGGATCGCTGGTGTGTCGCTACATAATCGCTGGTGAGCTGTCAAACAGGCAGCTTCACCAGTGATCAGGACCAGCGACATGCGGGTAACAAGCGACGCACGTCGCTTAGTTACCCGCAGTGTATCTCAGTTACCAGCGCGATGATGCAGGGAGCTGGTATCCAAGGTACACATCGGGTTTCTAAGGGGCGCACGGCACTTAGAAACCCGATGTGTACCTTGGTTACCAGCTCCCTGCATCAGCTCGCTGGTAACTAAGGTACACATCGGGTTTCTAGGCGCCACGCGCCCCTTTAAAACCCGATGTGTACCTTGGTTACCAGCTCCTGCTCGCTGGTCGCTGGTCTCCTGCCTGTCACATTCAGCGACGCATGCTGGCCAGCGGGAGACCAGCGACCCCAAAAATGTCCAGATGTTTCAACAACGATCAGCGATACCCAGCAGGGGGGGCGGTCGCTGATAGCTGTCACACACAGCCATCTCGCTGGTGAGATCGCTGTTGCGTCACAAAACTTGCTAGCGAGATCGCTGTGTATGACAGGGGCTTTAGAGACCCAGGGCTTTAAATATCAGGCACCACCCAGAGCTCTTAGAAAGGAATAATAAAGCCAGCCAAATAATCCCTTAGTTCGCTGATCTAGCTGCACCAAAAGTCCCAGGGAACAAAAAATACTGATCGTGTCACGCATCACCTGCAACAAAGGTGTGGTGCCGCCCAACAGCTGAAGCAGGAGGAATAAGAAATCAGCACATATATTACAATCCTCTGCCCTTCACACACAGTGCCAGTAGGGTCATGCTCTCATCCTTCTGTTCTGGCTGCAGCCGTCACTTGCTGTACACAGGATCATATGGTAGTGAGCGGTCTATGCTGACAAGAGGGGGATGAGAGCACACACAATGTTAACACTCAACTCCTGCAATGTTTTCTCTCCTGCCTCTCTCTTGACAGCATCGACTGCCACTGGTACTGGATCATAGATGTGAAATGAGTGGTCACTGTAAACAGAAGAGGGATGATAACTCTGTGAACAACAAATTTGTGTGAACATGCGCTAATTGTGGTATATTCATGATAGTTGATGGGGACTGTACCTTCTTAATAGCTTTAAAATGTGCTAACGTCATCAACTTTGGCATTGCAGTTGCACTAAGTTGGAAACATTAATCATCATAGTGGAACGTCTTGCACTGATATTGGAAGTGTAGTGAGTGGTGGCCAAAGACTAGTGCCAGAGATGAGAGACAGCAGTCAGACAAAAAGTTGGTCCATCAATACTTTATCGTGGGCCCTGGGGCCTTATCTCTTCACTGTACCCTCCACTAAAAAATAAGCAAAAATGACCTCATGGTTTACGTTATGTTAAACAGTGGAAACATATCATAGAGATCTGTATGTATCCATCAAAAGAAAAGACACGACAGCAGAAAACTTTACTTGAAAAAATCAGAAAGTTTTAAATAAAAAAACTGTAAGCATAGCAACACATGTCCTTGGCAGCTGCCAGCCAGCAATGTTGTTATGCTTCTAAAACTTCCAATTTGAGACATTACTAAGCTCCATTTGTCATATTTAGCTCTGCATCATGACATGTGTGTGGAGCTGGCAATATGGCATTATTGTTGAACTTTCCCGTGCTGATGACATTTCTCATCATCTTAAATTAACATCTCATTTCATAAACGATTTGCAAATATATGATCAACGATAAAGGATCATACACACAGTCTCGTGTAAAAAGCTACATTTTGTGCTTTTGGCTCCTCACAGGGTCCATATGTGGTGTTAGTTATTAGCATTTTCTAATATTATTACTACCGGTATTTTAAATAAAAATATTGCTAGGTTTTTTTTTCTCCCCTGCACAATACGGTAGATTTAGGCTAAAATTCCAAGATGAATCTTGGTTATGTAACAGTTCAGGTAAAAATACATGACCTCAATGTTTTCCTATAGAGAAAAAGTGATTTGCAGCGAATATAATAATGTCAACCATTCGGAAATATCAGGGTTGTGTGATCGTGACCTGTAAATTTTTACTATGATTGACATGTGACCAAACATTTCTCCAGAGCCCTAACCTTATATGGTGCAAACAAAATCAGAAGTGAACAGAGCTTTCCTAAGCTTAGAGAATAATCTGCGCAGACTACAAAATATCTATAAAAGTGACTCACTGTATAACATTCATGATGCAGTATTCAGGGGCATTCAAATGTCTGGGCATCCCTGGTCGAAATTACGGTTATTGTGAATAGTTAAAGGGAATCTGTCACCCCTTTTTTGAGATATCATATAATGATATCATTGAATTGTGTGTCACATAAGGATTCTCTTAGTACTTTTGCTTCCCCCTGACCCCGCACCTTTCATGCATAAATACATTTTTATATCGGTTCAGATGTATGTAAACTGCCGCTGTCCGGTCCGCTGGGTGGGGCTTATTCACCTGCTCCCCCCCTCCTTGTCTTGCTCTACGCATTTCTTCTTGTGTAGAGCAAGACAGGGAGGGGGAGCAGGTGAATAAGCCCCGCCCATCAGACCGGACAGCGGCAGTTTACATACATCTGAACCGATATAAAAAAGGTATTTATGCATGAAAGGTGCGGGGTCAGGGGGAAGCAAAAGTACTAAGAGAATCCTTATGTGACACACAATTGAATGATATCATTATATGATATCTCAAAAAAGGGGTGACAGATTCCCTTTAAGCAAGTTGATGATTAAATGATCTCTAAAAGGCCTCCATATAGTATGATGGACCTCATACAAACCTTCACACTGCATAATTGCTTGCATACAGTATAATGACCCCCATATAGCCCTATATAAAGTATAAAGGCCCCACATACCCCTCCAAATATTATAATGGCTCCCACATAGCCCTTCAAAGATTATGATGGCCCCCACATAGCATTGTAGCCCTCCAATATGGTATAAATGACCCCACAGTTCTCCAGATAGTATACTGCACCCCAAAATCTTACATATAGTATGCTGCATCGCATAGTCGATATATGATAATGTACTCCCCATTTTCATCCCCAACATTCCTGTTAGGAATCTGGTTTCTACCATGCCTATGCAGGAATCCAGATTCTCACATCTATCTCCAGAGGCTAAGTCCTTTGTGCCATCTTCTGAGCATGCTCACGGTACGAGCTCTCATTGGTGTTCAGGAGTCAGGTGCTCAGGTCCCGCTCCGGATCCTATTGGCTCCTTTTGGAGGTCTGGAGAATTCCGGAAGGTCCCGTACGCTATAAAAAGTGTACATGGCCGTTCCGCCATGCGCTAGTATTTTCATACTGCTGCTGTGTGTATGGTGATGGATGCTTGGACTGGTGGCTGACTTATTAAGAAACTCCTTCCCTCTGATAATACGTCTGTGTGAGTGTGTGGGATTCAGCCAGTAGCAGCGCTAGCGCCAGCGCGCTCAAGCTCCATCTGTCTCAGCAGCTAGCGTCCTGCATCGTGCTTGCGACTTAGCGGTGCCTTCCTTGCGGCTTAGTTCACGCCGCGCTGCGGTAGCACTCCTGCCGGGCATTCGCAGTTGCGACGCCATGCAACTTATTTCACGGTAGGTCTAGATGGAGTAGTCCTGACATCTAAGTCTACTCCTGTGACCTTTAATACTGTGTCTGCTT
The DNA here is from genome assembly GCF_039654945.1 of Dendrobates tinctorius. Lineage (NCBI taxonomy): Eukaryota > Metazoa > Chordata > Amphibia > Anura > Dendrobatidae > Dendrobates > Dendrobates tinctorius. The sequence goes on along the minus strand of NW_027361699.1, from coordinate 1,018,845 downwards.
CGCTGGTGTCTGTGACCTAAAACAGACTCAGCGGTTTTGTATGCTTTATGCTCTCAGATCTGTGAACATAACAGAGCTTGCTTTAGTGCACTGGGTGCAGTTAAACCCTGTGCACATTACCGCCATAGTGCTCTGCCTCTCTTAGCAGTGGTTTTTCCATCCACCGCACGGTGGACCCCGCGTGGCGAAGGAATCACCAGCAACAACTTTGAGGTGACAGAGATCGTTGCCGGGCAGAACAGGCAGGTAGTTAGCAGCTAGATACCTCCATGGGGTAAAAAAAGCAAAGTCCAAGATCATGCCTGTAATAAGAGGGGAATATGACTTCAGTCTTCATTTGTGTTGGATCTGGAGAACAAGTATCATGCCACTAGTACGCACATCAGTGATGACAGTTGAGGCCTGCCCTGTCTACATGATGTCCCAATGCTTAGAATTATGTTTATTTTGTATATACCTTGTGTCTAGTATTGTGAAATGCTGTGTAGAGATACATTTTTCAATTATTTTAGTTGTAAAATTTCTGCAATCTAGATTTAATGTTATGGTCAAGTTTCATTAGTGTCTGCCATATTAATCCTATTTACAGATTGCAAGTCAAGCAACTGTATAAATCTTCAAAATACTTCATGCCATTATGAAACTTGTCACTTTTTATGGTGGGATTTGTTCATGTGATTGATTTACTCAATGTGGAAAATTGAGATAAGTGTTAAATTATTCGGTGCAATCAGATACCTGATAATGAGCCTGAGTCACTGGGATGTATCTAACAAAGCTCTGATTTATGTAACTATTGCCTCTGTTCACACTTTTTGGTAGTCCATAATTGAATAGCACTGCACGTTAACATTGATTTCTTTAGTCAAGTTTTGAGCTAAAAACCAAAAGCCTCTTTATTATCTTAGTACCTGTGTGGCGCTTAAAGGAAGACTGCATGAATTGTACCTCATTTTTGTGGCAAAGTTGAATACAATCTATTTTTCTCTAATATATAGCCTTTTTTCTCATTCTGTTTTTTCTGACCTTTTTATGGCTTGCATAAAAATAGTTAAGGAATGTTTGGAGTTTTTAGGCCACCTTCCCATGCGTTGTAAACACTGTGTTTTCTTCCTTTATATAACTCATGTGCTTTTAACCTCTTAGTGGCAAAGACAATTTTGACCTTAATGACCAAGCCGAATTTTACAATTCTGACCAATGTCGCTTCATGTGGTAATAACTCTGGAAAGCTTCAATGGATCCCAACGATTCTGAGATTGTTTTATTCATGACATATTGAACCATGGTACAGTTTGTTAAATACAACTTGTAATTATTTGTGAAAAAATTGGATATTTCGTGAAAATTTCACAATTTTCAAACTTTTATTTCTTATTCCTTTAAATCAGATTTATGTAACACAAAAATAGCTAATAGCTAATATTTCACACATGTCTACTTTATATCAGAACATAATTTTTTTATTAGGAAGTTAGAAGGGTTAAAATTGACTAGTAATTTCTCATTTTTCCAACAAAATTTACAAAACCATTTTTTTAAGGACCACATCACATTTTAAGTGACTTTGAGGGGTCTATATGATAGAAAATACCCAAAAGTGACACCATTCTAAAAACTGTACCCCTCAAGGTGCTCAAAACCACATTCAAGAAGTTTATTTACCCTTCAGGTGCTTCACTGGAACTGAAGCAATGTGGAAGGATAAATGAATGTTCTACTTTTTTTCACAAATATTTTACTTCAGACCCAAGTATTTTTATTTTTACACAGGGTGAACAAGAGAAAATGGACTGCAAAATATGTTTTGCACTTTCTCCTGAGCATGGCTAGAAAGGGAAGAAGGGAATAATCTTTTAATGCAAAATTGGCTGGAATCGAGAGCTGATGCCATGTTGCGTTTTGAGAGCCCATTATGTGCCTAAACAGTGGAAAATCCCCACGAGTGACCAAATTTTGGAAAGTACACCCCTCGCGAATTTTATATAGGGGTATAGTGAGAATTTTGATCCTACAGGTACGACATAGAATTTGATAACTTATTGAACAGATCATTTTTTTTCACAAAAATCTTGCTTTTGCCCCAAATTTTTCACTTTTGCAAGAGGTAACATCAAAAAGTGAACCATACAGTTTGATCCACAGTTTCGTATGAGTACAGAGATTCCCCACATTTAGTTAAAAGTTTTCTTTGGACAAAAGGCAAGGCTCGGTGTGGAAGGAGAAAAATTTGAATTTTGGAAGACAAATTTGACTGAAAGAGGCGACGGGCACCATGTTGCATTTTCAGGACCCCTAAGGTACCTAAACAGCAGAAATCCCCCACAAGTGACCCCATTTTGGAAACTACACCCATCAAGGATTTTATCTAGGGGTATAGTGAGCATTTTGAACACACAGGTAGGACACAGAATTTGATAACATAAGGTCGCCATATTGAAAAGGCTCATTTTTTTACAAGAATCTTGCTTTAGCTCCAAATTTCTCACTTTTTGCAAGAGGCAACATCAAAAATAGATGCCACAGTTTGTTTTCCACTTCCGAGTGCAGCAATACCCCACACGTAGTCAAAAAGTTATTTTTGGACAAACATCAGGGCTCAGAGCTTGTTTGACAATCAACAGGAGCAATACTTAAGTTCTGCAACACAAATTTGGCTGAAAAGTAGTTTGATATCACCATTTTTATGCAGTTGATGCAACACAAGTTTGAATATTTACAATTTGAATTTTTTTCACTGTCACTTTTATCAATCTATTTTTTTTACATTCTGAGGAACACACATCAAATTTTATTACACTAGTTTTTATGTGTTCAGAAATACATCCCATATGGCACCAATGTTAGAACTGGACACATGACAGTAACTATAATAAAAGTTGGTGCACTATTTGGTATTTAGGATAAAATTGATGGAGTTCCATGACCCATTCAAAGCTTACAGAGACATACTAAGCAAACAAGAAAATCCAAGCAAGAAAATCCAATCTATTCTCTTTCTCCTGATTGCAGAAGACATTTCTCCCAACCCCAGCCCTTCTTTTAAACCCTTTCTGACATCTGGCGTACATTTACGCTGATGTCAGAATCCCTCGCTTTGATGTGGGATCCAGTGGTGAGCCCACATCTTTCCCGGGACATGTCAGCTGTTTTGCTGACAGCATCCTTTAACAAGTGCTTCAGGGAATTGCATGGGAAATCCGTCCACCGGTGACCCATGTCATGTGATCGCGGGTCATCAGTGTGTTGGAATGACAATCGGAGATCTCCTGGAGACCTCTACAGTTGTCACTATCGAGTTGCTGTGAGCACAATCCAGTTGTCAGCGCTCATAGCAAGTGAGTAATTCTGCTACATAGAGGCAACCTGATCATCAGCTCTATTTAGCAAAGCAAATTGGGTTATGGCAGCTTCTAGTCTCTCATGGAGACTATTGAAGCATGCCAAAAGTAAAAAAAAATATTTTTAAAAATATAAAAAAATAAAAATAATATAGTTCAAATCCCCCCTTTTGCCACATTCAAGATAAAACAATGAAAAACTCAAATAAATACATATTTGGTATCGCCGCATTCTGAATCGCCCGATATATCAGTAAAAAAAGGATCAACCTGATCACTAAACTGCGCAGAGAGAAAAAAAGTAAAAATGCCAGAATTATGTTTTTTTGGTCACCGTGACATTATATTAAAATCCAATAAAGATCATATCTGCACCAAAATGGTATCATTAAAAATGTCAGCCTGGCACACAAAAAGTAAGCCCACACCCAACCCAAGATCATGAAAAATGGAGACTCTATGAGTATCCGAAAAAGTCCAATTTTTTTTTTTAACAAATATAGTTTTTTTATCTAAGTGGTGAAAAAAAATTTCAGACATATTTGAAGTCTATGAACTCATAATGACCTGGAGAATTATAATGGCAGGTCAGTTTTAGTATTTAGTGAACCTAGTAAAAAAAAGTCAAACAAAAAAACAGTGTGGGATTGCACTTTTTTGCAATTTCACCGCACTTGGAATTTTTTTTGCCATTTTCTAGTACACGACATGGTAAAAACAATGGTGTCGTTCTAAAGTACAACTCGTCCTGCAAAAAACAAGCCATCACAGGGCCATATTGATAGAAAAATAAGAAAGCTATGGCTCTGGGAAGAAGGGGAGGGAAAAACTAAAATGCAAAAAGGAATGTACCTCTGGGTGTTAAGGGGTTAATAGTACATCAAATCGCTCCTCTAATACACTCAGAAAACCTATGAATTTCATTAATATTCCCTGCATGTCTTCTTTCTCTTTTAACTGTGCCCTCTGTAATTCATGCTCAGCATTTAATTTTTTACATCCAAGACTTTTTCCTTTCAAATTCCCTGGATCCAGCAGTCAGACACCAACGCCTCTGCTGCTCTTTCTCCACCCCATCATGGGAGATTTCTACATCCCCATTGGTAATCCCCTCTCCCCATCTGCCACTCACTTTTTATCTCTATCCTCCTTCTTCAGACTTTCACAGCTTACAAACTCTCCTACACATGAAGATGGATATATGCTGGACCTGATCTTCTCCTGGGTGCATGATTTCACTAACTCTTCTCTCCAACTCTCTGACCACAACCTTCATCCATTATAAGTTTATACTTAAAACATAAACCTCTGCCCTTCCCCTCTCCAAACAAACCTATTTCAATACCCTCATTACCTCACTATCCCTCAGTTCTAAACATCTCTACAACACTTTTCATTCCCTCCTGAATTCAAGAGTAGAGTTCCCGACCACAGACCTTTGTGCTGATGAACTGGTCAATTATTAAAATAAAAAAATTACCATACCCGACAGAAATGTTTTCTTCCAATCCAATCCCTTAATACCATGCACTGTCCTCCCTCACCATTGACTCTAACTTACTCACTGTCTTTGAACCAGTCACGAACGGAAAAGAGATCAGGCTCTTTGCATCTTCTTGCCCTACTACTTGCACCAGTGACCATATTCATTAACAACTCCTGCAGTCCATTTTCCTGGCTGTCACCACTCACCTAACTAAAATATTGAACCTCTCTCTCTCATCTGGTATCTTTCCCTCCTCTTAAACACGCCAGCAAACATCAATTACTTGAAAATACATTCCTTGATCAAAACTTTTATTCTAGCTACCATATAAACCTGTCTCTAATCTTCTTTTCATCTCTAAACTCCTGGAGTGCTTTGTCTACTCTACTTTAATCCGCTATGTCTCAGATAACTCTCTTCTTTACTCTCTACAATCCGGTTTCTGCTCTTTACACTCTACTGAAACTGCCCTAACTAAAGTGTCTAATGATCAACTAACAACTTAATCTAATGGTCACTCCGCAATGCTAATTCCCCTTGAAACCCTCTGCAGCATTCAACATTGTGGATCACTAGCTCCTTCTCACTACACTATGCTCTATCAGCCACAAGGACACTGTTCTCTCCTGATTCTCTTCCTATCTCTCTGACTGCTCCTTCACTTATCTTGCTGGTTCCTCTTCCTCTCCTCTCCACTTCTCTACTCCTTATTGTTGGGGGTTCCTCAAGGATCAGTTCTAGGCTCCCTCCTCTTCTCCTTGTATATTGTCCCTATTGGACAAATAATCAGTAGATTTGGTTTTTCAGCACCATCTCTATGCTGATGACTCCCAATTATACAACTCTGCTCCTGACATCATGCCTGCATTATTATAAAACAAAACATCATGTCTTCATCCTAGCTGAAACTGAACCTGACAAAATGTGAACTCCTTGTGTGTCCTCCCTTCACTAACTTACCTATGCCATATATTGCCATCTCTGTGTGATTTTGCCATTACTCCCCAGCCACATGCCCACTGTATTTGGTCATACTTGATTCAAATCGTTCCTTCACCTCCCACATCCGATTACTCGCCCGCTCATATTATCTACATCTCAAAAACATTTCTAGAACTCAACCTTTTCTTACATTTGACTCTGCAAAAACTCTCAAAGTTGTTCTTTTTCATTTTCTTCTGGATCTTCCTCTAACTAAACTCTCCCCCCTCCAATCAGTCCTGAATACAGCAGCCAGGATCATATTCCTCACCAACCACTACATTCCTCTCCTCAGTTGTTGCACTTGTTGCCCATTCGATATAGAGATCAATATAAACTCAACACTCAGCATTACCCTACGTCTCCTCGCTCATCTCAGTCTACCACCCTATCTGAGCCTTATGTTCTGCTAATAAGTTAAGATTAACATCCTCAATAATCTGGACCTCCTATTCTTGTCTCCATACTTCTTGCAAGCTGCGCCAATTCTCTGGAATGCATTATCCAGGACACTTCAATTGATCCCTAATACCCACAGTTTTAAGCGTGCCCTAAAAATGCATTTCTCTAGACTGGCCTATCGTCTTTTAATGTCTTTTATTGTGTACAAGTCCCCTCTAAAATGTAAAGTGCTGCCGAATATGTTGGTGCTATAGAGATAAAATAAATTTTATTATAATTATTACTCACCGATGGAGGCATGCCCCTAAAACACATTTGCTGATTATCAAACTTGTTCTTGCTAACAGAACCGTTGTCTTGCAATTGCGTGTACAGTAGCAAGAAGATTAAACTGTACTGGAATGATGGGCAAAATGTGGAGAAAAATGCAGCCAACTATGTAGCAAATCTGTTCCAAAGACGAAAGAACACCAGCAGGGCTAGACTGATAGGTTTTTCTTGCAAAGAAAATGGTCATACAACATTCATTTAGTTCCATCAATCACTATATGAGGGATGAATGTGCCAATTGATGTGGTACACCATAGCAGGCTCCTGCCAGCCAAGGTAGGAACAGCTAAGTGCACAAAACAACAATCCCCTACAGAATTCTAAAGGGCCTGCCACACTAAGCGATATTGCTAGCAATATCGCTATAACATCACTGATTTTGTGATGTTATAACGATATTGCTAGAGATATCGCTATGTGTGATACTTACCTCCGACCGGCTCCCCCGCTGGTTATCGCTGATTGCGCGAGAACGTCCTGGACCGTTTCTAGTCGTCAGCTTCCTGCTGGGCTTCCTGTGGCGCTGACGAGTGACGCGTGGATGCGGGCGGGAGGACGTCTTCATCGCCTCATCTAACAGGTAAGTAACGACCGCCGACCGCTGCTATGTTGCTGGTGAGATCTGCCTGTGTGGCAGCTCACTAGCGACTACTTAGCGATGCACCAGCAATCCTGACCGCGTCATATTGCTGGTCGGGATCGCTGGTGCATCGCTAAGTGTGACAGTACCTTAAAAGTATGGTCTCACACAAGAGATTCGGCCAGAACCATGCAGTAAAGCCCATGCAGTAGTGTAGATGCAAGATCCTCCAATTTAATTATCATGCCCATTTCACCATTATACATAATATATAATGTGATAAAACACTCCGGGATCGCCTTTGCTGGGGTCAAAGGTCACGTGCGTTCAGCATGAAACTCAGGCGCAGAGCTGAGATTCGGGTATAACTGACACTGGGTCAGGTTTATTAATGGTGAAAGCAATGCATAAAGAAATCAAACATAAAACAAATCCTTGCCTGTCCAGCACTAACTAAACAAAGTACAACCTAACTACCAACTGGCGGGCTTCTCCCGTCCAGCCAAACCACAGTTGCAGTGGGCACTGCTCTCACTCACGTGTGTCTCTCACACAGACAGGCTCTCTGTGTTCCCAGGCTGAGACACTCACACAACCACCTGGCATCCTTTTATATCCACCTCCCATTATTCATTAGCAAGCAGGTGCGATACTGACCAGACTAGGCCACATAGGAAAGGAATCTGGGCGAGATATACCTGCCCTCATCCACTATTCCCACATGATTCTCACAATAAGTAATATAAATGAAAACAATTTTTTTGTGTAACAAGATATAGTTGTAAAAACAGTCAAACTAAGACGCGATTCTCGTGCGAGTTTCTCGCATGTGTGACCCCGGCATCAAGTCCGGGAATGAATTGTCAGATGACCTGACTTTTTTCAAACACTTCTTAGGTCCACTATTTGGAGTTTACAGATGTGGGTATGTGGACGAAAATTTGTCTGAATAGTAGTTTGGTATATGTTCATCAAGTTCAGGAATTAATTGTGAAAGGATTAAAATGCATTTTACTGATAAAAATATTCTTTTTATTATTTGTCCAACAAAAATTATTCTCTACTGGGGCCCACTAAACAGAAAATATAAATTATTTGAAAAAAAAAGACGCTGACACACAATTTGATTTTAATTCATATCAAATTATTAATGGGAAGTTGTGTGATAGATTTCAAAATGAGGTGACGCAAAGGCCTGGTTGGGATGGGATGGGCACATTGGGCAAAAATATCAGGAATCACTCATTTTACTGTGCTTCCTACAAATCCAGCGTCTTTATTGGGGACATGGGTGGGAGTGGCAAGGACAAGGTAAATAAAATGTCACTCTGATAGTCTTTGGACATCCTCTGACTCGAACACTGCTTACTATGCCTGAGCTGAGTCAACTAGGAGATCATTTTCTCCTTGAACTGGAGAAAAGTGAGTACTCCTTGAGACTTCTTGTAGAGGTTGAAGCTGTTGTAGGTAGCAATCTGAATGAGGTAGATTGCTTGCTGTCATGAGGACCCCATCCTTCCTTTCCTTTGTTCATTTGTATTTTTGATACATACATTTTAATATGTATTGAATAAAAGAATTGATTTTATTGGATTACACGCTGGAGATTTTTTTTTTCCTCTTCAATACTTCACCACATACGGTTGAAGCACTTGGACCTCCCGAATATTTATAATTGTCTGTGATGCAAACCAGTTTTTGCTTGTCTCTGGTGGCGCCACTGTCGCTGTCTGTCAAAGTGGTGTCTACATGCAGCATAATCATCATATAGACATCCTTCTTGTCATTCCACTTCACTGCCAGAAATTGGTCAGTTGCAAGTGAGAATGATGCCCCCTTATCTAGAGGACTGAACACCCACTCATTTTTTTCTTACTGTCCCACAGGCTCCTGTATTTGCAGCATGGAGGGATTTGTATAGGGGGATACTCATTTACTATTTGTCGGTATACTTGTGGTACCTTTGATGAAGAAAGGGTTTCATTAGCTCCCAGACAATTTTACCTTGGATGCCAATTGTCTGGGGGCAGTTTGGTAGGTTAATTTGGCAGTCCCTACATATGTAAATTATAAAAGTGGATGTACATTTTGTTCAGCTTATAACCATATTTCGCGCTCTCGGAAGGAGGAATTGTCAGAAAGACAGGCAGACCTTGACACTCATCAAGGACTCGTCAACTGCCCCATTTTGCTCAGAGGTGTATGAATTTAAAAATAAATCTTTTAGTAGGAAAATTAGGGGTTTCAATTTGTTTAGGCATTCATAGTTGGGGTCAGTTCTTGGAGGGGCTTGGAAATTGTCACTAAAATGAAGAAATCTCAATAGGATGCCGCAGACAGATTTTGTTGCTCAGTATGAGTGTAGTGTGTCTTTTTTTTCAACTAATTTCATGATCAGGGTAATGCCTATTTTTTTTATTTTGGGGGCATTTGTGGGGATCCAGGAATGGGAATGGGAATGAAAGGGTGTGTGTTTTTGAGAAATGTATTGATGGGCATAAAAAACTGTTTGGTGGTCAATTAATTTTAGGACTTCTGGGGAATTGAATATTTGTAAAAAAGGAAAGGGGGTAAAATTAGTTATATCAACTTCTATACCAGAGGTTGCTAAAAGGTGGAATTCGCCTGGAAAAGGAACTGTCATAATACCACAGTGAAAGAGGGACTGTAGAACTTAGTCCTACCTATGAAGCTTCAGAAGTGATGATCGACCCCACTACCTATCCAGCTGTTGTATCTGTGATATCCTGTGGAGGAAGACTCTATGTCAGTGGCTGGAAACTGTTCTGTTTCAGGGCATGTTCTGTGACACTGCCAAAGCTACCGGAGAAAAGCTGGGTGAACGCCTGCTCTGTGGTGAATGTTCTGCAGGCCATTATTGCATTGTATTTGGGTGATCAAGGGGGTGTTCAGGAGATTGCAGAAAGATTTATAGAAAAGAAGCTAGAAATATTTTTTTCTGACAGGACAGCATTTTACTGTAGTGTATCTCTCTTCTGTCCCAGAACAGCTGCATTGAGAGAAGAGAGAGGCACAGCCCACGTGCTGCTAAATTTGTAAAATATTGGGGCTTTTGATCACTGTAATAGGGTCCATTACATTAATCAAAAGCCAGCAGCCAATGAAAAAAAACCCCAGAGGTTGCCAGGTGCAGGTAAACAGATCTTGGTGGGCGCACTGCACATTGAGGTGATAAAACAAATCCTAAACTACCGAAGGACCCATAGACAGGAAAGACCAAACAGGATATATTGTACAAAATTTTATTAGTGTCTTAGGTGGTAATACAATAAAAACCAATTTAAAACAATGTGCACAAATGGGACAAAAAATGATATATAATATAATTGGGTTTATAATATCATCATTTTTTGTCCCATTTGTGCACATTGTTTTAAATTGGTTTATATTGTATTACCACCTATGACATTAATAAAATTTTGAACAATATATCCTGTTTGGTCTTTCCTGTCTATGGGCCTTCGGTGGTTTAGGATTTGTTTTTTCGTAATCAGTGGGTAAACCACTCTTTGTCACTGAACACTGGTGGAAGTATGAATTTAATAATCTATTATTATTAAAACATTTTTAGATAGATATAGAGATATTACATATTATATATTATATCCGGTGTTCGTGTATCTCTTTCACATTGAGGTGATAGCGGATTCTGTACAAAGGTACCGTAGTGGGCTCAGGGACATCATTTCTCTGTCCTCTGACATGTTAGATCATGTCAGAGGAGAGAGAAATGATTTTTTTAACCAAATCACTGTGGTTTTTTTTGTGCAATCGCCATTATTCATTTATTCATTGAATACAAGCTATCACTTTATCAGGGACCAGAAAAAATGGCCCTGATCATGTTCTTCAAGGTCTCATCTACCCTGGTGGCTGAAATTCCAAAACGTTTATGACTCTGATGGGTGCTACACCCTTATTCCTTATCGCCATTTTATAACCGTGATGACGGAATAAGGCCACTTAGTGACCAATTATTTTAATGCGTATCAGCGTTCATTAAGGGGCTAAAGAATGTTCAGCTATACAGTAAAAAAAAAAACGTATTTTGCGGACTATTAGACACACCAGAACATAATATGCACCTCAAATTTTGTTGAGAAATATAGGAAAAATATTTTTTAATAAAATGGTGTTGCATCTTATAGTCCCCTTTTATGTCAGGTTACTGGGGATGAGATGGCTGTGGTGGAATGGAGTTCCAGGAGGGTTGCTGCTGCAGGAAGCTTGCGGCGGCAACAAAAGTGGGGCAATGTTACCGGCCCAAGGCTTAGTGGAAAGGGAGTTCAGCAGTGTGCTCCAGGCTTTCAGAACATTTCTATGGAGTCCCCATCCTTTTCACTGAGGTGGACTCTGAGAAAATGGCCGCCAGAGGCGGAGCTACGCAGATTGAGATAATTTTTTTCTCTACAGGCTTTTATGACTAAACTGAAAAAAACTGATAGTAAGTGCTCAATCCCTCCACTTCTGCACTAAAAAAACATTTCAAAAGCATGGAGTGAAATCCCCACCTAAAAGGCATTCAAAAAATGGAAAACATTAAAAAAGCAACAAAAATGCAATAATAAATTGTAGATTTGGTGCAGACACCTACGAAGAAGTGCAGCATTTCTGAACAAGGGAACATGACCTTACAGGGTTTTTTTTTACAGGAAATGTTTATATTTATACATATTTAAAATGCATTTGTTTGTACCATTTTTAGGCTATATTCCCATAGTGAGATTTTAGTGCGTTTTTAAGTTTGCAAATTTTTTGGCTGCATTTCTGAAACTATTAAATAAATTAGGAACTCTCATTTTTCATACATGCATATTAATGAGAGAAATTCTTTAATGAACAATAATAATACCAGTATTACTATAATATTATGGATTAGTGATAGCAAGAACTGGAAAATTCCTAGCCATATAATTACTATTTGCATATTTTGCATCATTTGTGCAGTGCTCTTAAAAAGAGTCTGCTTTTCTTTTGGTTTAAAATGTGGACAATCAAGCTTATTTTACATGTAATATAAGCAATAACCTCTACGCTAGATAAAACGCTGGTCTTTTCCAGACTCTTACACAAATCATGCATAGGTGAAAGCTTCCGCCGCAAGACATGGACACATGAAAGGAGATGAGCATCTGCATTCAAATCAGACAGCAAGACCATTCTTAGCATGTCCCTCAAGGCACAGATAGAATTTGCGCTGCCTGCCTCCTAAAGCCTCAGTGACAGCCCACCCCTGATGCTGTGCTAAGTGCTGGGGAGGGGTCTTCTGCACATAGTCTGACAGTGATCAGCTGGGAGCTTCAGGATGTGTGCTGATCAGGCCTTGTGAGATCCTTCCGTTCACACTGGAGGACAGCATCTTACCGAAGAAGTGGCAATGTGCCCGGATCACAGAAATCTTTACAAGGTAAAGAGAGATTTCTAAGAGGGCAGCATGAACCGTAGAGGATCAGAAATACAAACGTGTGGTGGTTAGCCATAGATTGTTCTACTATTCTTTGGTTACAGTATTATTCTGGCCGGTGTTTGTCAGTATTAGATCAGTTTCTTACATGCATGCCATCTGCTCTTTTTGTGTTATGCAAGAACATAAAACTTGATGTTACCATTTTTATTAGATTTTTTATTTTTTTACTACTTTTATGATCACTTGTTTCTTAGGCTGAGAATCTAAGTTCAATAAATTAAATATCAGGGGTCCTTGTGTTATGGGCATAACATGCACAACAAGATATGGTCATGCAATGATGACCCAACCTTAGGGCTCATTATAATAATAATCTTTATTTATATAGCGCCAACATATTCCGCAGCACTTTACAATTCAACAGTTCTTGTACAACAGTCATCAGTAAAAAAAAAGTTAAAGATAATACAATAATTAATGCAAAGATAATGATGACACTGCCCATAAGAGCTTACAATTTACAATGAAGAGAGGGAGACATAAAGTACAGGTGCTTATTTACAATGATGGTCCAGTCACCTTGAGTTTTGAATAAAGCATAAAATAATTTTTACCTATTGTTGGACGATGTACCGCTGATTTCCTTTTTATCCTTGAACATCCCTATAGACTATATTGAGTATGTGAAAAACAGCAATAACACTTTTACGTGATAAAAGAATGAGCCCTTAGCCCAGTTTTACTGAAACATGTGGATGCATTTCAGCGCAAGTATAAAAACCACAAGTTCTAGTCTGAATATCGGTCTAATAAAACCTGGTATTAAAAGAACCATAGATCCCATAATAAAGACATCTATATTATGTTCATGTGAAATGAAACTTAGGGGGCAATCACACACCTGTCGTATTCATACATTATTTAGCCACCATTCACGTAGTATAATGAGTTGTTATGAAATCCCATTTACACTGCAAATAAATAATTGCAAAACTTTTGGAAAGTGAGATCATGTCCTATTTGTGTTTTTTTTAATTTTGCCACTGACAATGGACACAATAAATATTACATTACTCACAGATTGTGAGCAGGGCCCTCCCTTCGCTTGTTTGAAATTATGAATTGTGTGTTACTATGTAATGTCTGATATCGTTCTCTGTGAACTGTAATGTGCTGGAGCTATAGAAATGAAAAATATTACTGTTATACTGTATTTTTTTGTAGCATCACAGAATGGTTTTCATAGCAACTGTTCTAGACTGTTCTAGGAACATTGTCTTGTAGAAGTTGTTTTTAATCAAAAGTGTGATAAATATCTCATGTATCTACCTAGGGCTTTTTTTGCAGTGAGGATTTATTCACACATTGTGGTCATGTAATGGTTGTTGGTGAAATTGTGAAATTGTAAAAATTGAAGCAAAAAAGGCAACATGACCACAAAATGTCATTAAGCCATGTCACATATGGCTTTGTTAGATAGTTTCATAGTTTTTAAGGCTGAAGATAGACTTAGGTACATCGGGTTCAACTTATAACCTGACATGTTGATCCAGAGGAAGGCAAAGACCACATGGGGCAGACATTAATAGCTCCATGTTATGGGAAAGATTCATCCCTGACTCCACATACTGCAATCAGACTAGTTGCATAATAGTCAATAGCAAATTAATGAAAAGCTTTTATACACAGAATTTTTATTGTCACCCTTTTTGTGTCAATTTTCAGAAAACTTTTTGGATATAAGCTATGGTAAGTGTAACAAAATAAATTGACTTCTGCATAGCCTCCCTGAGTACAAATCCTGCTTTTTAACATTGCCCTTGTCTAAGTTGTTATTTTGCCACACTAGTATCAATAAACTAGAAGGGAAAGCTTACACTAAAGAAGATAGAGATAGAATTCAGAAGGATCATGATAAGCTTGAACCATGGGCAGCGGTGAATTGAATGGTATTTAATGGAAATAAATGAGAGATTCTACATCTAGGAAAAAAATATTAAAATGACATCTACAGAGTGGGAGTACTAGAACTAAGCAACAGAACATGTGAAAAAGACTTGGGTATACTAATAGATCACAGACTTTAAATGAGTCAACATTGTGATGCAGCAGCAAAAAAGGCAAACACAGTTCTGAAATTTGTTAAGAGCAACATAAAGTCTAGATCACATGAAGTAATTCTCCCCCTCTACTCCTCCTTGTCACACCTTATCTGGAATACTGTGTCCAGTTCTGTACGCCCCATTTAAAAAAAAAAACATTAAAAAACTGGAGCAAGTTCAGAGAACTGCTACTAGGATGGTTAGGGGACTGCAAAATATATCCTATGAGGAATCGTTAAAGTATCTGAGAATGTTTAGCTTGCAAAAATAAAGACTAAGAAGAGACTTAAAGGGAATCTGTTACTCTCTTGATGTTATTGATTTCTTCCAGGCTCCAGGACTGTGCTACCACGCAGTGACTCACTGCGCCTGCGCAGAAAATCAATACAGACATAGGAGGGAGGACAGGGTCCGCGTAACTACGCGTATGCATAGTGCATGTGCAGGAATACAGCGCCGAACAGGTCAGTGTAACGCTGATGGAGGGAGGGCACCATTATAGTCAGGAGGTAGTGATTTTTTCCAGGCACCACAGGTCCCTGAGCCTGGAAAAAAATCATTAACATATGACATTATGAATGAATTTCTCAAGATCTCCACCACAGCTATGAGGCATATGGGTAAGACTAGTTTAACCATTCTATTACCTGTATGTCCATAGTAATAGATCAAAATCGTCCAGGGGTTGACAGATTCCCTTTAATAGCTGTCTACAAATATCTGAAGATCTGTCTCAGTGTAGATGGATCATCCTTATTATCATTTGCCCAAGGACACATGAGAAGTAATGGAATGAAAGTGAAAGTGAGAAGAAAGTGAGAAGATATTATAAAAACACTTTTTGACAGTGAGGGTGATCAATGAGAGGAAGAGGCTGCCTCGAGAGGTGGTGAGTTCTCCTTCAATGTAAGTCTTCAAACAGAGGCTGGACAGACATTTGTGGCAGATGGTTTAAGGAGTCCTATATTGAGCAGGGGGATGGACACGATGACCCTAGAGGTCTCATCTATCTTTAACATTCTATGATTCTATGATTGTATGAACTCAGTGGCACTGCCTGGGTAGCTGTTGAGCTCCCTGATTGGCTGCAGCACTGTACTATTGCTGTGACATAAGCAGTGTAGACAAGCAACTGAAGTTTGAGTACTGACATAGAGCTGGTGCTGGACCCTGGGGAGGATAAGTACTGGTCACTTTGTTTTTGTACATTGTGCAGCTAAGAGCACACATTTTTCTGAAGGGGGACAACCACTTTAAAAACACTGAACAAAAGTGTGTGTGTGTGGTGTGAGTGTGCGTCTGTGTGTGTTTTTACATCTGTGTGTAGGAGCTCTAAAATCAGGTCTTTTAAACCTACAATTAGATTTAGCATACTTCATAAAACTTCCAATGTTGCAGAACATCTAATAACCCATCATCTCTTCATTCACATTTGTTCTGAATATTACTGTTTTTATAACTCTACATTTTTCGCTGACTATGCTAGAAACAAGGCTTGAGTTACTGTGCCGCTCAGGTTGTGCATTTCCGTTGTAGAGATGGGCTGCAGGTGTTGTCAGCACACTATTAGCTCAGCTAATGAGCCTCAGCCTGTGAGTACTAGTGACGGAGACACCATTCCACTCTTCACATATTACTTCATCATTTTTTTCTTATCATTTTTAGACTGCACTCTGTAGTCTAATACCGAATACTTTTCTTTGCCTCCATTTTTATAAATCTTTTTTTCATTTAAGTGAGATTGCAGAAGTTTCTGAATTTGATTCATTCAGGAGGATAAAGTTTTATTTCTGAACTCATTAGTTTCTGATTGGTTTTCCGCTTGCATGATCTTTTTCTATTATGGCCATAATATTATTGTCTTATGTAGCTGTCAATATCCTGACAGATCAATAGCCAATGGATACTGCTGTAGTAAAAGGACATAATGAAGCCCAAGAGACAGATTTATAGTATGTAGTTAAAGCAGCTGTTGTTTGCTTATGACTTTTTTTTGTTTATCGGGGGCATGAACCTATCATTCTGTTTTAAGTGTGCTAAAGGGGTTGTCCCATCTGTGACATTTATAGCATATTGATTTCTCTCTCAGCCAATTTTGCACATTGGGAAAACTCCTTTTGAAGAGGGATTTGTATTTTGATAATGGCCTACAGCTTTCATCCTCCCTTTCCCCAATGGATTCATAAAACAAAGTGTATGCAGTGTCGGTGTTGCATTCTATTCACTGTTTTTCGCTGCCCAGGTCACCATTTGTACAAGAAAAAGTGAGGCTCCCCTTAAGGTGATTTAATTTATGCAGTAATTTCATGCCAAAAACAAATTCAATTAAAATGCTGCATGTCTTCCACGTGGTTTTCAAAACAGATTTGCTACAGAATTGCTAAAGATTTCGCCCCTTTCAATGCAAGGGGTTAAATCTACAGCAGTTGTTCAGATAATCAACATCTAAAGGCTCTTCAAAATTTCAAAGCAAAATTGTTTTTGGCATAGAAAAATGACCTGTGTGAATCAACAAATCTACCTATGTTCACATCTCCACCTTGACCTGTTCCAGTAATGTCTACTTCTTTGCCAGGCACCACCGTATTCATGATGGTGGCCACCCAAGTGACAGAGGATATGTCATGGACAATAGCTCTGATCAGTGCAGGCACTGACTAGTTAGAGATGCTGGTGAGGCTGGGACTTGTGGTGCTGCTTGATCAGGCAGAAAGGGTGTTTACTTTCCTGAAAATCAGCCAGATGAATTATCTCCTACTATGGTGAATAGTGCAGCACCACACCTTACTTAAACTCCTTGAGCTGCCAGTTATAAGTACAAGACCCTGATTGTTTCTCCTATCGATATATTGGCCCCTGCTTACTTAATTCCCATTGCTCACCTTGCATTGCCTTAATCTATTGCCTGTCTGACAGCTTTGCCTCTGACTGTATATGCCTGATTTTAACCTTGGCTACCTCAGTGATCTTGTCCATGTCTCTTGATTTTACTTTGCACTTGCCTTTTTGGTTTGGTTTTGACCTAGCCAGTTGACTTTCCTCGCCAGCTCACTTCACAGGATGGAAGCTACTCCATAGATGTAATCCTGGGTACCATGTAGTAAGTCCAGATACCTGTATAGTGCTTAAAGGATGAGGACCAAGGATCCTCTGAGAACTATTAGGTGGAGTGGCTTGCGCAAAGTTTGTCTGTAGGAGCCAAATTTCCGTGGACAGTTCACCCTTACACCTATTTAACAGAGCTATGACTCTTACAAAGTATCCTGATGAATTACACTTTTTATGGGATTTATTATTTTCTCATCACGGTTCTCAAGATTGTGGAAACCCCAACAAATAAGCAAATAACAGAAATCTGACACAGGCAAAAATGGTGGAAATTAATGTTATTTCTCGCTTATGACTAATAAATGAGATTTTGCTCCATCCATATGTCTCTGTTAGATTACTGAAAACAAAGTTGAAAGATAAAACACAAAAATTAATATATTTTTGCTGATATGATTAATCTACATAAGACCAATACGCATTAAACAGAATTCTGGTGTTGGCTGCAAATCTAAAGAATCAAGTTAAAATCGACAAAGCTAATTAAAAGCTAACTACATCCTAGAGCCAAGACACTGCCTTTTGTACTTCAGAAGTGACTTAGTTAATTAAATACGAACTCCCGTGCAAATAACTATAAATGCATTTAGTCATACATTTTTATTAATTGCTACATAGGTTGAAAAAAGACACAGGTTTGCCAAGTTCAACCTTTCTCTATTAATTATACATTATCTATCGTTTGATTATTTATAACACAAAATGCCTTTTATGAAAAAGGGGTACAGCTCCTTTTTAAATGCTGGTATTAGTTCTCCTTTTACTTTTTCTTATAATAGCACATTCCATAATCAGACTCCTCTTAATGTAAAGATCCCCTTCCTATTTAGATGTCAGAATCACTTTTCCTCCACACATAACGAATGTCCCCTAGTCATCTTCAAGGTCCTTATTCATTCATAAGACATTATAAAGAACGAAGGACAAATACAGGGTAGTCCATTTATATGGATACACCTAAATAAAATGGGAATGGTTGGTGACCCAGATCGGCATGCTGAATTTGCAGAATGGGCAAAGCAAAAATTGGAACAGGACCCTCAGTTTACACTGAACATTATGTTCAGTGATGAGGCAGACTTTTTTGGGTGGGCCATTTATATGGATCCACCTAAATAAAATGGAAATGGTGACAGTTTTCTTGCGTAGGGTGTCTTGCATTGAAATCTGCTGCAATGACCCAGGTACTGCATTCACCAGACATCAACACAATGTCTATCCGCTCCTCACGTGTTAACCTCTGCGACACGTCAATGGCTGTAAAAAAAGAGAAACTTGTAAATAACTAATGAAAGAATAAAGGTACATTAAAACCAAGCTCACCATTGTTTTTCTTGTGAAATTCTCAATAACTTTGATGTGTCACATGACCCTCTTCCCATTGAAAAAAATAAAGTTGGATCCAAAATGGCGGACTTCTAAATGGCCACCATGGTCACCGCCCATCTTGAAAAGTTTCCCCTCTTCCCATATACTAATATGCCTCAAACATGAAGTTGATGTCACCAACCATTCCCATTTTATTTAGGTGTATTCATATAAATGTCCCACTCTGTACATTACATGCTGAATAAATGCTATTCCAGCATCTAAAAAGGGCTCTTTACAGTTAGAGCAATCAGATTGTGGACCTTCATAAGAGGTAGTAATGTTGTATATCATATCAGCATTTATAATAGGGCTAGATAATT
The DNA here is from genome assembly GCF_039654945.1 of Dendrobates tinctorius. Classification (NCBI taxonomy): domain Eukaryota; kingdom Metazoa; phylum Chordata; class Amphibia; order Anura; family Dendrobatidae; genus Dendrobates; species Dendrobates tinctorius. The sequence continues at coordinate 999,396 of NW_027361699.1, read as the reverse complement.
TTCTCATGTCAAATGGCATTGTGGGTTATCAATAATTCAGTGATTGAGAATGGTGAAGAAAGGATGAACTTGATGGCACTGAGTCTTTTTACACCCATATAATAATGTATTGTTAACCATTTATAAATCACTGGTGAGGCCGCATCTAGAATATTGGATCCATTTTTGGGTCCCACATTTTAAAAAGGATCATCAGAAGTTAGAGTCAGTTCAAAGGTGGGCAATAAGTTTATTACAAGGGATGGAATGTCTCTCATATGAGATAAGTTGGATATGTTTGGCTTGTTTAGCTTAGAAAAAAGACTCCTCAGAGAAGATCTCATTTACATGTATAAATATATGTGTGGCCAGTACAAGGGACTGGCACATGACTTATTCCTTCCAAGGACCATACTAAGAACCAGGGGCTCTCATTACGGGTGGAAGAAAGGCGATTCCAGCAACTAAATAGGAAAGGGTTTTTTACAGTTAGAGCAGTCAGACTGTGGAATGCCGACCACAAGAGGTAGTAATGGCAGACACTATGACAGCTTTGAAAAAAGGGCTGGATGATTTCCTCAGTGCACATAATATTGTAGGTTATAGTTAATTTAGTGACAAATTGTAAAATTGGTGGAGAAAGGTTGAACTTGATGAACCTTGGTCTTACAATCTATGTAACTGTGTAACTATTAATAAAAATGCATATGTGTATATCTAATTGTTTATTTTGTGAGTGGGAGTTGACAAACAATTAAATAATTTCTGACATACAAAAGGTAGTGTCTTGGATCTTGGATGTATTCATCATTTAATTAGCTTTCTTGCCTTTAACTGGCTACTTTAGCTTTGCAGCCAACACCAGAAATCTGTTCAATGCACGTTTGTCTCATGCAGATTAATCATACCAGCAAAAAGATATTAATGTTTGTGTTTTATCCTCCAACTCTGTTTTCGGTAATCTAACAGAGAAATATGAATGCAGGGAAATCTAATTTATTTGCCTTGGCTAATGTGTTTACATTAATGGGATAAATTGCAGTGGCTATTTCTTGCATCTGTCTGTTCCGAGTTCAGTCTCCAGCACAAAATACTTCAGGGACATGAAAATGTATATCAACCAGGGTGATACTGCTAGTATATTGTCATGATTGTGGCACTTTCATCAATACTGATGTTTTCCTTTAATTTCAGTTGCATACATGACATTTTAGGATTGTAGTTAATTGTGAGAACTATTAGTTTGACCTAGTGGAGACAGTAAATTCAATATGCCGTTCAGGGCATGAGGGTGCTTAGCTGTTACCTTATACCGACATTAGTTGTAATTCTTAGTATCCTGATCTACTGCTGTTCCTCAGGTAAAGGGGACACTTGGATGTGCAGAAAATGCACTGTGTATATATTCATTGATTTTTCTCTTGGGCTGATTTGTGCTGGAGTATGCTTTATCTATTTTGGTGGTTTTGTATTTTGTTCTCGGGCTTTGCACCATGAGTGGCTCTCATATGGCCATATGAAACCCTTTGAGAAGCTATTAATAATCGCTAACATAAGGGTAGTAAGGGACTTTCCTGAGCAAAGATTCTTTCTACTAACAATGAGCTTAGCAGTACATGGGGACAACATAATTAAACATTTTATGAAGAAAACACCACACTTGTATATTAATAATAATAATAATAATAATAATAATAATAATTTTATTTCTATAGTGCCAACATATTCCGCAGCACTTTACATTATAGAGGGGACTTGTACAGACAATAGACATTACAGCATAACAATAAACACATAGATCAAAACAGATACCAAGAGGAATGAGGCACTGCTCGCAAGCTTACAATCTATAAGGGAAAAGGGAAGACACGAAAGGTGGATGGTAACAATTGCTTATATTGTTTTTATGGTTTGGACCTTCCCTAGTGTAAGAATCGGGTGTTCCTGTTGCTGCATGAACCAGTTAACAGTCTAAATATGTAACAGTACAGACACAAAGGGCTATTAAATGCAAAAAGCATGTGAGAACATAATGCGAGGAACCTGGTTATGGTAAAAAATTTAGAAATGAGCCACACAGGGATATTTACGTTAATGCGTTGAAGTGATAGGCCAGTCTGAACAAATGAGTTTTTAAGGCACGCTTAAAACTGTGGGGTTTGGGGATTAATTGTACTTGCCTGGGTAGTGCATTCCAAAGAATTGGCATGGCTCGTGAAAAGTCTTGGAGACGGGAGTGGGAGGTTCTGATTAATGAGGATGTTAACTTCAGGTCATTAACAGAACAGAGGGCACGGGTAGGGTGGTAGGCTGAGATGAGGGAGGAGATGTAGGGTGGTGCTGAGCCATGGAGGGCTTTGTGGGTGAGGGTAATAACTTTATACTGAATTCTGGAGTGGATGGGTAGCCATTGTAAGGACTGGCACAAGGTAAAGGCATCGGTATAACGATTGGTAAGGAATATGATCCTAGCTTCTGCATTCAGGACGGATTGGAGAGGGGAGAGTTTGTTAAAAGGGAGACCGATTAGTAGAGAGTTACAATAGTCCAGATGAGAATGAATAAGAGAAACAGTAAGAGTTTTTGCAGAGTCAAAAGTAAGAAAGGGTCGAATTCTAGAAATGTTTTTGAGGTGCAGATAACAAGAGTAAGCCAATGATCGGATATGGGGGGTGAATGAAAGCTCTGAATCAAGTATGACCCCAAAACAGCGGGCATATTGCTGGGCAGTAATGGTGGAACCACACACAGAAATGGAAATGTCGGGCATAGGTAGGTTAATAGAGGGAGGAAACATAAGGAGTTCAGTTTTTGACAGGTTCAGTTTCAGATAGGGAGCACATGATGTGAGAGACAGCAGTAAGACAATCACTGGTGTTTTCCAAAAAGGCAGGCGTGATATCAGGAGAAGAAGTGTATAATTGGGTGTCAACGGCATAGAGATGGTACTGGAACCCAAATCTACTGATTGCTTGACCAATAGGGGCAGAATACAAAGAGAAGAGGAGGGGGCTTAGAACCGATCCTTGAGGAACCCCAACAGTAAGGGGAAGATGAGAGGAGGAGGAGCCAGCAAAAGATACAGTAAAGGAGCGGTCAGAGAGATAGGAGGAGAACCAAGAGAGAATGATGTCCTTGAGGCCAATGGAACGGAGCATAGTGAGGAGGAGCTGATGATCCACAGTGTCAAAAGCTGCAGAGAGATCCAAGAGAATTAGCATTAAGTAGTGACCATTAGCTTTAGCTGCTATTAGATCATTAGAGACTTTAGTGCGGGCAGTTTCAGTAGAGTGTAAAGAGCGGAAACCAGATTGGAGAGGGTCGAGGAGAGAGTTATCTAAGAGATAGCGGATAAGACGGGTGTGGTCCAGGCGTTCCAGGAGTTAAAGATGAAGGGAAGATTAGAGACAGGTCTATAGTTTGCGGCACAGTTTTGGTCAAGGGATGGTTTTTTAAGTCATGGCTGTATGATGGCATGCTTAAATGAGGAAGGAAAGATACCAGAAGAGAGTGAGAGGTTGAATATTTTTTTTAGGTGAGTGGTGACAGCAGGGGAAAGGGACTGGAGGAGATGTGATGGGATGTGGTCACTGGTGCAAGTGGTAGGGCGAGAAGATGCAAGGAGTCTGATTACTTCATCTTCTGTGACTGGTTCAAAATCAGAGAGTGAGCTAGATGCAGTGGGGAGGAGCTGATGGGGGAGGGAGGACAGTGCATGGTATGAGGTGATTGGGAGATAATTTCCTGTCGGATATGGTCAATTTTTTCTTTGAAATAATTAGCCAGATCATTAGCATGGAGATCCGTGGTTGGGGCCTGCACTCCTGGGGTAAATAAGGAATGAAAAGTGTCATAGAGACGTTTCGGGTTATTGGATAGTGAGGTGATGAGGGAGTTGAAATAGCTTTGTTTTGAGAGGTGAAGGGCAGTGTTGTATGTATATTCCTTGTAGAATGTAATGAATTGGATTGCAGGAGACCACCCCAGGCTAAAAGCTTGCAATGGAGGATATGGCTGCCATTACAGAGGTGTATTACCAATTCTTCCTGCTCAAATGCATATAAGAACTTCCAATTTACAATTTTTTAATTGGCCATTTAAGACTCTGTTTACTTCTCTTTTGGTGTCTTCAATCATCAAACGCAATGGATAAAATGTCACAACAAGCTGCACTATGATTTTTTTTTTTTAAGAAGGATGGAGTGTTACGGCGGCGGAACACGCTTAAAAAAATATAAATAAGCGTGTTCACCGCCCGGTGTCCACCGTGCGGCAGATGGAAAGACCGCTGCTAACAGAGGCAGAGCACTACGGCGGTAGTGTGCACTGGGTATAACTGCACCCAGTATGCACTGAGGCAAGCTCTGTTCACACACAGAGCTACAGGCACAGAGTATACAATAGCGCTGAGTCTGTTCTATGTCACAGACTGACAGCAACACAGATACGGTATTTAAGGTCACAGGGGTAGCCTTAAACCGCAGGACTACTCCGTCTAGACCTACCGTAACAAAAGATGCGGAACGTCGCAACTGCGAACGTCCGACAGACTGCAACCGCAGCGCGGTGTGCACGGAGCCAAAGAGGAGACACCGCAAACTCGCTGGCACGATGCAGGACGCTAGTTGCTGGAAAAGTATAGCTGGAGCGCGCTGACGCTAGCGCTGCTACTGGTGGCTGCCCAATCACTCACACAATCGTAACATCAGAGGAAAGGGGTTTCATAATAAGCCAGTCTCCAGTCCAAGCATCCATCACCATACATACAGCAGCAGTATGAAAATACTAGCGCATGGCATAGCGGTCATGCGCACTTTTTATAGCGTACGGGACCTGCCGGAAATCTCCAGAGCCCTGAGCATAACCAATCAAATCAGGAGCAGGACCTGAGCACCTGACTCCTGAACTCCAATGAGAGCTAGTCCCGTGAGCATGCTCAGAAGCTGGGACAAAGGACTTAGCCTCTGGAGACAAATATGTGAATCTGGATTCCCGCATAGGCATTATAGAACCCAGATTCCTAGCATGGAGACCATGATAGAAACCCAACATATATTACTGTTGTCAATGACGTCTGACATAGGATGGATCCTGTACTCTCCTGTGTGCTCCTTACTAATCCAATTTCTCTGAATTGATGACTCACAGATGTGCTGGAAACCATTTGACAGATGAATGTGTAAAATATCAAAGGCTTCCAGCATAGGTGTGCTCAGTTTGGCACCATACACCAAAGATATTTGACATCTCATTAATCTAACCTATGTGTAGCATATGCTCTGTTTTTCCGTGCACTATACTTTATATTCCTGTACACTAGTCTAATTGAAGGATTATATATTCTGCCGTCTACATCAACAAAATTGTATGTGTGTTTTTAAATTATTGATCTGTTAACTTGTTTACAACAGGAATCAACAGTCCTGCACTCCTTCATGCCTGCAATAACTAGGCACATCAAAGCAGACACAAGCAGGGCTGAGATTTGTTTGACATTGACAGATCAATGATGCAAAACTACAAATGCTGTGTGAGGATTATCTTCTGCCATATGCATCAACATAGCAGCATTTTTTAATCACTGTTCTTGTCAGCAGCAGGCTTCAAACACAGCTCAGGCTTGCTTGTGTCAACTCTGCAGTTCTCATTTTTTTAGATGCAAAGCAGAGCAGAGTGTAGGACTGTTGACCTCTGCTGAAAACCAACTAACAGGTAAATGATATAAAACACAGACAGCTATGATGATGTAGATGGCAGAATATATTTGGTTAATTAGGCTGACAGACAGCTCATATCTATTTCTATAAGTGCCTTGTAATGTTTTAATTTCCTGTTCTGTCCAGATGTCTCCCTATCCCAGAAATCCAAGTGGAGGAAGTTCACCAACTGCCATATTGGGACACCCAAGTGATGGGTGTCTCAATATGGAAACTGCTGCTGGTACCAACCTATTGCGCGGTACGACCAGCGGAACATCATCATACCTCACACACTTACACACACTCACGCAGCCTCTTGCATGATGCCACAAGTGGAACACCGTCACACTGTGCCTGAGCAAACTCTGCGCAGGTGCAGTGAATCATTCGGCTGATCCCGGCGGCAGATGCGCGATTTGTCTACAGGCAGAGGAAGCCGATCACATTAAAGGGGTTTTCCCACAAATGAAAGTTCATTCTAAAAATTATCTGTGTCTGACCGTGTACAGAGCATACCACATTTCCTGGGCAGGGGAGGAAGCAAAAGACAATACTGACATTACAGCAGGGGATCACAGAGGATTCACTTTGTGAGGTAAAATATTTCACTGACTGTTTTTAAGCAATATTTTACCTCACAAAATGTATCCTCTGCGATCTCCTGCTGTGATGTCAGAATTGTCTTTTGCTTCCTCCCCTGCCCAAGAGCTGTGGTATGTTCTGTACATGGTCAGATTCCTCCTGACATGCTGTGCACTGACTATTTAGTGATGGGGTACACACAAGAGATGACATGAGAGAAGACAGCAGATGGGGAGAGACAAAGCGTACATGGGGAGGCAGACAGAGCACAAGGGAGAGACAGCTCAAACGGGACAGCACAAGAGGGGAGAAATCAGCACAGGAAGAAGAGAGACAGCAGACAAGGGGGATATCAGATGGGGTAGACAGGTCAAAGAAGAGAGCACAGACAGGAGAAGTCAGCACATGGGGAAGAAATAGTGGATAGGTGGGTGAGCACATGGGGGGAGAGATTCTCAACGCTGCAAAGCCTACTTCCATCATGATATTACCGCCCACCCGATGCGATAGCATTGACCCTCCATCTAGTAGAACCATAAAAAGCATAGAAGAATAATGTATTCTAAAAGTAAAATACATTCTATGGTGATGACATAGCAGACCTATGCTAAAGATAGCTGAGAGAGACTGAAATCATTGTGGCGCATGCTCCTGCGGTTGAACTACAACGGGATCTATCTAATGTCAACTAGAGGTTAAATGTAGTCTGATAGGGCATCATTCAGGTGTTGATATGTGTAAAATGGGGGAGATAAAGCAAAAAGTCATAATAGCAGAAATGAATAACTATACGTATATGCACATTATTATAAAATCAAATTGTGATTTTGGGAATAGCCCTTCAAGTTATTCTAGTCCTCTTGAGTGAGATAACCTTCTGTGACAAGTAATCAAAATGGTGCTTTATATGTCAAGTAAAAGTAGCCTTGTGTTATAATGTCATAGTTTGAAGGACAAAAGTTTTAAAGGGGTTGTCCAGTCTAAATCCCTAAGTCTGTGACTGACTTATGAATCCGACCAGCATACTCACTATGTGCTTTTAGAATTTGCCGGTTTCGGACCAATACAAGTGTAAGGAAGCGAGGCTGCACCCACCGGCCAGGAGTATGTATAATTCATACATACCCTCCGGTCTCTGATCAGAAACCGGCAAATCCCAGCAGCACACAGGTCGTACACAGGAGGTATTCATAAGTCTGCTGCCACACAGAGTGACTGCAATATTAGCAATTTGGGCAGGACAACCCCTTTAACCTGATAATATTGATCTAATATTTTGGGACCTGCCAGTTTTTCACTAACTGCAGATTTCCAAGGAAACAAGGGCTGGCAATAAGTTTCATCATACTGATCTTATGTTCTGCAGTGGTTTAGCCTGATGATAGAGATGTCTTAAAGCTACTGATCCCCTCCTTACCACTGAATAGCATTGTGTTTATGGAACATTAGATGAGACATATGTTAGCCAACCACTGCATATGCCTTTTTTCAATATGATTACGCCTCTTATTATATTTCAGCTGCATAGATTGGACAATAGTTTTTTAGTTGTTTACATGCACTATTTCCATAAGTAGCTATGCCTCCTAGATTTGTGCATTGGAGCCATCTTAAAATAACACTTTAATGCAAGTTTGAGGACTGCTATGTGAATTTCACTAAACTGCATTGAACCACTTAGCAAAATTTCCAATCTTTAAGTGACATGGTATGTTTCTTAGCGTTTCCCTGTACAGAAGCTGCCACTATATTTGCCTGGCACGATAGGGCTACCACCCTTGATAATTTGATCACCGTATAAAGTTAATTAAACCAATTTGGGCCATGGTCTCAGGGGATGCGAACAATTATGCATCAATTACAGTCAATTTCATTGATATACACGAGGTAGTAATTGGCTCCTGTATTCATTATGAGAGTCATTGGGGATATAGATATTTGACATCAGCTTCTGATATTTCCATAAATGATACAATAGTAGGTGTTGTTTATTTAATTTCTGATGAATTATGCCCTATTCATTGCCTTAGTACTCTACAGACTGTTTCTAGCGTTACTATAACTCCAAAAAAAAAAGAAAAAATCATTACCGGTACTGTGTCATTGTCAATTGCACTACAAGAAAAGTAATTTTTTCCTTTCGTACCCTTTCTTTAATATTACATCTTTGAACAGTTGTGTAAAATGTTATAAGTTGGTTTGTAGGTTTAGAACATAATATTCCTTGACAGACAATTTTACTGCTTCCATCTGGCAGTTTTATTGACACACAGTGACAGAATGAAATTCTAAAAATGATACATTGGATTACAATGTGTGACAAATCCTTTGGCTGATCTGAATCTCGAAATCCAGCAATTTCTCTTCACCTGTCTTTCAGGCAAGATATTAAGTCTCATTGATTTGAATAGAGGAGTTTTCTTCACCAACAATTTCCATCAATGTTTTAAGGGATAAATGGGCGAAAACAATAGTTTTTTAGGGTCTAATCTTTTATCCTTACAAAGATTTCCTTAGGTTCCTATAAGTGGTTTTATTATATAGCTGTTTATTACAGATTTACCTACTCTTGCCTATAGCATATAACTAATATATCCCAGCTAATATGCAGATTTTTTCCATGCGTCTAAACTCTTATTAAGCATATTAGTTGTTGTAAATCTTTAGTTAAGAAATTAAACTAGGAAATCTAAGCTCAAACTACCATTTTGCCTTGCTGTAGGTTGTGGAAGCTTTGCCAGAGAGTCTTGCTAATTTAGTTACAATTTTCCTTCAATGTATTTGTTGTTGGGACTACACAAGGCTACTTTCACACATCACATTTTTTCCAACAGGTAGGCTCCGGCTATTTGTTAAAATACCGGATCCGGCGAAAGCTGCTGCCGGATTCCGTTTTCTCGCAATGAATTGCATTAGCGCCGGATCGTGTCGCATGGCTTTCCTTTTCTTCCTGTTTTCGCCGGATCCAGCTTAATGTTTCATTTCGGCTTCTGGAAAAAATGTCTCTAGTAACTTTTTTGTCTGCGGCGAAAAACCGGACAGCGCCAGATCCGGTGCTTCTGATTTTTTTGCTATAATGAAGGCCTATGGTGCCGGAATGCGCCGGATCCGGAAAAAGATGGATCCTGCCTCCAGATACAGTTTTTTAAGTCTGAGCATGCTCAGATCCAATTGGCCAGCCCCCAGGAAACAGTTATAAACCTGCTAGATGGATCCAGCGGAAAAACGGATCCATTTCTTCAGTTCACCAAAATTTACGCTGGATCCGTTTTTTTAACAAATAGCCGGATCCTGCCTGTCGGAAAAAACCTTATGTGTGAAAGTAACAGTCACCTAAGGGGTATCTGAATGCTTTAAGCATTTGTCACAGACATTTCTGCAGCAAAAGTGTGTTTCTTGTCAAGAAAAACACTGCAGGAAAAATGAGCATTTTTGCATGCATTTCTGATGCAATTTTTTATACAATTTTGAAAAATGGGTGAAAAATGCGGCAAAAACACTGAAAGAATTGGCATGCTGCAGATATAAAACTACATCAAATCTGCAAGGAAAAAATAAGCAACAAATCTCTTTCCTTGGACAGTAAAATGCTGCTTTAAAAAAAAATTAGCAGGAAAAAGGTGACAAAAACACTATATGTGAACATACCTTAACACTCTCCATCATGTAAAACAGTAATCAGAATGATTAAATAATACAATTTTATTTGTCACAAGCTATGAGGTGTCATAAGTGGTGGATAAAGTTGAGCAAAAAGATTTTGCAGGACCCCGGTCCAGTGTCAGGGCTGATACTGAGCGGATGATAGAGCGTATTATTGCACATCTCCTACTACCTGCTGCATCCATGGTGCCATTTCTGATTAGTAGCCTCCATGATATCAAGCGTGCGTTATGGCAATGTGGCCACTGGACTCGGGTCCTGTGAATTCTTTTGTTCATGTCAGTGGCAGACAACAATTTATTTCCCTTTTTCCTTATCTTGACAAATGGGTGGGAAACAGAGAAAGGAGTTATTGGGGTATAAAAATGTAGTTTTGAATCAATTACAACATCTTGACTTGTTTCTTCCAATTTTTAACTGAGAAGCTTTGCCATATTTTTATTACAAGATATTAAAATGGTTTTCTGGTTTGGACTCATGTATTATTGCATCATAGCATAAATGAGACAGACTTTTTAATCATATATTGTTTTTTATGGAGTCAGTGATTGGGATACACTGAATTGTGGCAATACTTATTATTATACTCAGGGAAAAGTCAGACAGCCGTATATATTGGACGGAGATCGAAGCGCAATACTCCAAAGCTCTCCCAACCCGAGCATGACAGCTGCATAGAAATACATGAAACTGTCATGCTCGGGTAGGGAGAGCCGCCGGTCACTCCGAGCACTGCGTTCTTATAGCTGTCCAATTTATAAGGCGATCTGACTTTTCCCTTACATGGCACAGTTACACACGTGGTCAAAATTGTTTGTATCTCTCGTTTAATGACTTAGAAACTCACAATGGTCACAGAAATAACTTGAATCTGACAAAGGTAATAATAAATAAAAAATCTGTGACAATGAACAAATGAAAGTCAGACATTGCTTTCAACCATGCTTCCACAGAATTTACAAAAGAAATAAAACTCATGAAATAGGCCTGGACAGAAATGATGGTACCTCTGAAAATAATGTGACAAAAGGGACATGTTAAATCAAGGTGTGTCCACTAATTAGCATCGCAGGTGTCTACAATCTTGGAATCAGTGAGTTGGCCTGTATAGAGGGCTACAGATACTCACTGTGCTGTTTGGTGACATGGTGTGTATCACACTCAACATGGACCAGAGGAAGCGAAGGAAAGAGTTGTCTCAGGAGATTAGAAAGAAAATGATAGACAAACATGATAAAGGTCAAAGTTATAAGACCATCTCCAAGTAGCTTGATGTTCCTGTGACTACAGTTGCATGTCATTAAACGAGAGGTACTAACAATTTTGACCACCTGTGTAATTCCACACCTTTTTACAGATATCAACATTGGGGCTCAAAATCTAAATTAGTATGTATTTGGAGTGAAAACTGAAATACCCTTAGGAAATGCATACAAACTCCTTGCAGATGTTGTCCTTAGTAGGATTTGAACCCAAGACCACAGTGCTGCAAAGCAAAAGTGCTAACCACTGAGCCACCGTGCTGCCCCTATTTCCGCGCTATTGCCTTGGTAGCAAGCACTGTGGGATGGAGCTCCCAGTGGTATTATGAGGACCTTTTGAGTGGGAAGAATGCACAGAAATGATTTTTAAGTGATAGGTTGTATGCTGGTATGTTGTCTGAGCCATAGTGTAAAAATGTTGTTTGTAGGTTGGAGCATCCAATTTTCCTAATGTACAGAGTGAGAGATAATGTACTGCTAATAAATTAACTTGATAGGTAATATACTGAAATACTGATTTCCCTTCATAGCGTTCTATGCATTTCCAGTTTTCTGCCTGCAAAGCATTACTGCCAGATAATAAACGCTCTGGAAAAATTCCAAAGGCTTTTTGCTTGAATTGCCACTCAAGTCATTCCCCTGTGCTATTCTGTAGCTGTCCAGCATTTAGGGAGTCTGAGGGACTCGAGGGACGCCACAGTGATCCGAGACGAAACAATGCAGGCAAGTAGCCCTCTGTCTCCTTTGCCTTCTGCTTGACTTGTCCTTCTCACAGTCTGGCAGGAGGAGAAGGTGGAAAACCAGTGAACAGTTGTAACAGAGAAAAATATATAAACCTCAAAAAAAAATAGATAGAAGGGCAGATATAAAACCAGCATGATACCGTATGGAATGGTGACATACAGTAGCAAGGTGGAGATACAGGATTTGGGTGCTGGAGCTGGTATTGAGTAGTTTGTTATTTGATGCAATTTATAGGAATATTACTATGTTTTGTGGATTTTGGTAGCAGGGAAGACATCTAATGTATGGTTTCAACTTGGGGAATGTAAAGAGTTAAATGACAAAATGATCTCTGCAAAGTCTTTCATAGAATGAGATTCAGATAGGAAATTTTACATATCCATAGTCACCTGGTGAAGCAGCTTATTATGTGGCGTATTTCCCTACACCGGCTTCACACACGGGCATCGCTTACTGAATTTAAACAAGCATGACCATATGCTCTCTGAACATGTTGACAAAATAAAAGGAAATTGGAGACATTCCCTGAGGGTCTAAGAATGCTGCTGTGACTATGCATGAGTGGGAATTGTATAGCGTTTCTAACAAGCAAAATGGTTTCCCACAAATCATACATATCTAAGATATGTTCACAGATCTTATGAATCTTAAAATGCGCTGATTTTAATGAGCTTGCAAACTGCAGCACCATACATTAAATGTCATTGACTTCTACATCATTTGTTCTCTTACTAGACTTTATTCTGCATTCGTTACATTATGTAATACACAATACATACGCACAAAAACAGAAAAAATAAGATGTTTATTTCTTTGTACAGCCAAGTACCCAAGTAACATCTGTGGAAAAAAGTTCTCCAGCTCTTGAAGATGGTGAGAGTCACAGACAATTCAGCATTATGACTTGAGCAGTCATTTTGGCTACAGTGCTACAAGTACTATAAGACAATATTAAATAGTCAGTACTTCATATAAAAAGGAATTCCCTAAATTAACAATTATAAGTGAACCTGATGGAAGATTCATGTTGCTCGAGCCATGAACGGCATGAATCAGACGCTATCTAACTTATTGCTACCAGATACATTTTCTCTGAAGGTCCACAGTATTTAAGAGAAAACGTGTAGAGACACAGGGTTGGTGGGTGCTCTCATCCGCTGGCTCAGCTGTCTTTAGAAAGACTGCATGGACCAGGGCTCTGCACTGAACACCCGCTCTCTCGTCCTGTGGGCAGAACACTACTCAGACAACACAGGATGAGGGTAAAACAGTGTGGCAATAATTTATTGAACCACCAACACACAATAGCACAAAGCACAGTCCCAGCAAATACCCAAAATTACAGAGTCTCACCCTTCTGCTGACTCACCGGGATTAGAGCTGGTTCTAAGGCCGAATATCCCCACCAGTAGCTCCCCACTTTTGACCGGCCCCCAACAGAAAGCAGCTAAGTGCAAGTTTAGGAAACTAACCGAGAGAAGTGAGGTATCTTGCCAGGTAACCCGATTATCCCAAACTGGATTCTTTAATACGTCGCTGGGGTTTCAGTGATGGTCAATTATGCAGTTCTGTGTTCTTCCAGCTAATGCTGTGTTCCCCTAAACTGACATTCTGTAGAGTCACTTGGAGCTGAAGAAAAAGTTTCCTTATATAGTTCACAACTGGCCTTCAAAGAGGATCCAGAGGTCAGACAGATGTGAATGAGGCCAACCTGCATTAATCGATGATGTAATCTGTTTGCATAGTTTTTCCTCTTCTGTTTTGAATACCATGAAACTGGCTGGCATGGACAATGTATGTAATTAACATATTATCATTGTTCAGTGACCATGCATTACTGCTTTGCAAAGATAACAGAAAATAAACTGTAGGAGCTAATATTAGAGTTAAATATTTGTCCTACAAAAAGAGTCAATACTTCAGACAACAGTTTATGATTCTGGGCCTTCTAAATTCATGTATGTATTAATTATGAAAACCTGCTGTGTCATCACAACATGCTTTAAACCACCACTCCAGTGTTTTTTTACTGCAGTGGTTTCACTTGTGTAAGTTCCCTGACCCTGATATACTTACCAGCATCAGTTTTCCACTCCCAGTCTGCCATATTGTGACCGCAGCTTCTGACTGACCAGAATTCAGAGATAAAGGTCACAATCTCTCAATGTAAGTCTATGAGAGCATTGTTCTGGATCACATAGACTTACTGTACATTGAGAAAAATCTTATCTAGGGCTAATAGCAAAGATATTTACCTTAGGGTAGAATTATATCTATATTAAACTGTAGTTAAGTCTCTACGTAAATATGGTAAATAATAGTAATAATCTTTATTTATATAGCGCCAACATATTCTGCAGCGCTTTACAATTCAACAGTTCATATACAGTACAGACCAAAAGTTTGGACACGCCTTCTCATTCAAAGAGTTTTCTTTATTTTCATGACTATGAAAATTGTAGATTCACTCTGAAGGCATCAAAACTATGAATTAACACACATGTGGAATTATATAATTAACAAAAAAGTGTGAAACAACTGAAAATATGTCTTCAATTCTAGGTTCTGCAAAGTTGCCACTTTTTGCTTTGATTACTGCTTTGCACACTCTTGGCATTCTCTTGATGACCTTCAAGAGGTAGTCACTGGAAATCGTCTTCCAACAGTCTTGAGTGAGTTCCCAGAGATGCTTAGCACTTGTTGGCACCCCCACACCATCATACCTCCTCCTCCATGCTTCACGGTGAGAACCAGGCATGTAGAATCCATCCATTCACCTTTTCTGCGTCACACAAAGACACGGTGGTTGAAACCAAAGATCTCAAATTTGGACTCATCAGACTAAAGCACAGATTTCCACTGGTCTAATGTCCATTCTTTGTGTTCTTTAACCCAAACAAGTCTCTTTTGCTTGTTGCCTGTCCTTAGCAGTGGTTTCCTAGCAGCTATTTTTCCGTGAAGGCCTGCTGCACAAGTGTTTGAAGAAGGAGAGAAAATGCCAGAGGAGAAAGATTAAAGATTGTAGTTAGGTGAGTGGTGATGACTGGAGAGAGAGACTGGAAGAGATGTGAGGGAATGGGGTCAATAGTGCATGTAGTCGGAAGAGAAGAAGATAGGAGCCTAGAGACTTCTTCTTCTGTGATGGGTACAAATGTTGAGAGTGACCCAGGGAAAATGCAGGGAGGGATGGGAGTCACGGCACCTGGTGGCTGGGAGTGGATTTCCTGACATTTATTCTCTACATTCCCTATAAAGTGGGAAGCCAGGTCATCAACACAAATGTCTGTGATAGGGGCCTGTGCTTTTGGACTGAGGAGGGAGTGAAAGATGTCAAAAAGAATTTTAGGATTGTTAGATAGTGTGGTGATCAGGGTGGTGTAGTAGGTCTGCTTAGTGAGGTGAGCGGCAGTTATAGGTTCTTAGCATTAATTTGTAGTGGATGAAGTCTTCTGGTGTGCGAGTTTTCCGCCATAGGCGTTCAGCACTCCCAGAGCATCGCTGGAGAAATCGAGTTTGTGATGTGAGCCAGGGCTGTTTCACTCTGTTTGGAAGTTCTGAGGGTGAGGGGTGCTACTTGGTCAAGTGCTTGGTCACCATGCTTAGGATCAATAGATTCAGAGCAAACAAACATAAAGAAAAAAGCACCAGCGAATCAGTAAGTACCAGAACAATTAAAACAATCTTTATTGATACATAAAAAAGTTGTAGCACCTCAACCAAGGAAAAGGCAAAATTTTCCTCATATATAAACTTAATAGTGTAGGAAAGACTAAAGTCCTAAAGTAAAATAGTAAGGGTGGCTAGATATCTATTTCACAAAAATATGAAATGGTTTATATCACAATGCTTAGATGCAGCCACAAGCCACTAAAAATGCAATCATGAGAGACAACCCCTGAAAGATATAAATGTGTCTAGAATTAGAGAATACCTTGGTCCAGTATTGCGGTGCCACCACCCAAATGCACGTTTCCGCTGTGATGTCTTTTTCGGGGGGACTGGCATTGCAATAATGGACTTGTATTAAATAGTAAGGTTCAGCCAAACATAGGTGTTGTAAAGAAAATTGAGAGAAGCACGTTGCCATAGATTGGCACATGTAGTGCCACTGTGTGCAGGAGGTCAGTGTCATTGATGGCAGGACGTCAGGACGTGCGTAGCTGCACCACCGACGTGTGATCACATGAACAGAGCCGCAATCATGTGGCCACCAGCTGTCAGTGGCATCAAGCAATGGTACCATGGCGTGCATGCGCACAAGCAACTATTTAGCTAAGGGCACACATGGAGCACTGAAGTCATCAATGTGATACAGATCTCACATCCCCAACATACACAAGGGGAACCAGAGATTAAAAGATAATACATATAAAAAATACAGACATGCAAAGTCTACACAATTAAACTACAACATATTCTAGAAAACCAGGATGTACTGTGTTCAAATATAGATTATAAAACAAGAAAGTCTCTAGATGGATAATAAACATGCAATATGCTTATACCACAACATATCCAGTGAAAGTGGTGTAGAGGAGCAGAGTATGTGTTGTAGTGAGAGTGATCAAGTTCACATCAAGTGACTAAAAGTACATAGAAAGCATGTCCAGATAACTGGACCTAAATATTGGATAAGCTGAGATTTTTGATTCATAGATAAGTGATAAAATACACATCAATCACAACAGAGATCCCATAGTGTTGAAACACACATAGAGAAAGATTAATACAAATTATGACAGACTCCAACAAAGTTCAATCTTTTCCATATGGGGCTAGCAGTAATTTGACCAAGGAGAGGGCTTTTGCACAACACATATGGTACAACACCAGAAGAAATGCTGAAATAAATAAAACAAAGTTAAAAGCATGATAATAAAAATAACCAATTTGCAAAAAATAAAACATAATTAAAACAAGAAGGGGTAAGTTATCAGAGAAATGGGACAAAGTTTAGTGTCTCGTTGAGACCCAGTGGTTGTAGCGTACAGTTTCCAGATTCATCTGGATTCTTTCTGAGCCAACAAATGGTCTAAATTCCCCATAGCACAGATTAGAATGGATACAGTCCATTCCCTTGATGCAGAGGCCAGAAGGGTCACATGAATGATGACTTTTAAAATGTTTGAGAATCGTTTTTAAAATATACCAATTGTCTTCCTTTGAAGCTGCGGTGATCTCCCTCACATGTTCACGTGCTCGAACCTTAAGGGCTTGTGTAGTGAGCACTATATGTATTTTAGAGTCTGGACATGTGGCATGGTAAAAAACCATTCATGTAGAACATGTGATTGTGTTATTAAATATCTTTTTACGTCTGATGATAGGAATTCTTTGGTCTTCTCAATATTGGGGCATGCCACACATTTTCCTGAGGGACTGCAAGCCCAAGCTGGAAATGAGGCTGAAACCCAGGTGGAAAATATCTCTTTTTTGGTGGATAATAGCTTCTCACAAAATGATGACGTATATTTTGGGAGCACTCAGCTTCCATAGATGGTTGTGACAAGAGATATTGCTTAAGCATAGCATCTGCCAATAAGATAGGCCACTGTTTTTGTATGGATTTTTGCATCATTTTCCATTGTGAAAGATACTATGTTATTATCGTTATCTGGTTGGTTGGTTAGTTCAGGTTTGTTGGACGAATATATCAATTGTTTTTGGTTTGCATTTCTGGCTCTATTAAAAGCTTTTGCTGTAGTAACAATCAAGGAATCTTAATTTCATTTCTTCAGCATGTCTTTCGAAATCCACCTCTGTACAGCATATATGTCTAATCCTCAAAAACTGGCCTATAAGGACTGTCCTGATCACTTGAGGTGGATGTGATGATGATGCATGTAGTACTGCATTCACAGCTATGTTCTTACGGAAAACATCAGATTGTAGGAAGTCAGTCTCATGCCTCTTGATGAGGACATCTATAAAATCAATTTGGTGGTAATCAAATTTATAAGTCAAATAAAAAACACAAAAATTGAGCTTGGTCTAAGTTGGTATACATGCAGTACAAAAACACACATTGGCCATAAAACATACAAAGCCTACAAGAGACAAAATGAGCAAAAAACCGATCAGAGTCACCTTGTCGATGGTGGGATGGCTTTTATGCTATTTTTGATCAAAAACAGTATTACTAAGATCACTGTGTTATTTAAATGCACTTTTGCTTTTTACTTATTTAATTACAGCAGGGTTTTTGCTCATTTTGTCTCTTGTAGGTTTTTTATAAGTCAAATGTATATTCATAGTATTAGAGTTTAACTCTAAGAAAACTTCCTGAAGTTCAATCTGTGTACCTCGCTACATCAGGATTATATCAGTGATGTAGCTAGTCCAAAGGATGACCCAATTTATCGATGAACTCTGATCCGACAAGAGCAGGTCCCTCTCCCACAGCCCCAGGAACAAGTTGGTATACAGGTACGTAAAAACCAAAGAAGCAGCAGTAAAAAATCGTTTTCATCAGATATGAATTTTGTCATAGAGAAAAACCTTGAAACTGCTCGTAAACCATTCTGGGACGGATATTCACATAAAGTGACTCCACATCACAGGTTACGGGATCATATCCTTGTCAATGTGAATAGAATCAATTTTTCTTAAAAAAAAATTAGAGGTATCTTGCAAATAGGAGGGAATTGTCTCCACCAGTGGTTTAAGGTATGAATCAATCTATTTTATGATGTTTTCCGGAAGTCCAAAAATGATGGGCCTACCTGGAGGCGTTTGTAGGTTCTTGTGCACTTTTGGTAGAAGATACAGTGCTGGGATACATGGATTCTTTGTCATCAATAATTCACGCACTTCTGGGGCCATCAAGTTTTTCTCCTTGGCTAACTCCAGAATTCTGCATAGTTCTTCCCTATAAGCTGATGAAGGGTTATACATAATCTTTTTATAGCATGATTGATCTTTATAACATGCTGCATGCTCTCACCTCATACATTTTACACAGCCAAATTATAACATTTCCGCCTTTATCTGCTGGATTGTACACAACATTCTTTAGTTTTTTTAAAACCCCTTCGTGACCGGGCCAATTTTTTAAATTCTGACCAATATCACTTTATGTGGTCATAACTCTGGAATGCTTCAACAAATCCCAGTGATTTTGATACTGTTTTTTCACGGCACATTATAATTTATGATAATAGTAAATTTAGATTGATATGTTTTGTGTTTATTTATAAAAGTATCAGAAACTTGACAAAAATGTAAAAAAAATTGCAGTTTTCAAACTTTGAATGATTCCCTTTAATCCAGATAGTCATACAACAGAAAAACATGAATAAACAACATTTCCCACATGTCGGCTTTACATCAGCACAATTTTTTAAACTGTAATTTATTTTGTTAGCCTTTTAGGAGGTTTAAAAATGTAGCAGCAATTTTTCATTTTTTCAAGGAAATTTACAAAATTTATTTTTTTGAGGGACCTATCCAGGTTTGAAGTGACTTTAGGGGTGCTATATATTGGAAAACCTCAAACGTGATACCATTTTAAAAACAGCACCCCCTGTCATATTGAAAACCGCTGTAAGGTAGTTTATTAACCCTTCAGGTTATTTTTAGGAATTAATGCAAAGTGGTATAGCCGGAATGAAAAAGTGTTTGTTTAACACCTAAATGTCGCTAACTTCTGAACTGACCGCTATAGCCGGGAGACTCTAAGGCCGCTATTTGGCCATGAACAGCTATGGCAAACATCAGGACCACACAATCATGATCTCGGTGTGTCAATTAGATTAAAGTGCAAGCCCCCACAATCTTTTAACCATTTATTTGATGTAGTCACTTTTGACAGCAGCAACTAAGGGGTTAAACAGATATGGACGGTGTCAACACCGATAATTTGTGATACGGCAAGTTGTCAAATATAGTGGACAGCCGAAAACTGCTGGATTGTCACCTTTATGGGGATGATATTCTCTTATATCTCAGGTCAGTATATATACGTATTGCGGTCTTGAAGAGGATATTATTAAACCCATAAGACAGGGACGTTCAGATGGGGTCAAATTTTTCTGATAAATCTATTATGGTATTTTATCAAACTCAGTGGAGTCAAGTTGGACATAAATCTCAACATTCAGGCATAGGGATATAGGATGAAGTTTCTTAGATTTATGGCAAATTGATGAAAGGATCTTACCTAATGAAGGGTTTGTATGTTCAATAGCAAATTTCTCCAAAGTTTGCAATGATGTCTGTTCAATAGGCATAGGAAAAGTTCTTTGGATTTTTTCATTATGATGCCATTTCCTAAATAAAAGTGATCTGGTGAAGATGCGAAAATCTTTTAAAGCTATGAATGGGTTGAAATGCATCCTTGCTGAGAATGTGAATCTTTTAGAAAGAAGGGAAATTTCAATGTCAGAGAAGCTATGTTGCAACAAATTAATCACTATAGTTCTGCTAGGCATCGGAGTAATGGTACTGTCTAAGTGAGGGATTTTACACTATTTTATGTTTTTGTCCTTTTTTTTGACAATTACAGGCAGCCCATGTAATTAGAACCAAGTGGATCTTTCATCTTTAACCCACAATAACCATGGACCTTCTGTATATTCATCTTCCAACCAGATTTTGGGTTCTAGTAATCTAAAAGCGCCACCATTAACATACAAAAAAGGAATTTTTAAGGGTGCAAAAAAAGAAATCGAGAGTATCTAAACATTTCCATCAGTGCACACACCTTATGCTCTTCTTAGAATTATTATTTTTCTTGAAAAAGAAAAACAATATTGTTTCAAACTTGGAATTATACAGTTTTACATCTGCAGCACAGATAAGTAGAACATTATCATTTTTTTCGCCACAAAATTGGAACACTTGGCAGTTTTGGCTGTAGCAATAGCCATGGGTCTACTGTCTTCATCCTAGCTACCCTATTTGATAAGTTTAGATTTGCATGGGCTGTAAGATATTCAAGAGTGTAGAATATTGTAGAACTTCTACTAGGATTTCAAAATTATAAATTACTTTCACTCTAATAATGGCAGCATGAAGAAGTCCAACAGCAATAGTGGAAAATTCATAGAAAAAAGTAGAAATAGTAAAGCCTCAGTGAACTGCAGATGAGGCATTACAATTCAATTTTTGTAGAAATTTAGGCTTAATCATTATAGGATTATTATGTAGTATCACACGTACTATAGGAATAATATCTGATTTTCCTGTAAGCTTTTGGCAATTGGATGAAATTGTCGGTAAATGAAATCTCATTCAATGAGTAATGTTCACAATGAATGTAAAAAAAATCCTTCTGATTAGGATTCTTTTCTAAAGCTCGGAGTCAGAGTCCAAGATTTTCGCCTTTTTATCTGTACTGCTAATGAACTACAGTTGATCTGATCAATCCCTTTCCCAGTTGCTTGTAATTATAAGGCTTTGAATATAAAATCTCAGGAAGTACCAAATATAATGAAGTGTCTTAGTTTCAGGTTGTTGCTAAATATGATCTGAAAATAGAAAAAAAAGTAGATGAATGTGGAGGATATACAGTATCATCTCAACCGTACCTATTGCTTTATATCATTATATCACTCATGGGGATAGTTTTAGCGTGCTCCAAGAAATCAAATAGTAATGTTTATTGACTTATTGTTTACTCCAATTTTAGATGAAAATGAAATGTCTAATTTTTCTGGGTCTTTGTGCTATAGAGCATTAGAAGTAATAAAATAAGCTTTTGTTTTAAGTAAATTACGATATTCAGGTGGAATCAATCATTTGAGTATAGCCACTATTAATTATAAATTATGTATTATTATTATTATTATTATTATTATTATTAATTATAAATTATTCTTGGTTGTAGCAACTATTATTAAAAATATCAATTATTATTATTATTATTTATAAATTATAATTGGGTATAGAAACTATGACTTCTAAATAATAATAATAATTATTATTATTATTAGTAGTAGAAGTAATTATAAATTATCCTTGGTTGTAGCAACTATTAACTAAAATATGTATTATTATTTATAAGTTATATTTATTATTATTATTATTATTATTATTATTATTATTATTATTATTCATAAATTATAATTGGGCATAGCAACTATTAATTTTACTGATTGCATAAAAATCATAATCAGAGTGAATGGAAGAATCTACAGTTCAGCAAAAGTTGGAAAGACCAATAACAATCTTAACACCTGTTGTGACACAATTATTATTATTATTATGCATTTATATAGTGCCATTTATTCCATGTCGCTTTACATGTGAAAAGGGAAAATATATAGAAGTATAAAAAAAATGTGTAAGACAAGGGACACACAAGTACATATGGAGAGGGGACCCTGCCCGCGAGGGCTCACAGTCTACAGGGATGGGTGAGGATACACTAGGAGAGGGTAGAGCAGGTTGGGCGGTGGTTCAGTAGACCGAGGATCATTGCAGGCTGTAGGCTTGTCTGAACAGGTGGGTCTTCAGGTTCTTTTTGAAGGTTTCCATTGATGGTGAGAGTCTGATGTGTTGCGGCAGAGAGTTTCAGAGTATGGGGGAAGCACGGGAGAAGTCTTGGATGCGGTTGTGGGAAGAAGAGATAAGGGGAAAGTAGAGAAGGAGATCTTGAGAGGATCGAAGGTTGCGCGCGGGTAGGTACCTGGAGACCATGTCACAGATGTATGGAGGAGACAGGTTGTGGATGGCTTTGTATGTCATGGTTAGGGTTTTGAATTGGAGCCTCTGGACAATAGGAAGCCAGTGAAGGGCCTGGCATAGGGGGGAGGCTTGCGAATAGCGGGGAGACAGGTGGATGAGTCAGGCAGCAGAGTGTAGGATGGACTGGAGTGGTGCCAGAGTGCTAGAGGGGAGGCCAGATAATAGGAAGTTGCAGTAGTCGAGGTGGGAGATGATAAGAGCATGCACTAGCGTTTTTGTGGTTTTGTGGTTGAGGAATGAGCGGATCCGGGAAAGATTTTTGAGTTTGAGGTGGCATGAGGAGGCGAGGGCTTGGATATGTGGTTTGAAAGAGATTGCAGAGTCGAAGATCACCCCAAGGCACCAAGCGTGCAGGACTGGAGAAAGCGAGCAGCCATTGACATTGATGGATAGGTCTGGTGGAGGGGTAGAGTGAGATGGGGGAAAGATGATGAATTCTGTTTTGTCCATGTTCAGTTTGAGAAAGCGAGCAGAGAAGAAGGCTGAGATAGCAGACAGACATAGTGGGATTTTGGTCAGTAAGGAGGTGAGGTCAGGTCCTGATACTGTAGGTAGACACAATGACTTTTATTTAAAGAGACCCTGTTCTTAATGATATATCACTTAATTTACTGAGTGCAGCAGTTCAGATAAAATCAGAGTTTTTAAATGTAGCAGAGCTCAGAAAGCTATCTGTCCCCACACCACCAATTATCAGCTTTCTGTGTACATTGTATATTGACAGTAAGCTGCTAATCAGTGCTGGGGGCAGGGTTGGACCGAAATGCATGTGAGTTGTAGTCTGGACAGTGTTAATCTCTGGCTAATAAGAAAACATTAATTGTATTGAAACAGCAGCACACAGCCTAATAAATAACACATCACTAAAATCAGTGTCTCAGACCCTACCTCATACTGTCCTCAGATTACATGGCAAAATTTGCTGACGGATTCCCTTTAAGATGTTGTCCTTTGCTATTACATAATTTTATCACAATTGAATTGCCAATCAACTAATAAAGTGTTTGTCATTAACTTTGTCGTTTGCCCATCTGCATTTAGTGCTAGAGGAAAATTAGTGTACTGTTCTGTCGGCAATTAATATGGATCTGGGGGGAGGGATGTATGAAGAACCTTATGGAATATGTATTCTTTAAACTACTGTGAAAAAGTGTATATACAGATACAAAAATAATAAATAATAATTCTATTTATACAGCGCTAACAAATTCACAAAACATAACATATTCCACAGTACTTTCAGTAGGTAAATGCAGAAACAATATCATACATTACAGAGTAACCCAGAGTTGAACAATTCACCCAAGTGGAGGTAGTTGCTCGCAAAGGAATACAATCTATATAGAAGTTGGGGTGCCACAGAAACTCAAAGGTTCTTGTATTGGATGGCCCATCCATCCTTATAATAAATAAGGTTATTCAGTGCTACCAACTGCATGGAGTGTGCGGCAATAGATCATAGAAAAAGTCACATACTGTGGAAATGAAGTGGGGTGATAAGATAGGTCTGCCTAAAAACATGTGGTTTTAGAGCACTCTTAAAATCTGTTGACACAGCAAATTAATCAGATTGCCTGGGTTAATGCATTCCAAAGAACTGGTGCAGCAAGAGACCAGTCTTGGAGCCAAGAGGATAACGTTGGGTGCATGGAGGATGTTAGTCTTAGGTCATTAGATACAGTGTCCATACTGTAGGTATGTTGGTGGGAAGAGATGAGGGAGGAGATGTAGGGTAGAAAGCTTTGTGGTGGAGCGTCATATGCTGTGCTCTTTATCAGACGGGCAACTAGTGCATTAAAAAGAGCAGGGTGAGGCATTGGTGTCTCAGCTGGACAGAAATATGAGAATGACTATTGCATTCAGGATAGATTGGAGAGGGGAAAATTTAATGAATGGAAAACTAATTAGTAATCTTAGAGGAGAAGAGATTAGAGCTTCAAGGATTTCAAAGGTAAGAAAAGGTTGATTTCTGGAGATATTTTTGAGGTGCATGTAACGTGAATGAATCAGATATTGGATATAGGGCTACAGGAAACATATATATTTGTGCCGTTAGCCAATAGATAAAAAAATATTAACAATTGAAAGTGGTTGATACCTTTTAATGGCTAACGGAAAAGATGGTAACAAATAGCGAGCTTTTAAAACTCCTCAGGTCTCTTTATCAGGCATACTAGTACTACTAAGCCTGATGAAAAGAGTAATCTCAAAATTTGCTTTTTATTACCATCTTTTCAGTTAGCCATTAAAAGGTATCAACCAATGAAGACTCTCAATTTTTAATATTTGGATAAAGGGAGTAAAGAAAATATTTGCGTTAAATACAGTGAAGTCCATATATATTTGGACAGAGACAACATTTTTCTAATTTTGGTTCTAGACATTACCACAATGAATTTTAAACAAAACAATTCAGATGCAGTTGAAGTTCAGACTTTCATCTTTCATTTGAGGGTATCCACATTAAATTTGGATGAAAGGTTTCGGAGTTTCAGCTCCTTAACATTTGCCACCCTGTTTTTAAAGGGACCAAAAGTAATTGGACAATTGACTCCAAGGCCATTTCATGGACAGGTGTGTGCAATCCCTTCGTTATGTCATTCTCAATTAAGCAGATAAAGGCCTGGAGTTGATTTGAGGTGTGGTGCTTGCATTTGGAAGGTTTTGCTGTGAAGGAAACATGCGGTCAAAGGAGCTCTCCATGCAGGTGAAACAAGCCATCCTTAAGCTGCAAAAACAGAAAAAATCCATCCGAGAAATTGCTACAACATTAGGAGTGGCAAAATCTATAGTTTGGTACATCCTGAGAAAGAAAGCACTGGTGAACTCATCAATGCAAAAAGATCTGGGCGCCCAAGGAAGACAACAGTGGTGGATGCTCGTAGAATAATCTCCATGGTGAAGAGAAACCCCTTCACAAAAGCCAACCAAGTGAACAACACTCTCCAAGAGGTAGGCGTATCAATATCCAAATCTACCATAAAGAGAAGACTGCATGAAAATAAATACAGAGGGTTCACTGCACGGTGCAAGCCATTCATAAGCATCAAGAATAAAAAGGCTAGACTGGACTTTGCTAAAAATCATCTAAAAAAGCCATCACAGTTCTGGAAGAACATTCTTTGGACAGATGAAACCAAGATCAACCTCTACCAGAATGATGGAAAGAGAAAAGTATGACGAAGGAGTGGTACAGCTCATGATCCAAAGCATACCACATCATCTGTAAAACACGGTGGAGGCAGTGTGATGGCTTGGGCATGCATGGCTGCCAGTGGCACTGGGTCACTAGTGTTTATTGATGATGTGACACAGGACAGAAGCAGCCGAATGAATTCTGAGGTATTCAGAGCCATACTGTGTGCTCAGATCCAGCCAAATGCAGCCAAACTGATTGGTCGTCGTTTCATACTACAGATGGACAATGACCCAAAACATAAAGCCAAAGCAACCCAGGAGTTTATAAAAGCAAAGAAGTGGAATATTCTTGAATGGCCAAGTCAGTCACCTGATCTCAACCCAAATGAGCATGCATTTCACTTGTTAAAGACTAAACTTCAGACAGAAAGGCCCACAAACAGCAACTGAAAACCATTGCAGTGAAGGCCTGGCAGAGCATCAAAAAGGAGGAAACACAGCGTCTGGTGATGTCCATGAGTTCAAGACTTCAGGCAGTCATTGCCAACAAAGGGTTTTCAACCAAGTACAAGAAATTAACATTTTATTTACAATTATTTAATCTGTCAAATTACTTTTGGTCCCTTTAAAAACAGGGTGGCACATGTTAAGGAGCTGAAACTCCTAAACCCTTCAGCCAATTTGAATGTGGATACCCTCAAATGAAAGCTGAAAGTCTGAACTTCAACTGCATCTGAATTGTTTTGCTTAAAATTCATTGTGGTAATGTCTAGAACCAAAATTAGAAAAATGTTGTCTCTGTCCAAATACATATGGACCTAACTGTATGAACTAAAACAAATAGGTGTGCTTCCTTGGAAATTATGGCAGTTTCCTACATTGAAATGGATATTATATGTAGTTTAGTCAAAGTTAGGCAGGAAACACAATAAGTTCAGTTTTGCAAAGATTCAGTTTCAGATACAGAGGATCTAATGATAGAGATAGCAGACAATCACTTGCATTTGATAACACTGCAGGGGTGAAGTCAGTAGATGAGAATAAGTAGGTGTCATCAGCAGAGACTTGGTACTGAAAGATAAATCTGCTGATAGTTTATTGAGTAAAGCCCCCATCACACACAGCGATCTTGCTAGCGAGATCGCTGCTGAGTCACAAGTTTTGTGGTGCAACAATGATCTCACCAGCAAGATCCCTGTGTGTGACATCTATCAGTGACTGGCCCCCCTGCCGGGTATCGCTGATCGTTCTTGAAAGCTCTGGACTTTTTTTGGGTCGTTGGTCTCCTGCTGGCCAACACGCATCGCTGCGTGTGGCCGGCGGGAGAGCAACGGCCAGCGAGCAGGAGCTGGTAACCAAGGTAAACAGCGGGTTTTTAAGCGCCGCGTGGTGCTTAGAAACCCTCTGAGTACCTGAGTTACCAGGGCGCTGGTGCAGGGAGCTGGTAACCAAGGTAAACAGTGGGTTTCTAAGTGCCGCGTGGCGCTTAGAAACCCGCTGTTTACCTTGGTTACCAGCACCCTGCATCAGCGCGCTGGTAACTTAGGTACACAGCAACGCACCCGCTCGTCATCGCTGGTGCTGATCGCTCGTGAAGCTGCCTGTTTAGCAGCTCATCAGCGATCATGTAGCGACTCACCAGCGATCCCAACAATGATATGAACTTGTCAGGATTGCTGGTGTGTCGCTACATGATCGCTTGTGAGCTGCCAAACAGGCTGCTTCACCAGCGATCAGCACCAGCGACGACGAGCACGCGTCGCTGTGTACCTTAGATACCAGCGCACTGGTGCAGCGACCTGATAACCAAGGTAAACAGCGGGTTTCTAAGCGCCGCTTAGTATACAAATTAACTGATTTTCATGCAGAAAAAGCAGACAGATTTTCATCTGTATTGTCATCCATATGACATCCGCATGGCATTTATTTTCATTCATACTATTTAGCAGCTAATAAAATTTACAAGACCAAATACAGTTTCCTATGTCAGGAATTGCAGTGCATCTGTAAAAATCTGAAGCTATATCGTTGATACATATGATATTACATTTTTCTCTGTGCATCCTTAACCCCTTCAAGACCTTTGACATATAGGTAGGTCAAAGATCGTGTTCCTCCCTTTGATGTGGACTACGATGCTGAGCCCACATCTTTCCCTGCACATTACAGCTGATTTGTGCCTCCAACAGCTGTGGGTGGAATTGCATCTACCCGCAGCTGTTAACTTGTTAAATACAGCTGTCAATCACTGACAGTGGCATTTATCTCGAATGCACCGGAGGCAGATCACAAACCCTGCCCATCGGTGCCCTTGTCAGCTTCAATTCTCCCTTTTTTCTACAACTTTTGGATTTTTTTTATATCAGCGAAATTGTAATGACCTGGAGAATCATAATTTCAGGTCAGTTTTAGCATTTAGTGAACATGGTAAAAAAAATCCCAAAAAACTATTGTGGAATTGCACTTGGAACTTTTATCCCCATTTTCCAGTATACTACATGGTAAAGTCAATAGTGTTGTTTAAAAGTACAACTTGCTCCACAGAGAACAAGCCCTCACACGGCCATATTAATGGAAAAATAAAAAAGTTATAGCTCTGGGAAGAAGGGAGCAAAAAACAAAAATAAACAGAAAATTATACGGTCATAAAGGGGTTAAAATTGTATATTTGCTGTGCTTGATTGGCCAGCAAACTAGTCTGACCTTAACCCCATAGAGAATCTATAGGGTATTGTCAAGAGGAAGATGATACCACCAGACCCAACAATGCAGAAAAGCTGAAGGCTGCTATCAAAGCAACCAGGGCTTGCATAACACCTCAGCAGTGCCACAGGCTGATTGCCTCGATGCCACGCCGCAATGATGCAGTAATTGATGCAAAAAGACCCCCTACCAAGTATTTAGTGCATTTACTGAACATACATTTCAGTAGGCCAACATTTCAGATTTTCGAATTATTTTTAAAGCTGGTGTTATAAAGTATTCTAATTTACTGAAATAATGAATTTTGGGTTTTCATTGACTGTAAGCCATAATCATCAACATTAACAGAAGTAAATCTTGAAATGACTGTATATAATATATGAGTTTCACTTTTTGTATTGAAGAACTGAAATAAATTTACTTTTTGAGGCTATTCTAATTTTGTGAGATGCCCCTGTATAAATGCTGCTGTTAGTAGCTGCAGCTTTATAAAATGTGGCCATGGTAGGGTACAGATCCTTCAGCCACAGACATGCCTGGAGTATGATAGTTAAGGCCCCGTTACACATAACGATGTCCCAGCGATCCCACCAATGATCCGACATGATGGGATCGCTGGGACATCGTTAGGCTGATCGCTGGTGAGCTGTCACAAGACAGCCCCTCCAGCGATCAGGACCAGCGAGGAGGACCTGCTGTTTACCTTAGATACCAGCGTGCACGCTGGTTTCCAGGGTAAACAACGGGTATCCAAGAGCCGCGCGGCTCTTAGAAACCTGCTGTTTACCTTAGATACCAGCGCGCAGTGTCGCTGATTGTTGCTCTCCCGCTGCCATACACAGCGATGCGTCCTGGCCAGCGGGAGACCAACGATCAAAAAATGGCTCAGGACGATCCTGCACGATCAGCGATACCTGGCGGGGGGCCGAACGCTGATGTGTGTCACACACAGCGATGTCGCTGTGACGTCACAAAATCAGCGATCTCACTAGCGATCTCGCTGTGTGTGACGGGACCTTTACATCAACAGTAGACATAGGCAAAAAACCCAAAACAAATAAAAGAGCTCACATAGGCTGAGTGGCTACAGTGCAGAAAGAATAACTGGGACACTCATCACTTTACGTTAAAACGGCACTTTAATGCGGTTCCATAAAAATAGAATGTGGAGACCAAAGTTGTCTGACAGCTGTTTCACATGTGTATCACGCTTCCTCCTTCCTTCTCTGTGGCCCAGAGGAAGTGTGATACACTCATCAGCCAATTTTTGTCTCCACAACCTTTTTTATGGAACTGCAATAAAGTGCCATTTTAACGTAAAATGGTGAGTGACCCAGTTTTCTTTCTGCACTGTGTATCAATGGGACAGCTTCATGGTAAGCACCATCCAATCATTGTTTGGTGCAAGACATCTGTTTGAAGATCACTATTAAATACTGCAGAACGTGAATGAATCATAGAATCATAGAATCGTAGAGTTGGAAGGAACCTCCTGGGCCATCTGGTCCAACCCCCTGCTCAAAGCAGGATTCGCTAAATCATCCCAGTCGGATGTCTGTCCAGCCTCTGTTTGAAGACTTCCATTGAAGGAGAACTCACCACTTCTCGTGGCAGCCTGTTCCACTCATTGATCACTCTAACTGTCAAAAAGTTTTTTCTAATATCTAATCTGTGTCTCCTCCCATTCAGTTTCATCCCATTGCTTCTAGTCTTTCCTTGGGCAAATGAGAATAAAGTTGATCCTTCTACAATGTGACAGCCCTTTAGATACTTGTAGACAGCTATTAAGTCTCCTCTCAGTCTTCTCTTTTGCAAACTAAACAATCCCAAATCCTGCAACCTTTCCTCATAAGACAGGGTTTGCAGACCGGTCACCATTCTGGTCGCTCTTTTCTGAACTTGCTCCAGTTTGTTGATGTCTTTTTTAAAATGTGGTGCCCAAAACTGGACACAATATTCCAGATGAGGTCTGACCAAAGAGGAGTAGAGGGAAATAATGACTTCACGTGATCTAGACTGTATGCTTCTGTTAATACATCCTAGAATTGCATTTGCCTTTTTTGCTGCTGCATCACACTGTTGACTCATATTCAGTCTGTGATCTATTAGTATACCCAAGTCTTTTTCACATGTGCTGTCACTTAGCCCTATTCCTCCCATTCTATATATGCTTTTTTCATTTTTATTGCCCAGATGTAGTACTTTGCATTTCTCCCTGTTAAAAACCATTCTGTTAGTTGCTGCCCACTTCTCCAGTTTATTTAAATCTTTTTGAATCCTCTCTCTCTCTTCTCTAGTATTAGCTATCCCTCCTAGCTTTGTGTCATCAGCAAATTTAATCAGTTTACCCTCAATTCCTTCATCTAAATCATTGATAAAGATGTTGAACAATACAGGGCCCAGGACAGAGCCCTGTGGTACCCCACTTGAGACATTCATCCAACTGGATGTGCAACCATTTACGACCACTCTTTGGGTCCGATCACTACGCCAGTTATGAATCCACCTAACAGTTGCCTTGTCCATTCCAGACTTAGTCATTTTTTCAATGAGGATTGTATGAGAGACTTTGTCAAATGCTTTGCTGAAGTCAAGATACACTATATCTACAGCATTTCCTCGATCCACCCAATCAGTGATACCGTCATAGAAGAAAATTAAGTTAGTCTGACATGACTTATTAGTTACAAACCCATGCTGACTCTGTTTAATCACTTCATTCTTATCCAGGTATTGACATACATGTTGTTTAATAATTTGTTCAAAGATCTTTCCTGGTATAGAAGTCAGACTCACCGGCCTATAGTTGCCTGGGTCCACCTTCCCCTTTTTGAAGATAGGAACAACATTTGCTCTTCTCCAGTCTTCTGGCACTTCTCCTGTTCTCCAAGAATTTTCAAAGATTATGGAGAGGGGTTCAAAAATTTCTTCTGCTATCTCCTTCAGTACTCTGGGGTGTAATTCATCTGGACCTGGAGACTTGAATTAATTTAGGTTAGCTAAGTGTTTCCTCACTATCTTTCTGTTTATAGATATCCTGGATTCTTCTATTCCCTTAATAGGACAGTGAATAACAGTTGATGTTACATTTCCTTTCTGAGAGAAAACAGATGCAAAATAGGAATTTAAAAGTTCAGCCTTCTCAACATCCTGTCTTACCATTTCATCATTTTCATCCTGTAAAAATCAAATAGCATCTTTGACTTTTCTTTTACTTTTGACATATCCCCAAAATCCTTTATTATTGCTTTTGACATCTCTTGCAAGCCTCAATTCATTTTCAGCTTTAGATAATCTGATTTGTGCCCTGCAGGTTCTGCAGACAGCATTATATTCTTCTTGGGAATGGGAGCAGTGTCAGATCCCTATACCCTTTACATTATGAACTGGTAACAAAGTAGATCCACAAAAATTAGGAGTACCAACCTTGGGAGGTTGTGGCAGGTGAGGACTACACCGCTAATACTTAAAGTACAATGCAGCCTCTGTCTTGTTTCCACGGCTGAGCTTGCGAAGTGGTATCAATAATGTATCCAAGTGTTTCTTGGGTTATTCCCAACTAAACTCCAAAACAGACCTGGCGAAAGGTGATTAAAACTTCTTTATTAAAAATCTCAGTACATGATGCGTTTCTGGGCTCAATTGCCCCTTCTGCAAGTGGCAGAGACAGTTTCCCATGGGTACATTAAGGCTTGAGAAAAGCATTAGGTTTTGCTAGCAGCAAAGAAGCATGGTACATGATGGTATTTCTCCCATGAACCATGTACTGGGTGCATATACATAGCAATAATACAATAGATATTAGTTCATTTAAAGATAAATAGCTATATATGCATATGGTGTGCACTTTTTGTAGCTCAGTCAGCATTGGCAAGCTACAATTTCGGCATAGCCTGCCTGTTTATTAGCTTAAATCGTTATAATTATTTTTTCATATATTAATAGCGTGCATGATGAAAAGCAACTTTTAATGTATCTTAAAAGAGAAATTGGCTTTCCTCTCCTCTTTGGTTAATGGTTCACTCTCTAGTCATATATGTAACCTGTCAAACCTGTGTTCAGTGAAGACACATTTCACCAATACTGAGATAAGAGGTGTCAGTTGGTGCTTTTAATGTTCTATGGGAAAGGGTTGAGCAAGGAGGAGTTAGGGGTAGACATAGACATTCTGCTACAAGTTCTTTTGAAACAACTGTTACAGTTCTCCATAAAACCTTGTGAGCACCATCTGCCATCTTCTACCTTTGTAATGGGAAAATCTGTTTTAACTAAAGATGGATTTTACTTGTGAATTTAGAATTTTGTGACTGAGTGATCAGTCCAAAGGTTCCTATTTTCATATGTGCTAATAATTTCTGAAATAAAAATCAAATAAAGCAAGAGTTACTCCTTATAGGGAATCTGTCACCCCTTTTTTGAGATATCATATAATGATATCATTCAATTGTGTGTCACATAAGGATTCTTAGTACTTTTGCTTCCCCCTGACCCCGCACCTTTCATGCATAAATACTTTTTTTATATCAGTTCAGATGTATGTAAACTGCCGCTGTCCGGTCCGCTGGGCAGGGCTTATTCGACTGCTCCCCCCTTCCTGTTTTGCTCTACGCATTTCTTCTTGTGTAGAGCAAGACAGGGAGGGGGGAGCAGTTTAATAAGCCCATCGGACCGGACCATGGCAGTTTACATACATCTGAACCGATATAAAAAAGGTATTTATGCATGAAAGGTGCGGGGTCAGGGGGAAGCAAAAGTACCAGGAGAATCCTTATGTGACACACAATTGAATGATATCATTATATGATATCTCAAAAAAGGGGTGACAGATTCCCTTTAAGAATAGCTACATTTCTGCTAGACGTCACCTAGTTATAGGTATCGTATGAGTCCAGTTGTCACCTCTTGGTACTATAGACTTGGTAAATCCTCTGTTTCTCTGTTTTTTAAGTTCCAGCCAGCTATTATGTATTTCTTTTAAATATCTTTTGTCTTAAAAGTCAGTTTTCAAGATCAACATGTGGCTAGATGCTAATGTTTACCCTACATAAAACAACACTGATTCTCCCCCACAGAATCATGGAGAAATTATACCCTAAAGTATTATATAACGTGTAGTATGAGTAAAAATTGAGTGATTATTGGAAAAATGCACCATAAATTGAAGCTTTAGGTCTGATGAATGTAACATTGAGATAAATGCAAACAAGGGCCAAACTTGTCATTAATGGCATCATTTCAGGCTGCATGTATGATAACTGTTAAGCCGAGATATATAGGATTATCATAATGGAAAATATTGCTCAATCTCCCTTGAAATTACACATAAGATAAATGGGTGTCTTAGCATTAGATTATTTCTGGTCTATTTTTAGGATTTATCTTGATCTTTGATATATCGTTTCATTAATTTTTTATACAAAAACAAATTTTTCTATCCAAATATAGAAAATATGATGTTACAGTATTAAAATTTACTTAGATCAGGCTGTAGGTATAGCATAAATTACAGGTTTATATATCACAAAACTAATAAATATCATTGGCCTTTAAATTGCATTTTCTATTCAAACTGTTGAGATATGTAGTTAATTTCCAAGCAGCATATGTACATTCCCGAAGTATAAAAGGGCATATTATGCATTTTTGATTCATTGATGCCACTTCACACTTATTCATTGCACTTGGCATGAATGTTTGGTGTGACAAACTACTTCATAGTAGGAGTGGTACATTGACGATGTTATCCCTGTTACTCATCGAAGAGAGGGAACAGCTACAAAAATGAGTCAGTCTTTTAACTTCAGCAATTGCATAAAAGGCCTATTACGAATATTTGTGTATTCTTATTCAGTTTCTAACAGCAAGAGAGAGATTACATTTTTCTTTTTCTTAAGTATATTTTTATTATGAAGGTTTTAATTTTCACACACTTTTTTTTTCCAATTTCAGGTCCGTGACCAGAGAATTGTACTTCATGGGAGGAGTCATGCTTCACACGGCCACATCTTGCTGGCAAATAATCCTGTATGTGACCATGGTCTTGGTCTACGTGGGATCCACAGATGGTTGTCCAGCTCGTTGTGAGTGCTCAGCACAAAACAAGTCCGTCAGCTGTCATCGACGACGACTCACCACCATCCCAGATGGAATCCCCATAGAGACTAAAATATTGGATTTAAGTAAGAACAAACTGAAAAGTATTGGACCAGTTAACTTTTCATCACATCCTTTGTTGGAGGAAATAGACCTTAGTGACAACATCATTTCAAATGTGGAGCCTGGAACATTTAATAATCTTTATAATCTGCGTTCATTGAGCTTAAAAGGAAATCGCTTAAAACTGGTGGATTTAGGTGTCTTCACAGGTTTGTCAAATTTGACAGAGCTTGACATAAGTGAAAACAAAATAGTTATTTTATTAGACTTTATGTTTCAGGGTCTTCATAATCTAAAGTCCTTTGAGGTTGGAGATAATCAGTTAGTTTTTATATCTCATAGAGCTTTTAGTGGACTGCTTAGCTTGGAGCATCTCACTTTGGAGAAATGTAACTTGACAACCGTTCCAACTGATGCCCTCTCACACCTTCACAGCCTCTATAGTCTGCATTTGAAACATCTCAACATAAATGCTTTGCCTGAAATTGCCTTTAAGAGATTGTTTCGTCTGAAAATCTTGGAGATAAGCAACTGGCCTCTGCTGGACATGGTGCCTGCGAATTGTTTTTATGGTCTAAACCTTACATTTCTCTCAATTACCAATACCAATATTTCAGCAATTCCTTCTCAAGCTTTAAAACACTTGGTTTACCTAACTCACCTAAACCTCTCATTCAACCCCATTAGTGTTATTGAAGCAGGAGTACTGTCAGATTTGGTTCGACTTCAGGAATTACATATGGTAGGAGCTCAGCTTCGTGTCATTGAGCCACATGCTTTCCAAGGATTGCGGTTCTTGCGTCTACTTAATTTGTCGGAAAACCTATTGGAAACACTGGAAGAGAATGTGTTCCACTCCCCCAAAGCTCTGGAAGTGCTTTGCATTGATAATAACCCCTTAATATGTGACTGTCGTCTAATTTGGATGTTACAAAGGCATCCTATATTAAGCTTCGGAAGCCAACAGCCAATGTGTGCTAGCCCAGACACCATTAAAGAAAGATCATTTAAGGAATTCCACACCACTGTATTATCTATTTACTTTATATGTAAAAAGCCTAAAATTAAGGAAAGAGAAATACTCCAGCTTCATGTAGATGAGGGACAGAGGGTTCAGATGAACTGCAATGCTGATGGAGATCCTCAGCCAATGATTTCTTGGGTTACTCCACGTAGGAGGATGGTTTCTGCAAAGTCCCATGGAAGAGCCACAGTTCTTGGAAATGGAACCCTGGAAATAAGGTATGCTCAAGTTCAAGACACAGGAACCTATGTTTGTGTTGCTAGCAATGCTGCTGGAAATGATACCTTCTCAGCTTCCCTCACAGTAAAAGGATTTGTTTCTGATCGTTCCTACACTAACATGACTCCTATGTTCATTACGGAATTAAATGAAACAAACAGCAATGGAACAAATACAAACATGACCTATTCCTTTGACCTGAAGACAATTTTGGTGTCAACAGCTATGGGTTGCTTTACATTCCTGGGAGTGGTTTTGTTTTGCTTCTTACTGCTTTTTGTGTGGAGCCGCGGGAAAGGAAAGCACAAAAACAACATTGACCTGGAATATGTTCCCCGGAAAAACAATGGTGCTGTTGTGGAAGCAGATGTCACTGGCACTGTACCCAGGAGATTTAATATGAAAATGATATAGTGGGTAATTGCCTAAAGAGCTTTGTTTTCATGTGGCATTGTTTCTATCCACTAATGCAACCTGGCAATTTGGATTGCTGGGTTGGGGCAGCTGAATACAGCTGTCACTGTGTCAAATTGGTTTTATGGAATTGGAAAGACCACCTGGAGCTGCTCAAAAGAGGCCTGTGACCTATGGGCAAGAACATGAGGGCATTTCATGGAGTTGTTTTACTAATTGTTTGCATTGCAAATATTGGCATTCTGGGGATCTCAGTAACAAACTCATTCTCATGGACAAATACGCAACATTTTCTACCACTCTGAAAACATGACAAGCAAACAAACCTACAGTGTAGGCTTTATGTAAAAAATGGCACACGTGTCCAAAACATAATCTAGAGTGTACTTTGTATCTATAGATATCATTTGTTTAAGCTGAGCATCATTCTTTCTTGTTGGTTTCACTCTACAAATGAATTGGTATGGTTTATTTTCTACACTTGCCCAACCTGAAGCAATACAAAAGAGAGATTGTGCTTGGTCTCCACTAAGAATTACTTCAATAAGATCAACCATGGCTCTCATACTAAAGATCACATGCAGCTGATCCATGATGTCCATGATGGTCCCACTTTGCAGAAATGCCTCAGTGGGTAAAGTTTGAAATGCCAAGATATTTTTATGTGTATAAAGAGATCCATATTTCTATTTAATCAAAATTATAAATGTTCAAAAATTATTTTATATTTGAAATTGCAATGTTCCCTTTACTAACTTGTCTTTATATTAACACATTTTCAGCTGCATAGTTTTTAATATGGCAACCATGGAAAAACCTATTGAGCAACACCTGTTTTTGCAGTTTTTGTTTATAGCCAACAGAAAACCACTTTAAGGCTAAACCGATGCTTGGTTGTATTTACTTGTGACAATATTTATAAGGACATGTACCTAATTTGATACAGAGCTGAGTTATTTTTTATACCTAGTATCACAAACGATTCATTTACTGTAATGAAAAAATATATGGTCTTCACTGAAGCTGATAAACTGGAGGCTACTGCTTGACCGATTTTATTTTGCGAGATTCAAGAGTACAGATCAGAACTACCCAGTTATATCTTGCAGTAAATGATAAAAATTTAGTATTGTAGCAAAAGCCTATATAAATCTGAGACAGAATCATGTCTTACAATACAAATAAATGAAGCCAAATAGGCTGGTCATGTCACTAATTATTATAAAAAAAATATATATATGCATAAAGCCATCAAACACATCAGTGTTTTGTTAAAAACAGAATTACTTATTTTATATACCGTACATTTATATGTTTGACATTATGAAAAATAGTCTATCTGTGATAATTTCTAGAATTGTGGACTCAAAAGAAAAATATATTCATAAGAGAAAAAAAACAGTGAATTTGGGGTGTTTTCTTAGAGAGGGTTTTGGAGATAATTGTGCATTTTGCACATTAGAATGTCATCCACAATTATGAAAAAGGGTCTACGTTTTTCTAGAAATAGTGAAATTCTTGTCAGTAGGATCTGCCCATATTTCAGTTCAGCCCCATTCACTTAGGTTGGGTTAAGTCCCAACACCGGACACAAACTACAATAAAGTGAAGCTGTTTTTGGAAACAAGAACCCCTTTAATGGTGGTTCATAAAATTGCATAGGAACTTTATTCGGCAGAAAAGAAGATGCCTTTATTTCTCCAAGTGACTAATATACATACACAGTCCTCACAATACACTTGTTTGACTGTATGTTTGTTAAATCAAGAAATCTTATTTGTTCTGCTTCATGAAAAAAATGACCAAAGGGCTCAAAGTCTGAAGAAATATCATAATTCTTACTGACCCATATCAATTCAGCTTCATTATGTCCCAGTGCTGTGATGCTAATTCACATTGATCCAGATAGGATTATCTGTTTATTAATGTTCCAGTCAGTGAAAATACCTGTAATTTGTGCAAACTTTGATTTGAATGCTTACATTTATTTTTATTTCTAGTTATTAATAACTGAAACACCAATAACATTTAAAGTGCTAAACATGTTCAAATAACAGCCAAAAAGCATAATAAAATTGAATCATTCTCTATTGAATTGCATGTCGTGGTTCACTGGGTAAACGGAAGTCACATTGTTATGATAAATCTTTGTAGAATAAAGGCCCCGTCACACATAGCAATCTCGCTAGCGAGATCGCTGCTGAGTCACAAGTTTTGTGACGCAACAGCGATCTCACCAGCGAGATCG
The DNA here is from genome assembly GCF_039654945.1 of Dendrobates tinctorius. Classification (NCBI taxonomy): domain Eukaryota; kingdom Metazoa; phylum Chordata; class Amphibia; order Anura; family Dendrobatidae; genus Dendrobates; species Dendrobates tinctorius. The sequence goes on along the minus strand of NW_027361699.1, from coordinate 960,879 downwards.
CTGTGTGTGATAGCGATCAGCGACCGGCCCCCCTGCCGGTATCGCTGATCACTGCAAAAAACCTCTGGACATTTCTTTCATCGCTGATCTCCCGCTGGCCAGCACGCATCGCTGCATGTGACAGGCGGGAGACCAGCGATCAGCTGGTAACTAACGTACACATCAGGTATCCAAGGGACGCGCGTCCCTTAGATACCCGATGTGTACGTTCGTTACCAGTGCGCTGCTGCAGGGAGCTGGTAACTAATGTACACATCGGGTATCTAAGGGATGCGCGTCCCTTGGATACCCGATGTGTACGTTAGTTACCAGCTCCCTGCTTCGGCGCGCTGGTAACTAACGAACACAGCGACTCCGCACGCTCGGCGTCGCTGTGCTGATCGCTGGTGAAGCTGCCTGTTTGACAGCTCACCAGCGATCACATAGCGACTTACCAGCGATCCTGACACGTTGATATCGTTGTGGGGATCGCTGGTAAGTCGCTATGTGTGACTCCAGCTTAAGGTCACTTCTAAAGATTTGTATAACCCTGCTCTAGCTTTGGACAATTGGTAAAAAAAAGCTTCCACGCTTGCTTTTTTTTTCTAGAGCTTCATCTACACTTTTCACAAGACTTGCTTTGATAGCGATAGTTTGAAATTTCAGCTTCTCGTGATTAACATAATACTAAACACATTCGATGATGTTTAATAGAAATCAGCTTATCTGTGATAATCTGATACTCACTAATAGGCAATTTTCCAATCAGGAAGATCCCGCTGTGTAATAAGAAATTAGTATATTGGAAAATTAGCAGAGAGAATTTGTCCTGACAGATTGATGTGCTCCAAGTCTGGGCTTAGGAGTGGCCATTCCATTGTTCTGAAAATACCAGCAGCTTCTTTGTTTCATCTGTATTCTCCCATCTTTGTAGCACATTTGGATATTTCGAAAGATTGGAAGGACCCCACTATAGTTTTGGACAATTGGTAAAAAAAAAGTTGCCACCATTTGCCTTTCAATAAAGCTTCATCTACACTTTTCACAAGACTTGCTTTGATAGAATGAAAGGTGAAATTTCAGGTTCTCATGATCAATGTAATCCTAAACACATTCAATGATGTCTCGCAGAAATTAGCTTATCTCTGAAAATGTGATACTCATCAATAGGCAATTTTCCAATCATGGAGATCCCGCTCTGTAATAGGAAATGAGTATATGAGAAAATTAACTGAGCAAATTTTTCCTGATAGATTGCGTTGCTCTATCTGGGCTCAAGAGTGTTCATTCCATTGTTCTAAAAATACCATACTTAGTCCTCCATCTTTATAGTGTGTGCTTGAGGTCATATTTGTCTTGCTGTATGAGTTTTTTGCTTCTGAGTCAAAAGTCACATGACATTAACATTTGCTTGTTCTTGTGCCCTCAATCAAATACAAATTATCTACCTAAGATATGCTTGCATTGATCCTTCATGCTGCCTGACTGATGATTGTGGACACTATTCAAAGACTCTAAAATTGCTTTCTGGCATACATATAAGAGTTGCTTAGAAATACTGGACATTTAGACTCATCAGTCTATAAATCCTCATTTGATACCTTAAATATCTAGTGTATATTCTACTGAAAAATGGCATCAGCATCGGGTTCTTAACAGCTATTCTTCCTTTAAGAACTTTAGCTTTGAATCATTTTCTCACACAGGAAGAATGCGTAGAATGAAGAAAAGCTTGACAATTTGATCAGGTTTAGAACAAAACTAAAGTTTTCTATTCTCTGATTTTTCAAAGATAAAATATGTAATTGCTGCATTCGTCATTGTGACTGCCTTAGTTGACTTCTTATACTTTCACATCTGCTATACAATGGGATTATCAACTTTAAGAAAAATTGAAAGCTAATAAGGATATCTTTGGGTGCATGCTTGCGTGAACGTTAAGCCAGGTTCATATTACGTTAACCCAGCCCGTTCAATGCATAGCATTGACGGGCTGCGTTAACAGTATAGCATAACGCGATTGCGTTATGCTATACCCGCTAGCGCAGATGCTTCATATGTGCTAGCGGTGACGGAGCCTCAGATGCTGCAGACCGAGTCCGAGGCTCCATCACTGCGCACATCGATGCGCCCGATAATGGGGGTCAATGGCAGCATCTAACGGACTGCCTTAACGCAATGTGACCCCGGCCTTAGGGTCTTATAGAAGACCAACATGATTCCTTTAGCATTTCCTAAGATTTCACAGTAAACACTTGTTGGATTGGAATAATACAAAGCCACATGTTAATTTAGTTTTTTTAAATTAAAAAAACAATTTTCAGCTGAGCAAAGTGTTATCATTATCTAGCTATTATCTATGGAAGAGTCAGAGAGGTAGTTGTCAGCCAAATGGGCCTTGTATGGGAGCACAAGTACAGTAGCGTGCACAAAGGTGAAGTGGAGAAAAAGTAAAGTATGGTGCAAGTTGTAAGATCACACCTTCATGCAACTTCTTAGTGGGAACCTGTCATGTAAAATAAACCTTCTAGCCTGCAGATATGGAGTTAATCTGTAAGTTAATAATATTCTGACCCTTTGTGGCACCGACATTGAGAGCCCCACTGCCAGGAGGAAGTAAATTTTATTCCCCCAGCAGTGTTTTCCTTCCAGTCATAGGGGTGGTGCCCGCACAGTTTCAGTCAGTCACCACTCTGTACTTGCATTTAAGTAAAAAAATATTCTCCCAAAGGTGTCTATATACTTTAAGTTCTTTGGTACTCATGGCAGCTAATGTGCTACTCCACCAGGTAACTAACAACAACTCTCACTTTATTAAGTACAGTAAAAGCACAACTGATTACACATATGGTGAAAACAAGGAAAATAAAATATACAGCACATCTATTTTCTTGAAGTCTTGAAAAAAGGGGAAATTAAAAAAGGTAAGGTTTTTGTCTCATCATTTTATGTATTTGGCTTGTTCTGTGCAAAACAGCGGAAACTGTTTCTGCTTCATATCAATGAATAGTAAAACATTGATTGGTCTTCATAGTTGTGATTCAAAACAAGATATTATATGTATAAACAAAATCGCACTCATAGTTTTTTTTTATTTTAGGCTTGTACATGAAATAAAGTCTACTGCATTGTCCATAATACAATGCATCTTTTGGCATCTTTTCAGATTTGCCGTGTCAGTTCAAAGGGGAATAGCATTATTTCTGGTTATTATATCTGTATCTGGTATTATTTAGTAGTTTTTCTCCTCTGTAGGCTCTAATCACTAGAAGCTACAACACTTTTTTGTGTGGTCAGCCTCTTTCTCCCTCCAGCTCCTCCTCCTCTCTCCATAGAATTCTATAAGCATCATGAGCAATTAAACCCATCACTAAAGACAGAACTGAGTTTTCAAAAGTGATGATCAGTGAAGGAGAGAATTTCACTAAGGCCAGGGTCACACTTGCAAGAAACTTGCATGAGTCTCGCGTCTCAATTCCCGGCACTGCCACCAGCACTCGGACCGGAGCGCTCAGCTGCATAGAAATACATGCAGCCGCACACTCTGGTACAGAGTGCCAGCAACAGTGCTGTGTATTAAGATGTGAGACTCATGCGGCCTAAGAAACCTTCTCTAAGCTACTCTGGGGGTGTTCTTTATCCAGTGTCTTGCTGCTGTTTATGATTGGTCAACATCATACGGAGAAAAGAAGTACATATTCACAGGGAAAGCTGTCTGATGAAACCCACTTGGACTTAAGACAAGTTAACTTATTATGGGCCAAATACATTAATTGCTATTATGTCTTCAACAGTGTGGAAATTAAGGGAAAAAAATGAAAATGTTTTATTCCACTCTGCAGCCACTATTACATTATGTGTCCAATTAAAAGTGAAAAAATGTGGTTTAAAGTCCTCTTTAAACATAATTAGGCTGTGAAAATACCGAAAGGAAATCTGGTTCTGATAAACCAGTCCTATCTTATCCATTGCATACAGCATGACTAGAGATGGGCGGACACCTGGATGTTCGGGTCCTGCAGATTCGGCCTAACAGTTACAAAAAGTATGGGTTCCAGAACAGTACTCAAACATGGGGGACAGAACATCTAGTGTTTGCCATGCTGTCATGTGCATGACGGCGCGACAAACACCCAGTGTTCGGGGGGCCGAACCCGAACAGTATCACTGACTTCCTGGTAAATTGGTGTTCGGTACGGACGCCGAACTATCCTGTTCAGGTTCGCACATCTCTATGCATGACATAGCATTGCCTTTTATGATCTGCAAAGATTGAGTGGATTAGACTTTAAATTTGCATGAAATTGTCAGCTTGAATTAATAAACATTTTTTTGTTAATTTTGTTTAGAAAAGCCTTGATCTCTATCAAGCTTAATATGGTGGTGCCTGTCATATTGTTTATGCATTTAACATTGTAGCTTGAAATATGAGAGCTACTAATTATTATAATGAATGCTTAATGAAAGTTATCTTAAAAGACAAGCTTCTGGTATTTAACAAGCCTTCAGAAAAACAAGTTATTAATGCTTTGTCTACTGCAGACGTAGCACTTTCACACAGTCACTCCCAGGAGACAGCATTAAAAATTTAGTTAATACTGCCTAATCAGCATTGCAACATGAGGATGTTAAAACATCGAAAAAGTATTAGAGTTTTGCAGAACATGCAATATTTTACTTAGGCTCTCAATAGCAGTTTTATAATATGTTGGAATGCCTGTTTTTTTCCACTTTACAGACAATTTACATAGCCATCACATGCTCTTTGCCTTAAGATTCCTGATCTGGCATCTTCTGAACATTAATACTATTATTGATCTGTATAATGCTAATTAAATCTATTTTAAGTAATTAGTTCAGAATCAAACCAGGCTTATTTTGGATTCTTGAGGCAGTATACTTGGAAAAATCGAACAGTACTAAATGAAATACATAATTATTACAGTAATTTTCCTACATTATCCCTTTTCTCTTACAACTGTCAATCAAATGACATTTCTTGTCTCAGTGATAGCACAAATATCAATAAACTGCCTGAGTACCTAGGAGATAACCTACAAGGCCAGTTATATCATTGCAGGCCGCCAATTGACACCTACTGAAAGCTCCTGTTGCAGCCATCTTGATTCTCCTATGAAACCCAGCTCAAAACTAGATTTTATAGGAAATCACCATATATGCAAGAAATCATGCAATCAATCTCAAGTTCAAATACCCTATGGGACTTATGGGTCCCAGAAATTGGTGATGAAAACAACATTTTTTTTACAAAGTTTTGGAATTTCTTCGACAAACACTAGAATAAGTAAAAAAAAAACCCTAAGGCTGGGTTTACACTGCATTATGGCAGTCGGCTTCATGAACTGCCTTACACCGCGGTATAACACGGTGTAACGCAGTCCGTTAACACTGCCATTGACCCCCATTATGTGGCGCATCGCGAGGCATGCTGTAAAGCGGCACGCATTTGCGATGTGCCGTCATTCACTGATGGAGACTCGGACACGGGCTGCAGCGTCTGAGGCTCTGTCACCGCTAGCGCTGATGAATCATCAGCGCTAGCAGTATAGCATAACGCATATCGCTTTATACTATAGCGTTAACGCAGCCCTTCAACGCTATGCGTTGAACGGACTGTGTTAACGAAATGTGAACCTGGCCTAAAGTTTGGAATTCACAAGAGATGATTCAAAAGATTTGCAAGACTTAAGACTGGAGCCCTGCAAACCTAACATATCCCACTGCACCTTTTAGTAGGCCTATGGCAACTTCATGTATGCAACGCACCACAGCATTGACATTGTGTTGAGCCTATGAAACACTAGAGGCATTGAGGATCCCATCAGTGAGATGGTTTCAAGGGCTCTAGTCTGGTGGCTACAGATTACCAAAGGGGAACATGAACAGGGTCTTACAAATATTTTTTATAATCTCTAATAATGATGTAATCATATTGACCTGAAAAAAATGAGCCATAACATAGAAACCTAAAATGCTAAATCAAATTTTACATTTTCCCCTTTTTTCAGAATGTTATATAGTAAAGAGAAAGGGCCACACAAACCACAACTTTTCCCAATGAAAAACAAGCCCTCTTAGAACCATATTGAAGGAGAAATTAAAGCAAAAGGGGAGAAAAAATGAAAACGCAAAAACTAATAGAATGGATAGTAATATTTAAATACAAATATACACATTTGAAAACCTTAAAGGGGTTGTCCGGGCTTTTCACTTATATCTGGGCTGCAGAATGCTGACAATAAGTAATTTACCTTCTGTGGCCAGTTTGCAGCGTTTGCTAGATATCGTCTCTTGCTTGTAAGAAAAACGTCCGGGGGTGTGTGTTCTGGCATTGAAATGAGAACTGGTCATGTTTCCTCCTCACTAGTTTCACTTTCCATAGATCACTGTTCAGCGTGTGCCTGGGGGAGGAGCAGCTGGGTGGTCCTGCTCTCTGCACTGAGGCTACTAGAGGGGGAGGATTTGTTACTGTCTGAGGAGGCATAGGCTTCTTCATGTGGTCGGGGAGGGCCTGTTGCTATGGAGGGTGGGGTTGTTGCTATAGAGGGCATGTTTTTAGTAGAGTAGGAGGAAACGACCAGTTCTCATTTCAATGCCAGCATACACACCCCCTGGACATTTTTCTTATAAGCAAGAGATGATATCTAGCAAACCCTGCAAACTGGCCACAGAAGGTAAATTACTTATTGTCAGCATTCTGCAGCCCAGATATGCACTGAGTTTATGTGAAAAGTCCGGACAACCCCTTTAACAACATTGTTGGACAGCTTTTTCATAAAATCAATGCAGGTCAACATTGAAATGACAACATATACCTTTATGAAGAAATATACCACATTTACAAAAATAATAGGCACATTTTCATAAGAACAAGTGACATTCAGGAGGAAAAGGTGAGCCAAAAAGGAGCTCATGTGTTCATCAAAAGGCATCTCATCAGTGACCAGAAAATGCTAAATTCTTGGCCATTCGACCCACACCTACAAGTTGCATCTGGAGGATTTCTGCTAATATAACAAGTAGGTAACAAATGAAGCACAATAATATAAAGAACATTCCAATTCACTGGAGATTTGTGAAATTTTGCTGGGGTAGAAATTCTGTGGTGAAGTCCTGCAGGATAAGTCTTACCAAGCTGTTGTAACACTCCTTTTAAAGATTGCTTGCAACTTTGTGCCTCTTCAACTCATATATGTTGGTGTTTTTAATTTTAACTTCAGGTAATGAAAAATAACCTTTCATTAGTTTGAGTATGTTAGACTGGCCACATAATGGAATAGCGGCTGCAGATGTCGGTAAAATGTCTTTATTTATTTCTTCTCTCCATTGGAGAGATTTTAGCTTTTATAGTTTGTGATAATTTATGTTATAGTTCAACAGGCTGTTGCGAGAGATTTGTTTCTGGTGGTGTATACTTTTGCTTCTGCATGAGCTTGACCAATCATAAGCAGGCAGTGTCATGCAGGGGAGAAAATAACACACCTTCCTCTTTTAACTGATCTCATGCAACTACTAAAGTAAGTAGAGATGCAGCAGAGCTGACTTAAGTTTCATTACAAACCATGCCAGATATCATCTCAAACAGTCAGTGTGAGAGATGGTGAGAGCTGACAGCACTGTGAGAAGAGATCTGGAAGTGTTTGTAATGAAGCAGAACTCTGCAGCAACTGTGTGGTACAGCAGAGCAAAGTTATGTATAACTACTTGCCCATAATGCCTTGCAACTATCTCAAGGAATAGCAGCCAATTACGAGAGACAATTATATTCTTGATAAAAACAGATGCAGGGAATTCAGCAAATATTTTTGGATGATTCTGGATAGTGAGAGGACATCACAGATTACAACTTAGCCATAGATATAGGAAGAGAAAGCCATAAAACAGTGAACAAATAGTGCAGAAAGTTTGTGCTATAGCAATGAAGAAAATTAGAATATGAGGAAAAGACTGTTCGTTACTACTGATTACCATCTGTTTACGCTTAAGGCCCCATTACACTAAACGATGTCCCAGCGATCCCACCAACGTGATGGGATCACTGGGACATCGTTAGACTGATCGCTGGTGAGCTGTCACATAGACAGCCCCAGCGATCAGGACCAGCGACGCTGGATGCTGGTTTCTAATGTAAACGTCGGGTATCCAGGTGCCGCGCAACTCATGTATACCCGCTGTTTACCTTGGAAACCGGCATACAAGCTGGTTTCCAAGGTAAACATTGGGTATCTAGGAGCCGCACGACTCCTGGATACCCAACGTTTACCTTGGAAACCAGCGTGTACGCCAGTTTCCAAGGTAAACAGCTGCTAACCAGGAGCCGCGGCTCCTGGATACCCGACGTTTACATTAGAAACCAGCATCGCTGATCACTGGTCTCTCGCTGCCACACGCAGCGATGTGCGCTGGGCAGTGGGAGACCAGCGATCAAAAAATGGCCCAGGCCGCTCGAGCACTATCAGCAATAACCGGCAGGGGGGCCGGTCACTGGTCCCCGTCACACACAGCGATCTCGCTGGCGAGATCACTGATGTGTCACAAAATCAGCGATCTCGCTAGCGAGATCACATAGTGTGACGGGCCTTTAGCCATATTTGTGTAGATCATGTTGATGTTTCTAAGACTGCGTTTGCATTAAAGATCTTGAAAGAAGTTGGGTACAATCTAGTAGACCTTAGACCTCGTTGTACATTTAGCTTCAAAGCAATTGAAGGCTTTGGAGTACTTTTGATTTTTGGAAAATCAAATAGGTGTGAAGTACATTTCTGCGAAAATATGGCAAGGTTCACAAATCCAAATTTCAAAACAATTAGCAAAACAAAATAGATTACTGCTTACTGAATCTTATGATTTTTTGAAAAAAAAATAATGGAGAAACAATGCAAAACACAATAAAAACAACTACTGCATTTTTCGCTTTGTAAGATGCAATTTTTTCCCCCAAATTTGGGGAGAAAATGGGGGGTGCATCTTACAAAGCGTACATGCATTACCATGGGCCGTGATCAGGGGGTGTCTCTTGAGATCTTGGTCCCGAGATTACATTTGCGCATGCTCCAGCGGCCATTTTTTACCAGAATCACTGCACACACAGGGAACCGTGGAAATGCCGGGGCTCTGGCCTGTCACAAAATATCGGCAGAGCCCCGGGCAGCGCAATACTCACACGAAGCACCGCTGGGCACTGGAGACACCCACAGCACTGGCCAGCAACCGCCGGGCACCCGGAGAAACCCGGCAGTAACACAAGACCCTGCAGCAGCACAAGACCCCCACAGCAGTGGTGCACATCGGAGCCCCCCTCATCCCTGAATGTGGCCTGCAGCATCACCCCACTCCTGCCTCCTCCAGCAGCGACCCTGGGACCCCACTACACCTCAGCCACCAATCCCCGGTAATCAATAAGATGCAAGAATTATAAGAATCACCACCATTTTCTGAAAGAATAATTTTTTCTTATTTTTCTCTGCAAAATTTGTGGTGCGTCTTATAGTCCGGAGCGTCTTATAAAGTGAAAAATATGGTAAATATGGCTGCAGAGGGAAAATGATAAATATTCGATAAATACATTTTAAAAATCAGAAGATCTAAATATACATGCATAGTATACAGTGGCATGTAAAAGTTTGGGCACCTCTGGTCAAAATTACTGTTATTGTGAACAGTTAGGCTAGGTTCACATTGCGTTAGGGTATCCATTTAACGAATCCGTTAAACGGATGCGCTAACGCCAATGTTATTTTTGGTATCTTTAGCGCCATATCGCTAACGGTATGCGTTAATGAATGGTAGCGCTCCGGTACCTAGCGCTACCATGCATTAGCCCATACATTCCTATGCACAGCGAACGGGTCCATTTGCTGTGAGTTAATGCCAATGCACCCAAAAATGCTGCAAGCAGCAATCGAGGGTGCGTCAGGAAATAACACATACTTGCTAACGCATGCCGATTTCCGCATGCATTAGTATGCGTTATTAACATTGCGGGCAAAGGGTGCGTTAACGGATCTGTTAGATAGCGTTAGCGCTGCTATCTAACGGATCCCGCTAGCGGATTTCCCCTAACGCAATGTGAACCCAGCCTTAAGCAAGTTGAAGATGAAATTATCTTTTAAAAGGTTAAAGTTAAAGATGACACATTTTCTTTCTATTTTAGGAAAAAATATATATATATATATATATATTTTCATCTTTTACATGTTAAAAATTACAAAAAGAAAAATGGGCCTCTGCAAAAGTTTGGAAACCTTACATGGTTAGTACCTAGTAGCACCCCCCTTGTAAACGTTCTTTGCAGCCAGAAAAGAATCTTTCAGTTTTTATTTGAGGAATTTTCATCCATTCTTCCTTTGAAAATTGTTTCATTTCTATGTGTTTCCTTGCTCGTCTTGCTATACACTGCTATTCTGAGTTTTTGCCACATATTTTCAATGATGTTCAGATCAGAAGACGGTGAGAGCCATTGTAAAACCTTAAGCTTGCTCATTGGAGACAGTCTTTTGCAGATTTTGATGTGAATGGGATCATTATCCATTTGCTGCAACACAACCCCAAAACATAATTTATCCACCCTCATGCTTAATGGTTTGCAAGATTTTCTTTTGATGAAATTCTGTGCCTTTTTTATTCCACACATGCTTTTGATCATTGTGGCCAATGAGTTCTATTTTAACCTCATCGGTCCACAGGACTTGTTTACCAAATGCATATGGCTTGTTTAGATGTTCTTTTGCATATTTCTGATAATGAATTTTATTGTGAGGATGCAGGAGAGATTTTCTTCTAATGACTCTTCAATGAACACCATATTTGTGCAGTTGTCTCTGAACAATAGAACAATATATCATAATTCCAAAGTCTGTTAAATTTTAATGAAAGTATTTTGCAGTCAAGGGGGGGTTCTGATTTGCTTCTCTAGCAATCCTACAAGCAGCTGTCACTGAAATGTTACTTGGTCCTCCAGACCTTATCTTGACCTTCACTGTTACTGTTAACTGCCATTTCCTAATTACATTTCAAACTGAGGAAAAGACTACTTCAAAACTCTTTGCTATCTTCTTATAGCCTTCTCCTACTTTGTGGACCTCCACCATTTTCATTTTCAGAGTGCTAATCAGCTGCTTAGAAGAACCCATGGCTGCTTTTTTATTTTGGCACAATGCAAGAGGAGGCTGTATTTTTATAAAGCTGAGAAATTTGCATGACCCGGTCTTTCCTAACGATGATAGTGAACATGTCAAAACCCTGACAGGATAATTAAGATCTGAGACATTGGTCAACATCATCCGAACACACAAATTTCTAAGCGTGTCCAAACTTTTTCATTGGCCCATTTTCCTTTCTGTAAATTTTAAAATATAAAAATGACAATATATTATTTTGGGGGGCTAAAATACAAAGTTAATGTGTCATTTTTTAGACATTATTTCATCTTCAACTTGCTTAACTGTTCATAATAACAGTAATTTTGACCAGGGGTGCCCAAACTTTTACATGCCACAGTATAGTAGAAAGCAAGAAAAGGTAACTTAACCCCTTTCCTACAATGGACGTAATATTCCGTCCATGTGACCTGGGACCTAAGTCCCATGGACGGAATATTACGTCATAGCGATCAGCGGCGCCCAAGTGGTGAGCGCTGCTGATCACGGCCGGGTGTCAGCTGATTATCACAGCTGACACCCAGCACAATGTGTCAGGGGTGGTCACGGACCACCCCCGATACGTTAACCCCTTGCACACCACGATCAAACACCATCGCGGTGTACCGGCGGCTAAAGGGAAGCATCGGCAGGGAGGGGGCTGCCTCCATGCTTCCCTGAGCTCTCCACAGCAGCGCAATGTGCAGTGATGCTGTGGGGGGCTCCATCCCTGCAGGTCCCCGAATCCAAGATGGCAACGGGGACCTTCGGGGGCCTGCAGGGAGCATGCTTCCTCAGTTTCTGCAAAGCGCAGGCATGAGGAAGTCTGCATCTATGCCTGTGACAGATCGCTGATCTGTCACAGTGATCTGTGATGTGACAGATCAGCGATCTCACACATGACAGTGATGTCCCCCCTGGGACAACCTAATAAAGTGAAAAAAAAAGTAAAATAATTTTAAAAAAATCGCTAAATAAATTAAAAAAAAATATTCCCTAATAAATTCATTTTTTGGAAATAATAAAAAAAATCAATAAAAGTACACATATTTGGTATCGCCACGTCTGTAACGACCCGCCTTATAAAACTGTCCCATTAGTTAACCCCTTAGCAAACCCCTTAAAAATAAAAATAAAAAATGAAGCAAAAAAGAATGATTTATTATCATACCGCTGAACAAAAAGTGCAACAACGCGCGATGAAAAAGACGCATATAAATATCCATGATACCACTGAAAACGTCATCTTTTCCCGCAAAAAGCGAGCCATGAGACAGCGTCAGCAGCGAAAAAATAAAAAAGTTATAGCTCGCAGAATAAAGCGATGCAAAAATAATTATTTTTTATATAAAATTGTTTTCATTGCATAAAAGCGCTGAAACATAAAAAAGACATAAATGAGGTATTGCTGTAACCGTACTGACCCGAAGAATAAAACAGCTTTATCAATTTTACTGCACGCAGAACGGTGTAAACGCACCCCCCAAAAGAAATTCATGAAACGCTGGTTTTTGTTCATTCTTCGTCCCAAAAATCGGAATAAAAAGCGATCAAAAGATGTCACATGGCCGAAAATGATACCAATAAAAACGTCAACTCGTCCTGCAAAAAATAAGACCTCACATTACTCAGTGGGTTAAAATATGGAAAAATTATAGCTCTCAATATATGGTGATGCAAAAACTATTTTAACAATAAAAAGCGTCTTTTAGCATGTGACAGCTGCCAAATATAAAAACCACCATAAATAGTAACTCAAACCCCCCCGTTATCAGCCCCTTAGTTAGGGAAAAATAATAAAATTTAAAAAATGTATTTATTTCAATTTTCCCATTAGGGTTAGGGTTAGGGCTAAGGCTAGGGTTAGGGCTAGGGTTAGGGTTAGGGCTAAGGTTAGGGCTGAGATTAGGGTTAGGGGTGTGTTGGGGTTAGGGTTGGGGGGTCTCCACTGTTTGGGCACATCAGGTGCTCTCCAAACGCAACATGGCATCTGATCGCAATTCCAGCCAAATCTGCGTTGAAAAAGTCAAATGGTGCTCCTTCCTTTCCAAGCTCTGCCATGCGCCCAAACAGTGTTTTACCCCCACATATGGGGTATCAGACTACTCAGGACAAATTTCAAAACAACTTTTGTGGTCCAATTTCTCCTGTTGCCCTTAGGAAAATAAAAAATTGGGGGCAAAAATATCATTTTTGTTAAAAAAATATGATTTTTTTATTTTCACGCCTGGGCGTTATAAACTTCTGTGAAGCACTTGGGGGTTCAAAGTGCTCACCACACATCTAGATAAGTTCCGTGGGGGTCTAGTTTCCAAAATCGGGTCAGTTGTGGCGAGTTTGAATAGTTTAGGCACATCAGAGGCTCTCCAAAAGCACATGACACCCGCAGACCATTCCATCAAAGTCTGCATTCCAAAACATCACTCCTTCCCTTCCGAGCCCCGACATGTGCCCATACAGTGGTTTTCTCCCACATATGAGGTATCAGCGTACTCAGGACAAATTGGACAGCAACTTTTGGGGTCGAATTTCTCCTAGTACCCTTGGGAAAATAAAAAATTTGGGGACTAAATGATCATGTTTGTGGAGAAAATATGATTTTTTTATTTTCACACCCAGGCATTATAAACTTCTGTGAAGCTCTTGGGGGCTAAAAGTGCTCACCACACATCTCGATAAGTTCCTTAGGGGGTCTAGTTTCCAAAATGATGTCATTTGTGGGGGTTTCCACTGTTTTGGTACATCAGGGGCTCTCCAAACGCGACATGGTGTCCGATCTCAATTCCAGCCAAAAACGTCAAATGGCGCTGCTTCCCTTCCGAGCTCTGCCATGCGCACAAATAGTCGTTTACACCCACATGTGGGGTATCAGCGTACTCAGGACAAATTGCACAATAACTGTAAGGGTCCTGTTACCCTTGGAAAAATAAGAATTGAGGGTGAAAATATTATTTTTGTGAAAAAAAAAAAGATTTTTCAATTGTACGGCTGTACGTTATAAACTTCTGTGAAGCCCTTGGGGGTTCAAAGTTCTCATCACACATCTAGATAAGTTCCTTGGGGATTCTAGTTTCCAAAATGGTGTCATTTGTGGGGGGTTTCCACTGTTTTAGTTCATCAGGGGCTTTCCAAACGCAACATTGTGTCCGATCTCAATTCCAGCCAAAAACGTCAAATGGCGCTGCTTCCCTTCCGAGCTCTGCCATACGCCCACATAATCATTTACACCTACATATGGGGTATTAGCGTACTCAGGACAAATTGCACAATAACTTTTAGGGTCCTGTTACCCTTGGAAAAATAAGAATTGAGGGAGAAAAGATCATTTTTGTGGAAAAAATATGATTTTTTAATTGTACGGCTGTACGTTATAAACTTCTGTGAAGCCCTTGGGGGTTCAAAATTCTCACCACACATCTAGATAAGTTCCTTGGGGGGGTCTAGTTTCCAAAATGGGGTCACTTGTGGGAGGTTTCAACTGTTTAGGTACATCAGAGGCTCTCCAAACGTGACATGGCGTCCGATCTGAATTCCAGCCAATTTTGCATGGAAAAAGTCAAACGGCGCTCCTTCCCTTCTGAGCTCTGCCATGCACCGAAACAGTGGTTTCCCCCCACATATCAGGTATCAGCGTACTCAGGACAAATTGCACAATAACTTTTGCAGTCCAGTTTCTCCTGTTACCCTTGGTAAAATAAAAAAAATTAAACCTGAAATATTTTTTTGTGAAAAAAGTTAAATGTTCATTTTTTAAATATTCAAAAAATTCCTGTGAAGCACCTGAAGGGTTAATAAACTTCTTGAATGTGGTTTTGAGCACCTTAAGGGGTGCAGTTTTTAGAATGGTGTCACTTTTGGGTATTTTCTATCATATAGACCCCTCAAAGTGGCTTCAAATGTGATGTGGTCCTTAAAAATAAAATGGTGTTGCAAAAATGAGAAATCGCTGGTCAACTTTTAACCCTTATAGCTTCCTAACAAAAGAAAATTTTGGTTCCAAAATTGTGCTGATGTAAAGTAAATATGTGGGAAATGTTACTTATTAAGTTTTTGCTGTGCCATATCTCTGTGATTTAAGGGCATAAAAATTCAAATTTGGAAAATTGCGAAATTTTCAAAATTTTTGCCAAATTTCTTCTTTTTTCACAAATCAACACAAGTTATTTGAATGAAATTTTATGACTACCATGACGTACAACATGTCACGAGAAAACGATGCCAGAATCACCGAGATCCATGGAAGCGTTTCAGAGTTATTACCTCATAAATGGACAGTGGTCAGAATTGTAAAAATTGGCCCGGGAGTTAACGTGCATACCACCCTTAGTATTGAAAGGGTTAAAGAATATTTTTCGGTAAGATCAACCTCCCTCAATGTATATATGGGAATGAAGATCTTTGCAATGTAAACCCATCAGCATCTTTATGTCTTATATCTGTTGCTGCATTTCTAATTTGCATTTTAATTCGTATACAAAAAGGTATTAAGTGGTCTCAGCACCATAAAGGTCTTAGGTATTGATGGGCAAACCTGAACAGTAAAGTTCGGCGTCTGTACTGAACACCTACTGTTTGGGCACGGACACCGAACATGGACTTCACCAGGAAGTCCATGATACTGTTCGGGTTCGGCTGCCTGAACACTGGGTGTTTGTTGTGCTGTCATGTGCATGAATTGTGATTCAGCTGTGATCGGAGGTAGTTCAGCGCGGCTGGGAATGGAGCTTCAGTTTCCAGACGTAACCTCAATGACATCACCACCTGTCACTGAGGTTGTGCTCGCTGCAGTGCAGTCACCAGTGGTTTTCAGCATGGACGCATCTTGGCACCATTCAGGTTGAAAACTGTTTATCCCCCAGACATGGATTACGATACAGGACAGAACGATGGACAGGTATGGTATATTGTTGTTTTTTTATTTTAGTTTTATTACAGGAGATCAAGGGCATCAGGGGAATTAGGGGTTTTAATAAAAATGGAAAACTGTTTTGTTTTATTTCTAATAAAAGACTTTATTCTGGCTGTGTCTCTATTTACCATAAAACTATAGGATTAGTAATAAGTAGATATCTTATAGACACTTCTCCATTACTAAGCTGTGGGCTTGATGTCACTTGACAATACAAAGGTGACATTAACCCCACAAATATGAACTCCACTTGCAACCGCTACAGGGCAATTGGAAAAAGACAGGCAAAGTGCCAGAATTGGTGCATCTAAGAGATGTAACTTTTCTGGGCAGTTGACGGGCTGCTATTTTTAGGCTGGGGGGTCAATAACCATGGCCCCTTACCAGCGTGAGAATACCAGCCCCCAGCTGTCTGCTTTGGCAAGGTTTGTTGTCAAAAATGGGGGGGACCCCATGCCATTTTTTAAAATTATTTATATAATTTAAAAAACCAGTGTGGGGAACCCTTCTATTCTTGATAACTAGCCTTGCTGAAGCTGTCAGCTGAGGGTTGCAGCCTCCATCTGTGAGTTTTGTCTGGCTGGTTAGCAAAAATACAGGGGAACCCATGCTGTTTTTTTTTTTAATTATTTATTTGCAGTGCAGGAGCTGCTGATTGATACCCCCATCTGCTGCTCCTGCTCTCACTGTAATTAGCGGTAGCAGGTTCGGATGATGGGATCAGTAGTCCCATCAACTGACACCGGTGACCGGAGGTAAGCTTTATACCTCTGATCACAGCTGAGCGCTCCCACTGTCTTTTGACACTGTGGGAATCACGGCTCTCTGACCTGCGGGGATAATTTCCCCGCCGATCAAAAGCGGTGTTTGCCATGCTGTCATGCACATTACAGCGCAGAAATACTGGATGTTTGGGCCCCTCATTCAAGTGAATGGGGTCCAGGTTAGGGTCCGGGTACTGTTCTGGCACCCAAACTTTTGTAACTGTTGGAACGAACCCACTGGAACCGAACATCCAGGTGTCCACCCATCTAGTCTTAAGGAGCCACTGCCTTCAGAGCATGTTTCCTCACTAAACACAGGGCTCTTTAGTTTTATTGGTACAGTATCTCACTGTCTGTGTGAAGTCAGGTGCCAGGCAAGGCAATTAGACAGTGAGATATCAATTAAGCTAATGAGTCTGGTGCTGGGAGAGGAAACAAGCACTGGAGCCAGTGGCTGTTTAATTTCTCCTCCATGTCCAGAATACTTAACCCCTCATTTTCAGGAATGCAGCGACACATAGAAGATAAAATGGTACCAATGGATATAATTTTCAAAAACCTGCATGTCCGTGTATGTATGCCATTTGGAGTGGTTAAGACAAAAAAGTGGAAAAAGATATATGTAAACAATAGTGATCACCTCACATATTTTTTAATTTATTTAAGCAAAAACGTAAACAAGCCACAAAAAGTTTAAAAATATTTAAAAGGCACAAAATTGGCTATAGTGCAACAACAACCAACCTAGTCTATGTAAAGACCAGGTGTACCTATCCTGTTGTTCCCAGTCAGCAATCTCTTAATATACACACATAATATGTCAGTAAATTATAACACCACATAATAACATAGAGTACACTAGATTTATACAAAGAGCATAGTGCAATTATCAACTAATATGTATTGATCTCATCTCATGGACATATTTTTGTGTAAGAAAAAGAAAAAATACTTGAACAACAATATAAACAATCAGAATTGTTGTACATAATATAATTTTTATTAGGAACACCAAAATATGACAAGATTGATTAAAAACACAAAGTAACAAGACATGATACAATAGAAAACAAATAATTACGGAAAGGAGGCAGAACAGCATGAACAAGATATGTAATATACTTATAAGATGCAGTGCATAATGGAGTACAGTAGTATTCAAAGGGAACCTGTCAGCAGGACGGTGGTCAGTAACCTACAGACACTGTCAGATTGGTGCCATTATACTGATTAAAATGATACCGGGGTTGATGAAATCCATCTTGTGGTTGTTGTTTAATCTTTACATTCAGTTTTGCATTAATGATAGGCTCGTGCTCCGGGGCGGCTTGTGGGGGTGGTCTTCATGTCGTGCTCTGCCTAGGTATTCATAAGTATGGCTTCTGACAGACAGTTTGTGCTTCACAATAGGCCTGTGGCTGATTTCCTTGGTTTCTCTGGTTTAGAGAAGGAAGATAAGACTCTACAGTCCTGCCCCAGAGCATGGGCATATCAGTAATTGAAAATTTCTTACACTGATTACACAAGAACCACAAGATGGATTTCTTCACCTCGGGTATCATTTTAATCAGGACAACAGCGGCCACATGACATTTTTGTCCTGCAAACAGCAAGCCCTCACTTGACCATATTGACAGGAAAATAAAAAAGTGGCTCTGCAAAGAAGGTGAGCAAAAACAGAAACGCAAAAGCAAAAAATGGATCGGGGGTGAAGGGGTTAAGGCTGTGCAGCACTTTTAATGGAGAATTACATTGCCACTAATCACTTCATCTATTATTGGATTTTCTGTGTAAATTCAGTAGAAAATGAAGAATTGAAAAGATTGCCCTTTTCTTTATCTTTTTCCACTATTCCTTATTTTCAGATTTAGGTTTCTTATTATATATGCAGTTGAAAATGTTTTTGGATGAATTTTAGTTGATTTTTACAGCCTATTTTTAACATGCAGATGTAGCAAAATTCCCATGAGATGTGGTATGGAGATACTGTAGCACACCTTCAGTTTGTGTAGCACAACTCATTTATTTCTAAGGTAACAGTACTATACAAACTGCGTTGGAGTTGTTCGGTGTATCGAAGGAACATTCACAATGCACCAAGAATTCATTTTAGAATTTCTACATCTATAATTAATGCATTTTTCTGCCTCTATCATTTTGATCATTTTTCCTGTCTCAGTACTCCCTGGTATTCTGCTTTTTCATAGGAAATATTTAGGAATTTTATAAGTCATTTAATTTACCTATCCCCTAATTTTGAGGATGATGTGCCTTTTTTCCTTTTTGGACCAGCTGCTCTGTCTTTTTGCAACATAAGGTTTTAGCTAATAAAACATAAACCTGGCTAAATGTGATACTTTTCCCTACACTGCACACCTTAAGTGTTCTATTGCCTTACCTGGTATAACATACATCCAGGTTAACTGTTTACCACGGGGACTCACTACTTCACCAAGGTGACCCTTATGCCCCACAGTACATCACTCTGGTACACTGATGAAGGTCATTATGACTGAAATCTCTACTGTATGTACTGTACTTTAATAAACCTCTCAGTACATCCACGCTGTGTGTGCCAAGTTTTCATGTAACTCAAACACTGCTAAAGACTTAACCCCTTTCCGACGTTGGGCATAATAGTACGCCCACATTGGACTCCGCCTGTTTGGTGTGGGTTCCGACATGATCTTTACAGCTGACATGTGCCCGCAACAGTCGCGGGTGGAATCATGATCCACCAGCAGATGTTAACTAGTTAAATGCCACTGTCAATCTCTGACAGCAGAATTTAACTCGCGCTTACCGGTAGCATGTCCTTTATTCCTTCCATCAGTTGTTATAGCCAGATTGCTATGGTCGGCGCTCATAGTAAGTGAGCATTTCTGCTACACACAGGTGTGTAGCAGAGGTGATTGAATTAGCGCAGCTTCTAGTCTCCCAAGGAGACTATTGAAGCAAGCAAAAAGTAGAAAAAAGTTTTAAAAATATTGAAAATTTTTTAAAAAATATAACAGTTCAAATCACTCCCCTTTCACCCTATCCAAAATGAAACGATGAAAAAATCAGATGTGCAGATATTTGGTATCATTGGTTTCAGAATCGCCAGATCTATATATGTAAAACAATAATTAGCCCGATCATTAAATGGCATAACGAGAAAAAAAGTCAATACACTAGAGTTACGTTTTGTTGGTCACTGCAATATTGCATTACAATGCAATAACAGGTGATCAAAAGGTCATATCTGCATCAAAATGGTATCATTAAAAACACCAGATCGAAATGCAAAAAATAAGTCCTCACTCAGCCCCAGATCATGAAAAATGGCGACGCTGCAAATATTGGAAAATGGCACATTTTTTTTTAACAAACTTCGGAACAGCAGGTCAGTTTTAGCATTTAGTGAAAATGTTAAAAAAAAAAAAAAATGTGGAATTGCACTTTTTTTTACAATTTCACCACACTTGGAATTTTTTTCCCTTTTTCCACTGCAAGATATGTTAAAACCAGTGATGTCGTTCAGAAGTACAACTTGTCCCGCAAAAAATCAGCCCTCACATGAGCATATTGTCAAAAAATAAAAAAGTTATGGCTCTGGGAAGATGTAGCTTATTCTACATAAGAATATAAAAAGCCACAATATGATTGAGATTATTACTTCAGTGTTGAAGCACACTGAAAGTAGTAGCAATCTCAGTCTGTGAATATTAATCCAATGACTCAAATCAAGGTGCTGTACCTGTATAGTCACTCAGTCTTACTGTTAACTGATTGATCTGTGATATACTGCAGCTGTTTTAATAACTTGATAGCATTTTCCTTTTACAAACTGCAATCAAGGAAGGCATTTTAATACCCTTTTGTCCCAGTGACATAATTTGAAACTTGTGGACCCCAATGCAAAATCTCCAACAGGGTCCCCCAACCGTCCCCCAACCTGCAGTCGGTCGCATATCACGTCGGGCTGCACGCACTCGCCGTTCCTCTGCGCTGCAGACTATCCTGATGGCAACTGCATATGGCCCCCAAAGTCCCTGCTTCTTGATAAACAACACCCAGTTCCATTCCAGTATGGGGCCGTCACAGCGAAAAGACCCGGAGTTGATGCAGACCTTCTCCTGGGTCTCAGGCACGTAGATGAAACCATATCCCTGGGTGGGATGGAAGTACTTAATGTACTCATGGGTTATCCAGTCTGGCATAGCTCCCTTGCCGGGGCATTGTAACTCCCTCACAATTTGGCATCCTCACCACTTCTTCTCGCTAATCACCCCTTGGGTCCACTGGTCATCTTTGGGATAATACACTCTGGACTCCTCCAGGCATGTGCCGGGAGAAGCAGCAGGAGTTGCTGAATAGGGCGGGTCCACCGGAGGTGTGGGGGCTGGAGTCAATGTGGCAGTCTGGTTGGATTCGGATTCCCTACTCACCGCCGCTGCTCCCGGTGATGATCCTTACACGTGACCACGTGAGTTGGGAACTACAGTCGCGACGACCTCTCACAGAACAGCCTCCAAGGTCTTTTGGGCCATTTCTGGTTCTGCCAGTCTGGCGATATCCTCATCCTCGACAGCCTTCTTTTCTGACCATCAAAAAGGGCTCCACTCCTCACACTCGCTCTTCCACCAGGTCTCGAAGCGCAGGCCCATCGCCGCCCGTGCCACAGATTGCTTCCAGTCCTGGCATCCAATGCCACCGTGGAAGGACATGCTTTGCCTCTACATGTTATCAGGTAATGGTGTCTCTTCTTCCAACATGCTGTCCTGTCCTTCTGGTCTCCTCCCGTTTATGGGCGAAGTTGTTTCCAGCTGCTCCACCCATTTCCTCACTCTCTGTTGGAAAGGCTGAAACTTCTTCGCCCGCACCCATGTCAGGCAGGCATTAATCACAGTGGGATGTGGCCTCGGCTCCACGAACTTCTTCCTTTTGGTGCCAGTTTCTTTCTAGGATGCCCACAAAAGGTGGCACCGTCCTCCATTTTCACGCCACTGACAGTGTTTGCTGTATCTTGGACCACAACTCAGTCATCAGTCCACGAGTCCCATGAATCTTTTCCACCAGTCCTGTAGCAGCAGGGCTTCTGGATTTGATCCTGCCGACTATGCCAAATGTAACAAGGTGGCACAGGGTGATAGCTGTGGGCGAGTCTACTAAGCCACAGTCAGTGAGCACCCCGACACCTTGCTCATGAGAAGACAAGTGAAGTCCCAGTCCTGCGGTACAGTCAGTTACCTTCAACACACGTCCACTTTGATGCAGGGGACGAGATCTCAGGAAGCACCACAAGCCACAGTTCTGTTCCAATGGCAAAAATTTTACTAAACACAGTGCAAACAAGACAATGTTTCCTGTACTTTCCTTGTAGCCTCTGTATGTTGCATGCCATCATCTCCCATCCTGGTCCCACATCCCATGTTTCTCCTGGGGGCGATCCCGCAGAGCCAGTCTCCGTCCATGCTGTCTGTCAAGCTAGGGCAGCTTTTATCCCCACCTCTGATGACTCCTCTGTCCTTGCTATGGCGCAGGTCTCACCCTGGGCAAGCCTGCCCGGGCTCTGCTCTAAGAGCAGGAAGCCCCTTTCCTATGTCCCTGGGGCTTTTCACCATCCCCCTTTTAACTCCTACCAACTGTTTAACCCTTAGTACTCTATCCCTAAACTAAAGAATACATTTTGTATTACAGTATTAAACATCACATATAAGAACATTGGTAAACCGCACACTGCATCAATAAAACTTTAGGAAGTGACACGTAACACATGTGCTTGTTTTTCAGGAGAGAGAAGGTAATTGAGGGTTCCCGCAACCTCCTTACACCTGTTCAAAGTCTACAGTAAGCAACATGTGTCCTTTCATGTGTCCCTTATCAACTCCCAATGGTGGATCTCAATGCAATATATGATATGGTCCAGTTTGACTGCTGCGTGAAATAGTCTGTCACCACATTATGCTGCTCGTACACATGCTCCTACATGTGTTGTGTTGAATTCCAGTAGGCTGTAACATTGCAAATCAGGCATGGCTCTGTTTTTTTGCCAAGTCATGAGAGGGTTCTTCGTCATGTAAGAATTGTTGAAATGAGCAGACACTTTTTTGTCCATAGCCACCAACTTCCTCAAGAGGGTTTATTTCTTAAATAAATTTTGCACAATTAAATTTTCAGGATGTGTGCCATGCAGGAACTGTGACTCGGGTGATTAATTACAGGAAGGAAACAGGTGTCATTGATGGAAAATTAATTCTGCTTTGTACAAAATTAAGTAGGAAGTGCATTAAGCAGAACAAAAACAACAACTGACTAAAGCTACAGAAGTAATTACATCCTGCTGTGACTGAGGCCAGTGATGTGACATATATTCCATTACATTTTCTGCTCCCACTACATTAATATGCAATGGAGGGCAATTGTAACCTAGGGTTGATACTACTGGTGGGTTGACTGGTTCTAGCAGTGCCGTCAGAGCTAGAATTGCTGACAGCTCCCAGTTTTTCATTTAACATACAATTTGGATCACATATAACATTTTCAAAAAATTACAGCCTAAAATATAGTTTAGGGTGTACTGTTGACAGTTTGGAATATTAAAACAATTTTGGAAAGAAAATATAAACATGTATTTTAACATTTTTTCATATTAACCCCTTCATGACGGAGCCCTTTTTCTTTTTAGCATTTCTGTTTTTCACTCCCCTTCCTCCCAGAGCCATAACTTTTTTTATTTTTCCATCAATATGGTCATGTGATGGCTTGTTTTTCTGCGGAACAAGTTGTACTTTTGAACAACACCAATGGTTTTATGAAATTGTGTACTCAAAAACAGGAAACAAATTCCAAGTGCGTTGAAATTGCAAAAAAAAAGTGCTATTCCACAATGGTTTCTAGGTAAGTACAGACATAAAACAGCATGCAGTAACAAAAATTAGTATTGCTTTGGTGTATGTATAGTTGATAAATTTGATTAGCAAAAGAGTTATGAAAAACATGTCATGATTAGTGCTAAGCATTCCGATACTGCAAATGTAGGGTATCGGCCGATATTCGCTGTATCGGAATTCCGATACCGAGTACCGATATGTTTTCAATATCCGATACCGGAATCGGAAGTCCCAATAATGCAATGAGCCACTGTTGTGGCTGTGATTGGCTGCTGAAATGATGTCATCATGATGCACTCTCTGTGCGCATCATGATGCGTGGTCTGTGCCGGCTGTCGGGGGTCTGTACGGGCCTGCCGGGGGCTTGTGCCGGCTGCCGGGGGTCTGTACGGGCCTGCCAGGGCCCTGTGCCCGCTGCCGGGGGTCTGTACGGGCCTGCCGGGGCCCTGTGCCCGCTGCCGGGTGTCTGTACGGGCCTGCCGGGGGCTTGTGCCGGCTGTCGGGGGTCTGTACGGGCCTGCGGGGGCCTGTGCCGGCTGCCGGGGGTCTGTATGGGCCTGCCGGGGGCTTGTGCCGGCTGCCGGAGGTCTGTACGGGCCTGCCGGGGGCTTGTGCCGACTGCCGGGGGTCTGTACGGGCCTGCCGAGGGCTTATGCCGGCTGCCGAGGGTCTGTACGGGCCTGCCGAGGGCTTGTGCCGGCTGCCGGGGGTCTGTGCGGGCCTGCCGGGGGTCTTGTTTGTGTGCAGGCATCGTCCGATGGGACCACAAGTCCCATCGGGCGATGCCTGCTACAATGACAGTGATTGACACATTAGCCAACGATGGGACAGTAGTAGTCCCATCATCCGGCTAATATGTTGAATGTAAAAAATATATATATAAACATACTACATACATACTACATACATACTACATATATACTACATTCATACAACATACATACATATATACTACATTCATACAACATACATACATAGTACATGCATACTACATACATACAACATACATACAACATGCTACAGACATACAACATACATACTACATACATACTACATACATACTACATACATTCATACATACTACATACATACAATACATACTACATTCATACAAAATACATACATAGTACATACTACATGCATACTACATACATACAACATGCTACAGACATAAAACATACATACAACATGCATACTACATATGTACTACATTCATACTACATACATACTACATATATACTACATTCATACAACATACATACATAGTACATACATACTACATACATGCAACATACATACAACATGCTACAGACATACAACATACATACTACATACAACATACATACATTCATACAATACATACGTACTACATTCATGCAACATACATACATAGTACATACTACATACATACTACATACATACAACATGCTACAGACATACTACATACATACAACATACATACTACATACATACTACATACATACAACATTCATGCAACATATATATATATATACTACATACATACTACATATATACTACATTCATACTACATACATACTACATACATACTACATTCATACAACATACATACTTACATACTACATATATACTACATTCATACAACATGCATACATACTACATACATACTTCATTTATACTACATTCATACAACATACATACATACATAGTACATACTACATATATACTACATACATACAACATGCTACAGACATGCAACATACATACTACATACATACTACATACAATATATTCATACATTCATACACTACATACATATAGACATACAGTACATATAGCACAGAGTACATACTCGCCAATACTTGTCACATTGTTCTCCGAAGCCAGTGTCATCTATGTAAAAAAAATGAAAATAACAAACAAGCCATATACTCCCTGATCTGCAGAAATCCACGAGTGTCCCACGCCGATTTCCCGTGGAGAACAGCAGCATCAGCTGATGCGACCGCTTTCTACGGGGCTCCAGGAATCCAATGACCGGAGGTAGGTATCCTTCCGCACTGTATTCGTCCGCCACTGTAAAAAAATAATCCCTGGTCTCACTTTATGGCAAAAGCTGCGTGGGAACTTTTTCACACAGCAATGCCAAAAGTGAGACTAGGGACTATTTTTTTTTTACAGTGGCGGAGGAATACAGTGCGGAAGGATACCTACCTCCCGTCATTGGATTCCTGGAGCCCCGTAGAGAGCGGTCGCATCAGCTGATGCTGCTGTTCTCCATGGGAGATCGGCGTGGGACCCTCGTGGATTTCTGCGGATCAGGGAGTATATGGCTTGTTTGCTATTTTCATTTTTTTTCATAGATGACACTGACTACGGGGATCAAAGTGACAAGTATTGGTGAGTATGTACTCTATGTTATATGTACTGTA
Source organism: Dendrobates tinctorius (assembly GCF_039654945.1). NCBI lineage: Eukaryota > Metazoa > Chordata > Amphibia > Anura > Dendrobatidae > Dendrobates > Dendrobates tinctorius. The sequence continues at coordinate 934,782 of NW_027361699.1, read as the reverse complement.
TGTCTATATGTATGTACAGTCATGGCCAAAAGTATTGACACCCCTGCAATTCTGTCAGATAATACTCAGTTTCTTCCTGAAAATGATTGCAAACACAAATTCTTTGGTATTATTATCTTCATTTAATTTGTCTTTAATGAAAAAACACAAAATAGAATGAAGCAAAAAGCAAAACATTGATCATTTTACACAAAACTCCAAAAATGGGCCAGACAAAAGTATTGGCACCCTCAGCCTAATACTTGGTTGCACAACCTTTAGCCAAAATAACTGCGACCAACCGCTTCCGGTAACCATCAATGAGTTTCTTACAATGCTCTGCTGGAATTTTAGACCATTCTTCTTTGGCAAACTGCTCCAGGTCCCTGATATTTGAAGGGTGCCTTCTCCAAACTGCCATTTTTAGATTTCTCCACAGGTGTTCTATGGGATTCAGGTCTGGACTCATTGCTGGCCACCTTAGAAGTCTCCAGTGCTTTCTCTCAAACCATTTTCTAGTGCTTTTTGAAGTGTGTTTTGGGTTATTGTCCTGCTGGAAGACCCATGACCTCTGAGGGAGACCCAGCTTTCTCACACTGGGCCCTAAATTATGCTGCAAAATTTGTTGGTAGTCTTCTGACTTCATAATGCCATACACACAGTCAAGCAGTCCAGTGCCAGAGGCAGCAAAGCAACCCCAAAACATCAGGGAACCTCCGCCATGTTTGACTGTAGGGACCGTGTACTTTTCTTTGAATGCCTCTTTTTTCTCCTGTAAACTCTATGTTGATGCTTTTTCCCTAAAAGCTCTACTTTTGTCTCATCTGACCAGAGAACATTCTTCCAAAATGTTTTAGGCTTTTTCAGGTAAGTTTTGGCAAACTCCAGCCTGGCTTTTTTATGTCTTGGGGTAAGAAGTGGAGTCTTCCTGGGTCTCCTACCATACAGTCCCTTTTCATTCAGATGCCGACGGATAGTACGGGTTGACACCATTGTACCCTCGGACTGCAGGGCAGCTTGAACTTGTTTGGATGTTAGTGGAGGTTCTTTATCCAACATTCGCACAATCTTGCGTTGAAATCTCTTGTCAATTTTTCTTTTCCGTCCACATCTAGGGAGGTTAGCCACAGTGCCATGGGCTTTACACTTCTTGATGACACTGCGCACGGTAGACACAGGAACATTCAGGTCTTTGGAGAAGGACTTGTAGCCTTGAGATTCCTCATGCTTCCTCACAATTTGGTTTCTCAAGTCCTCAGACAGTTCTTTGGTCTTCTTTCTTTTCTCCATGCTCAATGTGGTACACACAAGGACACAGGACAGAGGTTGAGTCAACTTTAATCCATGTCAACTGGCTGCAAGTGTGATTTAGTTATTGCCAACACCTGTTAGGTGCCACAGGTAAGTTACAGGTGCTGTTAATTACACAAATTAGAGAAGCATCACATGATTTTTCGAACAGTGCCAATACTTTTGTCCACCCTCTTTGTTATGTTTGGTGTGGAATTATATCCAATTTGGCTTTAGGACAATTCTTTTTGTGTTTTTTCATTTAAGACAAATTAATTGAAGATAATAATACCAAAGAATTTGTGTTTGCAATCATTTTCAGGAAGAAACTGAGTATTATCTGACAGAATTGCAGGGGTGTCAATACTTTTGGCCATGACTGTATTGTATGAATGTATTGTATGCAGTATGTATGTTGTATGTATGTTGCATGTCTGTAGCATGTTGTATGTATGTAGTAAGTATGTAGTATGTAGTATGTATGTATGTTGTATGAATATAGTATATACAGTGGGGCAAAAAAGTATTTAGTCAGTCAGCAATAGTGCAAGTTCCACCACTTAAAAAGATGAGAGGCGTCTGTAATTTACATCATAGGTAGACCTCAACTATGGGAGACAAACTGAGAAAAAAAAAATCCAGAAAATCACATTGTCTGTTTTTTTTTCATTTTATTTGCATATTATGGTGGAAAATAAGTATTTGGTCAGAAACAAAATTTCATCTCAATACTTTTTGATATATCCTTTGTTGGCAATGACAGAGGTCAAACGTTTTCTGTAAGTCTTCACAAGGTTGCCACACACTGTTGTTGGTATGTTGGCCCATTCCTCCATGCAGATCTCCTCTAGAGCAGTGATGTTTTTGGCTTTTCGCTTGGCAACACGGACTTTCAACTCCCTCCAAAGGTTTTCTATAGGGTTGAGATCTGGAGACTGGCTAGGCCACTCCAGGACCTTGAAATGCTTCTTACGAAGCCACTCCTTTGTTGCCCTGGCGGTGTGCTTTGGATCATTGTCATGTTGAAAGACCCAGCCACGTTTCATCATCAATGCCCTTGCTGATGGAAGGAGGTTTGCACTCAAAATCTCACGATACATTGCCCCATTCATTCTTTCATGTACCCGGATCAGTCGTCCTGGCCCCTTTGCAGAGAAACAGCCCCAAAGCATGATGTTTCCACCACCATGCTTTACAGTAGGTATGGTGTTTGATGGATGCAACTCAGTATTCTTTTTCCTCCAAACACGACAAGTTGTGTTTCTACCAAACAGTTCCAGTTTGGTTTCATCAGACCATAGGACATTCTCCCAAAACTCCTCTGGATCATCTAAATGCTCTCTAGCAAACTTCAGACGGGCCCGGACATGTACAGGCTTACGCAGTGGGACACGTCTGGCACTGCAGGATCTGAGTCCATGGTGGCGTAGTGTGTTACTTATGGTAGGCCTTGTTACATTGGTCCCAGCTCTCTGCAGTTCATTCACTAGGTCCCCCCGCGTGGTTCTGGGATTTTTGCTCACCGTTCTTGTGATCATTCTGACCCCACGGGGTGGGATTTTGCGTGGAGCACCAGATCGAGGGAGATTATCAGTGGTCTTGTATGTCTTCCATTTTCTAATTATTGCTCCCACAGTTGATTTCTTCACTCCAAGCTGGTTGGCTATTGCAGATTCAGTCTTCCCAGCCTGGTGCAGGGCTACAATTTTGTTTCTGGTGTCCTTTGACAGCTCTTTGGTCTTCACCATAGTGGAGTTTGGAGTCAGACTGTTTGAGGGTGTGCACAGGTGTCTTTTTATACGGATAACAAGTTTAAACAGGTGCCATTACTACAGGTAATGAGTGGAGGAAAGAGGAGACTCTTAAAGAAGAAGTTACAGGTCTGTGAGAGCCAGAAATCTTGATTGCTTGTTTCTGACCAAATACTTATTTTCCACCATAATATGCAAATAAAATGAAAAAAAAACAGACAATGTGATTTTCTGGATTTTTTTTTCTCAGTTTGTCTCCCATAGTTGAGGTCTACCGATGATGTAAATTACAGACGCCTCTCATCTTTTTAAGTGGTGGAACTTGCGCTATTGCTGACTGACTAAATACTTTTTTGCCCCACTGTATGTAGTATGTATGTATGTATGTTGAATGAATGTAGTATATATGAAGTATGTAGTATGTATGTATGTTGAATGAATGTAGTATATATGTAGTATGTATGTAGTAGGTATGTATGTATGTTGAATGAATGTAGTATATATTTAGTATGTATGTATGTATGTTGTATGAATGTAGTATATATGTTGTATGTATGTATGTTGTATGAATGTAGTATGTATGTAGTATGTATGTATGCTGCATGAATTTTGTATGTATGAAGTATGTATGTATGTATGCTGTATGAATGTAGTATATATGTAGTATGTATGTAGGTATGTTGTATGAATGTAGTATATATGAAGTATGTATGTAGTACAGTCATGGCCAAAAGTTTTGAGAATGACACAAATATTAATTTTTACAAAGTCTACTGCTTCATTTTTTCTAATGGCAAATTGCATATACTCCAGAATGTTATAAAGAGTGATCAGCTTAACAGCAATTACTTGCAAAGTCAATATTTGCCTAGAAAATGAACTTTATCCCCCAAAACACATTTCAACATCATTGCAGCCCTGCCTTAAAAGGACCAGCTAACATCGTTTCAGTGATTGCTCCATTAACACAGGTGTGGGTGTTGATGAGGACAGGGCTGGAGATCAATCTGTCATGATTAAGTAAGAATGACACCACTGGACACTTTAAAAGGAGGCTGGTGCTTGGCATCATTGTTTCTTTTCTGTTAACCATGGTTATCTCTAAAGAAACACGTGCAGTCATCATTGCACTGCACAAAAATGGCCTAACAGGGAAGAGTATCGCAGCTAGAAAGATTGCACCTCAGTCAACAATCTATCGCATCATCAAGAACTTCAAGGAGAGAGGTTCCCTTGTTGCCAAAAAGGCTCCAGGGAGCCCAAGAAAGACCAGCAAGTGCCAGGACCGTCTCTTAAAAGTGTTTCAGCTGTGGGATCGGGCTACCAGCAGTGCAGAGCTTGCTCAGGAATGGCAGCAGGCAGGTGTGAGTGCATCTGCACGCGCTGTGAGGCGGAGACTCTTGGAGCAAGGCCTGGTCTCAAGGAGGGCAGCAAAGAAGCCACTTCTCTCCAGGAAAAACATCATGGACAGACTGATATTCTGCAAGAGGTACAGGGAGTGGACTGCTGAGGACTGAGGTAAAGTCATTTTCTCTGATGAATCCCCTTTTCGATTGTTTGGGACATCTGGAAAACGGCTTATTCGGAGAAGACCAGGTGAGCGCTGCCACCAGTCTTGTCTCATGCCAACTGTGAAGCATCCTGAAACCATTCATGTGTGGGGTTGCTTCTCAGCCAAGGGAATGGGCTCTCTCTCAGTCTTGCCTAAAAACACAGCCATGAATAAAGAATGGTACCAGAATGTCCTCCAAGAGCAACTTCTCCCAACCGTCCAAGAGCAGTTTGGCGATCAACAATGTCTTTTTCAACATGATGGAGCACCTTGCCATAAAGCAAAGGTGATAACTAAATGGCTCAGGGAACAAAACATAGAGATTTTGGGACCATGGCCTGGAAACTCCCCAGATCTTAATCCCATTGAGAACTTGTGGTCATTCATCAAGAGACGGGTGGAAAAACAAAAACCTTCAAATTCAGACAAAATAAAAGCATTGATTTTGCAAGAATGGACTGCTATCAGTCAGGATTTGATCCAGAAGTTGATTGAGAGCATGCCAGGGAGAATTGCTGAGGTCCTGAAGAAGAAGGGTCAACACTGCAAATATTGACTTGCTGCATTAACTCATTCTAACTGTCAATATAACCTTTTGCTACTCATAATATGATTGCAATTATATTTCTGTATGTGATAAAAACATCTGACAAACACACAGAAAAACTAGAGGCCAGCAGATCATGTGAAAATATAATATTTGTGTCATTCTCAAAACTTTTGGCCATGACTGTATGCATGTAGTATGTATGAATGTTGTATATATGTAGTATGTGTGTATGTAGTATGTATGTTTTTTTTTTTTTTTTACATTCAACACATTAGCCGGATGATGGGACTACTACTGTCCCATCATTGGCTAATGTGTCAATCACTGTCATTGTAGCAGGCATCGCCCGATGGGACTTGTAATCCCATCGGACGATGCCTGCACACACACAAGACCCCCAGCAGGCCCGCAAAGACCCCTGGCAGCCGGCACAAGCCCCCGGAAGGCTCGTACAGACCCCCGGCAGCCGGCACAAGCCCCCGGCAGGCCCGTACAGACCCCCGGCAGCCGGCACAAGCCATCAGCAGGCCCGTACAGACTCCCCGGCAGCTGGCACAAGCCCCCGACCGGCCCGTACAGACCCCAGCAGCCGGCACAAGCCCCCGGCAGGCCCATACAGACCCCCGGCAGGCCCGTACAGACCCCCGGCAGCCTGCACAAGCCCCCGGCAGGCCCGTACAGACCCCCGGCAGACCCACACAGACCCCGACCGCACACACAGACATGCACAGTGTCCGCCCACGCACCGCCCACACTCTTCCCCCTCCCGAACTGGATGTGCAAGTATAGAAAGGGGTTTTTTTCATTCCGATATTTCTGTCCCATTGACTTGACCGGGATCGGAATCGGTGATACCCGATACTTTTTGGATATTGGCCGATCCAATCCGATGCGATATTTTTCAATATCGGGTGATATCGCTCAACACTAGTCATGATCCGGTCATGAGAACTGCAGCCTGTCTGTGCATTGGCGGTCTATGCTTGGAATGATTTGCATGGATTTCTGAATGAGCCCTAAACCAGTTATTTAAAAAGTAAAAAAGTGTCCTTTTAAAAATAAAAAAATTAAAAAAATAATATCACCACCCGGTACCATAAAGGACATGGCAAAAGCTAAGCAGGTAAATGTCCCAAAAGCCAGCCGCTACAATAGATCACCATATTTATGTGGCATGTATAGGTGTAATAGTGTGATAGCTATTACAAGTGTGCAGAAAAAAATGAACTTTTTCTAAAACACGCACGCTTTGTGAGACAGACTGTCACATCAGAAAGACTAGAGTTAGTTTCAATATTTTTTTTCAGTTGGAAAATTAGGACTGAGTGGACTTAAATTGCTTTTCTTGTTTGTAGTGTATCAAGAAAAAAATAGTGTCATTAAAACCACAGATAAAACATTTCATACATACTGCAGGTTCTATACCTCACTATCACTTCAATTTGTGTATTACTATTTACAGTTTGAGACTCCCATTTACTATGTTCTGTTTTGGCCTCAATTATGGGTTGGGGCTTATTGACAGGGCACATACATATGTATATACACACTGCACATACACACATATATACACACACACTGTACTTACACACTGCACGTACACAAGTATATACACATGCACTGCACGCATACACATGTATTTAAGGGCCTTTCACACATAGCGAGATCACTAGCGATATTGCTAAAGCGTCACCCTTTTTGTGACGCAACAGTGATATCGCTAGCGATCTTGCTTTGTGTGGCACGTACCTGCGACCGCCTCCCCCGCTGGATATCGCTGATCGTGCTCGAATGTCCTGGGCCATTTTTTCGTCATTGGTGTCCCGCTGGCACCGACTAGCAATGCATGGACGCAGGCGGAAGTTGTCATCATCGCTGCGGTGTGAAAGGTAACAGTGACTGCCGACGGATCGCTTATCGCTGCTGCGTCACTGTTGAGATCTGCCTGTTTGGCAGCTCACTAGCGACCAGTCAGCGATGCACTAGCGATCCTGACCAGGTCGTATCATTGTCGGGATTGCTGGTGCATCTCTAAATGTAATAGGACCCTAACATACACTTTACACATAGCACACACCAACCTAATTCTTCTAGACGCAGTTAATGGACCTTTGGAGACATCAGAGTCACATGACCGTGATGTCACCAAAGGTCCTTAACTAGTCTTAATCTCAGAATAGAAAAGCTTGGGACCCATAACAGAGCAGGGATCCTGGGCAATTGCCCAGTTTGCTCCCACCCCGAACATCGGTCCTGGCTGTGACTATCACTTATCTTGGGAGTAGGGTTTACATTACATACTCCAAAAATTGTGGAAAATCATGCAAGGGTCTGTTTTTCGGGTAGATCTTATTTTCAGGGAAAGATGGTAGTAGAAATGCCTGACCATATGTGCTTCCCAGCAGGTATGTAAGGAATCAATGTAATCAAAACTGCTTAGCTTACAATGCAGAAATGAGCTAAGCAGTTTTGATCAAATCAATTAGAAAATGTTTTTCCCTTATTGATATGTCTTTCATGCATTTATTAATAGTTACTTACAAATATGTTTTACATTAGAGACAATGAAAATCTGCAATTATACTAAATGCTGGAAACAAAAGTTTTCATATCACATTCAAGATGTGCAGTTATATCCATATGCACTTGATAAACCTGTGAACGATGCTTCAGTGTTTATTCATTTACACAGGCATTATTTCTTTGCTGTGTGAATCTCTTGAGCACCCACACAATGAGGTAGTGAATTGACTTTCTTTTTTATGTGCCCCCAAAGTGTTTCTTAAGTAATGATATGTGAGACATGATGATTTACCACCACACATGTAAGCTTCCATCATTAACACCACTTTTATTCAGGTCTCTCTTTCAAAGTACTATTAAATGCAGTAAACCACACTTTTGTTAATAAGTCAGAATGAAAGAATAAATTAATTTACTGCAAAAAAACACATAGAGAAAATTATAGACTCTCCTGTTATGATGCCAGATTTTTATTTTGTAAAAAAAAAATCATAACATGAATAGTGATGAGTGAGCACTAAAACGCTCTGGTAGTCGAGCAAATTGTAAGGCTCGAGTGCTCGACCCGAGTAACGGAAGTCAATGGGAAACTGGAGCATTTTTCCGACGGCCCCCTGGAGGTCTTGAGAGGTCTAAAAATTATTGAAAACAATGGAAACAGTGCTGAATGGCATGCAAACAGCATGGGGAAGACCCCTGAAAGCATCTCTGAATCCCAGGTCGGTGCTGAGAACAATGTTGTCACAGTATTATGCCACTTTTACGGACTTTTACAGACTGACCATAAAACATACAAAAACGCACTTAAAAGGAATTTGACTGGAAAAAATGTAAATAAATATTCTTTCCAGGATAATAAATTGTATATAAGGAGAAATATATAAGAGAAACAAAAATTATCCTGTACACTTTGTTCTTGCTGCATTTTTGCACATTTTCATTGCTTTCCATGGTGAAAAGGGAAATTTACTTTTATCATTTTAATGCTTGGCCATGTGGTGTGTGAGACATGATCAGGCACATTGATAACATGACAATCACTACTTGTAGAGGGCCATCAGGAGGGCCTTTCTAAATGTTAGAGGTCCAGAAGTGTCTTGTGGACAGATGAGACCAAGATAGGGTTTTTTTTTTAAAGCACATAATTCTACTGTTTAGTGTAAATGGAATGAGGCCTGCAAATAAAAGAACACAGTATTTACAGTCAAGTATGGTGGACATTCAAAGATATTTTGAGGTTGTTTTGCTGCTTGTGGCCCTGGGTGCTTAAAATATGAAGATTTCTAAAGTATTTTGAGTTGCAATGTGGTGCCCGGGGTCAGGAAGCTGACTTTGCATCTTGGTAGGTCATGGGTCTTCCAGCAGGACAATGACTCCAAACTTACCTCACAAACCACCCAGAAATAGATGGAAACAAAGCACTGGAGAGTTCTGAAGTGGTAATTCCAACTCACGTATCGTCTCCCACCACTACCTCTTAAATACAAATGCCACAGAGGAACTGTGAATGGATACTTTAAATCATTTCGACTGTTTTGATGATTTTCTGATTACTGAACACTGTAGAAAACCTGTATCGGTCAATGAGTGCATGGAAGAAAACAGCAGCAAGGCTTGCAATTTATAAGCCAATAATCCCTGACTAGATGCCTGTTATACGCGTTACCTACTGCCACATCTCACGGTAGACAAATTGCAGATAAGAGTGACATAATTGTAGTATATAGAATGGATTTGAATAGACCCTGAATTTTTTCTTGTATGTGGCACCAAGAAACTGTGGAGTAGCGCAAGAAACATTGCCAGCTTTGATGAATTTCTGAGTACAAACAACGATAAAAAACATGAATCAGTCAATCAGTGCATGGAAAAAAACAGCAGCAAGGCTTACACTTTAAAGGGCAATAATTCCTGACTAAATGCATGTCATATGCTAAACCTACTGCCACACCTCACCCTACACGAATTGCAAATAAGAGTGATATTATTATGACAGAATAGAATCTATTTGAATAAGCCTTGAAAAAGCGATTAGTTTAGTGTAGCAGCATCAAACACTGTTATTTCATCAACCATGCTTGGGAATAAAGTGGAGCATTTAGCATCTCTTCAGCCTGATATGGAGGAGACCAGGATCTTCTGCACTTACTGTATAAACTCTCCTGTCCCAAATGTGAAATCTTGAATGCAGTGTGAGAACTCCCCATGTTGGGTTTTCATTCATTCATTCTCTCCTGCTTGCTGTTGCCGGCAGAGCAGGAAAGAATAATGACAGCTGTAGTCATTTACCAGCCACCGGGAACAGTGCTTAGAGTACCGCTTCTTCCCCGGCGGTCGTCCGTGAACACGGAAGACAGTGTGAACTGTATTCTGTATGCTGTGTTCAGCATGTGTTGCGGACCGTGCGCTCCCACAAACACTGACATGTCTCCGTGTTTTGCACACGGACCGTGTGTCCATGAAAACACACTGACACGTGCAGAGACACATTCATTTTAATGTGTCTACGCATGTCAGTGTCTCCGGTACATGAGGAAACTGTCACTACATGTACCGGAGCCACTGACATGTGAAACCGGCATCATGCGGATCTTCCCATTTTGTGCTTGTGTTATAAGACCTGTGGCCCAAAGTCATTTAACCCCTGAAAAACATCAATTACTTATTCAAATCTGTGAAAGCTGGCTATTTGCCCGCCGGTCTGGTGCCCAGAGCCCATTTTGGCCAGTCTAGTGAACTGAATTTGATGCAGGCCATCACTATGTATGTAATACTGGTGTGAGATCAGTAGCTCAAAGTCATTTAACCCCTGAAAAATAACACTTATCCAAATCAAAATCGCCTGTCTGCCCACTTTGATGCCAGTTCCGATTCGCAGAACACATAGGACATACTAAAGGGACCTGAATTTGATGTCGGGCATCATGATCTATGTGTATGCAGTGTGAGATCAGTGGCCCAAAGTTATTTAAATCTTTCATTTATGCTCAACCTCATTGGCATCATTACCAGGAACAGGTTGTTCAGGGGGATGGTCAACTTAAGAAGGACAATATTACTAGTAGTACAAATCATTACTAATAAGGTTGTGTTCACAAGTTGCATTTTTGCAGTTTTTTTGGCTGCTTTTTTATGCAAGTTTTAAGCTGCATTTTACAGTATCAGGAAAGTCTATGAGATTTCAGAAATTTCATGCACACATATTGGTTTTAATTCTCTGCAGTGTGACGTGTTTCTGCTTCCGGCTTCCTGTACAGTACACGTGACAGCGCTGGATCCGAGACCCCCGCAGCAGCCAGAAGACTGTGGTGGGTGGGGAGGTGGGTGTCGAGTCCCGGACTGTAAAAAAAGGAAAATAAACTTGCCTTGCTTAGGTGCCAACCCCCCACATCGTACCGCCCTAGGCACGCGCCCTCCAGCGCCTAGTGGCAAATACTTCCCTGCAGGTAGGGCAAAGGGGTCATTTCCATTTAATAAAGTATAATGGCTTCTAATATGGTTTCAGACCATCTCACATTCCAGATGCTTATAAAACTATGTCAAAAGGATACAGCCCAATTAAAAAAAGTGAAAGGGGGAGTGGAAAGCATTTGGGCAAGATTACAGAAATAAACTATAACTAATTTGCTCATTCAACAAATTAGATGGAGCAGTTGTACCAAGGATGAGCGATTCATCTAGTCTCTCACTGCAACTGTAATTTATCATAATATCCCCCAGGCAGTGGCTTGATTAGGTCAATCTCCATAAAAGTAATGGATGGATTTGATGTTACCCCCATGTTCATTGTTCACATGCCTTGCAATTGGTGTGTCCCTGCTGTCTCCTAGGTGTTCACCAATTCTTCTTTGCTCACGTGTCTCCTTTCCAACATATTTCTTACCACACTTGCATGTGGCTTTATAAATAACCCATGTTGATTTACAGGAGATGAAATTTCTGTTCTCAAATTGTTCCCCTGTTACTTTACTGTGAAAGGTTTTTCCTGCTAAGAGAAAAAGACATGCCATGCATTTACCTCATCTATAGAATCCAAGCAGTCTAATGAGAAGCCATGTGTTGTTATTAGCTGACAGTGGAGAAAAATTACTATGGACTAGCCTATCTTCCCAGTGTTCTTCCCATCATCTTAAATGGCGCTGTCAGATTGTTTGTTGAAATTGTCAGCAAGTCCTGAGATATTAACACCTTTTCTTAGAGTGATTTGTGGGTAATCCCCCACTACCTCATTGATATCTCTGTCCATTTTCAAGAAGTTCTGTTATCATAAGTTGCTTTCAGTCAGATGCTATTTGCCTGTATGATTGTAACTTTGGGGGCAAGTAATGTCTGCTTCTTTTGCTTAAGGGAGTGATGATAGGCCTCTCTGATAATATGGTCCAGGTACCCCCTTTCCAGAAATCTCTCTCTCAATCTTGGGACTCATGAATGAACGACTTTTTGCCTGAACAGTTGCGCCATAGGCACAAATATTGTCCTTTTAGAATTCCTCGTTGAAGGAGAAAGGGATGATTGCAATCCCACCTGAGAAGCACATTTGTAGATGTCTTTTTACAAAATATTGTAGTTCCTAATACTCCCTTTTTTATGTTTTATAGATTAATACATCTAGAAATGAATACTTTTTTATATCGATCTCATAGGTAAATCTTAGCTCTATTGGGCTGTTATTCTAGACATTAACCAAATTAATGAAATTGTCTCTTGAGCCAATCCATAAGTCGAACACATCTTCAATATACCTCGCCCACATGTCAACATTTTCAACAAGATGTCCATTTTCCTTTGTGAAAACCATAGTTTCTTCCCATCAGCCCAGGAGCAGATTTACAATGCCTTTGAGCTGGGGGGTAGACCCTATTGTCAAATGTAAAGAATTTACTTTTCAGGGTAAAGAACCCTGGTGGGTCATTGCTATATTTATGCAAATTAGCAAAAATAAAGGATCACAAACAATACAGAACTATTAAGCACACCAATGTTACCACTGGAAACGTGTCATTCAAAAAACATGCCACTATAAAACTGTTGTTTTTTTTCATGCTTTTCTTCTCGTTTTTTGCCTTGGAAAAATCTCACCGTTTTGCAGTACTGGAAAAGTGAAGGGTACTGTTCTGAAATCTCTTGCAGATGCTACTCATTTCTTCTTTGGAGAAGAAAAGCATCAAAAAGTTTTTTTTTTTTTCAATTCTGCATCATGTCAACTCTTTCTGCTTTCTTGCCATTTTCTTCCACTTTTTCAAATTAATATGAAAAAGTAAAAGATACATAAAAAAGCATAAAAAATGTGCATACATTATGCAATGCTTCTGCCGCCAATATTCTATTTTCCTACTGCAGAAAAAATTGTTGAAGATGCCCAATGTATGCACATACCTATATTTATTCAGTGATTCATTGATGGAAAACTACCAAATTTAGCTTTCGTATCATCGCAAATGTGGTGACTCACAAATGAAGATGAGCACCTTATTTGTGCTACATATGCATAGCCGAAAATATAAACCATCAAAAACAACTCAACTTTAATTTTTCTCAAAAAGAGTATATAAAAGTTTGGTAATAAATTAGATTTATTAAAAAATGCTGCCACTAACGAATACAACTCATCCTCCAAACAACAAAAACAAGTCTTTATACAGCTACATCAATGAAAAAAATAAAAAAATGGCTCCTGGAATGTCACAATTAAAAAAAAAATGCTTTGTCCTAGAGACACATTATGGGCAAGTCCTTAAAATCTTTAAGGGTTAAATGGAATGTTGAACAAGTTTGGTTGCTTGATAATTGAGATAAAAAATAAGTCCTATTTTATAAGTGATAGGAGTCGATTATATATTTGAGGAAGAACGTATCATGGCATTTAGAAGTATGTTAAGCACATACAAGTGTTAGATTTTAATTTTAGATGTTCTAGATTCTTGATTTAGCTATTCAGGACTATACAAAGCTGGAGACAGATTAGCGGCTTGGAGAAGTGTAATTGTTTTGCAATGGAGCAGGTGGGCAGCTGCTAATTCTATCTGTAAGTATTCGCTAAATCTTTATCAAGAATTGAGCAAAACAAGAGAAGTGATGGTCTAATCATAAAAATAACCCTCAAACTTATTATTTGTAATTCTTTAATCAAAGCCGCATTTCACTCTGCAAAGAGCACCCTGTGATCAATTTTTCAGTGCTTAATTTATGCTTAACATTCACACTGCATTTGATGCTGTTTGATTAAGGGTTTAGTTTCGGAGAGGTAAGAAAAGTTGGGCGTTTAACCATACATTTTCAGCATTGATTTCCTATAAACCAAAATGAACAAAATGTTACCAAGACATATAACGCCAATTCTGTGGATTTTCATATATAATTGTAATCTCTAATTTTGAAAAATAGGTAAATAGTCATGAAAAGACAAGCCATCAATTAGTTGGCTAAACACAGTGTAGGAGCACAGAGCACTCACCACTGCAAAATTATCAAAGGATGGTACAGACAATAGAGTTCTCTTGATGCAATTTATATAAGTCCAAGCCAATAAAATGTATTATTTTAAATCTGAGGCATCAATTTTAAGCCAGAATTGCTTATCATTTTTTTGACTTTTACTGGTGGATATTTTTAGGAACATTTGAAATTAAAGGGGTATTTCCATCTCCAAGATCTTATCTCAATATTTAATAGGTGTAATATTAATAATATCAGCAAATTCCTCCAATTAGTCTATTTCCTCATGTGAGGGCATTGCGGGACCTTACGTATTCATGATTCTGACCACTAGCAGTTAGCTAACTAAAGGCCCCATCACACACAGCGAGATGGCTATATTTTGTCATGCATCAGCGATCTCGCCAGCAATCTCGCTGTGTGTGACACGTATCAGCAACCGGCCCCATCACCGGGTATCGCTGATCGTGCAGCAATGTCCTGGGCCATTTTTTGATCAATGGACTCCCGCAGGCCAGCACGCATCGCTGCATGTGGCAGTGGGAGAGAAATGATCAGCGAGCTCCCAGCACTGTAAGCAGATGCTGGGAGCTGGTATCTAAGGTAAATATCAGGTAACTAAGCGCGCACTGTCACTTAGTTACCCGCTGTGTACCTTAGATACCTGCATGCTTGCGCAGGGAGCTGGTAACTAAGGTACAGTGATACGCATGCTTAGTTACCCACTGTGTACCTTAGATACCAGCTCCCTGCGTGAGCACGCAGGTATCTAATGTACACAGCGGGTAACTAAGCGACACGCTCACTTAGTTACCCGATATTTACCTTGGATACCAGCGTCTTTGATGGTCCTGATCGCTGGTGAGTCTGCCTGTTTGACTGCTCACCAGCGATCATGTAGGGAGGCACCAGCGATCCTGACAAGGTTGTATCATTGTCGGGATCACTGGTGCATCTTTTAGTGTGACGGGGCCTTAACTGTCTCTATATGAGTGGTCGTAACTGTGAATACCTATGGTCCTGCAATCCCTGCACCTGAGTAAAGAGACATAGAGAATCAGAAAAACTATACTGCATTTGTAATTTTCCAATATTATTATTACTACATTTACTACATGGGGGAAATGAAGGATTTGATCCGGCACAACCATTCTGCTACAAATCTGTGAATAGTTTATTTATGTTGACATCCTATGACTAAGTCCACTATTTTTGCTCCAGAAACAGGGCAAGTTTCTTTTAATATGTTTTAACATGAACAAATAAAATATTCACAGATTTTTACCAGAATGGGGGTGTCAGTACGAATCCTTCGTTTTCTCTGTGTGGTTGCTTTCACTAGCTGGATCGGCATCCTCTGGAGTGATTTCCACAACCCCAGGATCATTTTCCAGTGGTCACATCTGCAGCTTCCAGTTCTCCCTCCTTTCGCCTACTACATATTTGGATAGGATTTTGGAGCTGGGAATAGCCATTTAACCCTAAAGGAGAAATCATGACATTTCTGCTATGTTTTTCCCTTTTGTTATGATTATTCCAGCCTTTTCCTACTGTAACCTTATTATTTCTTATCTCTGGTTGGATTGTGTTTCTCATGCTAAGCAGTAGGTAATGCAGTGTCAGAGAGCAAGAAAGCGTAAAACAGTCAAAATACAATACAAATTTTAATAGAGGTGAAAAAAACAGCTGTAAACAGGATGCTATTAGTGAGTAGTGAGAGTAATCATGGGAATTATACATTGTAGTATTTGTTATTGGAAATTTTATCCAGAGAAAATCCTGGCAACATCATCAGAAAGGAGCATCAGAGCACTCTACAAGAACAGAAAATTCTGAGCTGTTCTGAAATCACTTGGTAAATCTTCAGACACATAAAGGTACTTTATTTATTTTTAAAGCTGAGAAAATCCATCCACGTCTATAGGGGGTTGCCGCATCCATAATTCTTAGGTGGTGCTCATTTCTGACCAGTGGATTTTTAGGAAAGCGTGTACAATTTCACTTAAAAAGTAAAAATCATTCATTATCTTTAATTTTAAATACCTTGCACATAAGTATTCAGGCAAACCATATTTTGGGTATTACACTACAAATGGAAGGTCTAAATAATATGCATTCAATACAAGGACCATGATTCTTAAAAATGCGCACTAGGATCATTTACTGCATTGCACGAGATATTATCGCCTCCCTAGTCAATAGTAATACTGAAGTTTTACAGCAAGGATGTGTTTTGTGCATAATTTGTAAATTTGTTAGGTCATAATAGCATATACAATCTTTTCAATAACAGGGAATTAATAGTTGGAAATACAACACTAAAAGTGTCAAGTTATTGAGATAGACTGTGATAAACATTTAATGTAATTTAAAAAATTGACATGCAGTGTTTGGCAGCTCACTAGAGACCATTTAGCGATGCACCAGCGATCCTGACAGGGTCATATCGTGGTCGGGATCGCTGGTGCATCGCTAAATGTAACGGGGCCTTTACTCACATACATTTTGGCTAGCTGAAGTGTAGCTTTTTTATGTCTCTGTGTCGGCAGTGGGGTCCTCCTGGGTCTCCTGCCACAGTGTTTCATTTCATTCAAATATCAATGGATAGCATTATGAATGGGTCACCGAGGAAGAGAGCAGGCCCAGGCTAAGCCACAGAAAACCAGAGAGGTTGGTAACTAAGCAGATTGCAGACCCCTGATCCTGTCCACACAGCTAGAAGTAGCCGTGGAGGATACCTGCGATGATCCTAGAAGCCTCGGCACAGCCGGAGAGCTAACTAAGCCTAAAGCAAGAAAGGGGAAATCTAAACTGCCCCAGAGCAGACCCCAAAGGAATAGATAGCCCCTAACATATATTGTCGGTGAGACAAGATGAAAACACAAACGCAGGCAGAAAAATAGACTGAGTAAATGATGGGGCCCAGACTGACTAAACAGGACAGGAAAGGAAAGACACTGTCTGCAATCATGCAAAAAACCCTGCCAAAAGTCCAACATGTCTGACGCACAAAAATACTGAAGTCACACGAGTTTGCCCCCTACTATATCAGCACTCTGGTATATTCTGAAAGCAGAGCAAAAAGAGACCAATCTAAAAGGGGACAAAGCAAACTGGCACAAGCAGTAACATATGGGCGGTGATTCAGCACAGCCCCAACCAGAGCTGGCTGATCCGCACAAAACAGAGATAGACAAAACCAGATCGAGTGCAAACAAAATAGCAAATGATCCACTTAGCTGAACATGCAAGGACAGAGCTGGAGACATCAGACCTCAGGAGGAACAGGAAGAAAATCACCAGCAGGGATAGAGGGAGTCGGCTGTCTTAAATCCCAATCTGAAACCCCAGATCTCCAATCGTCATCCTCATTATCAGGTGGCAAGCCTCTGTCAATCAGATCAGCTCCATTACCTCCAGTAACCACCAGAGGGAGCCCAGAAAGAGAACTCGCAACCCCTCTGTCAATCAGACCAGCTTCACTACCTTCAGTAATAACCAGAGGGAGGCCAGAAAGCGAATTCACAACAGGATAGCTTCCATTGGCGCTGTTGCACCCTGAGGCTGCAGGACAGCTTGAATTTCTTTGGAACTTAATTAGGGCTGCTTATCTACCATCCGGGTTACCCTGCATTGCAACCTTACATCAAGTTATCTCTGCCATCCATGTCAAAGGAGATGAGCTACAGCGCCATGATTTGTAAACTTCCTTATTATGCTATACACTGTGGACAAAGGAACCTCAAGTTCTCTGGAGATGGACTTGTAAGCTTGAGATTGTTAATATTTTTCAACAATTTTGATTCTCAATGCCTCAGACAGTTCTCTTCTCCTCTTTCTGTTCTCCATGCTTAGTGTGGCACACTCTGACACACAATGCAAATATAGAGTCAACTTCTCCCTTTTGTATCTGGTTTCATATGTGATTTTAATATTTCCCACGTGTTTCTTGCCGCATGTGAGTTTGAACGTGCCTCACATGCTTGAAACAAAGTTTACCCAAAATTTAGAAACGTGCCAACATTTTTTTTCTGCCACTTTAAGGTTTTGTATGAAATTATGTCCAATTTGCCTTTTTTCTCTTTTTTGTGCTGTCCCAATAGACACAAAGGAAATAAACATGTGTATAACAAAACCTGTGCAAAAGCAATAATTCAAAAATTTTCTAAGAGAAATGCTTCGTTTCCTGGAACAATTTCAAGGGTGTCAACACTTTCGGCCATGACTGTACAGTGCGCTTAAATGATGATGTTGTGAATGGCTCATCAAAATAAGGGTCAGGAATACCAGGAGGTAGGGAGATTCGCAGGCTTGCAGTCCAGCAGTTACAGATTGACCTGGCTGATGATTCCTGCCTATCAATTCTTCCATCTTTATTTATGGGTCATTTTAAGGGATTATCCATAATAAAATATTACATTTATCTGTATATATGTAGAAGTATTATCACAGTGCTCAGGGGCTACTAAGTGTTACATTTGTTGTAATATTTAATATGCATCGCTAGAAACATAATAATATTTTATTTGGATTCCAATGTGGTTTCAGTACACATGGGCTTGAAGAATGTAATCTAGGTACATGGAATAGACAACACACGTTTAATCCCTAATACTGCGTAAATAGAAATTTTAAAAAAAATCACAAAAAATAGCAAAGATTGATCTGTTTCTGCAAGTCTATTATTTGCTTCTTTTCTTCCCTTTATGCCCTATTAACATGACTGTACTATATGGGAGGCCAGTCACATACTGTTGTAAGTAATTCAGCTACATTTACTTTGAAGAAATTCTTGCTGGAACCTGATGTTAATGCATGAGCTTGAAAAGCCGCAGTCTCTGTATACCGTATACTTTATCTTAATGAGATACTTGAAATGTAAGCATGGGTATACATTCAGTGAGAAATGTGAAAAGTCAAGTACTCAGAGGCACTGGTTTTCTCAAACGAAGACAGAAGGTAAAAATAAATATATCTTGATCTCTGATTAGTTCCAAAAAGCTAGTGTCTAATTCATGGTGTCTGTGGTTCAGGTAGCTTTAACCCCTTTCCGACATTGGGCATAATTGTACCCCATGTCTGGTGCTTAGCCCACATCTTTTGCGGCACATGTCAGCTGCACATGTCAGCAGACCTCTATGGCTGTCATTGCTGGATTGCTCTGAGCACTGCCCAGAGGTCGGCGATCATATCAAATGAGCATTTTGCTACACACAGTTGATTTGATCATTGCCTTTGTGTAGCAGATGCGATCAAAGTAGTGCAGCTTCTAGTCTCCCATGGAGACTATTGAAGCATGCAAAATGTAATAAAAAGATTTAAAAAATATTTAAAAAATTAAAAAAAAATATAAAAGTTCAAATCACCAAATGCATATTTGGTATTGCTGCGTTCAGAATCGCACAATCTGTCAATATAAAAAACGAATTAACTCGATTGCTAAAAGGCGTAATGAGAAAAAAATTCAAAACCTCAGAATTACATTTTTTTGGTTGCCGACTCACTGTAATAAAATGCAATAATTGGCAATCAAAAGATCGCATCTACACCAAAATGGTATCAATAAAAACATCAGCTAGGCATGCAAGAAATAAGCTCTAAACCAGCCCCAGATCATGAAAAATGGGGATGCTATGGGTCTCAAAAAATGACGCCATTTTTTTACCAAAGTTTGGATTTTTTTTTCACCACTTAACCCCTTAATCCCATATGACGTACTATCCCATCCATGTGCCCTGGGACATAATTCCCAGGGACGGGATAGTACGTCATAGCGATCAGCGGCGCCCACGTGGTGAGCGCCACTGTTCGCGGCCGGGTGTCAGCTGTGAGTTGCTGCTTTTATCAGTAGTTTGCAACTGTGCTGCCCCAGCCTATATAATGGAGGCTGGTTGCATCCTGTGAGTGGATTTGTCATTTGACTGGTCTTGGTTAGACTTTTTTCCTCATGGCAGGTCTGTTTTAGCATTAGTCAACATGGTAGAAGAAAAGCAACTGTGGAATTGCACTTTTTTTTGCAATTTCATTACACTTTTAATTTTTTTCCCATGTTCCAGTACATGATATGTTAAAACCAATTATATTGTTCAATAGTGCAACTTGTCCCACAAAAAAACAAGCCCTGACATGGCCATTATGACTAAAAAAAAAGTTATGGCTCTGGGAAGAAGGAGACCAAAAAATGTAAAAGCAAAATCAAAAATACCTCATTAAGGGGTTAATCTCCTTTCAGATTTCCTAAAAACAACATATTGCTGATTGATCTATGATGTGATCTGCTGCCTATAGTGGATTTTCATTGATGGGATGCAGATCTATCTCTTGGCATAAATGATTTTCAGCACACAAGAGTAACTGATAAAATCCAGCAGGACAAACCAATATTTCTATACATGTCTGCCTTTGGTCAGCAAAAGTGTTAAAATGATATTTATGGTGGACAAAAAATGGTTTAAGTCTGGCTGTCCAAAATTTGTTGGCCATCTTAGACATTTCTTTTCTTGTCTATTAGATTATGTTGAGCCAATAATAGTAGACTCTTAGGGTGCTGTATATTTCCACACGGCATGCGTGTCTGCAACTCCAACTGAAAATCAGTGCCATGTAAAACATTGGAAAAAGTTTTTTTCTGCAGAATGTGCATAAATAATTGCAGGTCTCTGTACAATGAGTAGGATAATCACCAAAATGTCTGCATCTTGTAAATTTATCTTGGAACCCCACATATTGATTTAAAGTGGTAACAAAATAAAGTTATAGACTCCATTGCACAAACATTTTCACTGTTCATCTTTTTCCTAAATGTTAGCTTTCTAAGAAATTTTCATTAAAACATTTTTTCCACTTTGCTGCTGTTGAGTCCCCTTATCTAACTGATGGTGCAGCGTCTTCTGACGTTTCTTAGCAAACTGCTTCTATCAGGGATGAGTTCATCTGCTTTATGTTCTCTCCTTCCCTCTCTCAGTGTTAGGGCTCGTAAACACAACCGAATTTCTCATAAGGTCGGCATCAGACTACCGTGTGTGATGTGAGAAACTCCCACGGGTCTCTCGCATCAACACTCGGTGCTGCCGCCGGCACTCAGGACTGTAGCTGCAGCTGCATAGAAATACATGCAGCCGAAGCTCCAGTCCTGAGTGCCAGCGGGTTTGATGCGAGAGACTCGCGCGAGTTTCTCACACCAAGCACATTAGTGTGATCTCGGTCTAAGAGTGCTGCTATACATGGTTTTAACTAACGGCATTCATTCCTATACAGTATATGAGGCTGTTCACATGCCTGAGTTTTGTCCTCTGATCGAGTTGGTCGTGGAGAAAATTGGAATCATGTCCGATTTTGATCCGAGTATTGGGTTAACATCTGCAATGCAAGTACATGGGTCTGTGAAAAAATTGGACTAGTCACATTTTAAAATGGTGAAAAAATTCACAAGTTTGTAAGAAAAACTGGTTTGCATCAACAATTTTCCGAGATCCTTAACATTTTTATTGTTTTGTCAATGGAGCTGCATGAGGCTTGTTTGTCTGCAATGACTTAAAGCTTTGATTGCTAGCTTTTTCAGGGAAATACAATGTATATTTTAGGGAGATGCAGTGACCAAAAAAATACAATTCTGCTTTTTTGTGCTTTTTTTCTCTTTACAGCATTTACTGCACAGGATAATTACCATATTTTTCAGTTTATAAGACACACTTTTTTCCCCCAAAATTAACATTACAGTTGTTGACTTTTGCATTTATGTATGGTTTTAGACATGCTTCTCATGTTAGGGTCTTTGTTACTGGAGACACAGGAGACACACTCGCTCCTCTGATAAAACAGGCAGGGAAATGTGTTACCCCAGAAAATAGCAGCAGTGAACCCCTGCTGTGTTGACTGTATACTCTTTTATCACAAGAGACTTGTATTCTGGCCAGGAACTGTGGTACGTGCCGGCCATGAAAAGGAGCAGCTCTATGTGGTCATTATATCGTAGGGGCACATTTTTAAGATTACCTTAGCACAGGAACATTTGTCTTAACACATACAATTGTGGAACTTATTCCAAGATCCATTGATTAAAATTACTTTATTTGTTGGACAGTCCCTTTTATGGTTTATTCTAAAGATACTTTTGATTGACATTTATATATTTTAAACATTTTAAATTGTTTTTCACTATATAAAACGATTTAAACGAAAATGACGCTTCTATAATGCTTTTGATTAAATGTAAATTTTATGTAGGTGGAAGGAAAAAATAATAAGCATTGTAGGCTTTTGTGCACTTTTCAAGTGCTTGATGTATGGTCTGTGAGTTTGCTTGCATCCATCTCATTACCTAGACTTCTAATTTCATTGTATTGCATCTTTGAGAATTTCCTGAAAACAGTGGATTAATGAGTTATCGGCTTGACTTTGAAATCAGGGAGTTAATAAAGTGAGTCAATTATCCAACAAAGACATGCATCACCAGCTCTTCCTTTCATACATAAGGAACATTAAAATTAGAATATTACACATCAATAGTTAATAAGCTCTGCAGTGAATTTCTTCACTAA
The DNA here is from genome assembly GCF_039654945.1 of Dendrobates tinctorius. Taxonomy (NCBI): domain Eukaryota; kingdom Metazoa; phylum Chordata; class Amphibia; order Anura; family Dendrobatidae; genus Dendrobates; species Dendrobates tinctorius. Next base: position 912,162 of record NW_027361699.1, on the reverse strand, counting down.
TTGTATGGCCGCTGCAAAGTAACTTTTGGAACTGTTTACTTTTCACTATATGACATTTTTTTTATTTTTGCTGTAATTTTAGATTAAATAAGCTGGATGTTAAGATAAAATTTAAACTATATACATATTTAAAATATTAGAACCCTTCTCTTAATAAATTATGGCATATCCGCGATCATCTATCTTACATGTTTTAGATATAAAGTCAACCTTACAGGGCACAAAAAATGGATAATGTACCTACTTTGCAGCATAATACACAATGACAGCAAGAAAAACACATAAAGCTAAGGGGGTATAACATGAACACTTTAGGAATTATAAATACCCATATAAGCTATACCCATAGCTTATATCATTGGACAGTGTAGGACACACTGCATATCAAAATAAAAAAAAACACAAAAGAACCACAGTGAAATAGTCCAAATCAGTATATGTATATTGCACAAATGTATTTATATCAGAAAGAGGTCACTGGCAGACAAACAGGCTAAAAAGTGAAAGGCAAAAAAAGCATATGCTACTTGGTATGTTTATTACACTTGTACATTCTGTGTGTGTCTTTTTTCTATATGGCGATTCCCTGTGTGGAGTATATATAGTAATAATATTGATTCACTGATTGTATTTAGTCTTAATTCTTATTATCTTCACTTGGGTCCTCCTTCTAACGTTGACCTACATATGTATGTACTTGTTGGACTTCCACATTTTCTTTATCACCTTGGCATATGTGTTTGCTTTTTTGCCTGTCACTTTTTAGCCTGTTTGTCTGCCAGTGACAAAGCCCAAGTCAGCAAACTATTCCTACACAAACCATCAGAAGGAATTTACATGACACTGAGTGGTAAGCCAGATATCCAGGTGTTCCACTCACCTCACACCATCGCTCTCAAAAGGCTATCATGGTGAAGAACAAGAAAATAATGCAACCTTGAATAAAGGTGTATCATCTTCAGCAATGAGTCACATTTTTGTCTTGGACGCAATGAGAACCAGAGATTGGTCTGAAAACTACAAGAAAATCAGCATAACTAGGTCTTCATGAGAAAGCATCTCATTGGTCCTACATTTGGGATTAGGGTGAGGGGTGGCGTAGTAAATAGTCACTATACCTCTTTTGTCCTCATTCCAAGAACATAACAATTAGGCATTATATTGGTTTTGTGTCATAGCCATTTCTTCCAGATAGTCCCCAGGACTTGTTTTTCAGCTTAAGAATGCCGGGCTGCAAGTGGATCATGCTATTGCAACCAGCCTGCATAGCTTAACCCCTTTCTGACATTAGGCATACATTTACGCCGATGTGGGATGCACTACCTTTGATGTGGGCTCCGGTGTTGAGCCCACATCTTTCCTAGGACATGTCAGCTGACATGTGCCCGCAATAGCCATGGGTGGAATCGCGATCCACCAACGGGTATTAACTAGTTAAATGCTGACAGCAGCATTTATTTTATTATTTTTATTTATTTATACAGCGCCATTAATTCCATGGTGCTGTACATGAGAAGGGGTGGTACATACAAAGTTATAGATATCGTTAACAGTAAACAAATTTACAATGACAGACTGGAACAGAGGGGAGGGGACCCTGTCCTTGTGGACTTACATTCTATGGGATAGTGGGGAAGAGACAGAAGGTCGGGGGTGCAGCAGCTCAGGCGGTGGTGAGGTGGCAGAATGGTCATTGCTGGCTGTAAGCTTTCCTGAAAAGATGGGTTTTCAGGTTCCGTTTGAAGGATCCGAGGGTGGTGGATAATTGGACATGTTGAGGCATGGCATTCCAGAGGATAGGGGATACTCGGGAGAAATCTTGGAGGCGGTTGTGTGAGGAACGAATAAGGGTAGAGGAGAGTAGGAGGTCTTGGGAGGATCGAAGATTACGTGAGGGAAGATATTGGGAGATTAGTTCAGAGATATAGGGAGGGGAAAGGTTGTGGATGGCTTTGTAGGCCAGTGTTAGCAGTTTGAACTGGATTCGTTGGGGAATTGGGAGCCAATGGAGGGATTTGCAGAGGGGGGAGACAGGGGAGTAGCGACGAGAGAGGTGGATTAGTCGGGCAACAGAATTGAGGACAGACTGGAGTGGTGCAAGAGAGTTAGCAGGGAGGCCACAGAGGAGAGTGTTGCATTAGTCAAGGCGGGAGATGATGAGGGCATGTACAAGAGTTTTAGTTGATTGAGGACTGAGGAAGGGACGGATTCTGGAAATATTTTTGAGTTGGAGGCGACAGGAGGTGGCAAGAGATTGGACGTGTGGTTTGAAGGACAGGGCAGAGTCGAGAGTTACTCTGAGGCAGCGGATTTCAGGTGCAGGAGAGAGTGTGATGCCATTTACCATAATAGATAGATCGGGTAGGGAAGATACGTGAGATGGAGGAAAGATAATGAGTTCAGTTTTGTTTACGCTGAGTTTTAGGAAGCGAGAGGTGAAAAAGGAGGATATGGCTGATAGACACTCCGGGATTCTGGACAGCAGAGAGGTGACATCTGGGCCAGAGAGGTAGATCTGAGTGTCATCTGCATACAGGTGGTACTGGAAGCCATGGGTGTTATGAGCTCATTTTCTCCTTCACCTTTGATGTCCGATGAACTCCCTCTGCTGGTGAAAGGAGGTAGTGAAATTGATTTGGATGGGAAAAACCTGTCATCTGAACAGGTGGAGTGTGATTGGACATCCGGAATCTCTGAGTGGATATAAGGCCACCGACGCCCTGCTGGGTTGCTGGTGATCCTCTCTGCTCTGAGCTCTGGCCTCCAGTTTAGTATTGTCTACTAAAGCTAAGTTTTTGCTCTGCTATTGTTCCATGAGATTTTGTCTGGTTTACTTAGTGTTTGTGTTCAGCCAGCCCTGGTTCGGACTGGCTGAACTCCTTTTTTTTCTCTGATCAGTTGATCTCTTTGCTCTGTTTTCAGAATATACCTGCGTGCTGATATAGTGATTTTGAAGTCTAGTGACTTCAGGGCTTTTTCTATCAGACGTGTTGGACATTATTTTTGGCAGGGTTTTGCGTGATTGCAGACAGTTACTTTTCTTTCCTGTCCTATATAGTTAGTGAGGGCCCCATCGTTTGCTCAGTCTGTCTTTCTGTCTGTGTTTGTGTTTTCATCTGTTTTCACCGTCAATACATGTTGGGGGCTGTCTATTGCTTTGGGGTCTGCTCTGGGGCAGTTTAGATTTCCCCTTTCTTTCTTTAGGTTTATTTAGTTCTCCGGCTGTGAACGAGGTATCTAGGACTACTGTAGGAACACCCCATGGCTACTGTTAGTTGTTGTGAATAGGATCAGGGGTCTGCAATCCGCTAGCTACCAACCTCTCCGGTTTTCTGGACTTAGCTTGTATTTTTGTTTTTTCCTCCTCCGGTGACTCATTCATAACACATGGGACTTTATGAGTTGTCCTAGGCCAAGAGTATAGATGGAAAAAAGTAGGGGCCCCAGGACAGAGCCTTGGGGGACTCCAACAGAGAGGGGGCGGGATGAGGAAATAGTGTGGGAGTGGGAAACGCTGAATGTGCGGTCAGAAAGGTATGAGGAAATCCAGGACAGGTCAAGGTCTTTGATGCCAAGGGAAGAAAGAGTCTGTAGCAGTAGGCAGTGATCAACTGTGTCAAAGGCAGAGGACAGGTAGAGAAGGAGGAGGATGGAGAACTGTCTGCTAGCTTTGGCTATGAGTAAGTCATTAGTAATTTTGGTCAGGGCAGTTTCAGTGGAGTGGTGGGGGTGGAAGCCAGATTGCAGGATGTCAAGGAGGGAGTTAGATGAGAGGTGGGAGGAAAGTTGAGCATGGACATGCTGTTCAAGGAGTTTGGAAGCAAACAGGAGCAGAGATATGGGGCGATAGCTGGGCATAGCAGTTGGGTCAAGGTTTAATTTTTTGAGGATGGGTGTTATGGTGGCATGTTTGAAGGCAGAGGGGAAGGTACCAGAAGTTAGGGATAGGTTGAAGAGATGGTTTAGGGCTGGAATGATCATATAAGTGAGGTTGGGGAGCAGGTGGGAAGGGATGGGGTCAAGTGCACAGGTGGTGAGGTGTGATTTGGAAAGGAGATGAGTAAGCTCTCCTTCAGTGATGTTGGAGAGGGAGTTTATTAGGGAAGGGCAGAGGTCTAGTATGTGGAGCGGTTGAGGTAGTGGAACTGTAAAGGTTTGCCTTGGTTGGTCGATCTTATTTTTGAAGTAGGTGGCAAATTCCTAAGCAGAGATGAGTGGAGTTGGAGGTGGCAGTGGTGGGCGGAGGAGAGAGTTGAATGTGCTGAACAGTTGATTTGGGTTGTGGGATAATGAAGATACAAGGTTTGTGAAATAGGTCTGTTTAGCAGAGGTGAGGGCTGATTTAAAGGCAAGTGTAGCTTGTTTGAAAGCAGTGAAGTCGTCTGGCAGGCATGTTTTCTTCCAAAACCGCTCTGCAACCCTGGATGCTTGTCGAAGTTTTTTGGTGAGGTTGTTGTGCCAAGGTTGCCTATCGGTTTGTCGCACTTTGCCATGCATGAGAGGAGCGACTGAGTCTATGGCTGATGTGAGGGTGGCGTTGTAGAAAGCGGTGGCACTGTCCGTGTTGTGGCGTGAAGATATGGAGGACAGAGGTAGAAGAGAGTCTGAGAGTCTGTGGATGTCTAGGTGTGCGAGGTTTCTGCAAGAATGTGCTAGTGGCTGGATATGGGGGCAGGTGAGAAGGACAAGTATGAGAAGGTGAGTAGATGGTGGTCAGAGAGGGGGAAGGGAGAGGTTGTGAGATTCGATAGGGAACAGAGGCGGGTGAAGATGAGGTCTAATGTATGTCCATCTGTGTGGGTGGCTGTGGAGGACCACTGAGTATGTCCAAAGGATGAGGTAAGTGACAGGAGTTTGGAGGCTGCTGGCTGGTGGGTGTCAATGGGGATGTTGAAGTCCCCCATGATGATGGTGGGGATGTCAGCAGAGAGAAAGTGGAGGAGCCAGGTGGAGAATTGGTTAATGAAGGCAGTGGCTGAGCCCGGTGGTCAGTTTAGACAGCCATTTGGAGATTAGAGGGAGAGTAAATACGGACAGAGTGAACCTCGAAAGAAGGGAGGATAAGGGAGGGTGGGGGTTAAGTGTGAGGGATGGCGGTAGTTTCTCTTAGTGTGAGAAAGATAGGGGTGAAGATTAGTCGGATGTATGAGGCAGGGGGGGCCAGAATTGGGGGATATGTCACCAGTGGTGAGAAGAAGCAGAGAAAGGGAAAGGAGGTGGGTGAAGGAGAGTGATCGTTTTGTATTGTATGTTAGTAGGAGAGGTCTGAGGTTAAGGAGTATGTCTGCAGATAAAGCGAGGTGGGGGTAAGAGAGAGGGGGAGATAGTTATTTGGATCTAGGGTGCAGGGGTTTGGGTATAGCGAAGGATAGTATAGATTAGTGGAGCAAAAACGGCATGGCAAATGTGAGCATGGATAAAGAGCAGGGTAAAAAAAAACACAAGTAAAGTAAGAAAGCAGTGGTTAGTCTTACCGTCTGACCGATATCTGGACTATTCCTGGTATATTTCTCATGTATCACTTTAAAGAAGTCACTTCAAATGATGTCAAAACCTGACCAAGGTCATATCTGACCTGCTCTGTTCAACTTATACCATTCAAATGTCCATGAAATGAAGCCAGGTGAGTGAGGGAGGGAGGAGGAGAAGGGGTCTGGAGGATGGTTCACAGCAGGGGGCAATTAACAGATTGCAGTTAATGGGACATTTGACTAGCATCAAAGTTGATGAAAGAGGTGGTATAAGATGGAAGGGTGGAAGGTGTGAGGAGCATGGGTATATCAATATGCATACAGACAATTTGAAGTATGATACATGGAATTAATATCAGGGGAAAAACAGAGTACAGACATACCAATTAAAAACAGAGGATGAACAATGCATGAGGGTTCAGGGGTTCAGTGAGTATTCTGGATTAAGAAGCGGGTTCAGCAGACATATCAATTAAAACAGAGGGTGAACAATGCATGAAGGTTCAGGGGTTCAGTGAGTATTCTGGATTAAGAAGTGGGTTCAGCAGACATACCAATTAAAAACAGAGGATGAACAATGCATGAGGGTTCAGGGGTTCAGTAAGTATTCTGGATTAAGAAGTGGGTTCAGCAGACATACCAATTAAAAACAGAGGGTGAACAATGCATGAGGGTTCAGGGGTTCAGTAAGTATTCTGGATTAAGAAGCAGATTCAGCAGACATACCAATTAAAAACAGAGGGTGAACAATGCATGAGGGTTCAGGGGTTCAGTAAGTATTCTGGATTAAGAAGCAGATTCAGCAGACATACCACTTAAAAACAGAGGGTGAACAATGCATGAGGGTTCAGGGATTAAGTGAGTATTCTGGATTAAGAAGCGGGTTCAGCAGACATACCATTCAAATGGTTAGAAAATTAGGAAGGGGAAAGGGAAATTTGTGCTCACCAAAATAGTCCTGTAAGCCGGTCGTGCCTAGGGATCAAATGGCTGACCACCATGTGTTGCAAACATGAAGAGAGAAGGAAGATCCGGCACTGGAGACTTAATAAAATCCACGATAAGTTTTATTCACATAATTTCATGATAAAACCATAAAGGGGAAAACAGACCCCCCACGCCTGACGCGTTTCGAACCTTACACCAGGTTCTTCCTCAGAGACATGATCATGTCTCTGAGGAAGAACCTGGTGTAAGGTTCGAAACGCGTCAGGCGTGGGGGGTCTGTTTTCCCCTTTATGGTTTTATCATGAAATTATGTGAATAAAACTTATCGTGGATTTTATTAAGTCTCCAGTGCCGGATCTTCCTTCTCTCTTCATACCATTCAAATGTCCATGAAATTTAAACGGTGCTTCTGACAATCATCCCGGAAATACGCACATTGGTGACCTGCATCACGTGATCGCAGGTCACCGGTGTGTCGGCATGACAACCCAATGTCTCCTGGAGAACTCTACGTTGTCAGTGCTGGTTTGCTGTGAGCGCTACTAGTGGTCGGCTCTCATTGCAAGTCAGTAATTCAGCTACATAGAGGCGAACTAATCATCGCCTCTATGTAGCTGAGCCGATCGGGCTATGGCAATTTCTAGTGTCCCATGTAGACTATTGAAGGATGTCAATAGTAAAAGGAAAATGTTTTTAAAAGTATAAAAAAGTATAAAAGTTCAAATCACCCCCTTTTCGCCCCATTCAAAATAAAACAATAACAAATTCAAACATACACATATTTGGTATCGCCGCAATCAGAATCGCCTGATCTATCAATAAAAAAAGGAATAACATGATCACTAAATGAAGTAGCAAGAAATAAATCAAAACGTCAGAATTACGTTTTTGTGATGGCCACGACATTGCATTAAAATGAAATAACGAGCGATAAAAAGGTCGTATCTGCACCAAAATCGTATCATTAAAAACGTCAGCTCGGCCCGCAAAAAATAAGCCCTCACCCAACCCGGTGCTTTTTTAAACAAAGTTTGGATTTTTTTTCACCACTTAGAAAAAAAAAGGAACCTAGACATATTTGGTGTCTATGAACTCATAATGACCTGGAGAATTATAATAGTAAGTCAGTTTTAGCATTTAGTCAACCTAGCAAAAAAGCCAAACAAATAACAAATGTGGGATTGCACTTTTTTTGCAATTTCATCGCACTTGGAATTTTTTTCCATTCTCCAGTACACAAAATGGTAAAACCAATGATGTCACTCAAAAGTACAACTCATCCTGCAAAAAACAAGCCATCACATGGCCATATTGAAGGAAAAATAAAAAAGTTATGGCTCTGGGTAGAAGGTGAGTGAAAAACAAATCGCAAAACCAAAAAAAGCTCCGAAGGTTAAGGGGTTAAAGGTGTTAACATGTCTTCTATAATAATAAGCATCAAAAACATCTTGAGCATGATTTCCTGCATATGCAAAGGAAGCTGCCAGCAGCAAGTCTTGATGATTTCCATGCCCAAGTGCATTCAGTTCAACCGAGCATTCCTTACATAATCATTAAGACCCTCATAATCCAAGTTATGTAGATCAATGTGTTTCTGTATGGCAGATGTATTCAATACTGAATAAATTAAGATATTTTGAAAACTTTGTTTCCTTTTCTTTCCTTGTTGATGTTAAAATTTCAGTGTTGAGGAGTGTATTTTGTGTTTCATAATTTTAATGAATATACATATCTGTTGTTTTAACTCTGACATTTAAACTGATTTTTTATGTTGGTCACTGTCAAAAAGCCTAATTAAATCCACGACAACTGTTGCATAAAACAACGGGAAGAGTCCAAGGACAAAGATTGCTTTCTGTAGGCAATGTCATTTAGGACTTTTCCATTATTAATTTACAAGATGGCATAAAAATAATTAAATGTTTTACCAAAATGTACTGTTTTAATATGTTACAATACTAAATGGTGACTATTATTATGATAATAATAATAATAATCTTTATTTATATAGCACCAACATATTCCGCAGCGCTTTACAGTTTAACAGTTTCAAAACACAAGTCATAAGTAACAACGTTAACAATACAATAATTAAAGTAAAATAAGATGACCCTGCTCATGAGAGCTCACAGTCTACAATGACGTGGGGGAGATACAAAGTACAGGTGTGCATTTAAAGTGATGTACTTACAATGATGGTCCAGCCATCTTGAGAAGGTGGGGGATAGAGATAGTGAATGGGCTACACATGCACACTTACACCTAAAATGACTTTGATTAATGAACGTGATAGGCTGCTCTGAACAGATGTGTTTTGAGGGAGCACCTAAAACTGCAAATTGTGGATAGTCCAAATTTCTTGGGGTAGAGCATTCCAGAGGATTGACGCAGCGTGGGCTAAGTCTTGAAGTTGGGAGTTGGAGGTGCGGATTACTGCAGAGGTTAGTCAAAAGTCTTTTTCAGAGCGCAGCGGTCGGCTAGGTCGGATAGACAGAAATGAGGGAGGAGATGTATGGGGGTGCCGCACTGTGGAAAATGTTGTGAATTCGCTTTTTGGCCTACCTCTGGTTACTGCTGAAGGTGGGGGAGTTGGTCAGGTTGACGGAGGGGTTGCGAGTTCTATTTCTGGGCTCCCTCTGGTGGTTACTGGAGGTAATGGAGCTGATCTGATTAAAAGAGGCTTGCCACCTGATAATGAGGACGACAATTGGAGATCTGGGGTTTCAGACTGGATTTAAGACAGCCGACTCCCTCTATCCCTGCTGGTGATTTTTTCCTGCCTCCTGAGGTCTTAGTTTCCAGCTCAGTCCATGCATGCTCAGCGTTCTTTTGCTACTCTGTTCTCATTTGATCTGGTTTTGTCTATTTCAGTTTTGTGTGGGTCAGTCAGCTCCGGCTGTGGCTGTGCTGAATCCCCATCAGTGGCGGATTATAATGAGGCCATTCCGGGCCGGATCCCAGGGCCCAGTGGTGTGGGGGGGCCCTCCAGCCCAGGGTATATTGCCCCATTATAATCCACCACCATAGCACCACACCCCACCATGCACCGACCCCATCCTCGCCCACCCATACAGGCCCACGAGCCACCGCAGCCCTTTACTGATAAATCCCTGCTCTGTGTGCACAGGACCTGTGATGAGGTCACAGGAGGGGAGGAGTCAGGGGTCATATGATCAGGGGCCTCCCCTTCTATGACGTCATCACAGGTCCTGTGCACACAATCCTCGATGTATGCAGGACTCTGCTGTGCTGTTTGTCATCGTGCTGGATGAGGGAAGAGTATGTGTGGGGTCAGGAGGGGTTTACAGGGTGGATGTAGCAGAGCCGTGTGTGTACAAGGTGTACGGAGAGGAGCTGTGTGTGTACGAGGTGTACAGAGCAGAACCTCGCATGTACAAGATATATGGAGCGGAGCCGCGCATGTACAAGGTGCGCGGAGCAGAGCAGTGTGTGTGCACAAAGTATGCGGAGTGGAACTGCACGTGTAGGTGTACGGAGCCACGCGTGTAGGTGGTGTACGGAGTGGAGCCACATGTGTGTGAGGTGTGCGAAGCAGGGCCGCGCTTGTACGAAGTGTATGGAGCTGAGCCATGCGTGTGCGAGGTGTACAGAGCAGAGTCGCGCGTGTACGAGGTGGAGTTGCGTGTGTATGGAGCAGAGCCGCGTTTGTGTTCGAGGTGTACAGAGCAGAGCCACATGTGTGCGAGGTGTATGGAACGGAGCCCTGTGTGTACAAAGTGTACGGAGCTGAGCCGTGTGTTTATGGAGAGGAGCGGAGCCATGTGTGTACGAGGTGTATGAAGCAAAGCCACATATGTACAAGGTTTACAGAGCGGAGTCATGTGTGTACAAGGTGTACAGAGCATGTGTACAAGGTGTACGGAGCAGAGCCCCATTGTTAGGGGTCGGATTCCTGCAGCTGCACAGCGGGAATCCAGAGCCATACATCCAGCGGTCTCCCATTCCTTTCCGACCGCTCAGGGACCTGCACAGCAATCTCGACGATCCAGGTGCCCTGCTCAGACCAGCTCTCTGGGTCTGGATGTTGCTGCCACCTCTGGACAAGCAATGATAGCGCAACCTGCTTTGCAGAAAACCACTCCAGAGGCTAAGTCCTCTCGCCGAGCTACTGGGCATGCCCACGAGACGATCTCCCAGTGGAGATCGGGGGTCACGTGCTCAGGTCCTTGTCCTGATCTGATTGGCCCATCTCAGAGGTCTGGAAGGTCCCTGAAGCGCATGGCTATAAAAGGCCCGAATGGCTGCTCGCCCATGTGCTAGTATAGACTATACTTGCTATGTGTGAATGGTGATGGATGTATGATTCTGGTGACTGACTCATTATGAAACCCCTTCCCTCTGATATTACGCATGTGGATAGGGAATTAGAGTTATAGTCAGCGCTAGAGTTGAGCGAAATGGGTCAAAAAAATTCAAAAGTCGCCGACTTTTGGCAAAGTCGGGTTTCGTGAAACGAAACCCGACCCTAGGATGAGGTCGGCCACGAGGTCGGCGACTTACGCGCCAAAGTCGCGTTTCAAAAGTTTGTTTTGCGCTCTTTTTCAGCCAATCAGGATCCACGGACACTGTGGGCAACGTGATGACATAGGCACGGGTCACCACCATCTTTCAGAAGGGCATGCAAGTGATTGGCTTGCTTTGGTGGGCGTCACAGGGGGTATAAAAGGGCGTGCACGCCGACCGCCATCTTACTTCTGCCGATCTTAGTATAGGGAGAGGTTGCTGCTTATTCTGTAGGGAGAGCGTTAGGCAGGGAAGAAGACAAAAAAACTGCTTCTGCTGCTAGCGATTTGGCCTGCACAACACACAAGTCACTGTGTGTGCAGTGCAAGGGGAGGCTATATTGTGGTGTATCAGTGGTGTTGGTTGTTGGGCTGCCTTTTAAGGCTTCCTGACACGCTGGCATTGCTGTTTACCCACTGCCCTGCAAACTGCTTTTTTAAAAGCAATCCAATCACCCTTATCCTCTCGTCACTTTGGTCACAGGCAGCTGTGCCATCGAGCGTGTCACATAGCGCTCAGATATCAGTGGGCCTCACACCATCCACAAGTGTCCAGTGTCCAAAAGTGTACGCAGAGATTCAAAATCTCCATTATCCTCTCGTCACCTTGGTCACAGGCAGCTGTGCCATCGAGCGTGTCACATAGCGCTCAGATATCAGTGGGCCTCACACCATCCACAAGTGTCCAGTGTCCAAAAGTGTGCGCAGAGATTCAAAATCTCCATTATCCTCTCGTCACTTTGGTCACAGGCAGCTGTGCCATCGAGCGTGTCACATAGCGCTCAGATATCAGTGGGCCTCACACAATCCACAAGTGTCCAGTGTCCAAAAGTGTACGCAGAGATTCAAAATCTCCATTATCCTCTCGTCACTTTGGTCACAGGCAGCTGTGCCATCGAGCGTGTCACATAGCGCTCAGATATCAGTGGGCCTCACACAATCCACAAGTGTCCAGTGTCCAAAAGTGTACGCAGAGATTCAAAATCTCCATTATCCTCTCGTCACTTTGGTCACAGGCAGCTGTGCCATCGAGCATGTCACATAGCGCTCAGATATCAGTGGGTCTCACACCATCCACAAGTGTCCAGTGTCCAAAAGTGTACGCAGAGATTCAAAATCTCCATTATCCTCTCGTCACTTTGGTCACAGGCAGCTGTGCCATCTAGCGTGTCACATAGCGCTCAGATATCAGTGGGCCTCACACCATCCACAAGTGTCCAGTGTCCAAAAGTGTACGCAGAGATTCAAAATCTCCATTATCCTCTCGTCACTTTGGTCACAGGCAGCTGTGCCATCGAGCGTGTCACATAGCGCTCAGATATCAGTGGGCCTCACACCATCCACAAGTGTCCAGTGTCCAAAAGTGTACGCAGAGATTCAAAATCTCCATTATCCTCTCGTCACTTTGGTCACAGGCAGCTGTGCCATCGAGCGTGTCACATAGCGCTCAGATATCAGTGGGCCTCACACCATCCACAAGTGTCCAGTGTCCAAAAGTGTACGCAGAGATTCAAAATCTCCATTATCCTCTCGTCACTTTGGTCACAGGCAGCTGTGCCATCGAGCGTGTCACATAGCGCTCAGATATCAGTGGGCCTCACACCATCCACAAGTGTCCAGTGTCCAAAAGTGTACGTAGAGATTCAAAATCTCCATTATCCTCTTGTCACTTTGGTCACAGGCAGCTGTGCCATCGAGCGTGTCACATAGCGCTCAGATATCAGTGGGCCTCACACCATCCACAAGTGTCCAGTGTCCAAAAGTGTACGCAGAGATTCAAAATCTCCATTATACTCTAGTCACTTTGGTCACAGGCAGCTGTGCCATCGACCGTGTCACATAGCGCTCAGATATCAGTGGGCCTCACACCATCCACAAGTGTCCAGTGTCCAAAAGTGTACGCAGAGATTCAAAATCTCCATTATCCTCTCGTCACTTTGGTCACAGGCAGCTGTGCCATCGAGCGTGTCACATAGCGCTCAGATATCAGTGGGCCTCACACCATCCACAAGTGTCCAGTGTCCAAAAGTGTACGCAGAGATTCAAAATCTCCATTATCCTCTCGTCACTTTGGTCACAGGCAGCTGTGCCATCGAGCGTGTCACATAGCGCTCAGATATCAGTGGGCCTCACACCATCCACAAGTGTCCAGTGTCCAAAAGTGTACGCAGAGATTCAAAATCTCCATTATCCTCTCGTCACTTTGGTCACAGGCAGCTGTGCCATCGAGCGTGTCACATAGCGCTCAGATATCAGTGGGCCTCACACCATCCACAAGTGTCCAGTGTCCAAAAGTGTACGCAGAGATTCAAAATCTCCATTATCCTCTCGTCACTTTGGTCACAGGCAGCTGTGCCATCGAGCGTGTCACATAGCGCTCAGATATCAGTGGGCCTCACACAATCCACAAGTGTCCAGTGTCCAAAAGTGTACGCAGAGATTCAAAATCTCCATTATCCTCTCGTCACTTTGGTCACAGGCAGCTGTGCCATCGAGCGTGTCACATAGCGCTCAGATATCAGTGGGCCTCACACAATCCACAAGTGTCCACTGTCCACAAGTGTGTGCAGAAATTCTAAAACTCCCCTGTCCTATAGACACCTTGTACCTTGTTTTACATTACTATGTAGTTTGTTGGATTTTGTCTACATTTCTACCAAAAATGAGGAAGGCTGGTGGAAGAGGCCGTGAAATTGGGCGGGGGTTGGCAGCTGGTAATGATGGTGTTGGTGGTGGATCTGATGTTAGTGGCAAGAGCAAAATAGGACCGAATGCAGGAGGTGCTGACCCTGCGTCATCGTCTGGCTACATAAGGCCTCGAACGCTTAGTTTTCTAGGAGTTGGCAAACCGCTTTTAAAGGCAGAGCATCAGGAAAAAGTTTTGTCTTACATTGCTGACTCAGCCTCCAGCTCTATCGCCTCCTCTTCTTCAGTTGTAAAAAGTAAAAGCACTGAGTCGTCATTGGAGGCTCATGTTCAGGAACCACACCTTTCCTTGTGTCCTTCACCCCAACCAAGATTGAAGGATGACGCAGGCCATACTACTGATTACTCCATGGAGCTGTTTTCACATACCATGCCTGGATTATCAAGTGAAATGGTGAATTACCCAGGCCAAGATGAATCTGACATGGAGTGCACTGATGCACAGCCGCTGATGGATGATTCTGCTGGTACATTCACTCAGAGCACTACATTGTCCTCGCAGTGTACAGAGCCAGATTCTGACCCTGATGAGACTCAGGTGCCCCTTCCCGCACACTATACCACCATACACGGTGACACAGAGGAAGGTGCACATGACATAGAAGAGGAGGTGATGGATGACCCAGTTGTTGACCCAGATTGGCATCCATTGGGGGAAGAGGGTGCTGCTTCCAATAGCTCAGATGAGGAGCATCCACAGCAGACATCGACATCGCAACAGCTGTTATTTGGCAGGCCCGGAGCACTCCAAAGACAGGTTCCAAACATCAAAAGAGTTGCTGGACAGCTTGTCCAGAGGGTCAAAAGATCACAGCGTGCTAGGCCGCAAAATGTCTGCCAAAGTAGGAAGAGTGCAGTGTGGCACTTTTTTGAACAAAATCCTCATGATCAGGCCAAGGTTATCTGTAAGAAGTGCGCAAAGACCTTTAGCCGAGGGAAAAATCTGAAAAATTTGAATACCAGTTGCATGCTTAGACATTTAACCAGCATGCACTTGCAAGCGTGGACACAACACCAAACCTCAAGTGCCACATGTGCAACTGATCACAACGAAGGTAGTCAGCAACGCTACATTGTTTCCCCCACTGTAAGCCCACCGGTTAGCACAGCAGCAAATGTTGAGGTGTTGTTGCAAGGCCACAGCAGTCAGGGAATCCCACTGTTATATCAACGAAAGACTGATTCTAGGCCATCAGAAAGAACACCAACTCCATCACCATCATCAACCCTCTCTCAGTCTGCCCTGTCCACCGCTACTTCCACCATATGCAGCTCTCAAGTCCAGCTCACCCTCCCAGACACTATGAGTAGGTCAAGAAAGTACTCAGTCTCTCATCCACGTACACTGGGTTTGAACGCCCACATTGCCAAACTAATCTCGTTTGAGATGATGCCCTTTCGGTTGGTGGAAAGCACAGCTTTCCGCGAACTCATTGCCTATGCAGTACCACGCTATGACCTACCCAGTCGCCACTTCTTCTCTCGCAAAGCCATCCCAGCCCTCCACCATCATGTGAAAGATCGCATTGTCCATGCACTCAAGCAGTCAGTGAGCGGAAAGGTGCACCTCACAACTGATGCATGGTCCAGTCGGCATGGCCAGGGCCGTTACGTGTCCATCACTGCGCACTGGGTTAATGTGGTGGATGCAGGGTCCACAGGGGACATCGGTGGTGGGACAGTGCTGCCTAGCCCACGGTATAGGAAACAGTTGGCTGTAGGCATTCGACCCTCCTCCTCCTCCTCCTCCAGAAGCGAAAGCTCGTCCACAGAGCGCAGTCGTACGAGCACTCCATCTGCAGCTGCCACTGTTGCACACGATGTGTCCCCCTATCGAGCAGCTAGTGGAAAGCGTCAGCAGGCTGTGTTGCAGATGATGTGTTTGGGCGACAGACACACCGCCGAGGTGCTGGCCGAGTACTTGAAGCGACAAACTGAGTCATGGCTGGGCAGTGTACATCTTGAGGCAGGCAAGGTAGTTAGTGATAACGGCCGTAATTTGTGGCAGCCATAGCCCTTTCAAAACTCAGCCACATACCTTGCTTGGCTCACACCTTGAACCTGGTGGTGCAGTGCTTCCTCAAAAATTATCCGGAGTTAACAGCCCTGCTCCAGAAGGTGCGAAGACTGTGCGCGCACATCCGCCGGTCGCCTGTACACTCCGTTCGTATGCAGAAGCTGCAGCGATTGCTCCACCTTCCCAACCACCACCTCATTATTGACATTGCAACAAGGTGGAACTCCACCCTGCACATGGTGGAGCGGCTGTGCGAGCAGAGGCAGGCCATAATGCATTTGTGGGAGGATACACGGCCAGGCACTTTGAGAGCAGACATGGAGTTGACAGGTGTGCAGTGGTCGAAGCTGAAAGACCTTTGTAAAGTCCTTCAGTGTTTTGAGGAATCCACACGGCTGGTAATCGCAGACGACGCCATCCTAAGCATGAGCATCCCACTTATGCGTCTGCTCATGCAAACTTTGACGCACCTTAAGGAGCAGGCGTCTGCAGCCAATGTTGATGAGGAGGAAGAGGAGGAGGGAATCCTTGATGACATTCAGCCATTGTCTGCTCAGGGACCTCTCCTGGACGAGGTGGAGGAAGAAGAGGAGGAGGAGGAGGAGGATGATGGGGATGATTACTTAGGGGAGGAGGATGCAACTCGTGGGGCAAGTGAAAATGTTGGCGTGGCAAGGTCTGGTACATGGTTTGTGCGTGACTGGAGGGATGTGGATTTGCCAGAAAGTGCTCCTCCACCCAGCACTCGCAGTGCATCATTGACACCGGGAACATTGGCCCACATGTCAGATTATGCCTTGCGGATCCTAAAAAGGGACCCCCGCATTGCCAAAATGATGAACGATGACGACTACTGGTTGGCCAGCATCCTGGATCCACGCTATAAAGGCAAATTACAAAACATCATGCCACAGGAGAACCTTGACCTAATATTGGCTAATAAACAAGCAACTCTGGTAAATCGGTTGCTTGAGGCATTCCCAGCACACAGCAGCGGTGAAGGTTCTCACAAGAGCCGTACGGGCCGGGGGCAGCTTGGCAGAGGTGTTCGTGGTGCACACAGCAGAAGTGGCGTTGGAGACAGGGGTTTCATGACAATGTTGTGGACTGATTTTTCAAATACCGCTCACACAACTGGTAATACTGCATCAATGGAAAGTGACAGGAGACAGCAGTTGTCAACTATGGTTACAAACTACTTTTCCTCCCATATCGATGTTCTCCCACACAGGTCATTCCCCTTTGACTATTGGGCCGCTAAACTGGACACCTGGCCTGAATTGGCCCAATATGCCTTACAGGAGCTCGCTTGCCCAGCTGCAAGTGTGCTATCGGAAAGAGTCTTCAGTGCAGCTGGATCAATCCTGACAGAAAAAAGGACCCGTCTGTCAACCCAAAATGTGGATGATCTAACCTTCATTAAAATGAACCACGCATGGGTTTCCAAGGATTTTGTCCCACCTTCCCCTGATGACACATAGGGTGACAGAAAAATGGCTTGCTTTGGTCCACCTCTTCCTGGTACTTCACCTATTTCGCCTTTTGCATCAGCTGAATGTCCAACATCAACATATGCCACTTTCTAAAACTCCATAACTGTGCTGCCTCCCCCCCCATGGCCAGGGTCACCACCTACCGCACGACACCATGCGAGTGCCGTTGCCCTGGACAGGTGGGTAGGCCGACTCTTGGGCGCGGGCACTGGCACAGGGTCCCTCATAGCGCAATCAAGTGTCTCTGACGGTGGTGGTGCACACCCGCCGTCAGACACACCGCTGTACTATGAGGGGCCCAGTGCCAGTACCGACGCCCACGAGTGGGCCCCCCTTGCTTGGCCAGGGCCCCAGCATTTGCAATCTTTACCTTTCCCTGCTCCTCCGCTGTGTAATCTGGGCCGTCAAATCCATACTGTGCCTGACACCGTCTGAGCCTGCCTCCTGAGACATATATTTTGAATGTGTACGCTATCCATACATGTTATCCAGGGATACGGTACCCTTTCTAACCTTTGTGCAATGACGTGCAATCCATACTGGGCCTAACACCGTCTGAGCCTGCCTCATGCTGTATAGACATATATTTTGAATGTGTACGCTATCCATACATGTTATCCGGGGATACGGTACCCCTTCTAACCTTTGTGCAATGACGTGCAATCCATACTGGGCCTAACACCGTCTGAGCCTGCCTCATGCTGTATAGACATATATTTTGAATGTGTACGCTATCCATACATGCTATCCGGGGATACGGTACCCTTTCTAACCTTTGTGCAATGACGTGCAATCCATACTGGGCCTAACACCGTCTGAGCCTGCCTCATGCTGTATAGACATATATTTTGAATGTGTACGCTATCCATACATGTTATCCGGGGATACGGTACCCTTTCTAACCTTTGTGCAATGACGTGCAATCCATACTGGGCCTAACACCATCTGAGCCTGCCTCATGCTGTATAGACATATATTTTGAATGGGTACGCTATCCATACATGTTATCCGGGGATACGGTACCCCTTCTAACCTTTGTGCAATGACGTGCAATCCATACTGGGCCTAACACCGTCTGAGCCTGCCTCATGCTGTATAGACATATATTTTGAATGTGTACGCTATCCATACATGTTATCCGGGGATACGGTACCCTTTCTAACCTTTGTGCAATGACGTGCAATCCATACTGGGCCTAACACCGTCTGAGCCTGCCTCATGCTGTATAGACATATATTTTGAATGTGTACGCTATCCATACATGTTATCCGGGGATACGGTACCCCTTCTAACCTTTGTGCAATGACGTGCAATCCATACTGGGCCTAACACCGTCTGAGCCTGCCTCATGCTGTATAGACATGTATTTTGAATGTGTACGCTATCCATACATGTTATCCGGGGATACGGTACCCTTTCTAACCTTTGTGCAATGACGTGCAATCCATACTGGGCCTAACACCGTCTGAGCCTGCCTCATGCTGTATAGACATATATTTTGAATGTGTACGCTATCCATACATGTTATCCGGGGATACGGTACCCCTTCTAACCTTTGTGCAATGACGTGCAATCCATACTGGGCCTAACACCGTCTGAGCCTGCCTCATGCTGTATAGACATATATTTTGAATGTGTACGCTATCCATACATGTTATCCGGGGATACGGTACCCTTTCTAACCTTTGTGCAATGACGTGCAATCCATACTGGGCCTAACACCGTCTGAGCCTGCCTCATGCTGTATAGACATATATTTTGAATGTGTACGCTATCCATACATGTTATCCGGGGATACGGTACCCCTTCTAACCTTTGTGCAATGACGTGCAATCCATACTGGGCCTAACACCGTCTGAGCCTGCCTCATGCTGTATAGACATATATTTTGAATGTGTACGCTATCCATACATGTTATCCGGGGATACGGTACCCTTTCTAACCTTTGTGCAATGACGTGCAATCCATACTGGACCTAACACCGTCTGAGCCTGCCTCATGCTGTATAGACATATATTTTGAATGTGTACGCTATCCATACATGTTATCCGGGGATACGGTACCCTTTCTAACCTTTGTGCAATGACGTGCAATCCATACTGGGCCTAACACCGTCTGAGCCTGCCTCATGCTGTATAGACATATATTTTGAATGTGTAAGCTATCCATACATGTTATCCGGGGATACGGTACCCCTTCTAACCTTTGTGCAATGACGTGCAATCCATACTGGGCCTAACACCGTCTGAGCCTGCCTCATGCTGTATAGACATATATTTTGAATGTGTACGCTATCCATACATGTTATCCGGGGATACGGTACCCTTTCTAACCTTTGTGCAATGACGTGCAATCCATACTGGGCCTAACACCATCTGAGCCTGCCTCATGCTGTATAGACATATATTTTGAATGTGTACGCTATCCATACATGTTATCCAGGGATACGGTACCCTTTCTAACCTTTGTGCAATCACGTGTAATCCATACTGGGCGTGAGAACGGCTGGCGAGCTGTTAAGCAAGCTACAGCACCTGTCCAGACAAGTACAGGGATTCCCTAGCGAGGAGACTTATTTGATTGTTTTCAATGTTGGGACAGCAATTTTTGGGGAGCACTATACTCTGGAGAATGATAGATGGGGCCCACCATACACTGGAACATTCCAAAGGTGGACATCAGACACTGGAGCAGCATTTACAGGGCCCATTATACACTAGAGCATTAGAAATGGGGCCCATTATGTTTGGAGCATTATTTGGGCCCATAAGACAGTGGAGCTTCATCCATGGGGACCAACATATACTGTAGCATTATGTGGAGCTCATCATATACTGTTTCAAACATTATATGGGACCAATGATTCTGTATGGAGAAATAGATGGGCCTCGTCATGAGATGTAAAAAGTGAGGTATTTTTCATTGTACTATACCGCTATTTCTCTGCCGTATCGGAGCATGATGAGTTGTGGTATGTGTTAAAGGGGCGCTCTTTCGCCCAGGGCACATGAAAACCTGCAGCCAGCCCTCCCCCCCACAACTTTAGCCAAATAACCCCCATTTTTCAGTGCGTAACTTGTATTATGAAGTTAATTAAGGTTGACAAGCTTAAGTAAGAAGAATTGATGCTTTTGGCATTCAAATGGGCACTGTAGGTGTGTTTCCTGTCCTCCTCTCACTGCCGACTTTTATTCCCCATTGACTTACATTGGGTTTCGTGTTTCGGGATGACCCCGACTTTTCCCTATAATCGGACGATCTTGCTCGACCCGACTTTTGGAAAAGTCGGGTTTCACGAAACGAAACGCGACCCTAAAAAACCAAAAGTCGCTCAACTCTAGTCAGCGCCAGTCAGTGGCAAGCCATACGCCACAGTGCATACCGCACCGCTACACTAGCGTCCGATAGTGTGATGCCTCACGGCACTGTCTTGCAGCGGCAGTAGATACCGCCGTGCTGCAGTTAGCAGCACTTACTGGCGTCCGCGGTAGCGACGCTGCACGTACGGTAGGTCACGACGGACACCGACCTCTGCCTTGGGCCGTGTCCTGTAACTATATACTGTGTGTGCATGCCAGCTGAGACCTGTGAAGCTAACAGGCTAGGCGTTTATGCTTTATTTGTAGCAAAGCGCCTTTGTGAGTGTAACAGAGTCTGCTCTGCGCACCTCGGGTGACGTTTAACCCAAGCGCAGTATACCGCCATATAACGAGTCTGCCATTACTCAGCAGTAGAGTTGAGCGATACCAGCCGATACTTAAAAATATCGGATCGGAATGGATCGGCCGATCTTTAAAAAAAGTATCGGTATCGCCGATTCCGATACCGGGAACCAATGCAAGTCAATGGGGCCAAAATATCGGAATTAAAAAAAACCCTTTCTTTCCTTGTAGGTTAATTCTACATGAAGAAAAACAACTAAGAATAATGTAGAATGTATTGTGGGAGGTGGAGGAGACATTAAAGCCATAGAGGTTTAGCCCAATCAAATGGAATAGCAGGAATTAAACTTTTTTTTTTAAAGATGTTAGGAGTTACAAAGATATTGACTATGTTAGCCTCATTTATATTTTGCCAGACATGTATGTCTTCTTCTTCTACTTCCTTTTTTTACATTCTTCTTCTTCTTCTTCTACTTCCTTTTTTTACATTCTTCTTCTTCTTCTTCTACTTCCTTTTTTTACATTCTTCTTCTTCTTCTTCTTCTACTTCCTTTTTTTACATTCTTCTTCTTATTCCTTTTTTTACATTCTTCTTCTTCTTCTTCTACTTCCTTTTTTTACATTCTTCTTCTTCTTCTTCTTCTTCTTCTTCTTCTTCTTCCTTTTCTTACATTCTTCATATTCTTCTTATTCAACAATTATTATTCTACATATTCAGCTTATTCATCTTCTTCCTATTCTTCTTCATCATATTCTTGTTTGTGTCAGGCATTCCTGTAGTTGTTATCTAGAAAAGTTAGAAGTTTACACCTTCCGTTCTGCCTGTCACAAAAGATTTACAACAGGATTTGTCCGCGTTCAGTTTGGCCTGCAGCAGCAGGCCTTTTCCAGGGGCACCACGAGGAGGAACGGACTCACCCCCATACACTGCTTAGTCTTCTTCTGCTTATAAATAAGATAATATCATTTGCTCAGAGTATTAGTCTTATGCTTAATGTTCTTCTGCTTTGTTTTTTTTATGCTTCTTTGTCTTCTCTCTCTTGTTGTTCTGCATCTTGGTGGTTGTCTTCCTGTTCTTTGTCCTCTTGAACCAGCTGACGGTACTGGCACCCGGAGGGGCAGCAGAAGGAACAAGAGCCAATGGCACTATCGAGGACCAGCTGACGGTGCTGGAACCCGGTTACTAAGCAGGAGGTACCTGTGCTACAAAGCACTACCAAGGACCAGCAGACGTTGCCGGAACTCGGATACCGAGATGGAGGCACCTAGGCCAAAGGCTCTGACGAGAACCAGCTGACGGTGCTGGAACCCGGAGGGGTAGCATAAGCTGCAAGAGCAAATGGAAATAGCGAGGACCAGCTGACAGTGCTGGCACCCGGAGGGGCAGCAGAAGGAATAAGAGCCAATGGCACAACCGAGGACCAGCTGACGGTGCTGGAACCCGGTTACTAAGCAGGAGGTACCTGTGCTACAAAGCACTACCAAGGACCAGCAGACGTTGCCGGAACTCGGATACCGAGATGGAGGCACCTAGGCCATAATGGGAATGTGGACAGAGCAGGCGACATTGCCGGACACACATCAGGGGATTAACTGACCGGACTGAACACCTGTAACACAGGAACAAGTGTGGATTGTGCAGACGCCACTTCGGAGCTGTAACTGGCAGGGTTGGAGGACAGGGGAAATACGAGAGACAGTGGAGCCACAGGCCTAATTGGAGCACGGTTAAAAATCAGTAGTGGTAGGACTGTGTAGGCAGCAGGAGACTTTGCCATCCACACAGCAGGGGATCAGCTGACATTACTGAACCCCACTGAGACACGGGAGCAAGTATCTCTTTCCGTGTGGACGGCACTTCCGAACTACAACTGGCTGTGTTGAAGCCCAGGAAATAGGAGGGTGTAGGCAGAGGCCTACTGTATTTTGATTGAGGTGACAGCAGGAGAGACTGCCATCCACACAGCAGGGGATCAGCTGACATTACTGAACCCCACTGAGACACGGGAGCAAGTATCTCTTTCCGTGTGGACGGCACTTCCGAACTACAGCTGGCTGTGTTGAAGCCCAGGAAATAGGAGGGTGTAGGCAGAGGCCTACTGTATTTTGAATGAGTTTACAGCAGGAGAGACTGCCATCCACACAGCAGGGGATCAGCTGACGTTACTGAACCCCACTGAGACACGGGAGCAAGTATCTCTTTCCGTGTGGACGGCACTTCCGAACTACAACTGGCTGTGTTGAAGCCCAGGAAATAGGAGGGTGTAGGCAGAGGCCTACTGTATTTTGATTGAGGTGACAGCAGGAGAGACTGCCATCCACACAGCAGGGGATCAGCTGACGTTACTGAACCCCACTGAGACACGGGAGCAAGTATCTCTTTCCGTGTGGACGGCACTTCCGAACTACAACTGGCTGTGTTGAAGCCCAGGAAATAGGAGGGTGTAGGCAGAGGCCTACTGTATTTTGATTGAGGTGACAGCAGGAGAGACTGCCATCCACACAGCAGGGGATCAGCTGACGTTACTGAACCCCACTGAGACACGGGAGCAAGTATCTCTTTCCGTGTGGACGGCACTTCCGAACTACAACTGGCTGTGTTGAAGCCCAGGAAATAGGAGGGTGTAGGCAGAGGCCTACTGTATTTTGATTGAGGTGACAGCAGGAGAGACTGCCATCCACACAGCAGGGGATCAGCTGACGTTACTGAACCCCACTGAGACACGGGAGCAAGTATCTCTTTCCGTGTGGACGGCACTTCCGAACTACAACTGGCTGTGTTGAAGCCCAGGAAATAGGAGGGTGTAGGCAGAGGCCTACTGTATTTTGATTGAGGTGACAGCAGGAGAGACTGCCATCCACACAGCAGGGGATCAGCTGACGTTACTGAACCCCACTGAGACACGGGAGCAAGTTTCTCTTTCCGTGTGGACGGCACTTCCGAACTACAACTGGCTGTGTTGAAGCCCAGGAAATAGGAGGGTGTAGGCAGAGGCCTACTGTCTTTTGATTGAGGTGACAGCAGGAGAGACTGCCATCCACACAGCAGGGGATCAGCTGACGTTACTGAACCCCACTGAGACACGGGAGCAAGTATCTCTTTCCGTGTGGACGGCACTTCCGAACTACAACTGGCTGTGTTGAAGCCCAGGAAATAGGAGGGTGTAGGCAGAGGCCTACTGTCTTTTGATTGAGGTGACAGCAGGAGAGACTGCCATCCACACAGCAGGGGATCAGCTGACGTTACTGAACCCCACTGAGACACGGGAGCAAGTATCTCTTTCCGTGTGGACGGCACTTCCGAACTACAACTGGCTGTGTTGAAGCCCAGGAAATAGGAGGGTGTAGGCAGAGGCCTACTGTCTTTGTAATGCGGAGACAGCAGGAGAGACTGCCATCTCCACAGCAGGGGATCAGCTGGCAATGATGAACCCCACTAACACTTGAACAAATGTGTTTGGCTCTGTGGAGATGACACTTCTGAACACCAACTGACGCTGTTGGAGCCCAGGATTAGGCGAGGAGCAGGCTGTGGCCTACTGGATTTTGGCACGTGAAGGCAGCAGGAGACTTGCCATCTCCACAGCAGGGGAACAGCTGGCAGTGCTGAACCCCACTAACACTCTAACGAAGGTGTTTGGCTCTGTGGAGACGACACTTCTGAACACCAACTGACGCTGTTGGAGCCCAGGATTAGGCGAGGAGCAGGCTGGGGCCTACTGGATTTTGGCAGGTGAAGGCAGCAGGAGACTTGCCATCTCCACAGCAGGGGAACAGCTGGCAGTGCTGAACCCCACTAACACTCTAACGAAGGTGTTTGGCTCTGTGGAGACGACACTTCTGAACACCAACTGACGCTGTTGGAGCCCAGGATTAGGCGAGGAGCAGGCTGGGGCCTACTGGATTTTGGCAGGTGAAGGCAGCAGGAGACTTGCCATCTCCACAGCAGGGGAACAGCTGGCAGTGCTGAACCCCACTAACACTCTAACGAAGGTGTTTGGCTCTGTGGAGACGACACTTCTGAACACCAACTGACGCTGTTGGAGCCCAGGATTAGGCGAGGAGCAGGCTGGGGCCTACTGGATTTTGGCAGGTGAAGGCAGCAGGAGACTTGCCATCTCCACAGCAGGGGAACAGCTGGCAGTGCTGAACCCCACTAACACTCTAACGAAGGTGTTTGGCTCTGTGGAGACGACACTTCTGAACACCAACTGACGCTGTTGGAGCCCAGGATTAGGCGAGGAGCAGGCTGGGGCCTACTGGATTTTGGCACGTGAAGGCAGCAGGAGACTTGCCATCTCCACAGCAGGGGAACAGCTGGCAGTGCTGAACCCCACTAACACTCTAACGAAGGTGTTTGGCTCTGTGGAGACGACACTTCTGAACACCAACTGATGCTGTTGGAGCCCAGGATTAGGCGAGGAGCAGGCTGGGGCCTACTGGATTTTGGCACGTGAAGGCAGCAGGAGACTTGCCATCTCCACAGCAGGGGAACAGCTGGCAGTGCTGAACCCCACTAACACTCTAACGAAGGTGTTTGGCTCTGTGGAGACGACACTTCTGAACACCAACTGACGCTGTTGGAGCCCAGGATTAGGCGAGGAGCAGGCTGGGGCCTACTGGATTTTGGCAGGTGAAGGCAGCAGGAGACTTGCCATCTCCACAGCAGGGGAACAGCTGGCAGTGCTGAACCCCACTAACACTCTAACGAAGGTGTTTGGCTCTGTGGAGACGACACTTCTGAACACCAACTGACGCTGTTGGAGCCCAGGATTAGGCGAGGAGCAGGCTGGGGCCTACTGGATTTTGGCAGGTGAAGGCAGCAGGAGACTTGCCATCTCCACAGCAGGGGAACAGCTGGCAGTGCTGAACCCCACTAACACTCTAACGAAGGTGTTTGGCTCTGTGGAGACGACACTTCTGAACACCAACTGACGCTGTTGGAGCCCAGGATTAGGCGAGGAGCAGGCTAGGGCCTACTGGATTTTGGCAGGTGAAGGCAGCAGGAGACTTGCCATCTCCACAGCAGGGGAACAGCTGGCAGTGCTGAACCCCACTAACACTCTAACGAAGGTGTTTGGCTCTGTGGAGACGACACTTCTGAACACCAACTGAAGCTGTTGGAGCCCAGGATTACGCATGCCGCATGCAGAGGCCAATGGGCAGCGGTTTTTATGGAGGTTGTGGACTACTACTGATTCTAACCATGCTCCACTTAGGCCTCTGGCTCCACTGTCTCTACTATTTACCCTGGCCTCCAACCCCGCCAACTACATCTCTGAAGTGGCGTCAGCACAATCTACACTTGTTCCTGTGTTACTGGTGCTCAGTCCCGTCAGTTGATCCCCTGATGTTTGTCCGGCAAGTTCGCCAGCTCTGTCCTCATTCCCACTACTGGTTATGGGAATGTGGACAGAGCAGGAGACCTTGCCGGACACACATCAGGGGATAAACTGATGGGACTGAGCCACAGGAACACAGGAACAAGTGTAGATTGTGCTGACGCCACTTCAGAGATGTAGATGGCGGGGTTGGAGGTCAGGGGAAATAGTAGAGACAGTGGAGCCAGAGACCTAAGTTGGGCACGGTTAAAAATCAGTAGTGGTTTGAATGTTGATGGAGCTGGTGACTTTGCCGTCCACACAGCAGGGGATCAGCTGGCATTACTGAACCCCACTAACACAGGAGCTAGTGTGTTTCTCTGTGCAGACGACACATCTGAGCGACAACTGGCTGTGTTGAAGCAAAGGGATTATAGTTCAGGTGGTAGAAAAATGAACACACCAGCAGACCTGGATACAGTTGCCAACCACTAATTTAGTCTGTAAGAGGAATGGCAAAGTCTTTGGAGATCCAGGCCTTGTTCATTTTCAGAAAAGTCAGCCGGTCAACATTATCGGAAGATAGTCGCGTGCGACGGTCTGTTAGTACACCACCTGCGGCACTAAAGACACGTTCCGATAATACACTGGCAGCAGGGCAAGCCAGCACCTCCAATGCATACTGGCTAAGCTCTGGCCATGTATCCAGCTTAGAGACCCAAAACTTGAAGGGGGAAGAGCCATCTGGGAGTACAGCGACAGGGCAAGACATGTAGTCTGACACCATCTGACGGAAGCGTTGCCTCCTGCTGACTCGAGGCGTCGCTGATGGTGTAGACAATTGTGGTGGACACACAAAACTTTGCCACATTTGGGCCATAGTGGTCTTGCCTTGTGCTGCGGCGCTGCCTCTGCTCCCTCTTTGTGCAGAGTTTCCTCCACTGCCTCGACGCACAGAGCTGCTTTGTAAAGCACTAGCAACAATGCTGTCGGGTGGAATGGAAAACATTATGGACTGCACCAGTGACTCTTCGTACTCCCGCATTTTACGCTCCCGGTTCAACGTTGGTATGAGCCTTTGTACGCTGTCCCGGTAGCGAGGATCTAGGAGGGTGTACACCCAATAATCAGCCGAGACGAGAATGTGGGCGATGCGGCGGTCGTTTCTCAGGCACTGCAGCATGAAATCAACCATGTGCTGCAGACTCCCAACTGCCAAAGAACCGCTGTCCCCTGTTTGAGGCGTGACCTCGGCCTGCTCTGCATCACCCCACCCTCGCTGTACATACTGAGTAGAGGTTTGTGTACCTCCCTCCTCTGGAGAGATGTCTTCCTCCTCCATCGACTCCTCCTCATCCTCCTCACAAAGTGTCCCCTGCCTAGGCCTTTGTGAGGAAACACGTAGCGCAGACTGTCCAGAAGCAGATGGCATTTGGGACTCCTCATCCTCCACCTCTTCTGAAACCTCATCCCTTAGTGCTTGCAGTGTTTGTTGAAGCAGGCAGATAAGGGGGACAGTCATGCTGACTAGTGCATCATCTGCACTCGCCATCCGCGTGGATTCATCGAAGGCACGCAAAACGAGGCAGATGTCCTTCATAGAGGCCCACTCAATGGTGCTGAAGTGTGAACGGCGCACAGTGCGACTTGTTTGCGCCTGATGCAGCTGGTACTCCATGACTGCTGCCTGCTGCTCACACAACCGCTCCAACATATGTAACGTTGAATTCCACCGGGTGGGTAGGTCACATATGATGCGATGTTCCGGAATGCCAAATCGTCGCTGCAGAGCAGCGAGGCGCGATCTTGCCGTGCTGGAACGTCGCAAGTGAGCGCACTCTATGCGGACCTTGTGCAACAGTGCAGCAAGATCCGGATAGTCCCTCAGATAGCTCTGCACGACCAAGTTAAGAACATGTGCCAGACATGGGATGTGTGTGAGGTTGCCTAGGCCAAGAGCTGCCACCAGATTTCGGCCATTGTCACACACTACCAAGCCCGGCTGGAGATTCGCTGGCCCAAACCACACATCGCTCTCCAGCTTGATAGCATTCCAGAGCTCCTGCGCTGTGTGGCTTCGATTCCCCAAAGAAATTAATTTGAGTACAGCCTGTTGACGTTTGGCCACGGCTGTGCTCATATCGGTCGTAACAGGCTCCTGCTCTGCTGTTTCTGAGGAACTTGAGTAGGAGGAGGAGTCTATGTGTACAGACTGGAGTCCTGCAATCCGTGGCGTTGGAAGAACACGTACAGCTCCACTCTCCAGATCCGTACCCGGCTCCACAACATTGACCCAGTGGGCAGTGAGGGAAAGGTATCGTCCCTGTCCATGGTTACTGGTCCACGCATCGGTGGTCAGGTGGACCTTGCTACTAACGGCGTTTAGTAGCGCATGTTTTATTTTGCCCTCAACATGTTTCTGCAGGGCAGGGACGGCTCGCCTGCTGAAATAAAAGCGGCTGGGCACGTTGTATTGGGGGACTGCCAATGCCATTAAGTCCCGGAAGGTGTCAGTGTCCACCAGCCTGAATGACAGCATTTCAACTGCCAGAAGTTTGGCAATGCCAGCATTCAGAGACTGTGCTCGGGGATGGTTTGCCGAGTAAGGGCGCCTTTTATCCCATGCCTGTGCTACCGATGGCTGTGATGGATGGGAACATGCTGCTATGGGTGGAATCTGACAGGGTCTCCGGACAACAGTGGCAGAGGTTCTTCCTTGGCGATCCTGTGAGGAAGCCGAACCAGCAGTGTGTGAGCTGGAGGAAGAGGGCCCAACAAGAACTGAAGAGGTGGTAAGTGGTGCTGTACGTTGGCCTACGTCTTCAGGGTGTCTCTGCAACTCCAACTCGTGCTTGGTGCGCACATGTTTCCACATATTTGTGGTATTGAGGTTGCTGACATTTCTCCCTCTTTTGACTCTCTGATGACACAGCTTGCATTTGACAAAGCAAATGTCATCTGCAACTGTGTCAAAAAAGGACCACGCACTGCAACTCTTGTGAGCGCCCGGTTTGCCTTTGGAAGGAGGAATGCTCCTAACGGGTGCCGAAGTGGAGGGTACAGGCAACCAAGTCTTCCCCCTCCCTCGGCCTCCTGTTTTGGCCGGTAGGGGAATCTCTTCCTCCGAGCTGCTCCCACCACCTTCCTGTTGCTCACGCCATGATGGGTCAAGGACCTCATCATCTTCCCTCCCCTCTTCAAACAGCTGCTTCTCCGGGGTTGTCTCGCCAGCACCGTACGCACCAGAAAGTGGCAACTGAGTCTCGTCATCATCTGATGCGTACTGAGGTGTGCTGACCATAGGCACTGGCCCACTCGCCTCTTCAGATTCAGAGGGACAAAGAAGTTGCGCATCACTGCATACTCCCTCTTCTTCACATTCAGGAATGCTGCTTGGCTGGCCCCCTCTTTCCAAGCCAACAGATTCCGAGAACAGAAGTAGAGACTGTGATGGCTCCTGTCCATGTCTCTCTGACTGCCTGGGCACTTTGGCAGGTGGTGAAGAGACAGATGGTTGCTCTTCGGTGCTCTGACCCTGAGAGGATGCGGAAGTAATTGAAGTCGATGCGTTAGCTGCCATCCATCCGACAACGGCTTCAATTTGTTCCTCCCGCAGCAGTGGGGTACGTTGAGGTCCTACAAAGCTGCGCATAAAGGACTGTTGCCTGCTAAAACTGGGGGATGCTGATCCACTGGTGCCCGCAGCAGGCCCAGAATCCCCACGTCCTCTACCTGTAGAATCCCCACGTCCTCTCCCTGCAGAATCCCCACGTCCTCTCCCTGCTGAAACTCCACGCCCACGCCCACGCCCACGCGCCTTACTCCCTGCCTTCTTCATCTTGCAAGACTGCTTAAGATAGGCAAAAAAGTACAAAGGGGGGCCTTAGTGTGCTTATTCCTAAACAGCTGGTTACAGGTACAAGAAACACTAATTTTATGAAGTGTGTGTGTGTGTGTGGACTAGACTTTAATAGGAGCTGATGTGGCCTACACAAGTTCAAAATGTAGTGTTTGGTGAACTTTTTTTGTGGTTTCTTTGTTGGAAACAAACTCAAAGTATGTGAACAAAGAATTGAAACTGATAGTATCACCAACTTTTTGGAGCTATTACAATGCAGGCAGGTAACCTACAATGCAAAAGATGAGGCTCCAAAAAAATTGGGTAATACTAATCTGGCTGCGCCGGCAGGGCACAAGCCAGAAAAAAAGGCTCCTCTATCTACTCCTATATAGTGTTTGCAACCAACCAATGTTGATGGATACGGATGGATGCACACTAATAGGAGAAGAAAAAATGAGCTGCACTCAAAGACAAATATGTGTGAGGCAGTGACGCACGTTGAGCGTCCTACAACCAGACGTAGCTGCAGGACACTCTACTCAGCGTGAGCTGCACTCACACACAGTCAGAGGCCTCTCAGACAGCCGTCAACAGTGCAGCTAAGTGGGCACTGGCACTGACAGGCTGCAGAAAGGCTCCGCTGTGTACTCCTTTATAGTGTTTGCAACCACCGTAGATGGAGACGGATGGATGCACACTAATAGAAGAAAAAATGAGCTGCACTCAAATAAAAATATGTGTGAGGCACTGACGCACGCTGAGCGTCCTACAGCCAGACGTAACTGCAGGACACACTACTCAGCGTGAGCTGCACTCACACACAGTCAGAGACCTCTCAGACAGCCGTGAACAGTGCAGCAAAGTGGACACTAGCACTGAAAGGCTGCAGAAAGGCTCCGCTGTCTACTACTAGTGTTTGCAACCAACGTATATGGATACGGATGGAAGCACACTAGATTGAAATTATGTAAAAAATGCAGCTCAAAAAATAAAAGATGTATGAGGCAGCAGTGATCACACTGGGTGGCCTACAGCCTGACGTGGCTGCAGGACCCACTCCACAGCGTGAGCTGCACTCACACAGCCCTTGCAGACAGCTGTGAACACTGCTGCTAGGGCAAAGAAGGCTACAGTGGTGGTTTATGTAGCCTGGGTAAAGCACTAGATGTTTGGTGGAATCGCTATTTCTAACTGTCCCTCACAGTCTTCTACAGCAGCCTGTCCCTAACTGAATTCACAGCAGAGTGACCAGAAATGGCGGCTGCGGTGGCTTTTATAGTGCATCATGACATCATTTCGGCAGCCAATCACAGCCATGCCAATAGTTAACATGCCTACATGCCTAACAGGATGTGCCCACACTTCGGAGGATTCCCATTGGCTTAATCAAAGCAAGCAGGCTCATAGCATGATGGGAACTTCCTATTCCGATTCCGATTCCGGAATCCGATATGACAAAAGTATCGGAATTAAGTATCGGAATTCCGATACCGCTAATATCGGCCGATACCCGATACTTGCGGTATCGGAATGCTCAACACTACTCAGCAGCGGTTGTTACACCTACTGCACGGTGGACCCCGGGTGGCGAACGCACTTCCTATTATTTATATTTAGTGTGTTCCGCCGTCCCTAACATTATACTAGCGCCAGGGTCTGACTAGTAATGGCGGACCTGCAGCAGCTGCAGCGGTACATTCGGCAGCTGGAGAGCAGGTTGGTGGCTATCGAGAGCTCAATCTCAGCTGCGAATGCTATGGTAGCTGCTGCTCAGGCAGTTGCAGAGGCTGTCTCAGGCGTGCCCACACTCACGCTTATGCCAACAATATCTCGCCTCCCGCTCCCCGACAAGTTTTCGGGTGACAGCGCCATCTGCAGGGGATTCATGAGTCAGTGCTCTATCCAGCTTGAGTTACTGGCTGCACGGTTCCCTACAGAGCGGGCTAAGGTGGGGTTTATTGCTTCTCTTTTATCTGGCAGGGCATTAGAGTGGGCTACGCCATTGTGGGAGCGTGATGATCCCGTGGTTCAGGGGGCTGCTCAGTTTCTCACGGCTCTGAAACAGGTATTTTTGGGACCTCAGATCATGCACAACACCTCTCTCCAATTATTGGCCCTAACACAGGGGTCTCTCTTGATCAGCCATTATGCTGTCCAATTCCGGACATTGGCTTCCGAACAAGAGTGGCCCGATAAAGCACTCATCCCTGTGTTTTGGAGAGGGTTAGCAGAGCATGTCAAAGATGCTCTAGCAACCAGAGAGGTCCCCACAAGTCTGGAGGAAGTGATTGCCATCTCCACCCGCATTGATCTCCGATTTACGGAGCGTGGGCTGGAACATGCGCAATCCAGACAAAGGGTTAACTTGGCTCCCATCTTAACCGAGCCGCTAAGATCTTCCGCTCAGGAGCTTGCACCCTCCGAACCTATTGAGGTGTGTCGTGCCAGCCCCAAGCCACGTCCGGTGCGAAGCTCCGCACATTGTTACCAGTGCCGGCAGTTTGGTCACTCGGCTAGCACGTGTCCTCTGCAGTCAGAAAAACGATCACGTCCAGTGGTCGTAGGTGGTGGTAAGGCAAATATGAAACCCTTTTCTCCCAAACTGGTATTCAGAGGGACATTAGATAGCGGGGCCTCCACCTGGGAGGTAGAGGTTACTGTGGATTCCGGGGCTGAGGGGAACTTTATGTCCTCGACCTTCGCCCAGAAACTCTCTATTCCACTGGTGTTACTGTCCCAACCTCTGACCATCAGGGTGGTTAATGGTGCACCTTTACCATCTCAGGTGACCCACAGACGGCCCCACTTGGGCTCTCAATCTCACCCTCTCATCGTGAGATTCTGTCCTTGTTCATTTTGCCAGATGGCATCGACCAGGTGCTTCTCGGAGTTCCCTGGCTCCGTTGTCACTCCCCTCATATTGATTGGGCTTTGGGGAATATACTGGGTTGGAGCAAGGACTGTGAGGGAAGGTGCCTGATGGGCAGTGTTCAGGTAGCTTCCACTGAAGTGCCCACGGATCTCTTCGCGCTTCCTAAACCTTACCACCAGTACGCGGACGTCTTCTCTAAAAAATCTGCGGAGACACTCCTGCCACACCGTCCTTATGATTGCCCGATAGATCTGCCAGGCACGGAACCTCCTAGAGGCTGTGTGTATCCGCTGTCACTTCCTGAGACAGAGGCTATGTCTCAATATATCCAGGAGAACCTGGCTAGAGGTTTTATCAGAAAGTCGGTGTCACCGGCTGGTTCAGGGTTCTTCTTTGTGCAGAAGAAGAGTGGAGAGTTAAGTCCCTGCATTGACTACATAGGTCTCAACGCCATAACAGTTAAAAACAAATACCCTCTCCCGTTGATCTCTGAGCTATTTAACAGGTTGTGAGGGGCCCGGATCTTTACGAAATTAGATCTACGGGAGGCGTACAACCTGATCCGCATTCGCGAAGGAGACGAGTGGAAGACAGCCTTTAATACCAGGGATGGCCACTATGAATATCTGGTCATGCCCTTCGGCCTTTGTAATGCGCCTGCTGTCTTCCAGGAATTTGTCAACGACGTCTTCCACGATATGCTCTCCACCTCGGTGGTGGTCTATCTAGATGACATCCTCATCTTCTCGCCAGATTTGACCTCCCACCGGAGAGACGTCTGCAGGGTCTTCGACCGTCTGTGGGCGAACTCTCTTTTCGCCAAGCTAGAGAAGTGCCAGTTTGAGCAGGAGTCCTTGCCGTTCCTGGGCTACATCATCTCGGCCCAGGGTTTGGCTATGGATCCGGTCAAACTGCAAGTGGTAATGGACTGTCAGGAACCACACTCACTCAAAGCGGTGCAGCGCTTCCTAGGGTTCGTCAAGATGGTTGGCATGGATTTTGTGGTTTGCCTGCCCAAGTCTGGTGGCAGTACAGTCATCTGGGAGGTCACCGACCATTTTTTTAAAATGGTGCATCTGGTGCCACTGGCACGGTTGCCTTCCGCTCGTGGTCTTGCCACACTGTTCATAAAACATGTATTCCGTCTGCATGGCATGCTGGACAAAATTGTTAGTGATCGAGGTCCCCAGTTCACATCCCGGTTTTGGAAGGAGCTCTGCAGCCTACTCAGCATTGAGCTAAACCTGTCCTCCGCTTACCATCCCGAGATGAACGGCTTGGTTGAGAGAGCCAACCAAACCTTGGTCACGTACCTGCGGCATTTCGTCTCTGCCAGGCAGGATGACTGGGCATCCTTGCTACCATGGACTGAATTTGCCCTGAATAATGCAGTGGCTGATCCCACTGGTCAGACGCCGTTCCTTCTAAATTATGGCCAACATCCGCGCATCCCGGTCCCGATGCCAGTGTCCTCCGCTGACTCCAGGGTGGCAGACTGGGCAGTGGAGGCTCGTGACATTTGGGATCGCACTCAGGATGCTAATCGTGCCTCTAAAGAAAGAATGAGGGCATCCGCCGACACACATCGGCGACCCGCTCCAACATTTTCCCCCGGCGACTTAGTGTGGCTCTCTGCTCGAAATATCAAGCTGCGGGCTGAGTCGACCAAGTTCGCACCGCGATACATCGGACCTTGTAAGGTTCTCGAGTGAATCAGCTCGGTGGTCTACCGCCTGGCTCTTCCTCCACATTTAGCCATTTCTGACGTTTTCCATGTGTCCCTTCTCAAACCTGTTCACATGGCCCGGTTCTCTGAGTCATCTGCCGAGTCATCAGACTTGTCTTCGGACGAGTTTGAGGAGAACATCCACGCTCTGCTCCTGGTCGCAGCCTTTGAGCGTAGCGAGGCTCAGAGGGGGAGGCCTAGGAGGGGGGTAATGTTAGGTGTCGGATTCCTGCAGCTGCATAGCAGGAATCCAGAGCCATACATCCAGCAGTCTCCCATTCCTTTCCGACCGCTCAGGGACCTGCACAGCAATCTCGGCGATCCAGGCGCCCTGACCAGCTCTCTGGGTCTGGATGTTGCTGCCACCTCTGGACCAGCAATGGTAGCACAACCTGCTTTGCAGGAAACCACTCCAGAGGCTAAGTCCTCTCGCCGTGCTACTGGGCATGCCCATGAGACGATCTCCCAGTGGAGATCGGGGGTCACATGCTCAGGTCCTTGTCCTGATCTGATTGGCCCATCTCAGAGGTCTGGAAGGTCCCGGAAGCGCATGGCTATAAAAGGCCCGAATGGCTGCTCGCCCATGCTCTAGTATAGACTATACTTGCTATGTGTGAATTTATATATATTATTTATATTTAGTGCGTTCTGCCGTCCCTAACACCCATGTGTACAAGGTTTACGGAGTGGAGCAATGTGTGTACTAAGTGGAGCCGTGTGTGCTAAGGTGTGGCCCTGACATGGGATACTCACCACACACGGGGATATGAACACACACACAAAATGCGCCACACACTACCACGTGCTTCAACACATATATCACCCTCAGCACACATTTCACCACACATACACCAACCTCGCCACATAAAAGTCGAAACACAGAAGTCACCACTCAAAACTCGCCACGCCGTCCCAGAGCTGTTTAAAAGATGAAAAATGAGCTGTGATTGGTTGCTATCAGCAAAGGTTTTCTTTGTAGACAGTTGTGGTAACTGAGGCCTATTATTCTTATCATTTCTATGGTGTTATCGTCCTTCTGTAAAGCTGGAAATAACACAATTTATTACCGTGCCAACACAGACCACCCTTTGACACAGACTGCAGGGGGAGCCCAGTATCACACAGGAGAGGATTAGACACATGGCTCAGCAGTCAGTATCACACAGGATAGGATTAGATACATGGCTCAGCAGTCAGTATCACACAGGAGAGGATTAGATACACAGCTCAGAAGTCAGTATCACACAGGAGAAGATTAGACACATGGCTCAGCAGTCAGTATCACACAGGATAGGATTAGATACACAGCTCAGCAGTCAGTATCACACAGGATAGGATTAGATACGCAGCTCAGCACACAGTATCACACAGAATAGTATTAGATCCATGGCTCAGCAGACAGTATAACACAGAATAGGATTAGATACACGGCTCAGCAGTCAGTATCACACAGGATAGGATTAGATGCACGGTTTTTATGTGCAATATAATCATTATAATTTGTTATAACTAACCACAGTTGGTTACTATGCCCAGGCAACGCCGGGCTCTTCAGCTAGTCTCTATATAAAGTAAAAGATTTGTCAAATAATTTTTAAAAATTGTATCTTTTTCCATCTATGTCTATATTGCAGCCTTTTGTTATTTGAGTGAATTTATGTTCCGTATTGAAAATAGCCCAAAACAATAAAACAATATGTTAAGGCACCATAAATAACTTCAAAGTGGAGGACAAAAGCACTATCTCCAATCGGTTATGTAGTTCAGTAAACCTGCACAGAAGATTAATTAAAGCAGGTTAGATACATCTGTACATTGTTTCATTCATTCCTCGTTAGGCTATGTTCCCACAATGAGTTTTTGAGGAGTTTTTCATGCTGTGTATTTTTGAAAAAATGGAAATAAGCCATCTTACTTAATGGGTGCATAAATGCTGCAGAAAATCTACATAAAAAACTCACCAAAAAGCTCATTGTAGGAACATAACCTCAGAGGTGGTCCACACTTGGTAAGTTTGCTGCAGACATTTTTGAAAATATTCAATTTACTAGCGTTTTGATACAGGAAAGATGTATATCTTTGTACCGTGTTAGCCAGTAGATAGACAAATATTCAGGATTGAGAGTCCTCAGTAGTTGATACCTTTTAATGGCTAACTGAAAAGATGGTAACACATTGCAAGCTTTCGAGACTACTCAGGTCTCTTCATCAGGCTAGACTAATACAAAATCTGAAGTCACATATTTATGCACAATACAGCCTAGAAAAAATGCAATAGATAAGACAAGTGACGTGAAGCAGAACTATCAATATGGGAGAGGGAGAAACATAAATATAAACATTGGACCAGTTCATAGATAAGGAGTCCGGATGTTTTATGGTCCTCTGATTGGGGTCTAGTTCTGTGTTGTGATGCCCCCACAAGGTTTTAAAAGGAAATTCCTTAATTGATGTAAAAAGACATAAATCCATGCGACACATTCATTCCAGCACTGAGAGTGTCAAAGTTCATCATATACAGTGGGGAAAAAAAGTATTTAGTCAGTCAGCAATAGTGCAAGTTCCACCACTTAAAAAGATGAGAGGCGTCTGTAATTTACATCATAGGTAGACCTCAACTATGGGAGACAAACTGAGAAAAAAAAATCCAGAAAATCACATTGTCTGTTTTTTTTTCATTTTATTTGCATATTATGGTGGAAAATAAGTATTTGGTCAGAAACAAGCAATCAAGATTTCTGGCTCTCACAGACCTGTAACTTCTTCTTTAAGAGTCTCCTCTTTCCTCCACTCATTACCTGTAGTAATGGCACCTGTTTAAACTTGTTATCAGTATAAAAAGACACCTGTGCACACCCTCAAACAGTCTGACTCCAAACTCCACTATGGTGAAGACCATAGAGCTGTTCAAGGACACCAGAAACAAAATTGTAGCCCTGCACCAGGCTGGGAAGACTGAATCTGCAATAGCCAACCAGCTTGGAGTGAAGAAATCAACTGTGGGAGCAATAATTAGAAAATGGAAGACATACAAGACCACTGATAATCTCCCTCGATCTGGTGCTCCACGCAAAATCCCACCCCGTGGGGTCAGAATGATCACAAGAACGGTGAGCAAAAATCCCAGAACCACGCGGGGGGACCTAGTGAATGAACTGCAGAGAGCTGGGACCAATGTAACAAGGCCTACCATAAGTAACACACTACGCCACCATGGACTCAGATCCTGCAGTGCCAGACGTGTCCCACTGCTTAAGCCTGTACATGTCCGGGCCCGTCTGAAGTTTGCTAGAGAGCATTTGGATGATCCAGAGGAGTTTTGGGAGAATGTCCTATGGTCTGATGAAACCAAACTGGAACTGTTTGGTAGAAACACAACTTGTCGTGTTTGGAGGAAAAAGAATACTGAGTTGCATCCATCAAACACCATACCTACTGTAAAGCATGGTGGTGGAAACATCATGCTTTGGGGCTGTTTCTCTGCAAAGGGGCCAGGACGACTGATCCGGGTACATGAAAGAATGAATGGGGCCATGTATCGTGAGATTTTGAGTGCAAGGGCATTGAAGATGAAACGTGGCTGGGTCTTTCAACATGACAATGATCCAAAGCACACCGCCAGGGCAACGAAGGAGTGGCTTCGTAAGAAGCATTTCAAGGTCCTGGAGTGGCCTAGCCAGTCTCCAGATCTCAACCCTATAGAAAACCTTTGGAGGGAGTTGAAAGTCCATGTTGCCAAGCGAAAAGCAAAAAACATCACTGCTCTAGAGGAGATCTGCATGGAGGAATGGGCCAACATACCAACAACAGTGTGTGGCAACCTTGTGAAGACTTACAGAAAACGTTTGACCTCTGTCATTGCCAACAAAGGATATATCACAAAGTATTGAGATGAAATTTTGTTTCTGACCAAATACTTATTTTCCACCATAATATGCAAATAAAATGAAAAAAAAAACAGACAATGTGATTTTCTGGATTTTTTTTTCTCAGTTTGTCTCCCATAGTTGAGGTCTACCTATGATGTAAATTACAGACGCCTCTCATCTTTTTAAGTGGTGGAACTTGCACTATTGCTGACTGACTAAATACTTTTTTTCCCCACTGTATTTGTACTCCCAAACTCGTCTCTCTCTCTGAGAATTGAAGTTACCTTTCAATACCAGTAATTTCATATCCACGCTGCTGTGATCAGGGATACAGAAATGTTTTGCCACAGGTAGATCCATTCTTTTTTCTCTTATTGTGTGACGATGAGCATTCATCCTTGTTCTAAGCTTTTGCCCTGTCTCCCCCACATACAGACCCCCAGTTGGACATTTACTACAAATAATTAAGTACACCACATTAGATGTAATGCAGGTGAAAGTACCTGGGATCTTGTAGTCCTGATGTGAGTTGGGGATCTTTATCTTGTCCGTGGTCATTATAAATGGACAGGTTTTACATTTTTTCTGGTTGCAAGGAAAGGTTCCTGCAGCTGTTGGAGAGGACAGGGAGCTTCTGACAATGATGCTTCTTAAATTTGGGGGCTGCCTAAAACACAGCAGTGGGGGGTCTGGAGAAATGGATTTTAATCGGGCATCTTTTTGTAGTAAAGGTTGTAATTTCCGTGCAGCTCCCCTTAGCACCTCCAGATTTGGGTTGTAGGTGACTACTAGAGGCACTCGGTTATTTTTTTCTTTAGCTTTGTAATGTAGCAGGTGATTCCTTGACAATCTGGTGGCTCTTGTAATTTGGTTTTCAATTGTTCTTGGATGGTAACCCTGATTCAAAAAGGTCTTTTTGAGTAGACCAAGGTGTTTGTCTCTATCCATGGGGTTGGAACATATACGATTGTATCTGATGGCTTGGATATAGATAATAGAGTTCTTTATGTGTTTTGGATGGAAACTGTCCCATTTAAGGAAGCCAATCGACCGTCCAACATACCTTAAATGGGACAGTTTCCATCCAAAACACATAAAGAACTCTATTATCTATAGCCAAGCCATCAGATACAATCGTATATATTTTTCAATTTACTAGCTGAAGAGCCCGGGCATAGTAACTAACTACGGTTAGTTATAACAGATTATAATGATTATATCTATATATATAAAGCTGAGTGTAGAGGCCCGCCCACTCTGCATAGCCACATTCACTATAATATCCCACATCATCCCATCAGCCAGAGCTACTGGACTACTACCCCTAATATCCCACATCATCCCGCAGCCAGAGCCACCGGACTACTACCACTAATATCCCACATCATCCCGTCACAGCCACCAGACTACTACCTCTAATATCCTACATCATCCCGTCAGCCAGAGCCACCGGACTACTACCCCTAATATCCCACATCATTCCATCAGCCAGAGCCACTAGACTACTACCCCTAACATCTCAGATCATCCCGTCAGCCTGGGGTCAGAACCAGAGCACTGAGTGGAGCGGTCCTAACTTCCATACCGGGGATCCCTTTAAGAGAGGCCTGGCATCAGAACCAGAGCGCTGAGTGGATTTGCTCTGACTTCCATACCAATTATTATTATTATTTATTTATATAGCGCCATTAATTCCATGGTGCTGTACATGAGAAGGGGGGTTACATACAAAATTATAGATATCATTAACAGTAAGCAAATTTTCAGTGACAGACTGGTACAGAGGGGAAAGGACCCTGTCCTTGTGGACTTACATTCTAGCATGAGAATCAGAGCACTGAGGGATTTACCCTAACTTCCACACCGGAGATCCCTTTAAGAGAGGCATGGAGACAGTACCAAAGCGCAGAGTGGATTTGCCCTCACTTCCATACTGGGGATCCCGTTAAGAGGGGCCTGGGGTCAGAACCAGAGCACTGAGTGGAATTGCCCTATCTTCCATACAAATGATCCCTTTAAGAGAGACTGGGGTCAGAACCAGAGTGCTGAGTGGAATTGCCCTAACTTCCATACCAATAATCCCTTTAATGGAATCCTGGGGACAGAATCAGAGCGCTGAGGGATTTGCGCTAACTTCCATACAGGAGATCCCTTTAAGAGAGCCTGGGGTCAGTACCAGAGCATTTGAAGGCAATTGCCCTGACTTCCATGCCGGGGATCCCCTTAAGAGAGCCTGGGGTCAGAAACAGAGTGCTGAGTGGAATTGCCCTAACTTCCATACTGGGGATCCCATTAAGAGAGGCCTGGGGTCAGAACCAAAGTGCTGGATGGATTTACCCTGACTTCCATACCAATGATCCCTTTAATAGAAGCCTGGGGTCAGAATTAGATCAATGAGGGATTTGCTCCAACTTCCATCTTGGAGATTCCT
This sequence comes from Dendrobates tinctorius, assembly GCF_039654945.1. NCBI lineage: Eukaryota > Metazoa > Chordata > Amphibia > Anura > Dendrobatidae > Dendrobates > Dendrobates tinctorius. The sequence goes on along the minus strand of NW_027361699.1, from coordinate 871,282 downwards.
TTAAGAGAGGCCTTGGGTCAGTATCAAAGCACAGAGTGGATTTGCCCTCACTTCCTTACCAGGGATCCCTTTAAGAGGGGCCTGGGGTCAGAACCAGAGTGCTTAGTGGAATTGCCCTAACTTCCATACCAATGATCCCTTTAAGAGACCCTAGGGTCAGAACCACAGAGCTGAGTGGAACAGTCCTAACATCCATCCTGAGATCCCTTTAAGAGAGGACTGGGGTCAATACCAAAGTACTGGATGGATTTGCCCTGACTTCCATACCAATGATCCCTTTAATAGAAGCCTGGGGTCAGAATCAGAGTGCTGCGGAATTTGCCCTAACTTCCATACCAGAGATCCCTTTAAGAGGGAAGATGTGCCTATGGGATGGAAGAGGTGTAATGGGTATATGTGCATGGGAGGGGTTGAATCATTTCTGTCCTGTGCTCTCTGCTCCTTTCTGGCAGACAGACAATGACTGGGAGCTTTTGTTCCTGGGGATACTAGATTTCTCCCAACTGATCAGTGTCTGCTGAGGTGTTGTGGAGTGGGAAAACTGTTGCTCCTAGCAACCAATCACATCTCAGCTTCTTTTAAACAGCTCTGGTGAAATGAAAGATGCTTTGTGATTGGTTGGTGATACACACATACACACATTCATGCATTCAATTTTATATATATAGATCTGCATAGGGCTTGCAGTAATCCACGCACAAGCTGAAGAAATAACCTTTTTTAGTGCATGGAATGGATTATTCAGTGGCAGAATTTTCAACAACGATCCTGCCAAGTGAAAACTTTGGTTAAGTTTTAAAAAAAAGATTATGTGTGGTGTTGATTTATTCATCAGGTTTCCATTCCTTATTATAAAAATTTAGAATGGATTCAATAGATGGAAGAATTACATATTTTTATTCTTTGGGCTTATGCGACATCCCTCCTCCCTCTTTTTTGGATTCATTCCTTAAAATAGTCTTTTTTTTTTAAAAAGTGTTATCACATATAAAATGTGATGAATGAAATGGTCCGAAGGTGAATTGCTTTTATACTGATTGTGACGTATCCACTTCATTTTCATTTGCACCTTTCATATCAGAGAATCAGCACAGATGAGATTTATATGTTTACCTAAAAATGTATGACAAGCACAAAAGTAATTTTTGTAGCAAGATTTGATTAAACAATGTTGCAATCTAATCAGTCTTTTCTTTTTAAAGTGGATCTTCTACAATGTTATCACTTCAAAGAAATGTGCCCTGTGAAATAGTTATTACAACGCTGTCATGAATATTATTTCTTTCTCAAGTCTATTTCCTTTATACTTGTGTTTTTTTCAAGGTTTCATAAACTTCCATTTGGTTTAACCCTTCATTTGTTCAAATAATAGTTGGTTGATTTCCTCAGCCCCTTTGTCTTTTAAATCTGTTGTTAATGATAAAGCACATTGTTGTAATTGATTGCATGTTGCAGTTGTCTTATTAAGAAACAAGGTTATTAAATTCATCCATTGAGGTAATAAAATAATTTTCCTACAAAAATGGCCTCTTTAGTTTTCATAGACTAAAATGAAGTAATTCACGACTAGAAATAAATATTCCATAGGACTGTAATAGTTCTAATATTGTGATGTTTACATGAGAAAAAGTCTAGTTTATAGGAAGAATTATTATCATTATTATCGTTTTAGGATTGTAATGTCATGGAAATACAGAGCATGCATTTTCAGAACATGACCTATCGTTTCAATTACCGTATTTTTCCGACCATAAGATGCACTTTTTTCCCCCAATATACTAACCTCCGGGGCTCTGCGGTGCGGTGGTGGCAGCGGGCAGGGCTCTGCGGTGGTGGCAGCGGGCGGGACTCTGCGGTGCGGTGGTGGTGGCGGGCTGTGCTCTGGTGCAGGGGTGATGGCTCTGCCGGCATTTCCCCGCAGCCCGGAGGCCCCCGCACATTCCTTGCTGGCCGCCGCCATGTTGTGGTGGCCTCCGGGAACATGGACGCCGGGAAGATGGCCGCCGGTCCGGGGACGGCACATGCACAGGTTCAGATCTCGTCCCGAGATCTCGGGGGATGAGATCTCGTTGCCGAGATTTGAATCTCGTCCCCCGAGATCTCGGGATGAGATCTGAACCTGCGCATGAGCTGTCCACGGACCGGCGGCCATCTTCCAGGCATCCATGTTCTTGGAGGCCACCGCAACATGGCGGCGGCCAGCAAGGAATGTGCGGGGGCCTCCGGGCTGTGAGGAAATGCCAGCGGAGCTGCCGCCCCTGCTCCGAAGCACAGCCCGCCGCCACCCTCACCCCGCAGAACCCACCTGCCCCAGCTCAGCACAGCCCACCTGCCCCAGCACAGCTGCCCCAGCCCCAGCACAGCTGCCCCTGCCCCAGCACAGCTGCCCCAGCACAGCCCACCTTCCCCAGCTCCAGCGCAGCTGCCCCAGCACAGAGCCGCCACCGCACGAGCCTGGACCACTGAATGACCCCTGTGACTACTCCTCCACCTGTGCCGGATCCCTTCCCAGGTAAGCTGAATTCGGACTGTAAGACGGACCCCCATTTGACACATTATTATTTTTTTCCCTATTTTCCTTCTGAAAATTGGGGTGCGTCTTATGGTCCGGTGCGTCTTATAGTCCGAAAAATGCGGTAAGTTTTTATGTTAATCTTTAAAAAAAGAGTTCTCGTATCTGCATGCCGCTATATCGCTAAGGCTGGGATCACACATGCGAGAAACTAGGACGAGTCTCGCATTTAATACCCGGCACTGCCGCCAGCACTCAGGAGCGGAGCGTGCTGCTGCATAGAAATACATGCAGCTGCACACTCCCGAGTGCCGGCAGCAGTGCCGGGTATTAAGATGCAAGACTCGTCCGAGTTTCTCGCATATGTGATCCCGACCTAAGACTGAAATTCTAATGTTTTGCAGTTTTTACTTTTCCAGTAATTCTCACAATAGGTTGAGACTTATATGACACTTCTCTATAGAGAATTAATTCTCAGCAGTCAGCTTATTATAATCACAGGCAGAAGAACAATAAAAAGTAACAGTTTTAATTTGCTAAAAAAGAGAAAAAAAACAAGGTTAAATCTGATACATTTCCCGTTAATGTCTTTCATTTACTAAGCTGTTATATAAAATGTTGCAGAGTGTGTTTTATCAATCGCATTCTTTGGTGTTTGATTTCTTATTACAACATGAGATCTGCTTCAATCACTCTGTTGAAACTGGCTCTCATGATGGCCTGCTCCAGAAGGTAAGACCAAGAATTATCTAAAGGATAAGTTGATCAGAGTTACCAGCCTAGGAAACTGCAAATTTACAGCTAATCAGATATTTGCCCTCATAAGTGATGAACATATATCAAATAGCAGACATACCTCAGCAACAACTATCAAGAGAATCCTGTGAGAAGCAGGCCATTGTGGCGAAATTCATGTAAAGAAGCTATTATCGAGAACCACAAGAAAGAGGATATTTGTTTGAGCCAAGCAACACATAGACTGGAGATTTGATCAGTGTAAATTTGGATTGTGATCTGATGAACCAAAATTTTTTATACCAACCACCACTTCATTGTAAGATGCAGTAAAGCTAAACAGATGATTTCTACGTGTATTGTGCCCACCATGTTGCTAGAGGTTAAGATGTAATTGCGTGTACATGCTTTTCTGGAGACACTGTTGGTGATTTATTCCAAAATGAAAGTATACTTAACCAACATAAGTATCACAGAATTCACCAATGACACGACAGCAAATATGGTTTGTACTTAGTACTTTGCACTTGTATGCTTTGTCACAAGATAATGTGCCCCAAACACACCTCCAAGGTATCAAAAGGTTTTTTGACTAAGAAGGTGAGGGAGATGGAGTGCTGCATCAGATGACATGGTTTCCACAATGAGGAGGACGAGTTGGACTTAAAAGTGTAGGCAAAACAGCCAAGTGCTTAACACCTCTGAAAACTCCTTCAATATTGTTGGAAAATCATTCCTACATCAAAGAAGCTGCATGAGAGAATGCCAAAGGGTTATAAAGCTGTTATAAGAGTAAAAGGGGGGTACATTGTGGAATCTAAAGTTTGATTAACACATGTTTTATTTTACTTATTTTGTGGTTTTGCTAACTTCAGTTTATCTACAACATGTAAATTCAAGTAAGAAAAAGGAAAGCCATTGTACGAACAGGTGTCTCCAAACGGTTTAAAGGTACTGTATGTGCTATTATATTTTGTGGATTGTTCATGAGATTTAAGAGCGATAACTTTAAGGTCATTCATCTGCATCAATTCATTTGTTTATTTTTTCATTTATTCCATACCTTGTGTGAAAAACTTTTGGAGGTGTATTTCAACATTTACATACATATTGAGAATTGTTGATTTCCCTGTAATTGGGGCTGGCATATTAACCCCAATTACACCCTCCTGAATGCACTGTAGACCTGATCTGAGTCTATTAAGTCCAAGCAGGTCCTGCTCCCTCACAGCACTCATCAATCATATAATTGATGGGACTGGAGGAAGAAGCCTTATTTCTGCTTCCTAAATTTGTGATTGTACAGTGCTGTGTATACAGTGATCAGGAAGGCAGAGAAGGTAAAGAACCTCCCATGTCTCCACTGTGAGGAGTCTGGCCATCTCTGATAGCCAGCTCCACATTTTAAAAAGCCATACATTAAGAAATAATTTATTTAAGAGAAAAAGTATCTTAGATGTTATACTGACCTGGTATGAATGAGCAAGCAATACAATTCTTGGTTGCTCATTGCTCAAACTGAGCAATTCCTAATACTCAACTCATTTTGAGTAACAAGTATTATGCGAGTCAATGCAAAATCCAAGCTTTTTTCCAGCAGACCCTACAAAGAGGTCTTGGGGCAGTGAATATTTTCAAATGGATGGGAAAAGTACTCAATGGAAGGAGAACAGCATGGCGAAGACACCTAGAAGCATCTCTAACTCCCAGATCACCGCTGAGAACAATGGTGTCACACTTTTACTCCACTTTAAGGAGTGACAATTAAACATTCCAAATCGAAGAGGAATTGGATTTTACAGGAAAAATAATTAGTAAACATGTTTTCCTGTCTAATAACTTGCATATACCAACAAAATATATCCAGGAACACATTATACTGTATGGATGAGCATTTATACTAGTATTGTCCAGACAAAATAATATTCTAGCACTTCAAAAACATATGAAATCAAAAAACATACCGGACTAGCATAGTACCAATTGCCGGAACAATGAAGAGATCCAGAAAAAAATATATTAAAATAATCATTTATTGGTAATGTATAAAAAACATGAAAAACATGAAAAAAATGCCCAAAAGAAGGCGCAAATAGCCCTATATCAATCAGATGTGAACAGGCATAGTAATGAGGCACAGAGAGTCACATATAAAGGTAGATAATGAGCACTCCAAAAGATAAAAAAGTGCAAAAAGCCTTCAAAATTCACTGCTGTATATAAGTAGTTAAATATCTGAATGTATCAAAATATCCTAGACAGCATAATACATATGAAGGTTAAATATACCAGCAACATGACATAAATGTCTAAGTCCGCATATTAATCAACCTAGGATAAACCGCTCTAAACTAGACCCAGAGTGGTCTGCTATAAGTGCCTTAATATATTAACTTAAATGGCACAATACATGTAGCGGTTAAATATGACAACAACATGACGCTAACGTCTAAGTCCTCATGCAAATCTATCTTAACTGACCACTTTGAAGTATATAATATGGCCAGATAAATATGCTTTAAAAGTACCTGATCTCAATAGACTCAATTAAACATGGGCACCGCAGCCTCCTCCACCCCAGTATGTAATACTCTTTGTATGAGCAAAATAATAGTGAAAAAATTTTGAATTTTTTTTTGGAAGATTAGATACCAACAAAATGCACCCAAGAAGGTGTAATACCCTATGAACAAGCAATATAATGCCAATACATTTTTAAAAAGTTTTTGAGGGCTATATACCAATGAAATGTATCCAAGAACAAGTTTTACTGTATGGATGAGCAACATAAAACCGATACATTTTTAGAGTTTTTTAAGGGTTATATAACAATGAAATGTATTCCAGAAGACAGAATAGTGAATGGGTGATAAATTTATCACAGAACAAAATTTCATTGCTTTTTTTGGAATGTTATGTATCAAAAAATATGTACCCCTGAACACAGAATAGTGTTTTGGTGAGAACTGTAGCCCAGTAAAAAATGTTAACACTTTGAGGGTGTGTTATATATCACAGAAATGTACCCAAGGCTATACAACACTCTATGGCAGCAAAATATAACCCAGCAAAATTTGTTAACGCTTTTTTGAGAGTTATACAATATATGACAAAGAAGTACCCCAAACAACAGAATAGTGTATGGGTAAGAAATATAACCCAGCAAAATGTTTAAATGCTTTTTTTGGAGAGTTATATAGCCAAGAAATATAACCCAGACCACAGAATAGTGTATAGGTAAGAACTGTAACAAAGCCAAATTTTTAAATGCTTTTTTGGACTGCTATATACCACCAAAATGTGACAGAAAGCACGTAATAATCTATAGATGAGTAATTTAATCCATAAATATTGTTCAACGTTTTTTGTGAGTTTTACATACTATCATAATGCAATATGAACTGCATTAAACTGTATGGATAATTCATTTAATCAAAAAAATTTAGAATGTAAATATTTTGAAAGTGTATTTGATAAACTTATAAAGTCTAGTGATGAGCGAGCACTAAAATGCTCTGGTGCTCGTTGCTCAGGTCGAGCAAACTGGAATACTTGGGTACTCGACCCGAGCAACGAGCCCAAGGTTAATCTATGGGAAATCCGAGCATTTTTGCCACAACCCCCCCGGAGGTCTTTCTAGGGTATCAAAACGTTGGAAATGTATGGCAACAGTGCACAAACAACATGGGAACATCATGAGGAAGGCCCTTGGAAGCATTTCTGACTCCTATGTCACTGGTGTGACCAATGTTGTCAAAGTGTCATGCCACTTTTAGAGGCGCACAGCAAAACATACAGAAACAAAACCAAAATGGATTTTACAGGGAAATATGTTAAGGGACATACTGTATTTCCAGGGTAATAATTTGTATGTAAGGCAAAAGAAATAACCCCCCAAAAAATGTTCCTCCACCACTTTGGCTATGTTCACACGTAGCGTTTTTGATGCATTTTTCAATGTTACCATTGCTTTCAAACAATACAAATGCATTTACTGGGAAATGTCATTGTAGCATTTAACATCCTTAGCTGGTGTGTGACACATCATCAGACACATCTTGTTTCATTTATGAAGGAGTGACTCTTAAAGTCACAAAGCCTATTTTTATAGGGGCATCAGTCGGCATTACTATTCTTAACCCCTTTACTCCCAAGGGTGGTTTGCACGTTAATGACCGGGCAAATTTTTACAATTCTGACCACTGTCTCTTTATGAACTCTGGAATGCTTCCATGGATCCTGGTGATTCTGACAATGTTTTCTCATGACATATTGTACTTCAGATTCTGACAATGTTTTCTCATGACATATTGTACTTCATGGTAGTGGTAGATTGTCTTTGATATAACTTGCGTTTATTTGTGAAAAAAATGGAAATTTGGCAAAAATTTCAAAACTTTCCAACTTTGAATTTTTATGCCCTTAAATCACAGACATATGGCACACAAAATACTTAATAAGTAACATTTCCCACATGTTTACATTACATCAGCATAATTTTGGAATCAAAATTTTTTTTGTTAGGAAGTTATAAGGGTTAAAAGTTGACCAGTGATTTCTCATTTTTACAACACCATTTTTTTTTAGAGACCACATCACATTTGAAGTCACTTTGAGGGGTCTATATGATATAAAATACACAAAAGTGACACCATTCTAAAAACTGCACCCCTCAAGGTGCTCAAAACCACATTCAATAAGTTTATTAAACCTTCAGGTGCTTCACAGGAAATTTGTGATCGTTTTTAAAAAAAAATGAACATTTAACTTTTTTCACAAAAAAATTATTTCAGGTCCAATTTTTTTTATTTTACCAAGGGTAACAGGAGAAATTGGACCCCAAAAGTTGTTGTACAATTTGTCCTGAGTACACTGATACCTGATATGTGGGGTGGAACCACTGTTTGGGCACATGACAGAGTTCGGAAGGGAAGGAGCGCCGTTTGACCTTTTCAATGCAAAATTGGCTGGAATTGAGATTGGATGCCATGTCATGTTTGGAGAGCCCCTGATGTGCCTAAACAGTAGAAACCCCCCACAAGTGACCCCATTTATTGGAATCTAGACCCCCAAGGAACTTATCTAGATGTGTGGTGAGCACTTTGAACCCCCAAATACTTTGCAGAAGTTTATAACGCCCGGACGTGAAAATAAAAAAATCATATTTTTTCCACAAACATGTTCTTTTAGTCCCCAATTTTTTTTATTTTCCCAAGGGTAACAGGAGAAATTGGACCTCAAAAGTTGTTGTCCAATTTGTCCTGAGTATGTTGATACCCAATATGTGGAAGAAAAATACTGTATGGACACACGTTGGGGATCGGAAGGGAAGTAGTAACGATTTGGAATGCAGACTTTGATGGAATGGTCTGAAGGTGTCATGTTGCTTTCGGAGAGCCCCTGATGTGCCTAAACAGTGGAAACCCCCCAAAAGTGACCCCATTTTGAAAACTAGACCCCAAGGAACTTATCTAGATGTGTGGTGAGCACTTTGAACCTCCAAGTGCTTCACAGAAATTTATAACGTCCGGGCGTGAAAATAAAAAATCATATTTTCCCACAAACATGATCTTTTAGTCCCAATTTTTTCTATTTTCCCAAAGGTAATAGGAGAAATTGGACCCCAAAAGTTGTTGTCCAATTTGTCCTGAGTACGTTGATGCCCCATATGTGGGAGAAAACTACTGTTTGGGCACACGTTGGGGCTCTGAAGGGAAGTAGTGACGTTTTGGAATGCAGACTTTGATGGTATGGTCTGCAAGTGTCATGTCGCATTTGGAGAGCCCCTGATGTGCCTAAACAGTGGAAACCCCCCACAAGTGACCGCATTTTGGAAACTAGACCCCCAAGGAACTTATCTAGATGTGTGGTCAGCATTTTGAACCCACAATTGCTTCACAGAAGTTTATAATGTAGAGCCATAAAAATTAAAAAATCATATTTTTTACCATAAAAATGATCTTTTTGCCCCCTATTTTTTATTTTCCCAAGGGTAACAGAAGAAATTGGACCATAAAATTTGTTGTGCAATTTGTCCTGAGTACAATGATACCCCATATGTTGGGGTAAACCACTGTTTGGGCGCATGGCAGAGCTTGGAAGGGAAGGAGTACCATTTGACTTTTTCAATGCAGAATTGGCTGGAATTGAGATCAGACACCATGTCGCATTTGAAGAGCCCCTGATGTGCCTGAACAGTGGAAACCCCCCAATTCTAACTCCAACCCTAACCTCAACACACCCCTAACCCTAATCTCAACCCTAACCCTAGCCCTCACCCTAGCCCTAACCCTAACACTAACCCTAATGGGAAAATGGAAATAAATACACTTACCTGTCTCCACTCTGATGACTCTCTATCTCCTCTTCCCTATCTTACTATTCATAAAAATCCTCAGCTCATCTTTGCAGGAGGGAGAGATGGGACAAAGGTTTTGTGGCTACTAGCCTTTATTGTGCTAGCCACAGCTCCTGTTCCTCCCCTTCCTCCTCCTCCTCAGTGTCCACCTCCTCAATTTTACCCAATCCACACTAAGCAGATAAGATGAGACTGTGCTGGCTTGAACCTCTCTGTGCTATGTCTTCCTCTATCCCCAATTGGTTCTCATGCAAATTGTGATGCACAGAAGCAGAATTGTTGCACTAGCTAAAACTTCTTCGCTGTTCACCATCTTTGTGAAGTCCTCAAAGTCTTGGAAAACTGCACAAATGTCACACATCCATGCCCACTTATCCGGAGTTATGTGTGGAGACTGACCAGAAAACCGATAGGCGTGTTAGATCTGGTACTCAACCATTGGCCTCTGCTGCTCACAATGACTTGCCAGCATGTGCAGCGTGGAGTTCCAGTGCGTGTAGACATTGCACACCAGTCTGTGAGCTGGCACTTGCATGCGCTGTTGCAGCATTGCAAGAGCAGCTGTAGCCAACTTGCAGAAATGGGCGATGACGCGGCATACTTTTACCAGAAGCTCTGGCTAATCTGGGTAGGTTTTCAGAAACTGAACTACCAAGTTGAGAACATATGCCAAACATGGTATGTATGTGAGTTTGCCAAGCTTTGCAGCCTCTGGTCATCGCACTGGCTCTTACTGTTTTCTTCAGTGCTGCCAATCCCCCACTCAGCACTGCTGGCCTCACTCTGCATGCCAGCTTCCCAGGTTGTGTCGGTGACTTCATCATCCACTACCTCATCTTCCATCCCTGCACCCTGGTCCTTCTGACTTTGTGACTTAACAGCAAGACTTAGCGGCAACTGTGTTTCATCCTCATTTTCCCCCTTAGCCAAAATTTGGTGCTCCTACTAACCTCCTTTTGCGGTCTTGTCTGCTCTAAGTTTTGTGCATCACCAAACAGCATGTTCTTCTTTCCTTCTTTGAAGTAAGAAATAGGTTGCATTACATAAATGGGCATAAATGGCATAAATGGGCATAAATGGCATAAATGGAGGTGCTGCAACATGCACAGGAAGTAAATGTATCAAAAAAGGGGCGAAAAAGTCAATGCATGAACATAGCGTACTCCTGGCTGAGAAAAAATATCAAAATACTTTATTAAGGACAGGCAAAAAACACCCAAGATGATTAAAAACATTTAAAAACAATATGGAACAACACAATCACATCCCTGGAATAAGTAGAGTCCATATATAAATCCGTATGAACCGTGACACAGATGAACAAACTCATGAAGATATCATAGGGGCATACACCGCAAAGTCCCTGGTCTGTCTCAATTGTGATGTGTCCATCTCCTTCTTGGAGCATGCAGGTTTGAGGCCACAATAAAGAAATGTTGTTGTAAAGAGCTCCTTGTGGTGTCCTAGCTTAGGATCACTGGTATTCTGGGACTCAACATGGTGAAAGGAAGGAGGATCAGGGTCAGGATTAAGTGCTCCAGACTGTATTCTTATGAGATTGGACTGTGTGAAGGACTGGGTAGTGCTGCCAAGCCTACTGGAAGCATTTTCTGCTATCTAACCAATTACCTGTTTGCATTGCTGTGGCTTCAGAAGTGGTATACCATGCTTCCCTGAAAAGTGGGACAGTAACCTATGTGTCATTGATGGGCATGTTTCTTGTGCTCCAGCAACAAGCGTAGTGGAACCTGCCCCACGTCCTCGGCATCTGTGTGCACCATCATCAGCACTTCCATTTCCCCATCACTTACCGCATGTCTTACGCATTTTGTAATTGCTTGGTCTCTTGAAACCAAATTTATTTTTAATAAAAGAAAAAAAATTGTTCACCTGCAGCAGTCAAAGTGGTTTTTGGGAGTTTAATACCACCGTAAAGTAACAGAATGAATGCAAAAGTGCATGAATGACAATCAAATTTAATTCAAAAACATGTTTCAATGATTTTTAGGAGTGCTATATGCCTCAGAAATGTACCCCATATTATGTAATACTGTACGGCTGAGAAATTTAAATCTGCAAAATTTGGTAACGCTTTTTTTCAGCTTTATAGATCAAAAGAAATATTCCAGAAACCATGGACCACAGAAAAGATTCACCAGACCATGGAAAAGTGTACGAGTGAGAACTATAATCCAGCCAATTTTTCACTCTTTTTTTTGTAGCTTTAAATGATATCACAGAAATTTACCACAGACCACTGAATAGTCTATGGGTGAGAAATTTAATCCAGCTAATTTATTACACTCATTTTTTAGAGTGTTAGATATCATGGAAATGTATCACAGAACACATTAAACTATATGACTGTGAACTTTAAGCCTGGAAATTGTTTAACACTTTTTTCCACAAATGAATAGTGTATAGATGAGAACTGTAATCCAGCCAAAATTTTAACGCTTTTTGTAGTGTTACAATATTGTATAGATGAGAAATGTAATCCAGCTAATTTGTTAACACTTTTTGGGAGTGTCAGCGATCACAGAAATGCATCACAAAACACATAATACTGTATGGATGAGAAATGTAAACCTACCAAATTTTTAAATGCTTTTTCTCAGTTTTATAGATCACAAAATATACCCTGACCATGTAATACTGCATGGCTGAGAAATGTAGATTTACAAAATTTTTAAATGCTTTTTCTCAGTTTTATAGATCACAAAAATTTTCTCAGACCACATAATACTTTATGGCTGTGAAATGCAGCCCTGCAATGTTTTTAAACTTTTTTTTGCAGTTTTAGAGATCATAGAAATGCACCCAGACCCTATAATACTGTATGGCTGAGAAATTTAGCCTAAAAAATTTTAAACACTTTTTCTCAGTTTTTTTTTATCACAGATAAATGTATTCCACACTATGGAGTATATGGGGGAGAAATTTAACCAAGGAAAATGTTTCAACTTTTTTGGGAGTGCTATATGACACAAAAAAGGACTTCAAATCACGTAATACTTGATGGCTGATGGATCAAAATATATTCAATTTTTTCAGCTCCCCCATGCAGATGCAGTTATATATTTGCCAATGGACTACACATCTCTAATCCCTGACTACAGACTGAATTCTGTCACTCTCCCTGCTCCTGCAAATCTCTCTCCCTTTCCCAAGGCTAATAGCAGATAGTATGTGATATAAAAAACAAAGCAAACAATTAGCCCATAAAAGGTCTGTTACTTTGATGGCTCAGCTTGAGCATCAGCATCAATGCCACAGGCCTTTGATTCATTATACTGTGCACACAAAAGCCTAGACAAGCACTCTCTCCCCCAATACAAAGTGTCAGAGCTGTGCAATGATGTCAGTTTGTTGAGCCTGGCGGCACCTGTTCTTTTAAAATGCCTAATGATGTCACACAGCCAGACAATCACAGTAATGCCACAACCAAGATAACTGCATCATTACAGTGAAAAAAATACACCAAAATTAAGCTTGGTTTACATTGGAATACATGCAGCACATAAACACATGTTCACTTTGGGCATAAGAATATGCAAATAAAGTCCGTGGAGCCTCATTTAAGAGTCTCAAACACGGGACTAGCCAGATCTTCCTCCAGGGAAGGACCCAGCCAAGGAGTGGCTCCTTTCAGAAACCACCATTACCACCATATTAAGTGGCCCTTTAAGTCAATATCCAGCTCTTTAAGAGTTTACAGATATGACAAGGGAAATACCAAGGCCAGGTACCAATCCACAGACAGCTGTTTCGGGGTGTTGCCACTCTTCAGTGTGGAGTAGGATTCTGGCTAGGTGGGAGCAATGTCTAGTAGACCAACATCACGAAACAATCACTGACCTCAGGGAGACCAGTCAAAGAAAACACTGCGGCAGCCGGCAAAGGCGCTCAATCAGTGAAATCCTAGGTGCATTGCTCCCTGGGAAATATGAATATGCAAATAAAGTTCGTGGAGCCTCATTTAAGAGTCTCAAACACGGGACTAGCCAGATCTTCCTCCAGGGAAGGACCCAGCCAAGAAGTGGCTCCTTTCAGAAACCACCATTACCAACATATTAAGTGGCGCTTTAAGTCAATATCCAGCTCTATCAGTGAAATCCTAGGTGCATTGCTCCCTGGGAAATACGAATATGCAAATAAGTCCGTGGAGCCTCATATTAGAGTCTCAAACACTGAACTAGCCAGATCTTCCTCCAGGGAAGGACCTAGCCAGAATCCTAGCTATAAGGATTAGGATTAGCGGTTTTTGAATGTGGAGGCAGCAGGAGACATTGCCGTCCACACAGCAGGGGAACAGCTGACGTTACTGAACCCCACTAACACAGGAGCTAGCGTGTTTTTCTCTGTGAAGACGTCACTTCTGAACACCAACTGGCGTTGTTGGAGCCCAGGATCAAGCATGGAGCAGGCTGAGGCCTGATGCTTTTTGCATGTGGAGGCAGCAGGAGACATTGTTGTCCACACAGCAGGGGAACAGCTGACGTTATTGAACCCCACTAACACAGGAGCTAGTGTGTTTTACTCTGTGAAGACGGCACTTCTGAACACCAACTGGCATTGTTGGAGCCCAGGATCAAGCATGGAGCAGGCAGAGGCCTGATGGTTTTTGAATGTGGAGGCAGCAGGAGACATTGCCGTCCACACAGCAGGGTAAGAGCAGACGTTACTGAGCCCCACTAACACAGGAGCTATTGTTTTTCTCTGTGCGGACAGCACTTCTGAGCGACAACTGGCTGTGATGAAGCCCAGGATCAATCATGCAACAGGCGGAGGCCAACTTGCAGCAAGTTTTATATAGGTTGTAGACTACTACTGATTGTAACCGTGCTCCACTATGGCCTCTGGCTCCACTGTCTCTAGTATTTCCCCTGGCCTCCAACCCCGCCAGTTACTGCTCTGAAGTGGCGTCTGCACAATCCACACTTGTTCCTGAGTTACTGGGGCTCAGTCACGTCAGTTGAGCACGGTTAAAAATCAGTAGTAGTTTGATTGTGGAGGGAGCAGGAGACTTTGCCGTCCACACAGCAGGGGAGCAGATGGCATTACTGAACCCCACTAACACAGGAGCTAGTGTTTTTCTCTGTGCGGACAGCACTTCCGAGCGACAACTGGCTGTGTTGAAGCCCAGGATAAATCATGCAGCAGGCTGAAGCCTACTTGAAACAAGGAGAAAATCGGATGTTGTGTGAATGTGGAGGGAGCAGGAGACTTTGCCGTCCACACAGCAGGGGAGCTGCTGGCGTGACTGAACCCCACTAACACAGGAGCTAGTGTTTTTCTCTGTGCGGACGGCACTTCCGAGCGACAACTGGCTGTGTTGAAGCCCAGGATCAATCATGCAGCAGGCAGAGGCCTACTTGCAGCAAGTTTTATATAGGTTGTAGACTACTACTGATTGTAACCGTGCTCCACTTAGGCCCCTGGCTCCACTGTCTCTAGTATTTCCCCTGGCTTCCAACCCTGCCAGTTTCTGCTCAGAAGTGGTGTCTGCACAATCCACACTTGTTCCTGTGTTACTGGGGCTCAGTCACGTCAGTTGATCCCCTGATGTGTGTCCGGCAATGTCTCCTGCTCTGTCCACATTCCCACTACTAGTAATGGGAATGTGGACAGAGCAGGAGACATTGCCGGACACACATCAGAGGATCAACTGACAAGACTGAGCCCCAGTAACACAGGAACAAGTGTGGATTGTGCAGACGCCACTTCTGAGCAGAAACTGGCGGGGTTGGAGGCCAGGGGAAAAACTAGAGACAGTGGAGCCAGAGGCCTATGTGGAGCATGGTTAAAAATCTGTAGTAGTTTGAATGTGGAGGGAGAAGGAGACTTTGCCGTCCACACATCAGGGGAGCAGATGGCGTTACTGAATCCCACTAACACAGGAGCTAGTGTGTTTTTCTCTGTGAAGACGGCACTTCTGAGCGACAACTGGCTGTGTTGAAGCCCAGGGATTACAGTTCAGGTGGTAGAAACATGAACACAACAGGAGACCTGGATACTGTTGCCAACCAATTATTTATTCTGGAAGAGGACTGGCAAATTCTGGCAATATCCAGGCCTTGTTCATTTTCAGAAAAGTAAGCCGGTCAACGTTATCGGAGGATAGTTGCGTGCGACGGTCTGTTAGTACACCACCTGCGGCACTAAAGACGCGTTCCGATAATACACTGGCAGCAGGGCAAGCCAGCACCTCCAATGCATACTGGCTAAGCTCTGGCCATGTATCTGGCTTAGAGACCCAAAACTTGAAGGGGGAAGTGCCATCTGGGAGTACACTGACAGGGCAAGACATGTAGTCTGTCACCATCTGACGGAAACGTTGCCTCCTGCTGAATGGAGCCGTCTGTGATGGTGTTGACATTTGTGGCGGACACACAAAACTTTGCCACATTTGGGCCATAGTGGTCTTGCCTTGTGCTGAGGCGCTGCCTCTGCTCCCTCTTTGTGCCGAGCTTCCTCCACTGCCTCGACGCACAGAGCTGCTTTGTAAAGCACTAGCAGCACTGCTGTCAGGTGGAATGGAGAACATGATGGACTGCACCAGTGTGTCTTGGTACTCCCGCAGTTTATGCTCCCGGTTCTACGGTGGTATGAGGCTTTGTAAGCTGTCCCGGTAGGGAGGATCTAGGAGGGTGTACACCCAATAATCAGTCGTGTTGAGAATGTGGGCGATGTGGCGGTCGTTTCTCAGGTGCTGCAGCAGGAAATCAACCATGTGCTGCAGACTCCCACATGCCAAAGAACCGCTGTCCCCTGCTTGAGTCGTCATCTCTGCCTGCTCTGCATCACCCCACCCTCGCTGTACATACTGATTAGAGCATTGTGTACCTCCCTCCTCTGCAGAGATGTCTTCCTCCTCCATTGACTCCTCCTCATCCTCCTCACAAAGTGTCCCCTGCCTAGGCCTTTGTGAGGAACCACGTAGCGCAGACTGTCCAGAAGCAGATGGCATTTGTGACTCCTCATCCTCCACCTCTTCCAAAACCTCCTCCCTTAGTGCTTGCAGTGTTTTTTGAAGCAGGCAGATAAGGGGGACAGTCATGCTGACTAGTACATCATCTGCACTCACTATCCGCGTGGAATCATCGAAGGCACGCAAAACAAGGCAGATGTCCTTCATAGAGGCCCACTTAGTGGTGCTGAAGTGTGACCGGCGCACAGTGCGACTTGTTTGCGCCTGATGCAGCTGGTACTCCATGACTGCTGCCTGCTGCTCACACAACCGCTCCAACATATGTAACGTTGAATTCCACCTGGTGGGTAGGTCACATATGATGCGATGTTACGGAAGGCGCAATCGGCGCTGCAGAGCAGCAAGACGCGATCTTGCCATGCTGTAACGCCGCAAGTGAGCGCACTCTATGCGGACCTTGTGCAGCAGTGCATCAAGATCCGGATAGTCCCTCAGAAAGCTCTGCACGACCAAGTTGAGCACATGTGCCAGACATGGGATGTGAGTGAGGTTGCCTAGGCCCAGAGCTGCCACCAGATTTCGGCCATTGTCACACACTACCAAGCCCGGCTGGATATTCGCTGGCACAAACCACACGTCGATCTCCTGCTTGATGGCATTCCAGAGCTCCTGCACTGTGTGGCTTCGATTCCCCAAAGAAATTAATTTGAGTATGGCCTGTTGATGTTTGGCCACGGCTGTTCTCATATCGGTCGTAACAGGCTCCTGCAGCGCTGATTCTGAGGAACTTGAGTAGGAGGAGGAGTCAATGTGTAGAGACTGGATTCCTGCAATCCGTTGAGTTGGCAGAACACGTACAGCGCCAGTCTCCAGATCTGTACCCGGCTCCACAACATTGACCCAATGGGCAGTGAGGGAAAAGTATTATCCCTGTCCATGGTTTCTGGTCCATGCATCGGTGGCCAGGTGGACCTTGCTACTGACGGCGTTTAGTAGCGCATGTTTTATTTTTCCCTCCACATGTTTTTGCAGGGCAGGGACGGCTTGCCTTCTGAAATAAAAGTGGCTGGGCACAGTGCATTGTGGGACTGCCAATGCCATGAAGTTCTGGAATGTGTCAGTCTCCATCAGCCTGAATTTCAAGGGCCAGTAGTTTGGCAGTGCCAGCATTCAGAGCCTGTGCTCGGGGATGGTTTGCCGAGTATGGCCGCCTTTTACCCCATGCCTGTGCTACTGATGGCTGTAGAGTGGCCCGGGAGTGTGAGGATGACTGGGAACGTGGTGCTGTGGGTGGAATGTCACTGGGTCTCTGGACAACAGTGCCAGAGGTTCTTCCTTGGCGATCCTGTGAGGAAGCTGAACCAGCTGTGTGTGAGCTGGAGGAAGAGGCCCCAACACGAGCTGAAGAGGTGGTAGGTGGTGCTGTACGTTGGCCTACGTCTTCAGTGTGTCTGTGTCACTCCACCTCGTGCTTGGTCCACACATGTTTCCAAATATTTGTGGTATTGAGGTTGCTGACATTTTTCCCTCTTTTGACTTTCTGATGACACAGCTTGCATTTGACAAAGCAAATGTCATCTGCAACTGTGTCAAAAAAGGACCACGCATTGCAAGTCTTGGGAGCGCTCGTTTTGGCTTTTGAAAGAGGATTGCTCTTAACGGGTGCCGAAGTGGAGGCTACAGGCAACCAAGTCTGCCCCCTCCCTCTCCCTCCTGTTTTGGCCGTTCGGGGAATCTCTTCCTCAGAGCTGCTCCCACCACCTTCCTGTTCCTAATGCCATGATGGGTCAAGGACCTCTTCATCTATACTCCCCTCTTCAAACACCTGCTTCTCCTGGGCTGTGTCACCAGCACCGTATTCACCAGAAAGTGGCACCTGAGTCTCATCATCATCTGATGCGTACTGAGGTGTGCTGACCATAGGCACTGGCCCGCCCGCCTCTTCAGATTCCGAGGGACAAAGAAGTTGCGCATCACTGCATACTCCCTCTTCTTCACATTCTTGAATGCTGCTTGGCTGGCCCCCTTTTTCCAAGCCAACAGATTCAGAGAACAGAAGTAGAGACTGTGATGGCTCCTGTCCAGGGCTCTCTGACTGCCTGGGCACTTTGGCAGGTGGTGAAGAGACAGATGGTTGCTCTTCAGTGCTCTGGCCCTGAGAGGACGTGGAAGTCATTGAAGTCGATGCGCTAGCTGCCATCCATCCGACAACGGCTTCAATTTGTTCCTCCCGCAGCAGTGGGGTACGACGAGGATCTACAAAGCTGCGCATAAAGGACTGTTGCCTGCTAAAACTGGGGGATGCTGACTCACTGGTGCCCGCAGCAGGCACAGAATCCCCACGTCCTCTCCCTGCAGAATCCTCACGTCCTCTCCCTGCTGAAACTCCATGCCCACGCCCACGTGACTTACTCCCTGCCTTCTTCATCTTGGTAGACTGATAAAGATAGGCAGAAAAGTACAAAGGGGGGCTTAGTGTGCTTATTCCTGAACAGCTGGTAACAGGTATAAGAAACACTAATTTTATGAAGTGTGTGTGTGGACTACACTTTAATAGGAGCTAATGTGGCCTACACAACTGTCAAATGGAGTGTTTGGTGAACTTTATTTTTTTTTTCAAAAAAAAAAAAAAGCTAAAAGGATGTGACCAAAGATTTGAAAGCGATAGTATCACAAACATTTTGGAGCTATTACAATGCAGGAAGGTAACCTACAATGCAAAAGATGAGGCTCCAAAAAATAAGGTAATACTAATCTGGCTGCAGCTGAAGGGCATAAGCCAGAAAAAAGGCTCCTCTATCTACTCCTATATAGTGTTTGCAACCAACCAATGTAGATGGATACGCATGGATGCACACTAATAGGAGAATAAAAAATGATCTTCAATAAAAGAAAAATATGTGTGAGGCAGTGACGCACGCTGAGCGGCCTACAACCAGACGTAACTGCAGGACACACTACTCAGCGTGAGCTGCACTCACACACAGTCAGAGACCTCTCAGACAGCCGTGAACAGTGCAGATAAGTGGGCACTAGCACTGAAAGGCTGCAGAGAGGGTCCGCTGTCTACTCCTATAGTGTTTGCAACCACCGTATATGGATACGGATGGATGCACACTAATAGGAGAATAAAAAATGAGCTGCAATAAAAGAAAAATATGTGTGAGGCAGTGACGCACGCTGAGCGGCCTACAACCAGACGTAGCTGAAGGACACACTACTCAGCGTGAGCTGCACTCACACACAGAGACCTCTCAGACAGCTGTGAACAGTGCAGCAAACTGGGCACTAGCACTGAAAAGCTGCAGAGAGGCTCCGCTGTCTACTCCTATAGTGTTTGCATCCAACGTATATGGATACGGATGGATGCACAGTGCACACTAATAGGAGAATGAAAAATGAGCAGCAAAAAAAGAAAAATATGTATGAGGCAGTGACACATGCTGAGCGGCCTACAACCAGACATGGCTGCAGGACACACTACTCAGCGTGAGTTGCACTCACACAGACCTTGCAGACAGCTGTGAACACTGCTGCAAAGCAAAAGAAAGCTACAGTGGTGAATTATGTAGCCTTGGTAAAGCAAACTATGATTGTGAAAATCGCTATCTCTAATTGTCCCTCACAGTCTTGAACAGCAGCTTGTCCCTAACTGAATTCACAGCAGAGTGAACCCGAAATGGCGGCAACGGCGGCTTTTATAGCGCATCATGACATCATTTCAGCAGCCAATCACAGCCATGCCATTAGTTAACATGCCTACATGCCTAACAGGATGTGCCCACACTTCTGAGGATTGTCATTGGCTGAATCAAATCAAACTGGCTCATAGCATTATGGGAACTTCCGATTCCGGTATTCGATATGCTAAAAGTATCGGAACTCAGTATCGGAATTCCGATACAGTGAATATCGGCCAATACCCGATACTTGCGGTATCGGAATGCTCAACACTAATTGTAACATCCACATTACTTATCAAGCACATACTAACAGAATTGACTTTTTGGATGTTACAGTATGGCGTAATCCTGATGATATCCTTCAGACCACCATTTTCAGGAAGGAAACATCAACCAACATGTTGCTTCATGCGTCCTCTGCACATCCAAGGTCACTCATTAATTCCATCCCCATCAGACAGTTTCTGCATTTACGCAGAATCTGTTCAGATGACTGTGATTTTGAAAGACAGGCTTTGGATCTTTCAGTTCAATTTCAAGAGAGAGGTTATAGTAGACGGTCCATAAAGCGTGCTTACAATAGAGAGAAACATTCTACAAGACATTCCCTGCTATATAGCCAAAACGTGAAAAGATCACCTCAGAAAATTAGATTCATAACTAGCTATCACTCTCAATTTGCACGAATGAGACACTGTATTCAGAAGGCGTGGCCCATCCTTAAAACTGATTCGATTTTGAAGCAAATTCTTCCTAATGGACCCAGTATAACCATTAGGAGGTCCAAGAACCTCAGAGATTATTTGGTGCATAGCCATTATCATGGTGAACCCAAGCCCAATATTTTTGGTGGTGGTGGTCCTAAGCGTGGTTGTTTTCCTTGTGGTCGGTGTGTCGCCTGTCCAAACATCGAACGTACTGATTTCTTTTTTAATTCCAGTGGCACCAGGACATATGACATCAGGGGACATATTTCCTGTACCTCACGTTATGTGATTTACTTTGCTTTGTGTTCATGTAATTTAATTTATATAGGTATGACGACTCGTCAATTAAAAGTACGCACCCGTGAATACATCCTGGACATTCAGGCGGCAGCCGGCCATGATGATTCGACCACGCTTAGGACACTACCCAGGCATTTTTAAATTGCACCACGGCTGTGATGGCTCGTTACTCAAAATTAGAGGTATTGATATTATTGAGCCAAATATCCGTGGTGGAAAAATTAGTCAAAAATTGTCTCAATGTGAGGCAAGATGGATCCGGGCATTAGATACTGTTAACCCAAAGGGCCTAAATGAATCAAATAGCTTTGTTCCATTCTTATAACATCTTCACTGGCCTTGACATCTATAGCCTCCTTGTTACACTGCAGTTATGAGTTTGTTTTTAATCATTGTTCTAATATTTTATATTCTTTTTTATTTAGCCTTTGTCCATCTTTACATGCGTACTTCATGTGGTGTGGGCCGTTGTCTGGATGGTGATGCGTTATGTGATCACAGACTCTAGTCACATCGCGGGATTTACCCATCTTGCATTGTATTATTATTTTATAGTTCATGGATATTTCATGCAAGTTGTATTTTATCCTTATCTAATCTAATGTAAATCATTGCACAGTTGAGGACATGTTATGTCATTTGTGGAGATGTGATTCGTATGATCATGATACTATGATATTTATATTTCTCTTTGTTATATGATAACAAATTTGCTATTATGACATCTCTACATTTATATATATCTTTTAATATCTCTGTAAACATTATGGTAATAATAATTATTAATTCAGAGAATTCATGTAGACATAGCTACAATTGTGTTTATTTTATCTTATTATATCAGAAATCGTATATCATCATTTTGAACGGCATAATGATCATGCCTTTTGGGATTTCCTTCTATTATCCTGCCCTGAGTTTCGCATATATACAATCATCCTGTATGAGTTATTTGTAATATCGCTGCTTAAACACCGATATTCATTGTTACACGGCCATATTCAATCAAATTAAATTGGTGCCCGCCTACTTTCTGACATGTATTTAATATATAATTTTTTCAGTGCCAATTTCTCATGTGCAATGTATTGTTAATATGTTTTTCCGGTTTGCAGCCAGTACCATTCATAATGCCACCTCATGCTGACCGCCGGTACGCATGCGCTCCGCTGCTTCTGTGGCGCCCGGTGGCTCTCGGCGTCTTTGTTGATCTGGTGATTAGTCACACCCTCTGTGACGTCACCGGTTAGCTGACGCCGACGCCGCCTGGTGTCTTCGGTTGCTGCGGTGATGCATGCGTCAGAGGAGGCGGTCCGGATATGATGTGGATATACCGAGGCACATTCACATCCCCAAGGCTATATTAGTCACATGAGCGGCACTCTTGTCTATGATTGGTGGACATAGCGGTTTCTAATTCCTTCACTTCCCCTTCCCATCACCCCTTGAGAAAGGCATTTCATGCCGAAACACGCATCGGGGGGACACACACCGGGCGGGCCGCCTCTTATCCTTACCAGGTATGAATTTAACACTTTATACTCTCATCATTGCATTTTGCTATTTATCATTGATATATGTCTGGTAAAGGTGTATTTTATGAGGCCTATGGGGGGATGTGCAATTTTGCTATGAGCAAGTATAATTATATTCATTTGTTGCTAGGCGCTATATGTGATTTACATTTACCCCCTCCCCTCTGTGTATGTGTGTCCTATGGTTTTTTCTGCATGTACAAGCAGACTTGGATCTCCCACTTCACTGTGTTTCCACACATCCTGGTTTGTTAATTGATTAATAAATTATATTTTGTATTTATTATATGTTTTGTGAGATTTTTTGGTCGTTTGTTTTTTCCTCCATACATTATATACAGTTGTGTGAAAAAGTGGCTGTCCCCTTCCTGATTTCCTATTCTTTTGCATGTTTGTCACACTTAAATGTTTCAGATCACCAAGCAAATTTCAATATTAGACAAAGATAACACAAGTAAACACAAAATGCAGTTTTTAAATGGTCTTTATTATTAAGGAAAAAAGAAATCCAAACCTACAGGGTCCTGTACAGGGCACAATGAATCAGCCACTGTTATCATCAAACCAGCTTGTGGTTGTAATGTTAGTGTTGGCAGGTGTCTAATCAATACAGAACTGCCCTACACTTTGTGAATAGTACAGAGAAAAGCCCCTATTACTTAAATAACATTATTAATCCAGTCACTGTGCCTCATCGAGGTTAAATCATTAGGGAACGACTGCAGGAGACTAGGGTACCTCAAATGGAGTGGCCTGCACTTTCTCCAGACCTGAATCCCATAGAAAACCTTTGAGATCAGCTGAGTCACAGTGTAGAAGCTTGTAACTCTGTAATCCAGAACCTTAATGACCTGTGGGCTGTCCTCCAAGGAGAGTGAGTTGCCATGCCTCAGCAGGCAATAACGCGACTTGTGAACATCATGAGACATTGTTGTCAAGCTGTAATGGATGCTCAAAGCTACTAGACAACATTATTGAGACATTGACATTTTTGTTGGGGTATACCCACCAGTAGAGATGAGCGACTTTGCCTTTTTTAGGGTTGAGTCGGGTTTCATGGAACCCGACTTTCGCAAAAGTTGGGTGGAACGAAATCGGCCGACTATAGGGGAAAGTCGGAGGCCGACTGAAACATGAAACCCAATGCAAGTCAATGGGGAAGCAAAGTCGGCAGGGAGTGGAGGACAGTAAACACATGTTCAGTGCCCATTTCAATGCCAAAAACATCAATTCTTATTACTGAAGCTTGTCAACCTTTATTTACTTCATAATAATAGTTACGCATTGAAAACTGGGGATTATTTGGCTAAAGTTGTGGGGGGGGTAGGGCTGGCTCCAGGTTTTCGTGTGCCCTGGGCCATAGAGTGTCATTGCGCCCCTTTAACACATACTACAACTCATGATGCTCCGATACGGCACAGAAATATAGGTATAGTACAATGACAAATACTTCACTGCTTACATGACATGACTGATCTATTTTAAATTGTACAATAGGTCAAAAAAGGACAGTATATTACTCCATACAGTATTATGGCCACCACATTGTGTGCCATACAGAATAATGAGCCCCATATTTTTCTCCATACAGAATAATTGGTCACATATAATGTTCCATACAGTATATGATGAGCTCCACATAATGCTACAGTATATGATGGTCCCCATGGACGATGCTCCAGTGTGTTATGGGTCCAAATAATGTTCCATATATGATGGGCCCCATTTCTAATGCTCCAGTGTATAATGTGCCCCATAGATGCTGCTCCAGTGTCTGATCTGCCCCATTTAGAATGCTCCAGTATATGATGGGCCGCATTTCAGCAATGCAAGCCAAAAACAGTTCCTGATACTCTGGCTTTAAAAAGCAGTCTACCTACTCCCAGAAAAGGGAGCCTTACAGGCCTTCCGGAGATAGACCATGATGCAGGCTCAACACCTCCTGCTTTAGCTGCTATTTTGTTTTTGGCACTACCAGCAGATGCACCACCACCACCATCAGTACCAGGTGGCCCCCCACGTCCGTGTCCTCTTCCACCATACTTCCTCAAAAGACAGAATCCACAGGCCGTAGGCAATTCTATTGGATTGGCATGAGAGGAGACATTGAAAAATGGTGGCAGGAATGTCACACGTCTGTGACTATCATAACTGTGAAAGGTGATCATAAAGCACCACTGCATCCGCTTGTAAGTTGACGTCCATTACAAATGGTAGCCATTGATCATCTGAAGGTAGAGGTCAGCAGGACAGGCCATAGCTACATCTTAACCATCATCGATCAATACACCAAATTTCTAGTGGCTGTCCCTGTGAAGGATTTAACTGCCCAGACTACACAGCGGTGGAGCAGGGAGAGGTAAGTATTGCAACTTGCAAGTGCTGTGCCCCTCATAGTACGCTGGTGTGTCTGACGGCGAGTGGGCCCCCCAACATCAGAGACACTGCATTGTACTATGAGGGGGCCTGTGCCAGTGCCGTCGGACATCAGTGGGCCCATCCACCTGTTCAGTGCAACGGCACTTGCCCGGGTGTGCCAGGTGTTGACCCCAGCCCTTGGGTGGGTGGGCAGCACAGTTAAGGAGGTTTAAAAAATCGCATATGTTGATGTGGAGGCTGGATATTCAGCAGCTGCAAATGGCGGAATTGGGCAAGTCCGAGGAAGAGGAGGACAAAAGCGAGGCAGTTTTCTGGCAACCTATGTGTCATCAGGGGAAGGTGGGACAAAATCCTTTGAAACCCATGCATGGTTCATTTTAATGAAGGTTAGATCATCAACATTTTGGGTCGACAGATAGGTCCTTTTTTCTGTCAGGATTGATCCAGCAGCACTGAAGACTCTTTCAGATAACACACTAGCAGCAGGGCAAGCGAGCTCCTGTAAGGCATATTGTGCCAATTCAGGCCAGGTGTCCAGTTTAGAAGCCAAATATTCAAAGGGGATTGACCTGTGAGGAAGAACATCGATATGGGAGGAGAAGTAGTTTGGAACCATAGTTGATAACTGCTGTCTCCTGTCACTTTTAATCGATGCAGTATTAGCAGTCGTGTGAGCGGTACTTGAGAAATCAGTCCACAACATGGTCATGAAACCCCTGTCTCCAATGCCACTTCGGCTGTGTGCACCATGAACACCTCTTCCATTGTGCCCACTATGGCTCGTGGGAGAACCAGCACCACTGCTGTGTGCTGGGAAAGCCTCAAACAAACGGTTTACCAGAGTTGCTGGTTTGTTAGCCAATTTTATCTCTAGGTTCTCCTGTGGCATGATGTTGTGCAATTTGCCTTTGTAGCATGGATCGAGGAGCTGGCCAGCCAGTAGTCATCATCCTTCATCATTTTGGCAATGCGGGGGTCCCTTTTTAGGATTCGCAAGGCATAATCGCTCATGCGGGCCAATGTTCCAGGTGTCAATAATGCACTGCCACTGCTGGGTGGAGGAGCACTTTCTGGCAAATCCACAACCCTACAGTCATGCACAAACCCTGTACCTGACCTTGGAAGGCCAACATTTTCTCTTGCCTCTTGAGAAGCATCCTCCTGCCCAAAAATATCATCCTCCTCATCCTCCTCCTCCTCTTCCTCTTATTCCTCCACCTCGGCCAGGACAGTTCCCTGACCAGACAATGGCTGACTGTCAGCAAGGCTTCCCTCCTCCTCTTCCTCCTGTTCCTCCTCCGCTGCAGACGCCTGATGTGCGTCAAACTTTGCATTAGCAGATTCATAAGTGGGATGCTCATGCTTATGATAGCGTCGTCTGCGCTTACCAGCCGTGTGCATTCCTCAAAACACTGAAGGACTTTACAGAGGTCTTTCAGCTTTGACCACTGCACACCCGCCAATTCCATGTCTTCCCTCAAACTGCCTGCCCGTGTATCCTCCCAAAAATGCATTACAGCCCGCCTCTGTTTGAACAGCCTCTCAACCATGTGCAGGGTGGAGTTCCACCTTGTTGCAACGTCTATGATTAGGCGGAGCTTGGGGACGTGGAGCAATCGCTGCAGCTTCTGTATACGACTGGAGTGTACGGGCGAGCGACAGATGTGCGAGCACAGTCTTCGCACCTTTTGTAGCAGGGCTGTTAACTCCGGATATTATTAAGGAAGCACTGCACCACCAGGTTCAAAGTGTGAGCCAGGCAAGGTATGTGTGTGAGTTTTGCAAGGGCTATGGCTGCCACAAAATTATGGCCGTTATCACTGACTACCTTGCCTGGTTCAAGATGTAGACTGCCCAGCCATGACTCAGTTTGTCGCTGCAAGTAGTCGGCCAGTAACTCCACGGTGTGTCTGTTGTTGGCCAAAGACATCATCTTTAACACAGGCTGCTGACGCTTACCACTAGCTGTTCGATAGTGGGACACCTCGTGTGCAACACTGCCAGCTGCGGATGGAGTGCTTGTGCGACTGCGCTCTGTGGACGAGCTTTTGCTTATGGAGGAGGAGGGTCGAAATCCTACAGCCAACTGTTTCCTATACCGTGAGCTAGGCAGCACTGTTCCCCCACCACTGTCCCCTGTGGAGCCTGCATCCACCACATTACCCCAGTGCGCAGTGGTGGACACGTAGCGGCCCTTGCCATGCCTACTGGACCATGCATCTGTTGTGAGGTGCACCTTTCCACTCACTGATTGCTTGAGTGCATGGACAATGTGGTCTTTCACTTGCAGGTGGAGGGCTGTTATGGTTTTTCGAGAAAAGAAGTGCTGACTGGGTAGGTCATAACGTGTGACTGCATAGGCCATAAGCTCGCGGAAAGCTTCGCTTTCAACCAGACGGTAGGGCATCATCTCTAAAGAGATTAGTTTGGCAATGTAGGCATTCAAACACTGTGTACGCGGATGAGAGGAAGAGTACTTTCTTGTCCTACTCAGAGTGTCTGGTAGGGTGAGCTGGACTGAAGAGCTGCATATGGGCGAAGTAGTGGTGGACCGGCTGGAGTGAGAGGGGATGGTGATGGTATTGGTGGTGATGGCCTAGATTCAGTGTTATGTTGCAAAACCATTGTGATTCCTTGAGTGCTTTAGCCTTGCGACGACACCTTCAAATTTAGTGCTGGTGGTGTGCTTAACAGTGGCGGTGGTCCTAAAGTGGGGGAAGCGATGGATCATTGCTGGCTACCTTCAGTCAAAGCAGGTGCACATGTGCTACCTGAAGTTTTGTAGTCCGTCCACGCTTGCAAGTGCATGTTGGTTAAATATCTAATTTCTGAGTTGTTTACCACGGCTAAAGGTCCTTCCGCACTTCTTACAGGTAACCTTTGCCTCATCAGTAGGATTTTGGACCAAGAAGTGCCACACTGCACTCTTCCTACTATGGTATACATTTTCTGGCCTTGCACGCTGTGCTAAGTTGACCGTCTGGCCAAGCTGTCCTGCAACTCTTTAAGTTTTTGGTCCACGTTTTTGGACAGCTCCGGGCCTGCCAGATAACAGCTGCTGCGATGTCAATGCCTGCTGCGGATCCTTCTCCTTATCTGAACTATTGCCAGTGCCACCCTCCTCCCCAATGGATGACAATCCGGATCAAGAACTGGGTCATCCATCACCTCCTCTTCAAAGTCATCTGCACCTTCCTCTTTACCTTCCTTTGTGTCACCGTGTAAGGTGGTATATTATACGGGAATGGGCACCTGAGTTTCATCAGGGTCAGATTCTGGCTCAGTAAACTGCGAGGGCAATGTAGTGCTCTGGGTCAATGTACCAGCAGAATCATCTAGCAGTGACTGTGCATCAATGCACTCCAAGTCAGATTCATCTTGGACTGGGGAATTCAGGATTTGACTGGATAACCCAGGCATGGTATGTGAAAAGAGCTCCATAGAGTAATCTGAAGTGTGGGCTGCCTCATCCTTAAGTTTTGGTGGGGGTGAAGGACACAAGGAAAGGTGTTTTTCCTGACAAGAACCATGCACTGACGACTCCGTGCTTGCAGGTTTCGAACGTTCAGAAGAGGAGGCAATAGAGCTGGTGGCTGTTTCGGCAATGTACGCCAAAACCTGTTCCTGATGCTCCGGCTTTAAAAGCGGGTTTCCTACTCCAAGAAAAAGGAACCCTACAAGCCTTCTTGGGCCATAAGATGACGCAGGCTCAACACCTCCTGCCTTAGCTGCTTTTGTGCTTTTTCCAGAATCAGCCGATGCACCACCACCATCAGTACCAGCTGCGCCCCCCTGCCCACGTCCGTGGCCTCTTCCTCCATTCTTCCTCATGTTTTGGAAAATGTACCAAAAATACCAGCAGAGAGATGGTACTGTATGAGGAATGTCCAGCTGTGTAAGGTGCATTAAAAAAATTAAATCTACGTATATATTTTGTTAGTCACAGACACTCTCCCAGTATGTATTTGACCGTAATCCAACAAGCAGATATACGGTACTGTATCAGAAGTGTACAGCTGTATACGTTTTTTGTGTAACTAACAATCTCCGTATATGTATTTACGGAGTGTCACACACACACACGCTGACTCTGTATAGATGTGACTGTAATGCAAACAGCAGATATACAATACTGTTTGAGAATTGGACAGCTCAATATGGTGTATGGAGAAATGGAAATGTCCGTATATGTATTTAAGGAGTGTCACACACACGCTGACTCTGTATAGATGTGACCGTAATGCGAACGGCAGACATACAATACTGTTTGAGAATCGGACAGCTCTATATGGTGTCTGTATGGAAAATTGTAAATCTCTGTCTATTTTTATACGGAGTGACACACGCTGTCTCTGTATAGTTTTGACCGTAATCAAACAGCAGATATACGAAAATGTTTGAAAAGCGGACAGCTCTATACGGTGTAGGTCTGGAAAAAAGGAAAATCTCCTCTTTTTTTTCCAGAGTCACACACAGATAGCTTTTATTTGTCCATGATACTAGCCGGTACATGGTAGTGTGTGAGGAGCGTACATCGCTATACGGTGTGTGAAAAAATGAACGCTCGGTAACTGACCAGAACAAAATAGTAAAAGTTGGAGTTTGAACAGCAGTGTGCACACAGCAATGCAGCTATCAGGTAGCCTTAAAAGGCAGCCTAATCACCACGTTGCTGCACACAAAAAAAATCCTCCCCTTTCACCGTTCACTAACTGTACAGTGAAAAGCGCTATCAGCAGAAGCAATTTTTTTCTTCTTCCCTGCCTAACGCTCTCCCTATTCAGAATCAGCAGCAGCACCTCTCCCTATTCTAAGATCGGCAGAAGTAAGATGGCCGTCGGCGGTCATGGCCTTTTATAGCCACTGTGACGCCACACAAAGCCAGCCAATCACTTCAATGCCATTCTCTAAGATGGTGGTGGCCGCTGCCCATGTCATAATGTTGCCCACAGTGTGCGTCCTCCATCATTGGCTGAGAAAAGGCGCTGGAAGCATTATTTGAAATGCGACTTTGGCGCTCGGGTCGGCGACCTCATGGCCGACCTCACGCTATGGTCGGGTTTCGATCGTCGAAACCCAACTTTAGCTAAAGTTGGCGAATTTTGAATTTGACCGACCTGTTTCGCTCAACTCTACCCACCACTATTGGCTTTTTTGTTTCAATATACTGTGTGAGATGAGAAAATTACCATTTCATGCTTCTACTTAAATGCCCTACTTTCGTGATAAAATATCACTGTAGCATGAATTTTTTACGTTTTACATAAATTTCACCCGAAAGCCAAATATACCTTAACTTTTTGTGACAACTGTATGTTGTATATTTGTTTATGTGCTTTATTCACAGCTAGAATCTTTTATATATGAAGTTTATTCATTACTGGCAAATGTTTTATTTTCTGGTATTACATATTTAAGCCAGAGAAGAGCAGTGTGAGATTTTATATTTGTGTGCTTTGCTTACTAATGATTTTTTGCTGGGGGATGGAGGTCATTTTAATTTTTGTCTCAATCAGCAGAATAGCTAAAATCGGCCCTGGTTTAATCATGAAGTGAGTGTAATGTACTGGATTCATATGTGTTCTATGTGGCTGCCTGCATAGATTCAGCAAGGATTCAGCAATTGTGAAAAAAAGATCTGGTACGTAAAATTAATTGTTTATATTTATTATGGGTGCTGTGTGATTGGTGTATTCCCTAAAGTTGGATACGTTTTTGACTTCTAATATTTAAAGCAATACCAAACATGTAAACTGATGTTCATAACTGGGGTTTGGTAAGTCCTGTCCAAAGTGGAGACCAAATAATTATAAGCTTTCTATGTTTTGATACCAAACTAAGTTTATATGAGTTCAATCTGGAGTTTGGTATATCCCATTCAAAGTGGAGATTAAATAAGAATAAGCTTTTTATGTTCTTGTAATCGAGATTTTGATTGAATTATAGTTTACAACTAACTATATACATGTAGAAGTGGTCCTTTCACAATATCAGATTTAAATGCATTAGTCCATAAACCCTCATCTCTAAAATACTCATTCCTTTTCCTTATGGTGAGTCCATGTTCATGGATTCTGTAGTCCTGTTTACAGGTGTAGGACAATTTTCTATGTACAAAAGCATCTTAAAGCAAGCATGCTACTTATTCCTGCAGATTCTGCTCGAAAACAGCTGATTAAATCCACACCGATCAGTCACGTTGAATAGGACTTCTGTTTACACAGACTGACTATCTGCATGATATGATCGCTGATAGGTAAAATTCTATAGATCGGCAGTCATTTAAATGCCTGTTTAAACAGGTAGACCAAAGTAAATGATGCAATCTATACGAGATCACTCTGTTTACATAGGCCGCCATGGTTCTCTGCAACATGAGTCCTGTTTGCACTACCAAGAAACAAATTTTTTATGCTGCGCAAAAGATCATTTCACCGGATGATCAAGTGTTATGCTCGTTCATCAGGTGAAAGGCAGCCTGTTTGCATGGCAAGATATTCATGAAGTGAGCATTTTTATCAATGTCTGTTCAGAATTATCTTTAAGTGTACGTACTGCGAAAACCCCATGCTGCTCCATGGAACTGCAAGCTGCACTGTTGTAGAGTTCAGATGTACGGTATCAAAATTATTTTTCAATACGGTTCTTCTAAATCTTCTTTTTTTGCCTAAAGTAAATCATTTGTTCATTTTGGAACTCAATATTCACCCGAGAGTAGAAGTTTTTGGATGATTAATTACAAGAGTGCTGTATTTTGTGTTATTTATTCAAGAGTATTAGATATTAGTTTGGATGTACTGATCACTATAGTTCTAATATCCTAAAATCTGGCATATGGCATTGATCATTATGTTAGTCATTAAAATGACTACACTACCCAAAGTTATTGATTAGACATATTTTGCTAACATATGGTATCTTGAATATTATAGTAAATAAAGACATAAAACCAATATGCTTTTCGTATTTTAATGAGTCCCTTCTGATTTGATTCGGTAATTTTGCTTCTTACGAAGTCTTTCAGTAAGTTGTATTTATACACCTTCTGCACCAAATTATCATATCCTAATTGAGATAGAATTTCTACATTATTGAAATTCATCAGTTTCTTGAAAATTTAAATATTTGAATGTTAACCCACAAAATATACTTTTTATTCTGATGGTGGAACTAATAGTCAACACAATAGTGTTGATACATGTAGTAACTTAATGTAAAATAAATATTAAATAAATAAAATCTGTTAGTTTGTAGTGGGGGGGTGTTAGGGCAGCGATGGATGAGGCAAACGTTGTGTCCAAACTTTAAAATGGACTCCAGTGGCTTAGCTTCAACTATCTTGTTAATACAAAAATTTACACATTTTTGTTTAGCAAACAAGCTTTTGAAGCATTTTATGCTTCTTGATATCTGTATCA
Source organism: Dendrobates tinctorius (assembly GCF_039654945.1). NCBI lineage: Eukaryota > Metazoa > Chordata > Amphibia > Anura > Dendrobatidae > Dendrobates > Dendrobates tinctorius. Next base: position 838,724 of record NW_027361699.1, on the reverse strand, counting down.
AAGAAGTAAACCTTAAAAATGACATAATGTACTTACTTTTCAGAAGGGTATTTAAGAAGTATGGATGAAAACAACTTGATAAATGCTCGAGCAGAGATAAGCATACCTCTACCTTAAAGTTCGGGATTCGCGCCAGACATCTAGTATCAAGTGCTCAACTCCGAAAACGGTCCACTTGCGGAGGTCCGTTTTACTGTTTAGAGTTCCAGGCGAAGTCCAGAGAGAGAGAGACAGAAAATATTACAACACCAAAGTATGAGTCCCTATTGACTTCAATGGGGGATTAGGTTCTGGATAAAGTTCTGGAAGAGTTCTGATACCCAAACCGAACTTTGGAATAAGGTTCGGTCAAATCGGACAAACTTCCCTATGTCCGCTCATCCCAACTCTTGAGTCTTAGAACTAGAGATGAGTGTATCAATCCGAGGAAGATCAGGTTCAAGTTGAGTTTTCTGAAATTACAGTGTTCCTTGAGAATTTGAACACTCTGAGAACCAATTTGTGAGGATTATCAAAATATAATATGCCAGCCACCATGTCATAAACTGATAAAGACTCAGTAAATGGTCTAAAGCCCCGTTACACACGGCGAGATCGCTAGCGATATCGCTGAAGCGAAAACGATTTTGTGACGCAACAGCGACATCGCTAGCGATCTCGCTAAGTGTGACATGCGGAAACGACCGGCTTCCTGCTGCGATGTCGCTGATCGTGCGCAAACGTTCAGGATCATTTTTTGATCACTGGCGTCACGCTGACCAGCATGCATCGCTGTGTTTGACGCCCCTTATCAACGACGAGCGACCTCGTTAGCGACTCCGAACTCATATAGATAGCGCTGAAGGACGCCTATTCAAAGTCTGAATCGCTATTATAGACAGTGTGTGACACGGTACCAACGATCGCTGTTGTCGTTAGTGACATCGCTGATCGCTGACGCGTCGTTATGAAGATCGGCCTGTATGACTGCTTACTAGTGATGCACAAACGATCTTAGCCAGATCGTATCGTTGTCGGAATCGTTGGTGCGTCGCTACGTGTAACGGTACCCTTAGGGCATAACACACAGCTCTGTGGGTATCTCCTTGACATGCAGCAATCAATTCACATTGTTAAGTCCAGTCACTCAGAAGGGAATATCACAGCCAGCATAACATATTGGGACCAGCCAAGGAATGCCATTTTATGCATGTAGTGTATAGGGACTGGAGGTCAGAGCACACAGTATAGCAATTACACCTGAAAGGATCTTTTGAATTTCGAATTTGCTGGTTTGGGTGAATTTCCTTTTAAAATATGATTCTCAAAATAAATGTATTCAAATTGCATAATTAATAGCCTCTAGTTGCCTGGAAAATAAATGTAGAACAGTGTGAGTTCGCCTTGGAGTCAGTTTAACACATTTTGAGAACTGTAATGCAAACACAACCTTTTAACGTCCAAATGACACATATTTGGCTAGGATAAAATGGATGGCAATAAGAGGTAACCTACAGTGTATTTAACAACACATTGCAGTTTCAGACTTTGTAGGCTACATAAATTGCATAAACTATCTAAAATTATTCCTCTTTGGGTGGAGGAGCAGATGCATGTATTACTGTAGTTTATAGACAGGTGGTACACATTGGAGAAGTCGTGGCATTTTCACATAGTTAGGTGCTACTATGATCCCTGTTGAGGAGTATGACAAGCTTTGCATATTGCTAAAATAACAAATAAAGAATTGAAAATCTGCATTGATTCATGTCTGATTCTTTTTGACAAACATTAGTTTTCTTCACCCTTATAGCATATAACCTATTCCACTTTGGTGTGACAAATCCATTGACCATGCTGAACACAGAGGTGCAAAATTTGAACCAGGGTCTCCCCTGTTGATCAAATGTATGGTCACTTATATTGTTCTATATCTTTTAAGGACACAAGTGTTCACCCCCACCTATAATTATGTAGTATTGCCCCTTCTATGCATACAGTTTGGTGAAAAAGTGTTTGCCTCCTTCTTGATTTATTATTCTTTTGCACATTTGTGCAAAAAAAAAAAATTATCACAGCTGACACCCGGGACTATGTGTCAGGGGCCGTCACGGACCGCCCCCAACACATTAACCCCTGTCACACTGCGATCAAACATGATCGCAGTGTACCGGGGGTTTAGGGAAGCATCGGCAGGGAGGTGCAGCGGTGCTGCGGGGGTCTCCTTCCCTGCAGGTCCCCAGATCCAAAATGGTGGCAAGGACCTTCGGGGGCCTGCAGGGAGCCGGCTTCCTCAGTGCCTGCAAAGCGCCGGCATGAGGAAGCCTCCAGCACTGCCTGTGACAGATTGCTGATCTGTCACAGCGATCTGTGATGTGACAGATCAGCGATCTGTCACATGACAGTTATGTCCCCCCTGGGACAGTATAATAAAGTAAAAAAAAAGTGTAAAAATAATTTATAAAAAATCGCTAAATAAATTAAAAAAAAAAAAAATACTCCCTAATAAATTTATTTTTTGGAAATAAAAACAAAACAAAACAATAAAAGGACACATATTTAGTATCGTCGTGTCCATAACGAACCACCCTATAAAACTGTCCCATTAGTTAACCCCTTTAGCGAACCCCTTAAAAAATAATAAAAAACAAAGCAAAAAATAATGATTTATTATCATACCGCCGAACAAAAAGTGAAATAACGCGCATTCAAAATGATGTATTGCTGTAATCGTACTGACCCGAAGAATAAAACGGCATTATCAATTTTACCGCACGCAGAATGGTGTCAACGCACCCCCCAAAAGAAATTCTTGAAATGCTGGTTTTTGCTCATTCTGCATCCCAAAAATCGGAATAAAAAGTGATCAAAAAATGTCACATGCCCGAAAATGATACCAATAAAAATGTCAACTCATCCCGCAAAAAATAAGACCTCACATGAGTCGATGGGTCAAAATATGGAAAAATTATAGCTCTCAAAATATGTTAATGCAAAAACTAATTTTACAATAAAAAGCATCTTTTAGCGTGCAACAGCAGACAAATATAAAAACCCACCATAAATAGTAAATCAAACCCCCCCTTTGTCACCCCCTTAGTTAGGGAAAAATAATTAAGCAAATGTATTTATTTCCATTTTCCCATTAGAGTTAGGGCTAGAGTTAGGGTTAGGGCGAGGGTTAGGGCTAGGGTTAGGGCTAGGGTTAGGGTTACGGCTAGGGTTAGGGCTGAGATTAGGGTTAGGGGTGTGTTGGGGTTAGGGTTGGAGTTAGAATGGGGGGTTTTCCACTGTTTGGGCACATCAGGTGCTCTCCAAATGCAACATGGCGTCTGATCTCAATTCCAGCCAATTCTGCGTTGAAAAAGTCAAACGGTGCTCCTTCCCTTCCAAGCTCTGCCATGCACCCAAACAGTGTTTTACTCCCACATATCGGCTATCAGCCTACTCAGGACAAATTGCAAAACAATTTTTGGGGTCCAATTTCTCCTGTTACCCTTAGGAAAATAAAAAATTGGGGGCAAAAATATCATTTTTGTGGAAAAAATATGATTTTTTTATTTTCAAGTCTGGGCATTATAAACTTCTGTGAAGCACTTGAGGGTTCAAAGTGCTCACCACACATCTAGATAAGTTCCGTGGGGGGTCTAGTTTCCAAAATGGGGTCACTAGTGGGGAGTTTCAGCAGTATAGGCACATCAGAGGCTCTCCAAACGCAACATGACATCTGCAGACCATTCCATCAAAGTCTGCATTCCAAAACGTCACTACTTCCCTTCCAAGCCCTGACGTGTGCCCATACAGTAGTTTTCTCCACATATGGGGTATCAGCGTACTCAGGACAAATTGGACAACAACTTTCGGGGTCCAATTTCTCCTGTTACCCTTGGTAAAATAAAAATATTGGGACTAAAGGATCTTGTTTGTGGAAAAAATATGATTTTTTTATTTTCACGCCTGGGCGTTATACACTTCCGTGAAAAACTGGGGGGTTCAAAGTGCTCACCACACATCAACATAAGTTCCTTAGGGGGTCTAGTTTCCAAAATGGGGTCACTTGTGGGGGTTTCCATTATTTAGGTACATCAGGGGCTCTCCAAAGGCAACATGACACCCGCAGACCATTCCATCAAAGTCCGCATTGCAAAACATCACTACTTAGCTTCTGAGCCCCGACGTGTGCCCATACAGTAGTTTTCTCCCACGTATGGGGTATCAACATACTCAGGACAAATTGGACAACAATGTTTGGGGTCCAATTTCTCCAGTTACCCTTGGGAAAATAAAAAAATTGGGGACTAAAAGATCATGTTTGTGGAAAAAATATGATTTTTTTATTTTCACGCCCGGGCGTTATAAACTTCTGTGAAGCCCTTGGGGGGGTCAAAGTGCTCACCACACATCTAAATAAGTTCCTTGGGGGGTCTAGTTTCCAAAATGGTGTCATTTGTGGGGGTTTCCACTGTTTAGGCACATCAGGGCCTTTCCAAACACGGCATGGCGTCCAATCCCAATTCCAGCCAAAAAGGTCAAATGGCGCTGTTTTCCTTCCGAGCTCTGCCATGCGCCCAAATAGTGGTTTACCCCCACATGTGGGGTATCAGCGTACTCAGGACAAATTGCACAATAACTATTAGGGTCCTGTTACCCTTGGGAAAATTAGAATTGGGGTGAAATGATCATTTTTGTGGAAAAAATGTGATTTTTTAATTTTACGACTGTACGTTATAAACTTCTGTGAAGCCATGGGAAGTTCAAAGGTCTCACCACACATCTAGATAAGTTCCTTGGGGGGTCTAGTTTCCAAATTGGAGTAATTTGTGGAGGTTTCCACTGTTTTGGCACATCAGAGGCTTTCCAAACGCGACATGGCATCCAATTTCAATTCCAGCCATAAGTCAAATGGCGCTACTTCCCTTCTGAGCTCTGCAATGCACCCAAATAGTGGTTTACCCCCACATATGGGGTATCAGCATACTCAGAAAAATTGCACAATAATGTTTGGTGTCCTGTTAACCTTGGAAAAATAAAAATTGAGGGTGAAAAGATAATTTTTGTGGAAAAAATATGATTTTTTAATTGTACAGCTGAACGTTATAAACATCTGTGAAGCTCTTGGGGTTAAAAGTTCTCACCACACATCTAGATAAGTTCCTTGGGGTGTCTAGTTTCCAAAATGGTGTCATGTGTGGGGGGTTTCCACTATTTTAGCACATCAGGGGCTTTCCAAATGCAACATGGTGTCCGATCTCAATTCCAGCCATAAAAGTCAAATGGTGCTGCTTCCCTTCCGAGCTCTGTCATGCGCCCAAATAGTCATTTACACCCACATATGGGGTATCAGCATATTCAGGACAAATTGCACAATAATTTTTAGGGTCCTGTTACCCTTGGGAAAATAAAAATTCTGGGTGAAAAGATCATTTTGTGCGAAAAATATGATTTTGTAATTGTATGGCTGTACGTTATAAACTTCTGTGAAGCCCTTGTGGGTTCAAAGTTCTCACCATATATCTAGATAAGTTCCTTGGGGGGTCTAGTTTTCAAAATGGGGTCACTTGGGGGGGTTTCCACTGTTTAGGCACATCAGGGGCTCTCAAAACGTGACATGGAGTCTGATCTGAATTCCAGCCAATTTTGCATTGAAAAAGTCAAACGGCGCTCCTTTTCTTCTGAGCTCTGCCATGTTTCAACCCACATATCAGGTATCATCATACTCAGGAGAAATTGCACAATAACTGTAGCAGTCTAACTTCTCCTGTTACCCTTGGTAAGATAAAAAAAAATTGGACCTGAACTAATTTTTTGGTGAAAAAAAGTTAAATGTTCATTTTTTTTAAAACATTCAAAATATTCCTGAAGGGTTAATAATCTTCTTGAATGTGGTTTTGAACACCTTGAGGGGTGGAGTCTTTAGAATGGTGTCACTTTTGGGTATTTTCTATCATATAGACCCCTCAAAGTGACTTCAAATGTGATGTGGTCTGTAAAAATAAAATGGTGTTGCAAAAATGAGAAATCGCTGGTCAACTTTTAACCCTTATAACTTCCGTTCCAAAATTGTGCTGATGTAAAGTAATCATATGTGAAATGTTACTTATTAAATTTTTTTGTGCCATATCTCTGTGATTTAAGGGCATAAAAATTCAAAGTTGGAAAATTGCAAAATTTTCAAAATTTTCGCCAAATTTCCATTTTTTTCACAAATAAACGCAAGTTATTTAAATTAAATTTTACCACTATCATGAAGTACAATATGTCACGAGAAAACTGTGTCAGAATCAGTGGGGTCAATGGAAGCGTTTCAGAGTTATTACCTCATAAAGAGACAGTGGTCAGAATTGTAAAAATTGACCCAGTCATTAACGTGCAAACCACCCTTGGGGGTAAAGGGGTTAACCGAGGCAAATGAGGCCTGCAGTTCTTTTGATGTTGTTGTGGGTTTTTTCCTCATCTTTTGGATGAGTCACCACTGCGTTCTTGGAGTAATTTTGGTCTGCCTGCCACTCCTGGGAAAGTTCACCACTGTTCCATATTTTCACCCTTTGTGGATAATGGCTCTAATTATGGCTTGCTGGAGTCTCAAAGCTTGAGAAATGACTTTATAACCTTTTACTGACTGATAGATCTCAATTACCATGTTTCTTATTTGTTCCAGAATTTCTTTGGGTCATGGCAAAATGTCTAGCTTTTGATGATCTTTTGGGCTCCTTCACTTTTTTCAAGCATGTCCTATTTATGTGATTTCTTGATTGAGAACAGATGAGAACATAAATTAACTGTGGTTTATCACATATTTGGAAAGCTGAGTTCAAATTCCCTAGCCACACTCAGGACTGATTACTGCCTTGGTGTAGCTAGGAAATTTGAACTCACCTTCCCAAATATGTGATAAACCACAGCTAATTTATGTTTTAAGGAGGATGGGCAATAATTGTTTCACACAGGGCCCTGTAGGTTTAGATTCCTATTTTGCTTAACCCCTTCAAGACCCTGCCCTTTTTCATTTTTTCATTTCTGTTTTTGCTCCCCTACTTCAAAAGCCATAATTTTTTTTATTTTTCCATCAATATGGCCATGGGAGGGCTTGGTTTTTGTGGGACGAGTTGTACTTTTGAAAGACACCATTGGTTTTACCATGTCTTGTACTAGAAAACAGGAAAAAAAAACTGCTAGGCCTCGGGTTACCGTTGCTGCACAGCAGAAATCCGAAGCCTTGCTTTCGGCAGTCTCCCATTCCTCTCCGGCCACAGAGGAGGCTGCTCAGCCAACTCATCGTTCCCGCTGCTATGCTCACACCTGCTCTGTGGGTTTGGTTGCTGCTGCCACCTCTGGTCCAGCTATAGCAACGCATGCTGGTCAGCAGCGAGCTACTCCAGGGACTAAGTTCTCTTTTCGGTCCACTGAGCATGCCTGTGGAGATCGGAGGTCACATGCTCAGGTCCTTCTTCAGCTCGGATTGGACCATCAGGAAGGTCAGGAAGGTCCCGGAAGGACGCTGCTAGAAAAGGTTCGGCCATGCGCTAATATAGAGAAAGATTTAGACCATGTGGAGTGAGTGTTGTATGCATGTATGAATGTCTCTGGTGAATGACTCATTGGAAACGCCTACCCTTGGTAAGCATGTGCTGTGCAAGCTAGCCTGCTAGTACTCAGGCTGAGGTCCAGGTAGAGGTAGAGCCAGAGACTGGCATCAACATCCACCGGTGGCTTTGTCTGTACGCCATGGTGCACACAGTCTGCACTCCTCTGTGGTCAGCGTTCATTAGAGGCGTCCGCAGGTGCGACGCCGCACACTCAGTAGGTCAAGAAGGACTCAGACCTCGTGTCCTTGGGGCTCAGTCCTGTGACCACATACTGAGCGCTCTCTTGCCGAGTGCTGTGAGTTAAACAGGCTCCGGCATTTATGTTCAGCGGTAGTGCGGCTCTGTGTCGTAACAGAGTTGACTTCTGTTAACCCACGTGTGACCTTTTGTATACCGCTTTATACTTCCGCCATTACTTAGCAGCAGTTTACCACCCCTGCACGGTGAACCCCGGGCTGTGAACGCACCTTACTATTATGTTATAATTTGGTGCGTTCCGCCAGCCCTAACAAAAACTCCAAGTGTGGTGAAATTGCAAAAAAAGTGCCATTGCACACTTGTTTTTTGTTTAGCTTTTTTACTAAATGCTAAAACTGACCTGCCAATATGATTCTCCAGGTCATAATGTCTAGATTCTTTCTTATCTAAGTGGTAAAAAAAAGCAAAACTTTGTTAAAAAAAATAATAATTGTGCTCTTTTCCGAGACCCGTAGTGTCTCCATTTTTTGTGATCTCGGGTCGGTTGAGGGCTTATTCTTTGTGTGCCAAGCTGACATTTTTAGTCATACCATATTGGTGCAGATACAATCTTTTGATCACCCGTTATTGCATTTTAATGCAATGTCTCGGTGTCCAAAAAATCACAATTCTGGCATTTTGAATTTTTTCTCACTATGCTGTTTAACAATCAGATTAATCCTTTTTTTATTGATAGATCGGGCAATTCTGAACTTGGGGATACCAAATGTGTGTATGTTTGATTTTATTTTTATTGTTTTATTTTGAATGGGGCGAAAGGGGGGTGCTTTAAACTTTTATTTTTTTTATATTTTTAACATTTTTAAAAACATTTTTTACTTTTGGCATGCTTCACTAGCCTCCATGGGAGGCTGGAAGCTGCCATAGTGTGATCGGCTCTGCTACATAAAGGTGATGAGCAGATTTTTGCAAAGAACACTGTATTTTGGTCATTGCAGCTGAAAGGAGGGGATTGGTATACCAGGGGAGTTGTCCTGAAGAGATTATTTGCATATTCTATTTGCATTCTTGGATAAGTGAAGAGTCTCCGTGAGCTCAAAGAACACTGGATTTTGGTCATTGCAGCTGAAAGGAGAAGGTGTCACATTGCATGATAGAAAAACATATATCTCATAGAGATCCAAGCTTCAGAGACGAGAGAACAATGGAAAGGACACCATTGTAGACATTTACTACAGGCTGCCTGTGCAAGCTGAAGATATGGATGAATTCTTTACATATCAAATGGCCAAGTTCTCAAAAAAATATGACATAGTAGTCCTGGGAGATTTCAACTATCCATAAATTTGTTGGGCTTCTTCCTCAGGCAAAACTAACTATTTTTCCTTTTCTTAACTGCTATGCAGAGGGGCTGGAGAGTGATGACTCTGCAGGTAGTCACCTTGGTGATCTGGTCATACATATGGTTGGCAACTGTCCATTATGAAAATACTACACCAATTAAGGAACATAGATATTACAACTAAGATGCCAATTCCACAGATCCAAAAATTTTGGAAACATTTGGGGGAAAAAATCCTAATTTAAAAAAAAAATTCACATATGAAATTTAAAGAAGTTTGAATGGATATTTTTTTAACAATTTTGCTTTTTCTCACAATTTGGATCAAGATGGTACCAGGAAACTTCCTTCTGGAGTTACAATAATATTTACTTTTAATTAGAAAAGTTTGAAAGATCTTATCGAAAAATTGATACATGTAATACAATAAATTTTGGTAAATAAAATCCTGCATTTTGTTTCCAGACCTGGCAGGGATTTTTTTTGGTACAATAAATAATATGCTCTAGGTATTTGTCATTGATTCTGAGCACACACAATTCTTTTGCAAACAGGCAACACAATCCAGGTGGTCTGACATCAATTTTAGTGAACCTAAACATACGAGAATTCAATTTCCACGTAATTGGACAATACAATTCGACTCATGTTTTTAATGCTTGCTAAAAGAAAATTGATGATGCACTGGAGGAAGAGGAGAAAGCAGCAGGTGAGGATAATGATGGGTATGATGACAACAACAAGGAACTTCTGACTGGATACCAGAAAAATGCTCATGAGGTGAAAAAGGAGGACATCTTGACTTTTGCTTAGCTTGATGGTCAGTTTGATTTTTCCGCATGAACAGGTGATGTAGTTTCATCTGCTGATGAAGTGAATACTTGATGTGTGTCATGATTATTTTCCAACAACATTGCCTGTACAATGCAACAGATTGGTCCTCTGTCAATGTGGAAAAGAATTCCCATACACGGGAAGCTCACATGTACGACTTGCCCCCACTGTAAACAGACCTTTCATGTGCTATAGCACTACCTCCACTAACAGCACATGTGGTATTACCTGCTAAAGAACTGACCACAGGAAAAACTGAATATCTTTTTGATACATGTCACCTGCTCCTTCTTGGTGTATCGCTGATGCTGGCATCCTCCTCCAACGATGACCTTAACTCCTGGTCACCCTTGTGTAGTTGTAATTTTTTTTTAACAGAGAATCATCATAATCAACTTCATCCATGTTTTGGCTGAAAGGTGCTGATTCCCAATCTGCAGTTTGTCCTGGCTCAGGTTGCTACTACCTTAGACAGTATTCCTACCACATGGACCCTGCAGCAAATGGCATAACACTTGGTTGGACATGTCTTCCGAGAACAAACACTGACCTTTTATGTGTTGCAAAATATCAACTGCAAGAAGTTTTTCTCGTGTAGTTTGTTCCTTATCTCCCAGTGAGCTGAGGGTTAGAGGACTTTCCAGTCTTCGATGAATTTCCAATTCATCGAAGACACCTGTTTCTGTTATACTCCATAGTTCCCAATCCTGCCGCACCCTCGTTGTTAAGGAACATACTACAGTAGAAAATTTTCTTCCAGTTGATTTTATGGAAGAGATGAACAGTCAGCTTTTGTTCCTTAAAGACATGGTGCCAAAATAAATGGAGAATCGCATTTTAGCATCAAACTGTGTTGCTGGCTGTGTGAGCTGTTGTGATAGAGGCACTTTCATTAGTAGCAACAATATGAGCCAGGGCAAATATCAGGAAGGGAATTAGGCAGTGGGACATGGAGCCCTGGCTATTTCAGACATGGAAGCATGGATGACAATGATGATAATTCTTTGGTGGGCTAAACCTGGAAACCAGACAGGGGTGATGAAGAGCTAAGGTTATCAAAAGTGAAGGTTATTTAAATTGGCTATGCACAGAAAAGGTGACATGCATCAAAAAAATCCTCCAGGGCAAAATCAACTCTTTCTGCTGCCAGCTCTGGAGCAGTTGATACTAGATGCTCTGGTGGTGGAGGCTATACAGGTCTGGTCTTAGTGACATTTGGCAGTTGTTTCTCATACTGTTGTCAGATGATTCTTTGACCCTTTGCAGACTCTGCACGAGGAAAATAAACTGTGTATATACTGACTTGTATAGACTAGGAACTACATCTCTCCATCTGCAGATGAAGCAGCATTATCTGCTAATTTGGCAACATCTAGCCAGCCAAGCCTCATAGTCGTCTTTCTGGCAGCCAAGCTGCAACATTAAGTAGTACCTGGTAAATGCCATCATTGCCACCGTCATCATTGTCATCTTCCCCTACTTCTTGTCATACTCCAAGTACGTCTCTTCATTCTTCTCCTTCACAATGTCAAATATTTTTCCTTGATTGGGTGTTTAGAAAAAAATGTATACTCCCAGTCATTGGATGGTTTACCAACTAACTTCACAGCTTGTCAAGTTGCTCATGGTGCAGTCACTGCATTACCATCTTGTAGATTCTACTGCCTTTCAAGAAATGATGGCATGCACTCAGCCTTACTGAAAGATACCAAGTCATTATTATTACCCAAATAAAGGCATTCCTGCTTTCTATTCTCGTGTGCAGGAGAAAGTAGCTATTTTGTCTCTGAACTCGTCTTCGAGCTCTAAAGTGACTGCATTGTAGATACCTGGAGGAGCGACTTTGGCCAGGAGCAATGCATTAATTTCAGAGCTCAATGGGTGAATATTTCCAGTGGCAGTGATGCATGACCACATCTGTTACAGGTAGTGAGGCTTTTGAGACTGGGAGCTAAATCTGTTTCCATCAGCAGGCATCAATAATCTGTCAGACCTTCTCTGATTCCTGTTTAAGTGGCATGACCCCATCCAAAACAGATACACAACAATCTTTTTCTTTTCGCTCATACGGTATAAGGTAAAGTATTGCAAGGCAGTTTTACAGCTTGAAAGCCTGGTGCAGAAAAGGCCCAAAGATGAGTTGCTGTTGGGCATCAAGTGGCAACTCACCTACTGGCTGTCTGTCTGTGAACTGCAACTCAGAATTATCATGAATGGCATGTCCAAAACATTCTGGCTGGTAAAGAAACTCAAGATCCTTGCATGGCTCAAGTCCTTAATTCAGTAGTGGACAATTTGTTTCACAAATATACATGCTTGAGTTAGGTGGTAAGGTGAGAATACTGTCATCCTAGTTTAATAGATCTTGTGTTGCAAAGCATGCCCTCACCGCTTTGCAAAAAAACCCACCTGGTTTACAACATTGCAGCCTGTGTAATTCAATGCTGTATGTGTTGCAGCATTTGTGCAAATAGCGTAAAGTGGCAAACTACATCAGTCAACAGATACTTTGAGATCCAGCATTTGGCAGTTAATGAAGGATGTATAACACATACTGAAGCCATGTGAAGAGTTGACAAAATTTGACAGAAGTGATATACAGTGGGGAAAAAAAGTATTTAGTCAGTCAGGATTAGTGCAAGTTCCACCACTTAAAAAGATGAGAGGCGTCTGTAATTTACATCATAGGTAGACCTCAACTATGGGAGACAAACTGAGAAAAAAAAATCCAGAAAATCACATTGTCTGTTTTTTTTTTCATTTTATTTGCATATTATGGTGGAAAATAAGTATTTGGTCAGAAACAAGCAATCAAGATTTCTGGCTCTCACAGACCTGTAACTTCTTCTTTAAGAGTCTCCTCTTTCCTCTACTCATTACCTGTAGTAATGGCACCTGTTTAAACTTGTTATCAGTATAAAAAGACACCTGTGCACACCCTCAAACAGTCTGACTCCAAACTCCACTATGGTGAAGACCAAAGAGCTGTCAAAGGACACCAGAAACAAAATTGCAGCCCTGCACCAGGCTGGGAAGACTGAATCTGCAATAGCCAACCAGCTTGGAGTGAAGAAATCAACTGTGGGAGCAATAATTAGAAAATGGAAGACATACAAGACCACTGATAATCTCCCTCGATCTGGTGCTCCACGCAAAATCCCACCCCGTGGGGTCAGAATGATCACAAGAACGGTGAGCAAAAATCCCAGAACCACGCGGGGGGACCTAGTGAATGAACTGCAGAGAGCTGGGACCAATGTAACAAGGCCTACCATAAGTAACACACTACGCCACCATGGACTCAGATCCTGCAGTGCCAGACGTGTCCCACTGCTTAAGCCTGTACATGTCCGGGCCCGTCTGAAGTTTGCTAGAGAGCATTTGGATGATCCAGAGGAGTTTTGGGAGAATGTCCTATGGTCTGATGAAACCAAACTGGAACTGTTTGGTAGAAACACAACTTGTCGTGTTTGGAGGAAAAAGAATACTGAGTTGCATCCATCAAACACCATACCTACTGTAAAGCATGGTGGTGGAAACATCATGCTTTGGGGCTGTTTCTCTGCAAAGGGGCCAGGACGACTGATCCGGGTACATGAAAGAATGAATGGGGCCATGTATCGTGAGATTTTGAGTGCAAACCTCCTTCCATCAGCAAGGGCATTGAAGATGAAACGTGGCTGGGTCTTTCAACATGACAATGATCCAAAGCACACCGCCAGGGCAACGAAGGAGTGGCTTCGTAAGAAGCATTTCAAGGTCCTGGAGTGGCCTAGCCAGTCTCCAGATCTCAACCCTATAGAAAACCTTTGGAGGGAGTTGAAAGTCCGTGTTGCCAAGCGAAAAGCCAAAAACATCACTGCTCTAGAGGAGATCTGCATGGAGGAATGGGCCAACATACCAACAACAGTGTGTGGCAACCTTGTGAAGACTTACAGAAAACGTTTGACCTCTGTCATTGCCAACAAAGGATATATCACAAAGTATTGAGATTAAATTTTGTTTCTGACCAAATACTTATTTTCCACCATAATATGCAAATAAAATGAAAAAAAAACAGACAATGTGATTTTCTGGATTTTTTTTTCTCAGTTTGTCTCCCATAGTTGAGGTCTACCTATGATGTAAATTACAGACGCCTCTCATCTTTTTAAGTGGTGGAACTTGCACTATTGCTGACTGACTAAATACTTTTTTCCCCACTGTATATGGAATCAACGATGTGATTCTGCTTATATATATCCTAGAAAAAACACACACCAGCATATAAGAGGGTATTGAAGAATAACACCAATTTGCATATGTTTATTGCCGTCAGTTGTCTGTTGAGAACCTTTAAGGTTTATGTCATAGACTTGGCGAAGCAGGAGAAAAGACATACAGTCAGAGTGAAAATAATGTTGATTATGCTGGCCATTACATCCAACTATGGCAGGAGAGTAATAATAAAGAAGCAACCTGGCACCATATGTTGCAATGTCTGTGGGAAGACAAGGGTGTTGTTAAAGGCAGTTAGCGCTGCCCGTCCACTGACATCACATGATGTCTTCTTGTGCCTGCGTGGACGCGAGGTCCGAGATCCCACCCTGCAGTGTAAATCAGAAGAGACTGCGGGACGGGATCTCGGGCTGCGAGTCCATGCAGGCATGAGAAGGAAGACATCATATGATGTCAGTGGACGGGCAGCGCTAACTGCGCATGCCCAAGAAACAAGATTACAGCGCAGGCGCCGGGTAAATAACTGAATGCTGAGGAGACGGCGCCCAGAAGAATGGAGGAAATGACTGATGGCTGTGTCCGGGGGGAAAGACTTGCCCCCCGGACAAACTAGAGGTATGAGTGACAAATTATAAAAACGATTCTTTCAGCGGTGGAAGGGACCCCAACTAAAGAGACACCTTGACAGAATGCAGCATTAGTACTTCACAAGGAGGCTCTTTTAGTTAAAAACGCCTGGGGGGGTGATAGGTTCCCTTTAATATTCTCTCTTGGTTCCCAAGATCTCTCCTCTGGACCAAAACCCTTCCAGTCGACCAAAAACAGTGTCTTGTTCCCTCTTCGTTTCATGTCAAGTATGGCCTTGACCTCGAAGACATCACCAGCAGAGACAGGAGAAGGAAGGGTATCAGGATTCTGGGAATAGTGAACAAGGATGACAGGCTTAAGGAGAGAGTCATGAAAAGAATTGTGGATCCTCAAAGAGAAAGGCAACTTCAGTCGGTAGCGTACCTCATTGATTCTCTGAAGTACTTTGAATGGCCCGATAAACTGAGGAGTGAACTTGTAGGAGGGAATCTTGAGGTGAATGTGCCTTGAAGAGAGCCATACCTTGTCCCCAGGTTGGAATGGATGGGAATCCAGACGTCTCTTATCTGCATGGTCATTAATCCGCACGGATGCCTGTTCCAAGGAAACCTTGGTCTCTGACCAGATCCTGGCGAAATCCCTTGCCAGATCCTCAGCTGTTGGATTACTGAAATGGGTGTTCAAGGGAGTCAGAGTCGTAGGATGGCACCCATAAACAATGAAAAATAGGGAAGAAGAGTCACTGATATGATTATTGTAGGAGAACTCCGCCCAGGGCAACAAAGCAACCCAGTCACTGTGGTGTGCAGTAACAAAGTGTGGCAGGTTGTTGGTGAGTATCTGATTCACCTGTTCCACTTGGCCATTGGATTGCAGGTGATAGGCCAAGAAGAAATCCATAGAGACATCCAGCTGCTTGCAGAGGGATCGCCAGAACTGGGACACGAACTGCACTGCCCTGTCAGACACAATATGAATAGGTAAACCATGAAGTTGAAGAACATGTTTGAAGTAACAACTCCGCCAACCTGGCAGCAGAGGGAAGACCAGACAAAGGGATGAAGTGACTCATTTTGGAGAATCAATCCACCTCTACCAATGTCACGGTACATCCGGAAGACATTGGCAAATCGGTGATGAAGTTCATGTCGATATGCCTCCAGGGGGCAGATGGCATGGGGAGAGGCTAAAGAAAACCAATGGGAAGCCTTTTGGGTGTCTTATTGCGAGCACATGAGGGACAGGCACAACAAAATCGCAGACATCTAGATGCATCTTGGGCCACCAGTAGTCCCATGAAATCAGCTGCATGGTTTTTCTCAGCCCGCATGCCCAGCAAGTTTAGAAGAATGCCCCCCACAGCAGTATACATCTCCTGTCTGGAACAGAAACGAACGTCTTACCCGGAGGCAGTTGTGACAGCCGGACTGGTTCAAGGGTGATCACTCTAGATGGGTCAATGATGTGGTGGTTTTCCTCCTCTTTGTCATCAGAGATGAAAGACCTGGACAAAAGCATTAGCCTTGAAGTTCTTTTCAGCTGGATTGAAGTGGAGATAGAAGTCAAACCGGGTGAAGAATAGTGACCAATGAGCCTGACGAGGATTAAACCTTTGAGCTGACTGAAGGTAGGCCAACTTTTTATAATCGGTGTAGATAATGACCAGATGAACTGCACCTTCCAAGCAATAACACCATTCCTCCAAGGCCAACTTGACGGCTAATAACTCTTTATCACCAATGGAGTAGTTGCATTCACAGGGCAAGAACAATTTAGAGAAGAACCCACAGGTCACCATCCTTCCGGAAGGAAGCTTCTGCATGAGTAAGGCTTCGGCCCCGGAAGAGGAAGCATCCACCCCCACAAAGAACTGTTTATTGACCACTGGCCTATGGAGAGCAGGAGCAGTAGAGAAGGCTTGTCTGAGGGACAAAAAGGAAGACTCCACCTCTGGAGGCCACTCTTTAAGATTACATCCTTTTCGAGTCAGAATGGTGACTGGTTTGTCAGATCCGAAATGTGTGGGTTAAGCTGGCGGTAGTAGTTGGTGAACCCTAGGAATCGCTGAATGGCTTTGACTCCAACGGGAAGTGGCCACTTGAGAACGGCCGACATCTTCTCAGGATCCATTTCAAGACTTGTGTCAGAGATGCTGTAACCCAGGTAGAGAGCTCCGCTCAACGAGGCATTTCTCAAACTTGACATATATCTGATTCTCCCTCAATCGTAGAAGAACCTGGTGGGCATTTCTTCTATGAGTAGAGAGATCTGGAGAAAACACCAAGATATCATACAGATAGACCACTACACAGACATAGAGTAGGTCACGGAAGACATCATTGACAAAATACTGAAATACCGCTGGCGCATTACTTAGCCCAAAAGGTATTACCAGGTATTAGTAGTGGCCATCACAAGTGTTGAAGGTGATTTTCCACTCATCCCAGGAACGTATCCTCAAATGATTGTAGGCTCCTCGGCGGTCCAACATGGTGAAGATTCTGTATCCACAAAGGTGATCGAAGAACTCTGGAATAAGAGGCAGAGGACACTTATTCTTTACTGTGATGGCATTAAGACCTCAATAGTCAATGCATGGACGCAAAGACCCTTCCTTCTTCACAAAGTAGAACCCCACACCAGAAGAGGAGAAGGATTTCTGAATGAACCTTTGGGCCAGATTCTCCTTGATGTAGTCAGAAATAGCTTGAGTCTCGAGGGGCGACAGTGGGTTAATCCGGCCACTGGGAGGAGTAGAACCTGGAGTGAGATTGAAAGGGCATTCATAAGGCCTGTGTGGTGGTACAGTCTCCACCTCACGCTTGTCAAACACATCTTCAAAGGACCAGTAGGCCGCAGGTAACCCGGGTAGGGCTGGGGGAGGTCACGGAGTGTAACCTGGCTGCACAGGTATTAGTGATGATGACACTACTGACCCCAACGAACAATGTCTACTGTCTGCCAATCCAGGACTGGTTCATTGATGCAAAGCCAGGGAAACCCTAGCAGAAATGGAGTTGAAAGGTTTGGCAGTACATAGAAGGTGATCCTCTCCTTATGGAGAGCCCCAATCTGAAGTTCCACCTCCTCAGTGATGCTGAGGATGGAGTCCTGCAGGGGTCTTCTGTCCACAGAGGTGATGAGATGAGATGCTGCAAAGGAACAACTGAAATTCTAAACCAAAGAGCCACAGCTTGCTGCACGAAATTACCTGAAAGAACCATAATCCAAGTATGCTGTCTCATAAAATCTCCCACCTCCAGTCAACACTTGCATAGAGACAGTAAGAGGCAGAGAAGAATCCCTCTCACCTAGGAAGGCCTCTCTTACCTGACCTAGGTGAAGAAGTTTTCTGGCCTCTTGTGACATCGACGGCGAAAATGGGTAGCACTCCCACAGTATAATCACAGCTTTTTGGCAAGCCTCTCCCCACGCTCTCGTTCATTCAACTTGATGAGGTTGACCTCCGTTGGCTCAGAGACCAAAGTTGGAGCGGAAACCAATGGAATGATGGGGCTTTGGAAGGATGGAGCTAGAGGAGGAAATCACCTTTCATGGGTTCTTTCCTTGGTCCATTCCTGTAGGTGGAGATCAATTCGGATGGCAAGAGAGAAGTCATCTAAGGAATCGTGTAATGCTCGAATAGCCAATTCATCTTTTAGTCTCCCAGATAGTCCTTTTCGGAAGACTCCAATCAACGGTTTGTCAGTCCACTGTAACTCAGAAGCCAGAGTACAGAACTGCATGGCATACTGACCGACCAAGAGAGTACCTTGTTATTGGTTGAAGAGAGCCTAAGTTGACGATGCCACTCGTCCTGGCTCATGAAAGATCTTGCAGAAGGTATCCAGGATGTCTTGGAGATGAAACACAATGGGATTATTCCACTCCAGTAAGGGAATAAACCACGCCAAGGCCTCACTCTCCAAATGGGAAGCTAGGAAAGCCACTTTAGCTATGTCCATTGTATACTGCTGGGGTAACAACTGAAAGTGCAACAGACACTGATTGAGAAACCCCCTGCACAGCTTGGCATCACAAGAATACCGAGTGGGTTTGCAGAGGCGAGGAGCTGGACAGGATTTAGCAGCAACCGTCAGATCAAGAACTGGAACTGATACAGAAGGAGGAGAGGCAGCTATTTGCAGAGTGGTGAGACATTCCTCCACCAAGAACATGAAATTCAGCATCTGGGTCTGCATCTTGCGTTGCCGGTCAAGCAGCCTGAAGGGAACTGGGACGATCATCCAGTGTCTGCATGAAAGTCACCAGTTGGTCCTGACTTTGTCGAAGACTGGCTAGTACCCTGTGGACAGAAAATCTGGTATCAGTGGGATCCATGGCCTGGACAAAATCTGCATGCCGAGGCAGGCGGAATGGGGATAGTGAACCCACTGGACCACAGAGTATACTGTGGAAGCTGAACCCTAGGAACCAGCCAGACAAGGATGAAAGATAAATTGAAAGACTTTATTGGAGACTTCAACCAAGTAGACCCACAGGGAAAACCCCCTGGACCGAGGCACCAAATTCGTCCGAGGGAGCACCGGCGAGTGAACACCTATACAGGGATTGTGCCAATACAACCAAGGAGACTCGAGTGGAAAGGTTCCAAGACCAGAGGGTCAGACCCGAGAGGTATAGAGAAACACTGGAGAAGGAAATGAGAGATCCTGGGAACCGGAGGGGGAATACCAGATGATCCGGAGAGTTCCGACAGAGTCCGCAGACAGATGATGGACAGATGGGACACGGAACTAGAAGAAAACATGAAGTGTTAATGAAAGAAAGATAAAGACCACACGAGCAAGCGCTGGTCTGTGACCTAAGGATGGCAACTGAGAATAAGACACAAAATCACCCAGGCACTTCCTAAAGGAAGTGAGGACCTGAAATACACCCAGAATTCACTGCAATTGGCTGAGAGGACATTTCAGAAAAAAAGAGTGTGCTGGCCCTTTAAATGCTTTGACAGTGGCGGACGCATGTGCCCTATGCACGCTCTCCTGCAACCAGGAAGCGAGGGTGCGGAGGAGGCATGCCGGACAGATGATGCAGCATGAGGGAGCATTGCAGGAGCTTGGACTAGGTGAGTAGGACTTCGGAGACCAGGGGGGACGCCTGCATGCAGGAGGAACCCGGTTCCCCTGCACCTTTGAAATGTGACCCACCAGCCGGAGCGCTACAGATGTAATCACTGACTGGTTGGATCGGTATATGTTGACTTAAGAAAAGCATTTGATAAAGTATCTCATACTATCCTTATTGAAAACATGACTAAGTATGGGATTTACAATGACACAGTTAGGTGGATTCATAACTGGCTCAATGATCATACTCGAAGAGTAGTAATAAATGTAACATATCCAATTGGAAGAATGTTTCAAGTGGGGTACCACAACTATGTCCTGGCCCTAGTGTTGTTCAACATTTTTATAAATGATCTATATGAGGAAGCTGAAGGTAAACAGATCAAATTTTCAGACCATGCAAAGCTAGGAGAAGACAGAGAAATGATTCAGAAGGATCAAGATAAGCTTTAACAATGTGCAGTGACTAATAGAATGGTATTTAACAGGAAGAAATGCAAGATTCTACATCTAGGCAAGAAAAATTAAAATTACATATATTTGGCACTATTCGTTGCTCATATGAATAGTATGCTATTCATGCTCTTCGTTAAACGGCGAGTAATTTGCAATTCGCCTCGGTATATTCGAAAGACCCGCTCGTCATGTTTGGCACTTTATTTGCATCCAATCACAGTAATGCCAGTGAAATCTTTGGTGTTGCATTACTGTGATTGGCTGACCGAACAGCGGGTGTTTGTCACGCTGTCAAGTGCATGACAGTGCAGCAAACACCACTTCTTATCGGCGGTGAAATCATCTTCACCGGTGAGAGAGCTGCAGTTCCCACGCTGTTAAAAGACAGCACTAGCTCTCTGCTGTGATCAGAGGTATAAGGTTCACCTCCAGTCACTGGTGTCAGCTGATTTGACTACAGCTCCCATCAGCCGACGCCCACAGCTGCCAATAACAGTGAGATCAGGAGCGGCTTATGGGAGTATTCGTCAGCCGACTCCTGCGCTGTAAATAAATTAAAAAAACCTGGCATGGGTTGGCCAATATTTTTGATAACCGTGAGCTAGCGGGTATCTCATCGAGGTTACTGCAGTTCATCCTGGCTGGGAACGCAGCCTCAGTGACTGGACGTAACCTCAATGAAGTCACCGCCGGTCACTGAGGCTGTGCTCGCGGCAGCTCAGTCACCATTAGTTCTCAGCCTGGGCGCTCACATCTTGGCACCGTCCAGGTTGAAAACTATTTCTCTCTAAGATATAGATTATAGTATGGGACAGAGCAATGGATAGGTGAGGGATACTGTTGTTTTTTATTTTTGTTTTATTACAGGAGACGAGGGATTTAGTGGAATCAGGTGTTAGGTGAGTATAACCGTGTTTGTTATTTTTAAATAAAAATGTAAAACTGTGTTTTGTTTTAGTTCTAATAAAAGACTTTATTCTGGCTGTGTCTTTATTTACTAAACAGCTATAGGATTAGTAATGGGAGTAATCCGTGGGCTTGATGTCACCTGACAATACAAAGGTGACTTCAACCCGACAAATATTCACCCCACTTGCCACCTCTACAGGGCAAGTTAGAAGAGCTGGGCAAAGCACCTGAATTTGAGCATCTAATAGATGTGTCTGTTCTGGGAGACTGTGGGCTGCTAATTTTAGGCTGGGGGCAATATCCATGGCCCCTTAACAGCCTGAGAATATTAGCCACAAGCTGTCTGCTTTAGCAAGGCTGGTTGTCAAAAATGGGGGGAACCCCATGCCACTTTTTTAAATTATTTATTTAAATAATTAAAAAATACGGCGTGGGGACCCGTCTATTCTTGATATCCATCCTTACTAACACTGACAGCTGAGGGCTGCAGCCCCCAGCTGTCAGTTTTGCCTGGTTAATGATACAAAATACAGGGGAACCCATGCCAGTTTTTTCATTTATTTATTTATTTATAGTGTGAGAGGCGGGTGATTAATACTCCCATTAATACTCCCAGGTGTAAGCTGATGAGAGTAATAGTACCAAAAGCCACCGCCTGCTGTCATTGTTCTCACTTGAATACAACCCTCATCATTCTCCCCTGCTCATGCTGATTGCCAGGAGAGCAGAGGAGAATGACGAGAGTTGTCTTCAGCACCAGGCGCCGGGGAACAGTGCTTACAGCCCCACTGCTTCCCTGGTGCCCGTTGTGTGGTACTGATGTGGCACACAGGTGACACATGGTTGGCACATGTGTTACACATGTATTACTTACACGGACACTGACATCTCTGGTACCGATTTGACGTTAGCACGAGAACAGTGGGAAAATTTCTAACGGCGCTCCAGCTAACATCAGAAAAGTGAAGAGAGTAAATTGGCTGTGAACTCCCAGGACCTTTCTTATAGATGTGCCTTTTCTGGGGCACCTGAGAGCTGATGTTTTTAGCTTGTAGGGGCAGTATCCATGGCCCCTTACTAGGCTATTAATATCAGCCCACAACTGTCTGCATAATCTTTCTTAGTTATTAATTATATGGGGACCCTACATCATTTTTTGGAGGGTCCCCCATTGTAGTAGCCAGTAAAGGCTAAGTATATAGCTGTGAGCTGATATTAATGACCTGGGAAGCTCCATGGTCATTACCCCCTTCACAGATTATAAAGATCTGCCCCCAGCTGTCGGCTTTCCCTCTGATTGTCAAGAAAATTCCGCTGGAGCCCACTCCATTTTTTTCTGAAAAGTAATCTTTTAATAATTAAATACATGGACAGTAAGCTGCAGACACTGTACTAAATGTATTGTCACTGACATCTTTATAGCTACCTATTCTATTTGTATTTACTGTGTGTAGTCCATCTATTCTATGCTATCGGCTCCTGCTATGATTTTACAGTATGTGGCTGCTGAACTGACAGCTTTTCTAAGATAGATAAACACATGTAAAATATATATATATATATATATATATATACATATATATATGTGTCATTGACATATATATATCTATCTATTCTATGTGTATATATCTATTCTATTCTAACCTGCCACACTGTGATTTTACTGTATGTGGCAGATGAATTGATGGCTTTTCATTTGTATCTATCTATCTATCTATCCCATCCATTTCAGCTTTTTTCTCATGCCCAAAGACATGTTTGTAGGGTCCAGCAGAAACATATTCGGCTTTCCCATTGACTTGCATTGGATCCGCTATTCTTTACGAATACACAGATATTAGAAAGTATTTGTGCTGATTTTTCCAAATCTGAATATTTCTCTATTTGCTCATCACTAAAAATTTAATCTATAGAATGAGAGGAATAGAACTAAGCAACAGCACATGGAAAAAAAAGACCTGGGTACTGGGTATAATAATAGATCACAGTCTGCACATGAGTCAAGAGTGTAATGCAGCAGCAAAAAAGGCAAACACAGTTCTAAGCTGTATTAAAAGAGGCATAGAGTCTAGATCATGTGAAATAATTATCCCCCTCTACTCCTCCTTGGTCAGTCCTCATCTAGAATATTGTGTTCAGTTCTGGGCTATACATCTTCAAAAAACAACATTGAAAAACTGGAGGAAGTTCACAAAAGAGCTACCAGGATGGTGAGCAGAACGCAGAGCATGTCCTATGAGGAAAAATTAATGGATCTGAGAATGTTTAGCTTGTAAAAAAGATGGCAAGGGGAAATTAATAGCTGTCCACAAATGTATTAAGGGATATTACAGTGTAGTGTGACTATCTTTATTCTCATTTGCAAATGGAAACACGAGAAGCAAAGGAATAAAACTGAAAGGAATAAGATATAGATTAGATATTAGAAAAAACTTTTTGACAGTGAGGGTGATCAATGAGTGGACCAGGCTGCCACGAGAGGTGGTGAGTTTTCCTTCAATGGTATTCTTCAAATGGAGACTGGACAGACATCTGTCTGAGATGGTTTAGTGAATCCTGTGCTGCATTGAGCAGGGGTTTGGACACGATGACCCTTGAGTTCCCTTAAAACTCTAATTCTATAATTAAATGATTCTATGAACCAGGCATAGATAAGTGAGACTTTTTTGCTGATGCTAATGACAAAATTAACCATACCATCGGTCTGTCTGCCTGACTGTCCATTGGCTGTCTTTTATTCTGTTCCGCTGCTGCTATTTCCAATCAACCACACTTATCTGGGCATCTACTAGTTCGCTGTCATGTCATTTACACTGAATTACTGCTACTGCTGGGGCTATATTTATTGAAGTTAAACTACCATACATCTTATTACCTGCTTGTATTAACTTTCTTCCATGTTGTTCCTGCTACAGCCATGCCAGTCACATCTCTGCCCACTGAGTTTCATAGTGATGAGCTGTATTCCATCCAGGGCTGCCATTGCTGGACTTAACTTCCACATATCATCTTGCCTGCCCCAAATCAACCATCTACTGTGGTGTTACTGCACAGCCACTGCACAGCTTCACCAGCCACGAGTTTCCTAACTGCCCAATGTGTTTTATAGTGTACTGCTAATGTTAGGAAAAGCTTAGCAACAACAAGACATAGCTTTTTCACTTTGAAAATAGTACTCCAGTTTTGCCTCCTTAAAAACTGAGATCATTTGTGCATGACTTGATAAAAAGCTTGTGTATTTGTTAATCATCAACCTGCTGAGGACCTCCAAAAAGTGATTTTTTTTCAATCATAGGTGACAAACAATAAATTCTTGGAGTTTTTGGATAGCTTGTGAAAAACCCATCACTTCTTTGGTTAGTACACTGTCGTGCTATTGATACTTCCCAAACATGGATAAATTTTGCACCCAAAGATATTAAAATGCCACAACTTTTTCCCTTCTCTTGTGGATAAACAAAAGCAAGGTATCATTTTGGACTTTTTATACTATAAAATTGTCCATACAAAGCCTGAAACTGCTTTGTGTGGTTAAATAAGCTGCTGTTACCACTGCTTGGCTTATAATCTAATAGCCAATGCACAGATAGGTTGCAGTCACTTGGACACTAGAACGGCTCTGTGTGCACTACAGAGCTCAAACATGTTACTTAAACTCCAAGAGGAACACTGAGTTTTATACACATATATTCCATGTAATTAGAGGTTTCTTATTTAAGCAATACCTCCGCAAATGTAGTCACACTGCAAATCAATTTTTTTCGTAAAAATGACTGCGACGCCAGCAAATTCGAATTTCAAAAGATCCAATCATTTCTAATTAGATAAACAGATTGATCCCCAGAGGATTAAGTTTGAGTTGAATTTCCTGATATTTGCAATTTCCCACACTGCTGAAGCATCAGAGTGCAGGCTGTTGTGAACACTTTTGACCGTGCTTCTGAGTTTGGTCTCCCTCTGGTGCTTGCTGCTGGTAATGGAGCTGGTCTAGATGACAGAAGTCAATCACATGAGCAGGATGATTGGAGGTCAGGTGTTACAGACTGGGGAGATTTAAGTGAACAACCTTCCCTCAGCTCTTGCCGATGATTTGGTTTGCTTCCTGAGCATATTTTGAAGTCTGCTTATCTCCTGCTCCGTCCTGCATCTTTCAGATAAGTTATTTGTCTTGAATCTTTTTTTGCATTGGATCCATTTTTGCCTGTCTCTGATTTTTGCTTAGCTGGTGTGAGTTCAGCCTGGTTCCCTGTTGGGACCTGTGCTGGATTCTTTTCCATATGCCACAGCATACAGTGGGGAAAAAAAGTATTTAGTCAGTCAGCAATAGTGCAAGTTCCACCACTTAAAAAGATGAGAGGCGTCTGTAATTTACATCATAGGTAGACCTCAACTATGGGAGACAAACTGAGAAAAAAAAATCCAGAAAATCACATTGTCTGTTTTTTTTTCATTTTATTTGCATATTATGGTGGAAAATAAGTATTTGGTCAGAAACAAAATTTCACCTCAATACTTTGTGATATATCCTTTGTTGGCAATGACAGAGGTCAAACGTTTTCTGTAAGTCTTCACAAGGTTGCCACACACTGTTATTGGCATGTTGGCCCATTCCTCCATGCAGATCTCCTCTAGAGCAGTGATGTTTTTGGCTTTTCGCTTGGCAACACGGACTTTCAACTCCCTCCAAAGGTTTTCTATAGGGTTGAGATCTGGAGACTGGCTAGGCCACTCCAGGACCTTGAAATGCTTCTTACGAAGCCACTCCTTCGCTGCCCTGGCGGTGTGCTTTGGATCATTGTCATGTTGAAAGACCCAGCCACGTTTCATCTTCAATGCCCTTGCTGATGGAAGGAGGTTTGCACTCAAAATCTCACGATACATGGCCCCATTCATTCTTTCATGTACCCGGATGAGTCGTCCTGGCCCCTTTGCAGAGAAACAGCCCCAAAGCATGATGTTTCCACCACCATGCTTTACAGTAGGTATGGTGTTTGATGGATGCAACTCAGTATTCTTTTTCCTCCAAACACGACAAGTTGTGTTTCTACCAAACAGTTCCAGTTTGGTTTCATCAGACCATAGGACGTTCTCCCAAAACTCCTCTGGATCATCCAAATGCTCTCTAGCAAACTTCAGATGGGCCCGGACATGTACAGGCTTAAGCAGTGGGACACGTCTGGCACTGCAGGATCTGAGTCCATGGTGGCGTAGTGTGTTACTTATGGTAGGCCTTGTTACATTGGTCCCAGCTCTCTGCAGTTCATTCACTAGGTCCCCCCGCGTGGTTCTGGGATTTTTGCTCACCGTTCTTGTGATCATTCTGACCCCACGGGGTGGGATTTTGCGTGGAGCACCAGATCGAGGGAGATTATCAGTGGTCTTGTATGTCTTCCATTTTCTAATTATTGCTCCCACAGTTGATTTCTTCACTCCAAGCTGGTTGGCTATTGCTGATTCAGTCTTCCCAGCCTGGTGCAGGGCTACAATTTTGTTTCTGGTGTCCTTTGACAGCTCTTTGGTCTTCACCATAGTGGAGTTTGGAGTCAGACTGTTTGAGGGTGTGCACAGGTGTCTTTTTATACTGATAACAAGTTTAAACAGGTGCCATTACTACAGGTAATGAGTGGAGGAAAGAGGAGACTCTTAAAGAAAAAGTTACAGGTCTGTGAGAGCCAGAAATCTTGATTGCTTGTTTCTGACCAAATACTTATTTTCCACCATAATATGCAAATAAAATGAAAAAAAACAGACCATGTGATTTTCTGGATTTTTTTTTCTCAGTTTGTCTCCCATAGTTGAGGTCTACCTATGATGTAAATTACAGACGCCTCTCATCTTTTTAAATGGTGGAACTTGCACTATTGCTGACTGACTAAATACTTTTTTTCCCCACTGTATGTTAGTCTTTTTAGTAACCAGTTCACACCAGAGTTCTGATTTAGTGGGGGAGAGGTCGTGTGGCGTCAGTATTTTTGCATAGCAGACATGTTGGATTTTTCTTAGGGTTTTTTGCGTGATTGCAGACAGCATCCTTTCCTGCCCTGTTCTATCTAGACAGTTTGGGCCCCATCATTTGCTTACTCTATTCTCTGCCTGTGTTTTTTGTGCTTCATCTTGTCTCACTGGCAATATATGTTCGGGGGCTATCTATTCCTTTGGGGTTCTACTCCGGGGCAGTTTAGCTTTCCCATTTCTCTCTTTAGGCTTAGTTAATTCTGTGGCTGTGCCGAGGCTTCTAGGGCATTGTAGGTACGTCCCACGGCTAATTCTAGTTTTGTTGTCAGTTTAGGGGTCTGCAATCCGCTAAGCTACCAACATCTCTGGTTATCTGGTTGCCTAGTCTATTCCCCCATTATCCTCCTCAGTTACCTAATCATAATAGCAGGCTAATGTCTTCTTTGTATGGCCATGTGGGCCTCGTCATAATGCCCTGCAGCTATGACATCTTATGGAGTATCATACCTTGTACAGTTGTGGTCAGTATCTGGGCCATTGAAATCAGTGGTTCCCAGAGGATCACAGTTTGTACAACACAGTCATTTTCCATTTTCAGAGTCACTGGGTTAGTTTGTACAACACAGCCATTTTCCATTTTCAGAGTCACTATGGTAAGTCTCTCTCTGCTTTAGAGTGTTAGCTCTTATCGTCAGCGGGGTCCTCGTTCTCCCTTTTGCTTGCTTATACAGTGTAGGCTCTTATCGCCAGTGTTAAAGTTGTGTACCTGGTTTCATCTCAGATACTTACTCCTCCAAGCTGAAGGGTTGCCTATTTAGCAGAAAAATTGAGACTCAAATGGACAGATAGTCCATAGCCTGATACTGAATGATCCTTATGGTCCCCTTTTTAAACCAATAGCTATCAATGCCCCAATCTCTCACACAAACTACTACCCATGCTTTTCCTCATTTACAGATAGCTTCTCTTTCCCTCTTCTCACATAATGCTTCCTAATGTTTTCACTCTTTCCCTTCTTCCATGCTCATAGCTCTCATAAATGTAATCTTTCATACACCTTATTACCAGATTTCTCCTCAGATATCCGTCTCTTACAGTCTGATCACAAGGCCCTCTATCTCTCACACAGACTTTTATCCATATCTCTCCTCTCATAGACTACATCCCATGCTCTTGTGTCACATAGATTATTCCTTATGCCACCCTCCCATACACTGGGTGCAGAATTATTAGGCAAATGAGTATTCTGATCACACCATCCTTTTTATACATGTTGTCCTACTCCAAGCTGTATAGGCTTGAAAACCAACTGCCAATTATGTAAATCAGGTGATTTGCATCTCTGTAATGAGGAGGGGTGCGGTCTAATGACATCAACACCCTATATAAGGTGTGCTTAATTATTAGGCAACTTCCTTTCCTTTGGCAAAATGGGTTTGAAGAGAGATTTGACGGACTCTGAAAAGTCAAAAATTGTGACATGTCTTGCCGAGGGATGCAGCAGTCTTGAAATTGCCAAACTTTTCAAGCGTGATCACTGAACAATCAAGCGTTTCATGGCAAATATCCAACAGGGTCGCAAGAAGCGTGTTGATAAAAAAAGGTGCAAAATAACTGCCCATGAATTGAGGAAAATCAAGCGTGAAGCTGCCAAGATGCCATTTGCCACCAGTTTTGCCATATTTCAGAGCTGCAACGTTACTGGAGTATCAAAAAGCTCAAGGTGTGCCATACTCAGGGACATGGCCAAGCTAGGAAAGGCTGAAAAACAACCACCTTTCAACAAGAAACATAAGATAAAACGTCAAGACTGGGCCAAGAAATATCTTAAGATTGATTTTTCTAAGGTTTTATGGACTGATGAAATGAGAGTGACTCTTGATTGGCCAGATGAATGGGCCTAAGGCTGGATCAGTAAAGGGCAGAGAGCTCCACTCCGACTCAGACGCCAGCAAGGTGGAGGTGGGGTACTGGTATGGGCTGGTATCATCAAAGATGAACTTGTGGGACCTTTTCGGGTTGAGGATGAAGTGAAGCTCAACTCCCAGACCTACTGGCAGTTTCTGCAAGACACCTTCTTCAAGCAGTGTTACAGGAAGAAGTTGGTATCGTTCAAGAAAAACATGATTTTCCTGCAGGACAATGCTCCATCACATGCATCCAAATACTCCACAGCGTGGCTGGCCATTAAAGGTCTAAAAGAAGAAAAAATAATGACATAGCCCCCTTGTTCACCTGAACTGAACCCCATAGAGAACCTGTGGTCCCTTCTAAAATGTGAGATCTATAGGGAGTGAAAACATTACACCTCTCCGAACAGTGTCTGGGAGGCTGTGGTGGCTGTAGCACGCAATGTTGATCGTAAACAGATCAAGCAACTGACAGAATCTATGGATGGAAGGCTTTTGAGTGTCATCGTAAAGAAAAGTGGCTATATTGGTCACTGATTTTTTTTGTTTTGTTTTTGAATGTTCTCTGGTCAGATGAGACAAAAGTAGAGCTTTTTGGGCAAAGGCATCAACATAGAGTTTACAGGAGAAAAAAAGAGGCATTCAAAGAAAAGAACACGGTCCCTACAGTCAAACATGACAGAGGTTCCCTGATGTTTTGGTGTTGCTTTACTGCCTCTGGCACTGGACTGCTTGACCGTGTGCATGACATTATGAAGTCTGAAGACTACCAACAAATTTTGCAGCATAATGTAGGGCCCAGTGTGAGAAAGCTGGATCTCCCTCAGAGGTCATGGGTCTTCCAGCAGGACAATGACCCAAAACACACTTCAAAATGCACTAGAAAATGGTTTGAGAGAAAGCACTGGAGACTTCTAAGGTGGCCAGCAATGAGCCCAGACCTGAATCCCATAGAACACCTGTGGAGAGATCTAAAAATGGCAGTTTGGAGAAGGCACCCTACAAATATCAGGGACCTGGAGCAGTTTGCCAAAGAAGAATGGTCTAAAATTCCAGCAGAGCATTGTAAGAAACTCATTGATGGTTACTGGAAGCGGTTGGTCGCAGTTATTTTGGCTAAAGGTTGTGCAACCAAGTATTAGGCTGAGGGTGCCAATCCTTTTGTCTGGCCCATTTTTGGAGTTTTGTGTGAAATGATCAATGTTTTGCTTTTTGTGTTTTTTTTCATTTAAGACAAATTAAATGAAGATAATAATATCAAAGAATTTGTGTTTGCAATCATTTTCAGGAAGAAACTGAGCATTATCTGACAGAATTGTGTCAATACTTTTGGCCACAACTGTAGATGGCTACTTTGCCTACACAATCTCATCCCTATGCCCGCCTGTCAGACAGGTCTTTCCACTCAATTAGTTGGCAGTCCTAGATGACTAAAAATATAACTGGTACCTGACCTGTTGTTATTTTGATCCGCATTCCTGGTAATGACTATGAAATGCGTAAATGCCATTTGCACTGTTAAGAAAGTTCTCTTTATGAATACCTGAAAATCAGAAATAAAACTCTAAGCAGTGAGACAAAAGGTTTTAAAAATTCTCAAAATTTTTTTTGTACAAATAAGAGTGACAGATTTCACTAAAGTATGAATTCTACAGCAGCAAATCTGAAGTTCCAAATTAACAGAATTCTTCATTGAACCCCAACAAGCCCACTTTTTAGACAATAGGTTTAGAGGCAACGTTCATATTCCAGCAATTAATGTATGACAGCAATATTAGATTTTGTTATACATGGATGATATAGAACAAATATGAACAAAAAATAACATTGTACAGTTTTAGCACACAAGCACTTTATTTTGTGTATGGCCAAAAGTCAATGACCTAACATGTGTCTTTCATAGACAAAGTATCTCTAGTTTAATGTAACACTTCCAAAAGAACCTTACTTCTACAGGGTATAAAAAAAAGCCTTTATACTGCATACTAAATTTTGAAAGCCATTCGTTCTCTACAAGTATTCACGTACAGGCAACTTAACAAATGCTTCTTTTAAGTCATTCTGAGTGCTATTATCCAGACATTTAGAAATAGCTTAATTATTAAGCAATTCAAAATGTGTTCCCTCAAGACATATCTCAAGAGATATCTGGAGCAACTTGTGCAGCCTCACAAAAATTAGGCAGAGAGCAGCAAAGCAGCAGAGAGGTGAAATGAAAACCAATACCCCTTTTGCATAACAGCATTGAGGTCAATGTTAATTAAGTTGTGATATGATTAGATTAGATTTCAGCCTCAATGCAATGTACATTATCAAAACGCCCTTACAGAGCACCTGTTTAATACTAACATTAATGGGATTCTGCACAGTCGGTGCATCTTAGTGTGACCAAATAATATAGTGCCCACCTCCTTGTTTTTCATTTATCTCCACCCTTATTGCTTGATTGACAGCTCTGACTTTTAGGAGATGGAGAAGAGTAGAGGTCAAAAGAAAAGATGTATGGTAGTTGGAAAGGTGCACTGAACTGTCCACCCAGTAGGTGCATAGAGCATCTCTGCTTGGCTTAAACATAATATTGTGCTGACAGACTTAATTTAATATGTATGCATGACAAAAATACAGTATTATGTTTATTGAAGGTCAAAATCCTCTAGCAATAAGGCTTGTTTAGATATTTAAGTTTCAAATTAAACATGAGATTTACTGATACCTCCTGTTTTCTAACCTCGACATGAATTTTGACCATCCTCTAGTTTTACGATTCTGTTTCTGATTTAACCTCTTTGCTTTGACCTTGCCTTGTGACCCTTCCTGCCTCTTTGGTTCACTGTGCCAGATGGAAGCCCTTCCATGGAAGCATTCCACTGGACCCTGTAATAAGACCAGAATCCTGTGCAGGCATAAATCGGTGAGAAAGGCTTAGTGTGAGCCGAAGCGCCGCCACGCAATGTGGGTCTGAATAAATCCACTTTTTCACGTGAAGTTTATGGAGTGCTGCCTTGCTTTTTTTCTTTTTTACCAAAAATAAAATCTAGAAAATCACATTGTATAAATTACATAAATTTATTTACATTTTGCAGTGAGAAATAAGTATTTGATCCCCTACCAACCATTAAGTGTTCTGGCTCCTACAGACCAGTTAGACACTCCTAATCAACTCGTTACCTGCAGCTGTCTTACATAATCACCTTTATAAAAGACACCTGTCCACGGACTCAATTAATCAGTCAGACTCTAACCTCTATAACAAGGCAAGAACAAAGAGCTTTCTAAGGATGTCAGGGACAAGATCATAGACCTGCACAAAGCTGGAATGGGCTACAAAACCATACACAAGGCGCTGGGTGAGAAGGAGACAGCTGTTGGTGCAGTAGTAAAAAAACGAAAGAAATACAAAATGACTGTCAATCGACATTGATCTGGGGCACCATGCAAAATCTCACCTCGTGGGCTATCCTTGATCATGAGGAAGATGAGAGATCAGCCTAAAACTACATGGGGGAACTTCTTAGTGATCTCAAGGCAGCTTGGACCACAGTCACCAAGAAAACCATTGGTAACACATTACGCCAGAAAGGTTTAAAATCCTGCAGTGCCCGCAAGGTCCCCCTGCTCAAGAAGGCAGATGTGCAGGCCAGTCTGAAGTTTGCCATTGAACACCTGGATGATTCTATGAGTGATTGGGAGAAGGTGCTGTGGTTAAATGAGAAAAAATTGAGCTCTTTGGCATTAACTCAACTCGCCGTGTTTGGAGGAAGAGAAATGCTGCCTATGATGCAAAAAATACCATCCCCACTGTCAAGCATGGACGTGGAAACATTATGTTTTGGGGGCGTTTCTCTGCTAAGGGCATAGGATTACTTCACTGCATCAATGGCAGAATGAATGGAGCCATGTACCATAAAATACTGAGTGACAACCTCCTTCCCTCTGTCAGGATATTGAAAATGGGTCGTGGCTGGGTCCTCCGGATGACAATGACCCAAAACATACAGCCAAGGCAACAAAGGAGTGGCTCAAAAGGAAGCGCATGAATGTCATGGAGTAGCCTAGCCAGTCTACAGACCTTAATCACATAGAAAACTTATGGAGGGAGTTGAAGCTCCAGCTTGCCAAACGACAGCCTAAAAATCTTAATGATTTAGAGATGATCTGCAAAGAGGAGTGTCCAAAATTCCTCCTGACATATGCGCTAACCTCATCATCAACTACAAAAAACATCTGACTGCTGTGCTTGCCAGCAAGGGTTTTGCCACCAAGTATTAAGTCTTGTTTGCCAGAGGGATCAAATACTTATTTCTCACTGCAAAATGCAAATAAATTTATATAATTTATACAACATGATTTTCTAGATGTTATTCTTGATATTCTGTCTCTCAATGTTAAAATTAACCTGCCATTAAAATTATAGACTGTTCAATCAAGTCTTTGATAGTGGTCAAACTTACAAAATCAGCAAGGGATCAAATAATTATTTATTTCACTGTAGATAGATAGACAGATATGAGATTGATAGCAAGATAGATTAATAGAGAGATAGATAGATAATACTTTTATTGTGCTATAGAAGGCACAATGACATAATATTCAAGAAAATGCATATGACCCGGCGATGAAGAATCCTCTGCACCTTCAGAGGTCTTGTATATAAAACTTCAGTTTTATATACAAGAAATTTCTGGTAATTCGGGTAATTTCAAAAAACTGCAGGATGAACTTGACTCTCATATTGACAGACTGGAAAATCAAATCATTGATGTTAAAATGAAGAAATTTGAGAGAGACTGTCAGGATTATGATGCAGACAGAATTTATTCATGGAAAAAAAAACAAAATACTGTATCCCATAAAAACTCCAAAAAAAACATTAAAGAAAAATCCTAAAGAGAGCGACAGATTGTCACCATGTAAAGTGAGTTTTTCCTATCCAGAGACATCTATGGAGACCATTTCCTCACTTGAATCTGAAGATATTACGGAATCCGATCCCGATACCCCTCCTAACTATATTCCCAGGAAAGAAAACAAGAAAGGAAGTTTTTCAAAAAACAACGACGGGCAGGACGAAAACATCACAATAAGAAAAAGCAGTCTCAGAAAATAACGTAATCCTGTCCCATGTGGAACCTATCTGCACAGATTTTGCAAGAACATCTTCCTGTTCTTTCAAAGGGGCTTGGATACTCACTGACAAAAAATTTTGATTTATTTTCTACATTGTTGGATGTAAATAAATTTGCTAGGCACATTACCATCAAGTGCCATTTCAAGGAAGATAGAACTCTGCAAAGGAATACGTGGATTTCATCCGTGCTGCCCAAATGATGAAATTCCAGAAGGTTAATAAAGTTTGACAGTGGTTTATTCTACGCGTTTCAAGGTTTTTTTGCAACTCTTCTTCAGGAAGACTTGTGGATCTGCAGCAGCCCTTATCTATACATAGTAAAAACAATCGGCGCTACGCTTTACATATATCACACACAAGCAGCAAGTTTTAAGGACAAAACCACTCGATTCGTCCAATATAATAAACCATTAAAAGCAAAGCTATAAAAACTCGTGCTGTAGTGTATAACTAAGGGTTAAATTCCACCAAACCAATTTTTATATGCCAAGACTAATGTCTCAAACTAGACTGAGATAAAGGATGTGTTACCTTTCAGGCAGACACTGGCATAATGACGCTGGAATTCCAAGAACCGTGTTTAGCAGACAGGGAGTCAGAAGGTCCTTCTCATGAAAATTCCACAGTGAGATAAAATTAATAACCTTGGATCAAAGGTGAGCAAGGTGTTGAAAGAAGACATAGTCCCGGCCGGTGACTATCGTCTATCTGTGGATCTGTAACAGCCGTCTGCATAGAGTACAGAGGCCGGGTTAGGAAAGCCTGCAAGGTGCAGAGATGCTGCAGGACCTTGCGTGACGTCACAGACACGTGATTAATCACGTGACAGGCTAAGGAGCACTACAGAGCGCTCAGGGGGCTAGATTGGGGGCTAGATTGCTAAGAAATACCAGAGTATACTCAGTGCCAGTGATATTTCTGCATGAAGTTGGCGGCGCATGCCCAGATCAACACTGCCGTATGAACGTCACTTCCAGTGACATGCTCCCATGGACTGCAGGCTGATAAGCCGGAGGTACAGTAAATGGAGCACTCCCGTAAATGAACGGCCGTGATGAAACTGTGCAGGCGCACAATCAAATAGAGAATAGCAGCATAAAGTAAAAGTGAATGCTTCTTTAAAAAGTGAACCGCCATCAAAAAACCGCATAATATACTACACCAAAATTTATGACCAAAAATTTATTATATTATTTTTATATTAAAATGTATATAAAGTGCATACAAAATAAAGCAATATTATATATTGATAATTTATTATTAAATCACAAAAGTGCCATTGCAAAAATTGCAGTGCAAGATGAAAAGTGTTGTGAGTTCATTTTCCCCTTCACTACTGAGGCCCGAGGAACTCCCTCTTCTGGTGAAGAAAGGTAGTGAGCCTGATTGTCAAACACCTGGGGCTGATGATGATGACTGGCTGAGTGGAGTTAATGACTGGATATAAGGCTGCCGACGCCCTTCTGGCCTGCGGGTGATTTCTCTGTGGACTTCTAGGAAACCAGTCTGATTCCTGCTCATCTAAAGCTAAGATTTATGCTTTGCCTTTTTGCATTAGTGTTTTGTTTTCCTTGCTTTTCTGGATTCTGCCATTCCCTGCTGGGGTGAGCTGAATCTCCTTTTGCCTGTTGCTCTGTCTTCAGAATATTCCTGAGTACTGACATAGCTTTTTTGAAGCCTAGCGTCTTCAGGGCCTTTTTTAGTGTCAGTTGGTTGGCTCTTATTTTAATAGGGTTTTTCACGGATTGCAGACAGCAGCCTTCCTGTCCTTTCCTATCTAAGCTAGCTTGGGCCCCATCTTTGCTCAGTTTATCTTTCTGTCTGTGTTTTGTTCTTTCTTCTTGCTTCACCGTCATTATATGTGGGGGGGTGCCTTTTGCTTTGGGGTCTGCTCTGGGGCAGTTTAGATTTCCCTTTCTGTCTTTAGGCTATGTAGTCCTCCGGCTGTGATCGAGGGGCCTAGGGCATCGTAGGAGCCCCCCACGGCTACTGCTAGTTGTGTTGATAGGTTCAGGGGTCTGCAATCCGATAGCTGCCAACTTCTCTGGTTTTCTGGACTTACCTAGCATTTCTATTTTTGCCTCCTACGGTGACTCAATCATAACAGAATCACCTGCCATACCGCAGGTTCTAGGGTACTCAATAGCAGGAAAGAATTGTATAAAAAAAAAAAAAAGTGTATATTTTTTCCTCTATATCTCTGAGGCCGTAGGGGGAATTTTTTTTTTTCTCTCAATGGAGATAAAGCAATTGTCTGATCGTGTGGAGCAGCTTGCTGCGGAAGTGCGGGGAATTTCCGCCTACCTTGCTCATTCACATGCTGCTGAACCAAAGGTTCCTACACCTGATGTATTTTTTGGGGATCGGTCTAAATTTTTGAATTTCAAAAATAATTGTAAATTATTTCTTGCCTTGAAGCCTAACTCGTCAGGGAGCTCCGCGCAGCAGGTTAAAATTGTCATCTCTTTGCTGCGTGGCGATCCCCAGGATTGGGCGTTTTCTTTGAAACCAGATGATCCTATTCTGACTAATGTGAACGCATTTTTTCAGGCCTTGGGGTTGTTGTATGACGAACCTAATGCCATTGTTCAGGCTGAAAAGACCCTGCTGGCATTGAACCAGGGTCGTGATTCTGCAGAATTGTACTGTCAAAAATTCCGAAAGTGGGCAGTACTTACTACCTGGAATGATAATGCCTTGGCTGCTCTCTTTCGGAAGGGGTTGTCAGAAGCCATAAAAGATACTATGGTGGGATTTCCTGTTCCCTCTGGTCTTGACGATTCTATGTCTTTAGCCATTCAGGTTGATCGGCGTTTACCCGAACGCAGAGCTGCACGAGAGGTGTTGCCACCTGTTGAACAGATGTCTGAACCTATGCAATGTGATAGAGTTTTTTTCCAGAGAGCAGCGTCAGGAGTTCAGAAGGCGTAATAAGTTGTGTTTTTTCTGTGGAGATGCCTCGCATATTATTTCTGTCTGTCCTAAACGCGAGAAACGCTTTGCACACACGTTTTCTGTTGGTGGTGTTCAACCTAAGTTTCTTCTGGCTATTACTCTGATCTGCTCCCTGTCCACATTTTCCGCCAAGGCTTTTGTGGATTCGGGAGCAGCTCTAAACCTAATGGACTTGGATTTTGCTAAACGTTGTGGATTTCCGATGACACCTCTGCAGACGCCTATCCCTTTGAGGGGGATTGATGTTACTCCTTTGGCTAAAAATAAACCTCAGTTTTGGACCCAGGTGGTAATGCGGGTCGCCCCAGACCATCAAGAAAATTGCAGGTTTTTGGTGTTACATAATCTGCATGATACTATTGTTCTGGGGTTTCCCTGGTTACAAATTCATAATCCAGTTTTGGATTGGAAATCTGTGTCTGTGGTGAGTTGGGGTTGTCGGTGTGCCTTTAGTGAGGCTCCGGTGTTTTCCACCTCTCCTCAGTCGCATGATGTTCCTGATTATTTGGCGGACTTTTATGATTTATTTAGTGAGAATGAGTCTGCATCTCTGCCTCCTCATAGGAGTTATGACTGTGCTATTGAACTGAGCCCGGGGTGTAAATTTCCCAAGGGTCGGCTCTTCAATTTATCTGTACCCGAGCACGAGGCTATGCGATCCTATATTAAGGAGGCGTTGGAGAAGGGTCATATTAGACCATCCTCGTCACCCTTAGGTGCCGGGGGGTTTTTTGTAGCCAAAAAGGATGGATCATTAAGACCTTGTATTGATTATCGTGCTCTCAACAAAATTACTGTTAAATATCAGTATCCGTTACCCCTGATTTCTGATCTATTCTCCAGAGTTAAAGGTGCTTGCTGGTTTACCAAGCTTGACCTTAGGGGGTGTATAATCTTATTCGCATTAAGCATGGGGATGAATGGAAGACGGCGTTTAATACTCCGGAGGGACATTTTGAGTACCTGTTGATGCTTTTTGGGCTCACTAATGGCCCTTCTGTCTTCCAGTGCTTCATGAACGATATTTTCCGAGATTTTGTCGATAAATTTTTGATTATCTATCTGGATGATATTTTGATCTTCTCCAAGGATTGGGATTCTCATGTGGAACATATTCGGACTGTGTTCCGGATCTTGAGGGAGAATTCCCTGTATGTCAAAGGATCTAAATGCCTTTTTGGAGTACAGAGGATTTCTTTTTTGGGATTTATTTTGTCCCCGTCAACTATTGAAATGGACCTGACCAAGGTACAGGCCATTTATGATTGGGTTCAGCCCACTTCTTTGAAGGCCCTCCAGAAGTTTTTGGGTTTTGCTAATTTTTATCGGAAATTTATAGCAAAATTTTCTAGTATTGCCAAGCCATTTACTGATTTGACTAAGAAGGGTGCTGATGTGTTAAATTGGTCTCCGGAGGCTGTTTCTTCCTTTCAGGAGCTGAAACGAAGATTCACCTCCGCCCCGGTTTTGCGGCAACCTGATGTCTCACTTCCGTTCCAGGTAGAGGTGGATGCTTCTGAGATTGGTGCAGGAGCTGTTTTGTCCCAAAAGGATCCTGTAACATCTAAAATGAATCCCTGTGCTTTCTTTTCCCGAAAGTTCTCTCCATCTGAACGTAACTATGATGTGGGGAATCGGGAACTGTTAGCCATGAAATGGGCATTTGAGGAGTGGAGACATTTGTTGGAGGGAGCTAAGCATCAAGTCGTGGTCCTCACTGACCACAAGAATTTGATTTACCTTGAGTCGGTTAAGCGCTTGAACCCTAGACAGGCTAGGTGGGCCTTGTTTTTTACACGTTTTGATTTTGTGGTTTCTTTTCTTCCTGGAACTAAGAATGTCAAGGCTGACGCCCTCTCTAGGAGCTTCTTTGCTGATTCTCCTGTGGTGACCAAGCCTGCTACCATCTTAGGCGAAGGGGTAGTTCTTTCTGCCATCTCGCCCGATTTGAGACGTGCTCTGGAAGAGTTCCAGGAGGACAAACCTGAGCGTTGTCCCAGTGGAAAGTTGTATGTTCCTGACCAGTGGAAGAAGAGAGTGATGTCTGAAGTTCATTGCTCTGCTTTGGCTGGTCATCCAGGTATTTTTGGTACTAGAGATCTGGTGAGTCGGTCTTTTTGGTGGCCCTCCTTGTCTCGTGATGTCAGGAATTTTGTGCAGTCCTGTGGGACGTGCTCCCGGTCTAAATCGTTTTCTCGCTCTAGTGGGTTGTTGATGCCTTTGCCTGTCCCCAAGAGGCCATGGACCCATATTTCAATGGATTTCATCTCTGATATGCCTGTCTCTCAAAGGATGACTGTTATTTGGGTGATTGGTGATAGGTTCTCTAAGATGGTTCATCTTGTACCACTCCCTAAGTTGCCGTCTTCCTCTGAATTGGTGCCCCTGTTTTTACAACAGGTGGTTCGCTTGCACGGGATTCCTGAGAACATTGTATCTGACAGAGGAGTCCAGTTTGTGTCTAGATTTTGGAGAACTTTCTGTTCCAAGCTGGGAATTCAGTTGTCCTTCTCCTCTGCTTTTCACCCTCAGACCAATGGGCAGACAGAGAGAACAAACCAGACCTTGGAGTCATATTTGAGATGTTTTATTTCTGCTGATCAGGATGATTGGGTTTCATTTTTGCCCTTGGCCGAATTTGCTTTAAATAATAGAGCTAGTTCTTCCACTTTGATGTCTCCTTTTTTTTGTAACTTTGGGTTTAATCCTCGATTTTCTTCAGGGCAGGTGGAGCCCTCTGCCTGCCCAGGGGTTGACACTGTGGTGGAGAGAATGCACCAGATCTGGGACCAAGTGGTGGATAAGTTATCTCTCTCCCAGGAAAAGGCCCAGCGGTTTTCCAACCGACATAGGACCATTGGTCCCCAATTTAAGGTTGGTGATATGGTGTGGTTATCATCAAAAAATATTGCTATGAAGGTGGCTTCTCCTAAGTTTAAGCCTAGATTTATTGGACCTTACAAGATTTTGGAGATTATTAATCCTGTCTATTTTCGTTTGGCTCTTCCTGTCACATTTAAAATCCATAATGTGTTCCATAAATCTTTGTTGAAGAGGTTTGTTGAACCTGTTGTTCCGGGGGGTTGCACCTCCAGACCCTGTATTGGTTGAAGGTAACATGGAATATGAGGTAGAGAAAGTACTGGATTCCTGTCTGGCTAGACGGAGACTCCAGTATTTGGTTAAGTGGAAGGGTTATGGTCAGGAGGATAATTCCTGGGTCTCTGCCTCTGATATTCATGCCAAAAGATTGGTGCGTGCCTTTCATCGGGCTCACCCTGATCGCCCTGGTGGCGTGGTTGAGGGTTCGGTGACCCCTCCTCAAGGGGGAGGTACTGTTGTGAGTTCATTTTCCCCTTCACTACTGAGGCCCGAGGAACTCCCTCTTCTGGTGAAGAAAGGTAGTGAGCCTGATTGTCAAACACCTGGGACTGATGATGATGACTGGCTGAGTGGAGTTAATGACTGGATATAAGGCTGCCGACGCCCTTCTGGCCTGCGGGTGATTTCTCTGTGGACTTCTAGGAAACCAGTCTGATTCCTGTTCATCTAAAGCTAAGATTTATGCTTTGCCTTTTTGCATTAGTGTTTTGTTTTCCTTGCTTTTCTGGATTCTGCCATTCCTTGCTGGGGTGAGCTGAATCTCCTTTTGCCTGTTGCTCTGTCTTCAGAATATTCCTGAGTACTGACATAGCTTTTTTGAAGCCTAGCGTCTTCAGGGCCTTTTTTACTGTCAGTTGGTTGGCTCTTATTTTCATAGGGTTTTTCACGGATTGCAGACAGCAGCCTTCCTGTCCTTTCCTATCTAAGCTAGCGTGGGCCCCATCTTTGCTCAGTCTATCTTTCTGTCTGTGTTTTGTTCTTTCTTCTTGCTTCACCGTCATTATATGTGGGGGGCTGCCTTTTGCTTTGGGGTCTGCTCTGGGGCAGTTTAGATTTCCCTTTCTGTCTTTAGGCTATGTAGTCCTCCGGCTGTGATCGAGGGGCCTAGGGCATCGTAGGAGCCCCCCACGGCTACTGCTAGTTGTGTTGATAGGTTCAGGGGTCTGCAATCCGATAGCTGCCAACTTCTCTGGTTTTCTGGACTTAGATAGCATTTCTATTTTTGCCTCCTACAGTGACTCAATCATAACAGAAAAGTGCTTTAATGGATATAAAGATATCAAATATCAAAGAATTAATAATAAAGTGCATATTGTGCATAAAGGTGCTATTGAAGTCTATATTTAAGTTGCATATAAAATCACAAGATCGCTATCTAAATACGCTTACAATAAGTTAGACAAAAGAAAAATGATCAGTCTATTCCACTGTTATCTAAGTATGCTTGAGTCCAACAAATTATCTCAAAAAAGAGTGTCAAGTTCCAAATATTTATCTGCAACATATAATGTACGTGTATATATATAAAAATTAAACAAAAAATCAAAAAAACAGTTACATAAGCATGCAGTTTTACTTTTCAAACATTCCCAAAATAAAAAATAAATCACATCAATGATGTAATCTCAACTAATTATCATTTGATAAATGGGAATGTATTTAAGCATGCTCAAATCCCTCAAAAAATTCCTTAAAAAAATTTTGAGAGGAGAAATAAATATGTATTATACCACAAAGGACATAAATAACACATAATATACCATATCAATGATTAGAATGCAAAAAATATGGATAATACATAGCATCAAAAAACTCAGCACGCTGCAGTCCAGAATCACAAAAATTAAAAAATAAATTGCATTTCGTAGAATTATCTCAGCATGCTGTAGTCCATTATTATTGGAATAATTCCATACGAAGATCAAGGAGATGTATCCCCCGAATTCTCCAGATGATAATTTGCAGGGACCAAACTGACAGTAGGGAGAAATAGAACCCTCCATGATGAAAAGCTCAATCTAAATTGGACAAAAAAACACAATATGAATAAAACAAATAAAAAAACCACCTAACCCACCCCATAAAAAGATGCCACATGAAAAAAAACACTATGAAAAGGAGGTAAACCCCAAAATTTCATTGAGACCAAATGGACTCATAGTACCCTATCGATGAATCCATTGACTTTCTTTTTGATCAAGAATTCTACCCAAATCCTCACCTCTGATATCTAGGGAAACCAGGTCAATCCCTTTGACTATCAATCCATTGGCATTACACTGATTGTGGCGTTTAAAATGCCTTGGCAAAGTTTTTAAACTAGAATCATCCAAGACCTTCTTAGCCTTCTCAATGTTCCTCACACGTTCACGTGTTCTGATTTTAAGTTCACGTGTGGTAAGACCTATATAGATTTTACCACACGGAAACTGGGCATGATATATGACACCATGTGAGGAACAATTGATATGCTTTCTAATCTAGAATGTCTTGGATCCATCTTGATTAGAAAATGTACTACTTTTAACCAAGTTCAAGCATCCCTTACACATGCCACAGGGAAAGAAACCAGGTTTACCTGAATTTATACTCATTTTCTTCTTATTGTCACTCGATATATAGTGACTATGCACTAAAATATCTTTCAAGTTTTTAGATCTTATAGCAACAAAGGCAGGGCCAGCTGGAAGAAGCTTTTTCAATGTAGGATCAACAAGAAGCCAATGTTTACGTATGATATTTTTAAATTCTTCTATTGGCTATTAAATGTGGAAATAAAGCGTACCGTATCATGGTTAGTAGATTCCTTTGTGTTTTTTGATTGCCCATAGAGAAGTTGATCCCTTTTAGCCCTTGAGGCTCTCAAATATCCACGCTTAATAGATCTCGTACTGTAGCCTCTCAATGAACCTCCTAGAGAGGTTCCCTGATTGTCTTTCAAATGTCTGAGTATCAGAACATATCCTTTTTATCCGAAGAAACTGACCAATTGGTATTCCATTTATCATGGATCTCGGATGTGAAGATTGTGCCAGTAAAAAAGAATTGGTTGCTGCTGGTTTACGAAATACATCAGTGTTCAAATGACCATCTGGGGAGGCCACAATGAGGATATCAAGAAATTCCAAGCTTCTTCCATATTTGAAGGTAAGTTTCACATTAGTGTCATTCTGATTAAGCCTATCAAAAAGAGCACATAGATCATCACCGGAACCTTCCCAAAATGAACAAAATATCATCGATGTACCTCATCCAGTTATGTACATTGTCCATACCCTGGATGAGGTCACCCTGAATAATACTCCCTTCCCATGCCCCTAAAAACAAATTGGCATAAGCTGGGGCACAAGAGGCCCCCATTGCTGTACCTTGTAGCTGTAAAAAAATGTCACCATTAAAAGTAAAACATTATGGTTAAGGTGAAAATCCAATAATATTAAAATCAGGTCAGCAATGGGGGGATCAATGTTAATGGAGCTCAAAAACATTTTAACTGCCGCTAATCCATCCCGATGTTTTATCGAAGTGTATAAGGATTCCACATCTGCCGTTACCAGGACCATATTGTTATCCAATTGAATTTGATCAATTCTCTGTAAGGCAGATGTGGTGTCCCTCACTAAAGAAGGTAATTCGGTGGCCAGTGGTTTTAGAAAAAAATTGACAATATCTGAAATAATCTCACACAGGCTGGAATTACCTGCCACAATAGAACGTTCCAGTGGATCCAATGAATCTTTGTGCAATTTCGGAATAAGATAGAGAATAGCCAATTTTGGATGAAAGTTGCGCATATTATCCAGTAGCTTCTTGGAGATGATACCTTGAGAAAAGGCATCCCCCAGAATGCTAACCAATTTGGCCTGAAAGGAAGACATGGGATTATAAGTGAATTTACGATAACATTTGGTGTCATTAAGGAGTAAATTTGCCTGTTTCTCATATAAATTAGTTGGAAAAATGACTAAATTGCCTCCTTTATCTGCCGCTTTAAAAACAACATCATCCCAAGTCTTAAGTTCCTCCAGTGCAATTTTCTCTCCTAGTAAAATTAGATTTTCATGTTTGCACTAACACAAAATTTCAATATCATTAGTTACCAATTGTGCAAATATATTAATTGCTGGACAAATGCCTAATGCTGGGAATTTTTTTGACTTGTCAAGCAGATGACTAGAGATCATACTTACTTGTTTGGTTGAATTTTTTTCTTCAAGGGATCTTAAAATCTCTAGGACATCAATTTCCTCCTTAGTAGTAAAGATGTCATCACTTTGAGTTTCCAAATGTAGTTTTTTCAATATCAATTTCCGTGAAAATAAATGTGCGTCTTTCACCGCTGTGAATGAATAAATATTTGAAGAGGGTAAAAAGGTCAGACCTTTTTCCAAAACATTCAATTGAGTAGGGGATAAAATATGATGAGATAAATTGACTACCTTAAAATAATCTTTCCCTTTTCGTCCACGTTGAGGCTTATTAAACATGTTTGGGAATCTCCTCCTTTGATTAGTACTCCTGAGGAAAAAATCTCTTCTATGTTCACCATCACTTAATGAAACATTACTCTCTGCACCTGAGGCAGATGTTT
Source organism: Dendrobates tinctorius (assembly GCF_039654945.1). NCBI lineage: Eukaryota > Metazoa > Chordata > Amphibia > Anura > Dendrobatidae > Dendrobates > Dendrobates tinctorius. The sequence continues at coordinate 794,102 of NW_027361699.1, read as the reverse complement.
CTGAAGGTTCCCGTGACCTTTGTTTTTGTGGCAACCTTTTTTTCTGTTGCCATTTATAGATTTTATCAGTTTCATAGTCAGTAAAATCACGTTGAAATTCCTTTAATTTACCAAGGCTCACCTCTTCAACCTATTTTGCTGAATCCTCCTCAAGTTCTTTGAGCCATTTTTCAAAATTTTCTTTTGGAATGTCCTTCTGTAAATGTTTTTGAAGCGTTTCTAATTCCTCATCAATTTCCTGTAAGGAGACCGTGTTTTTATCCATTAAAATTTGAATAAACTGAAAGGAACAAGTAGCCGCAGCTGTCATCCATCTCTTAATAAAATCATCCCTCTCTAATTCATAAGTGGAAAGAAAGCCAATGGATTCATCGATAGGTTACTATGAGTCCGTTTGGCCTCAATGAAAGTTTGGTGTTTGCCTCCTTTTTATGGTGGTTTTTTTCATGTGGCATCTTTTTATGGGGTGGGTTAGGTGTTTTTTTTTCTTGTTTTATTCATATTGTGGTTTTTTTGTCCTATGTAGATTGAGCTTTTCATCATGGAGGGTTCTATTTCTCCCTACTGTCAGTTTGGTCCCTGCAAATTTTCATCTGGAGAATTCGGGGATACATCTCCTTGATCTTCGTTTGGAATTATTCCAATAATATTAGACTACAGCATGCTGAGATAATTCTACGAAATGCTATTTATTTTTTAATTTTTGTGATTCTGGAATGCAGCATGCTAAGTTTTTGATGCTATGCATTATCCATATTTTTTGCATTCTAATCATTGATATTGTATATTATGTGTTATTCATGTCCTTTGTGGTATCTATAATAATAAATGCCCTAACCAGCTTCCGGTTGTAACAACTTCCGTCCAGTTGTAACCGGTGACGTCACCACACACACGCACATGTTAACCCTCAACACACCACACCGCCTCAACACACACTCCTCTCACCTTTCACCTCCACTCATGTCCACTCACTCTTTCACTCCACATACGTTCCTTTCTCTCACTCCGTTTCTCATACTCACACCGTCATCGTCGCTGCCCCGACATCTTCCTCCGCCGCCGCGGTACAGGATCCAGACGTTCTCTAGGCCGCCGACATGTTCTTGCGGGACGCCATCTTGGATTTCGTGAAATCCCGCAATATTTAAGATTGCGTCGCCGCAACAACATGTCGCTGGCGTGGACGACATCGGGATCCAAAAAGATGGCGTCGGCGAAATCTCGCGAGATTAAGCCAACGCCATTTTGGATCCCGATGTCGCCCATGCCAGCGACATGTTGTTGCGGCGACGCCATCTTGAATATCGCGGGACTTCACGAAATCCAAGATGGCATCCCGCAAGAACATGTCGCTGGCGTGGGCGACATCGGGATCCAAAATGGCGTCGACGTAATCTCGCGAGATTTCGCCGACGCCATCTTTTTGGATCCCGATGTCGTCCACGCCAGCGACATGTTGTTGCGGCGACGCCATCCTGAATATCGCGGGATTTCACGAATTCCAAGATGGCGTCCCGCAAGAACATGTCGGCGGCCTGGAGAACATCTGGATCCTGGATCGCGGCGGCAGAGGAAGATGTCGGGGCAGCGACGATGACGGTGTGAGTATGAGAAACGGAGTGAGAGAAAGGAACGTATGTGGAGTGAAAGAGTGAGTGGACATGAGTGGAGGTGAAAGGTGAGAGGAGTGTGTGTTGAGGCGGTGTGGTGTGTTGAGGGTTAACATGGCAAGAGGTGTTAACGAAGTCGGCGAAATCTCGCGAGATTTCGCCGACGCCATCTTGCATTCGTGAAATTGCGTCATTTACCTCACGCCGACTTGCTGTGCGGACGCTTGGCATTGCCTGTACCACCATAACTACTGCTGCCTTGGTCCTATGCCTGTTTACTGCCGGTGTCTAATTACTGGACCAATTTGCCTGTACTGCCATAACTATTGCTGCCTTGCTCCTCTGCCGGTGTCTAATTACAGGGCTAATTTGCCTCTACCGCCATAACTACTGCTGCCTTGCTCCTCTGCCGGTGTCTAATTACTGGACCAATTTGCCTCTACCGCCATAACTACTGCTGCCTTGCTCCTCTGCCAGTGTCAAATTACAGGGCTAATTTGCCTTCTACCGCCATAACTACTGCTGCCTTGCTCCTCTGCCGGTGTCTAATTACAGGGCTAATTTGCCTCTACCGCCATAACTACTGCTGCCTTGCTCCTCTGCCAGTGTCTAATTACAGGACCAATTTGCCTCTACCGCCATAACTACTGCTGCATTGCTCCTCTGCCGGTGTCTAATTACAGGGCCAATTTGCCTATACCGCCATAACTACTGCCTTTGTCCTCTGCAAGTGTCTAATTACAGGGCCAATTTGCCTATACTGCCATAACTACTGCTGCCTTTGTCCTCTGCCTGTGTCTAATTACAGGGCCAATTTGCCTCTACCGCCATAACTACTGCTTCCTTGCTCCTCTGCCGGTGTCTAATTAGAGGGCTAATTTGCCTCTACCGCCATAACTACTGCTGCATTGCTCCTCTGCCGGTGTCTAATTACAGGGCCAATTTGCCTATACCGCCATAACTACTGCTGCCTTGCTCCTCTGCCGGTGTCTAATTACAGGGCTAATTTGCCTCTACCGCCATAACTACTGCTGCCTTGCTCCTCTGCCGGTGTCTAATTACAGGGCTAATTTGCCTCTACCGCCATAACTACTGCTGCCTTGCTCCTCTGCCAGTGTCTAATTTACAGGGCCAATTTGCCTCTACCGCCATAACTACTGCTGCCTTGCTCCTCTGCCGGTGTCTAATTACAGGATCAATTTGCCTCTACCGCCATAACTACTGCTGCATTGCTCCTCTGCTGGTGTCTAATTACAGGGCCAATTTGCCAATACCGCCATAACTACTGCTGCCTTGCTCCTCTGCCGGTGTCTAATTACAGGGCCAATTTGCCTCTACCACCATAAGTACTGCTGCCTTGCTCCTCTGACTGTTCACTGCCTGTGTCTAATTACAGGGCCAATTTGCCTCTACCGCCATAACTACTGCTGCCTTGCTCCTCTGCCGGTGTCTAATTACAGGGCCAATTTGCCTCTACCGCCATAACTACTGCTACCTTGCTCTTCTGCCGGTGTCTAATTACAGGGCCAATTTGCCTCTACCGCCATAACTACTGCTGCCTTGCTCCTCTGCCGGTGTCTAACTACAGGGCCAATTTGCCACTACCACTTCATAACTACTGCTGGGCAATTACAGGGTCAATTAGTATCTGTTTACTCTACAATACTCCAGGACGCCTTCTTCACTGCCAGATAACTGCCAAATAGACTCCTTTACCTGTGCCAACATGAGTCATAACAAAAAGTATGCCAATGCCAGTGAAAGGAAAGCAGCTTTAGCACTATGACAAAAACAACGCCGTGCTAATGAGACTCCTGAGGAAAAACACCATAGCCTTGAGAAGATTAAGGCTTATAAACGCCGTCGCCTCACACACGAATCCCCTAACTCTAAATCCATAAGATTGGCTGAAGAAGCCTCTGCACGCCGTCACCGCCGACAACAGACGGCCTCTTCCTCATCATTATTATTAGACTCACAACAGGATGCTTCCACATCAGCATGTGGAACAATTTACTGCTACACTTCATCCCATATGCCGTTCACTGACATAACTAATCAGCAATCTGTTTCTGCCCTATCAATACCACCATTCAATACCGATGCACAGTATGCCAATGCCAGTGAAAGGAAAGCAGCTTTAGCACTACGACAAAAACAACGCCGTGCTAATGAGACTCCTGAGGAAAAGCAGCATCGACTTGACAAGATTAAGGCTTATAAACGCCGTCGTCTCACACACGAATCCCCTAACTCTAAATCTATTACATTGGCTGAAGAAGCCTCTACACGCCATCACCGCCAACAACAGACGGCTTCTTCCTCATCATTATTAGTAGACTCACAACAGGATGCTTCCACATCAGCATGTGGAACAAGTTACTACCACACTTCATCCTATATGCCGTTCACTGACATAACTAATCAGCAATCTGTTTCTGCCCTATCAATACCACCATTAGTCAATACCAACGCACAGTTTCTTCACATACAAGCTGCAGTTAGCCCGCAGAAAGTGCAACCAAGACAAATATACGTTGGTCTCAAAACTAGGCGCACCCCATCGGTTGGACATGCACTTCTACTACAACCTCACATTTTCACTAATGATGAAAATAGTATTACCGAACACAGCTGTGGTGACATGACCCATGTATGTGAGCATTGCGAAGCTTTGCATTTTGTAGCAGAGATACCTTCTGATAACAACTTTACGCTCTGCTGTCAGAAGGGTAAAGTCCATGTACCCATACTACAATATCCTGATGTCTTTACACGTTTGCTGAAAGGGCAAAGTGAATTTAGCAAAAATTTCATGGATAATATTCGAAGTATTAACAGTTCCTTTGCTTTTGCCTCCATGGGTGCAAATATTTCACCACCTCCTGGATATGGCCCATACTGTTTCCGCATACATGGCCAGATCTATCATAGAACTGAAACACTACATCCCTCAGATGACCAGCAACGCGCATTTGCCCAACTTTACATTCTCGATACCACTACCGCAAACGAACAACGCTTACGATGTAAAGAAAATCAAAAATGTCATCCTACATTGATGAACATTATTGCCCTACAAATCCAAACTATTAATCCTTTTGTGGAAGCTTATCAAATGTTACGTGATGTGGAAGAACAAGAAAAAATTAAATCTCTACAAAACGGAACTGTCATGCCAAACATCACTATGGCTATTAAACAAGATCGTACTCAAGACCCTCGACGCTACAATAATCCCACTGTCAGTGAAGTAGCAGTCGTGTTTCAAAATGACAATGGTGAGCCACTAATGTCCACTCGCAGGATTTCAGAATACTCAAGATGGCATGGCCGCAAGAACATGTCGCCGGCGTGGACAATGTCGGGATCCAGGATGGCGCCGGCGGAAGAAGATGTCGGGGATCGTGGAGCAGCGACGATGACGGTGTGAGTATGAGAGACGGAGTGAGAGAAAGGGTCGTATGTGTTGTGAAAGAGTGAATGGACGTGAGAGGAGATGGTGAAAGGTGAGAGGAGTGTGTGTTGAGGTGGTGTGGTGTGTTGAGGAGGTGTGTGTGTATTGAGGGTTAACGTGGCAAGAGGTGTGTCACTATCCTCTCGATGCGATAGCATCGGGCCTTAATCTACTATAATAAATGCGCTAAGCAGCTTCCGGGTTGCAACAACTTCCGTCCAGTTGTAACTGGTGACGTCACAGCACACCTCTTGCCATGTTAACCCTCAACACACCACTCCTCAACACACACTCCTCTCACCTTTCACTATCTCCACTAATGTCCACTTGCAGGATTTCAGAATACTCAAGATGGCATGGCCGCAAGAACATGTCGCCGGCGTGGACAACGTCGGGATCAAGGATGGCGCCGGCGGAAGAAGATGTCGGGGATCATGGAGCAGCGACGATGACAGTGTGAGTATGAGAGACGGAGTGAGAGAAAGGGTCGTATGTGGAGTGAAAGAGTGAGTGGAGATGGTGAAAGGTGAGAGGAGTGTGTGTTGAGGAGGTGTGTGTGTATTGAGGGTTAACATGGCAAGAGTTGTGTCACTATCCTCTCGATGCGATAGCATCGGGCCTTAATCTAGTAATACATATTTGTCTCTCCTCTCAAATTTTTTTGAGGGATTTGAGCATGCTTAAATACATTCCCATTTAACAAATGATAATTAGTTGAGATTACATCATTCATGTGATTTATTTTTTATTTCGGGAAAGTTTGAAAAGTAATACTGCAAGCTTATGTATCTGTTTGTATGTTTTTGCTTAATGTATATATATATATATACATATACATACATTATATGTTGCAGATGAATATTTGGAACTTGACATTCTTTTTTGAGATAATTTGTTGGACTCAAGCATACTTAGATAACAGTGGAATAGACTGATCATTTTTCTTTTGTCTAATTTATTGTGAGCGCATTTAGATAGCGATCTTGTGATTTTATATGCATCTTAAATATAGACTTCAATAGCACCTTTATGCACAATATGCACTTTATTATTAATTCTTTGATATTTGATATCTTTATATCCATTAAGGCACTTTTCATCTTGCACTGCAATTTTTGCAATGGCAATTTTGTGATTTAATAATAAATTATCAATATATAATATTGCTTTATTTTGTATGCACTTTATATACATTTTAATATAAAAATAATATAATAAATTTTTGGTCATAAATTTTGGTGTAGTATATTATGCGATTTTTTGATGGCGTTCACTTTTTTAAGTAAGCATTCACTTTTACTTTATGCTGCTATTCTCTATTTGATTGTGCGCCTGCACAGTTTCATCATGGCCGTTCATTTCCGGGAGTGCTCCATTTACTGTACCTCCGGCTTATCAGCCTGCGGTCCAGGGGAGCGCATCACTGGAAGTGACATTCATACGGCGGTGTCGATCTGGGCATGCACCGCCAACATCATGCAGAGATATCACTGGCACTAAGTACGCTCTGGTATCTCTTCACCATGCTCTCTAATTGCCTATTTGCACTATTTAAACACACACCGCCCATTGCTTGGACATGCCCCCCGGAAGAAGCTAGGTGTGAAACGCGCGTTGGGGTGGAGGAGGTTGTGGCTCCCACGATTATTCACGTTCACTGTGCTCAGATATTGTTACCGATTGATTGCAAAACTTGTCTTCACTATTCTTAGCCACCGGTGCAGTCTATCTTAGATTTTCACAATGGGTACTTAGACTTGTATTGTCATGTTACCGCTGTGATTACAACATTTATATATGTTTGTTTATTTTTTATTGAATTTACTGCTTGGTTGGCACACCATTTATATATGAAATAAGGTATAATAATTTTGATTATCTGATTTGCTCTGCAATCAAATCTATATGTGACATCATAGTACCTTTTGTGAATTCATTGCTGTTAGGGTATTGAGCGCCTCCTACCGGGCTTTTTTGTTTTTGTTTCTTTTTTAATCTTTTATGAAATAAAAATGTTTTTTAATACTTTTTCTGGACCTCTTTATATTTTTCGGCTGGTTTGTCATATAAGTCCGAAAAGCGCTCTCTGTGATATAGGGTTTTGAAGTGCCAGACTATATTATTTTGTGGACTAAATATTTGGTATATTTATTACTCTTGCTGGTGTGGACAGGTGACATAGATGAAGCCAATATGTTTTTCACATTTTTGAATGACAATTCCTTTAATTTCAAATGTACTCATTGCTTCAATAAAGAAAAAGTTAAGTCGCTAGATGTCACCCTCCACACCAGTAGGGGGTCAAGACATTATCATACATAAAATAAACTGATACTTATACTATTCTTAAACCAAATTGTGACATCCATACGTTACACATAATATACCTGTGGGAGAACTCATTAGAATTAAAAGAAATTGTTCTGATGATATATTACTAGATGCAAAACTGGACAAAAAAATGTGCTGAACTAAGGAGCAGAGGATATTCACAAAACATCTTAAGCCAAAAATAAGGTAGCAGAATTCAGTAGAGATGATCTCATTAAACATAAACATAAAAAAGTAATATTCCTGTGGGTACGGGTTATATTAATTTCACTACCTAATACAGTGCTAACTATGGGCAAATAGTGAATATAATCAGAAAATACAAATCCATGTTACACCCGGATCCACAGCTTAAACAAATTCTGGCAGATAATACTGTCCAGTTTTCTGACAGAGATGCTCCCACTTTGGGCACAATGATTTCACCTAGTCTTTTAGTGAGAGATAATACTAAAGAAACCAAGAACTGGTTAAGTCTGACAGGATTCTTTAAATGTGGCCAGAAAATATGTGTCAGCTGCACGCATGCTATGAAATGTAAGGATTTTACCTCATATCACACCGGTCTGGCATACCCAATTAAAGATTTCATGAACTGTAAGGGTATGTGCAGCTGTTTCTGCTGCGGTGTACAGTACCATTAAAATCTATGAAAAACAAAAAACGCTGTGCACATGCTGCGGAATTTTCCGCGCAGATTTGCTGCAGTTTCTAATCCGCAGCATGTCAGTTCTTTTTGCGGATTCCGCAGCGGTTTTACACCTGCTCCATGATCAGGTGTCAAAGTGCAGAGCAAAACCACAGGCTAATCCGCAGATAAACCGCAGGTCTTTTGACCTGTGGATTTTGTAAAATCCGCAGCACAATCCACAACGTGTGCACTTACCCTTATACCAGTGGAGTGATATATTTAATTGAATGTGCAGACTGCAAGGTTCAATATATTGGTTGCACGATCCGTCCTTTGAAACGTAGAATCAGGAGATATCTCTCTGATTCCACGGCTGAATTGAAAATAAATGTTTCAGCCGTTTCAAGACACTTTGTGGTAATGCACACTAGGAATACTGCCACATTACGATTCTGCGGTATAATAATAATAATAATCTTTATTTATATAGCGCTAACATATTCCGCAGCGCTTTACAGTTTAACAGTTTCAAAACACAAGTAACAACGTTAACAATACAATAATTAAAGCAAAATAAGACGAAATAAGAGGACCCTGCTCGTGAGAGCTTACAATCTACAATGAGGTGAGGGAGATACAAAGTACAGGTGTGTATTTACAATTGGATATTTACAATGAAGGTCCAGCCACCTTGAGGGAGTGAAGGATGGATGGATATAGTGAATGGCCTACACACGCACACTTACACATAGAATGACTTTGATTAGTAAACGTAATAAGCCACTCTGAACAAATGTGTTTTGAGCGAGCTCCTAAAACTATGCAAATTGTGGTTAGTCCTAATTTCTTGGGGTAGAGCATTCCAGAGGATAGGAGCAGCACGGGAGAAGTCTTGGAGTCGGGAGTGGGAGGTACGGATTAGTGCAGAGGTTAGTCGAAAGTTGTTTGCAGAGCGCAGCGATCGGCTATGCCGATAGACAGCGATGAGAGAGGAGATGTAGGGGGGTGCCGCACCATGGAGAGCTTTGTGGGTGAGAACAAGTACTTTGAATTGGATCCTATAATGAATGGGCAGCCAGTGTAATGACTGACGAAGAGCGGACACGTCCGAGTACCGATTAGCCAGATGGACGACCCTGGCTGCTGCATTAAGTATGGACTGGAGAGGGGATAGTCGAGTGACGAGGAGGCCAATTAATAGAGCGTTGCAGTAATCCAGGCGGGAATGGATCAATGCTACAGTGAGGGTTTTTGTTGTTTCCATGGTGAGAAAAGGGCGGATTCTAGAGATGTTCTTTAGGTGTAAGCGGCAAGAGGGGGCAAGAGATTGTATATGGGATGTGTAGGAGAGATTGGTGTCAAACATAACACCCAGACAGCGCGCCTGCTGCTGCGGTGTTATTGTGGTGCCACCCACGGAGAGGGAAATGTCAGATTTAGGGAGGTTAGTAGACAGAAGGGGCAGAAGAAGTTCAGTTTTGGAGAGATTGAGTTTCAGATAGAGAGTGGACATGATATTGGAGACTGCGGACAGACAGTCTCTGGCGTTCTGTAGTACAGAGGGGGTAAGGTCGGGGAAAGACGTATATAGTTGTGTGTCATCAGCATAAAGATGGAACCAAAAGCCAAATCTGCTAATGGTCTGTCCAATTGGGGCTGTGTACAGAGAGAAGAGAAGGGGGCCAAGGACTGAGCCCTGAGGTACCCCGACAGGAAGAGGAAGATGAGATGACGTGAAGTGGAGCCAGAGAACAAAACACTGAGGGAGCGGTCAGAGAGATAGGAAGAGAACCAGGAGAGAGCAGTGTCCTTAATGCCTAGTGACTGGAGCAGTATAGAGAAGTTTAAACGCCTGATTTGGGGTGGTGATTATAGAAGAAAGATTCTGAATCTTGAAACATTCTGGATATTTAAGTTGGCTACTAGACATCCTATAACATAATTAATATCTTAAAAAAATAGCATTGAATCATAAGAACTGATATTTCATCATAAAAAATTCCAAGCTGAGCATTCCTAGAACCCACTCTTTTTGAAATTATGTCTCACATGCCCACAAAGTGTGTACGCTCTAACTTTATTTAAAATAAAATATTGTAGATATACCGATTGTATCTTAAAACTAATTTAAAACTCAGGTCCCATACATTACTTGGAATTTTTAGGGAATAATAGATAATTGTGATGTATAGAGATCATCCTGTAAAGTAGTATTAGCATAGATAGGCGGAGTACCATTTTGCTTGCATTCATTAGTAGATAACATGCATAGCACAGGTATGTTTACGTTTTGACATTTTATTTAATTTAAAAAATAAAAAATATTAAAATATACCGTGCACATATAATACCATTATTTTCCACTAAAGTCTGATTTGCAAATGACAACAGCACTAATGTTACATAATTATTAAATATATTGAATTAATTTGTATTGTGCATGGGAATATCCTGATACATGAAATGATATTCTCTTTGTAACGGTATTTATATAACATAGTATGATCCCTTGCTATTTTGCTATTATATCCATATGTACTGTACATGTTTACATGGACTCTTTTTTTCTCGCTGCATTTTTCTGGTTACAAGGAATGATTTAAATTGAACAACCATGTTGGAACCACCTGCGTGCGTACTGGTCATGAAAGTGTTAGGTTATGAGCACACATTGTGGATTGTGCTGCGGATTTTTCCAAGCGGATTTTGCTAAATCCGCAGGTAAAATGACCTGAGTTTTACCTGCGGATTTAGTGCAGATTTTGTGCGGATTTCACCTGCGTTTTTACACCTGCGGATTCCTATAAAGAGGTGTAAAACGCTGCAAAATCCACACAAAGAATTGACATGCTGCGGAAATGAACCTGCTGCGTTTCTGCTGCGGATTTTTCGCAGCATGTGCTCAACGCTTTTTATATTACATAGCATATAATGGTATTGTACACCGCAGGAGAATCTGATGTGGATCCACAGGGCCAAATCCACTGTGGATCCGCACCAGAATCCGCAATGTGTGCACACACCCTGAGGCCATGTGCAGACGTTGCATATTTTTGGTCTCATTTTTCTGCACAAAAATTGCAGCTGCTGGCAGAAAACGCATGGTGGAATGTCTGTGTTTTTGATGCGGTTTTATAGCGCTTTTTATATGCGTTTTTCTTGCGTTTTTCAAACAATTTTCCATGCATTTTCTATGCTGATTTCATGAATATTTTGTGCGGTTTTGCTTGCATTTTTCTACCTGATTTGTCTGCCTTTTTTGAAAGCAAAAATAAAGAGAAGAAACTTCAAAATAGAAAAAAAAAATGATGTCACTTCCTAGTCCAACCTCTTTCTCCATTTTGTAATCTGCACACTTTCGTAATCATGAGTGCTAACCTTGAAAATGATCGGAGTGAACAACGAAGCACACAGCATGGCGAAGAACATGGTGAAACTAATGTATGGCTACGCAGGCCACAACGCCTCCAAGCTTTGGGAGTATTGCTTGATTATCTGAATCAGCAAAGACTCCAGGTAAGCAACACTATATGTAAAAATATTGTTTGTGAGTCCTCATCACACATAGTGAGATGGCTAGCCACATCGCTGAAACATCACAGCTGTTGTGACGCAACAGCGAACTCGCCAGCAATCTTGCTTGATGTGACGGATATGGGCGACCGTCCCCCTGCTGGATATTTTTTGATCGCTGTTGTTCAGCTGGCCTCATGCATTGCTATGTTTGCTGCCAATGAGCCACTGCGATGGTGATGCAGAATTCAAGGACGCAGGCGGGAGTCGTCAGATTAGCTGCTGTGTGACAAGGTCCCAATGACCGCTGAGGTTACGGCTTGCCGTATAGTTGCTGTGTAATTGAATTGATCTGCCTGTTTGACAGCTAGTGACCATGTAGCAACGTACCACCCATCTTTTGGTCACATCGTTTTCGTCAGCGCTGGAACGTCGCAGACTGTAACGGGACCTTAACCCAGATTTTTTTTTCTTACTTGCAGGCCAGAAAGAGAACCAGAAGAATGTGGGTCCACCCCATTGTGGCAGAACGTACAGGAAAGGGTCACTTTCGTGTGCTATACCAAGATTTGAGAAGGTAAGTTACCCATATGTGACGTGAATTTGTTATGTATAACTTTGGTAAGTACAATACATCTGTATCTGATGTAACTTAATATTTTTTTTAACAGATATCCCGAGAAATTTGTGTCCTTTTGCCGGCTCACCATCCCGGCATTTGACCGGCTACTGAGCATAATGGGAGAAGACCTTACGTATATGGACACAGTGATGAGGAAGACCATCTCTGCTGAGGAAAGGCTGCTCATCACCTTGCGGTAAGTATACTGTTTCATTTTTGTGGTTTTTTGGCGTCCTATGCCTTTTCATCCTGTCAGTGTCTCTGGTACATGTGGTCACACTTTTCACATGTCCTGGAGACACTGCGGTGTTTCCAGCTTTTAGTGTCATACATATGTAATTACCTTTTTTTTTTTTCATTTACAGATTTTTGGCCACAGGAGAGAGCTATACATCCCTACACCTCCAATTTAGAGTTGATAAATCCACCATCTCTCAAATTGTGAGGTGCACATGTAACGTGATCTGGCAGAAATTGCAGCCCATGGTGATGCCTTCCCCAACCGAGGAGACTTGGCTGCAGGTCGCAGCAGGCTTTCAGTCTGTGGCCAATTTCCCAAACTGCATAGGTGCAGTTGATGGTAAACATGTACGAGTGCAGAAGCCACCACTATCAGGATCACGCTTCTTTAATTATAAGAAGTATTTTTCTGTGGTCCTGATGGAGGTGGCTGATGCACATTACAAATTTGTTGCCATCGACGTTGGTGCCTATGATAGTACTGGGGATTCTCGGGTGTTGCGAACGTCACAGATTGGTCAGCAAATTCTTCAAGATGGCGGAACGCTCCCAGCCCCAAGACCTTTGCCGGGTTCCACACATCCAGTGCCCTTTGTGATGGTATCGGATGAGGCCTTTCCCTTAATGATCACCCAGCTGCGCCCATACCCACGGAGGGGACTGAATGCCCGGCGGAGGATTTTTAGTTATCGGCTGAGTCGTGCACGCAGATATGTGGAATGCACCTTCGGGATCATGTGTAGTCAGTGGAGGATCTTTCACACTGCCATCCAGTTGGATACTGACACTGTTGACACTGTGATTAAGGCATGCTGTGTACTCTACAACTATGCTCGGGAGTACAGCACTGACATAAATGTGGAGTACCAGCAGCCAGTAGTTAATCCAGTGACCAACGTCTGTCAGGGAAGGCCATCAAACAACGGTGTGAGTGTGAGAGAAGCCTTCACTGAATATTTCATGAGTCCTGAAGGTGCCGTGCACTGGCAATACTCCTGTGTCGGTGAAGAGCAGCTGGACCAGCAGAGGAGGGAAGAAAACTGATGTGAAGACAAAGACAATTGCGACAAATTAGAGTTTCTGTATCCCAAAAACAATGTTATATACCCCTTGTGATATTTCTCCACAAATAATAATAAAAGAAATTGAAAATAGGAATTTATTAGAAAACCAATAAAGACTTTATGACCAACATAGTCTTTTTTTTTTAAATTATATAATCTTTAAACAACAAAGAAAAGGTGCAACAAACACGAGGGTTTTCCAAATATGGCATCCCAAACCGGTGTCAGCAGGTCTCTTGTCAGCAACGCAGAACTTGTGAATTTAATGGAGGACTTTGTCATCCAGGACCTGCTTTATGACCTCAACTAGTTGAGCAAGATGTAATCTGGGTTGTAAGTCATGTGTTCCGAGTTAACATCTCCATAATAGGAATCGTTATTGGGAGGACGATGATATCGTTGGTCATCACGCTGTTGTGGTGGTGGTGGTGGCATTGGTGGTTGTAGAGGCGGCAATGGTGGTGGTGGACGCCTTGCACGAACACTTTGTGTGGCCCCCATTACAATATCTGCTAAAGGTGCAATCGGCGAAGGGTCTTCAAATTCTGACAATATTGCATTAACTATTGTCATAAACTTAGTCTGCCTTTCCGCTGACAGTAACCGAGCTTTGCTGGCTATGCTGGCACCAAAAAAATCCAAGTGATCTTCCCTGGAAGATTTATTTATTAGATCTATGGTGTCATTAACCCTTTTTGTAGTCTGATCCATTTTTTTTTTGCCTTTGTTTTTTTTGGCCAGTGGCTCGGTTACTGTCAACAGATTGGCAGCTGGTTGACTGTTTGGGGCAGGAGGATTTTGGTTCTCTGAACAAGATGCCGTCCCTGAGGAAGACGCAGCCGACGCTACACCTGATGTACTTGGAGACTCAAATTCACAGAATGAAGAGCCATCCATTGAATCTGCTGATCCTGCGGCCTCTTGGCTGGCATCTTCCGGAGGAGGCGAAATGTTGCCATCAGTGCTGTGATAGAAAAAAAAACAGACTTTTCAGTGATAATTCTAATGTTAGTCATCATAACAACATTGAAATTATATCTAAATATTCACCTCCTCAAAGTCCTGCTGGTTAGCAAGAAACACATGTCTTGATACAGGCTGAATTTAATTTTGGCCGGTGAAGACCCACTGGGGCCAATCTGAGATTGGATTTTTTGAAACCGATCTCTCACCGATCTCCAGCGTTGCTTCACATCACGAGCTAAAATTGAAAGAACAAACACATTATGATCCGTGCAATACATTGAAAAATGACAATTTGGTCTGTCTAACCAACATACAAAAAATTACTTACTAATTTTCTGCTGCAGGGCACCGGTGTACCCATCAAATTCCGAATACAGCTGACGGCAGATTCTGGACCAACACATATCACGTGTATACTTGTCTTTGTAGGCCTCATCGGCCGGGTCCCAGATAGTGGGCATGTCTCTTATCTATAATAGATAAGAACATGTTATTTATATCTTCATATTTTGTTTGTTAGCATACACAAAATGTCATACACACACACACACACTCACGTACACACACTTCCCTGACCATGTGATAGCATCGGGCACACCTATCCGTCAACTCCTGGACAGTCTGAGTTGCAACGTAAAATTGGTGGATGGAGCAAGACAAGATGTCTCAGGGTGTCAATCGGATTATGGGGAATGGACGGTCCAGGCCATGGCTTAACTGCCTTCATCTATCAGGAACTGCTGACACACTCCAGCCACATGAGGTCTGCCATTGTGGAACCTAAGGCCAACTGCACCTGGAGGGCTGTGTGGCCCCACCAAGAAAAACCACCCCACACCATTACTGACCCAGTGCCAAACATGCTTTATGATGCTGCAGGCAACAGATCACTCTGTATGTTGTCTCCACTCTCTGTCATGTATGTCACATGTGCAGAGTGTGAGCCTGGTGCCTGGTTTTTATTTTGAGGGCAATGCGTAGTATTGAAATGAAACACGCGCATGGAGGCCACACACAATACTAAGGTGAATTAGAACTAGATTCCACATTCCTTTGTGTTTTTTTAAATCCAAATACAGGCCTCCATTGGTTTCCAAATTTGCTCGCTATGGATGTTTTTTTTTAAAACAGCTGGGGGGTTGATATTCAAAGCCTGGGAAGATTATCCCCTTTCCCAGGATACCAAAAAACAATCCACATTTACTTGATTTAGCATTCTGCACTTGAACAAAATGGGGCTCGATTTTTGGTATCCTGGGATGGGGATAATCTTCCCAGGCTTTGAATATCAACTCGTCGCTGTCATCTGAGCCTTTGATGGCTAATAGAATATGTGGCCCCCCCCCAAAAAAAAATTACGTGGGGTCCCCATATATTTTGTTATTCATCAAAGGCTCTGCTGACAGCGGCGGGTTGATATTAATACCCTGGGAAGATTAACCTCTTCCCAGGCTACCAAAAAACAACACGTAGTTGCTGTTTGTCCCTGTCTGGACTTGAAAAAAATTGGCGTGGGCTCCCGCCCAATTTTCAAGTCCAGAGAGGAAAAGCAAGCAAGTGTGTGCTGATTTTTTGTAGCCTGGGAAGAGTTTCATCTTCCCAGGCTATGAATATCAACCCGCCGCTGTCAGCAGAGCCTTTCATGGCTATTCCAATAGGGAGACCCCCCCAAAAAAAAAATGACGTGGGGTCCCCCTATATTTTTTAGCCAGAAAGGCTATGCCGACAGCTGCGGGCTGATATTCATAGCCGAGGAAGGGGCCATGGATATTGGCCCCCCGGCTACAAATATCAACATGCATCCGCCCCAGAAATGGCGCATCTATCAGATGCGCCAATTCCGGCACTTAGCCCCTCTCTTCCCACATCCCGCACCGTGGCGGCGGGATGTGGGGTAATAAAGGGTTAATGTCACCTTTGATTGACAGGTGACATTAAGCCGGGTTAATAATGGAGAGGCGTCAAGAAGACGCCGATCCATTATTAATCCTATAGTTTAATATGAAAAATAAAACACACAGAAAATTTTTTTTTAATGTTCTTCATTTAACCATACTTACCCATAAAAAACCATAACCTGTAAAAAAAAATAAAATAAAAAAACACTAAAATACCAACCAGTCTGACGCAATCCATTTAAAATCGAGTGTCCCACGTCAATCTCTAGTGGAGAACAGTCACACCAGTAGATGTGACTGCTCTCCACGGGTTAAAATGTCACACTGACAGGAGAAAGTTCCTGCAGTGTGACTGCGCATGCGTGAAAGTGAGTTAACCGGAGTTCAATGAACTCCGGGACTCACTTTACGGCAATAACGACAGGTCAAGTGAGCTCCCGGGCCGTAAAGTGAGCTCCCGGACCGTAAGTGAGGTCCCGGAGTTCAGGTTGCAGGATTTGGGAATGTTTAGTTTGCAAAAGAGAAGACTGAGAGGAGACTTAATAGCTGTCTACAAATATCTAAAGGGCTGTCACATTGTAGAAGGATCAACTTTATTCTCATTTGCACAAGGAAAGACTAGAAGCAATGGGATGAAACTGAATGGGAGGAGACACAGATTAGATATTAGAAAAAACTTTTTGACAGTTAGAGTGATCAATGAGTGGAACAGGCTGCCACGAGAAGTTGTGAGTTCTCCTTCAATGGAAGTCTTCAAACAGAGGCTGGACAGACATCTGACTGGGATGATTTAGCGAATCCTGCTTTGAGCAGGGGGTTGGACCAGATGGCCCAGGAGGTCCCTTCCAACTCTACGATTCTATGATTCTATGATTGAACTGCCGGGAACCCACCGCCGACCAGCGCACACTGCAGGAGCAATTTAACTCTTGCAGTGCATCACCGGAGGACATCGTGGGACAGAACCTTTTTTTTTTTGTTGTTGTTTTTTTTTTTAAACATTTAAATGGGAGACCAGTGAGGGAAGGCTTCGGGCAGGCGAAAGTGGTATCTGGTAAGTATGTGTACATGTTGTGTGTTGTATGTACTGTTTGTTACGTGTGTTTTTTTTTTTAACCCATTGTGGTCATCCGCCTGACGATGGGAAAACTCTCCCATCATATTTGGATGGGAGAGCTGTCCCAACCGACGAATGACCACAATCTGTCACTACAGACACACAGACTGACGCACAGACTGACACACACACACAGACTGACACACATAGACATAACTTACCAACTCAACCATGCGCCTCACATCCATCCCCTTACGACGGTACGACTCCATTTTATTTTCATACAGCATACACTTCCTCCTTCCTGTTCCGTCACTTCCCTTTCCTGCGTTTTTGGATAGCAAATCAGCAGCAAAACCGCAGATCTTTCTTTGATCAGCGGTTTTGCTGCGGAATTGAAAGATAGAATGGGAGTCTATGGGTGCAGAACCGCAGCGGAACCGCAGAAAAGAAGTGACATGCTGCGGAAAATAAACCGCTACGTTTCTGTGTGGTTTTTTCCACAGCATGTGTACATCAAGTCTGTGGATCCCATAGACTCCCATTATAGGTGCACTACACTGTGGATTTTAGGCTGTTCCGCGCAGTACAAACCGCGGCGGAACCGCAATTAAATCCGCAACGTGTGCACATGGCCTGAAGGTGCAGAGGATTCTTCATCGCCGGGTCATATACATTTTCTTGGATTTCGTTGCTGTGGCTGCCGAGCTGCGACCCCGGCTGACGGACGGACTCCTGGAGTGAGACGAGGACTGTGAGCTGACTAAAATTTTTCTTTTTTCTTGTTAAAATGACATAATATTGCCTAATTTCCTTGTCTATGAACTATGTTGCAGTTATAACCACCATGCAGGAATTATAATAATATAGTTTCTATAATACCTACAGAAACTGACTGAAATAGTCTAATTTACAAGGAGGCTTGTCAATTATCTCTGATTCATAAAGATAATTATGTATGTGTACCGGCAGTTTTTTGTGATATCACATATAACACATGAAATCATAGTGAGTTGAATCACTTTGCAGAAAATGTATCACATCATAGTGTTAAAATACTTGTCACATCTGTTCTTTTATCATAAGCCAGATGTCCTCTATTTTTGCATATTGATCACAGCAAATGATTTCATAACTTGAGTAAAATGAAATATTAAATGTGTGTGTATATATATATATATATATATATATATATATATATATATATCATAAAATGCTAAGTTATTAATGAGTGGGCCAGCCGATGATCTCTTTGCCATTGCTCCAGTCACATTAACCTTTTTACTATCCAAGGTTGCCTTTCATTCCAATATATTGGTGCCCTATGACCCTATGATAGCCATCGTCAGCTCTGGATAGTTAAATGGGTAACCCCCATTATGCCTTTGAACACTGGCCAAAAAAAACTTTTTAAAAATTGGCTGCACCACCTTTTGCCAGAAATAGCAGCAACTAAGCACTTCTTTTAATCATATATTGAACTTACCATGTGTATAATTGCTTCCCTAATTACATTTTTTCTATCAGTTATTAAAATATAAAACTGCCCTGAATTTTAATAGAAATCACTTTAATCGTTTTTTTTTTCTAATGATACAGAAGTGTCTAAATATACTGTAGCACAGCATGGTATTCCACAGTAAATTAAAACCTTTATGGAGTTCCTGAATAGCATAATATTATCTCTTACAGATTCTGCTTTTTGCCTGGCAGGTGGGCTGCCAGACAGCAAAGCAAAATCTAAGAAATGATAAAGGGTGAGAAATTTTCTGGGCAGATTTGCACAATTATTCCTGTGTGCTGTGTTTTCCCTGTGAACAAATTTTTGATTTTTTTTTTACTTTCTATTAAATATATTTGCATTTGCACTGTCTAAACAAATCTAATTTAGAACATTCTGTAACTTAGAGGTATTAACTAAAGATTTGTAGGTTCCTGTACTAAAGATTTGTAGGTTCCTGTAAACTCAAACACTTTGCAACTCCATTCGGGAGGATCACAAAAAAAATGCTTGGTGCCTTTTCACACACTGCTGAAGATTCAAAGAGTGGGCTAAGGATGTCAGGTGTGGCTTTGCGGGTTTTCCTTGAATGCCTTTTAGCTATCACATCACGTAGAGTCTAGACCAGCCTATCAGAGTGGATTATGACAACCAATATAAAATATGGTGGCTGACCAAGCAGGGCCATTTTAGACTTTTCTGGTGTAGGCAAAGGAGATCAGAGCACACAAGTCATTCCACAAAAAGATAGAAAATGGTCTAATCTGATTTTGGTGTGCTACAGTAATGTTGAAACATATTGGAAATGTGAGTGAAAGTATCAGCCTGGGAAAAATATTCCAAAGATTCAAGTAATATAGGTGTAACATATATGCAAATTTCTACTTTCGCTGCTAGGTGGCACCACACCTTTGTTGCAGATGATGCTTGACAGTATCAGTACTGTTTTATTCCTAGGACATCTAGTGTCATGAGATTAGAGAACTATTGGGTTAATTGTCTGGTTTGGTTGCTTCTTTTTGAAACCTCTGGGTGGAGCTAAAAGCTATTTAAATCCCTATATCACTGATTTAGGCCGGGATCACACATGCGAGAAACATGGCCGAGTCTCGCAAGTTAATACCAGGCACTGCCGCTGGCATTCGGAACGGAGCATGAGGCTGCATAGCAATACATGCAGTCTCACGCTCCGCTCCCGAGTGCCGGTGGCAGTGCCGGGTACTGACATGTGAGACTGGGCCATGTTTCTCGTATGTTATTATTATTATTATTATTTATTGTTATAGCGCCATTTATTCCATGGCGCTTTACATGTAAGGAGGGGTATACATAATAAAAACAAGTACAATAATGTTAAACAATACAAGTCATAACTGGAACAGGAGGAGAGAGGACCCTGCCCGCGAAGGCTCACAATCTACAAGGGATGGGTGAGAATACAGTAGGCGAGGATAGAGCTGGTCATGCAGCGGTTTGGTCGATCTGTGTTTACTGCAGGTTATAGGCTTGTCGGAAGAGGTGTGTCTTCAGGCTCTTTTTGAAGGTTTCGATGGTAGGTGAGAGTCTGATATGTTGTGGTAGAGAGTTCCAGAGTAGGGGTGATGCACGAGAGAAATCTTGTATGCGATTGTGGGAAGAAGAGATAAGAGGGGAGTAGAGAAGGAGATCTTGTGAGGATCGGAGGTTGCGTGCAGGAAAGTACCGGGAGACGAGGTCACAGATGTATGGAGGAGACAGGTTGTGGATGGCTTTGTATGTCATGGTTAGGGTTTTGTACTGGAGTCTCTGGGCAATGGAGAGCCAGTGAAGGGATTGACAGAGGGGAGAAGCTGGGGAATAGCGGGGGGACAGGTGGATTAGTCGGGCAGCAGAGTTTAGAATAGATTGGAGGGGTGCGAGAGTGTTCGATGGAAGGCCACAGAGCAGGAGGTTGCAGTAGTCAAGGCGAGAGATGATCAGGGCATGGACTAGGGTTTTTGCAGATTTTTGGTTGAGGAATGAACGGATTCGTGAAATATTTTTGAGTTGAATTCGGCAGGAAGTGGAAAGTGCTTGGATATGTGGTTTGAAGGAGACATCAGCGTCAAGGATTACCCCGAGGCAGCGAGCTTGTGGGACTGGGGAGAGTGGGCAGCCATTTACTGTAATGGATAGGTTCGTTGGGGGGGTCACGTGAGATGGGGGAAAGATGATGAATTCTGTTTTGTCCATGTTAAGTTTCAGAAATCTAGCGGAGAAGAACGATGAAATAGTGGACAGACATTGAGGGATTCTGGTTAGTAGGGAGGTGATATCTGGTCCAGAGATGTAGATCTGTGTGTCATCAGCATAGAGATGATACTGAAAGCCATGAGATTCTATGAGCTGTCCCAGGCCAAAGGTGTAAATGGAGAAGAGCAGGGGTCCTAGGACTGAACCTTGTGGGACTCCGACAGATAGGGGGCGAGGTGAGGAGGTGGTGTGTGAATAGGAGACGCTGAATGTCCGGTCTGTTAGGTATGATGAGATCCAGGATAGGGCCAAGTCTGTGATGCCAAGGGATGAGAGGGTCTGTAATAATAGGGAATGGTCCAGTGTCAAAGGCAGCCGACAGGTCCAGGAGGATGAGGACAGAGTAGTGTCGCTTGCTCTTGGCGGTTAAGAGGTCATTGGTGACCTTAGTAAGGGCAGTTTCAGTGGAGTGGTGTGACCGGAAGCCAGATTGTAAGCGGTCGAAGAGGGAGCAAGAAGAGAGATGGGAGAACAGTTCAAGGTAGACGTGTTGTTCTAGTAGCTTGGAGGCATAGGGGAGAAGTGATATAGGGCGATAGCTAGATACAGAGGATGGGTCAAGAGAGGGCTTTTTGAGGATAGGTGTGATGGAGGCATGTTTAAAGCTTGAGGGGAAAACACCAATTGTTAGTGATAGGTTGAAGAGATGGGTTAGGGTTGGGATGAAGACTGTGGTGAGGTTTGGGATGAAGTGGGATGGGATCGGCTCAGGTGCACAGGTGGTGAGATGTGATCTTGAGAGTAGAGTGGAGAGTCAATCTTCTGTAATGGTGGAGAAGTTGGTTTTGGAGGTGGAGGGCTGGGAAGTAAGGAGAAAGGGTTCTGGGGGTTGTTGACTAAAACTGTCTCTGATGTTATCAATCTTCTGCTTGAAAAATGAGGCAAAGTCTTCAGCTGAGATGAGTGGGGAGGGAGGAGGTGCTGGGGGACAGAGGAGAGAATTGAAGGTGCTGAATAACTGTTTAGGGTTGTGAGACAGGGAGGATATGAGACATGAGAAGTAGATTTGTTCAGCTGTGGCGATTGTGGTCTTGAAAGTAGTGAGGGACTCTTTGAATGCGATGAAGTGCTTGTTGGAGTGGGATTTTTTCCATCTGCGCTCAGCAGCCCTGGAAGCTCGCCTCAGTTCATTGGTCAGGCTGGTGTGCCAGGGCTGTCTGTTGATTTTGCGAGCTTTGGTATGTGTAAGTGGGGCAGCAGATTCCAAAGCTACAGCTATTGTGGTGTTATATAGAGCAACAGCATCATCCGCATTGTGTAAGGAACTTATATCTGTGAGAGGGAGGAGGGATTCAGAGAATGAGTGTAGGTCAAGGTGTTAGATTTCTGCGAGGGTGTTAAAGTTTATGGGGTGGGATGTCATGATCACGTGTGTCAGGACGCAGATGATGCCGCAAGGCGAACCCATAACACACGTGACCCTGGATACACCGCCTCCAGTGGGGCGCATTTAAATAATAAAAACGTGCAGGTGGATACGCCGCCTCCACCTGGCGAATTTAGGTATTACACGTTATACATACAATATCTGGAAACACCGCCTCCAGTAAGGCACATTTAAATAATAAAGGGGGGAACCTGGGTAACTTTAACAATGGTGGGCCCTGCAATAGGGAAAAGGGAATTGGAGACCTCCTGAGCTCCCCTGAGCCAGTGTCCCTGCACTCCTAACGTTCCCTATGCCGGTTTCGTACCGGGCGCCGCACGCGTACCTCAACGCCCTAGCTCGCCCTGACCCTAAACCCTCACTAGGGAATAGGTCGGTGCGGAACCTAATCCCACCACTGCCCTAATAACACACATGAGGAAAGAGACAATACAGGGGAAACACCACTTAGCTTTGCTCTGTTGCGTGCGCTCCTAGCAACAGAGCCCTCCACCTGAGTGCATCTTCTCCTCCACCCGGATCCATCACCATAACAGGATCCTTCACCTTAGTGCAACCTTGGAGCAGAGTCCAACACCAGTTGCAGCTGCTTAGAACCAGAGTCCCAAGGATGAGTTCAGCTGCTGACACGAAGTCGAGCATGCTTGAGTCCAGCTCAGCGGCCAAGTCCCACATGGTGAGTGCCACTCTCCATAGTCGCCACTCCACCAGCCCATGCAGACACTTCCCGCTGACACCATCACTGCGACTCCACCACGCCATGCCAGCCCTTCGTCCAGACACCATAGCTGAAACACATCCCCCCTGGCTAAGCTGCGCAGGACTCCTCACCAGCTCCATCCTTCATCCAGGCTCTCCAAAAACAGAGTGAACACACTCTCACAATATCACAGGCCGTGAGTGAACCCCCTGAGCACACCTTTATAGGGTGTCACACCTGATCCATAATTAAGTGCAAAAAACCCTAAAGAGCAATACCACTCACCACCACCGGGGACAGTCAAGACACCTTGGAACTTTCCAAAGTAAAAAAAGTTCACCCAGTGATTTAAAACTGTCAGATCACTTCAGATCATGACAGTACCCCCTCCTTAATGAGGGGCCTCTGGACCCTCAAGACCACCCCTCATTAGGGAAACACCCACAGCGGGGACGCCCAGACCCTGAGTTCACCCCACCATTACCTGACACTTCAGGTTTATGACAAACGCACCGCTGGTATTGGCAATAAAGTTCATTTTGGAGGCACCACTCATCTCCACAGCGCCGGCCTGGGGAACGAGTTTATGTAAGTGTATGCTTGTTAAGAGCTGATCAGACTCCACAACACATTTCCACAAGATGTTTTTTGGTGGCACCATACACGCTCGTTCACACACAGGTCCGGACCTGAACGTTTATTGCATACATTCATTTGTCATAATTGGTGAACTAATTCTGAACTAGACAACAGAGGCGTCCCCCTGTGTCACCACACTCACACCCCCACTATTCACCAAGGGACACCACCCTCCAACCCTTTCACCATGAGGACTGCACCTCCTAGGGTTGGTTAATGGCGAGGGTAGAGATTTGTCCCTACTCCCCCGCAGCACACCTGCTGCACACACCAGGAGGAGAAGGGGACCGGGAAATGGAGGAAATATACAATCGCTGGTCGCCTCCACACAACCAGGAAGGCGGCTTCTTCGGTGGTATAGAAGATTTGGCGTAAACCCCGCGGACTATCACACCAGTCAGCTCACCACAGGGGCGTACCCCTTCACCTCGGGGAATACCAGGCAGCTCCGTGGGGCACCATTCCTCCCACCTGCCTGGGTGCGCCCGCCTGCATGAACCAGTCCTGCTCCCCAGCAGCGACTCTAGGGGGTTTTAGTACCAGAGCCGCAGGAATATGGAGGAAAATATATACACTCCCTGGTCGCCTCCACACGACCAGGAGGGGCGGCTACTCGACAGTATTGAAGATTTGGCGTAAGCCCCGCGGACTCTACACCTGTCTGCTCATCACTGGAACGCACCCCTTCACCTCGGGGAACACCAAGCAGCTCCGTGGGGCACCATTCCTCCCACCTGCCTGGGAACGCCCACGTGCATGAGCAAGTCCCGCTCCCCAGCAGCGACTCCAGGGGCTTTTGCCAGACCCGCAATTTGCCAAAGCCGCCATTTTAATTTCCTGGTTACCTGAGCAGAGGCCCAAGACCGTGATAACTGCTGCTGCAGCGGCTCTAACACACCATGCCGCTCCCCACTCACATCAGTGAGGCCCGGCAGCAATTACTCAGCGGTCTCCACATGGCCAAAGCTCACCAGAAAAAAAAAAACTGTATGGCCTGTGATAATGTCATGATCACGTGTGTCAGGACGCAGATGATGCCGCAAGGCGAACCCATAACACACGTGACCCTGGATACACCGCCTCCAGTGGGGCGCATTTAAATAATAAAAACGTGCAGGTGGATACGACGCCTCCACCTGGCGAATTTAGGTATTACACGTTATACATACAATATCTGGAAACACCGCCTCCAGTAAGGCGCATTTAAATAATAAAGGGGGGAACCTGGGTAACTTTAACAATGGTGGGCCCTGCAATAGGGAAAAGGGAATTGGAGACCTCCTGAGCTCCCCTGAGCCAGTGTCCCTGCACTCCTAACGTTCCCTATGCTGGTTTCGCACCGGGCGCTGCACGCGTACCTCAACGCCCTAGCTCGCCCTGACCCTAAACCCTCACTAGGGAATAGGTCGGTGCGGAACCTAATCCCACCACTGCACTAATAACACACATGAGGAAAGAGACAATACAGGGGAAACACCACTTAGCTTTGCTCTGTTGCGTGCGCTCCTAGCAACAGAGCCCTCCACCTGAGTGCATCTTCTCCTCCACCCGGATCCATCACCATAACAGGATCCTTCACCTTAGTGCAACCTTGGAGCAGAGTCCAACGCCAGTTGCAGCTGCTTAGAACCAGAGTCCCAAGGATGAGTTCAGCTGCTGACACGAAGTCGAGCATGCTTGAGTCCAGCTCAGCGGCCAAGTCCCACATGGTGAGTGCCACTCTCCATAGTCGCCACTCCACCAGCCCATGCAGACACTTCCCGCTGACACCATCACTGCGACTCCACCACGCCATGCCAGCCCTTCGTCCAGACACCATAGCTGAAACACATCCCCCCTGGCTAAGCTGCGCAGGACCCCTCACCAGCTCCATCCTTCATCCAGGCTCTCCAAAAACAGAGTGAACACACTCTCACAATATCACAGGCCGTGAGTGAACCCCCTGAGCACACCTTTATAGGGTGTCACACCTGATCCATAATTAAGTGCAAAAAACCCTAAAGAGCAATACCACTCACCACCACCGGGGACAGTCAAGACACCTTGGAACTTTCCAAAGTAAAAAAAAGTTCACCCAGTGATTTAAAACTGTCAGATCACTTCAGATCATGACATGGGAATTGTAGACATGGAGTGGAGAGGGAAGAGAATGTGAGAAGGTTGTGGTCAGAGAGAGGAAGAGGTGAGTTAGAGAGGTTAGATAGGGAGCAGAGGCAGGTGAAGATGAGGTCCAGTGTGTGGCCATCTTTGTGGGTGGCTGTAGAAGACCATTGAGTGAGGCCGAAGGAGGAAGAGAGAGATAGAAGTTTAGTGGCAGCTGAGAGGGAAGTGTCAATGGGGATGTTGAAGTTGCCCATGATGATAGTAGGGATGCCCGCGGAAAGGAAATGAAGTAGCCAGGTGGTGAAGTGGTCAAAGAAGGTGGTGGCTGGCCCTGGGGGGCGGTAGATGACAGCCAGTTGGAGGTTGGAGGGGGAGTAGATGCGCACAGAGTGCACCTCAAAGGAAGGGAGGGTAACAGAGGGTGGCAGTGGGATTGGGGTGAAGGAGCAGGTATCTGACAGGAGAAAACCAACTCCTCCGCCATGTTTGCTGCTGGGGCGGGGGGTGTGAGAAAGGTGGAGGCCACCATATGAAAGTGCAGCAGGAGAGGCTGTGTCAGAAGGGTTGAGCCAGGTTTCGGTGATGGCGAGGAAGGAAAGTTTGGTAGTAACAAAAAGATCATGGATGTAGGAAAGCTTGTTGCAGACAGAGCGAGCGTTCCACAGAGCTCCTGTTAGTGGGACAGGGGAAGCGGGGGCTGGGTGAATGGGTATAAGGTTGGAGTGGTTACAGAAGGTTGTGATAGAGCGTGGATGGGAGGTAGAAATGACTGTGGGAATGTGGTGAGGAGGGCCAGGATTTGGAAAGATATCACCAGCAGTGAGAAAGAGCAGAGAAAGTGTTAGCAGGTGGGAGCAGGAGAGGGCATGAGGGGGCTGTCTGTGTTTGGAGACAGAGGCTTGTATGTTAAGGAATAGTTTTGAGGAGGAGGTGAGGTGGATGGGGAGGATTGAAGAAGAGATGAACAGTTCCTTACTAGGAGTAGGGATTAGGGGAATTAGCAGAAAGTGAAGGATTATAGGGGTGAAAGTGAAAACAAACAGAAACATTGTTTACAGTGGCTGTGTACAGTTATCTTCAGTTCCCTTCTGGTTCAATTCTGGTTTTAATTCTAAAATTTATCTTCACACATCTAGGACACACTTATAGGAATCACACTTCATAGACAGACAGCAGGAGAGCTGGGTGGATGAACATACCTGTCGGAAGAATAGAGATGCTTGTTAGAGTGCGATGGTGGCAGGTAGCAGGGCACAATCTGTATACATCCTTCTGGTTTTATGTGTGATCACAGCCTCAGGCCGTGGTCAGACTTATGAGAAACTCGGACGAGTCTCGCACTTCAATACCTGGCACTGCCACCAGCACTCGTGAGTGGAGCGTGCGGCTGCATGTATTTCTATGCAGCTGAGGGCTCTGCTCCTGAGTGCCAGCGGCAGTGCCGGGTATTGACATGCGAGATTTGTGTGAGTTTCTCGCAAGTCTGACCCCGGCCTTAGACTACAAGTCAATTAGTTTTGCTACCTGGCTTGTGTATTAGTTCTTGCTTGTGGTGATTTACACATTCCTCCTCTTTTCTTTCCTCGACATGTATTTTGACCATCCTCTAGTTTTACAATTCTGTTTCTGATGTAACCTTTTTGTTTTGACCCTGCTTGGTGACCCTTAATGCCTCTTTGGTTCACTGTGCCAGATTGAAGCCCTTCCATGAAAACAGTCCACTGGACCCTGTAATAAGTACGGAACCCGGTACAGGCATTAATCGGTGAAGGTTGAAGTTTCTTTGTAATTTGCCAGACAGAATGGCTTTGGAAACTGCATGATGTAGACTTTTTGAGCCTGTGACCTCTGACAGACATGACAATAGGAATGTGATGTACCAGCATTGCCACACAGTGTAACTTCAAATTTTTCTAAATTGATTGATCCGTGATATACTGTGGTAAAAGCACCTTAATAGCCTTTTTTATGTTTGACATGCTACAAAAAAGGATGTCATTTTAATTACTATCCATTCTAATTTTACTACTGGACCAAAATCTTGAAACCAGGGCTTCAGTGTCCAAGAGAGTGTGCTTATAAGTCAGGCGGTTCATTTTTTAAAAAAAATAAAATAAAAATCTCCATAATCTACAAAATTAAGAGTTATTTTACTCATTTATATAGCGCCATTAATTCCACAGTGCTTTACAAATATTATCTAGAGAGTCAAAATTCACTGCACACTCTAATAGATTACTTGCAAGATGTTGACTCATTAGTTAAGAGGCTTATTTAGTCCATTCCACCAGCATCTCGCCTTTAAGACTTTCGAGCATACCAACCTTTCCCTCTTATATACATTATCGGCACTGTTCCCAATGGGGCTTACAATCTTTGGAATGTGGGAGGAAACCAGAGTAGCCGGAGGAAACCCACGCAAACACGGGGAGAACATACAAACTCCTTGTAGATGTTGTTCTTGGTGGGATTTGAAACCAGGACACCAGTGCTGCAAGGCTGAAGTGCTAAACACTGATCCACCGTGCTGCCCTATTAGTCAAATTTATCAAACCTACACTCCACAACAATACTCAACTCACTTTCTGTGTGTATACCTGTGCAGAAAGATAATGTTTTTAGCTGAAAAATTATTAATTTATTAATTGTATGCGCAACAAACAGGTTTCTGTAGTTGCCACAATTATCTTTTCATTCACATACATACTAATCAGTATTCTGTGGATAATAGTGTGTTAGGTGTCAAGTTCCCACCACTGAACAGGGGGAATCTCAAGCCATGTGCTCTGCAGACTCCCATTCTTCTGCAGCTGCAGAGGTTCCTGCTCAGCAGAGACATCAGTCCCAGCATTTTGCTCTGACTAATTCTATGCGTCTGGTTGCTGCCACCACCCCCGGCTCAGCTATAGCATCCAGCATTAGTCAGTGGCGAGCAGACGCTCCTGGGACTAAGTCCTGCTTTTCTCCATCTGAGCATGCCCGTGAGATGATCGCTCATTGGTGGTCGGAGGTCACATGCTCAGGTCCTCAAGCAGCTCGGACTGGGCTATCAGGAAGGTCCCGGAAGGCTGTGGTTATAAAAGGATTGCATGGCCGCACGGCCGTGCGCTAGTATAGACAATGTGGAGTGAGTGTTGTATGCACGTATGAATGTCTCTGGCGACTGACTCATTATAAAAACCCCTACCCTTGGTACGCATGTGTTGATCAGCCTTGCCAGGTAGTGCCTAGTGCAGGTAGGAGGCAGTCAAGGCCAAGCTTCAGCGCCAAGTAGTGGCTTGGCCTGTACGCCACTGTGCACTTAGTCTGCACTCCACAGTAGCCTGCGTCTATTAGTAGCGTTCACAGATGCGACGCCGTGCGCCTAGTGGGTCTTGAGAGGCTCTTACCCTGCGTCCTTGGGGCAGAGTCTTGAGACCATACACTAACGCTTACTCAGTTGTGCCCTGTGACAGTTAACATGGTACGGCATCTGTGTTATGGGGTACCGTGGCTCTGTGAAACAGTAGAGCTTGTCGCTACTACATACTGGATGGCATTTAACCCACATATGTCCAGTGCGATACCGATATTTAGCATCCACCATTACCGAGCAGCAGTTAACATCTCTGCACGGTGGACTCCGGGCTGCGAACGCTCCTTATTACCATCTTCATATTATTTGGTGCATTCCGCCAGCCCTAACACTTTCACACTTTTCCTGGTTGATCATGGACCTGGATGCCTCCGAGTAGCGATCGATCTCAGACATTAACTATTCTGCCTTCTCCTTCGAAGGACACAAAAAGGAGACGTCATCGGCATATACCACCACACTCAAGATAGCCCGTGGCTCCTTCTGGTCCATCCCGACTCCCATCAGGGGACCATGCTCCATCCTCCTTAAAAAGGATCAATTGCTAACATGTATAACAGTGGACTCACCTGGTGGACCCCAGACCCAACCTCAAAAGGGTGATCAACCCAAACATTCACAAGCGGAGAATTCTCCATCCCTTTATACAAAACCTTTAACCAGTTGATAAACCTCCCTGACAGATCGTACCTCAGAAGGACATACCAGAGGTACTCATGATTAACCTGATCAAAAGCTTTAATCTGGTCTAATGACAGCAAGTACCCCTTCCAGTGACCCACCCTGCTCTGCTCTACAGCCTCTCGGACACCGTACACAACACTAAATGTGCTTCGACCTGGAACAGAGCAATTCTAAGCCCCTGAAAGGATTCAAGCACAAACTTTCCTAGCCGATTACACAGCATCTTTGCCAGAACCTTTTGGTCTGTATTGAGAAGTAATGGCCACCACCACCAGCCTCAGCAGAGGTTGCACCACCAATAAGTTCCTCATAGCTCCCCCTTGCCTGGCCAGAAAAATGAATGGGGGCAGCAGCTTTATGGGGGACTTCTGAGGCGGAGCTCCCTCTGCTCCCTCTGGTGGTTACGGGGAGTAGTGGAACTGGCCAGGTTGATGGAAGTTTGCTACCTGACAATGATAATTGGGAATCTGGGATTACTGGCTGGGAGCATAAAATTGAGCAGGCTTCCCTTGGTGGTTGCTGGTGATTTCCTCCTTGTGCATTTGGAGTTCTTTTGTCTCCTGCCTGATCTGCATGGTTCAGTTAAGTGATTATTTTGCTAATCCTTGCATATAATCTGGTTGTGCCTTTTTTGCTTTCTGCCTTGTTGCTGGGGTTCAGCGTGCTCTGTTGAGAATTCTCTTTCTGGCCTCCCTCTGGTTATTACTGAAGGTAGTGGAGTTGGTCAGATTGACAGAGGGCTTGCGAGTTCTCTTTCTGGGCTCCCTGTGGTGGTTACTGGAGGTAGTGGAACTGATCTGATTGACAGAGGCTGGCCACCTGATAATGAGGATGACGATTGGAGATCTGGGGTTTCAGATTGGGGCTTAAGACAGCCGACTCCCTCTATCCCTGCTGGTGATTTTCTTCCTGTGCCTCCTGAGGTCTGATGTCTCCTGCTCTGTCCCTGCATGGTTCAGCTAAGTGGTTCATTTGCTACTTTGTTTGCATTTGATCTGGTTTTGTCTATCTCTGCTTTGTACGGGTCAGCCAGCTCCGGCTGGGGCTGTGCTGAATCACCGCCCATATGTTACTGCTTGTGCCAGTTTGTTTTGTCCCCCGTTATATTGGTCTCTTTTTGCTGTGCTTTCAGAATATACCAAAGTGCTGATATAGTGGGGGCGAAGTCGTGTGACTTCAGTGTTTTTTGTGCATCAGACGTGTTGAACTTTTGCAGGGTTTTTTGTTTGATTGCAGACAGTGTCTTTCCTTTCCTGTCCTGTCTAGTCAGTGTGGGCCCCATCATTTGCTCAGTCTATTTTCCTGCCTGCGGTTGTGTTTTCATCTTGTCTCACTGACAATATATGTTTGGGGGCTATCTATTCCTTTGGGGTCTGCTCCGGGGCAGTTTAGAATTCCCCTTTCTTGCTTTAGGCTTAGTTAGCTCTCCGGCTGTGCCGAGGCATCTAGGATCATGGTAGGCATGCTCCATGGCTACTGATAGTTGTGTGGATAGGATCAGGGGTCTGCAATCTGCTTTGTTATCAACCTCTCTGGTTTTATGTGGCTTAGCCTAGGCCTGCTATCCTCCTCGATGATCCATTCATAACAGTGCTCCCTGCTGGGGGCAGAGCTGGGCCCCACTCATATGTTACAGCTTGTGTCAGTTTGTTCAGTCCCCTGTTATGTTAGTATCTTTTGCTTTGCTTCCAGTTAATTCCAGAGTGCTGATCTAGCGGGGGTGAGGTCGCGTGGCCTCAGGTTTTTTGTATATCAGATGTGTTGGATTTTTTTTAGGGTTTTGTGTATGATTGCAGACAGTATCTTTTCTGTCCTGTCCTATCTAGACAGCTTGGACCCCCGTTTGCGCAGTCTATTCTCTGCCTGTGTTTGTGTCTCATCTTGTCTGACCAACAATATATGTTTGGGGGCTGTCTATTCCTTTGGGGATCTGCTCTGGGGCAGTTTAGATTTCACCTTTCTGGCTTTAGGCTTAGTTAGTTCTCCGGCTGTGTCACGGCATCTAGGGCATCGAAGGAACCCTCCATGGCTACTGCTAGTTGTGTTGATAGGATCAGGGGTCTGCAATCCGCTTAGTTACCAACCTCTCTGGTTTTCTGGTGGCTTAGCCTGTTCCTACCATCCTCCTCGGTGACCCATTCATAGCAGTGAACTTTGTTTTCCTGTGTCCATCCAGTACATGCGTTAAATGGCTTATTGGGGTGCGTGTGACGTTGGCACAGAATGGGCCTTGCATTCAATGCATAGGCTAATAGTATGTTATTACCAAAAGAATAATGTGAACTTGGTTTTCCTGTGTTCATACAGAACGTGGGGTCAAAGGTTTATTGGGGTGCATGTAACTTTGGTGCAGGGTGGGCCTTGCAATCAATGCATAGGCTACCAGTATGGCAGTACCAAAAGAATAATGTAAACTTGGTTTTCTTGTGGCCATCCAGTACCTGGGTTCAAAAGCTTATTGGGGTGCATGTAAATTTGGTGAAGGGCAGGTCTTGCATTCAATGCATAGGCTAACAGTGTGGCAGTACCAAAAGAATAATGTAAACTTGGTTTTTCTGTGGCCTTCCAGTTCATGGGTTCAAAGGCTTAGTGGGGTGCATGTGACTTTTTGGCAGGGCGGGCCTAGCATTCAATGCATAGGCTAACAGTATGGCAGTACCAAATGAAAAATAATGGGAACTTTTGTTTCATGTGACCATCCAGGACATCTCTTCCAAGGGTTATTGGGGTGCGTTTAACTTTTGGGCAAGTTAGCCCTTGCATTCAATGCCTAGGCAAACACTATAGGAGACTCACTTTCTTATAATGGGATTATTTTTTCAGCATGCCCTCCTGTACGTCTCGTGAAAGGGATATTCGGGTACATCCTAATGTTTGGCAGCCCAGTCACTCAATGCATAGGCAATAGCTGTATAGGAAATCCACTGTTTCATAATGGCCCTTTAAAAATAGTAATGCCAACTGATGCCCCTATAAAAATAGGCTTTGTGACTTTAGGAGTCACCACTTGATAAATGAAACAAGATGTGTCTGATGTGTCACACACCACATGGCCAGCTAAGGTTGTTAAATGCTACAATGACATTTCCCAGTAAATACATTAGTACTGGTTGAAAGCAATGGTAACGTTGAAAAACGCATCAAAAACGCTACATGTTAGCATAGCCAAAGTGGTGGAGGAGCATTTTTTAGGGGGTTATTTCTTTTGCCTTACATATTAATTATTACCCTGGAATGGATGTCCCTTAACATAGTCCCCTGTAAAATCCATTTTAGTCTCATTTTTTATGTTTTACTGAGTGCCTGTAAAAGTGGCGTCACACTCTGACAATATTGGTCACAGCAGTGACCTAGGAGTCAGAAATGTTTCCAGTGGCGTTCTCCATGATGTTCCCATGTCGTTTGTGCACTGTCCCCATACATTTCTGAAGTTTTGATGCCCTAGAAAGACTTCCGTGGGGGGGGGATCGCGGCAATAATGCTTGGATTTCCCATAGACTAACATTGGGCTTGTTGTTCGGGTTGAGTACCCGAGTATTCCAATTTGATCGACCCGAGCAACGAGCACCTGAGCACTTTAGTGCTTGCTCATCACTAGTGTTTGGTGCATTTATCTAAGATTGTTGCGAGGTTCTGGTTGTGAGCAAATCGTCTCCTCCTACTTTGGTTGATCCCATTCTTCACTCTCCAGATATCTCCTTCTGTTGTTTGTGAGCACATTTTTTGTATAATTAATATTTCTCCCTGTTCTTATTACCTTATTAGTCTGGTTGGTGTATAGCCAAACACTGCTACTTCCCTGGGTGGGGGAAGGGAACAGACTGAGGGCAGATTCAGGAGCTCAGAAAGATATGTGGCCCCCACGTTTTCGCCATTAGAAGTAATCCAGGGAGCAGGGATAGCTAGGGCGCCGCTAGCATTTGGGACAAAGAAGGAAACCCTGGCCCCAGGATACTCTACAAAAGAGTTGTTACATAAACTGTGCACATTGACCTCCTCTTCCTACACTGTATAAGTATAGAATGGCATTCCTTGACCAGCCCCCATTTCTTATACTAGCTGTGAAAGCCCCCTTTACTGGCTGTGCTAGATCAGGTTATGTGATAGCTGTGTGGTATTTTTTGGGAAGTTCATATGGCCGCTCATTCACTAAGTCTTTAGCGATGTGTAAAATGGTGTCGGGTGCTCAGTGTTTGAATTGGTGGTGACCCTCAAATTTTAGGAGATTCAAGTCTGTTCTCCATGGATCTATTCAATCATCTCTAGTCTTATGCAATACTGAGACAAATAATGCCAGACTCATATTAGACTAATAATGCTACACACAGTTCACACAGTGTCCATACTAAAAGCACCATACAGAAGCCTACTTAGGCCATAAACTGCAAATAATCATAGTGCCACAGTATTCTAGATAATATTCAAATCAATAGTGCCAAACATTATTCAGATTTATTTCCCTGTATACGTTAAATTCTTAAGGCAGAAAATAATGAATGAGTAATAATTCTGCTTGAACATATCATGTATGCCAACTGGATATGAAATAACCCAAATAATAATTTCCAAAGTCTACTGTTGAAGAAAAAAATTCAAGTCACATATTATAAGATTACCTTTGTCTTTCATTTTGTGACTTGCTAATAATATTATGTCCTTTTCCATGTCAGCCAATTGTATAGAAATGTTTTCTAACGTATTGCACGAAGACAATGAAAACAATTACAACCACACATTGCCAGTACTATGCAGGTAAGGCCCCGATCCAATATGTGTACATGCTAGAGAAATTGCATTTCGAATATTAAGATGGTAATCTCAAGCTACTCTGCACTTCTTAGGGCTGCTTCCAAAGTATTGTTTAGTTGGGCACTGTGGCAGAAGTCCTTATCTGTATTATACAGTTTTCTTCAAAAACTCTTCTTTATAAATTCCCTTCCATTGTATACCAAATGCAGTTTATTAATTTAGGAAACTTTCAGTAACAATTTACTTTTTAATGCATTGATCTTGTTAAGCAACAATAAAGCTGAAATGAATAGCCAAGAATGCAATTATCACAGTGGTCTCTTTTCAAATTGGAATTGATTCCATTATCCGCTTTACATATCAGGAAGTTAAATTAAAAATCAATTAATTGCACACAAATGAAATGGAATATATTGCGTCTTGTCTGCTGTTCATGCAAAATTAACTTCATGATAAAAACTTGACTTTTCTCCTGTAACTTTTTCCAAAATGGAGTAAACTCTACAAGTAATTGGATAATTTGATTTATGTAGCATTTCTTGTGCTGAGAAAAAATGTACAGTGAAAGATCATTAACTAGATTATGCTATTATATTACATTTCCTAGTTTCTCTATCTCAATAAGAATTGTCATATTGAACAAAATCAAGTGAACTCAAACAAATGGAAATAAATGCAATTCTGTTTTCTCCTTTCGTGGTTGTAGAAAGGCTTTGCTTCCAATGGGAAAAAAATAATTTAATTGCCCTATAACTCTAAATCTAAAAACCATAAAAAAGACAGAGTGGTTTGTTGTTAATGCGTCCTTGGTACCCAGCACTTTGGGCACATACCCACCACTGCTCTAATGCAGAATTCAATTCACAGAATAACAGCAATCATTTTAAATGTAGAATTATTGTTTCCATATGCGATTAACTCAAAGGTTTTCCACTACTTTAAAGCTTACTATCTATAAGCAAAGAGTGGGGAGCATAAAAACTGTACTCACCTTCTGAACCAACACCGCTCCTCTGCACAGGCTTATGTAATCCCCACTGGTTTTCATAAACATGATTACATCATTGATGCTTTGAATCAGCAGAGGAGTATTGTTGATACGGAAGGTGACTACTAAATTTTTTCCCACCCTAGGTCCATGCAGATTAGCTTTTAGAGTAGAGGGCAACTACTTTAATGCATTTATGATATAACTAGCTGAAGAGCACGGCGCTGCCGGGCATAGTAACTAACTGTGGTTAGTTATAACAAATTATAATTATCCTCCATCCCATAGTCCCATGCCCATATACCCATCATACATATCCACCATCCAATAGGCCCATGCCCATATACCCATCATACATATCCTCCATCCCATAGTCCCATGCCCATATACCCATCATACATATTCTTCATCCCATAGTCCCATGCCCATATACCCATCATACATATCCTCCATCCCATAGTCCCATGCCCATATACCCATCATACATATTCTTCATCTCATAGTCCCATGCCCATATACCCATCATACATATCCTCCATCCCATAGTCCCGTGCCTATATACCCATCATACATATCCTCCATCCCATAGTCCCATGTCCATATACCCATCATACATATCCTCCATCCCATAGTCCTGTGCCCATATACCCATCATACATATCCGCCATCCCATAGTCCCGTGCCCATATACCCGTCATACATATTCTCCATCCTATAGTCCAGTGACCATATACCCATCACACATCCTCCATCCCACAGTCCCGTGCCCATATACATATCTGCCATCCCATAGTCCCGTGCCCATATACCTGTCATACATATCCTCCATCCCATAGTCCAGTGCAAAAATATACCCATCACACATCCTCCATCCCATAGTCCCATGACCATATACATATCCGCCATCCCATAGTCCCGTGCCCATATACCCATCAAACAAATCCTCCATCCCATAGTCCAATGCCCATATACCCATCACACATCCTCCATCCCATAGTCCCGTGTCCATATACATATCTGCCATCCCATAGTCCCGTGCCCATATACCTGTCATACATATCCTCCATCCCATAGTCCAGTGCAAAAATATACCCATCACACATCCTCCATCCCATAGTCCCGTTCCCATATACCCATCATACATATCCTCCATCCCATAGTCCGGTGCCCATATACTCACACACATCCTCCAATCCATAGTCATCCATTATGACATCATAATGAGCAGCGGCGGGGCTTGCAACCTTTGATGACATCAGCGTCGCCATGGCAACCATTGTGACATCATAATGAGGGGCGGGGCTTGACGCACACACACTTTTCCCCCAGTATGTAGATAGGGGCAAAATTGTTTGGTGAATTGGAACGTGCGGGGTTAAAATTTCGCCTCACAACATAGCTTAGGACGCTCTCGGGGTCCAGACGTGTGACTGTGCCAAATTTTGTGGCTGTAGCTGCGACGGTGCGGATGCCTATCCCGGACATACACACATATACACATACACACACACACACATACATACATACACACATACATACACACTTTGAGCTTTATATATTAGGTTATATCTTAATGTTTTTTTGCATTAGTTTTCAAGTATCAAAATCACACCTTTTTTTAAACTGTGTGTAAGAGATAAGAAAATATAACAAAATTCAAATATACAGCGAAGAGTAAAAGGGTAATAATGTTTTAAACTTTGGACTTTCAGGCTCCATATCTCATTATTCACTTCTGCTTTCAACATGAGACTGCCATCATTTTATAGACAATCATCTTGCATTTTTCATACTATAAATTTGACTTGCAACTATTTAGCATATGATTTAGCTATGTAGATTATTGTCATGTCTCTGCATAGTTACTGTTTTGCTCCCAAAGATCTAAATTTTAATTATTTTGTTAGTATTTTGTAAATCAACCTTTATTTTTCAACACTGAATGAATCCTTCTGGGCATGCTCTTGATCAGATTCAAACATGTGTCAACCGAGATTTGATCTCAGGTCTCTTCTACATGTTCTCAAAGTTCGTGCATGCTGGTCAACTCACATGGGTATGTAGACAGGCTTTTTTTTTCAATTCTACTCACAAGAGTTTGATTGGCTTGAGGTCTGGGGACTGTGGTGGCCATTCCAGCACCTTCTACTTCATTGTCATTGAACCATTTTTTTCGTCATTTTTTGGCATATGCTTCTGGTTGTAGTGCTGTTGGAATATTGTCATCCACAGTGCTTGAGTGTACGAAGTAATTAATCTTGTATAATACTCATATATAGATCAGCATTGAAACCACCATTGATAATGGCCAAGTATCCAATGCCTTTGGCTGTGAAACAATCCCATATCAACAGGAATCCTCCACCGAACTTGACATTTCCTTAAATTTCTCAATTCCTTAGTCCTTTTTACCCTTGTTTCTTTCCTATATGCACCTATCAGAGCCTAGTCTATTTACTTTTGTGTCATCACTCCAAATTACCCATTTCAAATCTCTAAATGTCCACTTTTCGTACTTATTAGCAAATTCAAACCGACGCTTTTTATGACAATATTAAAGTTGAGGCTTCTTCACCTTTTTTCGGGCCACCATTTCAGACTTAGGGAATGTGCATCCTATTGTGCTTGCATCCATGTCTGTGATCTCACTATTATGAAGCAAACGAGCCACCTCCACTGCCGTGTTTTTTTCGCACCAGAACTGATAGACCTGGGGATAAGCCGGCTTCATGACTCCGATATTTTGCCTGGATGTCCACCTTTTGGCATCTGGATGGATGGGTTTCATTTTGTATTCTTCCAACTGCTATGGCACTCACATGATGCAGATTGGCAATTTTCTTGGCCAAGAGACCACTATTGATGAACTCGATGATGCTGTTTCTCTTTTCTTGGGAAATTGTCTTCATCGCTGCTCCTCATTTCGAACCAATAACCATTCGCTTCAGAATCAACATAGTAATACACTGAGCTGCGAACAGGTTGTATTTTGTAGTATTCAAGAAGAAATTATTTTTCCACCACCAGGAGCAAAACAGAAACAATGCAGTGACATGACAAGAATCTGCCACTATATATGCAAAATAGTTACAAGTCAAATTAATGTATGAGATAGCTAAGATGATAGTCAAGAAAATGATGGTAGTCTCAGAATCAAAGCAGTTGTGGATGGTGAGATATGGAGCCTGAAAGTGAAAAGTTCAAAACATTGTTACGCTTTAGCTCTTCACTGTATAACGTATTAATTTATCATATGTTGGTAAGGAATTAAATTGTTTACAAAGGCTTGGAAAGTATCCACCCCCTTGGCTTTTTACCTATTTTCTTACACTACAGCCTGTATTTAAATATTTTTGTAATACCATTTTTCTGTGATGCATCAGCACTAGTGATGAGTGAGCACTAAAATGCTCGGGTGCTCGTTGCTCGGGTAGAGCAAATTGGAATGCTCAGGTGTTCCAAGCATTTTTGCCATGACCCCCGGGGGTACTTTTAGGGTCTAAAAACATCTGAAATCGAAGGAACAGTGCTCAAATGACATGGGAACATCATGGGGAATACCGCTGGAAGCATTTCTGAACAATGTTGTCAGAGTCTTATGCCACTTTAACAAGGGAACAATAAAGCATACAAGAACAAAACCAAAATTAATTTTCCTGGGAAATATGTTAAGGAACATCCTTTCCAAGGTAATGATTTGTATGCAAGGCAAAATAAATAACCCTAAACAAAAATGTTCCTCCACCACTTGGGCTATGTTCACACATAGCGTTTTTGATGCATTTTTCAACTTTAGCATTGCTTTCAAGCAAGACAAATGCATTCACTGGGAAATGTCGTTTTAACATTTTAAAACCTTATTTGGCCATTTGGTGTTTGACACATCATCGAACACATCCTGTTTCATTTATGAAGGAGGGACTCTGAAAGTCGCAAAGTCTATTTTTATAGGGCCAGCAGTCGGCCCTCACTATTCTTAGAGAGCCATCAGCCGGCTATGCTTTGTTGTTCCCATTATTAAACACCGGGTCCCTTATACTGTTATTGTGCATGCAGTGAGTGGCAGGGCTGCCCAAAATTTTGACGCACCCCAACAACCTACTGAACAGATGTCATAGACGACTACATGCGACCAGAGTTCACATTATTCATTTGGTACCCCCATACTGTTTGCTTATGCATTGAATGTAAGGCTTGCCCTGCCCCAAAGTTACACGCACCCCAATAAGCCTTTGAACACACATACTGGATGACCACAGGAAAATCAAGTTCACATTCACTTGGTACTCCCATACTGTTTACTTATGCATTGAATGCAAGACCTGCCCTGCACCAAAGTTACACGCACCACAATAAGCCTTTAAACCCACGTCCTGGATGTCCACATGTAAACCAAGTTCACATTATTCATTTGTTACTCCCATCCTGTTTGCTTATGCATTGAATGCAAGGCCTGCCCTGCACCAAAGTTACACTCACCCCAAAAAGTCTATGAACCCATGTAGTGGATGGCCACATGAAATCAAAGTTCCCATTATTATGATTTTTTTAAGTCACATAACGTTTGCCCATGAAGTGAATACAAGGCCTGGAGGCATTTCTTGAAAAGTATAATGTTACAGGGTATATACAGCTCTGGCAAAAATTAAGAGACCACTGCACAGTTTTACAAAAATCAGCTTCTCTACATGTCTGACAGCCATTCCATTCCAGTGTCAGTTGAATTCCAACCAGAGCACACCCCATTTTACTTAATGTACTTCTGATTAGGTGATCACCTGAACCAAATCTTATTTAATGAAGGAAAGTAAAAAAAACACTGCAGTGGTGTTCATAGTCCTCTTGCAGTAGGACAAGCTTGACGGCAAAACAAGTGCTAGTAATATCCCAAAAGTAATAGGAATGAAAAAACAACTTTTAACCCTACCAAAGGAGTTGAAAAGAAGTGAGGAAAAAAAGGGCTCAATTCTGAATTTACTAGCAGAGGGCTATAGTGAGCAACTGAGCATCATGTTGCCTCCATCCATAAAATGTCTAAGATGGCAGTCCAATACAACAAGGTCAAGCAGCAGACATTGGTGACAACAAAGCTACAGACCAGCAGAAGAGGGAAAACATCTCACCACTGACCAGGATGACCATAATCTTATTCAAATGTCATTCAGCAACCGCAGGATGACATCAAGTGATCTATAAAAGGAATGGCAAATGGCAGCTGTGGTGAAGTGTACAGCAAGAACAGTTCATAACAGGCTTCTAGAGGCAGGACTCGAGTCAAGGCATGTAAAGCTAGAAAAAAGCCTTTCATCAAATGAGAGCCAGGCTGAAGTTTGCCAAACACCATAAGGATTGGACCATAGCGGTTTAGAGTAAGGTAATTTTCTCTGATGCGTCTAATTTTCAGCTTTGCCCAACACCTGGTCACCTAATGGTTTGACACAGACCTGGAGAGGCGTACAAGCCACAGTGTCTTGTACCCACTGTGAAATTTGGTGGGGGATCAATGATGATCTGGGGATGCTTCAGCAAGGCTGGAATTGGGCAGGTTAATCTTTGCGAAGGACGTATGAATCAAGCCGCATACAAGGTTATCCTGGAAAAACAGTTGATTCCTTCTGCTCAGGCAATGTTCATCAACTCTGAGGACTGTTTTTTTTCAGCAGTACAATCTGCCATGCCACACAGCTAGGTCAATCAATGTGTGGATGAAGGACCACCACATCAAATCCATGTCATGGCCAGCCCAATCTCTAAACTTGAACCCCATTGAAAACCTCTGGAATGTAAACAAGACCAAGATGGATAGTCAAAAGCCATCAAACAAAGAAGAACTGCTTACATTTTTGTACCAGGAGTGGCATCCAAAAGCAGTGTGAAAGACTGGTGGAAGAAAGCCAAGACACATGAAAGCTGTGATTAAAAATCATGGATATTCCACAAAATATTGATTTCTGAACTCTTCCTGAGTTAAAACATTAGTATTGTTGTTTCTAAATGATTATGAACTTGTTTTCTTAGCATTATTTGAGGTCTGCAAGCACTGCATTTTTTTGTTATTTTGACCATTTCTTATTTTCTGAAAATAGATACAAAATTTAGTGCTTGGAAATTCGAAGACATGTTGTCAGTAGTTTATAGAATAAAAGAGCAATTTACATTTTTCTCAGAAGTATACCTATAAAGAGAAAAATCAGACAAATTGAACATTTTGCAGTGGTCTATTAATTTTTGCCAGAGATGTATATTAGTTTCCTTGATAGGGCGATGATCCAGGGAACTAGTCTGATTGCCGTATGTGGAGTTGGGAAGAAATTATTTTCCCCAATGTGGAGCTTAGTGTTTGCAGCATGGGTTTTTTTTGCCTTCCTCTGGATCAACATAGATCAACAAGTTAAGCTATGGGTTGAACTAGATGAACTTAAAGTCTCCCTTCAACATTTAATGCTATGTTACTATGTTACGATGTATGGATTGAATGCGAGTCCTGCACTGCACCAAGTTACACGCACCCCAATAAGCCTTTGAACTCACGTACTGGATGGACACAGGAAAACCAAGTTCACATTATTCATTTGGCACTGCCATACTGTTAGCCTATGCATTGAATGCAAGGCCCGCCCTGCACCAAAGTTACATGCACCCCAATAAGCCTTTGAACCCACATACTGGAGGGAAGCAGAAAAACCAAGTTCACATTATTCATTTGGTACTCCCATACTGCTTGTTTATGCATTGAATGCAAGGCCTGCCATGCATAAAAGTTACAC
Organism: Dendrobates tinctorius; assembly: GCF_039654945.1. NCBI lineage: Eukaryota > Metazoa > Chordata > Amphibia > Anura > Dendrobatidae > Dendrobates > Dendrobates tinctorius. The sequence continues at coordinate 751,566 of NW_027361699.1, read as the reverse complement.
GCACCCCAATAAGCCTTTGAACCCATGTAGTGGATGGCCACATGAAGCAAAAGTTCCCACTATTATGATTTTTTTAAGTCACATAAAGTTTGCCCATGAAGTGAATACAAGGCCTGCCCTAAATTTGCACGTACTCAATCCACCAAGGAAGAAAAGTGGAGAATGGCCTCTGATAAATGTTTTCCCAGTTTAAAGGAGTGGGACTCCTATGCTTGCAATGCCCAGACACTAAGTCGGTGGTCTCCAACCTTTCTGATCTTGAGAGCCACATTCATCATTGAGAGAGGGGCGCCAGCCACATCCAGCTCCCATCTCCTTCAAAGTAATGTCAACCAAAGCTCCCATTACAGGTATAATGATAACCAAAGCTTTTCCACAGAAATCACTCCAAAGCAATACACTAAGATCCAGGGGTTCCCACAATACCCCCATTCAGTATTCTCCCATCAAGGACTCCCAACACACTGTCACATCCAGCTTCCTCGTTGCTAACCAGTCCACATTGGGATGACATGAGGCTGAGCTGTGTGTAATCACCCTGTATGGTTCCTTGCTCCATCTCATCATGCTCTGCCTGCAATGCATCCTCTTTCATTGTGAGCAGAGAGCTTTTCAGAATACAGAGAAGCGGGATGGTGACACTAATTATGGTGTCATCGCCGCTCACCATCTTGGTGGTCTCCTCAAAGTTTTGTAGGATGATACATATGTCTGACATCCATGTCCACTCCTGAGGTCTAATGTGTGGAATCAGAACTGAATACCAATGGTCTTGTTGATGCTGGTAGTCAACAACTGCCCTCTTCTACTCACAAATCCTTTCCAACATATTTAGGCTGGTTTCACATTCGCGCTTTTTAAGCGCATGCACGGCCGGGGGTAGCTCCGCCCCCGAGCCGGCTCTCTGCCCGGCGTGCCCGCCCCTTCCTTGTAGCGCCGCCTCCTAGCGCACAGCGGCGCCTGCGATCGGCGCACCCTATCTTTAGCATAGGGTGCGCAGATCGTGCGCAGGCCGTGCGCTAGTTGCGCTTTGACCTGCGCTGCACACTTTTGACGGTGCGCCGTGCGCGCCAAAATCCGAAAAGTTTGATTTTGGCGCGCACGGCGCACCGTCAAAAGTGCGCAGCGCAGGTCAAAGCGCAACTAGCGCACGGCCTGCGCACGATCTGCGCACCCTATGCTAAAGATAGGGTGCGCCGATCGCAGGCGCCGCTGTGCGCTAGGAGGCGGCGCTACAAGGAAGGGGCGGGCACGCCGGGCAGAGAGCCGGCTCGGGGGCGGAGCTACCCCCGGCCGTGCGTGCGCTTAAAAAGCGCGAATGTGAAACCAGCCGTAGTGTAGCGATCCAACGCCTGGGGACATCACACACCAGTAGGTGAGTCGGAAACTGCAAACGCTGCTGAAGCACGGCAAGGGCGATGGAAGCTGTCGCTGACTTTCTAAAATGGGCACACAGGTGGCATACTTTCACAAGCAGATCTGGCAGCTCCAGGTAGCTTTTGAGATACCGTTGAATAGTGAGGTTAAGCACATGGGCCAGGCATGGTATGTGTGTGAGCTCGCCTCAACTCAGAGCCGCCACCAGATTCCTGCCATTGTCACACACAACCATGCCTGGCTGGAGATTCAGCGGTGTCAGCTACACATCTGCCTGCTCTTTCAGAGATGTCAACAACTCTTTAGCATTGTGCGGTTTGTCACCTAAGCAAATTAGCTTCAGCACAGCCTTCAGTGCTTCCAGCTTGTGACTGATGTGCTCATTTCAGAGATAAAGAAGGAGGAGGAGGTGCAGGAGCTGTACACAGTGGGGGCAACATTGATTGACATAGGGCTGCAATCCTTGGCGTCAGGAGGATGTGTTCCATCCCAAGGTCTGACTGGGTCTAGGCTTCCACTATGTTAACCCAGTGTGCCATCAGCAAGATGTACCATTCCTGGCCACAAACACTTGTCCACGTGTCTGTGGTTAGGTGTAATTTCCAAGTAGCTGCATTATTGAGGGCACGAGTAATGTTGTGCAATGTCGGGATGATGCACAGGGAGAAAATAGTGGCGGCTGGGGACCCAGTACCTTGGGATGGCCACTGCCATCAGGTTGCGAAAAGCTTCCAACTCCATGAACCTAAAAGGCAACATTTCAAGTACAAGCAGACGAGAAATGTGTGAATTTAGTACTGTGACCAGTGGGGCATTGGATACAGATTTATGCTTGCCTTCCAACAACCGGGCAATGTTCAACTGAACGCTGTGCTGGGACAAGGACGTGCTTGATGATGGTGGTAGTTGAGTGTGTGCAATGACAGGTGCAGGGCAGGAGGCATCTTCGCAGGCACCATAGACAGAGGATTGGCTTCACGCATAACAGTGGAAGAAGCAGTGTTGTTACCCGCAGACAGTGTTCCTGGACCCTGGGTTTTGGCCCACAAAGTCGGGTGCTTTGCTGCCATGTGCCTGATTATGCTGGTGGTGGTTAGGTTGGTAGTTTTACAACCCCTGCTGATGCGGGCATGTGGGGTTATCAGCAGAGTCTTTAAAAAAAACTGCCAGACTTGGGAAGACATAACAGTTGTACTGCCAACATCCGTCGTGTTGGTGTTACAAGGAACGGTTGCCCGCCTTCTGTCTTCAGCCAACACACTGCTTCTTCCTGTCTGTTGGGGTGCTACACTTCCCTCCCCTTGTGTGCTGCTGTCCTTGCTCTGCATGTCCTCCTGCCAGCTTGGGTCACTTACAATATCATCCACCAACTCGTCTTTCACTTCTGCACCCTGGTTTCTGGCAATTGAGTCTCATCATCATCCACCTTTTGTTACACGTTCCCACCGCTGCCTTCATGTGACCGTGGCTGGTCAAATATTTGGGCATCTCTACATGCGATCTAATCTTGCCCCGCTTCAAGTGGACCTGGCGAGAGGTCCGAATCTATAAATGGAAAAGTGATTAGCTCTTTGGAGTGTCCAAGTGTAGGATCAGTTGTCTCCAGGCACTCGGCATGGTGGGAGGAAGGAGGATCAGGGCGAGGAATATGAGGTTGAGACTCACGGCTACACAGACTTGACCGTGTGGAAGACAGGGTGGTGGCAAAGTGACTGGAAGCATTATCCACTATCCAACCAACAACCTTTTGACACTGCTATGGGTTCAATAGTGGTGTTCTGCGGTCTCCTAGTAATTCAGACAAGAAGGTCGGGCGAGAAGATGTAGGTGTTTGTTGCACAATTTCAGCTTGCCCACGGCCTCGGCCTTGGCCTTTGCATGCACCATCACCATCACGTCCACTTCCCCGTCCCTTGCCACACGACTTGCCCATTTTAAATGGACTACAGTATTTTCCATGTTCACTACAAATGGCTGAATTTGGAGCGAACTTATATGTGATCCGTGTGCGGGAAAACCAAAGTTTAAAATATCTGGCCTGTAGGTAAATTTTTTTTTCAGCAACCTGGTGTCATTATCTAGGCTAACACACAAGAAAAAAATTGGAATGGTGGACTCAAATGCCACAATTTGTAACCCACAGATAGATGAGGCGTGGGATGGAGATACATCACTGTAAAATATGTGGTCTGTGTTTTTATTTATTTAACGTTAAACATTGTCACTAACTAGGGTAGCACACAGCAAAAACAGTTCAATATAGGCCTGAACTTTTAAAGGAACAAGACTCCTGTTTTCCTCCCGCCGCACCAAAGTGAGTAAAACCCCAACAATATATATATTACAGTGCCTTGCAAAAGTATTCGGCCCCCTGGAACTTTTCAACCTTTTTCCCACATATCATGCTTCAAACATAAAGATACCAAATGTAAATTTTTGGTGAAGAATCAGCAACAAGTGGGACACAATTGTGAAGTTGACAGAAATTTATTGGTTATTTTAATTTTTTGTGGAAATTCAAAAACTGAAAAGTGGGGCATGCAATATTATTCCGCCCCTTTACTTTCAGTGCAGCAAACTCACTCCAGAAGTTCATTATGGATCTCGGAATGATCCAATGGTGTCCTAGATGACTACTGATGATAAATATAATCCACCTGTGTGTAATCAAGTCTCTGTATAAATGCACCTGCTCTGTGATAGTCTCAGGGTTCTGTTTGAAGCACAGAGAGCATCATGAAGACCAAGGAACACAACAGGCAGGTCCGTGATACTGTTGTGGAGAAGTTTAAAGCCGGATTTGGATACAAAATGATTTTCAAAACTTTAAACATCCCAAGGAGCACTGTGCAAGCAATCATATTGAAATGGAAGGAGTATCATACAACTGCAAATCTACCAAGACCCGGCCGTCCCTCTAAACTTTCATCTCAAACAAGGAGAAGGCTGATCAGAGATGCAGCCAAGAGGCCCATGATCACTCTGAATGAACTGCAGAGATCTACAGCTGAGGTGGGACAGTCTGTCAATAGGACAACAATCAGTCGTACACTACACAAATTTGGCCTTTATGGAAGAGTGGCAAGAAAAAAGCCTTTTCTCAAAGATATCCATAAAAGTGTTGTTTAAAGTTTGAAACAAGCCACCTCGGAGACACACCAAACATGTGGAAGAAGGTGCTCTGGTCAGATGAAACCAAAATTGAACTTTTTGGCAGCAATGCCAAATGATATGTTTGGCGTAAAGGCAAAACAGCTCATCACCCTGAACACACCACCCCCACTGTCAAACATGGTGGTGGCAGCATCATGGTTTGGGCCTGCTTTTCTTCAGCAGGGACAAGGAAGATGGTTAAAATTGATGGGAAGATGGATGGAGCCAAATACAGGACCATGCTTGAAGAAAACCTTTTGGAGTCTGCAAAAGACCTGAGACTGGGACAGAGATTTGTCTTCCAACAAGACAATGATCCCAAACATAAAGCAAAACCTACAATGGAATGGTTCACAAACATATCCAGGTGTTAGCATGGCCAAGTCAAAGTCCAGACCTGAAACCAATCGAGAATCTGTGGAAAGAGCTGAAAACTGCTGTTCACAAACAATCTCCATCAAACCTCACTGAGCTTGAGCTGTTTGCCAAGGAAGAATGGGCAAGAATGTCAGTCTCTCGATGTACAAAACTGATAGAGACATACCCCAAGTGACTTTAGGCTGTAATCGCAGAAAAAGGTGGCGCAACAAAGTATTAAGTTAAAGGGGCCGAATAATATTGCACGCCCCACTTTTCAATTTTTGAATTTCCACAAAAATTTAAAATAACCAATAAATTTCGTTCAACTTCACAATTGTGTCCCACTTGTTGCTGATTCTTCACCTAAAATTTACATTTGGTATCTTTATGTTTGAAGCATGATATGTGGGAAAAGGTTGAAAAGTTCCAGGGGATGAATACTTTCTCAAGGCACTGTATATACTGTGCATATATTGTGTTTCAGTAAAAGATACTTTACTGGATATGCGAAAACAGAATAGTAACTCCAGTATAGTACACGATGCTACAGAACAATTGCATTTTAAATTTATATCTCCATTTACAGGAAATCAAGCCAAGCTAAGCAATCCAATTATCATAAAGATTGGAGAGTTCAATTTAAGAAAATGGACCACAGCCTGAAGATTCTGATAACCATTTTGAATCTTGTTGCTCTTAATGTAATAATAATAGAGTAAAAAAAATAAGTAACTTCAATTATCGAAAATCATAGAAAAATTACATAAGTCCCTTTCTGTAGTTTAAATCATTTTACTATTTTCAATTTATAATCCAGAATCACTTTAGACTAAATGTAAATTTTTAAAACCTAAAGCACAAGGTCAGTTTTCATCTTTACGCTTTTGTTCTTTCCTTCCTTTATTTCAAAAGCCATAACATTTTTATTTTGATGTCAGCATAGCCACATAAGGGATTGTATTTGTGGGAAGAATTTTGGTTTTTATTTACACCAATAATTTTACCATACAATGTACTGAGGAATAGGAAAAAAAATTCCAGGTGCGGTGAAATTGCAAAAAAAAAAAAAGCATTTCTGACATTGTTTTGAGGGTTTTGTTCTTATCACTATAATTGTGCTATAAAAATGATCTGGCAATATGATTCTCCAGGTCTGTACAAATAAAGCAATGTCAAATGTGTGTATTTTATTTTTATTTAGTTTATGAAAAAAATTGGTTTATGTCTCTTTTCTGAGACCTGTAACTATTTACATATTACTATTTACGCATTTACATCTATCCTGTAGATTGAATTGTGTGATGGATTGTTTTTTTGCTTGGCGAGTTGACATTTTTATGGATACCGTTTTGGGGTAAATACAACGTTTTGATGGTTTATTATTGCATATCTGACTGAGTTGTGGGAATGCAATTCAGATGTTTCAATTTCTTTTTTTTTACTTTACGGTGTTTACTATACACGTGAAATAATTATATGTTTTGATACATCTGACTTTTACAAGCACGGCAATAACTAGAATGTTTGTTTATTGTTTTTTCAATTTCTTTATTTTTAACATGGGAAAAGAGAGATTATTCAAATGTTTATTTTTTTGTTTTTTTTTAGGTTTTTAAAACTTTTGTTTTTCTTTCATTTTATCCTCTATGGAACATGTGAACCGCTGATAATTTGATTGTTTGTTTTAAATATTGCAATACAATACTATTGCAGTATATATAGAAGGGCACAATCTCTTACGATGCCCTGACAGCAGCTATACATGATAGTAACATCAACATGATTTACCCTGTTTGCAATGGCAACCCAACAACATCCAGAAAGGTAAGAATAGTGCCCGGTACAGACACACAAAAAACATTGCCATTGTAGCGTCATTTGCTTCTGTTAAAATAAGATTCTCACTATGTAACAAAGCTGGCATCTGCAATATGTTGAGCAGGATCAGCTTCTAATCCCACTCCATGCAACTGCAACCTTCCTATGATTTAATAGTACATTATGGGGCTGGAGGGCGTTAAATTATATTATTGACGGAAGTATAAAGCAGTAAAATAAATACACACATCCTGCAAACCTTCAAAAAATGCATACTTCTTTGGAAGTCAAATATCATAAGGTAGGTAAAGAGAATCTGTTTTCCCTCCACATGAAAAATGTGTATATGGGAATGTAGGTGTGTGAAGCATAAAGCACTCTGTACCTTTATCAAGCTGAAAAAATGCTGTTTTATTCAATATGCAAATTAGGCTGAAGTGCTCTTATCATGAGCAGAGGACCTCCCGTAAAGCTACCTCCCTGGCTCCATTCCCTCCCTACAACCACCTTCTGATTGACTGACATCTTACAAGCTAGTGAATAAAAAGGGGAAACTAGGTAAGGTACACCTAAAAGACAGCCTCATTTTCATATGCAATAACATATAGAACATGTTTTCCTGTACTGCTTAAATAAAAGGTACAGGTTTTTTTAAATGTCAATGACTGATAAGCAGTAAAGAAACTCTAAAATGCTCGGGTGCTCATTGCTCGAATCAAGCATTTCCTAATACTCAAATGACTGTTTAGTGTGATGAGTAGAGTTGAGCGACTTTGGTCGGATCGGGTTTCATGAAACAAAATTTGTTTCAGATGAAACTGGTCCGACTAGGGCAAAAAAAAGTCGGAGTTTCGTCCGAAACCCGAGCCCAATGCAAGTCAATGGGGAATAAAAGTCGGCATTGAGTGGATGAATGTCATCCGCTCAATGCCGACTTTTATTTCCCATTGACTTGCATTGGGGTCGGGTTTCGGACGAAACTCCAACTTTTTTTGCCCTAATCGGACCAATTTCATCTGAAACAAATTTTGTTTCATTCAGGTTTCACGAAACCCGATCCGACCAAAGTCGCTCAACTCTAGTGATGAGTATAATGGGAGTCAATGGGAAATCCAAGCTTTTTTCCGGCAGACCCTACAAAGAGGTCTGGGGGGCAGTGAAAATGTTGGAATGGATGAGAAAAGTTTTAAAGGAAGGAGAACAGCATGGGAAAGACCCATGGAAGGATCTCTGACTTCTAGATCCCTGTTGAGAAGAATGGTGTCACACTTTTACTCCACTTTAAGGAGTGATAATAAAACATTCCAAATCGACTAGAAATTGCATTTTACAGAAAAAAAAGTTAAGAAACATTTTTTCCTGTACAGTGACTTGTATGTGAGGCAAAATTAAAAAAAAAAGATTAATTTAAGTAGACCCAAAAACTTTTTATTACAAAAATACTTTACTTTATGAAGGAAGCAAGAACTGCCAAAAATAAGGGACTCAGATACACCCTGTATTATACATAAAGGAGTGTCTCATACACATTCTGTTCAAATTGTCATATATTGGTACTCCTGGACTCATAAATGCTGTGCACTTTTGAGGGTTATAAACCAAGGAAATGTACCCCAGACCCATATAGCCTATGGATGAGCAATATAATAACGATACATTTTTAAGCAAGTTTTTCAGGGTTATTTAGCGACAAAATGCACCCAAGAAAAAGTATTACCTTATGGGTGAGCAATATAATATCAATAAACATTAAACAAGTTTTTTGAGGGCTTCATACCAATGAAATGTACTCCAGATCATAGAATAGTGTATGGGTGAGCAATATAATACCGATAAGGGTATGTGCACATGCTGAGTAAAATTTCTGCACCATTTCTGCTTCTCGTGTTATGTAGACAAAAACCAGGGCACCACTCTAAATATAGATAGATGGGATCACTGATCACATGCTAAGGATGTATGAGCAAACAACAAGACAGAGTAGCATGTAAAGGCAAGGATCACTATTAAATATACAAAATTTGACAAAATTATCTTTATTCAAGTAATTTAAATTAGACAAGCAAAACAGAAAATTTTAAAAACAATTAAAAAAACAAAAATGTTTACAAATGAGCAACAACACGGAGGGCCATGTAAGTGCCCTCCAGTCTCCTCCACTATGTGCACTGGGAGTGTGCTAAGGTAGAGCACACTATACAGAGACCACCAGATAAGAAATGCAAAATATCACAAGCTCAAAATACTCCAAAATTACAAGGAGCTATCCCTATAAAAAGGATAAGATAATTACAAGTCAAGGGGACAAAAAAGGAAGGAGGAAGAGCAAATAAATAAAGCTCTCTAAGACCTGTTGGAATCTGAAAAGAAGGGTCACGTGGTCACATCATAGAGAAGGGGGATAAACCCCACGCGTATCGCCACACGGAGTGACTTCCTTAGGGGAAAGTAAGGAGAAGGGAAGCTTGTCTGCTTTATATAGTCAAGATCATTAAATAAATTACCAATAAGGCAGGTGTGAGAGGCATCCTGGAGTAGCAGGCACATGGGCGTGTGTAAGTAAATCGTTACTTCCTAATTTAGATTGTTAAGGTTACCTCCATAAACAATCATACCCTCATTGATATGAAACACGTGCAAGACCATAATCGGCAGGAGGAACTGCATAGCAGTCAACAGGGAATGCGCAGAAAAATGGGCTAAGTATAAACACACTAGGACCATATGGTCACATGATGATCCATATGAGGGGAAGTGACAGCAGACCAAGCTGCATTGTGCACGCCACTCCCACAAATACTTCAGCCTGGGTTGAAAAGGCACACACGCCAAGAAATGGAGGCAAATGGTAGAACCTACAAAACTTATAAAAGAGCAGGCGTGGATGGCCAGGTCAAAATATAAATCTCCAAGACCTTATGGCCACATGTCTAGGTTCACGCATGCATATAGGCAGTGAGAGAAACTTGCATGGCAGAATCTACAAAAGGTAGAGCATTTGCGGACAGCCAGGTCGGAAGATAATTCTCCAGGAGCTTCTGATCATATGTCTATAGCCATGCATGAATATAGGCAGCGAGAGATTCTTGCATTCAGTGCGAAGCACACCAAATCCGCTCAAATGCAGTGAAATAAGATAAATTCAAAAATACCAAAAAAAGTCACCTGTAGTTATTTGTAGTTATCTGCACATGCATATCTGTTTGAAAAATATACTAAGTAACATCAAATGATCATAGAAAGCTAAAGAGTCAGATATGAATTATGCGTCTGTGTGATGGAAAGCAGATATACACGTCAAGAAAACCTTCTTGGAGACGGTACAAATAATAAAAAAAGACAATACAGTAACATGGTAGTTTCATGGGTGCCACGCATTTATTTGCACATGTGTCTCTGCTTAGCAAGCATACTAGGTGTTATAATGAGGTAAAAAAAGACTTGATAGTTATACATAAATTATGTGCCTGCGCAATAGAGAATCAATGTAAACATCCAAAATGACTTCTAAACAGGTGAGTAAAAAATGATTAAAGAACCCAACTATAGTGCCAATATTGAAATGGACCCAGTAGTATATAAGTTAAGCTCTACAGACATGCATGACCCTACCTGCACATGGGCCAAAGAGACAAATAAAGTAGTATCTAGGTCATGCAAGACAAGTAGTCTTATTCAAATATAGGAATTGCAAGCAATCTTACAACAAATGTTTTTTGACGTATACAAATTATGCAAATTGTCTCTTCAGAGAGGAAGAGGACTAGAACTCTAGTGCCACCTATTGGAAGTAGCAATCCTAAAAGTTAACGTCGACCCTTTAACGAGCCTTGTTACATGACTTAGGATAAAAGCCAAGCCAGAATCTCAATTTGCAGACACTGTATTTCGGAATACTGCCCCTCGTCAGTACAAAGTGTGAGATATGGTTTGGCTGTGGCTTGACATATACAAAAACGCCATTTGGGCGGCACACAAACATGTGGGTTAAAAATGTACTGACAAGTGCACAGACACCATAAGGTAATGCAGAAAAGCAATGATCAAAAAACAAATTCCCTATATCAGAATCTATATATATACTTACAACAAAACACTTGGTAAGCTACTTCATGTTACATATAGCACCCACAAAATATTTTGAAACATGCTAAGACGCCATTTTGGCGGCACACAAACATGTAGATACAGGTTAAGAACATACTAACAAGTACAAGGGAGCAGCAAGGTATCGGAAAAAGCAATTATAAAGAGCAATTCCCTATAGCAAAAACTGAGATTCACTCACAGACTTGTGAAGTCAGGCTCGACAAACATACCGCAGATATTCCCAAGAAATATGAAAAGAGGCAGATTTTATTTAGGTTCAAATAGAGGACCACTGAATGAAAACTCGCCAAGTGATTGGGTAAGTAGTAGCAATGATGTGTAAAATATTGCTGAAAAAAGGGGTGCACATAGTGGAGATAATAGTTTTCGAAGACATAATCTCAACTGAGCCAGATGATGAATGCATGTAAAAGAGTATGGCAACGGAATAAGAACTTTCCAAAAAATATATTTGTTGGGTAAGTATTGAAATTCATGTATAAAAATATTACAGAAAAAAATGCACATGATGAAGGAAGCAATTTTCAAATAGACAAAGTCTGAAATGAGTTAGACAATATCAAGAAGTGCATATTATAAACCAGCTGAAGAGCCCGGTGCTGCCCCGGTATAGTAACTAACTGTGGCTAGTTATACCAAATTATAATGATTATCCTCTATCCCATAGTCAAGTGCCCATATACCCATCATACATATCCTCCATCCCTTAGTCCCGTGCCCATATACCCATCATACATATCCTCCATCCCACAGTCCAGTGCACATATACCCATCATACAGTACATATCCACCACCCACAGACCCATGCCCATATACCCATCATACATATCGCCATCCAAAACTCCCATGCCCATACACCCATCATACATATCCGCCATCCCATAGTCCAGTGCCCATCACACATCCTCCATCCCATAGTCCCGTGCCCATATACCCATCACATATCCTCCATCTCACAGTTCCATGCCCATATACCCATTATGACATCTTCACCATGGCAACCGTTATGACAAAATCGTCACCATTGCAACCCATTATGACATCAGTGGAAGGAAAGCGGCTTGCTTATACAATGGGAACACCACAGATATAAATGATATGCACACAATTTTATTGAAAAAATCAACACAGACAAGGAAAAGCACAACCAACGAGTGGCTTTCTCAAGGGAGGGATAGATATCAGCCTCATCTTCCCATAAGGTTTTTGCATACACATTTTTCATGGTGCTGTGAATAGTTTTCAACTGCATACATTTTTTTTTTTTTTTTTTGGATTGTGCATTTTAGATCTTTTTTGGATCTACTTCATTCAAATTATGCTATACTAGACATTTCATGTGGTTGTTTGTCTATTTCTGTGGGATTTTTTGATGTGGGTGGGTTATCATGTCAGTACTACATGACATGGTTTATGATTCTGTTTGCACATGTTTTTAAATGTTTTTATGGAATTTGTGCTTTTCCTTGTCTGTGTTGATTTTTTCAATAAAATTGTGTGCATATCATTTATATCTGTGGTGTTCCCATTGTATAAGCAAGCCGCTTTCCTTCCAGTTTCATGTTTCAATTTTTGACTTGCTTTTGGTGAACCCCCCATATTTGATTTCATTCAGCGGTGCCCTCCAATCTTCCCTCTTTGTTCAACCATTATGACATCAGTGTCGCCATGGCAACCATTGTGACATCATAATGCGGGGTGGGGCTTGATACACACACATACACACATACATGCACACACACTCATACACCCAGCTTTATATATATAGATAGATGAAGTCCAGATGAAGCAGGCCAGACCAAAAGGCATCAATGGAAAACTGCAATGAGCAAAGATGAAGGGTAATGCCTAGAGTTGAGCAAAACTGGTCGAAAAATTTCAAAAGTCGCCGACTTTTGGTAAAGTCGGGTTTCATGAAACGAAACTCGACCCTAGGGTGAGGTCGGCCACGAGCTCGGCAACTTTAGCGCCAAAGTCGTGTTTCAAAGGTTTGTTTTCCGCCCTTTTTCAGCCAATCAGGATCCACGGATACTGTGGGCAACGTGATGACATAGGCAGGGGTCACCACCATCTTTGAGAAGGGCATGCAAGTGATTGGCTTGCTTTGGGGGGGCGTCACAGGGGGTATAAAAGGGCGTGCACGCCGACCGCCATGTTACTCATGCTGATCTCAGAATAGGGAGAGCTGCTGCTGCTGCTGCTGCTGATTCTGTAGGGAGAGCGTTAGGCAGGGAAGAAGACACCAAAAACTGCTTCTGCTGCTGGTGATTTTGCCTGTACAACACACCAGTCACTGTGTGTGCAGTGCAAGTGGAGGCTATATTTTGCTGGATCAGCTGTGTTGGTTGTTAGGTTGCCTTATAAGGCTTCCTGATAGCTGCATTGCTGTTTTCCCACTGCTCTGCAAACTGCTTTTTTAAAAGCAATCCAAATTTTTTTTTGTCCTGGTGAGGTACTGAGCGTGCTTTTTTTCACACCATACAGCGGTGTACGCTCCTCACACAGTACCATGTAACTGCTGTTATCACAGCCACACTGAAGCTATCTGTGTGTGACTCTGTAAGGATAAGTCGAGGACATGTTCCATTCTTACAGACCTCCACCTTCTAGTTTTGTCTGGTTTTCAAACAGTTAAGTATATTTGCTGTTTGATCACATTCAAAACTATAGAGAGACAGCGTGTGTCAGTCCGTATACTTAAAAAACACGGAGCTTGACAATTTTACGGACACCGGACAGCGGTGTACATGCACGCTCCTCTCTCAGTACCGTGTAACGGCTGTTATCACGGCCACAGTGAAGCTATCTGTGTGTGACTCTGTAAGGATAAGTTGAGGACCTGTTCCGTTCTTACAGACCTCCACCTTCTAGTTTTGTCTGGTTTTCAAACAGTTAAGTATATTTGCTGTTTGATCACATTCAAAACTATAGAGAGACAGCGTGTGTCAGTCCGTATACTTAAAAAACACGGAGCTTGACAATTTTACGGACACCGGACAGCGGTGTACGTGCACGCTCCTCTCTCAGTACCATGTAACGGCTGTTATCACGGCCACAGTAAAGCTATCTGTGTGTGACTCTGTAAGGATAAGTCGAGGACTTGTTCCGTTCTTACAGACCTACACTCTAGGGAGATTCCTATTCTGCCCAATTCTATATACACCTTGTAGTTTGTCAAACACTAGCCAATTTCTGCCTGTGACATAGCGGTGTGATATTCACTGGGCCTCACACAATCCAACAGTGTCCACAAGTGTGTTCAGAAATTCTACATCTCCCCTGTCCTATAGTGACATTTTTCACACCTAAAACATTGAGCCTGTGACATAGCGGTGTGATATTCACTGGGCCTCACACAATCCAACAGTGTCCACAAGTGTGTTCAGAAATTCTACATCTCCCCTGTCCTATAGTGACATTTTTCACACCTGCGACATTGATCCTGTAACATAGCGGTGTGATATTCACTGGGCCTCACACAATCCAACAGTGTCCACTAGTGTGTTCAGAAATTCTACATCTCCCCTGTCCTATAGTGACATTTTTCACACCTAAAACATTGAGCCTGTGACATAGCGGTGTGATATTCACTGGGCCTCACACAATCCAACAGTGTCCACAAGTGTGTTCAGAAATTCTACATCTCCCCTGTCCTATAGTGACATTTTTCACACCTATGACATTGAGCCTGTGACATAGCGGTGTGATATTCACTGGGCCTCACACAATCCAACAGTGTCCACAAGTGTGTTCAGAAATTCTACATCTCCCCTGTCCTATAGTGACATTTTTCACATCTGCGACATTGAGACTGTGACATAGCGGTGTGATATTCACTGGGCCTCACACAATCCAACAGTGTCCACAAGTGTGTTCAGAAATTCTATATCTCCCCTGTCCTATAGTGACATTTTTCACACCAGCGACATTGAGCCTGTGACATAGCGGTGTGATATTCACTGGGCCTCACACAATCCAACAGTGTCCACAAGTGTGTTCAGAAATTCTACATCTCCACTGTCCTATATACACCTTGTACCTTGTTTTACATTACTATATAGTTTGTGGGATTTTGTGTACATTTTTACCAAAAATGAGGAAGGCTGGTGGAAGAGGCCATGGAATTGGGCGGTGGTTGCCAGCTGGTAATGATGGTGTTGGTGGTGGATCTGATGGTAGTGGCAAAAGCAAAATAGGACCGAATGCAGGAAGTGTTGAGCCTGCATCATCGTCTGGCTCCACAAGGCCTCGAAGGCTTAGTTTTCTAGGAGTTGGCAAACCGCTTTTAAAGCCAGAGCTTCAGGAAAAAGTTTTGGCTTACATTGCTGACTCAGCCTCCAGCTCTATCGCCTCCTCTTCTGAAGTTGTAAAAAATAAAAGTACTGAGTCGTCATTGGAGGATCATATTCATGAACCACACCTTTCCTTGTGTCCTTCACCCCAACCAAGATTGAAGGATGACGCAGGCCATACAACTGATTACTCCATGGAGCTGTTTATCATACCATGCCTGGGTTATCAAGTGAAATGGTGAATTACCCAGGCCAAGATGAATCTGACATGGAGTACACTGATGCGCAGCCACTGATAGATGATTCTGCTGGTACATTCACTCAGAGCACAACATTGTCCTCGCAGTGTAATGAGCCAGATTCTGACCCTGATGAGACTCAGGTGCCCCTTCCCGCATACTATACCACCATACACGGTGACACAGAGGAAGGTGCACATGACATTGAAGAGGAGGTGATGGATGACCCAGTTGTTGACCCAGATTGGCATCCATTGGGGGAAGAGGGTGCTGCTTCCAATAGCTCAGATGAGGAGGAGGAGCATCCACAGCAGACATCGACATCGCAACAGCTGTTATCTGGCAGGCCCGGAGCACTCCAAAGACAGGTTCCAAAAATCAAAAGAGTTGCTGGACAGCTTGTCCAGACGGTCAAAATAGCACAGCGTGCTAGGCCGCAAAATGTCTTCCAAAGTAGGAAGAGTGCAGTGTGGCACTTTTTTGAACAAAATCCTCATGATCAGGCCAAGGTTATCTGTAAGAAGTGCGCAAAGACCTTTAGCCGAGGGAAATATCTGAAAAATTTGTATACCAGTTGCATGGACAATTAACCAGCATGCACTTGCAAGCGTGGACACAACACCAAACCTCAAGTACCACATGTGCAACTGATCACAAAGAAGGTAGTCAGCAACGCTGCATTGTTTCCCCCACTGTAAGCCCACCGGTTAGCACAGCAGCAAATGTTGAGGTGTCGTTGCAAGGCCAAAGCAGTTGGGGAATCCCACTGTTATATCAACGAAAGACTGAATCTAGGCCATCAGAAAGAACACCAACTCCATCACTATCATCAACCCTCACTCAGTCCACCCTGTCCACCGCTAGTTCCACCATATGCAGCTCTCAAGTCCAGCTCACCCTCCCAGAGACTATGAGTAGTTCAAGAAAGTACTCAGTCTCTCATCTGCGTACACTGGGTTTGAGCGCCCACATTGCCAAACTAATCTCGTTTGAGATAATGCCCTATCGGTTGGTGGAAAGCGCAGCTTTCCGCGAACTCATGGCCTATGCAGTACCACGCTATGACCTACCCAGTCGCCACTTCTTCTCTCACAAAGCCATCCCAGCCCTCCACCATCATGTGAAAGATCGCATTGTCCATGCACTCAAGCAGTCAGTGAGTGGAAAGGTGCACCTCACAACAGATGCATTGTCCAGTCGGCATGGACAGGGCCATTATGTGTCCATCACTGCGCACTGGGTAAATATGGTGGATTCAGGGTCCACAGGGGACAGCGGTGGTGGGACAGTGCTGCCTAGCCCACGGTATAGGAAACAGTTGGCTGTAGGCGTTTGACCCTCCTCCTCCTCCTCCTCCTCCAGAAGCGAAAGCTCATCCGCAGAGCGCAGTCGTACGAGCACTCCATCTGCAGCTGCCACTGTTGCACACAAGGTGTCCCCCTATCGAGCAGCTAGTGGAAAGCGTCAGCAGGCTGTGTTGCAGATGATGTGGTTGGGCGACAGACACACCGCGGAGGTGCTGGACGAGTACTTTCAGCGACAAACTGAGTCATGGCTGGGCAGTATACATCTTGAGGCAGGCAAGGTAGTTAGTGATAACGGCCGTAATTTTGTGGCAGCCATAGCCCTTTCAAAACTCAGCCACATACCTTGCTTGGCTCACACCTTGAACCTGGTGGTGCAGTGCTTCCTCAACAATTATCCGGAGTTAACAGCCCTGCTCCAGAATGTGCGAAGACTGTGCGCGCACATCCGCCGGTCGCCTGTACACTCCATTCGTTTGCAGAAGCTGCAGCGATTGCTCCACCTTCCCAACCACCGCCTCATTATCGACATTGCAACAAGGTGGAACTCCACCCTGCACATGCTTGAGCGGCTGTGTGAACAGAGGCAGGCCATAATGCATTTGTGGGAGGATACACGGCAAGGCACTTTGAGAGCAGACATAGAGTTGACAGGTGTGCAGTGGTCGAAGCTGAAAGACCTCTGTAAAGTCCTTGAGTGTTTTCAGGAATGCACACGGCTGGTAAGCGTAGACAACGCCATCCTAAGCATGAGCATCCCACTTATGCATCTGCTCATGCAAACTTTGACGCACCTTAAGGAGCAGGCGTCTGCAGCCAATGTTGATGAGGAGGAAGAGGAGGAGGGAATCCTTGATGACATTCAGCCATTGTCTGCTCAGGGACCTCTCCTGGATGAGGTGGAGGAAGAAGAGGAGGAGGAGGATGTTGATGGGGATGATTACTTAGGGGAGGAGGATGCATCTCGTGGGGCAAGTGAAAATGTTGGTGTGGCAAGGTCTGGTACAGGGTTTGTGCGTGACTGGAGGGATATGGATTTGCCAGAAAGTGCTCCTCCAACCAGCACTCGCAGTGCATCATTGACACCGGGAACAGTGGCCCACATGTCAGATTATGCCTTGCAGATCCTAAAAAGGGACCCCCGCATTGCCAAAATGATGAACGATGATGACTACTGGTTGGCCAGCATCCTGGATCCACGCTATAAAGGCAAATTACAAAACATCATGCCACAGGAGAACCTTGACCTAATATTGGCTAATAAACAAGCAACTCTGGTAAACCGGTTGGTTGAGGCATTCCCAGCAAACAGCAGCGGTGATGGTTCTCACACGAGCCGTACGGGCCGGGGGCAGCTTGGCAGAGGTGTTCGTGGTGCACACAGCAGAAGTGGCGTTGGAGACAGGGGTTTCATGACAATGTTGTGGACTGATTTTTCAAGTACCGCTCACATAACTGGTAATACTGCATCGATGGAAAGTGACAGGAGACAGCAGTTGTCAACTATGGTTGCAAACTACTTTTCCTCCCATATCGATGTTCTCCCGGACAGGTCATTCCCCTTTGACTATTGGGCCGCTAAATTGGACACCTGGCCTGAAATGGCACAATATGCCTTACAGGAGCTCGCTTGCCCAGCTGCAAGTGTGCTATCGGAAAGAGTCTTCAGTGCAGCTGGATCAATCCTGACAGAAAAAAGGACCCGTCTGTCAACCCAAAATGTGGATGATCTAACCTTCATTAAAATGAACCATGCATGGGTTTCCAAGGATTTTGTCCCACCTTCCCTTGATGACACATAGGTTGCCAGAAAAAATGGCTTGCTTTGGTCCTCCTCCTATTCCGCGAACTTGACTTATTTCGCCTTTTGCAGCAGCTGAATGTCCCACATCAACATATGCCACTTTGTAAACCGCCCTACCTGGGCTGCCCCCCCCATGGCCGGGGTCACCACCTAGCACATGAAACCGTGTGAGTGCCGTTGCCCTGGACAGGTGGGTAGGCTGACTCTTGGGCGTGGGCACTGGCACAGGGTCCCTCATAGTGCAATCAAGTGCCTCTGACGGTGGTGGTGCACACCCGGCGTCAGACACACCGCCGTACTATGAGGGACCCAGTGCCAGAACCGACGCCCACGAGTGTGCCCCCCTTGCTTGGGCAGGGCCCCAGCATTTGCAATGTTTACCTCTCCCTGCTCCTCCGCTGTGTAGTCTGGGCTGTCAAATCCTTCACTGGGAGTGCCACTACAAATTGATTGAACTGAAAGATGATGGTTAAGATGTAGCTATGCCCTGTCCTGCTGGCCGGGCTCTAGCTCCAGATGATCAATGGCTTCCATTTCTTATGGACGTCGACTCACAATGACATGCAGTGGTGGTTTATCACCAGCTTTCACAGTTTTCCTACTCACAAACGTGTGACATTCCGGCGCACATTTTAAAATGTGCCCTCTCATGCCAATCAAATAGAGTTGCCTACGGCCTGTGGCTTCTGTCTTTTGCACTCCAAAGTTACGTGACAGATCATGATAGCCAGTGAGCACCATGTTTACATCGCTCTCTGTGATAAAAATTGGATTGAGATGAGTAACAGTGATGGAATCAACGGAAGTGCGATACAGCAAGACTTTATTCACAAAAAAATGTTTTCACTGTCTCAACACAAATTAATTGAGGGTCAGCATCGCCTATGAGAATTGTGACGGAAGTTTTTCCCGTGAATAGTAATTCCTAGATTTCTGCAATCACTAGCCTTTATGTCAGTAATTGTATGCATCTCATTTCCTATTGCAGAGAGGCTGGACAGTATTACTGAGACAGAAATATATATGAAGATTTAAAAATAACACCAAAAGTATATAGTTGTGTACGCCTCAAATGCATTTCCTTTTTTCCACTTTTTAGATTGCTGTGTAATCCATATTGAGAACACGGAGATTTTACATGTTTAAACTATGCTATATATACCTGCTATCCAGTGATAAAGTACCCTTTCTCAACTTTGTACAATCTGGTCAAATCCATACTGGGCCTGAGAACATCTGAGTCTGCCTCCTGATCTATAGACATATATTTTTAATGTGTAAACTAGGCTACATATATACGTGTTATCTGGTGAAACTGTACCCTTTATCAACTTTCTACAATGTTGTTGATTCCATACTGGGCCTGAGAACGGCTGCCGAGCTGTTAAGCAAGCACCTGTGGTTTGGACATGTAATTTTTTCAGGAATGACGGTTAGGCCTAACTCCGGAATTGCGGTTGACCTGAACTTACTGGGAAATCATCGTTCGCGGGGAATAATCTGAATCCCATATCCCCATCACTAACGGAGTTCAGCAGGTTATCTGCACCTGTAAGCAACAAAAGCTGATCCTTTCAGTGTAGCGTGCATGCAGCCCTGGACATGTACGGGAATGCTAGACCTGTTATTGCTCGATCTCATGTGCCAGAGCCCCGCTTATCCCTCTAGTAAGCTTGACGTGTACTGCGGGGGGCATGCCTGAGTCTCGGTTGTTAACGGAATAAAGCTGAGAAATCGCTAGCACAACTACAAACACACATACCACACCACACACAAAATCGACAAAGCTTTCAAAGTGTGCATCTTTTCTTTAGGTGGCATGGTTGTGGTTTCCCGGGTGGAGTCCAATTAAGCCACAGGCTCCACTCCTGGTGGTGCCCTTTTGGACATTCCTTTAAGGTTCAGCTTTGCAATCATACTGCCCCCGGAAACCAAAAACTTTGCCTTCATGGACTCTGTTTGGAGGTTCGTGGGAATAACGCCGCCCGATAAGCAGTCGGCATATGGGTCGCCCTCCCAGGACTGTGGGGTACTCGGTACCGGGCCTGTGTCAGTGGGATGTGTCACAGCAGCGGTGACCCAGACGGTGGCCCTGGGCGCCCATGTAAATGGCATGGTATAATGGTAAAGAGTTTATATAGATAGTTTGACGCCACCTGTGGTGTTCGGCAACATAGATGTTAGGCCGACGCTGCATGCAGATCATCTGGGACTGATGGTGTTGTGCAGCAAAAGATGGTGAAGCTCCCCACAGGTGGAGCTGGAGTCCCAGGGAAGTGTAGATGTAGTGATGGGGGAAAGGCACAGGCGGTGTAGGTGCTGGTACCCAGATGTAGCGGTGCTGGAACAACTGTATGACACCAGAGCGTGCAGTTCCAAAGCTTTACTCACTGCTGTGTCCTCCGGGTCAGGACCTCAGCCAACCTCCGGGACCAAAATGGAAAGCTCCCTTCCAACACTCCGCCAACATGTACCTTCCTGAATGTCTCCTTTCTAGTGCTTGTGGGGGAAGCACTCACAGGACCGTGCTTCACTGAAGCACCTCCTATCTAACAGATGTTCCTCAGACTTTACTTGTATGGCAGACAGCTGTAGCCTTTTCCTTCTGGCTCCCACGTGTCGATGCTGGGGCCTCCGAGCCTTAGTTGGGTATAGAGCATTTATAGCTGCTACTTCCCCCGGTTTCTACTGCAGGAACGTCAGTGTCCCTACAAACTCGGAGACTGGAATCGGGACCATGCGCTCCAGCTAGGAGTGAGCCTTAACTCTGCTCATCCTCCAGCTCCCCTTCTCATGTCCACACACTTCCCCTTCCCTGCACAGAGTGCCCTAACTTACCTCCTCCCGACCACAGAGAGCAGCTCCTCAGCAGTCAGGTTCAGAGGTCTCCCTGCTAGCCTGGAGTGGTAAATGTGTTGTGTGTTGGTTTCACTGCTAGAGAGATCCTTCGTTGCTCCCAAGCTTGACAACACACTCCCTAGGAGGAAGGTAATGCCACAGTGGCGACCGTACTCTTGGGGACGCCACAAGTGCACTGAGGCCCAGCCACTGCTGGATGATGCTGCTGGTACATTGACCCAGACCACTACATTCCCCTCACACTCTACACTGCCAGAATCTGACCCAGAGGAAACTCAGGTTCCCCTTCCCACATACTATACCACCTTACACGGTGACAAAGAGGAAGGTGCAGATGAAAGTGCAGGTTCCTTGAGCAGGTGGGGGGGCGTACTCATGGGTGATGGCACTGGCACAGGGCACCGCATAGTACGCAAAAGTGTCTCTGCCGGTGGGAGGGCCTAAACAGCCAAGTGCAGTGAGATGGAAGATGGGGACGACAAGGAGTTCAGAGTAGTCCAGGGATTCCCTAT
This sequence comes from Dendrobates tinctorius, assembly GCF_039654945.1. Classification (NCBI taxonomy): domain Eukaryota; kingdom Metazoa; phylum Chordata; class Amphibia; order Anura; family Dendrobatidae; genus Dendrobates; species Dendrobates tinctorius. The sequence continues at coordinate 729,738 of NW_027361699.1, read as the reverse complement.
CAAGGAGACTTATGTAATTGTTTTCAAAGTTGGGACAGCAATTTTTGGGGAGCACTATACTCTGGTGAATGATATATGGGGCCCACCATACACTGGAGCATTCCAAAGGTGGACATCAGACACTGGAGCAGCATTTACAGGGCCCATTATACACTAGAGCAGTAGAAATGGGGCCCATTATATATGGAGCATTATTTGGGCCCATAAAACAGTGGAGCTTCATCCATTGGGACCAACATATACTATAGCATTATGTGGAGCTCATCATATACGGTTTGAAACATTATATGGGATCAATGATTCCAAATGGAGAAATATATGGGCCTCATTACTCTGTATAGCGCACTAAACGCTGGCCATAATACTGTATGGAGTTATATACTGTCCGTTTTTGGAGGTATTGGAGAATTTAAAATGGATATCAGTCATGAGATGTAAGAAGTGAAGTATTTTTCATTGTACTATAATGCTATTTCTCTGCCGTATCGAAGCATCATGAGTTGTGGTATGTGTTAAAGGGGCGCTCTTTGGTCCTGAGCCCACGAAAACCTGGAGCCAGCCCTACCCCCCCACAACTGTAGCCAAATAACCCCCATTTTTCAGTGCGTAACTAGTATTATGAAGTAAATTAAGGTTGACAAGCTTAATAAGAATTGATGCTTTTGGCATTCAAATGGGCACTGTAGGTGTGTTTCCTGTTCTCCTCTCACTGCCGACTTTAATTCCCCATTGACTTACATTGGGTTTCGTGTTTCGGTCGGACCCCCGACTTTTCCCTATAGTCGGCTGATTTTGCTCGACCCGACTTTTGGAAAAGTCGGGTTTCATGAAACGAAACTCGACCCTAAAAAACTAAAAGTCGCTCAACTCTAGTAATGTCCTCAATGATGAATCTGTGTAAAAAAATAAAAGGAAGAAAGAATAAATGAACAAATAAACAGACCCGAACCAAAAAACAATAAAAACATTGTTTTTATTGAAGTTGGTAAACAGACGTTTGTAAGGATTCTGGACTTTCCTTTGTGCCTGTTTGCTCTTATCCAAGATGGAGTCTTGTATCTCGCTTTGTCATGGAACTTCCTGTCTGTTCTGATTATTTAAGTCCTGGCCATGTGTTCCTATATGCCTGAGTATTTTGTTGCTGTTGGCTCGTGAGCTCCTGCCTGTCTACTGCTGGACTCCCTGCTGCTGTTGCTCATTTTTGCTCTGCCTCTCCACATTATGCTGCCTAAAGCCCTCTGTGCATCTCCCTGATGCTGTCTGTGCTTAACTACTGTCTGTACTTCTAGTGTGGAGCTCTTCACCTTTGGATCTGCTGTGGCCTGTAAAGAAGCTTGACATCACCATCTTCTCTAGGCCTGTTTATTGGGCTTTGGTGCTGGACTTGTGCAGAACTTTCAGCCCAAAAAGGTACGTATGGTGACCTTCTTCTGATAATGCTACACCTTTATAATGCCGGTCCTCTACATTTAAGTGCTGTGAGCATTTCCACCCATATGATTGCTGGACTTCTACACTTTAGTGCTGTGTGTGTGATAATTCATAATATAGCTAGACTTCCTTATAAACACCGTGTGCTTACTCTCATACTTTCTGCTGGACTCCCAGGTACAGTGTCTCGTGCACACCTGCGTCATTTTACTGTTGGACTGGTTAATATTAGCAGTCGCACCCCGCTTCTCAGTTGCACTTGACATTTCCATATTGTTCTGTGCATTCGCTACTGTTGCAGGAAGTGCTCTGCTAGTTTTGTGTTTCTTGCATCATTTTATATTGTGCTTTGTTTTTGTTACTGTTGCAGGAAGTGCTCTGTTAGTTTTGTTTCTCTTGCTAATATACTCATTTGCATCAACTTTGGCCTCAGTTTCCTACTATCCCACACAATCAGATTCCGTAGTACCCATATAATTGTTATAAAGTTCTTCATTAAGACCTCCTGGAACCAGGCTATTCAGGTTATAAATCCACCTGGACTCACGTCTAAGGAGTTCATACATGGTACTACCACATCTAATAGAGGTGGAAATTTTATCTATAACCATAATCTGCAGTTGTTTGCAGGAGCCACTGTGAAAATCCAATAAGTGAAATGCCACTGATGCAATGAGCTTACCGAGGACTTTGTTCTTTTATCATAAGCAATATTGGCATATGTTGTTGTACCCACTGGCGCAATTCCTGGCTGGTTTGACCACCATAAAGTTTAGGACATCCGCAAATGAGCAGATAACATTTTTAGTCTGACAGTTGGAATATATCCGAGTGTAAATAGGGTCTGGATGAGAAAGTGAGAAAGAACACACATTTGTCTATTAGAAACCACAAAGGGGCAGATGGTACAATTCCCAAATGGATATGTGCTGATCAGCTTGATTCCCCTACCCAGTGTCTTTGTCCATTTCTTAAAATGGCTGGAGCAAAGTGAATTACATATATTCCTTGCTCTTTTGGCAACCAGCTTAGGTGTATCACTAATGAAGGGGGTCAATCTCGGTTCATTAAGGAGAACACCCCATTTCTTATTTAAGATCTTATAAATGTATTGCCAGTGATTACTAAAAGTGGTAATAAGATTAATTTTCACATGATGTTGGCATGGTCATGGTCTCAAAAGGTCTTGGCGGTTTAGCTGAGCAGAAGCTCTGAAAGCTTTAGCCACCACTTTATGTGGATATCCCCGGAAATGAACTTGTTAGGAGTCAGATTTCTGCCCTTACTATGCAGGAATTTAGACCCTCACATTCTGCAGTCTCCTGCTCATTGTCTACTGCAGAAGATATTGCAGAGCAGATTGCCTTGCAGAAACTCTCTCCGGAGGCTAAGTCCTTCTTTCCGTCTTTTGAGCATGCTCGTGAAATGAGCTCTCATTGGTGTTCTGGAGTCAGGTGCTCAGGTCCTGCTCCTAATCCCATTGGTTCAGCTCAGAGTTCTGGAGACTTCCGGAAGGTCCCGTTTGCTATAAAAAGTGTGCATGGCTGTTCCGCCATGTGCTAGTATAGTCATACTTGCTGCTGTGTGTATGTTGATGGATGCATGATCTGGTGAATGACTCATTTGAAACCCCATTCCTATGATATTATGATTGTGTGAGGGAATGAGTTATAGCCAGTATTAGTGCCAGCGTCAGCGTGCCATTTCCATTGCTCCATTAGCACACCTGCTAGCGTCTACATCGTGCCTGCGTTTACTGCAGTGTTACCCTGCGGCATTCTCCACGCCGCGCTGCTGTAGCAGCTTTAGTGTGCGTTTGCGGTTGCAACGCTGTTCACACAATTATTTACGGTAAGTCTACGCGGATGTAGTGCCGTCATTTAAAACTACTCTGTGACCACTTACCGCTTGTGTGCCGCTGAGTCCCTGTGTCTCTAATAGGCTCAGCGTTGTTACATTTATCATTTGTAATAGCAGCTCTGTGAATTCAACAGAGATTGCTTAAGTGCACCTAAGTGATATCTAACCCTGTGCACACTACCGCCAGATTGCTCTGCCTTCACATAGCAGCGGTTTTAACATCTACTGCATAGTGGACCCCGAGTGGCGAACGCACTTTATTTATATTTTTTTATTTAGTGCCTTCCACCACTCCTAACAGTATACTAGTGCCAGGGCCTGGCTAGTGATGGCAGAACAGCAGCAACTCCTACAGTGCATTTGCCAGCTAGAGGGTCACATGGCCACTCTTGAGAGGGCACTCTCTGCTGCACAGTCCACTGAAGCTGCTGTAAATGCACTCACAGATGCTGTTGGTCGCATGTCCATGTCCTCCCTCACGCCGACAGTTACCCGCCTCCCATTGCCCGATAAATTTTCCGGTGATGGTGCCTCCTGTAGGGGTTTCATCAGCTAGTGCTCAATCCAGCTGGAGCTGCTGGCTGAGCAGTTCTCTACAGAACGGGCCAAGGTGGCATTTATTGTTTCCCTACTGTCGGGCAAGGCGTTGGAGTGGGCTACACCTTTATGGGAGCGTGGTGACCCCAAGATTCGGACCTCAGCTCATCTGCTAACAGCCATCAAGCAGGTCTTCCTCGGTCCACGGGTCATGCACGACACCTCTCTGCAGCTGCTTGCTCTAACCCAGGGATCTCTCTCGGTTAGCCAGTACGCCGTCCGTTTTCAGACACTGGCGTCCGAGCTGGAGTGGTCCAATAAGGCTCTTATCCCTGTTTTTTGTAGAGGTTTAGCCGAGCACATAAAGGATGCTCTCTCTACTAGAGAGATCCCTGCCAGTTTGGAGGAGTTAATTTCCATTTCAACCCGTATTGACCTCCGTTTTTCGGAGCGCGGTATGGAGCGTGCTCACTCCAAACGGAGAGTTACTCCGGCTCCCAATTTTTTCGAGCCTCTAGAGCTGCCCGAGCCAGAGGTTCTATCCCCAGAGCCCATGGAGGTGTCTCGCGCCATTTTTGAGACACGCCTGGCTCAAGATTCCATTTGCGGTTGTCACCGTCTACACGCTGCTTCTCAGGATGACAGCGTTCCGCAATGGTCAGAGTCTGTGCCGATCGGCGAGACCTTTGTTCCTCCTCGCCTTAGGCCTAAGATTCTCAAGTGGGCACATGCGTCCGGTGCGGACGGCCATCGTGGCTATATGCAGACCACGAAACTTCTGGCTGGTTCGTATTGGTGGCCGCACAGGGCTCGGGATGTAAAAAAATTTATTCGGGCATGCACCTCTTGTGCTCGGGATAGCCTTCCCAGATGGAGTGTGGCGACGGCCGCCGACAAATGGCAGCGTTCCACTGTACCTCCCGCTCCCATCGTCTCCCAGGTGTCCCTTTTGAGATCTGATGATCTTGCCTCCCCTAACGCCTTCCGTGTGTCCCGGTTGTCTGTGTCACCTACCAGGACACCAGGCTCATCTTCGGACGAGTCTGAGGCCTATGCCACAGTTGGGCACAGGTTGGTGGGTCGGAAGGCTCAGGGAGGAGGGGGCCCTAGGAGGGGGGGTAATGTTAGGAGTCAGATTTCTGCCCTTACTATGCAGGAATCTAGACCCTCACATTCTGCAGTCTCCTGCTCATTGTCTACTGCAGAAGATATTGCAGAGCAGATTGCCTTGCAGCAACTCTCTCCGGAGGCTAAGTCCTTCTTTCCGTCTTCTGAGCATGCTCGTGAAACGAGCTCTCATTGGTGTTCGGGAGTCAGGTGCTCAGGTCCTGCTCCTAATCCCATTGGCTCAGCTCAGAGTTCTGGAGACTTCCAGAAGGTCCCGTTTGCTATAAAAAGTGTGCATGGCTGTTCCGCCATGTGCTAGTATAGTCATACTTGCTGCTGTGTGTATGTTGATGGATGCATGATCTGGTGAATGACTCATTTGAAACCCCATTCCTATGATATTACGATTGTGTGAGGGAATGAGTTATAGCCAGTATTAGTGCCAGCATCAGCGCGCCATTGCTCCATAAGCACACCTGCTAGTATCTACATCGTGCCTGCGTTTACTGCGGTGTTACCCTGTGGCATTCTCCACGCTGCGCTGCTGTAGCAGCTTTAGTGTACGTTTGCGGTTGCAACACTGTTCACACAAGTATTTACGGTAGGTCTTGACGGATGTAGTTCCGTCATTTATAATTACTCTGGTGACCACTTACCGCTTGTGTGCCGCTGAGTCCCTGTGTCTCTAACAGGCTCAGCGTTGTTACATTTATCATTTGTAATAGCAGCTCTGTGAATTCAACAGAGATTGCTTAAGTGCACCTAGGTGATATCTAACCCTGTGCACACTACCGCCAGATTGCTCTGCCTTCACCTAGCAGCGGTTTTAACATCTGCTGCACGGTGGACTCTGAGTGGCGAACGCACTTTATTTATATTTTTTATTTAGTGCCTTCCGCCACTCCTAACAGAACCTTGATGTGAGATCCCTAGCCTCTTTATGAAAATCATCTAACTCACTGCAATTGTGTTGCACTTGAAAGTACTGACCTTTAGGTATTCCATCACGAACATGTCAGTGATGAAAGCTTTCGTAGTGCAGCAAGCTGTAAGTTGCAGTGGTCTTTCTAAAGCGAGTGGTAGAGATACAATCATCCTTTTTGTAAATCTTCAAGTCCAGAAATTCTACCTCAGTATAAGATGCTCCATGAGTAAGAGAAATATTCCAAGAATTAGTGTTTAAGTCTTTGATAAACTGTTGACTTGCTTCCAAAAAAACTGACCAAAAGAACAGTATATCATCAATATACCAGAACCACCTAACCACATGTAGCTGTAAGTTGAACAATAACTGTACATGGGTTTCCTCCCACCAACCTAGAAAAAGGTTGGTGTAGGAGGGGGTACACTTGGCGCCCATGAATTTGTCTGTAGTTAATACGTTTAAAAACAAAATAGTTGTTGTTGAGCACCATTTCAAGTAGGTCAATGAAAAAAAGTCATGGAGGTGGTCTCCTGATGTTTTTGAATCAAGGAAGAAAGATATTGCCTGAGATCTGAGATCATAATTAATACACTGGTTGAGTGATTCTACATCCATCGCGATCATCAGTGTGTTTGGGGGCAGGATTAAATCATCCAGTTGAGAAATCAGATGTGAAGTATCCCAAAGCAAGGAACCTAATGAGGAAACAAAAGGTTGTAGATAAAAATCTAAGTAGGCACAAGGATGCTCAAAGAGTCCCCAAATTCCTTAGACAATAGGCCTACCTGGTAGTTCACTCAATGACTTGTGGACCTTTTGGGAGTAAGTAAAAGGTCGGAATGACCAGATTTATTGTGATTAAAAAATCTATTTAAAAAAATGTAAAGTTTTGAACAATTTTTTGGGGGGATAGATACTACAGAAATGCAGCCAAGAAGATGTAATACCCTATGGATGAGCAGCATAACACAGATACATTTTAAACAGGTTTTTTGATGGCTCTATGCTAATGAAATGTACTCCAGACCACAGAATACTCTTTGGATGAGCAATATAATAACAATAAATTTTTAAACAAGTTTTTTGAGTGTTATATGCCAGTGAAATGTATTCGATACCATGGAGTAGTATGGGTGAGCAATATAATACTAATACATTTTTAAACACTTTTTTGAGGGTTGTATACCAACGAAATGTACTAAAGACCACTGAATAGTCTATGGGTGAGCAACATAATACAGAAAAAAATTTTTATGAGTTTTTTGATGCTTATATACTACTGAAATCTGTCCAAGAATCTGTAAAAGTTTATGGATGAGCAATATTATACTGATAAATTTTTTAAAAAGTTTTTTGAGGGTTATATACCAATGAAATGTACTCCAGAAACACTGAATAGTCTGTGGGTGAACAATATAATATCAATAAAATTTTGAGCTTGTTCTTGAGGCTTAAATAGCAACAAAATCTACCCAAGAATATGTAAAAGTCAAGGGATGAGCAAGATATGCAAATCAATTTTTGAACGAGTGTTTTGAGGGTTATATATAAACATAATGTACCCAAGAACATGTAATACTGTATGGATAGGCAATATAATACAGATGCATTTTTGAAAAAGTTTTTAAAGACTTAGGTAGCAACGAAATGCACCCGCAAAGACAGTACTCTATGGGTGAGCAACATAAAGACAATAAATTTATAAACAAGCTTATTGAGGGTTATATAGAAGGAAATGTATCTAAGAATATGTAAAACTGTATGGCTGAGAAATGTAACCCAAAAAATGTTTAAAACATTTTTATTGAGTGTTACATATCACAAAAATTTACCCCGGAACACAAAATATTGCATGGGTGAGAAATGTGGACAAAAAGCAACATTTTAAACACTTTTTTATTTTTGCATACCAGCAAAAATGTTATAGAGAGCACGTAATACTCTATGAATGAGGAATCTAATCCACAGAATTTTTTCTATCCTTTCTGTAAAGTTTACATACCACCGTAATGAAACAATAACCGAGTTAAACTGTATAGATAAATAAGTGAATTCATGAAAAAATTGAACTTAAATATTTTGAAAGTTTATTTTATGAATTTATACACTCATAAAGGCTTTGTAGAAAGTGAAAAGCCAGACACAAATTATAAGGAGGTTCATCCATAGATACCTGAAAGGCAACAACTGGTGGACTTCATTCAAATAATTTAAAAGTGTACTTGCTGTACTCTTACACTGACAAAGGCTTTGCACAAAGGACAAAGCTATGAAAAATTATAAGGATGGATGGTCATTCACAGATCCTGAAAGGCAACAACTAAGTGGCCTCATTCAAATAACTTAAAAGTTTAATTGCTGTACTCCTACACTCTCAGTATGATAGCTCAGCTTCAGCATCAGTATCAACATTACAGGCCTCAGAATCATTGACATCATTCATTCAATGGCATCAGTGTGCTAAGTTGGGTAGCAACTGCTTTTTTATAAGCCCTTATGATGTCACAATGTCAGCCAATCACAGTAATCCCACAGCCAAGATGGCTGCTGCATTACAGTGTCATGCATTCAACCCCTGGAAGCTAATTGGCTGTGCAACAGGCGCCAAAAATGTGAGCTGGGGAATAAAGTTTTACATCGAGCATCCCCCATTACTCGCCCAGTAACGAGCACATTCGAGCGCTGTGTTACTCAAGTGATAATCGAGTATCACTGAGCATGTTCACTTATTCTTAATAATAATTTAGTGGTGAAATGTGCTAACAAAGTCCCATTACTGTGGAAGTGGATGCTGCACTGCATGAAATAGAACACAAGACCAAAATATCTAAAATATCATTCAAAACATCATATGTGAATGTTGAAGTCTTTTTTGAAGTTTTAGAAATTGATATTGTCAGAATTAGATGGTGTTCTAATGAGCGATTTTTCTCTTGTGCGAAAGAATCAGCTCGATTATGGACATGACATTTGGCTCAAACTCTGATAAGAGCATCAGCTTACTGTGAGCCTATTCTTTCGCATGAGAGTATAGCAGCACAGGTGAGGAGAAAATGGAGAATTTAAATTCTATTGTCTGTGCGTAAATTGGAATAACATAGATAGCACTAGTAAGAGGAAAACTGACATCTGAATGAGCTCTAAATTGCAAATGTTCCCTCAAATATGATATATGACAATAGAATGTAAATTAAAAATTGGGAGCAGCTAATGTCTTGGTATCAGTAATGTACAGTAGTATGTAAAGTACAAATTTTCTAAAAAAAATATGTAGTTATAAAAAGTGTGCCGAATGGAGGTTTATAAAAACTAAATCTATGTGTATATAGAAAAATACACTTCTACTGGAATATCATACATAGTAGAATACCAATGAAAGATGAAAATAAATAACCCAACACCCAGTTCATTTATGAAATTCCAATACACTGAGTGTAGAGAAAAAGATTCTTAAGAAAATAAATGAAATGTGTCTGGTAACGAGGGATATAAAACTTACCAAATCAGGGGTATAGCATGAAATTAAAGGGTTCCTGTGGGGAAGATGACCAGTGCACATTGCACAGTATCCTTTAAGGAACCAGATTTTGGCTTTATTATTGGGGTTGTTTTGCCCATAGTGAACCATTTACTGTATTTCACCCTATACCCCAGATTTGGCAACCATTATATCCTTACCAGGCATCTCTTCTTTTTCTTAAAGGGGTTGGCTGGGCTTTTTCAATATTGTATGTGTGTACCTAGGCTGTGGAATGCTAAGTGTCAGCCATGGGCCATGCATGAGGTATCAGGTCTGGGCCAACATTTAGAGCTTTGAATTGAAGTTTCAATTAATACCTGGTAGTTAAGGAAGCCGTGTAAACCTTCTTTGCTGGGAACCCTGATACTGTACCATAGTAACATAGTTTTGAAGGCTGATGGAAGACCTTATGTCCATCTAGTTCAGCCTATTTCTAGTGCAGCTGTTCTGCATTGTTGATCCTGGGGAAGGCAAAAAACCCACAGAGTAGAAGCCAATTTTCTCCATAGGGAAAAAAATTCCTTCCCCTAAGCTGGGTCAACCATCTACCTATAATATTATGCTATTCGTAACCTTCTATACTGTTACTCACAAGAAAAGCATCCATTCCTTTCTTAAATTCATTCAGTGAGTTGGCCATCACCACTTTCTCAGGAAGAGAATTCCAGAGCCTCACTGCTCTTACCATGAAGAACCCTCTTCTATGCTGGTGCAGAAATTGTCTTTCCTCCAAACGAAGAGAATGCCCCCTTGTTCTTGTCACAGTCCTTGGTACAAACAGTTCATTGGAGAGATCTCTGTATTGCCCTCTGATATACTTATACATATATATTAGGTCTCCCCTAAGTCTTCTCTTTTCTAGAGTAAATAGACCTATTTTTGATAAACTTTCTGGGTATTGTAGTGAACCAACTCCATTTATCATTTTAGTAGCCCGCCTTTGAACCCTTTCAAGTTCAGTAATGTCTTTCTTGAGCTCCGGCGTCCAAAATTGCACACAATACTCCAAGTGTGCTCTGACAAGTGATTTGTACCGAGGGAGAATTATGTTTTCATCTCAGGTCCCCAGACCTCTTCTAATGCATCCCATGACCCTATTTGCTTTGGTGGCAGCTGCCTGACACTGGGCACTCTAATTTAGCTTCTTATTGACTAAGATGCCTAAGTCTTTTTCTATGTCTGATTTCCCCAGCAGTTTCCCATTTAGTAAGTAATTGTAGCATCTGTTTCTCCTTCCCATGTGCATAACCTTACACTTATCTGTGTTGAACCTCATTTGCCATTTTTCAGCCCAATTCTCCAATTTACTCAAATCTGTCTGTAGTTGCAAACTGTCCTCCTTTGTGTTAACTACCTTACATAGTTTTGTATCATCTGCAAATACTGATATTTTACTGTGTAAGCCATCCACTAGATCATTAATAAATATATTAAATAGCAGGGGGCCCAATACAGAACCCTGTGGTACCCCACTAGTAACCCTGGCCCAATCTGAGTATGCACCATTAATAACCACTCTTTGTTTTCTATCACTAAGCCAGCTACCAACACACATTTTCCCCTAGCCCAAGCTTTCTCATCTTACTTACCAATCTTTTATGTGGGACAGTGTGAAATGCTTTAGAGAAGTCGAGATAAATGACATCCAATGATTCTCCTTGGTCCATTTGAGAGCTTACATCCTCATAGAAGCTGACCAGGTTAGTTTGACAGGAGCGATCCTTCATAAATCCATGTTGATATGGAGTTAAACATTTATTAACATTGAGATATTCCATAATGGAATCCCTTAGAAATCCTTCAAAAATTTTACCCACAACAGATGTTAAGCTTACCAGCCTATAGTTTACAGGTCCCCTTTTACACCCCTTTTTGAATATTGGTACCACATTTACTTGCCGCCAATCAAAAGGAACAGACCCTGTTTCTATAGAGTCTTTAAATATAAGGAATAGAGGCCTGTCTATCACATTACTTAACTCCCTTAATACCCAAGGGTGAATGCCATCAGGGCCTGGTGATTTGTCAATTTTAATCTTACTAAGGCGGTTCTGCACTTCTTCCTGGGTTAGGCAGGTAATACTTAATGGTGAATTTACATTATCACTCTGCATTTCCCCTGGCAAATCCTTTTCCTGTGTGAACACTGTTAAGAAAAAAGTATTTAAAACATTTGCTTTTCCCACATCGCTCTCTATGATTTCACCCTCATTGTTCTTTAAAGGGCCGACACCATCAATTTGAATAAATTTACAGTTTATATAATTAAAGAATAGTTTGGGGTTTGTTTTACTTTCCTTAGCAATGGTCACTGACAGAAATTGTTTTCCTTTCTGAGATACGCAGGTTTCAGCTTCCCAGTCTATGTCGGGGTAGTTGAAGTCCCCCACAATAATCACCTCATTGTGATTTTCTGCTTTGTCTCAATAATACATTTTCAGTGGCTTCTGTTATATTTTGTGGCTTATAACAGCTTTTTTTTTTCAGCCACACTCAGATGGCACAAACATCAGTTTCATAGACCACTAGTGGTAGAAAAATGTTAGGAAACTAAAACATGTAGTTGAGTGAAAGCTCTATTGCTACAGGCTACACACACGAAGGAGACCCAACTTGGATTCTCCATCCACATTTCAAAAAGTTATTGTTACATACCACTAAAGTGTCATCAATTTTCACAGAATAGAAACAGTATAATAGGCCTCTGACACACCTTCTACTAGAGGTAACGGTAACCCACCAGTTAGACACCGTACTTGGTGTTTCCACATTTCAAGAAATTGTTTGTAACATCAGCAGCAGTAGCAACAGCAGGCACAGAAACCATGACAAAGGTGTCACAGATTGCAAGAATATGAGATAAATGAACAACACTAAAAAAACACCATTGCCTAGTCTGCCCAGTCTGCGACTGGGGTGCAAAAGTCATTGGAGATCCATGACTTGTTTATTTTGATGAAAGTTAGGTGGTCTACACTTTCAGAGGACAGTCGGATGTGCTTATTCATCAGGACACCTCCTACAGCGCTGAAGACATGTTCTGAGAGAATGTGGGCTGACCAGCATAACAAAACCTCCAAGGTGAGACAGGCAAGCTCTGGCCACGTTCCCATTTTTGAACACCAAAATGCAAAAGGATCCAAATTCCCCCTGATAGCATTGCTATTGAGCGCCAGATACTCCTGCACCATCCTCTCAAGTTGTTCACAACGTTTCAAACTTGTATTCTGTTCTGCTGGTGCATGGGCTGGTCTAACGATGTGTGAAATCACTTAGAGAAATTGCTTATGCCACTTAAACTGCTGCTGCAGCTAATGTTTTTGCAGCGACGCCTTGACATTTCTGGGGTTGGAAGTATAGAACTGCAATGCACAATGTTTGCCTCAATGCTGTCCTGGGGAAAACCACCCTTAAGATTGTCTACAAGGGTATTTCAGTACTGCAGCACATGCACGTGGCCCTTTCTGAGGGGGAATTATCTGGCAAAATCTACTCTTGTACCATGGATATAACATAGTGACAACCCAGTAGTCAGCACTATTTCTAACCCTAAGAATATAGGTATCATTTTGAATATAGTGCAGCAAGAAGACGCTAATGGGTCAGGTGCTTCCATGAGGCCCAAGTCCATGGTGTGTTGGTGATGGGGTAACTCTCAAGGTTGCTTCCTCCATCCCCTCCCGCCAACCACAATCTGTAGAGAGAGAAGATCATTATCTTCTTCCTCTCCTGAATGTTGCACGTCCATCACCTCTTCCTCCTCTATTAGTTCCTAGGCTCCTGCACGATCACTAACACTTTGTCAGGTACCATGAATCTCCCTTGATCGCTGTAATATACCCTTCCATGCACTCGCCTGTGCAACGACTGTCCAGAACTTAGAGATATTGTTTTCCCTTGCGTTTCTCCTCTACTTCCACCGTTTCCTCTTGGACCACCACCTCCTCACGCAGACTATTCAAAGTGTACTCCAGCATGTAGATGACCAGAATAGTGATGCTGATGATGGCACCATCAGCGCTAACCATCTTAGTAGCCATTTCAAAACTGTGCAGAAGGGTGCAGAGGTCCTTCGTCTGTGCCAGCGTGATTTACACTAAGTGTTTACTGCATTGACCCAGGCTATACAAAAGAACATGCTGCACCAAGGTTTGCCGCTGATGCCACAGTCTCTGCAACATGAGCACAATGGAATTTCACCATGTAGGCACAATGAAAAACAACCGGTTAACTGGTATGCTGAAAGACCTCTGTAGTGTTGCAAGTCGATGACCTTTGGGGTGCAAAAGCTGGAAGTGAGCACACAGCGACTGTGCTTTCTGCAGCCGCACTTCCATGTCAGGGTAGTGGTGGATAAATTTCTGTACCACCAGGTTGAGGACGTGAGCCATGCAAGGTTGGTGTGTGAGGTTGCCCCAACATAGGGCTCCCACTAGGCTAGCACCATTATCGCACATGGCCTTCACTGGCTCCAGGTTCAGTGGAGACAGCCATTATTCAAACTCGGCCTGGATGGCAGTCTACCACACTTGGGCTGTGAGACTGCAATCTCCAAAGCATATTAATTTAAACACTGTCTGATTGCGGTGAGCCCTGGCTGGGCAGTAGAAAAGTGGGTGGGATTCTCAATGACGTCCTCTAATGCGTGTTTCATTAAGGGTGAGGTTGAGGGCAAAGGTGGAGGAGGCAGAAGCAGTGGAGGAAGTGTTAGATACAGAGGTTTGTCCTGAAAGCCTTGGGAATTCCAAGACTTGTGGAGCAGCCCCTTGACCACCTGCCTCCACAGCCAACATAGTCACTCAGTGGCCATAAATGAGATGTAATGCCCAGGCTCATGTTTGTTCGTCCAGGTGTCAGTGGTGAAATGCACCCAGACAGACCTAGACTTGCAGGGAAGTAGATGATGTTTGCGACATGCTGGTGTATTGCAAGCACAGCTTTCTTAGAGAGGTAATGAAGTAATGTCTACTGGGCAACTGGTACTGGGGGACTGTAACTGCCATCAACTTTTGGAAACAGTCTGTGTCCACCAGGCGGAAAAGCAACATTTCTGTGGCCAACAGACTAGAGATGGTGACGTTCAAGCTCTTAGCTTTGGCATGTGTAAGAAGAAACATTATTTTACGTTTCTACAACTGCGGGGCTGAGTGCTGGCTGCTGTGCTGAGAGAGGATGGAGTAGGGTGAAAAGGACAAACTGCTGGACTGTGAGTGAGGTGCAGGCATAGATGTTATGGTGGATTGAGAAAGATGTGTTGTGCTACGTGACCCAAAAACAGCAGGCATGTCCACTTCCATAGCAATTGATGGGCTTTCACTCACCTTGACTGTAGCAGGTAAAAAAGTGGTGTTTCTGCAGACAAAGACCTGTGCAAGATCAGTTGGCATGGCCGGTGGTTGGCGAGGCTTATAAATCGGCATTTTAGAGCAGTGAGATTCCCAGACTAAGGCTGGTTTCACATTAGCGCATTTTCAGCGCGAGCACGGCCGGGGGTAGCTTTGCCCCCGAGCCGGCTCTCTGCCCGGCGTGCCCGCCCCTTCCTTGTAGCGCCGCCTCCTAGCGGACAGCGGCGCCTGCGATCGGCGCACCCTATCTTTAGCATAGGGTGCGCCGATCGTGCGCAGGCCGTGCGCTAGTTGCGCTTTGACCTGCGCTGCGCACTTTTGACGGTGCGCCGTGCGCGCCAAAATCAAACTTTTCGGATTTTGGCGCGCACGGCGCACCGTCAAAAGTGCGCAGCGCAGGTCAAAGCGCAACTAGCGCACGGCCTGCGCACGATCGGCGCACCCTATGCTAAAGATAGGGTGCGCCGATCGCAGTCGCCGCTGTCCGCTAGGAGGCGGCGCTACAAGGAAGGGGCGGGCACGCCGGGCAGAGAGCCGGCTCGGGGGCGGAGCTACCCCCGGCCGTGCGCGCGCTGAAAATGCGCTAATGTGAAACCAGCCTAAGGCATGTTGATTGCGCTTGTGCAGGTACATGCATGTTGTAATCAAATGTTGAAATTTTCTGTAGTGAGTCTTTTTTTTACAAAGTTGGCAGATAGCGTGAACTGGGTCATTCTTTTCGGTCTCAAAAAAGACAAAAGCTAGGCAACCCTTGCCGCCCCTGTGAACAGCAGACTATGTGGCTGAAGATTCAGTGCTTGTCGTAGTTGCATCACTGTCTGTCTGTGCGGGAAGCTGCAACATTACCTCCTAGTCTTCCTCCTCCTCCACATCCTCTACTGAGCTTCTCAGCTGCATAGCTCTGGGTTCACACCAAGTGGGATCTACAACCTCATCATCATCCTCTCTATTATCACACTCCTCATCCTGGGAGTCTCCCTCCTCTTATTACTGCCCTGACAGCACAGTGCAGTCCACATGTGCCTCTGGTTAGGGATGGGCGAATCCTGAAATACTCGGAATCGCTAGACTCTAACGAGTCCGACTCGAAAACTCGCTATTCGTTGCAAGTCTAGCGAGTCCAATGTTAATGAATGGGGATGCGAGTATTGCAGCGATTCCTGTGCTGCCATTTTTTTTACTCTTTACTCTCGCAAGTGGCCCCTAGCTTAGCGATTTAGAATTCATCCCTAAAGCACAGAAAATCGTTTCTACATCACGCTAGAAGCTAAACAGGAAGTCGCCTGTGCTAACCGATTTACTGCACAGGCTGATCTGATATTCTGCACACACAGGCAGATCTGATCTGCACACACAGGGCGATCTGATCTGCACACACAGGGCGATCAGATCTGCACACACAGGCCCACCAAAGATGTGTAGCAGACGTGATACAGAGAGGCTGATCGGCCTGGTTGAAGAGTGGCCCCAGCTGTGGCAGCCCACCCACCCTGGCTATGGTGATGAAAGACAGCGAAATATGGCTTGGAGGTCCATCGCCAGAAGTATGTTCCCGTCATTTGGTCACACTGGAGAAGATGGGCAGGCAAACATGGGTAAGAGTTATGTGATGTAATTTCTTCTATTCTCTTTTACTGTACCCTTTTTTGGATTAGGAGAGAGTGAGATTTCTTGTGTCACCATTGGCGTCTGTGACGCACTGAAACCGTGGTACCCAGCACCGGGCTGGGGTCTGCTTCACTGGGGGATGTGATGTGACCCGTGCTGTAGTCTCAGGGGATACACAGTGCAAAGGGGATAACTACAGGGGACTGTAATAGGAAGACAATCAAGGCTAGTGATGCGTATTGGCACAGCAGGAAGGTAACGTGCGTGCTATTAGCTGGTAGCAGAGAAGCCCTGCACTCTCCCTGTAAAAATTGTTTAGTGCGCAAAGGCAGTCACCTAGGTGGACTGTGGTGCTGTCTGCGTCACCGCTCAGGGGTGAAGTGCGTGCTGTAACTTAGCAGAGAAGCAACGCACTCTCCCTGAAAAAATTGTTTAGTGCACACAAGCAGGCAGCGTGCGTGCTATTAGCTGGTGGGATAGATAGCAGCAACGCACTGGTCTGCCACAGAAACAATAACGCTGCAGGGGTAAATATGACCCCAATAATATCTGGTGGAAAAAAAAAAGAAAATTTGCTCAGCTATGCTTCTGATTTCAGCTCTGATGGAAGCTGAGTGAGTAAGCTAAGCTCTGAGGATGGTGCTGTATGCACTGTAAGGCTGCTCCTGCCTTTCTCCCTGCCGACAGTCCTCTACAGTACTCCTCTGTCCTGGTAGTTCTGAAAAGAACTTTTGTGTTATATGTGAGGAATCTTGAGGTCCTACACTGACTAACAGTCCCTAGGTCTGCTCTATGTCTCCAACTCGCCCTGCACTAGCTCAGATCGTCACAGGAATGTGCCCAAAATGGCGGGGGCAGGGTTTATATACAGCCTTGCCTGTGATACATGACATAGGCATCACGATGGACAGCAGCCAATCATAGTAGTGCTCTTCACAGTTTTCTCACCTAACAAACTAGGCTGTCTCTGAAAATTAACATATTCTGTATTCTGCGAGTCCCAAATACAGTATATAGGAGTCCTAGACTCGCTAAGACTCGCTGCTGACAGCGGGACACAAAATCGCTAAGAAACTAGGATTGCTTGTATTAAACTCTGAAAAAACTAGGATTGCCATTGATTTGCATTGGACTCGTTACTGTGCGAGTAATCGCTTGGAAACTCGCAGAGTACCGACTCATGCGAGTCCCCTACTACTCGCAGAGTAACGAGTCCTAACGAGTAGATTCGCCCATCCCTACCTCTGGTATCTGAGTCTCATCAGGATAATCCCCTTAATATCTGATGACAAGTGTCTATATTCTGCCCAGACTCTTTGTCTGACCTCAGATCCAACAAGAAAATATTTTTGGCATCGGTGCAGATGGTTTCCTCCTCTGGAATCTGTAAACTTTTGGAGCAGAACTCTGATGTCCATAGAATATAATGTGTGAACAGCTTTGCAGAAAGGCCCATCTGTGGTTCCCCACAGTCAGTTTGGCATTTGGAAAGAAGAGGAGGAGAGGCCACTTGATGCAGCGCTTGCCATCCACTGGAGCCCATGCTCTTTCTGAGCCTTATCTACAAGGTGTACCGCTGTGAGGCTGCCAAAGAAAGGGAGTCGAGTAGCTCGACCAGTAACAGATGTTGTCAGTGGTCTTTGGATAGGATGAGATGGTGTTTGTTCAATTGAGCTTTCATTAACATTAACACGTAATTCGCG
Source organism: Dendrobates tinctorius (assembly GCF_039654945.1). Taxonomy (NCBI): domain Eukaryota; kingdom Metazoa; phylum Chordata; class Amphibia; order Anura; family Dendrobatidae; genus Dendrobates; species Dendrobates tinctorius. Next base: position 711,702 of record NW_027361699.1, on the reverse strand, counting down.
TACATGTCAAACACCAAATCTATTCTCCCTTCCACCATGACCTCGCTTTTTCGCATTCATATTGCATGAACCTGCTGTTTTACAAACTTAGGCCCCACCTCTATATTAGAGCTAACAATTTTTAAGAGGAAATCTGGCCTTTTGATTCCTGATTGCAACACATTTTTTGTCCAAACAATTTCGAATAGCAAATGGGGCTGCCTGAGACTGCACCACAGTTTTAGCACAATCTAGTTAGCTGCTGAAAGATCGATTACACCCAGGACAGGATCCTATCTAGCTAACTGATAAATTCACTTTCAGCAGAAGCAGTGCTAGCAGGAGCGTCTTCTCTGCACTGTGACACTGGGAAAATGGAGGCAGTAAAACAAGATGTCTGCTTTTTATATGGACAATGACATGTGATTTTGGCAGCCAATCGTAGAAGATATTGTGTCATGAAGTTGTGGATGATTTCTGTGCCCTGATTGGCTGCTGAAATATACACACATTAAGTTAAAAAAAAAACAGTCCGTCGCTCCTCAAACCTCTCCACAATGGCTCATCAAACATGTCCTCAGTTCCCCACTGCTTATCGTACAGCACCACTATCACATAGTTGTTTTTTTGCATTGTACAGTAATATACGGTGATATATGTATTAATACTGTGCTATTTTTAACTACCGTATTTGGATACTGTAATATGCTGCCCATTAATTTAGTTGATAGTTTCACTTTAGTGTTCATTCTATTTATTGTACATATTCCACCAACATGTTTTGGCTTTAGAAGTGTAGACTTAAATTTGATACATTTATTAAAATCAATTAATTCAAACGGTGTCAACACAGTGTTACAGTTAAAAAAAAATTAGGAATTCTGAAGCAGTCTAATACATATTTGCATAATTATATTCAGACAGGTAAAGCAACATTATCTTAACAAAAAACAGTTTGCTGCTTAATGATTGATTGACTGACTGACTTAGCGGGTTTCAAGATAGAAAAATGAAAAACTGGCAACAAAAACAAAACCGCATAATGGAAAATAGAGGATCCATTAATTAAAGGTATTGTCTAATATCTAGTGAATGATGATTAATAATAATTACAGAGATGTCAGTTCATTGGGGCATATTTATCAATTTAGTTATGACAGCTTTCAGGTGTAATTGAAAAGAATAGCATTTGAGCTAACTGTTTATCATGGTCTCCTCCCTCATAATATAATCGGAATCTATATATGTAATTTTTATATTGTAGTTTGCAAGAGAAATTATTAGTGATTGGGCGAACGTGCTTCTCAGATAACGTCTAATCTGAACATGCTCAGATGTTATCCAAGTATCTTGGGCGTGCGCGTATATTATGTTCGAGTCCCTGTGGCTGCATGATTTGCGGTTGTTAGACAACCTGAACAAGTGGACATTCCATAACAAACAGGCAATCCCTGCGTGTGTTGGGGTTGTCTAATAGTGAAAGCGAATTTGTTCAGAAAATGATCGCCAAACATAAATTTGGCACGAATATGGCACATTCGGATTCGTGATCGGAAACCCGAGCAAAATTTTATAAAATCGGTAACATTCTTTAAAAGTGCAGGAAAATATTTACGTTGCCACAAAAATATTTTCAGCACTATAGCAATGATAATGGTGGTGTACGTATCATGAGTGTTTGGCACGTGTTTGATGAGTGGAGGGGGTTTTCAGAGCCCAGAGGCGGGGCGTTCTTGTTGTAAGGACAGCACAGCAGTCATTTTTTTTTCCTTAACTTTATGTGTGCACATTGCGGCTAGCCAATCATGGCACAGGAAACACCCACAATGTCCTGACACAACGGCTTGTGTCACTGGCTGCTGAAATCACATGTCCCTCTCCATATAAATAGCGGACATCTTGTTTTAGCTCCATTTTGACACTGTATCAGCGGAGAGAGGTTGCTCCTGACACCGCCACTGCTAACAGCAAGATTTCAGCTAGTCAGTTAGGCAGTTGTATATCAGTCAGATGGTGTAGCTAGCTAGTGTCCAGTGTGGCTGTAAAATTTACCTTCCAGAATTTTTTTTTTTTTGGGGGGGGGGCATACTGAGGTTCTCAGACAAAGCCAGCAGGGCACATGTCCTACAAGTGTGTTGTGCGCTGCTTCAATCGTGCTCTGTGCACGAGTATAGCATTCCAAATAATATTATTTCAGTAGCTAAATGTGAAAAAGCCTGCTATATCCCACATTTTAGCTAGTTAGCTAGGTGGTTTTATATTAGTCAGATAGAGTAGCTAGCTAGCGTCCAGTGTGGCTGTTAAATTTACCTTCCAGCACTTTTTTCTTTTTTGGCCATACTGAGGTGCACAAAGAAAACCAGCAGGGCACATGTTGTGCACTGTTTTTACTGTGATCTAAGCACAAATATAGCCTTTTAGTTCACATGTAGCTAGTGAAAAGTATTAGGCTGGAGTCACACACAATGTATAAAAAATCGGTCCATTTTTGGCGGACCAGAATCGCACAAATGTTTTCTGAACAGTCATCCGTCTGTCATCCAATTGGAATGCGAGGGATGCGATTTTCTCATATCTGAGCATCCGTTTGACATCCATGTGACATCCAGCTGGCGAGATTTTATCAGCGGCTAGCAAAGTGGACATATAATGGAGCCCAATGAAAGGTTAAAACACAAACGAAAGAATAGATATAGACACATAGAATACACACACACACATATATATATATATATACCAGATTAAGGCCCGATGCTATCGCATCGAGAGGATAGTGACACACCTCTTGCCATGTTAACCCTCAATACACACACACCTCCTCAACACACACTCCTCTCACCTTTCACCATCTCCACTCACGTCCACTCACTCTTTCACTCCACATACGACCCTTTCTCTCACTCCGTCTCTCATACTCACACCATCATCGTCGCTGCTCCACGATCCCCGACATCTTCTTCCGCCGGCGCCATCCTGGATCCCGACGTTGTCCACGCCGGCGACATGTTCTTGCGGGCACGCCATCTTGAGCATTCTGAAATCCTGCGAGTGGACGTTAGTGGAGATAGTGAAAAGTGAGAGGAGTGTGTGTTGAGGAGTGGTGTGTTGAGGGTTAACATGGCAAGAGGTGTGCTGTGACGTCACCAGTTACAACTGGACGGAAGTTTTTACAACCCGGAAGCTGCTTAGCGCATTTATTATAGTAGATTAAGGCCCGATGCTATCGCATCAGGAGGATAGTGACACACCTCTTGCCATGTGAACCCTCAACACACACTCCTCCTCAACACACCACACCGCCTCAACACACACTCCTCTCACCTTTCACCATCTCCACTCACGTCCACTCACTCTTTCACTCCACATACGACCCTTTCTCTCACTCCGTCTCTCATACTCACACCGTCATCGTCGCTGCTCCACGTTCCCCGACATCTTCTTCCGCCGGCGCCATCCTTGATCCCGACGTTGTCCACGCCGGCGACATGTTCTTGCAGCCACGCCATCTTGAGTATTCTGAAATCCTGTGAGTGGACATTAGTGGAGATAGTGAAAGGTGAGAGGAGTGTGTGTTGAGGAGTGGTGTGTTGAGGGTTAACATGGCAAGAGGTGTGCTGTGACATCACCAGTTACAACTGGATGGAAGTTGTTACAACTTGGAAGCTGCTTAGCGCATTTATTATAGTAGATTATAGTAGATTAAGGCCCGATGCTATCGCATCGGGAGGATAGTGACACACCTCTTGCCATGTGAACCCTCAGCACACACTCCTCCTCAACACACCACACTGCCTCAACACACACTCCTCTCACCTTTCACCATCTCCACTCATGTCCACTCACTCTTTCACTCCACATACGACCCTTTCTCTCACTCCGTCTCTCATACTCACACCGTCATCGTCGCTGCTCCACGATCCCCGACATCTTCTTCCGCCGGCGCCATCCTGGATCCCGACGTTGTCCACGCCGGCGACATGTTCTTGCGGGCACGCCATCTTGAGTATTCTAAAATCCTGCGAGTGGACGTTAATGGAGATAGTGAAAGGTGAGAGGAGTGTGTGTTGAGGAGTGGTGTGTTGAGGGTTAACATGGCAAGAGGTGTGCTGTGACGTCACCAGTTACAACTGGACGGAAGTTGTTACAACCCGGAAGCTGCTTAGCGCATTTATTATAGTAGATGTATCACACCTGTTTTTATGTGGATAAGATATTTACATAGTGAGCCTCAAGAAGGACAGTATTACTGATGTATGTAAAGTGCTATTGAAATAATAGTACTCTATTAATAAATAAAAAATTAATTATTATTACCTAAGTTATGTAGGTATGTGTTAGCTATGTAGTTGAAATCTACGTATGTTTGCCTAAATTTTTTTTGTTTTTGCCTTTTTTTTTTTAATCTATATATACCTATACCTATGTATATTTTTATGGATTTAAATATGTCTATGACATATATGTGAAAGAGATAATTAGTGTAAGATATATCTATCTGCTTAAAATATTTATATATATAACATATATCAAGCTATGTATAGAAGTCTTAGAAGTCTATTATCTATATCTATTTAGAATGTAACTATTATTTATATATCTATATATCTATCCATTCGAGGACCAACTTAAATAGTTTAAAGTAAGACATTTTTGTAAACGACATTTCTAGTGAAGATTTTTGGGCTATTAGGTAGCAATTGTCCTTGAAGTGGTGTATCCACCACTTTGACCCTAACGTTGCTGCGTTGCTTTACTCGGGAGAATGCAACATACAATTGTCCATGGGCAAATACAGGTTCGGGCAAAAAAATTCCAACTCGATTGAGGGTCTGTCCTTGGGATTTGTTAATGGTCATAGCAAAAGCAGGTTTTAGAGGAAACTGTCAACGTTTTAATTTAAAAGGTAACCCAGTTTCTGAAGGACACAAATCGATGCGTGGAATAAACACAATGTCTCCTTCAGCTGAGCCAGTAATCACTTTAGCCTATATGATGTTGCGGAGTAAGGCAATGACAATGAGGCGAGTGCCATTGCAGAGACCTTTCTTGGTGTTTAGGTTTCTTAATAGCATCACAATGGTGCCAATTTTAAGTTTTAAGAGATGTGATGGCATTCCTGATGGTGTCAGAGAGTTTAAAAATTCAACTGGGTAGTTTTCACATTCCTCTGCCTCATCAGCATCGACAGAATCATCACTTGTATATACAGTATAATCACCACTAATGCGATCCATTACTTTACAGTTCAGAAAATCAACGTCATCATTTTTCAGACATAGTATAGCATGTGATGCAGCAGTGTTGAGGCTTTGTTTGTCATTAACATCAATGCAAATATGGTCTCCAAAGATCTCGGTTACTATAGAGCCAGTGCAAAGGATGTCTGGAGGAATTTCAATGACATCCTCTCCAAGGTTTTGTTCATTAGACAGCTCACCATTTCCAAGTTTAAGCAACCAAGTGCTGTATTCAGGATCAGTGGAGCGCATGTTGTTGATTAGCGGTAGTCTGGTAAAATGTTGCCAATGTTCTGAATATTTAATGCAGGAATCTACAATGTCTTTTCTTGTTCCATGAGCGATGACGGGAAGACATTGTCTGAAGTCTCCTCCAAGAACAATAACTTTACCTCCAAATGGTGTTTTATTTTTTTCAGCAACATTTGTTGTCATGATGTCACGTAGAAGTCTATCTATCACATTCAATGCATGTTTTTGGACCATAGTGCACTCATCAATAATAAAAAGTTTTGTACTCTGTAAATGTTTTCCTGCATTTGTATCATTTTTAATCCTGGAAACAGATGTTTCATTGATCGGAATAGGTATGCCATATAGAGAGTGGATTGTTCGGCCTCCTTGTATCAAGTTAGATGCTATTCCTGTAGTCGCTGCAGGTGACACAATTTCTCCTTGTCCTCTTAAATGATGTGTAAGTAGATGGTATAGGTAGGTCTTTCCACTGCCACCAGGTCCATCGAGAAAAAAGCACTTTGGTATTAAACTGCTATTTTGTAAAGCTTCAGTAATGACATCATAGGCAAAAAGTTGCTCCTGATTAAGAGTTTCTTTCATCTCTGCAGCTTTTTTTAACTCATAATCCTTATCATATTGTTTAAGGAGTTGTTTAATATTTTTTGCTGGGCGTGGTAAATTGAAATCAGCAAAAGTTTTTCCATGGACTATGAGGACATCTTGGACATCTTTCATAGCATATCCTTCACAATCGATACACTCTTCAGTGTTGCTGTGGTATGTATGACAGTAGTCTTGTAAAAAATGGTCCTTAAATTCATTCCACAATTCAAGTGGATTACTGGGGGGGCCAAAAATACAGATATAAGCAAACATGTCTCTAAGTTGGGAAGGCATGTTAAGAATGCAAGCATCTGTTAAAGTATGTCTCCAGATGCTATCATCGAATAATAATCCAAGTGCTAACACAGCATCCTTAAAGGTTTCATGCATAACTCCATTGACGGTTTTAATGCTGTCAAAACTGGTAGCAGCTTTTACATGCAGTAACAACAAACGTAAATAATAGCGTTCTTGGTCTTTCACACTAACAGTGTACATTCTTCCAATAACTGTGAGACCCCCTCGTTTTCTTTGTTCCCATGTGCCTTGTTTCCAAACGTAGTGTTCTGGAATTTCGCGGTAGAAATAGTTATGTGCATTGTGGTCAATCTTATTAAGGTTGAAATACGCCATAAGTGTAGAATTGGAATTGAGCTTTTGATGGATGTTGTCTGCAGAGTCATTCTCATGAAAATAGAGTGGTTGAGAATTAGGCAGATGTACGGCTAGGCGAATGATGGCATGAGATTGTTTATGCATAGGAAAAGCAAATATCTGCCACGCAGCCTCAGGTGCACTAACATATCTGGTATCCGTAAATTGGTGTGTTTCATCATGTTGGATGTTATTTTGGGAAATTTCAAGGTTGGCTTTGTCATGTCCTTTGTAAACGTATTTAAATAAATATTTTACACTTCGAATGGAAGCACATATTTCTACATTAATATGGCACTTGTATTTGGTGAGTAAAAATGGGTTATATGGAACTACCCATGAATTGTCAATCATCTTAGAATGGTGTTCATATGTTTTGCCAATGGGTCTGCGGTAAGTGGGATAGCCATCCTTTTCTTTGATGGTAAATGGTTGGTTTTGTTTTGGGAAACCTTTGCTACACTTTCCAAGATCCATACAGGGAGAATTAGGATTGTGTTATCCACAGGGACCATGAATCATGTGTTGAAGAACAATGTTATGGAGCTGAGGGTAGATTGTTTCATCAGGTATTTCAGCCCAGACTATATTGTCTATGTCCGCCTCAGTCCGTAATTTAGACAGGCTGTCAAGAATAATTAAAATATGAGCGTGTGGGAGACCACGCTTCTGAAATTCAATGACATGGACCATTGCAGTGACGTTTCCAAATAATCCACTGCTAATGTCTTTTAAGAGGGATTCCAGTTTAATTTTAAAGACACGTGCAACCAAGTCTGGTCTGTGTTCAACACGCTGCCACGGTTCTAAATGTGTAGTAATCTCATTCCACTTAGGATTACATGTCATGGTGATAAATAGATCTGGTCCACCATACTTTGTAACAATAGCCATAGCATCCTGGTAGCGCTGCTGCATGTTTCTTGGACTGCCTTCAAAAGAAGATGGTAAAATGACTGTTTTCCCAATAGGGATGCCCTTTTGAACCGATTTTTTGAGTAGATGTTCTTGAAGGAGGCAGTAATCCTCCACTTTTAAATCTTTTTGGTGGTTGCGGATGTAATGTAGGCGATTAGCTTCGATTTTGACATAAGCACCTACTAAATATTGCTGTGTTAGCTTACCACCATTGAGGAGTGGATTAAAGTAATTTCTGACAGATAACATATAGCAATAGTATTGGAGTTGAGTGATCCTCCTCGGACTTTTGCCTTGTTGTTTGAGTCCATCATGCCATCCTTGGTCTCCATAAGGGAAAAATATTGGATAGAGGAGGGCATCCAAATTGCTATGGAGAATGCTAATTTGTTGTGTTTTTGGAGCTAAAGGGTTGTGGGGATCAGGTTTTAAATGAATTAATATGTCTCTATTGAAAGGTGGCTCACCATTGTCAATTTGAAACACGACTGCTACTTCACTGACAGTGGGATTATTGTAGTGTCGAGGGTCTTGAGTACGATCTTGTTTAATAGCCATAGTGATGTTTGGCATGACAGTTCCGTTTTGTAGAGATTTAATTTTTTCTTGTTCTTCCACATCACGTAACATTTGATAAGCTTCCACAAAAGGATTAATAGTTTGGATTTGAAGGGCAATAATGTTCATCAATGTAGGATGACATTTTTGATTTTCTTTACATCGTAAGCGTTGTTCGTTTGCGGTAGTGGTATCGAGAATGTAAAGTTGGGCAAATGCGCGTTGCTGTTCATCTGAGGGATGTAGTGTTCCAGTTCTATGATAGATCTGGCCATGTATGCGGAAACAGTATGGGCCATATCCAGGAGGTGGTGAAATATTTGCACCCATGGAGGCAAAAGCAAAGGAACTGTTAATGCTTCGAATATTATCCATGAAATTTTTGCTAAATTCACTTTGCCCTTTCAGCAAACGTGTAAAGACATCAGGATATTGTAGTATGGGTACATGGACTTTACCCTTCTGACAGCAGAGCGTAAAGTTGTTATCAGAAGGTATCTCTGCTACAAAATGCAAAGCTTCGCAATGCTCACATACATGGGTCATGTCACCACAGCTGTGTTCAGTAATACTATTTTCATCATTAGTGAAAATGTGAGGTTCTAGTAGAAGTGCATGTCCAACCGATGGGGTGCGCCTAGTTTTGAGACCAATGTATATTTTTCTTGGTTGCACTTTCTGCGGGCTAACTGCAGCTTGTATGTGAAGAAACTGTGCGTTGGTATTGACTAATGGTGGTATTGATAGGGCAGAAACAGATTGCTGATTAGTTATGTCAGTGAACGGCATATAGGATGAAGTGTGGTAGTAACTTGTTCCACATGCTGATGCGGAAGCATCCTGTTGTGAGTCTACTAATAATGATGAGGAAGAAGCCATCTGTTGTTGGCGGTGATGGCGTGCAGAGGCTTCTTCAGCTAATGTAATAGATTTAGAATTAATGGGATTCGTGTGTGAGACAACGGCATTTATAAGTCTTAATCTTGTCAAGTCGATGCTGTTTTTCCTCAGGAGTCTCATTAGCACGGCGTTGTTTTTGTCGTAGTGCTAAAGCTGCTTTCCTTTCACTGGCATTGGCATACTGGGCATCGGTATTGAATGGTGGTATTGATAGGGCAGAAACAGATTGCTGATTAGTTATGTCAGTGAACGGCATATGGGATGAAGTGTAGCAGTAAATTGTTCCACATGCTGATGTGGAAGCATCCTGTTGTGAGTCTAATAATAATGATGAGGAAGAGGCCGTCTGTTGTCGGCGGTGACGGCGTGCAGAGGCTTCTTCAGCCAATCTTATGGATTTAGAGTTAGGGGATTCGTGTGTGAGGCGACGGCGTTTATAAGCCTTAATCTTCTCAAGGCGATGGTGTTTTTCCTCAGGAGTCTCATTAGCATGGCGTTGTTTTTGTCGTAGTGCTAAAGCTGCTTTCCTTTCACTGGCATTGGCATACTTTTTGTTATGACTCATGTTGGCACAGGTAAAGGAGTCTATTTGGCAGTTATCTGGCAGTGAAGAAGGCGTCCTGGAGTATTGTAGAGTAAACAGATACTAATTGACCCTGTAATTGCCCAGCAGTAGTTATGAAGTGGTAGTGGCAAATTGGCCCTGTAGTTAGACACCGGCAGAGGAGCAAGGCAGCAGTAGTTATGGTGGTAGAGGCAAATTGGCCCTGTAATTAGACACCGGCAGAGGAGCAAGGCAGCAGTAGTTATGGCGGTAGAGGCAAATTGGCCCTGTAATTAGACACCGGCAGAGGAGCAAGGCAGCAGTAGTTATGGCGGTAGAGGCAAATTGGCCCTGTAATTAGACACCGGCAGAGGAGCAAGGCAGCAGTAGTTATGGCGGTATAGGCAAATTGGCCCTGTAGTTAGACACCGGCAGAGGAGCAAGGCAGCAGTAGTTATGGCGGTATAGGCAAATTGGCCCTGTAATTAGACACCGGCAGAGGAGCAAGGCAGCAGTAGTTATGGCGGTAGAGGCAAATTGGCCCTGTAATTAGACACCGGCAGAGGAGCAAGGCAGCAGTACTTATGGCGGTAGAGGCAAATTGGCCCTGTAGTTAGACACCGGCAGAGGAGCAAGGCAGCAGTAGTTATGGCGGTATAGGCAAATTGGCCCTGTAATTAGACACCGGCAGAGGAGCAAGGCAGTAGTTATGGCGGTAGAGGCAAATTGGCCCTGTAATTAGACACCGGCAGAGGAGCAAGGCAGCAGTAGTTTTGGCGGTAGAGGCAAATTGGCCCTGTAATTAGACACCAGCAGAGAAGCAATGCAGCAGTAGTTATGGCGGTAGAGGCAAATTGATCCTGTAATTAGACACCGGCAGAGGAGCAAGGCAGCAGTAGTTATGGCGGTAGAGGCAAATTGGCCCTGTAATTAGACACCGGCAGAGGAGCAAGGCAGTAGTTATGGCGGTAGAGGCAAATTGGCCCTGTAATTAGACACCGGCAGAGGAGCAAGGCAGCAGTAGTTTTGGCGGTGAAGGCAAATTGGCCCTGTAATTAGACACCGGCAGAGGAGCAAGGCAGCAGTAGTTATGGCGGTAGAGGCAAATTGGCCCTGTAATTAGACACCGGCAGAGGAGCAAGGCAGCAGTAGTTATGGCGGTAGAGGCAAATTGATCCTGTAATTAGACACCGGCAGAGGACCAAGGCAGCAGTAGTTATGGCGGTAAGGGAACATTGGCCCTGTAATTAGACACCGGCAGAGGAGCAATGCAGCAGTAGTTATGGCGGTAGAGGCAGATTGGTCCTGTAATTAGACACCGGCAGAGGAGCAAGGCAGCAGTAGTTATGGCGGTATAGGCAAATTGGCCCTGTAATTAGACACCGGCAGAGGAGCAAGGCAGCAGTAGTTATGGTGGTAGAGGCAAATTGATCCTGTAATTAGACACCGGCAGAGGAGCAAGGCAGCAGTAGTTATGGTGGTAAAGGAACATTGGCCCTGTAATTAGACACCGGCAGAGGAGCAATGCAGCAGTAGTTATGGCGGTAGAGGCAAATTGGTCCTGTAATTAGACACCGGCAGAGGAGCAAGGCAGCAGTAGTTATGGCGGTAGAGGCAAATTGGACCTGTAATTAGACACCGGCAGAGGAGCAAGGCAGCAGTAGTTATGGCGGTATAGGCAAATTGGCCCTGTAATTAGACACCGGCAGAGGAGCAAGGCAGCAGTAGTTATGGCGGTAGAGGCAAATTGGCCCTGTAATTAGACACCGGCAGAGGAGCAAGGCAGCAGCAGTTATGGCGGTAGAGGCAAATTAGCCCTGTAATTAGACACCGGCAGAGGAGCAAGGCAGCAGTAGTTATGGCGGTATAGGCAAATTGGCCTTGTAATTAGACACCGGCAGTAAACAGGCAGAGGACCAAAGCAGCAGTAGTTATGGCGGTAGAGGCAAATTGGCCCTGTAATTAGACACTGGCAGAGGACAAAGGCAGCAGTAGTTATGGCAGTATAGGCAAATTGGCCCTGTAATTAGACACCGGCAGAGGACAAAGGCAGTAGTTATGGCAGTATAGGCAAATTGGCCCTGTAATTAGACACCGGCAGAGGAGCAATGCAGCAGTAGTTATGGTGGTAGAGGCAAATTGGTCCTGTAATTAGACACCGGCAGAGGAGCAAGGCAGCAGTAGTTATGGCGGTAGAGGCAAATTAGCCCTATAATTAGACACTGGCAGAGTAGCAAGGCAGCAATAGTTATGGCAGTACAGGCAAATTGGCCCAGTAATTAGACACCGGCAGTAAACAGGCAGAGGACCAAGGCAGCAGTAGTTATGGTGGTACAGGCAATGCCAAGCGTCCGCACAGCAAGTCGGCGTGAGGTAAATGACGCAATTTCAGGAATGCAAGATGGTGTCGGCGAAATCTCGCGAGATTTCGCCAACGTCGTTAACACCTCTTGCCATGTTAACCCTCAACACACCACACCGCCTCAACACACACTCCTCTCACCTTTCACCATCTCCACTCACTCTTTCACTCCACATACGACCCTTTCTCTCTCACTCCATCTCTCATACTCACACCGTCATCGTCGCTGCCCCGACATCTTCCTCCGCCGCAGCGATCCTGGATCCAGACGTTCTCCAGGCCGCCGACATGTTCTTGCGGTGACGCCATCTTGGATTTCGTGAAATCCCGCGATATTCAAGATGGCATCGCCGCAAGAACATGTCGCTGGCGTGGACGACATCGGGATCCAAAATGGCGTCGGCGTAATCTCGCGAGATTTCGCCGACACCATCTTTTTGGATCCCGAGTCGTCCACGCCAGCGACATGTTCTTGCGGCGACGCCATCTTGAATATCGCGGGATTTCACGAAATCCAAGATGGCGTCGCCGCAAGAACATGTCGGCGGCCTGGAGAACGTCTGGATCCAGGATCACGGCGGCGGAGGAAGATGTCGGGGCAGCGACGATGACGGTGTGAGTATGAGAAACGGAGTGAGAGAAAGGAACGTATGTGGAGTGAAAGAGTGAGTGGACGTGAGTGGAGGTGAAAGGTGAGAGGAGTGTGTGTTGAGGCGGTGTGGTGTGTTGAGGGTTAACATGTGCGTGTGTGTGGTGATGTCACCGGTTACAACTGGACGGAAGTTGTTACAACCGGAAGCTGCTTAGGGCATTTATTATTATAGATATATATGTCATTTACATCGGGCTGGTCGCATTAGCACCGGTCCCACTGTATACCAGTTAACCCCTTCTGATAGATTGCAGCGGGGGACCTGACTGACCAGCGGAGAGGTAAGGATATTGTTGCTTTTTTGTTTTATTTTTGTTACAGGTCAATGGTTTATTTATGGATTAGCAGAGGAATAAATATGGTCAAAAACTGGGTGTCTTTATTTCATTAAAAGAATTTTTAAATAATGTCTGTGTGCTTTTTTTAACCCTTTAATAGTCTTGGGTTAATAATGGATCGGTGTCTTATTGTCACCTCTCCATTATTAATCGGCTTAATGTCACCTTCCAATAGCAAGGTGACATTAACCCATTCTTATTAACCCATTAGCCAACGCTACAGGGCAATGGGAATAGAGAGGACAAGTGCTTAAAAAGGCACATCTTATAGATGCGCCTTTTCTGGGGTGTCTGGGGGCAGATTTTTGTAGCCGGGGGGGGGCAAAAACAATGTTCCCTCTCAAGGCTATTAAAATCTGCCCTCACTGGTTTTACCACTCTGGTTGCGATTTTACTGCGGGAAGCCACAAATTAACCCCTTTAACACCTACATGTCTGAAATTTTGCACACATACCCTCATCTAATTATTAGTCAAAGACAAATAAAAAAATAAATGAAATGAAACAGTTAACTGTATGTAAACCATGTGTCATTTCATCTTGGGTTTTGGAATGATTTTACAGAAGATGACAATTGATTTAGCGGCTATTATGCTATGTAGAACTCTATGAAATATAAAAGTATATGTATATATATATTATCTATATATATTTGTATTCTATGTGTCCAGATCTATTCTTTCTATTCCTTATTAAACCTGTCAGTGTGATTTTACTGTATAGCAAAATGAATTGCTGGCTTTTGTTAAAGGACACCGGTGCAGAATTCTAGCAAGTCACACTTGTGTTCCGTTTGTAATCCAATTTTTAATCACACCCATAGATTTGCATTGGCGAATGGTGTCTGATAACACAGGTCAACGAAAAAAAATTTTTTTTCTGGTGTCCAAAATATTTTAATGAATTTGGGGTATTTTTGGGGTGCTGATTCTGAATATGTCATCAGTTTTGCCAGATTGGCTCAAGTTTTTGAGATTTTTGGTATCTTATTTATAGCACTTGTTGGTAAATGCGACGCATCATCTCATTAATTTCTTTGGATTAGTACTTGAACTGAGCAGTTCTCAATATAGTTTTGTGTTAATTAGTGTTCTAAAAGTTTGTTCATAGCTTGATTTTTGCACTAACTTTATGTTGTTGTCTGTTTTCCAGTGAAAAGCATGAACTCATCATGAAGAAGTTGTCTTAACGATCCAGACTCATTCTGTTACATTTGTGGTGAATATACACTGCCAAAACATAGAAGAAACATAACACACTTCGTAAAAAAAGTGTATTTTGCCTATTTTGGGGTTATGCTTGGGGACCAAGACAAGTTTTGGGCACCACACATAGTGTGCAAAGCATGTATCGAATTATTACGAAAATGGAGCAAAGGACAAAGAAAAAGCTTCAAATTTGGTGTTCCAATGGTGTGGAGAGAGCCAAAAAATCATCATGATGACTGTTATTTCTGTGCAGTGCAAGTGCAAGGATTCAATAAGCATAAGAAACGAAAATGGGAGTAACATGGAATCTGCAAGAAGGCCTGTCCCTCATTGTGAAGATGTGCCTGTACCTGTGTTTACCATAAATAACAGTCATCATGATGATTTTTTGGCTCTCTCCACACCATTGGAACACCAAATTTGAAGCTTTTTCTTTGTCCTTTGCTCCATTTTCGTAATAATTCGATACATGCTTTGCACACTATGTGTGGTGCCCAAAACTTGTCTTGGTCCCCAAGCATAACCCCAAAATAGGCAAAATACACTTTTTTTACGAAGTCTGTTATGTTTCTTCTATGTTTTGGCAGTGTGTATTCACCACAAATGTAACAGAATGAGTCTGGATCGTTAAGACAACTTCTTCTTGATGAGTTCATGCTTTTCACTGGAAAACAGACAACAACATAAAGTTAGTGCAAAAATCAAGCTATGAACAAACTTTTAGAACACTAATTAACACAAAACTATATTGAGAACTGCTCAGTTCAAGTACTAATCCAAAGAAATTAATGAGATGATGCGTCGCATTTACCAACAAGTGCTATAAATAAGATACCAAAAATCTCAAAAACTTGAGCCAATCTGGCAAAACTGATGACATATTCAGAATCAGCACCCCAAAAATACCCTAAATTCGATGAAATATCTTTGGCACCAAAAATGCTGTTGACCAGTGTAATCGGTGACAATCGGAGCATTGTCACGATCCATGCTGGATTGTGACAGATAAAAGCACATGTAACTTTTTTTTTCCTTTAAGCTGTTTGCTTAAAATTAGTTTTGCCCCCGATGGTCATTAGGGTCATTACACAGTGGTGTCTTTAGTTCTAGTTTTGCCCCCGGTGGTGGCTAGTATTATTACATGGGAATCACTAGCAGGTGTGATTGCTCCGGCTCTTGCCTATAAATGAGAGTAAGGTGGTCTCACTCACTGTTGGTGATATTGTTCATTTCCAACCATCCTTGGTGGAGGAAGGAGCTAGAGAAGAATTTCTTGCAGCTCAGTCAGAGTCCTGGTGTGGAAGAAGCTACAGTGAGCAGTTCCTTGTAGCTCTGACAAAGCTTTGGTGAAGTAGCAGCTATTCAGGAGGAAAGCTGCACTCAGGTGCTGGACTCTGTTGCTGGGAGCAATAGCAACAGAGCAAAGCTAAGTGGTTTTTCCCTGTTTGTAACTTTCCTTATGTGTGTTTTAGTGCAGTGGTGGGATTAGTTTCAGCACCGTCCAATTCACTAGAAAGGGATAGGTGCAGGGCGAGCTAGGGTTTTTAGGTATTCTGCTCGTTGCCAGGTGCGGAACCTGCCTAGGGACCGTCAGGAGTGTAGAGACACTGACTCAGGGGAGTGCAGGAGGTCTCCACGTCCCCGTTCTCTATTGCAGGGCCCTCCATTGTATCGGTTTCCCTGGTGTTTCCCTTATCTCTGTAAATTCGCCCTGCTGGAGGCGGTGTATCCAGATACATGTGTAACTATTGAAATTCGCCTGCTGGAGGTGGTGTATCCGGCTGCACGTTTCATTGTTTAAATTTGCCCTGCTGGAGGCGGTGTATCCAGGGTCACGGGTGTCATAGAAATTCGCCCTGCTGGAGGTGGAGTATCCAGTCACCCGTGACATCATAAGCATGCTGTGATTTTCTCTGCCTGAGGAAAACAGCCGAGAAAATATCGGATGATGGGAGCTGCCCCATAAATTAACATTGGGACGATTGCAAAGTGATTTTTTATTGCATTGCACTCATCCATTTTTGTCGCTAGTGTGACTCCGGCCTTAAACAGATGTATCACACCTTGTGATTTAGTGTTGTGGTGATATAAACCTGTATGCAGACAGCTAAATGTGAAGCAACCTGCTGTGTTGTGAGTTCATTTTCCCCTTCGTCACTGAGGTCTTGTGAACTCCCTATTCTGGAAAAGCAAGGTAATGAGCCTGATTATCAGGCACCTGAGTCTAATGAGGATGACTGGCTGAGTGGAGACACGGACTGGATATAAGGCTGCCGACGCCCTTCTGCCCTGCGGGTGATTTCTTTGTGGAGTTCTAGGACACCAGTCTGATTCCTGCTCCCCTAAAGATAAGTTTTTTGCTTTGCCTGTTGCATTTGTGTTTTGTTTTTGTTTTCCTTGCTTTTCTGGATTCTGCCATTCCCTGCTGGGGTGAGCTGAATCTCCTGTTGCCTGTTGCTCTGTCTTCAGAATATTCCTGAGTACTGACATAGCTTTTTGAAGCCTAGCGTCTTCAGGGCCTTTTTCACTGTCAGGCTGTTGGCTCTTATTTTCATAGGGTTTTTCATGGATTGCAGACAGCAGCCTTCCTGTCCTTTCCTATGTAGTTAGCTTGGGCCCTGTCTTTGCTCAGTCTATCTTTCTGTCTGTGTTAGTGTTTTCATCTTGCTTCACTGTCATTATATGTTGGGGGCTGCCTATTGCTTTGGGGTCTGCTCTGGGGCAGTTTAGATTTCCCCTTTCTTTCTTTAGGCCTATTTAATTCTCCGGCTGTAATCGAGGGGTCTAGGGCATCGTAGGAACCCCCCACGGCTACTGCTAGTTGTGTTGATAAGTTCAGGGGTCTGAAATCCGATAGCTGCCAACTTCTCTGGTTTTCTGGACTTAGCTAGCATTTCTGTTTTTGCCTCCTACGGTGACTCAATCATAACAGAATCACCCGCCACACCGCAGATCCTAGGGTACTCAATAGCAGGAAAGAATTGTGCTTTAAAAAAAAATAAAGGTGTGTGTATATTCTTTCCTCTATATCTCCGAGGCCCTAGGGGGAATTTTTTTTTTTCTCTCAATGGAGATAAAGCAATTGTCTGATCGTGTGGAGCAGCTCGCTGCAGAAGTGCGGAGAATTTCCGCCTACCTTGCTCATTCGCATGCTGTTGAACCAAAGATCCCTACACCTGATGTATTTTTTGGGGATCGATCTAAATTTTTGAGTTTCAAAAATAATTGTAAATTATTTTTTGCCTTGAAGCCTAACTCGTCAGGGAGCTCCGCGCAGCAGGTTAAAATTGTCATCTCTTTGCTGCGTGGCGATCCCCAGGATTGGGCGTTTTCTTTGAAGCCAGATGATCCTATTCTGACTAATGTGAACGCATTCTTTCAAGCTTTGGGGTTGTTGTATGACGAACCTAATGCTATTGATCAGGCTGAAAAGACCCTGTTTGCATTGAACCAGGGTCGAGATTCTGCAGAGTTGTACTGTCAAAAGTTCCGAAAGTGGGCGGTCCTTACTACCTGGAATGATAATGCCTTGGCTGCTCTCTTTCGGAAGGGTTTGTCAGAAGCCGTAAAAGATACTATGGTGGGATTTCCTGTTCCCTCTGGTCTGGACGATTCTATGTCATTAGCCATTCAGGTTGGTCGGCGTTTGCGTGAACGCAGGATTGCACGAGAGGTGTTGCCACCGGTTGAACAGACGTCTGAACCTATGCAATGTGATAGAGTTTTGTCTAAGGCGCAACGTCAGGAGTTCAGAAGGCGTAATAAGCTGTGTTTTTTTTGTGGAGATGCCTCGCATATTATTTCTGTTTGTCCTAAACGAGAGAAACGCTTTGCACACACGTTTTCTGTTGGTGGTGTTCAACCTAAGTTTCTTCTGGCAATTACTCTGATCTGCTCCCTGTCCACATTTTCCGCCAAGGCTTTTGTGGATTCGGGAGCAGCGCTAAACCTAATGGACTTGTATTTTGCTAAACGTTGTGGATTTCCGATGACACCTCTGCAGACGCCTATCCCTTTGAGGGGGATTGATGCTACTCCTTTGGCTAAAAATAAACCTCAGTTTTGGACCCAGGTGGTCATGCGGGTCGCCCCAGACCATCAAGAAAATTGCAGATTTTTGGTGTTGCATGGTCTGCATGATGCCGTTGTTCTGGGGTTTCCCTGGTTGCAAATTCATAATCCAGTTTTGGATTGGAAATCTGTGTCTGTGGTGAGTTGGGGTTGTCGGTGTGCCTTTAGTGAGGCTCCGTTTTTTTCCACCTCTCCTCAGTCGCATGATGTTCCTGACTATTTGGCGGACTTTTATGATGTATTTAGTGAGAATGAGTCTGCGTCCTTGCCTCCTCATAGGAGTTATGACTGTGCAATTGAACTAAGCCCGGGGTGTAAATTTCCCAGGGGTCGGCTCTTCAATTTATCTGTACCCGAGCACGAGGTTATGCGGTCCTATATTAAGGAGGCGTTGGAGAAGGGTCATATTAGACCATCCTCTTCACCCTTAGGTGCCGGTTTTTTTTTTGTGGACTAAAAGGATGGTTCCTTAAGGCCTTGTATTGATTATCGTGCCCTCAATAAAATTACTATTAAATATCAGTATCCATTACCCCTGATTTCGGATCTATTCTCTAGAGTTAGAGGTGCTTGCTGGTTTACCAAGCTTGACCTCAGGGGGCGTATAATCTTATCCGCATTAAGAAGGGGGATGAATGAAAGACGGCGTTTAATACTCCGGAGGGACATTTTGAGTACCTGGTGATGCCTTTTGGGCTCACTAATGCCCCTTCTGTCTTCCAGTGCTTCATGAACGATATTTTCCGAGACTTTGTCGATAAATTTTTGATTATCTATCTGGATGATATTTTGATCTTCTCCAAGGATTGGGATTCTCATGTAGAACATATTCGGACTGTGTTCCGGATCTTGAGGGAAAATTCCCTGTATGTCAAAGGATCGAAATGCCTTTTTGGAGTACAGAGGATTTAATTTTTGGGATTTATTTTGTCTCCATCAACTATTGAAATGGACCAGGCCAAGGTACAGGCCATTTATGATTGGGTTCAGCCCACTTCTTTGAAGGCCCTCCAGAAGTTTTTGGGTTTTGCTAATTTTTATCGGAAATTTATAGAAAAATTTTCTAGTATTGCCAAGCCATTGACTGATCTGACTAAGAAGGGTGCTGATGTGTTGAATTGGTCTACGGAGGCTGTTGCTTCCTTTCAGGAGCTGAAGCGAAGATTTACCTCCGCCCCGGTTTTGAGGCAACCTGATGTCTCACTCCCGTTCCAGGTAGAGGTGGATGCTTCTGAGATTGGTGCAGGAGCTGTTTTGTCCTAAAAGGATCCTGTAACATCTAAAATGAATCCCTGTGCTTTCTTTTCCTGAAAGTTCTCTCCATCTGAACGTAACTATGATGTGGGGAATCGGGAACTGTTGGCCATGAAATGGGCATTTGAGGAGTGGAGACATTGGTTGGAGGGAGCTAAACAACAAGTTGTGGTCCTCACTGACCACAAGAATTTGATTTACCTAGAGTCGGCTAAACGCTTGAACCCTAGACAGGCTAGGTGGGCCTTGTTTTTTACACGTTTTGATTTTGTGGTTTCTTTTCTTCCTGGAACTAAGAATGTCAAGGCAGACGCCCTCTCTAGGAGTTTCTTTGCTGATTCTCCTGTGGTGACCAAGCCTGCTACCATCTTAGGCGAAGGCGTAGTTCTTTCTGCCATCTCGCCCGATTTGAGACTTGCGCTGCCAGAGTTCCAGGAGGACAAACCTGAGCGTTGTCCCAGTGGAAAGTTGTATGTTCCTGACCAGTGGAAGAAGAGAGTGATGTCTGAAGTTCATTGCTCTGCATTGGCTGGTCATCCAGGTATTTTTGGTACTAGAGATCTGGTGAGTCGCTCTTTTTGGTGGCCTACCTTGTCTCATGATGTCAGGAATTTTGTGCAGTCCTGTGGGACTTGCTCCCGGTCTAAATCTTGTTCCCGCTCTAGTGGGTTGTTGATGCCTTTGCCGGTCCCCAGGAGGCCATGGACCCATATTTCAATGGATTTCATCTCTGATATGCTGGTTTCTCAAAGAATTACTGTTATTTGGGTGATCTGTGATAGGTTCTCTAAGATGGTTCATCTTGTACCACTCCCTAAGTTGCCATCTTCCTCTGAGTTGGTGCCCCTGTTTTTGCAACAGGTGGTTCGCTTACACGGGATTCCTGAGAACATTGTATCTGACAGAGGAGTCCAGTTTGTGTCTAGATTTTGGAGGACTTTCTGTTCCAAGCTGGGAATTCAGTTGTCCTTCTCCTCTGCTTTTCACCCCCAGACCAATGGGCAGACAGAGAGAACAAACCAGACCTTAGAATCATATTTGAGATGTTTTATTTCCGCTGATCAGAATGATTGGGTTTCATTTTTGCCCTTGGCCGAATTTGCTTTAAATAATAGAGCTAGTTCTGCCACTTTGATGTCACCTTTTTTTTGTAACATTGGGTTTCATCCTCGATTTTCTTCAGGGCAGGTGGAGCCTTCTGCCTGCCCAGGTGTTGACACTGTGGTGGAGAGAATGCACCAGATCTGGGACCAAGTGGTGGATAAGTTATCTCTCTCCCAGGAAAAGGCCCATCGGTTTTCCAATCGACGTAGGACCATTGGTCCCCAGTTTAAGATTGGTGATATGGTGTGGTTATCATCAAAAAATATTGCTATGAAGGTTGCTTCACCTAAGTTTAAGCCTAGATTTATTGGACCTTACAAGATTTTGGAGATTATTAATCCGGTCTCTTTTCGTTTGGCTCTTCCTGTCACATTTAAAATCCATAATGTGTTCCATAAGTCCTTGTTGAGGTTTGTTGAACCAGTTGTTCCTGGGGTGGCACCTCCAGACCCTCTATTGGTTGAAGGTAACATGGAATATGAGGTAGAGAAAATACTGGATTCCCGTTTGGCTAGATGGAGACTCCAGTATTTGGTTAAGTGGAAGGGTTATGGTCAGGAGGATAATTCCTGGGTCTCTGCCTCTGATATTCATGCCAAAAGATTGGTGCGTGCCTTTCATCGGGCTCACCCTGATCACCCTGGTGGCGTGGTTGAGGGTTCGGTGACCCCTCCTCAAGGGGGAGGTACTGTTGTGAGTTCATTTTCCCCTTCGTCACTGAGGTCTTGTGAACTCCCTATTCTGGTAAAGCAAGGTAATGAGCCTGATTATCAGGCACCTTAGTCTAATGAGGATGACTGGCTGAGTGGAGTCATGGACTGGATATAAGGCTGCCGACGCCCTTCTGCCCTGCGGGTGATTTCTCTGTGGACTTCTAGGACACCAGTCTGATTCCTGCTCCCCTAAAGATAAGTTTTTTGCTTTGCCTGTTGCATTTGTGTTTTGTTTTTGTTTTCCTTGCTTTTCTGGATTCTGCCATTCCCTGCTGGGGTGAGCTGAATCTCCTGTTGCCTGTTGCTCTGTCTTCAGAATATTCCTGAGTACTGACATAGCTTTTTGAAGCCTAGCGTCTTCAGGGCCTTTTTCACTGTCAGGCTGTTGGCTCTTATTTTCATAGGGTTTTTCACGGATTGCAGACAGCAGCCTTCCTGTCCTTTCCTATGTAGTTAGCTTGGGCCCCATCTTTGCTCAGTCTATCTTTCTGTCTGTGTTAGTGTTTTCATCTTGCTTCACCGTCATTATATGTTGGGGGCTGCCTATTGCTTTGGGGTCTGCTCTGGGGCAGTTTAGATTTCCCCTTTCTTTCTTTAGGCCTATTTAATTCTCCGGCTGTGATCGAGGGGTCTAGGGCATCGTAGGAACCCCCCACGGCTACTGCTAGTTGTGTTGATAAGTTCAGGGGTCTGCAATCCGATAGCTGCCAACTTCTCTGGTTTTCTGGACTTAGCTAGCATTTCTGTTTTTGCCTCCTACGGTGACTCAATCATAACACTGCTGTATCCCACGTTGCCATTTTGTGGCGGTGATATGAACCTGTCTGCAGACTTAAGGCACATTAAAAAAAATATAATTTTTCAGTTGCAAAAAGTTAGACAACACGCCATATCACACCTTGTCATTTGGTTGGGTTGAAATTAACCTGTAGAGGCCTGATCCTGAAGCCACAAAAAGTCTTCGGTTATTAACATCATACAGTATGGGACTTGACTTTAAAAATAGTTTAAGCATCTAGTGTGTTATAAAGGCCTGATCCTTGGTCCAAAAAAATTATTCTGTTATTAACATCATACAGTAAGGGATCTGACTTTAAAAATAGTTTTTAGCATCTAGCGTGTTATAGGGGCCAGGCCGGACATTTCCTGTTTACTCTAGGGAAGGGGGGTTGTAGAAACAAAATATTTATTATGCAATGCGCTTGCTCCTAATTAGCCCATGGTCCAGATACAGACCTGCGATTTCAATAAGGCAATCTCAGCCATACTGGAAATCTGAGCTCAGGAAAAGACATATACAGTTGTGCTCAAAAGTTTACATACCCCAGCAGAATTTTTGCTTTCTTGGCCTTTTTTCAGAGAATATGACTGATAACACCAATACATTTTCCCCACTCATGGTTAGTGATTGGGTGAAGCCATTTATTGTCAAACTACTGTCTTAATGAAAACCCAAAACAGTTGTGCGGAAACTGTGTTGGGTGTGATTTATGCAGCCGACAACTGAAGTTGAGTGCACGTTTGAGTGAAAGGAGATAAATTAAACCTTGTACCTCACATCATGTGCAGAGAAGTGTGTACGTGACATTGTACAGTACATTAGCATTTCCCTGCAATTTATCCATTATTGTTCTATGTAACACTCTTACTGTATGTTACATTTCGTACATGTTTTCCATGTATATAAGCACCATTACATTGCATGCATATGTTATATAAGAAAAAAAAAAATCAGAATGTTGTGTAACCTCTTTGGAACGAAAACCTTTATCATGACACACAAAATATATGGTGAAAACAAGTTGAATTGTATTAATTTACAAAATATCAATCACTACAAAATAGATAAAAAAGGGAAAAAAACTCTACAAAAACAAAAATGTCTAAATTGCACAGGAAGTGGGTCCAAATTCAATGTACAAGTGCTTCTCACCAAATTAGAATATCAATAAAAAGTTAATTTATTTCTGTTCTTCAATACAAAAAGTGAAACTCATATATTAACCCCTTAGTGACGGAGCCAAATGTGATAATAATTCTGGAACGCTTCAACAAATCCTGGTGATTTTGAGATTGTTTTTTCGTGACACGTTATACTTACTATAATGGTAAAAAATGAAAAAGTGATACCATTTTAAAAACAGCACCCCCTGACATTGAAAACTGCAGTCAGGTAGTTTATTAACCCTTCAGGTGATTTTCAGGAATTAATGCAAAGTGACATGACTGAAATGAAAATATGTATTTTTACCACCTAAATGCCGCTAATTTCTGAACAGGTTACAACAGCCGTCAGACTCCAAGACCACTATTGGTCATGAATTGCCATGGCAAACATCAGGACCACACAATCATGATCTGAGGGCACCAATGGGGATAAAGAGGAAGCCCCCACACTCTGTTAACCATTTATATGATGTACTCACAGCAGCATCTAAGGGGTTAAACAAATTTAGATGGTGTAAACACTGATTGTGGCTGATGCTGCAAGTTGTCAGCTATAGTGTACAGCTGACAGCTGCTTGATTGTCACCTGTATGGGGAGGCTATTCTTTTATAACTTACGTCAGTAAAAAGACGCATTGGCGGTCATTAAGGGGTTAAATCGAGTCATTACAAACAGAGTGATCTATTTCAAGTGTTTATTTCTGTTAATGTTGATGATTATGGCTTACAGCAAATGAACACCCAAAAGTCATTACAGTTGTGCTCAAATTGTTACATACCCCGGCAGAATTTTTCCTTTCTTGGCCTTTTTTCAGAGAATATGAATGATAACACCAAAACTTTTCTCCATTCATGGTTAGTGGTTGGGTGAAGCCATTTATTATCAAACTACTGTGTTTTCTCTTTTTAAATCATGATGACATCCCAAAACATCCAAATGACCCTGATCAAAAGTTTACATACCCTGGTGATTTTGGCCTGATAACATGCACAGAAGTTGACACAAATGGGTTTGACTGGCTACTAAAGGTAATATCCTCACCTGTGACCTGTTTGCTTGTAATCAGTGTGTGAATAAAAGCTGAGTGAGTTTCTAGGATCCAGACAGACTCTTGGTATCTTTTATCCAGCAGTGCCACAAGCTGATCGCCGCCATGCCACAGTGATGCAGTAATTGATGCAAAAGGAGCCACGACCAAGTATTGAGTGCATTTACTGAACAAACATTTCAGTAGGCCAACATTTCGTTCGGATTTTAAAATCATTTGTTCAAGCTGGTGTTATAATGTATTCTAATTTACTGAGATAATGACTTTTGGGTTTTCATTGACTGTAAGTCATATAATCATCAACATTAAAGGGAAGGTGCCACAATTTTATATAATTTGCAAAAAAAGAGTAAGTAACAAAACATGTTGTTTCAGCAAATGTTGTACTAACCAGGATTTATGGTTTGTTTGTAATAATGTTTTAATGTAGCCACTGGGCGCTGTCATCTTGATTTGCAGATCTGTGGAGGACTCATACAGTCTGCAAATATGGCCGTCCCTGGACATAGGAGACTGCGGTCGGTTCCCGGCCCCACATTGCAGCCTCATTAGCAGTGAACTGGGCACGCCCCTGTGGGCTGCACCATTCACTGCTGTAGGTGTGGCTGGGCGCCATTTTACTGTAGCCCAGTGCTATCTGCTGAGCTCCACGTTCTGCACTGTGCTTCCTGCTCCAGCTCCACTATCCTCCTGCTCTGTCTCCGCCTCCTCACTCACAGCCCCAGTGATCTCCGGTAATCTGACACCTTCCTTTTTATGAGAGCTTTTATGGCTGTCTGAGGAGGACAGTGACATATACAGCCCATAGTCTAGTGTATAATTGGGGGGGGCTGGAAGTTTCACCAGTGTGGGCATATCTGTAATAATGTCTCCTGTGATACTGCCTGCTGATCTGTGCATCTAATCCTCCCCTGTGTGATACTGTCTGCTGAGCTGTGTATCTAATCCTCTCCTGTGTGATACTGCCTGCTGAGCCGTGTATCTAATCCTCTCCTGTGTGATACTGACTGCTGAACCGTGTATCTAATCCTATCCTCTGTGATACTGTCTGCTGAGCCGTGTATCTAATCCTCTCCTGTGTGATACTGTCTGCTGAGCCGTGTATCTAATCCTCTCCTGTGTGATACTGTCTGCTGAGCCTTGTATCTAATCCTCTCCTGTGTGATACTGACTGCTGAGCCGTGTATCTAATCCTCTCCTGTGTGATACTGTCTGCTGAACTGTGTATCTAATCCTCTCCTGTGTGATACTGTCTGCTGAGCCTTGTATCTAATCCTCTCCTGTGTGATACTGTCTGCTGAGCCGTGTATCTAATCCTCTCCTGTGTGATACTGACTGCTGAGCCGTGTATCAAATCCTCTCCTGTGTGATACTGTCTGCTGAGCCGTGTATCTAATCCTCTCCTGTGTGATACTGTCTGCTGAGCCATGTATCTAATCCTCTCCTGTGTGATACTGACTGCTGAGCCGTGTATCTAATCCTCTCCTGTGTGATACTGACTGCTGAACCATGTATCTAATCCTCTCTTGTGTGATACTGACTGCTGAGCCGTGTATCTAATTCTCTGCCATGTGATACTGACTGCTGAACCGTGTATCTAATCCTCTCTTGTGTGATACTGACTGCTGAGCCGTGTATCTAATCCTCTCCTGTGTGATACTGTCTGCTGAGCCGTGTATCTAATTCTCTGCCATGTGATACTGCTCTCCTGAAATACTCTGTGCTGCTGTCACCCTGCTGGTTTTATATGTGATCTACATGGTGGTATTGTGTATGATCTATATGGCGGCATTGTGTGTGAAGTATATGGCGGTATTATTTGTGATCTGCTAAAAGGGGACCCATTCTAGGGTGGTTCTGGCTGAGCACCTGCACACGGGTCAGGGGTAATAGGTGCAGTCAGGGGAGGGCTGGTGAAGCAGCTGAAGAGAGGGGTCTCATTTTTATCATTACTGTATGGCTCCATTCCCCCCAGCCTGCTTCCCAGCGTCACCCCGGACTGCGCCTGTTGCCTCGCTTTCACACATCGCCAGGACAGAATCTGAGGAGGGGAATGGGGTCTTTGCATGCAAAGTCTGGATCAGAACAGGCCATCAATCAGCAGAAATGTTTCCTGGATTTCTGTGCTGCTGTCACCCTGCTCCTCCCCCATATATCTCCCTCTGTGCCCCCCATAGACCAGCACAATGTGCTCCTGAAATACTCTGTGCTGCTGTCACCTTGCTCCTCCCCATACATCTCCCTCTGTGCTCCCCATAGACCAGCGCACTGCTTTCCTGAAATGCTCTGTGCTGCTGTCACCCTGCTCCTCCCCCATACATCTCCCTCTGTGCCCCCCATAGACCAGCGCACTGCTTTCCTGAAATACTGTGTGCTGCTGTCACTCTGCTCCCTCTACCATATATCTCTCTGTGTGCCCCCCCATAGACCAGCACACTGCTCTCCTGAAATACTCTGTGCTGCTGTCACCCTGTTCCCTCCACCATATATCTCCCTCTGTGCCCCCCATAGACCAGCACACTGCTCTCCTGAAATACTCTGTGCTACTGTCACCCTGCTCCTCCCCCATATATCTCCCTCTGACCCCCATAGATCAGCACACTGCTCTCCTGAAATACTCTGTGCTGCTGTCACCCTGCTCCCAGAATCCTTGCTGCCTGCCATCCTCGGTGACCGAAGACCCCATTCCTCTCCTCAGATCCTGTCCCCCCGATGTGTGAAAGCGAGGCGACAGGGGCCTGATATATGGAGGAAGGAGCAGGGTGACAGCAGCACAGAGTAATTCAGGAGAGCAGTGTGCTGGTCTGTGGGGGGCACCCTGTTCGGTGCCAGGGATTGTACATAGAGCGCTGTGTTTTATACACATGGATGGACCGTCTTCTTGTCTGCTCCACAGAAATCCAGGAAACATTTCTGCTAATTGGTGACCTGTTCTGATCCAGACTTTACATGAAAAGACAGTCAAGGCCCCATCAAAATGGCTGCTCACTGTGTTCCTAAATGTCATCCTCTCTTTTCTCTTAGCAAGCACCCAGAAGGGGAGGAGAGGAGTGACACCACACCCATGTCAGCAGATTCCGCCCATACAGTGTCCATTTTAGGGTATGATCATATATCAAAATCAAACATCATGGACACTGTACGCCCATAATTACTGCAGGACAGTAATGTGAGCTAGTTGTACTCTAGGTTTTTGTGCCAAATTTCAGTATCTGCTCCCCCTAGTGTTAACAAGTGGAAATGCCAAACTTTTTAAAATTATTTTTCATATTTTACAAAATTAAAAACAAATGATAATATTTTTTAAGAAAATGTAAACATTAATTCTTTACATTTTTTCAATTGCTGAAAAATTTTTTTTGGGATGGCACATTCCCTTTAACAGAAATAAACTCTTGAAATTGATCACTCTGTAATGAATCTATATAATATACAGTTGTGGCCAAAAGTATTGACACCCCTGCAATTCTGTCAGATAATGCTCAGTTTCTTCCAGAAAATGATTGCAAACACAAATTCTTTGGTATTATTATCTTCATTTAATTTGTCTTAAATAAAAAAACACAGAAGAGAATGAAGCAAAAAGCAAAACATTGATCATTTCACACAAAACTCCAAAAATGGGTCATACAAAAGTATTGGCACCCTCAGCCTAATACTTGGTTGCAAACCTTTAGCAAAAATAACTGCGACCAACCGCTTCCTGTAACCATCAATGAGTTTCTTACAATGCTCTGCTGGAATTTTAGACCATTCTTCTTTGGCAAACTGCTCCAGGTCCCTGATATTTGAAGGGTGCCTTCTCCAAACCGCAATTTTTAGATCTTTCCACAGGTGTTCTATGGGATTCAGGTCTCGACTCATTGCTGGCCACCTTAGAAGTCTCTAGTGCTTTCTCTCAAACAATTTTCTAGTGCTTTTTGAAGTGTGTTTTGGGTCATTGTCCTGTGGGAAGACCCATGACCTCTGAGAGAGACCCATCTTTCTCACACTGGACCCTACATTATGCTGCAAAATTTGTTGGTAGACTTCAGACTTCATAATGCCATGCACACGGTCAAGCAGTCCAGTGCCAGAGGTGGCAAAGCAACCCCAAAACATCAGGGAACCTCCGCCATGTTTGACTGTAGGGACCGTGTTCTTTTCTTTGAATGTCTCTTTTTTTCTCCTGTAAACTCTATGTTCTTTATCCAACATCCGCACAATCTTGCGTTGAAATCTCTTGTCAATTTTTCTTTTCCGTCCACATCTAGGGAGGTTAGCCACAGTGCCATGGGCTTTAAACTTCTTGATGACACTGCGCACGGTAGACACAGGAACATTCAGGTCTTTGGAGATGGACTTGTAGCCTTGAGATTGCTCATGGTTTCTCACAATTTGGTTTCTCAAGTCCTCAGACAGTTCTTTGGTCTTCTTTCTTTTCTCCATGCTCAATGTAGTACACACAAGGACACAGGACAGAGGTTGAGTCAACTTTAATCCATGTCAACTGGCTGCAAGTGTGATTTAGTTATTGCCAACACCTGTTAGGTGCCACAGGTAAGTTACAGGTGCTGTTAATTACACAAATTAGAGAAGCATCACATGATTTTTCGAAAAGTGCCAATACTTTTGTCCACCCTCTTTTTTATGTTTGGTGTGGAATTATATCCAATTTGGATTTAGGACAATTCTTTTTGTGTTTTTTCATTTAAAACAAATTAAATGAAGATAATAATACCAAAGAATTTGTGTTTGCAATAATTTTCAGGAAGAAACTGAGTTTTATCTGACAGAATTGCAGGGGTGTCAATACTTTTGGCCACAACTGTAGGAGTTTCACTTTTTGTATTGAAGAACTGAAATAAATAAATTTTTTGATGATATTCTAATTTTGTGAGAAGAACCTGTATATGATCACAGACCAACATCAGGTAAATAAAACTGAGAAAAATAATTGGACCTTAGGTGGTGCAAAAGAATCAGTCCTGTCACATGAAAAAATGTCAGTTATAAATAACTAATCAATATTGTTGGTCAAAGAGAGTCGATTTAACAGAATAGAATTTGTCACTGCTTTAAATAGCAAAGTGCCAGGTGCTGCTGATAACTATATACTAGTAAACACAACAAAAAATGGTTGACACAATGTAAAGGAGCAAAATGCTTTCATATAACGTGATATGGATATGTGCCTACTAATTGCTCATTGCCCAGTATAATGTGCAAGTAGATAGTTATAAATTATGTGCAAATAAAGCAATGGAAGCGTGGAGAGGACTGAAACTTATACTGACCCAAACACTCAGTGCGTGTTCCCAATATGCGTTTCGCCTTGTGCTTTGACAATAGAAACTTTCTTCATATGACTGGACTGATCCTTTTGCACCACCTCAGGTCCAATTATTTTTCTATATTTGATTTACCAGATGTTGGTCTTCAACCATACTGTGATGAAATACATTTATTTTGGACACACCTCCTGTGCATTTTATCCATTTTTGTTTTTGTAGAATGTTTTTTTCCTTTTTTTTCTATTTTGTGGTAATAGATATTTTGTGATTTAATAAATAAAATTCAACTTCCTTTCACTGTATACGTTGTGTGTCATGATAAAGGTTTTCATTACATGAATATGTGACTAAAATATTTTGAGTCAAATCAGAGTAATGCAACTCACTACTATACTAAATATTAGATAAACACAACAGTGACACCTTACGGAATTATCTATTTATATATAGATGAAAAAAAATTATTATACAATTGATCAATTAACCATAAAATCACCATGATGCACTGTGAAGGGAGTGGAAACCACTCAAAGAAAGAGCTAATCAAGAACCTGAAACATGGCAAGCCAAGAGACAACCAGACAGGAAATATATAATAAAAGGATATATCTTTATTCAATAAAATTCCAGAAAAATGGCAAAAAGTGGCACAATGTGAATGTGCATGTATCAAGATCCATAAATGATTTGGCATAAAAAGGGGGAATATAAAAGAGAATATGGTGTAAATATATAAAAAACTAAAAAAAAAACAATTTTGTAAATGGCGGATTTAAGGTATGAATGACATAATTATATATAATAAATCAAAATTAATAAATACCCTCAAAATTCATAAAAAAGGCATCAATAAGAATTCAAACTATTCCAAGTGTATAATAAAACCAAATAAGACACAAGAGGCAGCAAGTAAATAGGGTGTACAAGTGTCAAAATATTAGTGACCAAAATGAAATGTGTAATAAGTAATATTAATTTCAAAATCAATTGCAAAGGCCATCATTGAAGGTAAAAACTAAAGTGCACATCTGTCAATAAGCAAAATACCTTAATGGCATATTAAAAGTGCATAGTGCTAAAAAATGCCATAAAATGAAAATAGGGGGATATAATTTTAAGAGCCACTTAGGTCTTGATAACGCGCACCCCGATGCACGTTTTGGAATCAAGTTCCTGATGAAGGAATATCAGCAATTTTTGAAAATTGCTACATGATGATGTGTTGCCCTCTTTATGCACTGAAAATGACACATTCCCTGAATTTTTCCAGCAAGATGGTGCACCACCACATTATGGGTGTCAGTTCCAAGCATTCCTACATGAACAGTTTCCTGGAAAGTGGATTAGTCATCGTGGCCCAGTTGAATGGCCACCAAGGTCTTCCAATCTGACACCCTTAGACTTTTATCTTTGGGGTCATCTGAAGGCAATTTTCTATGCTGTGATGATACGAGGTGTGCAGCATCTGAAACAACGGATACTGGAAGCATGTGCTAGCATATCTTCTGCGGTGTTGCTATCAGTGTGTCAAGAGTGGGAGAAGATGTTTGCATTGACATTCCAACAGAATGGTCAGCACTTTGAACACATTTTATAAGTGGTCATAAACTTATAAATAACTCATGAAAGAATAAAGATACGTTAAAACCAAGCACACCATTGTTTTTCTTGTGAAATTCTCAATACGCTTGATGTGTCACATGACCCTCTTCCCAATGAAAAAAATAAAGTTGGATCCAAAATTGCAGACTTCAAAAAGGCCGCCATGGTCACCACTAGAGTTGAGCGATACCGTCCGATACTTCAAAGTATCGTATCGGATGGTATCGGCCGATCTTTAAAAAAAGTATCGGTATCGCCGATTCCGATACCGGAAGTCCCATTCAAGTCTATGGGACTTCCGGTATCGGAATAAGAAAAACCCTTTCCTGCCCTTGTACAGCCTCTCTGGGGTCTGTACGGGCCTTTCGGGGGGCTGTGCCGGCCTGCCAGGGGGTCTGTGCAGGCTCCGGTGGTCTGTGCCGGCCTGCCGGGGGGCTGTGCCGGCCTGCCGGTGGTCTGTGCAGGCTCCGGTGGGCTGTGCCGGCCTGCCGGGGGGCTGTACCGGCCTGCCAGGGGGCTGTGCAGGCTCCGGGGGGCTGTGCCGGCCTGCCGGGGGGCTGTGCAGGCTCCGGGGGGCTGTGCCGGCCTGCCGGGGGGCTGTGCCGGCCTGCCGGGGGGCTGTGCGGGCTCCGGGGGGCAGTGCCGGCCTGCCGGGGGGCTGTGCCGGCCTGCCGGTGGTCTGTGCAGGCTTCGGGGGTCTGTGCAGGCATCGTCCGATGGGACTACAAGTCCCATCGGGCGATGCCTGCTACCATGACAGTGATTGACACATTAGCCAATGATGGGACAGTAGTAGTCCCATCATCCGGCTAATGTGTTAAATGTAAAAAAAAAAAAATTACATGCTACATACATACAACATGCATACTACATACATACTACATTCATACTACATACTACATACATGCTACATTCATACTACATAAATACTACATGCAACATACATACTACATATATACTACATACATACTACATATATACTACATGCATGCTACATACATACTGCATGCTACATACATACTACATGCTACATACATACCACATGCTACATACATACCACATATATACTACATACATACTACATACATACTACATGCATGCTACATGCATGCTACATGCTACATACATAACACATATATACTACATGCATGCTACATACATACTACATGCTACATACATACCACATACATACTACATGCATGCTACATACATACTACATGCTACATACATACCACATACATACTACATGCATGCTACATACATACTACATGCATGCTACATACATACTACATGCTACATACTACATATATACTACATGCATGCTACATACATACTACATGATACATACTACATATATACTACATGCATGCTACATACATACTACATGCTACATACATACTACATATATACTACATGCATGCTACATACATACTACATACATACTACATGCTACATACATACTACATACATACTACATGCATGCTACATACATACTGCATGCTACATACATACTACATGCTACATACATACCACATGTATACTACATACATACTACATACAATACATTCATACAATACATACATAGACATACAGTATATATAACATAGAGTAACATACTTACCAATACTTGTCACATTGTTCCCCGAAGCCATTGTCTTTTCCGGAATAAATATTAACATAACAAACCACAAAAATACTCACCCACGATCCGAAGCAGTCCACGAGTGTGTCCCACGACGATCTTGGGTAGAGAACTGCAGCATCAGCTGATGCTGCCGTTCTCTACGGGCTGCAGGAATCCAATGACGGAAGGTAGGTATCCTTCCGCACTGTATTCCTCCGCCACTTAAAAAAAAAAAAAGTCCCTAGTCTCACTTTATGCCATTGCTGTGTGGGAATTTCCCACGCAGCAATGGCATAAAGTGAGACTAGGGACTTTTTTTTTTTTAAGTGGCGGAGGAATACAGTGCGGAAGGATACCTACCTTCCGTCATTGGATTCCTGCAGCCCGTAGAGAACGGCAGCATCATCTGATGCTGCAGTTCTCTACCCAAGATCGTCGTGGGACACCCTCGTGGACTGCTTCGGATCGTGGGTGAGTATTTTTGTGGTTTGTTATGTTAATATTTATTCCGGAAAAGACAATGGCTTCGGGGAACAATGTGACAAGTATTGGTAAGTATGTTACTCTATGTTATATGTACTGTATGTCTATGTATGTATTGTATGAATGTATTGTATGTATGTAGTATATATGTGGTATGTATGTAGCATGTAGTATGTATGTAGTATGTATGTAGCATGCATGTAGCATGCAGTATGTATGTAGCATGCATGTAGTATATATGTAGTATGTATGTAGCATGCATGTAGTATATATGTAGTATGTATGCAGCATGTATGTAGTATGTATGTGGTATGTATGTAGCATGTAGTATGTATGTAGCATGCATGTAGTATATATGTAGTATGTATGTAGCATGTAGTATGTATGTAGTATGTATGTAGTATGTATGTAGTATGTATGTGGTATGTATGTAGCATGTAGTATGTATGTAGCATGCATGTAGTATGTATGTAGTATGTATGTAGCATGCATGTAGTATGTATGTAGTATGTATGTAGTATGTATGTAGTATGTAGCATGTATGTAGTATGTATGTGGTATGTATGTAGCATGTAGTATGTATGTAGCATGCATGTAGTATGTATGTAGCATGCATGTAGTATGCATGTAGTATGTATGTAGCATGCATGTAGTATGTATGTAGTATGTATGTAGCATGCATGTAGTATGTATGTAGTATGTATGTAGTATGTATGTAGTATGTAGCATGCATGTAGTATGTATGTGGTATGTATGTAGCATGTAGTATGTATGTAGCATGCATGTAGTATATATGTAGTATGTATGTAGTATGTATGTGGTATGTATGTAGCATGTAGTATGTATGTAGCATGTATGTAGCATGCATGTAGCATGCATGTAGTATGTATGTAGCATGTATGTAGTATGTATGTAGTATATATGTAGTATGTATGTAGCATGTAGTATGTATGTAGCATGCATGTAGTATGTATGTAGTATTTTTTTTTTTTAACATTTAACACATTAGCCGGATGATGGGACTACTACTGTCCCATCATTGGCTAATGTGTCAATCACTGTCATGGTAGCAGGCATCGCCCGATGGGACTTGTAGTCCCATCGGACGATGCTTGCACAGACCCCCGGACATCAGCACAGCCCCCCGGCAGGCCGGCACAGCCCCCCGGCAGGCCGGTACAGACCCCCACAGGGTGCACAGCCCCCCGGCAGGCCGGCACAGCCCCCCGGCAGGCCGGTACAGACCCCCACAGGGTGCACAGACCACCGGCAGGCCGGCACAGCCCCCCGGCAGGCCGGTACAGACCCCCACAGGGTGCACAGACCACCGGCAGGCCGGCACAGCCCCCCGGCAGGCCAGTACAGACCCCGGGCAGTCCACACAGCCCCCCGGCAGGCCGGCACAGCCCCCCCCGGCAGGCCGGCAGAGACCCCCGGAAGGCCCGAAATGACGGCGCATCATGATGCGCACACACCGCGCATCATGATGACGTCAGTCTGTCAATCAACTTTGAACTTCCGATTCCGATGCCGAATTCCGATATTGAAAAAATATCGGAAGTCGGTATCGGAATTCCGATACAGCAAGTATCGGCCGATACCCGATACTTGCGGTATCGGAATGCTCAACACTAGTCACCACCCATCTTGAAAAGTTTCCCCCCTCCCATATACTAATGTGCTTCAAACAGGAAGTTGATATCACCAACCATTCCCATTTTATTTAGGTGTATCCAAATAAATGGCCCACCCTGTAGAGTGTAAGCTCTTATGGTTAGCAGGGTCAGCTCTCTCTTTCTCGTAGGGTGTAATCTCTTATAGTCCGCAAGGTTCTTTCCTTTCTCTTTTATATTTTCGAAGCAATTCGCCAAAGTCATCAAATTCAAATTTCAAAAGATCTGCTCATCTCTACTAACTATCTATATAACAATTTACATTGATCCTTTGAATAAAAATACAAGGACATTTGCTGTCTGGTGACTTTTTTCCATGCGCATCTCCACATGCTTTAAAGGTAAGCTCCAGGGGATTATGGGATGTTTTTTCTAAGTACAGAATAAGTCATGCAGGAATGAAAAGCTTTATTCATATATCCATTGGCTTTGCCATAAAGTATAAGGCAATGCTTTAGGCATTCAAAGAAATATATTTCATGATTTTCCAAGCAACAACAAGACCACTTCAATCATATATTATGGATTTGGAATTGTTTTTTTAAATCTCTATAATGTTATAAAATGAAACAAAATGCATATTCTTGTATGGAATTGCACATGAGTAATCATCATTAGCGAACATGAAAAAATTACATTTGGTAAGTATAATTGCAGTAAGCTAAAATAATATAAGTATTTGAACCTCTTGACATCACAGCCAGTTTTGGGACTTCATGACAGGCCATTTTTTTTACTTTTTACATTCAAGGAACCTT
Source organism: Dendrobates tinctorius (assembly GCF_039654945.1). Lineage (NCBI taxonomy): Eukaryota > Metazoa > Chordata > Amphibia > Anura > Dendrobatidae > Dendrobates > Dendrobates tinctorius. The sequence goes on along the minus strand of NW_027361699.1, from coordinate 675,961 downwards.
AAAGAGAAGGCGCAATGAAAAAACTTTTACAACAATTGAAAAAATGTAAAGTATTAATATTTTTGTTTAAATAATTTCATTTTCATGCAATGCCATGATTAAGACCTATGTTGAAACGTGTTGGTAAACGCTGCATATAACGCTGTTTTTAGTGCAATATGCTAGAAATTGCTAGCATCCAAAAAAAATTTTATGGCGCACCATATTTGTACATTTTTAAATTGAATTAATAAATGCTGAATTTTTAAAGAAACTCTCTGTCTCCCGCTAGAATATTCTCTGCTTCTACATACTGGTATATCTCTCCCATCCTGGTATATGTCCCCATCCTGGAATATGCCCCCATTCTGATATGTATCGCCCCTTCTTGTATATTTCCCCCATCCTGATATATGTCCTTCTTTACTGGTATATATCCCCCATCCTTGTATATGTCCCTCCATCCTGGTATATGTCCCCATCCTGATATATATATCCTTACATCCTGGTATGCGTCTCTCCAGCCTGGTATATGTCCCCATTTTTGCACATGTCTACTATACTGGTATATGTCTCCCATCCTGATACTGTATATCTCCCGATCTTGATATATAGCCCAAATCCTTGCATATGTCCCCCATCCTGTTTTTTGTCACTCCATCCTAGTATATGTCTCCCATCATGTTATATGTTCCCGTTCTGGAATATGTCCTTACATTCTGGTATATGTCTCTCCATGCATAAACCAAAAAAGAAACCAACCCTTATAAAATACCTTTTAACCTTTTACTTATATTACTGGATAAAAAAAATTCCAAAAATTGTTAAAAAAAAAATTCAAATTCCAACTCCTCTTGGGTCTATAGGGTAAGGGAATAATATATATATATATATATATATATATATATATATATATATATTTTGTTGGGAAGGTTTTAACAGAATAAATTCATAAGCCTATACTAACCCTAATAGGTCCCTATTGAATTGTGGACCTTCCTCAGAGCAGTGGTTGGCACCCTAAGATTTGATGTGGCGCCCCTGCTCAACAACGGCTGTCCCTTATATTCCCTATTGTGCCCTCTTAGGCTACCCTACCCGCACCCAAACACTCCAAACATGCACACAAAAACACTATAGTCTATGATCTCACAAAAAGTTTATATGTGAGAAAACAAATGTCAATCCCCTTAATCAATGTTTCTCCAGAGCTATAGCACACTTCAAAAATATTCCTAGGTGCCTCTAAGCTCTGTATATTTAAAGGATATATATTGCTCAAGTTAGAAAAGGTCATAGAGTCAAAAATGCACTCAAATGCAATATCACCCTTTCCTCATTGAAATAATCTTTCCAGAGCTATAGCACAATTCAAAAATGTTTCTAAGTATAATTCAATGATATGTATTGCTCCAAGGGTAGTTATAGGGGGTCATAAATAATCCAAAACATTTAAAAAATGCAATATCACCCTTCTCTCATTAGAAAAATCTCCAAGAGATAAAGCACATATATGCTTATTGAACAAAAAGCCACACTGCAATATCTAGATTCAGACACATGTGTGTTCATATATAGTAATTCTTAGCACTTTTCCCTCTCAGTAGCTGATTTAACTAGGGATAAAGTGCATATGTGCTCAATAGAAGTGGAAACATACCACAATGCACTGCCTATAACATATATTGCCAATATTTCCTGAGCAATCAGTGTATAGTCTCAGAGATCATAAACAATGAATAGCATGATAAAGTATGAAGACCACAGTGGGTCACTTATCTTATTAGGGATAATTTCATTTGTCCCAATATTCTCTGTTCCTACGCGTTTCATCCCTTCCTAGTGTCAGGGCTCATCAGGAGACCATAGATAGGAGCACGCCATAGTGGCATAGAGATGTCTCTCCAGCCTGGTATATGTCCCTATCTTCGTACATGTCTACCATACTGGTATATCTATCCCTTCCTGGCATATGTCCGCATCCTGGAATATGTCCCCTATCTTGCTATAAGTTACCTCATCCTGGTATATGTGCCTCATCCAGGTATATGTTCCCTCATCCTGGTATATAGTGCTCAAAATAGTACCCAACAGTTTAATGGCCCCATATAGTGCTCCACATTATAATGCCTATATAATTTCCCACAGTATGATTTTCCCCACTGTATAATGGCATCAAATAGTGCCCCACAGTACAATTGGCCCAAATAGTACCCCACATTATAGTGTGCCTCACATAGTGCCCAATAGTATAATGGTCCCATATAGTACCCCACAGTATAATGGCATCATATAGTGCCCCACAGGATAATGTGCCCCAAATAGTGGATCCTAGTATATGACCTCCATCCTGGTATATGTCCCTTATCCTTACATATCTTCCCCCATCCTGGTATATGTTCCTTCATACAGGTATATTTGCCGAATCCAGGTATATGTTCCCCCATCCTGGTATATTTCCCTTCATCCTGGTATATGTTCCCATCCTGGTATATGTTCCCCCCATCCCAGTATAAGTTACCCCATCCTGGTATATATCCCCCATACTGGTATATGTCTGATATGTCTGCCATGCTGGTATATGTCTCTCCATCCTGGTATATATCCCAATCCTGGTATATGTCCCCCGATCCTGGTATATAATGCTCCACAGTAAGAGGGCCCCATACAGTACAACACAGTATAATGGTCCCATAAAGTGCTCCACAGTATATCTTCGCCCCCTATAGTGCCCCACAGGACAATGCGCCCCATAGCATAATAGCCCCATATACTGCCACAAAATATAATTACCTCATAAAATGCTACACTGTTTAATATTCTAATATAGTGCCCCATAGTATAATATGCACCACAGTATAATGTCCTCATATAGTGCCCAATAGTACAATGCTCCGATATTGTATCCCACAGTATAATGGCCCCATAAAGTGTCCTAGCGTATAATGTGTTCCACAGAATAATGTACCCCATATAGTGCATCTTGGTATATGTCCCACATCCTAGTATGTTACTTATCCTGGTATATGTTCCCCATTTTGGTATATGTTGCCCCATCCAGGCATATGTCTCTCCATCCTGGTATATGTCCTCCTTCCTAGTATATGTCCTCATCCTTGTATATGTTTCCCATACTGGTATATGTTCCCCATCCTGGTATATGCCCCCCATACTGGTATATGTCCCTCCATACCAGTATATGTCCCTAAATCCTGGTATATGTGCCTACATCCTGGTATATGTCTCCCATCCTGCAATATGTTCTTATAGTGGTACAGTATATTTGACACAAACAGGTATATGTGACTCCATCCTGGTACATGTCTCCTATCCTGGTACATGTTTCCCAACCAGGTATATGTCCCACTACCAGGTATATGTCCATTAGGGTGACCGGATCTCATATGGGGGGGAAAAAATGTCAGAATCTTGTTCGTCTGGACCCCACAAAACGATTCCCCTTTCCAGATATTGAGAGAACCAAAATTTGAGCTCGATCAAATGACGTTAACCCGTGCCGCTCGTCGCTCAAAGTTTGAAAAAATACAAATTGAGGTATTTTAAGATTTAGGTATTTTGCATAGTCTGTTAGACTATAAAGAATGTGACAACAACATTGCAGAAATAGCCCTGACCAAATTTTCGAACCATTTGTGGTATTTGAATGCAGAGTTGGTGGGATTATCGTTTTTTGATCCCACCATTACAGACAATGAAAAGTTGTTAATGGCTAATAAATTGCTCAGTAGCACAGATGAACCATCAGAGCACGCTAACCTACATGAGTTGATAATTTTACATAGTTATCTAATCTATTCTAGAGCTTTTGTTAAAGTAGTTTTTGAAACGTCAGAATATAATGCTCGGCATTTGATTACAACTTGCAGGACATATTGCTTTTGTTCTTCATCTTTTGTCAGAAGGTCGTTAAAGTCGGTTACTTCCTACCTCTTTTAATTTTTCTTTCCTAACTTTTGGATTTACAACCCTAGCGTGCTCTGATGGTTCATCTGTGCTACTGAGCAATTTATTAGCCATTAACAACTTTTCATTGTCTTTCATGTTTCTCACACTTAAATATTTTAGATCACCAAAAAAATTTAAGTATTAGACAAAGATAACATAATTAAACACAAAATGAGATTTTAAATGAAGGTCATCATTATTATGGAAATCCAAACTTACAGGGCACTGTGTGAAAAAGTGATTTCCCTAAACCTAAGAACTGATTGGGCCACCCTTACCAGAAACAATAACTGCAATCAAGCGTTTGTGATAACTGTAACAGTCTTTTACAATGCTCTGGAGGAATTTTGGCCCACTCATCTTTGCAAAATTGTAATTCAGTCACATTGGAGGGTTTTTGTGAGTGAACCGCCTTTTTAAGGTAATGCTTAAGGTCAGGACTTTGGCTATGCTATTGCAAAGTCTTAATTTTATTTTTCTTAAGTTATTCAAAAGTGGACTTGGATCAATAAAAAAGAGGTTGCGTGATAAGGGCTCAGATAACCAGTCTACAATACACAAACTTTAAAATTAAATACAAATAACATTTTATTCCCAATACATTCAGTGGGTATGGAAAGTATTCAGACCTCTCTAAATTGTTCACTCTTTGCAGCCATTTGGTAAATTCCAAAAATTTCATTTTTTTCTCATTAATGTACACTCTGCACCCCATCTTGACTGAAAAATAAACAGAAATGTAGATTTTTTTGCAAATTCATTAAAAAAGAAAAACTGAAATATCACATGGTCTTAAGTATTCATACCCTTTGCTCAGTATTGAGCAGAAGTACCCTTTTGAGCTAGTACAGCCATGAGTCTTCTTCAGAATGATGAAACAAGTTTTCACACCTGAATTTGAGGATCCTCTGCCATTCTTCCTAGCAGATCCTCTCCAGTTCCATCAGGTTAGATGATGAACGTTGGTGGACAGCCATTTTAAGGTCTCTCCAGAGATGCTCAATTGGGTTTAGGTCAAGGCTCTGGCTGGGCCAGACAAGAATGGTAACAGAGTTGTTCTGAAGCCACTCCTTTGTTATTTTAGCTGTGTGCTTAGGGTCATTATCTTGTTGGAAGGTGAACCTTCAGCCAAGTCCAAGGTCCAGAGCACTGTGGAAGAGGTTTTCATCCAGGATATCTCTGCACTTGGCCACATTCATGTTTCCTTCAATTGCAACCAATCTTCCTGTCCCTGCAGCTGAAAAACACCCCAATAGCATGATACTGCCACCACCATGTTTCACTGTTGGGATTGTATTGGGCAGGTGATGAGCATTGCCTGGTTTTCTCCACACATACCCCTTAGAATTATCACCAAATAGTTCTATCTTCGTCTCATCAGACCAGAGAAGCAAACTCTATGCAGACTTTCACATGTAAGTGGCTTCATATCGACTTTGCATCAAATACTTGGCTGTTTTTGTAGTTTTTAAAAGTTTGGTCCTATGTACAGTGGGTATGGAAAGTATTCAGACCCCCATTAAATGTTTCCCTCTTTGTTTCTTTGCAGCCATTTGGAAAATTCAAAAAAGTTCATTTTTTCTCATTAATGTACACTCTGCACCCCATCTTGACTAAAAAAAACAGAAATGTAGAAATTTTTGCAAATTTATTAAAAAATTAAAGCTGAAATATCACATGGTCATAAGTATTCAGACCATTTGCTCAGACACTCATATTTAAGTCATATGCTGTTTATTTCCTTGTGATTGTCCTTGAGAAGGTTCTACTCCTTCATTGGAGTCCAGCTGTGTTTAATTAAACTGATTGGTCTTGATTTGTAAACACACACACCTGTCTATATAAGAACTCACAACTCACAGTGCATGTCAGACTAAATGAGAATCATGAGGTCAAAGGAACTGGAAAAGGAGCTCAGAAACAGAATTGTGACAAGGCACATATCTGGCCAAGTATTTTATGCAGTACTCAGAGTTCCTAAGAGCACAGTGGCCTTCATAATCCTTAAATGGAAGAAGTTTGGGACCACCAGAAGTCTTCCTAGATCTGGACTTTCAGCCAAACTGAGCAAATTAGGGAGAAGAGCCTTGGTGAGAGAGGAAAAGAAGAACCCCAAGATCACTGTGGCTGAGCTCCACAGATGCAGTAGGGAGATGGAAGAAACTTCCACAAAGTCAACTATCAATGCAGCCCTCCACCAGTCAGGCTTTTATGACAGAGTGGCCGGATGGAAGCCTCTCCTCAGTGCCAGACAGAATCATAGAATCATAGAATGGTAGAGCTGGAAGGGACCTCCTGGGTCATCTGGTCCAACTCCCTGCTCAAAACAGGATTCACTAAGTCATCCCAGACAGATGTCTGTCCAGCCTCTGTTTGAAGACTTCCATGGAAGGAGAACTCACCACCTCTTATGGTAGTCTGTTCCACTCATTGATCACCCTAACTGTCAAAAAGTTTTTTCTAATATCTAATCTGTGTCTCCTCCCATTCAGTTTTATCACATTGCTTCTAGTCTTTCCTTGCACAAATGAGAATAAAGATGATCCTTCTACAATGTGACAGCCCTTGAGATATTTGTAGACAGCTATGAAGTCTCCTCTCAGTCTTCTTTTTTGCAAGCTAAACATTCCCAAATCCTGTAACTGTTTTTCATAGTACATGGTTTGCAGACCGGTCACCATTCTGGTTGGTCTTCTCTGAACTTTCTCCAGTTTGTTGATGTCTTTTTTTAAATGGTTTGCTCAAAACTGGACTCAGTATTCCAGATGAGGTCTGAGCAGAGAGGAGTAGAGGGCAGTAATGACTTCACGTGATCAAGACTGTATACTTCTGTTATTACAGCCCAGAATTGCATTTGCCATTTTTGCTGATGCATCACACTGTTTACTCATGTTTATTTTATGATCAATTAGTATACCCAAGTCTTTTTCACATGTGTTGTTGCTTAGCCCTATTCCTCCCATTCTGTATGCTTTTTTAATTTTTATTGCCCAGATATAGTACTTTTGCATTTTTCCCTGTTTAAAAGCATTCTGTTAGTTGCTGACCACTACTCCAGTTTATTTATATCTTTTTGAATCCTCTCTCTCTCTTCTCTAGTATTAGCTATCCCTCCTAGCTTTGTGTCATCAGCAAATTTAATCAGTTTACCCTCAATTCCTTCATCTAAATCATTGATAAAGATGTTGAACAATACAGGGCCCAGGACAGAGCCCTGTGGTACCTCACTTCAGACATTCTTCCAACTGGATGTGCAGCCATTTATGACCACTCTTTTGGTCCAATCACTAAGCCAGTTATGAATCCACCTAACAGTTGCCTTGTCCGTTCCATACTTAGTCATTTTTTCAATAAGGATTGTGTGAGATACTTTGTCAAATTCTTTGCTGAAGTCTGAAGACTCATGGCTGTACGAGCTCAAAAGGGTGTTTCTACTCAATACTGAGCAAAGGGTCTGAATACTTATGACCATGTGATATTTCAGTTTTCCTTTTTTAATAAATTTGCAAAAATGTGTACATTTCTGTTTTTTCAGTCAAGATGGGGTGCAGAGTGTACATTAATGAAAAAGGAAATGAACTTTTCTGAATTTTCCAAATGAAAAATTTAAAGGGGTCTGAATACTTTCTGTACCCACAGTACTTTTGTTGCAAATCCTAGAAACATGGTAGTACCCATTAAAGTGCAATAACAAAACATGAGTATTGTTTACTAGATAAAAAAAAAATATGTATATACAGTGTGTGTGTGTATATATATATATATATATATAAAGCAAGCAAAAAGGGCAGCACTACCAAAATAATATAGTAGGTGCAAAACCTATTCAGCAGTGTCCAAACAGCCAAATTAACAAAAGGAAAAAAAAATAGGCAGCACTCAAATTAAATGTGAAAACAGTGGATACTTTACTGATCCTCAGGTGGCAACGTTTTAACATTGACCTGTCTTTGTCAAGCAATGTGCTCATAGTCAGTACAAACTTAAATAGTAGTAACACATGTGTACAACATTTCAGTAATTAATCCATTTTACATATTCAAAATGGCCATTGTCATAGTAATGTATACAAGTGCTCCATAGAACATATGTGCATAAGACCAAAAATCTAGATTACAAAGTGCAACAGTGCATATACAGTGCTTTAAAAAGACTCAACTTGCCTATAAAACTGATCATGACACAACCTATGAGGGTACTAAAGCTTATATAGAGAAAAAAAAAAGTTAATATACTTTACTTATATCCTTGCAGCTCTCTGTCACTGCTGGCTACTCGCTGTGGTCAGTGTTGTTTGTTACCGCCTAGCTCCAACATGTGACTCATCACTGCATAGCTGATCATTGCAGAGTGCCAGAACATGCTCACTAGACATACTATTCAGAACTGCCATTTTGCTTTAGGGCATCACAGCCCTGTTGCTGACATGCATATATTAGTGCTTGGGGTTGCAGTTTTACACCAGGAATGGTCACAAACCTTAGAGGCACCCATCAGGTGACAATGTGGCTGTGTTGCTATTTTAACAAGAGATGACAACATCACACTGTCTCTCTCTACAGCATTAACCAATCCTGAATACCCATCCCCACCAGAGGTAACTCTTTATGCAGTTCCCTTTCACTCTATTACACACATACCAGGCATTATTATACTGCAGTGAAATCGCCATAAAAACTCATTCTATAGAAAAATGAAAAATATACATCTTATCTTAACACCTCTCATTAAGTACCCTTCATAATCTTGTAGTCACTCTCATCACAGCATCATATATCTGGAGAAAAAAATAAAAAGGATATAATTATAAACATATCCATATATATAAAAACATCAGTAGCACATACAACACACAGAAGTCAGGCTACATGGAAGGTTATAGTCAAAGGAAGTATCTCAAAACATATGTACCTTAAAATCAACGTTTAATCCTACCGGTTTTAATGTCCCCAGCTCATATATCCATCTCATTTCCAATTTTTTTAAAACTTCCGTATCGTTCCCTCCTCGTCTATGTACCGGTACATAATCTATAATTCTAAATCGTAAATCTTTCTCTGTGTGTCCATGTTCATTAAAATGCTTAGGGACAGGCAGATCTTTATGTTTTTTCCGTATATCACATCTATGCTGATTCATCCGTGTTTTTAAATCACATGTTGTTTCTCCAATATAATAAAGTGGACATGGACATTGTAACATGTCTATTACATAATCGGTATTGCACGTTAAAAAATATCTGATGTTTAATAACTGTCCAGTACGAGGATTTTGAAATGTAGAGCCTTTAAGCGTTAATGAGCTGTTCACACATGATAAGCAGGGGAAACAACCCTTCCGCTGAGTATTTGTTAAGGTCAATTGTTTAGTTTGCTTAAAGGACCCAATGTCTGCTTTAATCAGTCTGTCACCCAGACTCCTACTCTTTTTATATGCAAAAATTGGGGATTTTTTAAAAACTTCTATTTGTGGACATCCCTTACTCAGAATCGGCCAATGGTTCATTATGACTTTGGATATATTTGTGGACTTTCCTCACAGAAATTACTCACAAATGGAATTCTACTTTTTTTCTCCTCAAACAAATCCCTCCTTTCCACCTCATCCAGTCTCCTCTTCTGTTTAGTTAATATACTTTTGGGGTATCCCCTCTGTACGAATTTTTTGCTCATATTGTCGATTGTCTCCGTTAGTTTTTCATCGTTGCTAACTATTCTCTTGGCACGTAGATATTGGCTATATGGAATTGCATCCAGCATTCTTTGTGGATGATGACTGGAATAATGGAGGAGGTTGTTACGATCGGTCTTCTTACAAAAAAGTTCAGTATCCAACCTCTCTCCATCCTTCCTTATCAACACATCCAAAAAATTCACCTCTATTCTGGAGCATTCCATTGTAAATTTTATGGTTTCATTAATAGAGTTCAAAAAGTCAAAAAACTCCTGGAGCTCTTCACGTGATCCAGTCCAAGTCAGAAAAATATCATCAATGTATCGCCACCATCCCTCTACTTTGGGGAAATGGGGCGACACATAGATGTACCTCTGTTCCAGGGTGGCCATCATGAGATTTGCATATGAGGGGCCATATTTGCCCCCATAGCTGTACCCCTTATTTGTTCATAATACTCATCACCAAAGATAAAATAATTTTTTAATACTAATTCCAATAGGGACATAATCATCACTATCGCTTGATTAGTAAAATTAGTAATGGACAAGGCTTCTTTTACCACCTCCAGACCTTCTTCAAGATGAACAAATTCGCCATCTTTTCTGTGTTTATTGTGATTGATCTAGGCTGCTGTGCACACTTACGGCAGCCCCGCCCTGCCCCAAGCTTTATTTATTTTTGCATCCATGTCTGAGCCTGCATTGCCCTTCATCTGTGTTTGCTAGTCAGACAGTGTGTGGAGGTCAAACCTGAGATGTCTGTGTTCAGACCTGGTTGGCCTTTATCTACACCTGCTCCATCTGGCTGCACGGGAGTGATGCAGATATGCTTCAGGTATGGATTGCATTTGATATGGTCTTGCTTTTAAAACATTTAGGAGGCCGCAATGGCACATTGAATAAATAAAAATGTAGAGTAGGACCCCCCATATGAGATTGCCTTGGCGTGGCGGGGTGGCTCAATATATTGATCAATATTTTGCTAAATGTCTCATTTTGAATGCAGTAAGATATGTGCATATGCACCTCATGTTATGCGTTCTGACCACTGGCAGTGCTGGCTCTTCTCTTTTTTTAATATATATAAATATATATATAACCGACTTTACTGTATAATTCCCAAAGAAATATGACATTCACCTTTCCCAATTTTAAAAATTGAATATCAAATTAGTCTACAAGCCATCTCAGCATATTCTTAGCATCCACTCAGTAATGCAAAGACACAAAATTAGCTCAAAGTATGTTGAGAATAAGCTGGTATCACCCAGCAGCACCATTGAAGCAGCACATCAAACTGCCTCATTTGAAAAAGTTTAAAAATGCTATGATCATTATGAACTTTAGTTTTGCATGTTTCCTTCCCCGCTTTAATACAATATCATTTAATTGTTAAGATCTGCTGTATGGACTCAACATGTTAGATCACAGACTGAAGGTCATAATAACAGTTTGGCTAGACTTAGGAAAACTGGTGACACTGGAGAACTATTCATGCTGCAGGCTGCCTGCAGGCATCATATATTTTACACTCACATTTTGGCTGTAGTCATAAATGACCCTCCTCTATGTGATACTGTTGTGCTGCTTGGGAAGGACAGCCGACCAATCACAGCACTACTCATTGCTAGAGCTGTGCTGTGAGGTCACACAAAGAAAACTTTTGCTGATTGGCTGCATGTCAGGATTCTCCAGTGTCCCGGTGCCCCAGTGCGACACTGAGCGTGATCGACAATATTGAAGTCTTTCGACGCTTATCTCTGGGTATCTTTACACTGGCTGAGGAAACAATGGGAAAGAACAATTACTAATAGAACAGTCTGTCCACATACAGTATCATTTTATCAGCAGCATATCTGCAGTTTTCACCAAGCGAAGTGCTGCTGAGAACAACGATTTTTATTACGGTATAAGCTATCCAATCACTCGATGAATAGGCAGCATTTTTGCTTGTTTAGCATAATGCACCCCATAGTCTTCCACATAGTATAATACACCCCATAATCCTCCATATTTTATAATGCACACCCCATAGTGCTCCATATAGTTTATTAAGCCTCATAGCACTCCATGAAGTATAATGCACTCCCCATAGCCCTTCATATAGTATAATAACCTCCCAATAGTATTCAACATAGTATAATATTCTCCCCATCGTCCTCCATATAGTATAATACACTCTCCATAGACCTTCATATAGTTTAATACACTCTCCATAGTCCTCCATATAGTATAATACACTCCTCATAATCCTCCATGTAGTACAATACACTCCCCATAGTCCTCCATATAGTATAATACACTCCCCATAGTCCTCAATATAGTATAGTACACTTCCCATAGTCCTCCATATAATATAATACTCTCCCTATAGTCCTCCATATAGTATAATGCACAGCCCATATACTCCCTATAGTATAATACAATCCCTAGTCTTCAATATAGTACAATGCACAACCCATGTCCTCCATATAGTATAATGCATTCCCCATAGTCCTCAATGCAATATAATGCAGGTCCCATATAGTACATATACTACAATGCACTCCCTATAGTCATTGCTAGAGTATAATGCAGCCCCCAAAGTCCTTGATTAAATATAATGCAGCCCCCATAGAGTATAATGAAGCCACCTCATAAAGTATAATGTTGGCTCCCTCAGAGTACAAGGTAGCTCACTCAGAGTATAAATGTAGCCTCGATCAGAGTATAATGCAGCCCCCAAGAGTAAAATGCAGCCACCCCAAAGAGTGTAATGCAGCTTCCCCATAGAGAATAATGCAGCCAACCAATAGAGTATAATGCAGCCCCCATAGGGTATAAATGCAGCCCCTTCAGAGTATACATGTAGCCACCCTAAGAGTATAATGCAGCCTCCCTGAGAGTATAATGCAGCCACTGCGTAGAATATAATGCAGCCACCCCATGGAGTATAATGCAGCCAACCTATTGAGTTTATTGCAGCCTCCCATAGAGTATAATGCAGACCCATACTCCTGAAGTATTATAGTCACCACGTACTCACTGATATATATATATATATATACTTACCTCTCCTCTTTCCCCCTACTGCTCTGGTCTCTGCAGTGTGTCTCAGCAGCTCCACTGCCCACGCGATGAAGTGACGTCACTGCACACCTGCTGCATCAGAGACAAAGGAGGAATGATGGAAGAAGGATGCTCTCTCCTCCATCATTGCTTTCAACTGTACCAGCATCTATGATGTGAGGGGATGGTTGAATGTTGAGCGTGTGGGGTCTGATGCTGACGCTACCCCCCTGAATCACGGGACCCATAAGGGCTACATATTAGCGGCATGCCACTGGTTGGGGGCCCACCACATTATGGTGGCAGCAGTGGGATACTACTTAGCCCGGCAGAACCGGGGAGCTGCACAGTACTGGTGTTCTCACACACCGTCCAGAAAGACCTAGTAGATCATTGATGAGGCATGCGCAGCAGGTTTCAGATGCTACTATGTCCAACCCCACCAACTAGGCCTTGGGAAGAAGACCAAAGTGGATATATGACCTCAACAAGAAATGGAAATGGAAAGAGATATGCCAGCTTCAGCGGATTGAATGGAATTTAATCCAGGAACTACAGAATGAAGAGGAAGCCATGTGTGGACCCAATTGGATATGAGTCGTTTCTCCTCAATTACATAGGGAGTTTGTTTTCGAAGGAAAGACACGGAATATGCTCTGATGAAACTGGATGAAAGAAAATTTTGTGTCATAATAGTGAGACCTCTTATATTCGTGACTGTACTTAGAGACATGTTGTGGCTTGTCCCTGATAAGTGGAGAAGGATGATCGGAATCCTATCACGTCTGGCTAATTATGATAGGGGAGCAATGTGAAGAAACCAAATTATATCTTAATTACCCAGAGGACTATTTTTAGCAAACCAAGGAGAATATCCTGTTATCTATACTTTTGCTTGTGTAAGCCTGTAATGTTGACTTTCAAGCTGATATCTTATATAACTAAAGGGCCTGTCACACTAAGCGATATCGCTAGCAATATCGCTATAACATCACTGGTTTTTGTGACGTTATAGTGATATTGCTAGCGATATCGCTATGTCTGATACTTACCTCTGACCGCTCCCCCGCTGGTTATCGCTGATCGTGTGAGAATGTCCTGGGATTCCTGTGGCGCCGACAAGCGACGCGTGGACGCGGGCGGGAGGACGTCAGGATCGCCTCGTCTGAGAGGTAGGTAACGACCCCCGACCGCTGCTATGTCGCTGGTGAGATCTGCCTGTGTGGCAGCTCACTAGCGACAACTTAGCAATGCACCAGCGATCCTGACCACGTCATATCGCTGGTTGGGAACGCTGGTGCATTGCTAAGTGTGACAGTACCTATAGTGCGCGCTTATCTTTGATGACTACTGATGTTTGCTGATATGCTAATTATGCATTGAATTATGGAGCCAGTTTGTTGACTGCGAAAGCAGTGAAGGAAAAATTATGCAAATAAAGTATATAATCAAGTAATGCTAGTTGATCTAATCACCATTGTTTCTCTAATCTTGATGCTCGACTGAAGGGCACTTTTTAAATCTAAAAATAGGTTACATGCCTCGGGTATAAGAGATATACATCCAAAGGATCAGACACAGGACAGCAGCCAATATCATGGCACCATCACGAGGGACACGGATCTATCATTCTACCAGAAACAACCTATTGGTTTTTGGCTTTGGTTGGAAAATATACAGATCTGCTCCATTGACCATCACTAGAATATGGATACATTTGGAGAAAGCAGGATTGGGACCCGTTGGTTGCCTGGCTCCATGGAGATATTCTGATAAGCCAGGTTGTGACTCGTGTCAACTGGCCTTGTACCTTGTATGGACTCAGTGGACTGTCATCTTCCTATGCTTGCTATTACCTCCTCTCTGTGTGTGTACCACAGATGGGGTAGCTGACCCTAGGAGCTCTGATGTGACATTTGCCATTAGGGTGGGTCAACGGAAGGGTGAGGCTCTGTAATGTGCACCATCTTGGGTACTGTGTTGGGACTGTTCTATGTGTTGTCTGCCTGCTTTGTGGCTCAATAAACATTGCCACATTGTTTTACTCCCACCCTGTGTTGTCTGAGTAGCGTTACACCCACGTTAAAGGGAGAGTGGGCATTCGGCAGGATGATCCCTGGTCCGTGCGGTTGTGGCTAGCATACCCGGGGCGCCCACTGACCCCCCATTTCTCCACACTCAGGCTGCCTGCCCCCAATGCCAGGAGGTAGCTGCTTCTGGTATACACCTATTCAGACAAGTTTGGATGTACCAATCAGTTTTTTCCATGTTAGCTTACTGACCGAGCGCTCCGCCCTTCACCATGTGGTGATTTTAATTACAGCAGGTTCCTAAAGACCCATAAAGGCAAGCTTTATTGAGAGAAGGCTCTACTGTTGTGAATTCACTTTCTGGCCTTCCTCTGGTTACTAGTGAAGGTAGTGGAGCTAGTTATATTGACAGAGGGGTTGCAAGTAGAGTTGAGCGATACCGTCCGATTCTTCAAAGTATCGGATCGGAATGGATCGGCCGATCTTAAAAAAAAGTATCGGTATCGCCGATTCCGATACCGGAAGTCCCATTCAAGTCTATGGGACTTCCGGTATCGGAATAAGAAAAATCCTGTTTTTCCCTTGTACAGCCTCTCTGGGGTCTGTACGGGCCTTTCGGGGGGCTGTGGCGTCCTGCCAGGGGGTCTGTGCAGGCTCCGGTGGTCTGTGCCGGCCTGCCGGGGGGCTGTGCAGGCTCCGGTGGGCTGTGCCGGCCTGCCGGGGGGCTGTGCCGGCCTGCCGGGGGGCTGTGCAGGCTCCGGGGGGCTGTGCGGGCCTGCCGGGGGGCTGTGCCGGCCTGCCAGGGGGCTGTGCAGGCTTCGGGGGTCTGTGCAGGCATCGTCCGATGGGACTACAAGTCCCATCGGGCGATGCCTGCTACCATGACAGTGATTGACACATTAGCCAATGATGGGACAGTAGTAGTCCCATCATCCGGCTAATGTGTTGAATGTAAAAAAAAAAATTACATGCTACATACATGCTACATACATACAACATGCATACTACATACATGCTACATTCATACTACATACTACATACATGCTACATTCATACTACATATATACTACATGCAACATACATACTACATATATACTACATGCATGCAACATGCATACTACATATATACTACATGCTACATACATACTACATATATACTACATACATACTGCATGCTACATACATACTACATGCTACATACCACATACATACTACATACATACTACATGCTACATACATACTACATACATACTACATGCTACATACATACTACATATATACTACATACATACTACATACATACTACATGCATGTTACATACATACTACATGCTACATACATACCACATACATACTACATACATACTACATGCTACATACATACTACATATATACTACATGCATGCTACATACATACTGCATGCTAAATGCATGCTACATACATACTACATACATACTACATGCTACATACATACCACATATATACTACATACATACTACATACAATACATTCATACAATACATACATAGACATACAGTACATATAACATAGAGTAACATACTTACCAATACTTGTCACATTGTTCCCCGAAGCCATTGTCTTTTACGGAATAAATATTAACATAACAAACCACAAAAATACTCACCCACGATCCGAAGCAGTCCACGAGTGTGTCCCACGACGATCTTGGGTAGAGAACTGCAGCATCAGCTGTTGCTGCCGTTCTCTACGGGCTGCAGGAATCCAATGACGGAAGGTAGGTATCCTTCCGCACTGTATTCCTCCGCCACTTAAAAAAAAAAAAGTCCCTAGTCTCACTTTATGCCATTGCTGTGTGGGAAAGTGTAGCATGTAGTATGTATGTAGCATGCATGTAGTATGTATGTAGTATGTATGTAGTATATATGTAGTATGTATGTAGCATGTAGTATGTATGTAGCATGCATGTAGTATATATGTAGTATGTATGTAGCATGTAGTATGTATGTAGCATGCATGTAGTATATATGTAGTATGTATGTAGCATGTAGTATGTATGTAGCATGCATGTAGTATATATGTAGTATGTATGTAGCATGTAGTATGTATGTAGCATGCATGTAGTATGTATGTAGTATGTATGTAGTATGTATGTGGTATGTATGTAGCATGTAGAATGTATGTAGTATGCATGTAGTATATATGTAGTATGTATGTAGCATGTAGTATGTATGTAGCATGCATGTAGTATATATGTAGTACGTATGTATGTAGTATGTATGTAGTATATATGTAGCATGTAGTATGTATGTAGCATGCATGTAGTATATATGTGTTATGTATGTAGTATGTATGTAGTATGTATGTAGTATGTATGTGGTATATATGTGGTATGTATGTGGTATGTATGTAGTATGTATGTAGTATGTATGTAGTATGTATGTGGTATGTATGTAGTATGTATGTAGCATGTAGTATGTATGTAGCATGCATGTAGTATGTATGTAGTATTTTTTTTTTTTTTTTTAACATCTAACACATTAGCCGGATGATGGGACTACTACTGTCCCATCATTGGCTAATGTGTCAATCACTGTCATGGTAGCAGGCATCGCCAGATGGGACTTGTAGTCCCATCGGACGATGCTTGCACAGACCCCCGGACATCAGCACAGCCCCCCGGCAGGCCGGCACAGCCCCCCGGCAGGCCGGTACAGACCCCCACAGGGTGCACAGACCACCGGCAGGCCGGCACAGCCCCCCCGGCAGGCCGGTACAGACCCCCACAGGGTGCACAGACCACCGGCAGGCCGGCACAGCCCCCCGGCAGGCCGGTACAGACCCCGGGCAGTCCACACAGCCCCCCGGCAGGCCGGCAGAGACCCCCGGAAGGCCCGAAATGACGGCGCATCATGATGCGCACACACCGCGCATCATGATGACGTCAGGCTGTCAATCAACTTTGAACTTCCGATTCCGATGCCGACTTCCGATATTGAAAAAATATCGGAAGTCGGTATCGGAATTCCGATACAGCAAGTATCGGCCGATACCCGATACTTGCGGTATCGGAATGCTCAACACTAGTTGCAAGTTCTCTTTCCGGGCTCCCTCTGGTGGTTACAGGAGGTAGTGGAGCTGATCTAGTTAACAGAGGTCTGACATTTGATAATGAGGAGGACAATTGGACATCTGGAGTTTCTGATTGGATTTCAGACAGCCGACTTCCTCTATCCCTGCTGGTGATTTCTTTCCTGCCTCCTGAGGTCTTAGATTCCAGCTCAGTCCCTGCATGCCCAAGCTAAGTGTTATTTTGCTATTTTTCACATTTGATTTGGTTTTGTCTATTTCAGTTTCGTGTGGTCAGCCAGCCCCGGCTGGGGCTGTGCTGAATTTCCATCCTTATGTTACTGTTTGTGCCAGTATGTTTTTGTCACTTATTGGATTGGCCTCTCTTTGCTCTGCTTTCAGAATATACCAGAGTGCTGATATAGTGGGCAAAGTCTAGTGATTTCAGTGTTTTTTCTATCAGATGTGTTGGGCATTTTTTGCAGGGTTTTTTGCTTGATTGCAGACAGTGTCTTTCCTTTCCTGTCCTGTCTAGTTAGTTTGGGCCCCATCGTTTGCTCAGCCTATTTTCCTACCTGCGTTTGTGTTTTCATCTTGTCTCACCGACAATATATGTTTGGGGGCTATCTATTCCTTTGGGGTCTGCTCTGGGGCAGTTTAGATTTCCCCTTTCTTGCTTTAGGTTTATTTAATTCTCCGGCTGTGTCGAGGCGTCTAGAATCATTGTAGGTGCACTCCACGGCTACTGCTAATTGTGTGGATAGGATCAGGGGTCTGCAATCCGCTTAGTTACCAACCTCTCTGGTTTTCTGTGGCTTCTTGCCTTCCTCCTCGGTGAGCCAATCATAACAGTCTACATTCACCCGGGAATTCAGACATCAGCCTAAGAGCTCTTTCCCACTTGCAGTGAAATCAGACAAATGCAATCCGATTAAAAATCAGATTTAATTCGGACAAATGTTATTCTAGGATTGTGTCTTCATCTGCGTTTTTTTTCCAGCTCAGATCGGATCACAATCAGACTGGAAAAAAGTCACAGCATGCTGCGATTGTAATCGGAATTCAGATGGCATCTCGCAATAGAAGTCAATGTCGCGAGAAAAAAATCACAAGCACTCAGTCCATTTTTACACATCGATCGCAATTGAAAAGCCCACAAATTATCTGCTGCATACAGTATAATCACAGAGTGACAGGATAGAATAGAACAGATATATACACATAGAATACATATATATATAGATGTCAGTAACACATACATATATATATGTAGTTGTATAAGATAGATAGATAAATAAATAGATAAATAGGTAGATAGATAGATAGATAGATAGATAGACAGGATAGAAGAGATGGATTACATACAGTAAATACAGTAAATACAAATGGAATAGACAGATATATAGATGTCAGTGACAAATACAATTAGAACAGACTGTGTGCAAATTACTGGACATGTATTTAATTAATAAAAGATTATTCTTCTGAAAAAATGGCGTGGGCTCCCGCACAATTTTTGTTACCAGCAGAGGGAAAGATGATGGCTGGGGGCCAATGTTTATAGCCTGGGAAGGGGGTAATACCCATGGAGCTTCCCAGGCTATTAATATCAGCTCACAGCTGTATGCTTAGCTTTTACTGGCTAAAAAAATGACATAGGGTCCCCCTATATTTAATAACCAGCAAAGGCTATGCAGATAGCTGCAGGGTGATATTAATAGCCTAAGAAGGGATCATGGACACTGGCCCCCCTGACTAAAAACATCTGCTCTCAGCTGCCCCAGAAAAGGCGCATCTCTAAGATGCGGCACTTACCCTCGCTTTTCCCACTTGCCTTGAAGTAGTGGCAAGTGGAGTAATAGTTGGGGGGTTGATATCACTGTCAGGTGACATCAAACTCCGAGGTTAGTAGTGGAGAGGAGTCAATAAGACTCCCCCATTACAATCCCAATAGTCACATTGTAAGAAAACACAGACACGAAGAATAAAGTCCTTTATTTGAAATAATGTCACATACTCCTTTCATATTCTTAATTAAACAATACTTACTGTATGACCTCACCTAATTGCTGCAAAGCCCTCGATCTCCTGTAATAAAATTAAAATAAAAAAAATATATACCATACCTGTTGGTTGTTCTGTCCCATACCGTAATCCATATCTGGGGGATAAACAGCTTTCAACCTGAATGGTGCCAAGATGTGACCATCCTTGCTGAAAACTACTGGAGCACAGCCTCAGTGACTAGCGGTGACTTCACTGAGGCTGCGCTCACAGCCGGCCTGAACTGCGGTGATCTCTGGACCGTAGAAAAATGCCAGTGTTGCGGTGACCGCAGTTCAAGCTCAGTGTCTTCACAGAAAATCACAGTGACAATTTTGCATTCTGATGTAAATCAGATGCTAAGTGTGAAAAATTGGATTGTACACGCATAAAAAATGCATGACACTTGCATGACACTTGCATTACACTCGTCCGACTCTCCTGCATTAAAATCATACAGATTTTAAAATCGCTAGTGTGTGTAAATACACTAAATGTATGGAAAATTGGTCCGAGTCTCCCTGGCGAGACTTGCAGGAGTGTTCTTTATGGCCATCAGTGTTTAATGCGTTTTCAAAGCGGTGATGCGATTTTCTCCCATCTATGTATCCGTATGGCATCCGTAAGACATGCGTGTGACATGCGTATGGCTTTACTTTTCTCACTGATTTTCCCATTGCACTTAATGGCTCAATGGGCTGAAATGAGGAAAATGTGTGCGTATTTGTCGCAAGCTACACTGATGGTCTGTGTGGCGTCCAAATTTTCTTGCACCCATAGGCTTGCAATGGTGAATCTCGGACAATACACGCCTACAACTGCAGCATGCTGTGATTTTACATGTGTGTCAAATGTGCCTGAGGAAAAAAATGGTTATGTGAGCTGTCCCATAGATTAACACTGGTCCGAGTGCTATGCGATGTTTTCTCGCATAGCACTCGTCCGTACCCTACGGTAGTGTCAACCCAGCCTAAGGCCGGGGTCACACATGCGAGAAACTCACACGAGTCTCGTGTCTCAATACCCAGGACTGTAAAAATGCATGCAGCCGCACACTCCAGCCCCGAGTGCCGGCCGCAGTGCAGCTTATTGAGACGTGAGACTAGTGCAAGTTTCTCGCAAGTGTGACCTGGCCTAAGAGAGCTATTCACACTGGTTAGGGACCCATCAGTCTTTGAGACCACATTGACGATGGTTGATGGGCAGACATTATTTGGCCAAATTTTGTGTAAAGTGTCTCATTCATTTTTTTCCTAATATTCAAAAGCCATATTGCTATTCTTATTTCATATATTTCACATTGACATGCTTTAGCATGATAAAGTGCAACCTTTTTTTGCATTTCGTAATGCCAACCCTGGCTAGATGACCCAGCCGCGACCCATCTTCAATGCTCTTGAAGGAGGTTGTTGTCCAAAATCTCGTGTTACATGACCCCATCCATGGTCCCTTCAATACAGTGAAGTCATCCTGTCCCTTTTGCAGAAAAGTACCCCCAAATTAAGATGTTTCCCCTACATTGCTTAATGTATGATTTGGTGTTATTGGGGTTGTACTCATCCTTTTTCTCCCTCTAAACACGGCAACTAGAGTTGATTATAAAAAGTTCTATTTTGGTCTCATGTGACTACATGACCTTGTCCCATGCCTTCTCTGGATCATCCAGATGGTAATTGGTGAACTTGAAATGGATCTTGACATGTGGTGATATGAGCAGTGGGACCTTGCATGCCCTGCAGGATTTTAATCCATGATGGCGTAGTGAGTTTCGATAATTTTTGAGACCTTGTTCCCAGCTCTCTTCAGGTCATTGATCAGGTGCTTCCATGTAGTTCTGCGCTGATTCCTGACCTTTCTCAGAATCATCCTTACCCCAAGAGATGAGATCTTGAATGGAGCCCTTGAACGAAGAAGATTGACAGTCATCTTGTGTTTCTTCCATTTTCTAACAATTGTTACACCAGCTGTTGCTTTCTCACCTAGTTTCCATTGTCCTGTAGCCCATCCCAGCCTTGTGCATGTCTACAGTTTTGTCCCTGGTGTTCTTAGACAGCTATTTGGTCTTGGCCATGTCGGATATGTTGGAGTGTCATTGATTGAGTGTATGGAGAGGTGTCTTTTATACTGTACAGATAACGAGCTCAAACAGGTACAAGTAATACAGGTAATGAGTGCAGAGTAGGATAACTTCTTAAAGAAAGACTAACATGGTTGTGAGAGTCAGAAATCTTGCTGGTTAGTAATAATAATAATAATTAATAATAATTTTTATTTATATAGCGCCAACATATTCCGCAGCACTTTACAATTAAGCGGGGACATGTACAGACAATAAATTCAATACAAGTTAAGACAATTCAAACAGTGATATTAGGAGTGAGGTCCCTGCTCGCAAGCTTACAATCTACAAGGAAATGGGGGGACACAGTAGGTGAGAAATGCTTGTTAATTCAGGTCTGGCAATTATAATAGGGATTTTCATATAAAGCTGCATGATCCGGTCATCAGCCCGTGTGTTTAAGTGCAATAGACAAGTATCAAGTGCAGTTATCATGTGCATGAAGGGTGTGGAGACAGATGAATAGTAGGGTGCAGATTCAGAATAATATTTGGAAGGAGGGAACAGGGCAAAGTTAGCTTGCTGAGTAGTTGATGTGGTAGGCTTGTTTGAAGAGATGGGTTTTCAAAGCGCGCTTGAATAGGTCAGGGCTAGGTATCAGTCTGATCGTCTGGGGAAGTGCATTCCAGAGAGCTGGAGCAGCACGAGAGAAGTCTTGGAGACGGAGGTGCGAGGTTTGGATTACGGGGGATGTTAGTCTTAGGTCATTTGTAGAACGGAGGGCACGTGTAGGGCAATAGACAGAGACAAGAGAGGAGATATAAGGAGGTGCAGAACAGTGGAGAGCTTTGTGGGTGAGAGAGATGAGTTTATACTGGACCCTGTAGCGAATAGGTAGCCAGTGTAATGACTGGCACAAGATGGAGGCATCGGTGAAGCGGCTGGACAGAAATATGACCCTGGCTGCCGCATTCAAGATGGATTGGAGAGGAGAAAGTTTGGTAAGAGGGAGACCGATCAGAAGAGAGTTGCAGTAGTCCAGACGAGAATGAATAAGAGCGACAGTAAGAGTCTTAGCAGTTTCAAAGGTGAGAAAAGGTCGGATTCTGGAGATGTTTTTAAGATGCAGGTGACAAGAGCGACTGAGTGATCGGATGTACGGAGTAAAGGAAAGTTCAGTGTCGAATATGACCCCAAGACAGCGGGCATGCTGCTTGGGAGTTATGGTTGAACCCTCCAGGGTTATTTCGATGTTAGGTAGAGTGAGGTTAGTAGAGGGGAGAAACACAAGAAGTTCAGTTTTAGAGAGATTTAGTTTCAGATAGAGGGAGGACATGATGCTAGAGACAGCAGACAGACAATCCTTGGTATTTTGAATTAGGGTAGGGGTGATGTCAGGGGAAGAAGTGTATAATTGGGTGTCATCAGCATAGAGATGATACTGGAACCCAAATCTGCTGATTGTTTGTCCAATAGGGGCAGTGTATAAAGAGAAGAGGAGGGGGCCTAGGACTGAGCCCTGCGGGACCCCGATAGTAAGGGGACGAGAAGAGGAAGAGGAGCCGGAAAAAGATACAGTGAAGGAGCGGTCAGAGAGGTAGGAGGAGAACCAGGAGAGGGCTGTGTCCTTGAGGCCTATAGAGCGGAGCATAGTGAGGAGGAGCTGGTGATCCACAGTGTCATCAAATACTTATTTCATACAATACAATTCAATTTAAGTATGTAAAAATCATACAATTTGATTTTTAGATTCTATCTCTCACAGTTGAAGTGTACCTGTGGTAAAAATTACAGACCTCTCCATTTTTTGAAGGTGGGAAAACTTAAAAAATTGGCAGTGTATCAAATACCTAATTTCCCCACGGTATATCTCCTGGCCACATACTCAGCCAGTGTCCTCACCACTCAGTTGTGAGGGATTCACTTTCTAACAGCCCAAGAAAAATGCCAGGAGCTAAGAGGCATGATCACAACTCACCTTTAACCTCTTCACAACCTTCAACGTAAGTTTGTCATGGTCCGATAGGATTTCCTAACCTATGACATAAACTTACATTATGGAGAACATGCAGGAACAAGAATAGATCAAAAGATCAGCATAAGTAATAGCCATGAGTTGACTATGCCTGGACCACCCTGGCCCATATAACCCCCTAAATACTGTGATCAATATCGATTGCAAAGTTTAAGAGGCTAGGAGAGGTAGGGGTTTCCTTCTCCCTTCTGATCGGAATCCCCCTGACGTCATCACAAGGACCTGATTGTTGCCATGGCAACCAGGGTCATCATGAAGGCATTTTGGTCTGGTAAGTCTGTTAAAATATGGTGAGAGCATGTTCTAAGTGGCTTCTGTCAGTTCAGTACTGAAAGGTATAATGCATTGCAATGCTGGTTCATTGCATTGCATTGTACCAGCGATCACAGTAAGGAAGGTTAAAGTCCCATAAAGGGACTAGGTAAAGAATTAAAAGAAAAGTTTTAAAACATATTTAAAGAAAATCACAAAATAAAAAAATGGAAAAATACTATGCCAATAGATATATATTATATTATATTACTATTATAATAGGTATATAAAAAAGAATAACAAAAAAGTACACATATTTGGTATTGCCATGTCCTAAATGGTCCAAACTATAAACTTATCAACCCCTTCAGTGAATACCGTAAAAAAAAGAAGCACAAAAAGATGATGCTATTTCATCATATCGCCAAACACAAAGTGGAATAAAACGCAATCAAATAGTCAACTATAAAGAAACAACATGTTGTCCCTCAAAACACAAGCCACCAAACTGCTCCGTCAGCAGAGAAATTAAAAATGTATAGCTCTTTGAATATAGCAATGCAAAAATCTTTTTTTTAATTACCATATATACTCGAATATAAGCTGAGATTTTCAGCCCATTTTTTGGGGCTGAAAGTCCCCTTCTCGGCTTATATTCGAGTCATGTACGCCAGGGGGTCGGAGGGGGAAGGGGAGCAGGGGTGTCAGGTCATACTTACCCCTCCTGGCGCGGTCTCTGCAGCCCCCCTGCTTGTCCCACGGTCTCCCTTCCTTCAGCGATCACATGGTACTGCTCATTAAACTCATGAATATGCACATATTCATGAGTTTAATGAGCGGTACCACATGACCGCTGAAGGCAGGAAGGGAGACAGTGGGAGAACAGAGCTGCAGAGACCGCGCAAGGACGGGTTAAGTATAGGCTATATTCACCTGTCCTGGGTCCATCGCTGCATGCTGCTGTCTGATGTGTCCTCTGTCGGTGACATTCAAACAGCAGAGGGTGCGGTGACGTGGTTAGTGCGCACCATGCCCTCTGCTGCCTGAACATCACTGACAGATGACGTGGCAGATAGCGGTGAGCAGCGGCGATGGACTGGACGTAGGACAGGTGTATGTCTCAGGTGTCGGAGCATATTATGGGGGCATAATCTATGGAGCATCTTATGGGGGCATAATCTATGGAGCATTTTATGGGGCCATAACCTTTATGGAGCAGCATATGGGGCATATTATTCTAGGGAGCATCTTATGGGACCATTATTAACCTTTGTGCAGCATTATATGGGGTGTATTTTGTATGGAGCATCTTATGGGGCCCATCATGAACTGTATGGAGCATTATATGGGGCTCCTGATTCAATATGACTATTCAAAAACATTTATCCTACTGATGTCTCAATTAATTTTACTTTTATAGGTATCTTATTTTTGAAATTTACCAGTAGCTGCTGCATTTTCCACCCTAGGCTTATACTCGAGTCAATAAGTTTTCCCAGTTTTTTGTGGCAAAATTAGGTGGGTCGGCTTATACTCGAGTATATATGGTAGTTTTAATTGTGTAAAAGTTCAAAAACATAAAAAGGTAGCATCACTGTTATTGCACTGATCCAAAGAATAAAGTTGTCTTATCACTTTAATCACACATTAAAAAAACAAAACAATTTCTGAATTGCTAGTTTTTGTTCATTTTTCCTTTTAAAATTGGAATAGAAAGAGATCAAAAAATGTTATGTAGTCAAAAATGGTACCAATAAAAACTTGTCCAGCTAAAAACAAGCCCTCACATCTGTAGGCAGAAATAAAGAAAAATTATAGCGCACAGAATATGGCTATGCAAAATCTTTTTTTGCTAAAAAATATAGTTTTTTCATGTGTGATAATAGCCATCATAAAAAACTATAAAAAATCTGGTATCATTGTAATCGCACTTACCCGCCTAATCACTTATACCGCACAAAGAACAGCATTACAAATAAACAAAACTGTTATGATTAGTGTTGAGCATTCCGATACCGCAAGTATCGGGTATCGGCCGATACTTGCTGTATCGGAATTCCGATACCGACATCCAATATTTTTTCAATATCGGATGTCGGTATTGGAATCGGAAGTTCAAAGTTGATTGACAGCCTGACGTCATCATGACGTGCAGTGTGTGCGCATCATGATGCGCCATCATTTCGGGCCTTCCGGGGGTCTCTGCCGGCCTGCCGGGGGGCTGTGTGGACTGCCCGGGGTCTGTACCGGCCTGCCGGTGGGCTGTGCCGGCCTGCCGGTGGTCTGTGCACCCTGTGGGGGTCTGTACCGGCCTGCCGGTGGGCTGTGCCGGCCTGCCGGTGGTCTGTGCACCCTGTGGGGGTCTGTACCGGCCTGCCGGGGGGCTGTGCTGATGTCCGGGGCTCTGTGCAGGCATCGTCCGATGGGACTACAAGTCCCATCGGGCGATGCCTGCTACCATGACAGTGATTGACCCATTAGCCAATGATGGGACAGTAGTAGTCCTATCATCCGGCTAATGTGTTAAATGTAGTGTTGAGCATTCCGATACCGCAAGTATCGGGTATCGGCCGATACTTGCTGTATCGGAATTCCGATACCGACTTCCGATATTTTTTCAATATCGGAAGTCGGCATCGGAATCGGAAGTTCAAAGCTGATTGACAGCCTGACGTCATCATGATGCGCGGTGTGTGCGCATCATGATGCGCCGTCATTTCGGGCCTTCCGGGGGTCTCTGCCGGCCTGCCGGGGGGCTGTGTGGACTGCCCGGGGTCTGTACCGGCCTGCCGGGGGGCTGTGCCGGCCTGCCGGTGGTCTGTGCACCCTGTGGGGGTCTGTACCGGCCTGCCGGGGGGCTGTGCCGGCCTGCCGGTGGTCTGTGCACCCTGTGGGGGTCTGTACCGGCCTGCCGGGGGGCTGTGCCGGCCTGCCGGGGGGCTGTGCTGATGTCCGGGGGTCTGTGCAAGCATCGTCCGATGGGACTACAAGTCCCATCTGGCGATGCCTGCTACCATGACAGTGATTGACACATTAGCCAATGATGGGACAGTAGTAGTCCCATCATCCGGCTAATGTGTTAAATGTTAAAAAAAAAAAAAAAAAAAAATACTACATACATACTACATGCATGCTACATACATACTACATGCTACATACATACTACATACATACCACATACATACTACATACATACTACATACATACTACATACATACCACATATATACCACATACATACCACATATATACTACATACATACTACATACAATACATTCATACAATACATACATAGACATACAGTACATATAACATAGAGTAACATACTTACCAATACTTGTCACATTGTTCCCCGAAGCCATTGTCTTTTACGGAATAAATATTAACATAACAAACCACAAAAATACTCACCCACGATCCGAAGCAGTCCACGAGTGTGTCCCACGACGATCTTGGGTAGAGAACTGCAGCATCAGCTGTTGCTGCCGTTCTCTACGGGCTGCAGGAATCCAATGACGGAAGGTAGGTATCCTTCCGCACTGTATTCCTCCGCCACTTAAAAAAAAAAAGTCCCTAGTCTCACTTTATGCCATTGCTGTGTGGGAAATTCCCACGCAGCAATGGCATAAAGTGAGACTACGGACTTTTTTTTTTTTAAGTGGCGGAGGAATACAGTGCGGAAGGATACCTACCTTCCGTCATTGGATTCCTGCAGCCCGTAGAGAACGGCAGCAACAGCTGATGCTGAAGTTCTCTACCTAAGATCGTCGTGGGACACACTCGTGGACTGCTTCGGATCGTGGGTGAGTATTTTTGTGGTTTGTTATGTTAATATTTATTCCGTAAAAGACAATGGCTTCGGGGAACAATGTGACAAGTATTGGTAAGTATGTTACTCTATGTTATATGTACTGTATGTCTATGTATGTATTGTATGAATGTATTGTATGTAGTATGTATGTAGTATATATGTGGTATGTATGTAGCATGTAGTATGTATGTAGTATGTATGTAGCATGCATGTAGCATGCAGTATGTATGTAGCATGCATGTAGTATATATGTAGTATATATGTAGCATGTAGTATGTATGTAGTATGTATGTGGTATGTATGTAGCATGCAGTATGTATGTAGCATGCATGTAGTATGTATGTAGTATGTATGTAGTATATATGTAGTATGTATGTAGCATGTAGTATGTATGTAGTATGTATGTAGCATATATGTAGTATGTAGCATGTAGTATATATGTAGTATATATGTAGTATGTATGTGGTATGTATGTAGCATGTAGTATGCATGTAGCATGCATGTAGTATGTATGTAGTATGCATGTAGTATATATGTAGTATGTATGTAGCATGTAGTATGTATGTAGTATGTATGTAGCATATATAGAATCATAGAATCATAGAATCGTAGAGTTGGAAGGGACCTCCTGGGCCATCTGGTCCAACCCCCTGCTCAAAGCAGGATTCACTAAATCATCCCAGTTAGATGACTGTCCAGCCTCTGTTTGAAGACTTCCATTGAAGGAGAACTCACCACTTCTCGTGGCAGCCTGTTCCACTCATTGATCACTCTAACTGTCAAAAAGTTTTTTCTAATATCTAATCTGTGTCTCCTCCCATTCAGCTTCATCCCATTGCTTCTAGTCTTTCCTTGTGCAAATGAGAATAAAGTTGATCCTTCTACAATGTGACAGCCCTTTAGATATTTGTAGACAGCTATTAAGTCTCCTCTCAGTCTTCTCTTTTGCAAACTAAACATTCCCAAATCCTGCAACCTTTCCTCATAAGACAGGGTTTGCAGACCGGTCACCATTCTGGTCCTCTTTTCTGAACTTGCTCCAGTTTGTTGATGTCTTTTTTAAAATGTGGTGCCCAAAATTGGACACAATATTCCAGATGAGGTCTGACCAAAGAGGAGTAGAGGGAAATAACTACTTCACGTGATCTAGACTGTATGCTTCTGTTAATACATCCTAGAATTGCATTTGCCTTTTTTGCTGCTGCATCACACTGTTGACTCATATTCAGTCTGCGATCTATTAGTATACCCAAGTCTTTTTCACATGTGCTGTCACTTAGCCCTATTCCTCCCATTCTATATATGCTTTTTCATTTTTATTGCCCAGATGTAGTACTTTGCATTTCTCCCTGTTAAAAACCATTCTGTTAGTTGCTGCCCACTTCTCCAGTTTATTTAAATCTTTTTGAATCCTCTCGCTCTCTTCTCTAGTATTAGCTATCCCTCCTAGCTTTGTGTCATCAGCAAATTTAATCAGTTTACCCTCAATTCCTTCATCTAAATCGTTGATAAAGATGTTGAACAATACAGGGCCCAGGACAGAGCCCTGTGGTACCCCACTTGAGACATTCTTCCAACTGGATGTGCAGCCATTTACGACCACTCTTTGGGTCCGATCACTAAGCCAGTTATGAATCCACCTAACAGTTGCCTTGTCCATTCCATACTTAGTCATTTTATCAATAAGGATTGTATGAGAGACTTTGTCAAATGCTTTGCTGAAGTCAAGATATACTATATCTACAGCATTTCCTTGATCCACCCAATCAGTAATACCATCATAGAAGGAAATTAAATTAGTCTGACATGACTTATTAGTTACAAACCCATGCTGACTCTGTTTAATCACTTCATTCTTATCCAGGTATGTGCATACATGTTGTTTAATAATTTGTTCAAAGATCTTTCCTGGTATAGAATTCAGACTCACCGGCCTATAGTTGCCTGGGTCCACCTTCTTCCCCTTTTTGAAGATAGGAACAACATTTGCTCTTCTCCAGTCTTCTGGCACTTCTCCTGTTCTCCAAGAATTTTCAAAGATTATGGAGAGGGGTTCAAAAATTTCTTCTGCTATCTCCTTCAGTACTCTGGGGTGTAATTCATCTGGACCTGGAGACTTGAATACATTTAGGTTAGCTAAGTGTTTCCTCACTATCTTTCTGTTTATAGATATCCTGGATTCTTCTATTCCCTTAATAGGACAGTGAATAGCAGTTGATCTTACATTTCCTTTCTGAGAGAAAACAGATGCAAAATAGGAATTTAAAAGTTCAGCCTTCTCAACATCCTGTCTTACCATTTCATCATTTTCATCCTGTAAAAATCCTATAGCATCTTTGACTTTTCTTTTACTTTTGACATATCCCCAAAATCCTTTATTATTGCTTTTGACATCTCTTGCAAGCCTCAATTCATTTTCAGCTTTAGCTAATCTGATTTGTGCCTTGCAGGTTCTGCAGACAGCATTATATTCTTCTTTAGATATGCCTCCTTCTTTCCATTTTATAAACATTTTTTGCTTCCTTTTTAGCATGTGCTTAAGTTCTGTGTTCATCCATCCTGGTTTCCTTAAATGCTTCCTATTCTTCCCTCTTTTCGGAATTGTTAACAACTGTGCTTTGAGAATTTCATTTTTCAAGATTTCCCATCCTTCCTGGACATTTTTGTCTTTAAGGATATCCAGCCATTGGATCCCTCCAATTCTCTTTCTGAATCCCTTAAAATCTGCCTTTCTGAAATCTAACCTTGACGTCTGAGTCTTCACAGGTCTTCCGCCTCTAGTTATCCAAAATTCTAAAATAGCATGGTCGCTACCTCCTAGGGTCCCAGCCACTTTTACCTCCTCAACCATTTCCTCCCTGTTTATAAGGATTAGATCCAAGGTAGCAGTTCCCCTTGTTTTCTCCTTTACCTTTTGGAAGATAAAGTTGTCAGCAAGAGAGGATAAGAATTTCCTTGACCTGTTAGTTTTGCCTGAGAGAGATTCCCAACAAATGTCTGGATAGTTGAAATCTCCCATGACAACTATGTCATATTTTTTGGAGAACTTGGCCATTTGATGCATAAAGAGTTCATCCATATCTTCAGCTTGCACAGGCGGCCTGTAGTAAATGCCTACAATGGTGTCCTTTCCATTGTTCTGTCCTTGTATTCTTACCCAAACAGTTTCCACAGAACTCCCAGTCTCTGAAGCTTCAATCTCTGTGCAGATATACGCGTTTCTAACATACAATGCGACACCTCCTCCTCGTTTATCAAGTCTGTTTTTTGCAAATAAGTTGTATCCTTCTAGTCTTGTATTCCAATCATGTGTATTGTCCCACCAAGTCTCAGTGATTCCAATGACATCATATTTCTTTTCCTGTGTTAGTAGTTCCAATTCTCCTTGTTTGTTGCCCATGCTTTGTGCATTAGTATAGAAACATTTTAGTTTGTGATTGGTTTCTCTTTCTCCAATATTTTTTTTAATTAGATTCTTTCGTCTTTGTTCTTCCTTTCCACTTCTAATAGCAGAGTTCTCAGTAGCATTTGTCAGGTGTATGGCTTTTTCTGGTCTTTTGCTTCCCTTCCCATGTTGTTCTAGTTTAAAGCTCTCCTTACAAGTGTAGCAAGGCGACTTACAAATACCTGCTTTCCAGTCTTCGTAAGGTGCACCCCATCTCTAGCAAGATGTAGTATGTAGTATGTATGTAGCATATATGTAGTATGTATGTAGCATGTAGTATATATGTAGTATATATGTAGCATGTATTATGTATGTAGTATGTATGTGGTATGTATGTAGCATGTAGTATGTATGTAGCATGCAGTATGTATGTAGTATATATGTAGTATGTATGTAGCATGTAGTATATTTGTAGTATGCATGTTGCATGCATGTAGTATATATGTAGTATGTATGTTGCATGTAGTATATATGTAGTATGAATGTAGCATGTATGTAGTATGTAGTATGAATGTAGCATCTATGTAGTATGCATGTTGTATGTATGTAGCATGTATGTAGCATGTAATTTTTTTTTTTTAGATTCAACACATTAGCCGGATGATGGGACTACTACTGTCCCATCATTGGCTAATGTGTCAATCACTGTCATGGTAGCAGGCATCGCCCGATGGGACTTGTAGTCCCATCGGACGATGCCTGCACAGCCCCCGGCAGGCCGGCACAGCCCCCCGGCAGGTCGGCACAGCCCCCCGGAGCCTGCACAGCCCCCCGGCAGGCCGGCACAGCCCCCCGGCAGGCCGGCACAGCCCACCGGAGCCTGCACAGCCCCCCGGCAGGCCGGCACAGACCCCCGGAGCCTGCACAGACCCCATGGCAGGCCGGCACAGCCCCCCGAAAGGCCCATACAGACCCCAGAGAGGCTGTACAAGGGAAAAACAGGATTTTTCTTATTCCGATACCGGAAGTCCCATAGACTTGAATGGGACTTCCGGTATCGGAATCGGCGATACCGATACTTTTTTTTAAGATCGGCCGATCCATTCCGATCCGATACTTTGAAGTATCGGACGGTATCGCTCAACTCTAGTTAAATGTTTAAAAAAAAAAATATATATATATATATATACTACATACATACTACATGCATGCTACATACATACTACATGCTACATACATACTACATATATACTACATGCATGCTACATACATACTACATGCTACATACATACTACATATATACTACATGCATGCTACATACATACTGCATGCTACATGCATGCTACATACATACTACATACATACTACATGCATGCTACATACATACCACATATATACTACATGCATGCTACATACATACTACATGCTACATACATACTACATATATACTACATGCATGCTACATACATACTGCATGCTACATGCATGCTACATACATACTACATACATACTGCATACATACTACATTCATACAACATACATACATACTACATACATACCACATATATACTACATGCATGCTACATACATGCTACATGCTACATACATACCACATATATACTACATGCATGCTACATACATACTACATGCTACATACATACTACATATATACAACATGCATGCTACATACATACTGCATGCTACATGCATGCTACATACATACTACATACATACTACATGCATGCTACATACATACCACATATATACTACATGCATGCTACATACATACTACATGCTACATACATACTACATATATACTACATGCATGCTACATACATACTGCATGCTACATGCATGCTACATACATACTACATACATACTACATGCATGCTACATACATACTACATGCTACATACATACCACATATATACTACATGCATGCTACATACATACTACATGCATGCTACATACATACATACTACATACATACCACATATATACTACATGCATGCTACATGCTACATACATACCACATATATACTACATACATACTACATACATTCTACATTCATACCACATACATACATACTACATACATACCACATATATACTACATGCATGCTACATGCTACATACATACCACATATATACTACATGCATGCTACATACATACTACATGCTACATACATACTACATATATACTACATGCATGCTACATACATACTGCATGCTACATGCATGCTACATTCATACTACATACATACTACATGCATGCTACATACATACCACATACATACTACATGCATGCTACATACATACTACATGCTACATACATACTACATATATACTACATGCATGCTACATACATACTGCATGCTACATGCATGCTACATACATACTACATACATACTACATGCATGCTACATACATACTACATGCTACATACATACCGCATATATACTACATGCATGCTACATACATACTACATGCTACATATATACTACATACATACTACATGCATGCTACATACATACTACATGCTA
This sequence comes from Dendrobates tinctorius, assembly GCF_039654945.1. Lineage (NCBI taxonomy): Eukaryota > Metazoa > Chordata > Amphibia > Anura > Dendrobatidae > Dendrobates > Dendrobates tinctorius. Next base: position 642,087 of record NW_027361699.1, on the reverse strand, counting down.
CATACATACCACATATATACTACATACATACTACATACATACTACATTCATACAACATACATACATACTACATACATACCACATATATACTACATACATGCTACATGCTACATACATACCACATATATACTACATGCATGCTACATACATACTACATGCTACATACATACTACATATATACTACATGCATGCTACATGCATGCTACATACATACTACATACATACTACAAGCATGCTACATACATACCACATATATACTACATGCATGCTACATACATACTACATGCTACATACATACTACATATATACTACATGCATGCTACATACATACTGCATGCTACATGCATGCTACATACTACATACATACTACATGCATGCTACATACATACTACATGCTACATACATACCACATATATACTACATGCATGCTACATACATACTACATGCATGCTACATACATACTACATGCATGCTACATACATACTACATGCTACATATATACTACATACATACTACATGCATGATACATACATACTACATATATACTACATACATACTACATGCATGCTACATACAATACATACATAGACATACAGTACATATAACATAGAATAACATACTTACCAATACTTGTCACATTGTTCCCCGAAGCCATTGTCGTGTACGGAATAAATATTAACATAACAAACCACAAAAATACTCACCCATGATCCGAAGCAGTCCACGAGTGTGTCCCACGACGATCTTGGGTAGAGAACTGCAGCATCAGCTGATGCTGCCGCTCTCTACGGGCTGCAGGAATCCAATGACGGAAGGTAGGTATCCTTCCGCACTGTATTCCTCCGCCACTTAAAAAAAAAAGTCCCTAGTCTCACTTTATGCCATTGCTGCATGGGAAATTCCCACACAGCTTTTACCATAAAGTGAGACTAGGGACTTTTTTTTTTAAGTGGCGGAGGAATACAGTGCGGAAGGATACCTACCTTCCGTCATTGGATTCCTGCAGCCCGCAGAGAGCGGCAGCATCAGCTGATGCTGCAGTTCTCTACCCAAGATCGTCGTGGGACACACTCGTGGACTGCTTCGGATCATGGGTGAGTATTTTTGTGGTTTGTTATGTTAATATTTATTCCGTACACGACAATGGCTTCGGGGAACAATGTGACAAGTATTGGTAAGTATGTTACTCTATGTTATATGTACTGTATGTCTATGTATGTATTGTATGAATGTATTGTATGTAGCATGCATGTAGTATGTATGTAGTATGTATGTAGCATGTAGTATGTATGTAGCATGCATGTAGTATATATGTAGTATGTATGTAGCATGCATGTAGTATATATGTAGTATGTATGTAGTATGTATGTAGCATGTAGTATGTATGTAGCATGCATGTAGTATGTATGTAGCATGCATGTAGTATGTATGTAGTATATATGTAGTATGTATGTAGCATGCATGTAGTATGTATGTAGTATGTATGTAGCATGTAGTATGTATGTAGCGTGCATGTAGTATATATGTAGTATGTATGTAGTATGTATGTAGCATGTAGTATGCATGTTGCATGCATGTAGTATGTATGTAGCATGCATGTAGTATGTAGCATGTATGTAGTATGCATGTAGTATATATGTAGTATGTATGTTACATGTAGTATATATGTAGTATGTATGTTGCATGCATGTAGTATATATGTAGTATGTATGTTGCATGCATGTAGTATATATGTAGTATGAATGTAGCATGCATGTAGTATGTAGCATGTATGTAGCATGCATGTAGTATGCATGTTGCATGTAGTATATATGTAGTATGCATGTTGTATGTATGCAGCATGTAATTTTTTTTTTTTTTTACATTCAACACATTAGCCGGATGATGGGACTACTACTGTCCCATCATTGGCTAATGTGTCAATCACTGTCATGGTAGCAGGCATCGCCCGATGGGACTTGTAGTCCCATCGGACGATGCCTGCACAGACCCCCGAAGCCTGCACAGACCACCGGCAGGCCGGCACAGCCCCCCGGCAGGCCGGCACAGACCACCGGAGCCTGCACAGCCCCCCCCGGCAGGCCATCACAGCCCCCCGGCAGGCCGGCACAGACCACCGGAGCCTGCACAGACCCCCTGGCAGGCCGGCACAGCCCCCCGAAAGGCCCGTACAGACCCCAGAGAGGCTGTACAAGGCAAAAATAGGGTTTTTCTTATTCCGATACCGGAAGTCCCATAGACTTGAATGGGACTTCCGGTATCGGAATCGGCGATACCGATACTTCTTTTTAAGATCGGCCGATCCATTCCGATCCGATACTTTGAAGTATCGGACGGTATCGCTCAACTCTAGTTATGATGAGTCACCGAAGGAGGAAAAACAAAATACCAGCTAAGTCCAGAAAAACCAGAGAGGTTGGCAGCTATCGGATTGCAGACCCCTGAACCTATCCACAACAACTAGCAGTAGCCGTGGGGGGTTCCTACGGTGCCCTAGACCCCTCGATCACAGCCGGAGAACTATATAGCCTAAAGACAGAAAGGGGAAAAACTAAACTGCCCCAGAGCAGACCCCAAAGCAATAGGCAGCCCCCAACATATAATGACGGTGAAGCAAGATGAAAACAATAACACAGATAGAAAGATAGGTTGAGCAAATGATGGGGCCCAATCTAACTACATAGGACAGGATAGGAAAGCTGCTGTCTGCCATCCGCAAAAACCCTATAAAAATGAGCCAACCGACTGATAGGAAACACAGGCCCTGAAGTCGCTAGGTTTCAAAAGACTAAATCAGCACTCAGGTATATTCTGAAGACAGAGCAAAAGATCAACAGATCAGAGACAAAAATGGAATTCAGCTCACCCCCCGGCCAGGGATGGCAGAACTCCCAAAAAACAAGGCAAAACAAAAACAAACTGAGTACAAAGCAGAGCAGAAAAACTTAGCTTTGAGATGCAGGAATCAGACTGGTCTCCAAGAATCCAGCAGGAAAATCACCAGCCAGGAAGAAGGGCATCGGCAGCCTTATATCCAGTCCTCAATTCCAGCCACCCAGTCATCATCTAGCTGCCCAGGTGTCTGATAACCAGCCTCACTACGTTCCTTCACCAGAGGAGGGAGTTCATCAGACCTCAATTGTGAAGGGAAAAATGAACTCACAACAGTACCTCCCCCTTGAGGAGGGGTCACCGAACCCTCATCCATGCCACCAGGGCGATCCGGGTGAGCCCGATGAAAGGCATGCACCAATCTTTCGGCATGAATATCAGAGGCAGAGACCCAGGAATTATCCTCCTGACCATAACCCTTCCACTTAACCAAATACTGGAGTCTCCGTCTAGCCAGACGGGAATCCAGTATCTTCTCTACCTCATATTCCATGTTACCTTCAACCAATATAGGGTCAGGAGGTGCCACCACAGGAACTACAGGTTCAACAAACCTCTTCAACAAGGACTTATGAAACACATTATGAATTTTAAATGTGACAGGAAGAGCCAACCGAAAAGAGACCGGATTAATAATCTCCAAAATCTTGTAAGGTCCAATAAATCTAGGCTTAAACTTTGGAGAAGCCACCTTCATAGCGATATTTTTTGATGACAACCAAACCAGATCACCGACCTTAAACTGGGGACCAACGGTCCTACGCCGGTTGGAAAACCGCTGGGCCTTTTCCTGGGAGAGAGACAACTTATCCACTACTTGGTCCCAGATCTGGTGCATTCTCTCCACCACAGTGTCAACACCTGGGCAGGCAGAAGGCTCCACCTGCCCTGAAGAAAATCGAGGGTGAAAACCAAAGTTACAAAAAAAAGGTGACATCAAAGTGGCAGAACTAGCTCTATTATTTAAAGCAAATTCGGCCAAGGGCAAAAATGAAACCCAATCATCCTGATCGGCAGAAATAAAACATCTCAAATACGACTCCAAAGTCTGGTTTGTTCTCTCCGTCTGCCCATTGGTCTGAGGGTGAAACGCAGAGAAGGACAACTGAATTCCCAGCTTGGAACAGAAAGTCCTCCAAAATCTAGACACAAACTGAACTCCTCTGTCAAATACAATGTTCTCAGGAATCCCGTGCAAGCGAACCACCTGTTGCAAAAACAAGGGCACCAACTCAGAGGAAGATGGCAACTTAGGGAGTGGTACAAGATGGACTATCTTAGAGAATCTATCACAAATCACCCAAATAACAGTCATTCTCTGAGAGACAGGCATATCAGAGATAAAATCCATTGAAATATGGGTCCATGGCCTCCTGGGCACCGGCAAAGGCATCAACAAGCCACAGGACTGCACAAAATTCCTGACATCACGAGACAAGGCGGGCCACAAAAAAGACCGACTCACCAGATCTCTAGTACCAAAAATACCTGGATGACCAGCCAATGCAGAGCAATGAACTTCAGACATCACTCTCTTCCTCCACTGGTCAGGAACATACAACTTTCCACTGGGACAACGCTCAGGTTTGTCCTCCTGAAACTCTTCCAGAGCACGTCTCAAATCGGGCGAGATGGCAGAAAGAACTACCCTCTCGCCTAAGATGGTAGCAGGCTTAATCACAACAGGAGAATCAGCAAGGAAACTCCTAGAGAGGGCGTCTGCCTTGACATTCTTAGTGCCCAGAAGAAAAGAGACCACAAAATCAAAACGTGTGAAAAACAAGGCCCACCTAGCCTGTCTAGGATTCAAGCGCTTGGCCGACTCCAGGTAAATCAAATTCTTGTGGTCAGTAAGGACCACGACTTGGTGTTTGGCTCCCTCCAACCAATGTCTCCACTCCTCAAATGCCCATTTCATGGCCAACAGTTCCCGATTCCCCACAACATAGTTACGTTCAGATGGAGAGAACTTTCGGGAAAAGAACGCACAAGGATTCATTTTACATGTCACAGGATCTTTTTGGGACAACACCGCTCCTGCACCAATCTCAGAAGCGTCCACCTCCACCTGAAACGGGAGTGAGACATCAAGTTGCCGCAAAACTGGAGCAGAAGTGAATCTTCGCTTCAGCTCCTGAAAGGAAGAAAGAGCCTCCGGAGACCAATTCAGCACATCAGCACCCTTCCTAGTCAAATCCGTCAATGGCTTGGCAATACCAGAAAAATTAGCTATAAATTTCCGATAAAAATTAGCAAAACCCAAAAACTTCTGGAGGGCCTTCAAAGAAGTGGGCTGAACCCAATCATAAATGGCCTGTACCTTGGCCGGGTCCATTTCAATAGTTGACGGAGACAAATAAATCCCAAAAATGAAATCCTCTGTACCCCAAAAAGGCATTTCGATCCCTTGACATACAGGGAATTCTCCCTCAAAATCCGGAACACAGTCCGAACATGTTCCACATGACTGTCCCAATTCTTGGAGAAGATCAAAATATCATCCAAATAGATAATCAAAAATTTATCCACAAAGTCTCGGAATATATCGTTCATGAAGCACTGGAAGACAGAAGGGGCATTAGTGAGCCCAAAAGGCATCACCAGGTACTCAAAATGTCCCTCCGGAGTATTAAACGCCGTCTTCCATTCATCCCCATGCTTAATGCGAATAAGATTATACGCCCCCCTGAGGTCAAGCTTGGTAAACCAGCAAGCACCTTTAACTCTGGAGAATAGATCAGAAATCAGGGGTAACGGATACTGATATTTAACAGTAATTTTGTTGAGGGCACGATAGTCAATACAAGGCCTTAATGAACCATCCTTTTTAGCCACGAAAAAAAAAAACCGAGCACCTAAGGGTGAAGAGGATGGTCTAATATGACCCTTCTCTAATGCCTCCTTAATATAGGATCGCATAGCCTCGTGCTCGGGTACAGATAAATTGAAAAGCCGACCCTTGGGGAATTTACACCCCGGGTTCAGCTCAATTGCACAGTCATAACTCCTCTGAGGAGGCAAAGACACAGACTCATTCTCACTAAATACATCATAAAAGTCAGCCAAATAGTCAGGAACATCATGCGACTGGGGAGAGGTGGAGAAAACAGGAGCATCGATAAGGGCACACCGACAACCCCAACTCACCACAGACAAAGATTTCCAATCCAGAACTGGATTATGGATTTGCAACCAGGGAAACCCCAGAACAATGGTATCATGCAAATTATGCAACACCAAAAATCTGCAATTTTCTTGATGGTCTGGGGCGACCCGTATTACCACCTGGGTCCAAAACTGAGGTTTATTCTTTGCCAAAGGAGTAGCATCAATACCCCTCAAAGGGATAGGCGTCCGCAGAGGTGTCATAGGAAATCCACAACGTTTAGCAAAATCCAAGTCCATCAGGTTAAGAGCTGCTCCTGAATCCACAAAAGCCTTGGTGGAAAATGTGGACAGGGAGCAGATCAGAGTAATTGCCAGAAGAAACTTAGGTTGAACACCACCCACAGAAAACGTGTGTGCACAATGTTTCTCTCGTTTAGGGCAGACAGAAATAATATGCGAGGCATCTCCACAAAAAAAACACAGCTTATTACGCCTTCTGAACTCCTGACGTTGCGCCCTAGACAAAACTCTATCACATTGCATAGGTTCAGACATTTGTTCAACAGGTGGCAACATCTCTCGTGTAGTTTTGCGTTCACGTAAACGCCGATCCACCTGAATGGCTAATGACAGAATCGTCAAGACCAGAGGGAACAGGAAATCCCACCATAATATCTTTTACAGTTTCTGATAAACCCTTCCGAAAGAGAGCTGCCAAGGCATTATCATTCCAGGTAGTAAGGACCGCCCACTTTCGGAATTTTTGACAGTACAACTCTGCCAAATCCCGACCCTGGCTTAATGCCAACAGGGTCTTTTCAGCCTGATCAATAGCATTAGGTTCATCATACAACAACCCCAAGGCCTGAAAAAATGCGTTCACATTATTCAGAATAGGATCATTAGGTTTCAAAGAAAACGCCCAATCCTGGGGATCGCCGCGCAGCAAAGAGATGACAATTTTAACCTGCTGCGCTGAGTTCCCAGACGAGTTAGGCTTCAAGGCAAAAAATAATTTACAATTATTTTTGAAATTCAAGAATTTAGACCGATCCCAAAAAACACATCCGGAGTTGGAATCTTTGGTTCAGCAGCATGTGAATGAGCAAGATAGGCGGAAATTCCCCACACTTCAGCAGCGAGCTGCTCCACACGATCAGACAATTGCTTCATCTCCATTGAGAGAAAAATTCCCCCTATGGCCTCAGAGATATAGAGGAAAAAATATGCACACAAAAAAAATTCTCTCCTGCTATTGAGTACCCTAGGATCTGCGGTAAGGCTGGTGATTCTGTTATGATGAGTCACCGAAGGAGGAAAAAACAAAATACCAACTAAGTCCAGAAAAACCAGAGAGGTTGGCAGCTATCGGATTGCAGACCCCTGAACCTATCCACAACACTAGTAGTAGCCGTGGGGGGTTACTACGGTGCCCTAGACCCCTCGTTCACAGCCGGAGAACTTTATAGCCTAAAGACAGAAAGGGGAAAAACTTAACTGCCCCAGAGCAGACCCCAAAGCAATAGGCAGCCCCCAACATATAATGACGGTGAAGCAAGATGAAAACACTAACACAGAAAGATAGGTTGAGCAAATGATGGGGCCCAATCTAACTACATAGGACAGGATAGGAAAGCTGCTGTCTGCCATCCGCAAAAACCCTATAAAAATGAGCCAACCGACTGATAGGAAAAATAGGCCCTGAAGTCGCTAGGCTTCAAAAGACTATATCAGCACTCAGGTATATTCTGAAAACAGAGCAAAAGATCGACAGATCAGAGACAAAAATGGAATTCAGCTCACCCCCGGCCGGGGATGGCAGAACTCCCAAAAAACAAGGCAAGACAAAAAACAAAACAGAAGAGTACAAAGCAGAGCAGAAAAACTTAGCTTTGAGATGCAGGAATCAGACTGGTCTCCAAGAATCCAGCAGGAAAATCACCAGCCAGGAAGAAGGGCGTCGGCAGCCTTATATCCAGTCCTCAATTCCAGCCACTCAGTCATCATCTAGCTGCCCAGGTGTCTGATAATCAGCCTCACTACCTTCCTTCACCAGAGGAGGGAGTTCATCAGACCTCAATAGTGAAGGGAAAAATGAACTCACAACACAAAACCACTTCTTGACCTAATGTTAATTGGTTACTCTTCCTCTCAAGGATCGCAGTAAAGGCCCCGTCAAACATAAAGATGCACCAGTGATCCCGACAATAATACGACCTTGTCAGGATCGCTGGTGCATCACTACATTATCGCTGGTGAGCTGCCAAACAGGAAGCTTCACCAGCAATCAGCACCAGTGAGGATGCTGGTATCTAAGGTAAATATCGGGTTACTAAGCGGCCCGTGTCACTTAGTTACCCGATGTGTGCCGTAGAAATCTGCGTGCTCGCGCCAGGAGCTGCCAGCACGCAGGTTTCTAAGGTACACATCGGGTAACTAAGTGACGTGCGCCGCTTAGTAACCCGATATTTACCTTAGAGACCAGCTTCCAGCGCCTGCTTAGAGCGCTGGGAGCCTCGCTGATCGTTGGCTCCTGCTGCCTCATGCAGCGATACGCGCTGGCCAGCGGGAGACCAGGGATCAAAAAATGGCCCAGGCCGATCGAGTATGATCAGCGATACCCGGCGGGGGGGCCAGTCGCTGATCCCCGTCACACACAGCGATCTCGTTGGCGAGATCGCTGTGGCATCACAAAATCAGTGATCTCGCTAGAGAGATCGCTGTCTGTGACGGGGCCTTAAGACTTGGCGCCTATCCTATGGTCTATGCTGAGCGCTTACGTCAGGCTTTTCATGTAAATCTCTGAAACACTTGATTCAGATGGAATCCCAGGTGGAAAAGTCTCAATAATGAGGGAGGAGAAACTGTGGATGCCAGCTGGCCTATGATTTGGTGGTGCTTCTTTTTAATCGTAAACAAAAGCGCGGTCGATCATTTTTTTTTCTACATCTGAAAAGCAGGACACCGCTGAACAGAGACCAGAGTAACTCTGCTGCCTCATTATAGTGAATGGACATGTCAGGGTTTTCATCTGAATCACACCATTCAGAGATTTAAATGGAAACTCCAATGCAAGTGCTTAGTGCACAGTGTAAAGGTGATCCAAAATGTTGCGTAAAATGTTACCAATTAAAGGTTCAACTTAAGCCAAAAAAACAAGTCTCCACTCAGGTCTGTCATCTTTCAATGGAAATATAGTGGACTTCCATGTTACTGATAGATGATTCTGCTGGTACATTCACCCAGAGCACTGCATTGCCCTCGCAGTCTACTGAGCCAGAATCTGACCCTGATGAAACTCAGGTGCCCCTTCCCGCATACTATACCACCTTAAACGGTGTCACAGAGGAAGGTAAAGAGGAAGGTGCAGATGACTTTGAAGAGGAGGTGATGGATGACCCAGTTCTTGACCTGGATTGGCATCCATTGGGGGAGGAGGGTGGCGCTGGCAATAGTTCAGATAAGGAGAAGGATACACAGCAGGCATTGACATCACAGCAGCGGTTATCTGGCAGACCCGTGGCTGTCCAAAAACGTGGAACAAAAACTAAAAGAGTTGCAGGACAGCTTGGCCAGACGGTCAACTTAGCACAGCGTGCAAGGCCAGAAAATGTATACCATAGTAGGAAGAGTGCAGTGTGGCACTTCTTTGTCCAAAATCCTACTGATGAGGCAAAGGTTACCTGTAAGAAGTGCGGAAGGACCTTTAGCCGAGGTAAACAACTCAGAAATTTGAATACCAGTTGCATGCTTAGACATTTAATCAACATGCACTTGCAAGCGTGGACGGACTACAAAAGCTCAGGTAGCACATGTGCACCTGCTCCGACTGAAGGTAGCCAGCAACGCTCCATCGCTTCCCCCACTGTAAGACCACCGCCACCGTTAAGCACACCACCAGCACTAAATGTGGAGGTGTCGTCGCAATGCCAAAGCACTCAGGGAATCACAATGGTTTTGCAACACAACACTGAATCTAGGCCATCCACCAATACCATCACCAACCCCCTCTCACTCCGTCCGGTCAACCGCTACTTCCCCCATATGCAGCTCTCCAGTCCAGCTCACCCTACCAGACACTCTGAGTAGGATAAGAAAGTATGCATCCTCTCATCCACGTACACTCTGTTTGAATGCCTATATTGCCAAACTAATCTCATTAGAGATGATGCCCTACCGTTTGGTTGAAAGAGAAGCTTTCTGCAAGCTCATGGCCTATGCTGTCCCACGCTATGACCTACCCAATCGGCACTTCTTTTCTCGAAAAGCCATCCCTGCCCTACACCGGCATGTGAAAGACCGCATTGTCCATGCATTAAAACAGTCAGTGAGTGGAAAGGTGCACCTCATAGCATATGCATGGACCAGTAGGCATGGCCAGGGCCGTTACGTGTCATCACTGCGCACTGGGTTAATGTGGTGGATGCAGGCTCAACAGGGGACAGCGGCGGTGGAACAGTGCTGCCTAACCCACGGTATAGGAAACAGTTGGCTGTAGGCTTTTGACCCTCCTCCTCCATCAGCGAAAGCTTGTCCACAGAGCGCAGTCGCACAAAAACTCCATCTGCAGCTCCCAGTGTTGCACACGATGTGTCACACTTTCGAACAGCTAGTGGTAAGCATCAGCAGGCTGTGTTAAAGATGATGTCTTTGGGCGACAACAGACACACCGTGGAGGTACTGGCCGACTACTTGCAGCGACAAACTGAGTCATGGCTGGGCAGTCTACATCTTGAGACAGGCAAGGTAGTCATTGATAACGGCTGTAATTTTGTGGCAGCCATAGCCTGTGCAAAACTCACATACATACCTTGCCTTGCTCATACTTTGAACCTGGTGGTGCAGTGCTTCCTTAATAATTTTCCGGAGTTAACATCCCTGCTACATAAGGTGCGAAGACTGTGCTCGCACATCCGTCACTCAAACGTCCACTCCACTCGTATGCAGAAGCTACAGCGATTGCTCAACCTCCCCAAGCACCGTCTAATCATAGACATTGCAACAAGGTGGAACTCCACCCTGCACATGGTGGAGAGGCTGTGCGAACAGAGGCAGGCTGTAATGCATTTATGGGAGGATACACGGTCAGGCAGTTTGAGGGAAGACATGGAATTGTCGGGTGTGCAGTGGTCAAAGCTGAAAGACCACTGTAAAGTCCTTCAGTGTTTTGAGGAATGCACATGACTGGTAAGCACAGAGGACGCCTTCATAAGCATGAGCATCCCAGTTATGCGTCTGCTCATGCAAAGTTTGATGCACATTAAGGATCAGGAGTCTGTAGTGGAGGAGGAGGAGGGAAGCCTTGACAACAGTCAGCCATTGTCTGATCAGGGAACTGTCCTGGACGAGGTAGAGGAAGGAGAGGAAGAGAAGGAGGATGAGGGGGATGATTATTTTGGGCAGGAGGATGCTTCTCAGGGGTCAAGAGAAAATGTTGGCATTCCAAGGTCAGGTACAGTGTTTGTGCATGACTATAGGGATGTGGATTTACCAGAAAGTGTCCTCCACCCAGCAGTGGCAGTGCATCATTGACACCTGGAACATTGGCCCACATGTGCGATTATGCCTTGGGGATCCTGAAAAGGGACCCCCGAATTGCCAAAATGATAAGGGATGATGACTACTGGCTGGCCAGCATCCTCGATCCACGCTACAAAGCCAAATTATACAACATCATGCTACAGGAGAACCTAGAGATAATATTGGCTAACAAACAAGCCACTCTGGTAAACCGTTTGTTTGAGGCTTTCCCAGCACACAGCGGTGGAGATGGTTCTCCCACGAGCCGTAGTGGCACAATGGAAGAGGTGTTCGTGGTGCACATAGCCGAAGTGGCGTTGGAGACAGGGGTTTAATGACCATGATGTGGAATGATTTCTCAAGTACCGCTCACACGACTGCTAATACTGCATCGATTAAAAGTGACAGGATACAGCAATTGTCAACTATGGTTCCAAACTACTTCTCCTCCCATATCGGTGTTCTCCCTCACAGGTCATTCCCCTTTGACTATTGGGCCTCTAAACTGGACACCTGGCCTGAATATACCTATATTTATGTGCCGTATCGGAGCATCATGAGTTGTGGTATGTGTTAAAGGGGTGCAATGACACTCTTTGGCCCAGGGCACACGAAAACCTGGAGCCAGCCCTACCCCCCAGCAACTTTAGCCAAATAACCCCTAGTATTCAATGCGTAACTATTATTATGAAGTAAATTAAGGTTGACAAGCTTCCGTAATAAGAATTGATGTTTTTGGCATTGAAATGAGCATTGTAGGTGTGTTTACTGTCCTCCACTCCCTACCGACTTTGATTCCCCATTGACATGCATTGGGTTTCATGTTTCAATCGGCCTCTTACTTTTCGCTATAGTCGGCCGATTTCGTTCTACCCGACTTTTGCGAAAGTCGGGTTTCATGAATCCCGACTCGACCCTAAAAAAGGCAAAGTCACTCATCTCTATCGGCGACTTATCAATTTGACCGACCCGTTTCGCTCAACCCTAATATGTACCCTACATTTGGGCTGTGACTATATCAGTTGCAATATACAAAATATTATATGGTAAGTTATCTTAGGCTGAGTTCACACGTGGCGTTTTTTTCGCGTTTCCGCGGCTGTTTTAACAGCGCGATTTTGCCGCGAAAACGCGAAAAATAAGCATCCCATGCATTCCTATGGGATTCCGCAATGCTGTGCTAATGCTGCGGTTTTTACCGCGGCGGAATCGCTTTGCGGTAAAAACCGCAGCATGCTCATTAATTTGCGGAATCGCGGCGATCCCGCACCCATAGGAATGCATTGTTCCGCTTACTTCCCGCATGTGGCTGTGCAAATCATGAGGAAAGTAAGCAGAACATTTGCGGATGGTACCCACGGTCCGGAGGAGAGGAGACTGTCCTCCGGGCTTTGGGTACCATACCCCTGTAAAAAATAGAATTTAAAAATAAAAAATATTGTTATTCTCACCCTCCGACGTCCAGCGCAGTCTTCCCGCTTCTCTTCACGCTCCCGTTCCCAGTAGTCCTTTGCGAAAATGCCCGCGATGGCGTCCGTTCTCGCGGGATCGTGAAGTCTCGCGGTCATTCGCGTGACGTCATCGCGAATTACCGCGAGACATCGCGATCCCGCGAGAACAGACGCCATCGCGGGCATTTTCGCAAAGGATTACTGGGAACGGCTGCGCGGGACGTCGGAGGGTGAGAATAACACTATTTTTTATTTTTTTTTACATTTTATCTTTTACTACTGATGCTGCATAGGCGGCCTCAGTAGTAAAAAGTTGGTCACACTCGTCAAACACTATGTTTGACGAGTGTGACCAATCTGTCAATCAGTTCTCCAAGCGATGCTCCAGATCGCTTGGAGAACGCTAGCATTTTGCAAGCTAAATACGCTTGCAAAATGCTAGTTTTTCCGCGGGAAAATCGCGGGAATTTAAAATGCGATTTTCCCGCGGACTGGAATTCCGGAATTCTCGCGGTAATTTCCGCGAGAGTTCCGGTACGTGTGCACTTAGCCTTAATGAACAATTTATGACAATGCAATAAAGCCCTCCTGATTATAAGCAATCCACAGCAGTTAGTTGTTTAAGGAATGCCATTATATTGTTTGCAGCGATTAGAGCTTGGAACAGAAGGTTATATTTTACATTGTGGTTTCTGAATAGACATATCACAAAATGCAATCTGTTAGCTTGAACTCCGTTTGTTACATTTTTTTTATTTCTTTGGCAGATTAGAACAATATCCTAATACAGCAATGAAGCCACAAACATATGCCCAATTCATTGTCACTGTGCCACCATCCTTATCTTTATTCCGAACACTGCTCTTTCCCTGTTTATATGCTGAAAATGCCCAGCTCTGACTCTCCTGCATATGGAGTGTAGAAACATTACTACGTATTCCACTGGGAGAATGAACAAATTGCATTACATACTTATTCTCTGTAATAGTAATGCACAGGCAAAATGTTAATTAATCAATTATGAGACAAATGAATTTTAACATGCTCCATAAATAGTTCAGATATTAACATATGGTAGTAATGTCTGTATTACGAATTACCGTAATTTTGCATGGAATCAGTAGAAAAAAATCCTTAGACTCATTCTGGCGCTTACCCTTAGCTTAAATTATGTCATAGTGATGCGCCCCAGAGGCCGTGGGATACTCGGTACCGAGCCTATTAACTTCAATGGGAAATGTCACAGTGGCAGTGACCCGGTCCATGGCCTCAGGCGGTCATGTAAAAGGGGAGTATTGATTAGAGAATAAAGTTTATGTAGTGATTCGTGACGCGAGTTGGAGTATTCGACTGTAGTATAGCCGGCACTGCAGATGATCCCTGGGGGAGTAGGTGGTGATGGCAGTGCAGATGTTAAACCCTCTCCAACCAGGGCAGACCCCCAGAAATTGTGATGGAAGTAAAAGGCACGGAATAATAAGGCAGGAGACAAGGAAAATCACTTTTTCATTTACTGTAGTTCAGGTGCAGTTCAAAGGAGATATTTCAACTCTCACCAGGCTACAGTCTGCTCTGAAGAATGGGAGCTATCCTTCAATCTGCTTGTGATTCAGTGTAAGCTCCCTGATATTCTAATCTCTTTTGGGACCAAGGCTTCCCAGAGTCTAAAACTTCCGATATAGCCTCTACTCACTGTGTATTTCTCCTTTGGCAACTTGCAGCTTGGATCCTTTGTGAGGCAGCTCAAGTTCCCTCTTGCACAATCCTTCACTGATCCTAGCTCATTGCAGTTTTCCCGGGGAAAACACAATGCTGTTGGTTGTATAATCCCACACAGTCTCTCAGCTTACCACCCTGCTCTGAAAGCATGGATGGTCTAGGGGCTGACACCCTGATGCTTCTTAGCTCTCACTCCTTGGTCGAGTACATGTCTAATGGCTCCCAAGAGCGTTTTTCTTCTCCACACTGAAAACAACAAGTCTCAACTCCTCCCCCCTACCAGTTAGGGTGTGTCTGCAAAGCTCTAAGCTTCAGACAAGTGAAGGAGGACAATTATGTGTGTGTTGTGGTCTCTAGCAGAGAAAGCATAACTCCCATTGCTCACAAAACACATGCAAAACAGTACATATTTAACCCTTTTGTGGCGGTAACGACGCAGGGCACCAGGTTCATGTAACTTGCTGTTCCACATATTCTTTTCAAAAAGTACAAGAGCTTTAACCCCTTCACCCCCAAGGGTGGTTTGCACGTTAATGACCGGGCCAATTTTTACAATTCTTACCACTGTCCCTTTATGAGGTAATAACTCTAGAACACTTCCATGGATCCCAGTGATTATGGCAGTTTTCTTCATGTTAGTGGTAAAATTTCATTGATATAACTTGCATTTATTTGTGGAAAAAACAGAAATTTGGTGAAAATTTTGAAAATTTCTCAATTTTCCAAATTTTAATTTTTATGCCGTTTAATCACAGAGATATGGCAAATAAAAAACTTAATAAGTAACATTTCCCATGTGTTTCCTTTACATCAGCACAATTTGGGATCCAAAATTTTTTTTCGTTAGGAAGTTATAAGGGTTAAAATTTAACCAGCGATTTTTCATTTTTACAACACCATATCACATTTGAAGTCACTTTGAGGGGTCTATATGATAGAAAATACCCCAAAGTGACAACATTCTAAAAAGTGCACCCCTCAAGGAGCTCAAAATCAGATTCAAGAAGTTTATTAACCCTTCAGGTGTTTCACAGGAATTTTTTGAATGTTTAAAAAAAAAAAATGAACATTAAACTTTTTTTCACAAAAAAAATAATTCAGGTCCAATTTTTTTTATTTTACCAAGGGTAACAGGAGAAATTGGACTACAAAAGTTATTGTGCAATTTATCCTGAGTACGCTAATACCTGATATGTGGCGGGAACCACTGTGTCGGCGCATGGCAGAGCTCAGAAGGGAAAGAGCGCCGTTTGACTTTTTCACTGCAAAATTGGCTGGAAATCAGATCGGACGCCATGTCACATTTGGAGAGCCCCTGATGTGCGAAAACAGTGGACATCCCCCACAAATGACACCATTTTGGAAACTAGACCCCCCAAGGAACTTATCTAGATGTGTGGTGAGAACTTTGAACCCCCCCAAGGGCTTCACTGAAGTTTATAACATACAGCCGTAAAATTAAAAAATCATATTTTTTCCAGAAAAATGATCTTTTTACCCCCAATTTTTATTTTCCCAAGGGTAAAAGGACCCTAAAAGTTATTGTGCAATTTGTCCTGAGTACGCTAATACCCCACATATGAGGGTAAACCACTATTTGGGTGCATGGCAGAGCTCAGAAGGGAAGCAGCGTCATTTGACTTTTTTGGCTGGAATTGAGATCGGACGCCATGCCGCGTTTGGGAAGCCCCTGATGTGCCAAAACAGTGGAAACCCCCCAAAAATTACACCATTTTACAAACTAGACCCCCCCAATGAACTTATCTAGATGTGTGGTGAGCACTTTGAACCCCCAATTGTTTCACAGAAGTCTATAACGCGCGGGCGTGAAAATAAAAAAATCATATTTTTTCCACAAACATTATCTTTTAGTCCCCAATTTTTTTTATTTTCCCAAGGGTAACAGGAGAAATTGGACCCCCAAAGTTGGTTTCCAATTTGTCCTGAGTATGCTGATATCCCATATGTGGGAGAAAACTACTGTATGGGCACACGTCAGGGCTTGGAAGGGAAGTAGTGACGTTTTGGAATGCAGACTTTGATGCAATGGTCTGCGGGTGTCATGTTGCTTTTTGAGAGCCGCTGATGTGCCTAAACTGTGGACATCCCCACAAGTGACCCCATTTTGGAAACTAGACACCCCAAGGAACTTATCTAGATGTGTGGTGAGCACTTTGAACCCCCAAGTGCTTCACAGACGTTTATAATGTAGAGCCATAAAAATATCATATTTTTTTCCCAAAAAATGATATTTTGCCCCCAATTTTTATTTTCCCAAGGGTAACAGGAGAAACTGGACCCCAAAAGTTGGTGTGCAATTTGTCCTGAGTAGACTGATACCCCATATGTGGGGGTAAATCATTGTTTGGGCACATGGCAGAGCTTGGAAGGGATGGGGCACCGTATGACTTTTTCAACGCAGAATTGGCTGGAAATGAGATCAGATGCCATGTTGCGTTTGGAGAGCACCTGATGTGCCTAAACAGTGGAAACCCCCCAATTCTAACTCCAACACACCTCTAACCCTAGCCCCAACCCTAGCCCTAACCCTAACCCTAGTCCTAGCCCTAACCCTAACCCTAATGGGAAAATGGAAATAAATACATTTTTTTAAATTTTATTATTTTTCCCTAAGGGGGATAAAGTGGGATTTGATTTACTATTTATGGTGGGTTTTTATGTTTGGCAGCTGTCATACTCTAAAATACGCTTTTTATTGTAAAAATAGTTTTTGCATCACCACATTTTGAGAGCTATAATTTTTCCATATTTTGACCCACCAAGTCATGTGAGGTCTTATTTTTTGCGAGACGAGTTGATGTTTTTATTGGTACCATTTTCGGGCACATGACATTTTTTGATCAATTTTTATTCCAATTTTTGGGGCGCAGAATGAACAAAAACCAGCATTTCATTAATTTCTTTTGGGAGGTGCGTTTACACCATTCCGCATGTGGTAAAATTGATAAAGCAATTTTATTCTTTGGGTCAGTATGATTACAGCAATAACTCTTTTATGACTTTTTTATGTTTTGGCGCTTTTATGCAATGAAAACAATTTTATATAAAAAATAATTATTTTTGCATTGCTTTATTCTGTGAGCTATAACTTTTTTATTTTTTCGCTGATGACGCTATGTGCGGCTTGTTATTTGCAGGACTGTATGACGTTTTCAGCTCTACCATGGTTATTTATATCCGTCTTTTTGATCACGTGTTATTGCACTTTTTGTTCGGCAGTATGATGATAAAGCATTAATTTTTGCTATGTTTTTTTTTTATTTTTTAAGGGGTTCACTAAAGGGGTTAACTAGTGGGACAGTTTTATTGGGTGGGTCGTTACGGACGTGGCGATACTAAATATGTGTACTTTTATTTTTTTTTTATTTCCAAAAAATGAATTTATTAGGGTTTTTTTTATTATTTATTTAGTGATATTTATAAATTATTTTTAGACTTTTTTTACTTTATTACTTTGTCCCTGGGGGACATTACTGTAAAGTATCAGATTGCTGATCTGACACTTCACACAGTGCTGTGTCAGATCAGCGATCTGACAGGCGCTGCTGCAGGCTTCCTCATGCCATGTCAAAAATGTTCACCCCCAGAACGGTGAGAAAGTATCATCCTAGCTAATAAAACTGTCATACTCCAGAACCAGGTCAATATAAGTGTCATGACACAGCGTCAGGTGACACAGGACCAGGGGCTCCTTCCCTGTCCCTAACACTAGGGGGTGCTCTAGCTCACCCTACCCCAGGATACTTCTGCAGGTGAAAATGCCTGGGCCTCCACCCTTGCCTTATCTCCTGAGTTAACTCTCCATCTGTTCTCTTCCCCAGCCAGGAAAAAGGGGCGCTACTGTGCACTGTAGTACACCAACCCGACAAACAAGGTAACACAAAAAAGGTTAACAGAAAACTCCAGGAATACAAAATATTCACTCACATATAACAGAGGAATACACTGGGGTGTGGAGGTAGGGGAATAAAAGCAAAATAGAGAAGGATAGGGAATTACCACACATACAAACTAAGCAACAGTCACAGATAACTCCTCCAACTCTCCACTCATAAGAACTCCTCTCCCTCTGTTAGCCATGCAGCAATAAAGCTAGCTCTGACAAGAATTTTTATCAGAACCCAGATTACAAAAGGAAAAGGAGCGGCTCAACTGTGAGTAAAGGGATTTCCAACATGACCGATTACCGTATTTTTCGGACCATAAGATGCACTTTTTTCCCCAAAAATTTTGGGGGAAAGTGGGGGGAGCATCTTATGGTCGCAATATACTTACCGGTACATCCGTCCATAGCTGGTGCGAGTGCTGCATGGCTCTGTGGTGCGGTGGTGGCAGCGGGCTGTGCTCCGGTGCAGGGATAGCGGCTCTCTGTGCTCCGTGGGGGGCTCCGCCGGCATTTCCTCGAAACCAAGAGGGCCACGCACATCCGTTGCTGGCTGCTGCCATGTTGCGGTGGCCTCCGGAAACATGGATGCCGGGAAGATGGCCGCCGGTCCGGGGACGGCGCACGCGCAGGTTCAGATCTCGTCCCGAGATCTCAGGAGATGAGATTCAAATCTTGCCTCCCGAGATCTCAGGACGAGATCTGAACCTGCGCATGCGCCGTCCCCGGACCGGTGGCCATCTTCCCAGCGTCCATGTTCCTGGAGGCCACCGCAACATGGCAGCAGCCAGCAATGGATGTACGGGGGCTTCGAGGAAATGCCGGCGGAGCGGCCGCCCCTGCACCGGAGCACAGCCCATTGCCACCCTCACCCCACAGAGCCCACCTGCCCCAGCCCACCTGCCCCAGCACAGCTGCCCCAGCCAAGCACAGCTGCCCCAGTCCAGCCCACCTGCCCCAGCACAGTCCAGCTGCCCCAGTCCAGCACAGCCGCCCCAGCCCAGCACAGCCCACCTGCCCCAGCACAGCCCAGCTGCCCCAGCCCAGTCCAGCTGCCCCAGCCCAGCCCACCTGCCCCAGCACAGCCCACCTGCCCCAGCACAGCCCAACCCAGCTGCCCCAGCACAGAGCCACCGCCACCGCACCAGCCTGGAGCACTGAATGACCCCTGTGACCACTCATCCACCTGTGCCGGATCCCTTCCCAGGTAAGCTGAATTCGGACTCTAAGACAGACCCCCATTTGACACATTATTATTTTTTTCCCTATTTTCCTTCTGGAAATTGGGGTGCGCCTTATGATCCGGTGCGTCTTATAGTCCGAAAAATACGGTAATCCCTGTTTTGTCAGGAGAAATAAACACACTTGAAATGAAGGAGAATTGCTTCTTCTCAGTGCTGAAGTAGGAGCAATAAGACGCTGCAGTCTTCTGGCTCCACACTGTCGCGGTAACCCCGTGACAATAAGTCTGTCATACTCAAATTAAAGCCTACAAAGAGACATCTAATTCTAAGCCTTTAATTAGGGCTTTTTTTGGCTCTATCAGAATCTATCTGGACTCTTTTTCTCCTATCTTAACTCTGTTTCAAATATTTGGTCTTATATGTTTAAAATATAGTGAGGCCTGAGAGGCCTCCAACCTGCATTTAGCATGTTCCGCAAGAAAGGTAATTTCTACTTTCCTGGTTACATTGCCTTTATGGTCCATTACTGCATGGCCTCAGTTCATGTTTGGTTTGCAAGGAACCTCTAGTGGCGAGGTTTGCTTCGTGATTCCTGTTACGGTACCCTGCCATGAGTGTGAGATCTGCGGATTTGTTGCTTACCCATATTCAGGCCACAAGTGGTTTGATGATAAGGGACCTTTAAAATATTTGACAAATCTGTGAGATAAGGGTCTTTTTTTTAAAAGAGTAAAACTTGTGTACTGGAAATTTTCAAACATAACTTGAATGACTGATAGCATGCAAAATACTTAACAGGCATTTCTTCTGTGTCAAGCACAGACTCCTTCTTTGAGAGAATTAAATATGGTATTTTGATAGCATAGGTGCAATTCAAGAGTACAAGAGTATTTCTCAAGCTTTCTAGCTCTGTTCCTACTTTATTTATCCTCTACTGCAATGAGTGCCTCATGTTTCTTCCTGGTCGGAAAAGGACTTTTCTAAACCTCCAGAACCGGTTTATACGCTGTCTGTCTGTAGCCCATTCCTTTCAGTTTCCAAGGTGAATTCTGCCTCCCTCAGCTCTGTTTATTGCTATGGCTGGTGCTCACTGATGGTGAAAGGAACCTTCTGGATACTCCTCCAATCTCTGCACTCCGGTCATATAAGAAATCATTTTCTGTTGAATACTTGGATCTGGAACTTGCTATCCTTTCAAAAACTTATTTTGCTTAGCACCCTTTCTCACTTTTGGCCTTCTTCTAAACAATATGGCTTCTTATTTGTACAATAGCTATTCATCAACTCCCTGACAACCATGAATAAGCTTCCTATGTGCCAACGTAACTTCTCCCATCCTGGGACTGTACAGTTAACCCAGTCTTAGGCTACCGTCTGCTGCAGAACACAATGTATGTGAACTCGCATGACGTAAGATACATAGAACATATCAAACCAATAAGATACGAGAAGTCTTCAGAGAGGGTGTTGGATGACTTCTCACCCATATTTGACCTCTCAGATATTTTATCCTGTTTGATAAATAAGCAGGCTTTATTATTTTGTCTTCGCTACACGTTACCCTGATGTTTGTGTGTAGTCTGAAAGGCAGCTAAACTGATCTACTGTAGTCCAATACTGTAAGAAGACTGTATCTTGAAGTCTGAGCAGTTTATTGAACATTAGTAAATACGTTCAGTAAAACTAGGAGCAATGAAATAACAAGGTATCAGTACAGGTATACAGGTAACACAGAAATACATGAGGCAAATACTGAACAATTTATATACAATATGTGTTAAACCAGCCTGCTATCCCGTCTTATAAGTGCATCTGACTAATGAAAGGGTGGGAGTAGGCGTCTGGTGGCTGCAAACAAGTACCTTGTAATCCTTCTTACCAGCAATTCTTACATGAAGGGGAATAAAATGGTGGATGTCCTCTGAACACCAGTCTGTGAGGTAATGAGCTTCTTCTTCCCAAAATGCACCACTGCAGAGCAAGAGACAGGAAGAGCATAGGGACAAAAAGCTAAAACCAATAAGTAAATTCAGCCACTAAATAGAGCCTGCAAACAAGCTCACCGATGAAACAATGCTGAAGATATGACATGTATTCCTGCTACACCTATAGCAGCCATGTTTCCAGGGCCCATCTCTGAAATTGTCTTCTATCCATGTCTTGCAATTTTTTTTTCATTAATAAATGTCTCAGGGGCTGTTGGGGGTTAGTGTTTTTCTCAACCTAATGAACTATATATCACTATATATTTTGATATTGTACATATTATATATTTACAGCACTGTAGCTTAGCGGTTAGCACTGTGGCTTTGCAGCGCTTGTCATATCAAGTAGTTGGCAATAGTTCAAATAGTATCAAGAACAACATATACAAGGTATTTGTATGTTCTCCCCATCTTTGCGTAGATTTCCTATGGGTTCTCCGGTTTCCTCCCACACTCCATAGACATACTGATAGGGAATTTAGATTGAGAGCACCAATGGGGAGAGTGATGATAATGTCTGTAAAAAGCTGTGGAATGTGATGGAGCTATATAAATAAGTGAAATAAATCTGGACTATGATTTTCATGTATTTACGTATGTATTTGTAAATTATACATTTCAGTTTTTTATTATGTATATCACCATTTCAGGAGTATAATACACAGATTATTTTTATACTTTACACTGCGCTATTAATAAGGGGTCATCCACCAATGGTCAACTCATCTACCTATTATGCATAATGCTACTAACTTGCAGATATGGCGTTAATCTTCAGGCTAATAGCATTCTGAACCTGCTAGATGCCCGCACTTTGAGCCCCGCAGCTAGCTCCAGCCCGGGGTTTCAATCTGGGGATGGTGCTGGTACAGGTTCAGTCACGGCTCTCACTGACTGACAGCTCTGTCAGCATTAGGACCAGTTGTCAGTCAGTGCTGGGGCACAGTTACAGCCGCCACCCTCTATACAAAAAGCCTGAACACTGTCAGGAGGAAACTTTATTCCTTCCAGCACCAGGGCTCTGAGCTAAGCAGGTTCAGAAGGCTATTAAAAAGAGTCATTGGAGTCAGTGGGACTAGAGTTTTCAGAACCGATCTTCAAACATAAATTCGGCATGAGTAGGATACAAAAATGGCTCAAATATGGCAAATTCGGATTCGGTGATCATTGTCTAACATGTACGCTCAACTCTACTATTAACCTGCTGATTAACCCCATATCTGCAGGTATCAGCATTTTTCATGTGACGGGTTCCCTTTAATGACCTACTGATAAAAAGGAGTTTTAATTGACATTTTGGAAATAAGGACTTAGGCCGGTTTCACATTAGCGCTTTTTAAGCGCACGCACGGCCGGGGGTAGCTCCGCCCCCGAGCCGGCTCTCTGCCCGGCGTGCACGCCCATTGCTTATAGCGCCGCCTCCTAGCGGACAGCGGCGCCTGCGATCGGCGCACCCTATTTTTAGCATAGGGTGCGCAGATCGTGCGCAGGCCGTGCGCTAGTTGCGCTTTGACCTGCGCTGCGCACTTCTGACGGTGCGCCGTGCGCGCCAAAATCCGAAAAATCCGAGAGTCGGCTCGGGGGCGGAGCTACCCCCGGCCGTGCGTGCGCTTAAAAAGCGCTAATGTGAAACCGGCCTAAGATAACATTCAACATAGAATAAGCACACAGAGAATAGCAATGATGTGAACTACGTTAAAGATTGTCAGGAGTAAGAAACATTCTCTGGATACATTTTTATTTAGTTAGTAGTGCAAGACTAATAATCATGCAATCAAGTGGCCTCAAGCTGGCACTTTAAACCCTCTTGAGGATTTCATGGCCCAAATTACTAGTCTAGTATATAAAAAATAAGAGGCTCTTTCTTCAAATCATGCAGAACACCTTTAATTTTAACTATCGTCCTCTGATGTCAATTTTTACCACATGTTATAAGCTATTACTTTCAGAATAATAATGGCTATTATGTGTGGGTTTGGTAACGATGTATACTTTATACATTTCTGCACTTTTATATTCCCCCAAAGGTGAGTCTACCAGTGATTTGCTATTGTCATTCAATACATATGCAAATTTGCCATGCCATTTTCATATTTCATACAGGTTTCTTATAACTCTATCATATACATAAGTACAAAGCGCCAAAAATACAGTATAAAGCTATATTGCTGTTCTTCTCAATTGTATTTGATAGCATGGTTTAGTGGTGATTTCTCTATAAATATGTATGTGCTGATGTAAGAAATTTCTTTAGAGCTGTAAGTCAACCCTTTTATTACTCAGTCTGAACCATACATATAATGATATGTGATTTTCCTGTAATTCTAACTCCCTGAATGTCTCATAAAAAGTTGTCAATAAAAGCTTCCTGTTGAGGAGCAATGGAGGAAGATGAAGATAGGGTATTGTCTTCCACTGTCTGTCTTTTAAATAACAGGCACTGAGTCAGCATGTAGCTCACCTGTGAGATCTGCAAATACTGTAAATCTTATGGATATGACAACTATTGAATCTATACTGCCCTCAAGCATCTTCCTAAAAATATATTAGGGATATCTAACATTAACTTAAAGTCATATTATAAAAATCAGGATAGAAACATAGAAAGAAAGAATGATAGATAGATAGATAATAGATAGATAGAGAAAAAGAAGTATTTGCAAAACGAAGGTTTTTAGCGCATAAATTGGCCAATTAATTTATGCCCATCAGTCATGGCAAGGTGGCCTTCCACTTATAGGTCCTTTGTCTACCGTACATGCCACTCTCGGGCTATCAACCTACAGTTAAATGGACTTTTTCTAGGTAGATAGATAGATAATAGATAGATAGATAATGATAGTTAGATAGATATAACAAGAGAAAATGGAACAGCACAGTCCAAAATCTTCAGGTGCACAGGCCTCCCAAGCAATTATCTCAAAAGCCAAAATTCACACATGAAAAAACTGAAGGCAGCACTCCTCTTCAAAGAGTAAAAAATGTGGTTTTATTTCAGACCCACATGGTTGGCCATGTTTCGGCTCATGCTTGATAAAGGCTCTGCATGAGCCGAAACGTCGCCAGCCATGTGGGTCTGAAATAAAACCACATTTTTTACTCTTTGAAAAGGAGTGCTGCCTTCAGTTTTTTCATAGATAAATAGATAGATAGATGCAGAATTATTTCACCTGAAAAATCACAGGCTGCTGAGATTGCAAAACAAATTTCTTAACATATACATAATTGCTACATGTAATTTGAGAAAAATCACTCAGGTGAGATATTTATATTTAGAAAATCAAATTTTGCTGCACATTTTATGGTCACAAGGGGAACAATCGCAGTTTCTCACATCACTGGAAAAATTGAATACATAAATTGAGAATGTATGTAAACGTCACAAACAGACCTGTCACCAAGTAGGAAGCCCAAATCATTGTAGTTTCAAGGCCTGCAGACATGGGTTTCATTTGAAGCTTCTATGCCCCCAATGCATAATTTATTACAACAAATATGCTTAAACTGTGCCACTTGTATTATTCTCATTTTTGCGGCAGTGTTCTTTGGTCCAGGATCCAGGTGCAGCTGCTTCCTCTACTCTCTGCTGGAGCTACACCCTTGTATTCAGCTCTAGCTATGGCAATAATAAAAGAGCAGAATGATCTGCAGGAACTCAAGTTCCTGAGATTAATGGCTTTATGCAAGTTCGAACGCTTTGAGATTCCATTCGCCTGGCTCTATTTGAAACACTGCTGAATCATGAGAGAGCAGACTAATGTATTTTTGCATAGCCGTACATGCCTGTTGATAATGGCCCACTGCTATAACATCTAGAGGATCATACCTTGTGCAATTGTGGTCAGTATCTGGGCCATCACAGATCAGTGGTTACAAGTGCACCACAGTTTGTATGAGAGAGTTGTTTTCCATCTCCAGAATCACTGGATGGGTCTCTCTCTCATGGTCACTGGGGTCCTTTCTCTTCTGTAGAGTGTAAGCTGTTATTGTTGCAATGTCTTCTCTTTTTCTTCCCTGTAGTTTGTAAGCTCTTGTGGCAAGCAGGGTCCTCTCTCTATCTCCACTGTAGTGTAGGGAAGGTGACCTGACGGACGGACAGACTTGTCAGAATAGAGAAAGGAAGGTTTGCACAGTTTAGACAGGTGTCAGTTACTACAGTGGGGAAACAGCTGAGAAAGTGTAGTGGACGTGCAGTAGCTTGGGTTGACCATTAGAGGGCAGGGAGGAGTGTGAGCAAAGGACTTGACATCAGCTTAGGGCTTAGGAAACCATTGGTCATGGGGGGCAGAGTTACAGAGAACCTTGAATGATATAAATTTGACAGGAGGGTTCCAGAAAGTTCCAGTCCCCAGGGGGAGCTCAAGTGACAGGAGGACTACGACAGTTTGTGTACTGTGAGGAAAACCAAACCAGGGGGACTGAGGAGAGAGGAAGTCAGGGGGGTGGTCCTGACACAAGAGTACCACAGTATAGACGAGGCACTGAGGTAAAGCATACCATATTGAGAGAGAGACGACTGATCAGTAAAGGTACTGGTGGTTTACGGGCCTAAGGCGGCCACAGTGACGGATCTGACAGGAGCGTCGAAGAGTGAAGAGGGGACGGTGCGTATATGTACATCCCGGTGTAAAGTACGGTGTGCGGGAAGCGGCCCTGGAAACGGAGGGCCGATGAGTGAAGTGAAGTGAATTGAAGTGCGGTGTACTTCGGAGGCCGTCAGGAGGATGGCAAGAGAATAAACTTGGACCTTTTGTACCCGATACCTGCCTCATTTTGTGTCTGTACGTTACTGCGCGGTATATCGAGGGACCACCCCCCAGCCCGGCCCACCGACCCTACAGTAGAGAGTAAGCTCTTATGGCCAGCGGGATCCTCACTTTCTTTTTATTTCTCTTTTTCACTCTATCCAGCAGAGTGTGAACTTTTATGATCGGCAGGGTCCTCTTTTTTTCTCTCTCTCTTTTCTGTAGAGTGTAACATTTATGGTTAGTTAGGTCCTCTCTCTCGCCTGTAAAGGCTAAGCTCTTATGGTCAGCAACGTTCTCTCTTCCCCCTCTACCCCTCATGCATTTTCCAAACAATTACAAGCTTTCCAGAAGTGAGATTTGTGCAACTTTCTTTGGAGGGAATGAAAATTTATTTGGTAAAATTTTGAGAAGCTGGCGGATTTCAATCTCAAAAGTTCTGCTTGTCTCTAGTTGCAATAATTATTTTGTCATAAAAGAAGTGACAATTAGATAAAATACAACAATTGAACCTGGAATATTTTTCAATCGCAATTATTACATAAAGGCAAGAATACTGAAGAAGGAGGCCAGTAAAACATAAGGGCACAGATTCATGTTTTGTCACGTCACTCTATTTTTTATGTATTCCACTGATTTTAATATTTTTAATTGAGAATAATTTCATAAGGGCATAAACCATCGTGAATTCGGTGCATGAGTTAATTTTGAAGTTGTAGTATATTGATGGGTGAGGTAATCGGGATTTGGCAATACAGACCTGAAGAATTAACTTCATCTCTTATTAATTTCAACTTGCAAAAGATTTAGGTGGAAACATTTTTACATAGATGTGGTAATGGAGTGAAGTATGTTCTCGGGAGAAAGTATACACAAAGTCATCTTGAGGTTACTGTATTTTTTTAGATAGAACCCTGCAGGTGATAAAAACTCAATATTCTTTCAAAAAGACCTGTTGGCTTTCCTTACATATCTATTTTTATTAAATATCTTTTATTCTTTGTGAAATAATAGTTTTGGAACATTTTTTATGTGCTATTCCTTTGTTATTACTACTTGAAATTTATGAATAAATTGACAACAGGATATTACTATTAGGGGCATTGTCCCTAGACAGTCTGACATTGACCACTCATTAGTCACAGTATCAGCCTATATAGATACACAACCCTTTTGAAAAATTCAGGAGGAAGGACAGAATAGATAAATGACATTAAACAGAAGCAAACAGATATGACAACAGACTGTGACAGAACGAATCTTCCAAAGGTCCACAGAAGAACAAATCCTTTATTAAATTGTGATTAGTCAAAAAATTGCAAAAGTTTAGGGCACCAGAAGTACATAAAAAGCAAAAAACACAAATATCCTGAACTAAAAGTAAAAAATATACTGCAAATAATGCATAAAGGTAATAATAATAATAAGGGTATTTAGTAAACATAATTTTGATCAAAATAATGTACAAGCCATCCCGCCACGTCACGGCAACCCTTGTGGGACAGTCCCTACTCTAGTATTTAAAACCTTTTCACTTGCCAAGTGGCGTGAATGTGAATAAGGGTCGAGCGGCTGAACCACTTGTAACAGCTTAGGCCAGACTGGATGGCTTTCCCAGCTCAGAAGTACATGCAAAGATTGCCTTAACAAAGGCAAAAAACTGTATATATACCGTATTTTTCGCTTTATAAGATGCTCCGGCTTATAAGACTCACCCCAAATTTTGAGAAGAAAAATAAGAAAAACATTTTTTTCTAATAAAATGGTGGTGCTTCTTATAATCCATGCGTCTTATTGCTTACCGGGGGTGGTGACTACGGTGAAGTTGGGTCCCAGGGTCGCTGCTGGATGAGGCAAGAGTGGGCTGATGCTGCAGGTCGCAGGAAGGGATGAGGGGGTGCTTCAATGTGCAGCGCGCTGCCAGGGGGTCTTATGCTGCTGCCAGGGGGTCTTGTGCTGCTACCAGGGGGTCTTGTGATGCTGCCAGGGGGCTTGTGCTGCTGCCAGGGGGGCTTGTGCTTCTGCCTGGGGGGCTTGTGCTGCTGCCTGGGGGGCTTGTGCTACTACCAGGGGGGGCTTGTGCTGCTGCAGGGGGGCTTGTGCCCGGCAGTGCTGGCCGGTGCTGTGGATGTCTCCGGTGTCCAGCGGTGTCTCCCGTGCCCAGCCTGGGGTTTTGCTGACATTTCGCGACAGGCCAGAGCCCCGGGGCACTTTTACGGTTCCTTCTGTGTGATGGACTCCGGCAATATGGCAGCCGCTGGTGTTGGCGCATGAATACATGGTGAGCTCGGGACTGAGGTCTCAAGAGATGAGATTGCTGAGATCTCATCTCTCGAGATCTCAGTCCTGAGATCACCATCAGTGCATGCGTTGCCCCCTTCAGCAGCCATATTGCCGGATTCCATCACATAGTGGGAACCGAGAAAGTGCCCCAGGGTTCTGGCCTGTCGCAAAATGTCGGCAGAGCCCCGGGCTGGGCACCAGAGACACCCGATAAGGCATGTCTGCTTTGTAAGACGTACCCCCATTATTTTGGGGAAAAAAAGTGCGTCTTACAAAGCAAAAAATACGGTACATTAAAAACCCTATTAACACTGCCCATTATTTTACATAAATAATCTGTAAAGTGTGCAATTGTGTGAATGTGTAAAGCAATATTTATGTTTAAAAAAGGAGTCCACTTATATGTCGCAATTAATAGCAAAAGTGGTACAACAATAAAGGGCAAATAAGGTTTTATCCGAGTAGCAAAGGGGAGACCAAAGGCAATGGTACTCATCTGGTGTGGCTTTGTATCCACAACCACTAAAAGGCTCAAGGCTGCTGTAGACCCACGGCTTGAAAAACAAGTAATTGAAAAAAAAGGGTTAATTCTGTGTCGCAGGTATTGAAGAACAGAAGAGCATCATATCCAGGAATTATTAGTCAACGCGTTTCAAACTTTCAAACTTCTTCGTTGGTGCAAACCACTTTGTACAATAAAATAACAATACATTTTTTATTGTATTAAATTACCATGACCTTTTATTACCCCAAGTCAAGACTGCGCAAATAAATATTTGAAGACAGATTTTTCAAAGGCTTTATTGACTTATCAGATGAGAGTGACTCTTTATGGGCCAGATAGAGGGCTCTTGGATGGATCAGTAATGGGTACAGACATAAACCTTGACTATGGGCTGGTATTTTTAAAAATAAGCTAGTTGGACATTTGAGTTGTTTGGTTATTATTCTCAATTTAAAGGATGAAAATAAACAATTGTGATGGGAAAATGTACATTTTTTATTTAGTTACCCATTAACTGCACACACAGACATTAGACTAAGAAAGCCGATACATTTTACTCTCTTAAATATTCAGGTTTCTCTTTCTTTAACTGACAGCACCATAGTTATTCAATAATGAAATGAATCATCCAAAATACAAATTTACTAGTAATTATGCACACAGTATACTTATCCACAAATTTGCTTAAATGGGCTCCTTAATTATAGCTTTTTGACTTATTATTGCATGTTTGGATTTTATTTTTTGCACAATGGTTACTTATCTTTCTTATTAGATGCTCCTAACACTTTTATGTCAGTCATTGCTGGTTGTTATGGTTTAGCCAAGAAGTTTTTAGTGCTCAGTCCTAGTCCAGTGGCATCTAGGTTGCTCAGATACTCATCCTGTGCCCAAGCATACATTACACATGAGCAGGCTATAGCAGATGGTATTTGATGTCGCTGAGCTTGATAACAAGGTGTACTATAACACTAGTATTCTATTTGCCTATTTTTAGCACAACTTAAAAAAGTGAGTCTTTTTTTAAATAAAAAAATGCCAGCGTTAGTTAAGGGTACTTAA
Organism: Dendrobates tinctorius; assembly: GCF_039654945.1. Lineage (NCBI taxonomy): Eukaryota > Metazoa > Chordata > Amphibia > Anura > Dendrobatidae > Dendrobates > Dendrobates tinctorius. The sequence continues at coordinate 611,729 of NW_027361699.1, read as the reverse complement.
ACCACAGCTGTTGAAAAAGTGTATAGCGCCCCCCCAGAGTCAGATTTTCTCTGAGATCTCAGCTGCTTGGAGTAGCCGAGACCACAGATAACATGATTCAGGTCGGTTTTTCCTGACCCCGCTTTTGCTATCGCCGTTATTAACTGTAGACCGGTGACCGCAAAAAAAGCCGAGATTTTGCATTTACTTTCTCCTCTGATGTGATCGCACATCAGAGGAGAGAGAAATAGGGTCCCCGATCCCCCCAGTACCTCCCGGTGGTCCTCGGGCCCTCCTGCATCCTCCGGTGTGCACTGCCTTATTATTCTGGGAAGAAAATGGGGGTGCATGCGCAATGCACCTGCCAAGAACTGCCGGCCAGCACCCAGCAGATTCCATTCATGGTACATTTTGATCACTGTAATAAACCCTATCACAGTGATCAAAATAAAAAAAAATTGTAAATAAACCCACCCTTTATCACCCCCTTAGTTAGTGAAAAATAATGAAATAAAGCAAATATATTTATTTTCATTTTTACATTAGGGTTACTGTTGGAATTATGGTTAGGGTTAGGGTTGGAATTAGGGTTAGAATTAAAGTTGGGGTTGGAATTAGGGTTAGGGTTGGAATTAGGGTGAGGATTGGAATTAGGGATAGGGGTGTATTGAGGTTAGGTTTGTGGTTAGGGTTGGAATTAGGGTTAGCGTTGTGGTAAAGGTTAGGGTTGGGATTAGGGTTGGGGTGTGCTGGGGTTAGATTTGTGGTTAGGGTTAGGGTTGAGATTAGGGTTATGGGTGTGTTGGGGTTAGGGTTGAGTTAGAATTGAGGGGTTTCCAGTATTTAGGCACATCAGGGGGTCTCCAAACGCGACATGGCACCACCTTGATTCCAGCCAATTTTGCGTTCAAAAAGTCAAACGGTGCTCCCTTCCAAGCCCCGACGTGTGCCCAAACGTGGTTTACCCCAACATCATCATCATACTCAGGACAAATTGCACACCTACTTTGGGGGTCTAATTTCTCCTGTTACCCTTGGGAAAATAAAAATTGGGGGTTAAAAAGTCATTTTTGTGGAAAAAAAATGATTTTTTTATTTTCACGGCTCTGCGTTACAAACTTCTGTTAAGCTCTTAGGGGTTCAAAGTGCTCACTACACATCTAGATAAGCTCCTTAGGGGGTCTAGTTTCCAAAATCGGGTCACTTGTGGGTGTTTCTACTGTTTAGGCACATCAGGGGCTCTGCAAACGCAACATGATGTCCGCAGACCATTCCATCAAAATCTGAATTCCAAAACAGTGCTCCTTCCCTTCCGAGCTCTGCCATGCGCCCAAACAGTGGTTCTGACCCCAAATATAGGTGTCATGATCCAGTGTTGGATCTGGCGGTATTAAATGCATTAAGTGAACTTTTTTTCCTTTGGTTCCAAAGTGTGTCGTTATAGCCCCCGGTGGCCATTAGAATTATCACACGTGGTGTCGTTCATTCTAAGTTGCCCGGTGGTGGGGAATGGTATCGCACCTTAGGTTTAGGTTAATGTTCACTTAATTATGGATCAGGTGTGACACCCTATAAAGGTGTGCTCAGGGTATGCAATCATCGTTGGTGATAGTTGTTCATTTGCAACCAACCTTGGTGGTGGAAGGAGCTGAAGAGAGTGCTCAGCTCAATCTGAGTCCTGGTGTGGAAGGAGTCACAGAAGGGAGTTCTTGGCAGCTATTCAGGAGGAAGGCTGCAGTCTGTCGCTGGACTCTGTGCTGGAGCTTTAGCACAGAGAGAGCTAAGTTTTCTGTTTCACCTGTTTGTGACTTTCCTTATGTGTGTTCTAGTGCAGTGGTGGGATTAGTCTTCGCACCGACCTATTGCCTAGTGAGGGTTTAGGTTTAGGGCGAGCTAGGGTATTTAGGCACGCGTGCGGCGACAGGTGAGGAGCCTGTATAGGGAATGTTAGGAGTATAGGGACTCTGGCTCAGGGGAGCTTAGGAGGTCTCCATGTCCCCCATTCCCTATCGCAGGGCCCACCACTGTAATTGTTCCCTGTGTTTACCCTTATTCTTTAAATTCACCAGCTGGAGGCGGGGTATCCAGTTCTACGTGTATTTCTTAAATTCGCCAGCTGGAGGCGGTGTATCCGGCTGCACGTCCCATTATTGTTTAAATTCGCCCTGCTGGAGGCGCTGTATCCAGGATCACGTGTGTCTTAAATTCGCCCTGCTGGAGGCGCTGTGTCCAGTCACACGTGATCATTACAATAGGGTTTCAGCGTGCTCAGGACAAATTGCACAACAACTTTGGGGTCTAATTTCTCTTGTTACCCTTGCAAAAGTAAAAATTTGGGTGTGAAAAGATAATTTTTGTGGAAAAAATATGATTTTTTATTTTCACGACTCTGTGTTATAAACTTCTGTGAAGCACTTGGAGGTTCAAAGTGCCCACCAAACATCTAGATAAGTTCCTTAAGGGGTCTAGTTTTCAAAATGGTGTCACTTGTTGGGGGTTTCCACTGTTTAGGCACATCAGGCGCTCGCCAAACGCGACATGGCATCCGATCTCAATTCCAGCCAATTCTGCATTGAAAAAGTGAAACGGCACTCCTTCTATTCCAAGCCCTGCCGTGCACCCAAACAGTGGTTTACCCCCATATATGGGGTTTCGGCGTATTCAGGAGAAATTGCACAACTACTATTGTGGTTAATTTTCTCTTTTTACACTTGTGAAAATAAAAAAAATTGATTCTGAAGTAAAATATTTGTAAAAAAAAGTTAAATGTTAATTTTTTCCTTCCACATTGCTTCAGTTCCTGTGAAGCACGCAAAGGGTTAATTAACTTCTTGAGTGTGGTTTTAAACACCTTGAGGGGTGCAGTTTTTAGAATGGTGTCACTTTTTGGTATTTTCTGTCATATAGGCTCCTCAAAGTGACTTCAAATGTGATGTGGTCCCTAAAAATATGGTTTTGTAAATTTTGTTGTAAAAATGAGAAATCGCTGGTCAACTTTTAACCCTTCCAAAATTGTGTTGATGTAAAGTAGACATGTGGGAAATGTTACTTATTAAGTATTTTGTGTGACATGTCTCTCTGATTTAAGGGCAAAAAAATAACAATTTTGAAAATTCAAAATTTTAACATTTTTTGCCATATTTCTGTTTTTTTCATAAATAAATGCATCATATTGAAGAAATGTTAAGAAAAACATGAAGTACAATATGTCATGAAAAAGCTTTCTCAGAATTGGCAGGATCCGTTAAAGCGTTCCAGAGTTATAACCTCATAAAGTGACTGGTCAGAATTGTAAAAATTGGCCTGGTCATTAAAGGGGTTGTCCGGGCTTGTCACAAAAACTCAGTACATATCTGGCCTGCAGAATTATGACAATAAGTAATAAACTTTCTGTCACTAGTTTGCATGGTTTTCTAGATATTCTGAACAGAACATCCAAGGGGGGTGTGTTATAGCATTGAAATGAGAACTAGTCCTAACCTCCTACTCTACTCCAAACATGCCCTCTGTAGTAACTACCCCATCCTCCATAGTTACAGGCCCTCCCCATCCACATGAAGAAGCCCTCATCACACAGTAACAAATCCTCCCCCTCTAGCAGCCTCACTGCAGAGAGCAGACCACCCAGCTGCTCCTCCCCCAGACACACGCTGAACAGTGATCTATGGAAAGTGAAACTAGTGAGGAGGTAAAATCGTCCTGTATTCTGGGACAGGCTGCTCCCATCAGTATTTGTGTCATTAGAGACACAGTGCTCACACATACACTGCATCAATTCTGCTGCTGTGTGAAGACATCAGTGACACAGAGATGTCTCATTCACACAGCAGAGGCTTTGTCACACAACAGATTACATCCGTGACTGCCATCCCCTATGCAGATTAGAAGCTGCAGACCCCCATCACTGGCCATCACACAGTCTGTTCTCACTGCTGCCAGCAGCCTGGGACAGTGAGGGAAGGAATTACTGATAATGAGTTATGTATTGTAATCATGGAGTGGCCCAGAATACTGGACGATTTTCCCTACTCACTAGGTTCACTTTACATAGAACACTGTTCAGCGTGTGTCTGGGGGAGGAGCAGCTGCTCTCTGCAGTGAGGCTGCTAGAGGGGGAGTATTTGTTACTGTGTGATGAGGGCTTCTCCATGTGGACGGGGAAGGCCTGTAGCTATGGAGGGTGGGGTTGTTGCTATAGAGGGCATGTTTGGAGTAGAGTAGGAGGTTACGACTAGATCTCATTTCAATGCCATAACACACCCCCCCTTGGACGCTCTGTTCAGAATATCTAGAAAACCGTGCAAACTAGTGACAGAAAGTAAATTACTTATTGTCATAATTCTGCAGCTCAGATATGTACTGAGATTATGTGAAAAGCCCGGACAACCCCTTTAAGCTGCAAATTGGCTCCGTCACTAAGGGGTTAAAGCCAAAAGAAAATTTCAAACACTTCAGTAATTTCAATACAGATGTCTATCTTGCAAAGTGTGCGCGTTTTAAAAAAATGTAATTTGGCACACCTGTAAAAGTTCAAAACAACACCCACACATGACACAAAAATACTGTTAAGAAAAGAATGTTAATTAGTTAGGGGAAAGGATTCCTTTGTTCTGGCCACAAGGCTGGATGCAAGTATATGGGAAGTATTAAAACAAGTCATATTGCAAAAATCATACACCACAGAAATATAATAATTACATTTCTGTGACGGGCACGAAGCCAGCTTGTCTAACCTCTAATTTTCACGGCTCTGATCCCTCCAGAAACTGAGATATGGATTGCTCCCAAATGGAGTGTCTTAATTATGGCATCTGTGCTGTTTTATTGTATTCGATAAACTACAAATAATGAGGCCCTCGGTGAGTTTATACGAGCTTCCCTCGTTAAGTTATTTTTATCATAAGTTTTTTAGTTAATTGGCAACTTGGAGAAAGGGGGGCTGAACTTCTGCAGACTGCCCCTTTCGTGATGTAACCGACCCTGGGCTTTAAGGTGCCCCTCCCTTACAGTGCTTCAGTTTGAGCTGCAGTTGCCATGCTAGAAAGATCACCAAATGTCCGGAGATGTCTGGCTAAGTGGCCCATCCCCTGAGCCACATGGGTTGCCTAATGCCAACTAAGCACATGTAAGTGTACTTTCTGCTTTCATCCCTGATATGTTATGTTTGCAATGTACATATTTAACGTCTCAATTTATAGCAACTTTATCTATGTAATCACTGCCCACCTTTTCGGGAATAAATGATAAAATTATCAGTTTGTCTCCATGCTCTAAGAAACAAAATATGCGCCTTTTTAAGATAATCGCTACTAATTTGGGGTTTTGCCATGGACCCTCTTAATTAACTCTTTGATTAAGTGAATCGTGGCTGGTGGCAGCGTAGTGTGTCCGATTGGTTGGGCTAGTTGGCAGTCTGGAAGGGTCTTATATTGCTGAATGAGGGGCTGAGGCCCAAAGCATTGATAATTTCCTTACTGCCGGAGGCTATTTGCCCGTGCACAACAAGCAGCCCATCCGGCGACTAATTATCCTAGGTGCAGTTCCCTGACTGACCTTAGGGTAAGGGGGGCGCCGGAGAGCTGCCAGTTCCAAAGTGGAACTGAGAAGGTGGGATATACATAAATCCCCGCAGTTCTTGGTAGGCTGTTAGCAGTGGTGGGGCATCCAAAATAACCCCCCTGCAGTAAACTGTTAGAGCGAGATTAGCTTGCTGTATATTTTTGTCACATGCTACCAGTGGCGGGATAACTAAGATAAGCCCCCACTGTCCCTGTGATAGCCGTGTGCTGGCAGTGCGTCAAATCCCTCCATCCGCTGACATACTGGTGCCAGTGGTGGGATCGTGACAATTTGGTGGCAGCGGCATGTTTTCGGCACATATTGGTCTGTCATGCCCTTACATGTCTAGGGCTGCATGCGCTACACTGAAAGGACCAGCGTGTGTCGCTTACAGGTGCAGATAACCCGCTGAATCCCGTTTGTGATGGGGATCTGGGATTCCAATTCTTCCCCGCGAACGATAATTTCCCAGTAAGTGCAGGTCAACCGGAATTCCGGAATTAGGCCTCACCGGCATTCCAGAAAGAATGTGAAAAAATTAAGTGTCCAAACAACAGGTGCTGTAGCTTGCTTAACAGCTGGGCTCCTCTGCTGAGTAGCACACAGTTTTTACATAAACAGGCAGCATAGCTTGGTTCACGGATGGGCAACTCTGCTGAGTAGCAGACAGTGCTTACATAAACAGGTGGCATAGCTAGGTTCACGGGTGGGCTCCTCTGCTGAGCAGTAGACACAGGTACTAGGCCCAAAGTATTCACTGGGCTAAATGGAGTAAAAAAATGGTTCTTACATAAACAGGCGGCACAGCTTGGTTCACGGGTGGGCTCCTCTGCTGAGTAGCACACAGTTTTTACATAAACAGGCAGCATAGCTTGGTTCACGGGTGGGCAACTCTGCTGAGTAGCAGACAGTGCTTACATAAACAGGTGGCATAGCTAGGTTCACGGGTGGGCTCCTCTGCTGAGCAGTAGACACAGGTACTAGGCCCAAAGTATTCACTGGGCTAAATGGAGTAAAAAAATGGTTCTTACATAAACAGGCGGCACAGCTTGGTTCACGGGTGGGCTCCTCTGCTGAGTAGCAGACACAGTTACTAGGCCCAAAGCATTAAATGGGCAAAATGCAGTCAAAAACTGGTACTTTCATAAACAGGCGGCATAGCTAGGTTCACGGGTGGGCTCGTCTGCTGAGTAGCAGACAGTGCTACAAGGCCCAAAAGGATTTTCTGGACAAGATGCGGTAAAAAAATTATTAGAAACACACATGGTGTAGCTCCTTGACAGGTGTACTACACCGCTGGCTACCAGACACCGCTACTATGCCATGAAACTGTCTATTTACATTGAAAACCATTATTAATGTGAAAATAAAGTTACGCTTTTGGTGAACGAACCGTTCTCGAACGGAACCTCGAACAGCCGAATTTTAAGCAAAGTGTTCGAGTTCGACGAACGGCTCGAACACCACCCAAAACAGCTCAAATTTGAACTTGGCGAACAGATCGACTCGAGCATCGCTCATCTCTAATCAGGAGGCAGACTCAGATGGTCTCAGGCCCAGTATGGATTCGACAAGATTGTAGAAAGTTGAGAAAGGGTACAGTATCACCAGATAACAGGTATATATGTAGCATAGTTTATACATTAAAAATCTATGTCTATATATCAGGAGGCAGACTCAGACGGTCTCAGGCCCAGTATGGATTCGACAAGATTGTAGAAAGTTGAGAAAGGGTACAGTATCACTGGATACCAGGTATATATAGCATAGTTTAAACATTAAAAATCTCTGTGTATATTTCCGGAGTCTGACAAAGACACTCACAGCCTCAGTATGGATTAGACAAGAATCTAAAAAGTAGAAAAAGGGTAATGTATTCGAAGCATACACCAGTATACACTGTTGGGGTATTTTTCAATCTTCATATATATTTCAGTCACAGTAAGACAGTCCAGACTCTCTGCAAGAGGAAACGAGATGGATACAAGTACAGACGGAAAGTCGAGTGATTGCAGAAATTTTGGAATTACTAATCATGGGAAAAACTCCCGGGAGAATTCTCAGAGGCGATGCTGACCCTCAATTACTTTGTCTGTGGAGACAGCAAAAACAGTTCTTGTGAAGAAAGGTTTGCTGTATCACAGTACTGTGGATCCCATCACCGTTACTCAACTCCATCAAATTGTGATCACAGGGAGAGATGTAGACATTGTCCTCACTGCCTATCATGATCTGTCAGGTAACTTTGGAGTCCAAAAGACAGAAGCCACAGGCCGTAGGCGATTCTATTGGATTGGCATGAGAGGACACATTTAAAAATGTGGGCAGGAATGTCACACGTCTGTGAGTAGGAAAACCGTGAAAGCTGATGATAATCCACCACTGCATCTCATTGTGAGTCGACGTCCATAACAAATGGAAGCCATTGATCATCTGAAGATAGAGCCCAGCAGGACAGGGCATAGCTACGTCTTAACCATCATCTACCAGTTCACCAAATTTGTATTGGCAGTCCCAGTGAAGGATTTAACAGCCCAGACTACACAGCGGTGGAGCAAGGAGAGGCAATTATTGCAAGTGCTGGGGACCTGAGAGTCTGACGGCGAGTGTGCACCAGGTAGTGACCTCGGCCATGGGGGGGGGAGGCAGCCCAGTTAGGGAGGTTGAAAAAATGGCATATGTTGATGTTGGACATTCAGCAGCTGCAAATGGAGGAATTGGAGAAGTCCGAGGAAGAGGAGGACAAAAGCGAGCCATTTTTCTGGCAACCTACGTGTCAACAGGGGAAGGTGGGGCAAAATCCTTTGAAACCCATGCATGGTTCATTTTAATGAAGGTTAGATCATCAACATTTTGGGTCGACAGACGGGTCCTTTCTTCTGTGAAGATTGATCCAGCAGCACTGAAGACTCTTTCGGATAGCACACTAGCAGCAGGGCAAGCGAGCTCCGGTAAGGCATATTGTGCCAATTCAGGCCAGGTGTCCAATTTACAGGCCCAATAGTCAAAGGGGAATGACCTGTGAGGGAAAACATTGATATGGGAGGAGAAGTAGTTTGTAACCATAGTTGACAACTGCTGTCTCCTGTCACTTTCAATCGATGCAGTATTACCAGTCGTGTGAGCGGTACTTTAAAAATCAGTCCACAACATGGTCATGAAACCCCTGTGTCCAACGCCACTTCAGCTGTGTGCACCACGAACACCTTTTCCATGTTGTCCCCTATGGCTCGTGGGAGAACCATCACCACCACTGTGTGCTGGGAATGCCTCAAACAAATGGTTTACCAGAGTTGCTTGTTTGTAAGCCAATATTAGCTCTAGGTTCTCCTGTGGCACGATGTTTTGGAATTTGCCTTTATAGAGTGGATCCAGGATGCTGGCCAACCAGTAGTTGTCATTGTTCATCATTTTGGCAATGCAAGGGTCCCTTTTTAGGATCTGCAAGGCATAATCACACATGTGGGCCAATGTTCCAGGTGTCAATGATGCACTGCGAGTGCTGGTTGGAGGAGCACTTTCTGGCAAATCAACATCCCTCCAGTCGCTCACATACCCTGTACCTGACCTTGCCACGTCAACATTCTTGCCCCCTGAGAAGCATCCTCCTCCCCTAAATAATCATCCCCATCATCCTCCTCCTCCCCCTCTTCCTCTTCTTCCTCCACCTTGTCCAGGAGACTTCCCTGAGCAGACAATGGCTGACTGTTATCAAGTCTTCCCTCCTCGGCTGCAGACGCCTGCTCCTTAATGTGCGTCAAAGTTTGCATGAGGAGACGCATAAGTGGGATGCTCATACTTATGATGGCATCGTCAGCGCTTACCAGCCATGTGCATTCCTCAAAACACTGATGGACTTTACAGAGGTCTATCAGCTTCAACCACTGCACACCAGACAACTCCATGTCTGCCCTCAAACTGCCTGCCTGTGTATCCTGCCACAAATGCATTACAGCCTGCCTCACTTCGCACAGCCTCTGAACCATGTGCAGGGTGGAGTTCTGTTGTGAGTTCATTCTCTGGTTCACCAGTTGTGAGCTCTCCTTCCATACTCCCTCTGGTGGTAACAGGAGGTAGTGAGGCTGATTTGATCAGTGGAGATCTGCCACCTGAGAATGAGGATGACGATTGGATCTCAGGAATCGCAGACTGGATTTAAGACAGCCGACGCCCTATTCAGTTGCTGGTGATTCCTTCTGCTTGTCAGTTCTTGTTTTTCAGCTCTGTTCCAGTCTTCTAAAGCTAAGTTTTTCTGCTAATGTTCACACTTGATTTTGTTGGTCTATTCAGTTTCTTGTGTGGTCAGCCAGCCCAGGCTGGGAGATGTGCTGAATTTCCACTCTTATTTACCTGTATTTGCCAATTTGCTTTTGGTCCCTTACTAGTTTGGCCTCTTTTTGCTCTGTCTCAGAATATTTCAGAGTGCTGATATAGTGGGAGAAGTCTAGTGACTTCAGGGTTAATTTTACAATAAGAAGTGTTGGACATTATTTTTGTAGGGTTTTTTGCAGGTTGCAGACAGTGTCTTTCCTTTCCTTTCCTTTCTAGTTAGTTTGGGCCCCATCGTTTGCTCAGCCTATTTTCCTTCCTGTGTTTGTGCCTTCATCTTGTTTCACCATCAATACATGTGTGGGGGCTGTATTTCCTTTGGGGTCTGCTCTGGGGCAGTTAGTTTTCCCCTTTTCTTGCTTTAGGCTTATTTAGTCCTCCGGCTATGACAAGGCGTCTAGGATCATCGTAGGTACGCTCCACGGCTGCTGCTAGTTGTGTGGTATGATCAGGGATCTGCAATCTGCATAGTTACCAACCTCTCTGGTTTTCTGTGACTTAGCTTGTTTTGCTTTATCCTCCTCGGTGACCCATTCATAACAGAATTACCAGCCATACCGCAGATTCTAGGGTACTCAAAAGCAGGAAAAAGTGGTTAAAAAAAAAAAAGTGAAAGAGAAAAAAAAAGTGTCAGAATTTTTTTTTTTTAACATTTTTTTCCTCTTTTTCTCTGGGGCCGTAGGAGGATTTTTTTTTCCTTTTCCAAATGGAGATTAAGCAATTGTCTGATCGTGTGGAGCAGCTTGCTGCTGAAGTGGAGGGAATTTCCACCTACCTCATTCAGTCACATGCTGCTGAACCTAAGATCCCTAATCCTGATGTGTTTTCTCGGGAGTGGTCTAAATTTCTGAATTTTAAGAATAATTGTAAATTATTTCTGGCCTTGAAGCCTAACTCATCGGGGAGCTCTGTGCAGCAGGTTAAAATTGTCATCTCCTTGCTGCGCGGCGATCCCCAGGATTCGGCTTTTTCTCTGACACCTGAAAATCCTATTCTGACTAATGTGGATGCATTTTTTCAAGCCTTGGGTTTGTTGTATGATGAACCTAATGCTGTTGATCAAGCTGAGAGAACCCTGTTGGCATTAAACCAGGGTCAGGATTCTGCAGAGTTATACTGTCAAAAATTCCAAAAGTGGGCGGTCCTTACTACATGGAATGATAGTGCATTGGCAGCTCTCTTTCGGAAGGGTTTATCTGAGACCGTAAAAGATGTTATGGTGGGATTTCCTGTTCCCTCTGGTCTGGATGATTCTATGTCATTAGCCATCCAAGTTGATCGGCGTTTATGTGAACGTAAAACTACACGGGAGGCGCTGCCATCTTTTGAACAGACGTCTGAACCTATGCATTGTGATGGGGTTTTGTCTAGGGCGCAACGTCAGGAGTTTAGAAGGCATAATAAGCTGTGTTTTTTCTGTGGAGAAGTCTCTCATACTAATTCTGTCTGCCCTAAACGAGAGAGATGTTTTGCACACACATTTGCTGTGGGCAGTGTACAACCTAAGTTTCTTTTGGCAATTACTCTGATCTGCTCCTTATCCATGTTTTCCACGAAGGCTTTTGTGGATTTAGGAGCAGCGTTGAATCTGATGGATTTGGACTTTGCTAAACGTTGTGGTTTTTCCATGATGCCTCTGCGGACGCCTATTCCTTTGACGGGTATTGATGCTACTCCTTTGGCAGAGAATAGACCTCAGTTTTGGACCCAGGTGACAATGCAAGTTGCCCCAGACCACCAAGAAAATTGTAAATTTTTGGTGCTGCATAATTTGCATGATACTATTGTTCTGGGTTTTCCTTGGTTGCAAACTCATAATCCAGTTTTTGATTGGAAATCTGGGTCTGTGGTGAGTTGGGGTTGTCAGTGTGTTCTGTTTTCTCCACCTCTCCTCAGTCTCATGATATTCCTGATTATCTAGCCGATTTTTCTGATGTATTTAGTGAGAGCAAGTCTGCGTCTTTGCCTCCTCATAGGAGTTATGACTGTGCAATTGAGTTGATGCCTTGGTGTAAATTTCCCAAGGGTCGGCTTTTTAACATATCAGTACCCAAACATGATGCTATGCGATCCTATATTAAGGAGTCATTAGAGAAGGGTCATATTAGACCATCCTCGTCACATTTAGGGGCTGGTTTTTTTGTGGCCAAGAAAGATGGTTCATTAAGACCGTGTATTGATTATTGTTACCTCTAATGTCTGATTTATTCTCCAGAGTTAAGAGTGCCTGCTGGTTTACTAAGCTTGACCTCAGGGGGCATATAATCTTATTCGTATGAAGCACGTGGATGAATGGAAGATGGCGTTTAATACTCCGGAGGGACATTTTGAGTACCTGGTGATGCCTTTTGGGCTCTCAAATGCCCCTTCTGTCTTCCAGTCCTTTATGAATGATATTTTCCGTGACTTTGTGGATAAGTTTTTGATCATCTATCTGGATGATATTTTGATCTTTTCTAGTGATTGCGATTCTCATGTGGAACATGTCCGGACTGTGTTCCGGATTTTGAGGGAGAATTCCCTGTTTGTTAAGGGATCGAAATGCCTCTTAGGTGTAGAGAGGATTTCATTTTTTGGGATTTATCTTATCTCCATCGACTATTGAAATGGACCCGGCCAAGGTACAGGCCATTTATGATTGGGTTCAGCCTACTTCTTTGAAGGCCCTCCAGAAGTTTTTGGGTTTTGCTAATTTCTATCGTAAATGTATAGGTCATTTTTCTGGTATTGTCAAACCACTGACTGATCTGACCAAGAAGAGCGCTGATGTGCTGAATTGGTCTCCTGAGGCTATCTCAGCATTTCAGGAGCTTAAGCAGAGATTTACTTCAGCTCCAGTTTACGGCAACCTGATGTCTCACTTCCATTTCAAGTGGAGGTAGATGCTTCTGAAATTGGTGCAGGAGCTGTTTTGTCCCAAAAAGACCCTGTGACTTCTAAGATAAATCCCTGTGCCTTCTTTTCTCAAAAGTTCTCCCCATCTGAGCACAACTATGACGTGGGGAATCGGGAATTGTTAGCCATGAAATGGGCATTTGAGGAGTGGAGACATTGGTTGGAGGGAGCTAGACATCAAGTTGTGGTCCTCACCGATCACAAGAATTTGATTTATCTGGAGTCGGCCAAACGCTTGAATCCTAGACAGGCTAGATGGGTCTTGCTTTTCACGCATTTTAATTTTGTGGTCTCTTTTCTTCCGGGCACTAAGAATGTTAGGGCAGACGCCCTTTCTAGGAGTTTCTTTGCCGATTCTCTTAGTGTGACCGAGCATACTACCATCCTAGGTGAAGGGGTAGTTCTTTCTGCCATTTCGCCCGATTTGAGACTCGCCCTGGAGGAATTTCAGGAGGATAAACCTGAGCTTTGCCCTATGGGAAAATTTTATGTTCCTGACCAGTGGAGAAAGAGAGTGATGTCTGAAATTCATTGCTCCGTATTGGCTGGTCATCCAGATATTTTTGGTACCAGAGATTTGGTGAGTCGGTCCATTTGGTGGCCTGCCTTATCTCGTAACGTCAGGAATTTTGTACAGTCCTGTGGGACTTGTTCTCGGCCTAAACCCTGTTCTCGTTCTAGTGGGTTGCTGATGCCCTTGCCGGTGCCCAAGAGGCCATGGACCCATATTTCAATGGATTTTATTTCTGATCTTCCTGTCTATCAGAGAATGACTGTTATCTGGATGATTTGTGATAGATTTTCGAAGATGGTCCATCTTGTACCACTCCCAAAGTTGCCATCTTCCACTGAGTTGGTGCCCTTGTTTTTGCAACAGGTGGTTCGGTTACATGGGATTCCTGAGAACATTGTGTCCGACAGAGGAGTCCAGTTTGTTTCCAGATTCTGGAAAGCCTTTTGTTCCAATCTGGGAATTCAGTTTATCCTTTTCCTCAGCGTTTCATCCCCAGACCAATGGACAGACTGAGAGAACAAACCAGACCTTGGAGTCTTATTTGAGATGTTTTATATCTGCTGATCAGGATGATTGAGTCTCGTTTTTGCCCTTGGCTGAATTCGCACTGGACAATAGAGCTAGTTCTGCCACTTTTATGTCAACCTTTTTCTGTAATTTTGGGTTTCATCCTCGATTCTCTTCAGGGCAAGTGGAATCGTCGTCCTGCCCAGGTGTGGACACTGTGGGTAAGAGAATGCAGCAGATATGGGACCAAGTGGTGGATAAGCTGTCACTCTCTCTGGAAAAGGCCCAGCTATTTTCCAACCGGCATAGGACCATTTGTCCCCGGTTTAAAGTGGGTGATATGGTTTGGTTGTCATCTAAGAATATTCCTGTGAAAGTTGCATCTCCTAAATTTAAGCCAAGATTTATTGGTCCTTGTAAGATTTTAGAAATTCTTAATCCTGTTTCGTTTCGATTGGCTCTTCCAGTTACGTTCAAGATCCATAACGTATTTCACAAATCTCTGTTGAAGAGGTTTGTTGAGCCAGTGGTTCCTATGGCAGCACCTCCTGACCCTGTGTTGGTTGAAGGCAATGTGGAATATGAGGTAGAGAAAATATTGGATTCTCGTTTGGTTAGACGGAGACTCCAGTATTTGGTCAAATGGAAGGGTTATGGTCAGGAGGATAAGTCTTGGGTCTCTGCCTCTGATATTCATGCCAATAGATTGGATCGTGCTTTTCATCGGGCCCATCCTGATCGACCTGGTGGCGTGGATGAGGGTTCGGTGACCCCTCCTCAAGGGGGGTACTGATGTGAGTTCATTCTCTGGTTCACCAGTTGTGAGTTCTCCTTCCAGACTCCCTCTGGTGGTAACAGGAGGTAGTGAGGCTGATTTGATCGGTGGAGATCTGCCACCTGAGAATGAGGATGACTATTGGATCTCAGGAATCGCAGACTGGATTTAACACAGCCGACGCCTTATTCAGTTGCTGGTGATTCCTTCTGCTTGTCAGCTCTTGGTTTTCAGCTCTGTTCCAGTCATCTAAAGCTAAGTTTTTCTGCTAATGTTCACACTTGATTTTGTTGGTCTATTCAGTTTCTTGTGTGGTCAGCCAGCCCCGGCTGGGGGCTGTGCTGAATTTCCACTCTTATTTATCAGTATTTTGCCAATTTGCTTTTTGTCCCTTACTAGTTCGGTCTCTTTTTGCTCTGTCTCAGAATATTTCAGAGTGCTGATATAGTGGGAGGAGTCTAGTGACTTCAGGGTTAATTTTGCTATCAGAAGTGTTGGACATGATTTTTGTAGGGTTTTTTGCAGGTTGCAGACAGTGTCTTTCCTTTCCTTTCCTGTCTAGTTAGTTTGGGCCCCATCATTAGCTCAGCCTATTTTCCTGCCTGTGTTTGTGCCTTCATCTTGTTTCACCATCAATACATATGTGGGGGCTATCTATTCCTTTGGGGTCTGCTCTGGGACAGTTAGCTTTCCCTTTTCTTGCTTTAGGCTTATTTAGTCCTCCGGCCGTGACGAGGCGTCTAGGATCATCATAGGTACGCTCCACAGCTGCTGCTAGCTGTGTGGTATGATCAGGGATCTGCAATCTGCATAGTTACCAACCTCTCTGGTTTTCTGTTTCTTAGCTTGTTTTGCGTTATCCTCCTCGGTGACCCTTTCATAACAGAGTTCCACCTTGTTGCAACGTCGATAATTAGGCGGTGCTTGGGAAGGTGGAGCAATCGCTGCAGCTTCTGCATACGACTGGAGTATACGGGCGACCGGCGGATGTGCGAGCACAGTCTTCGCACCTTATGGAGCAGGGCTGTTAACTATGGATAATTATTGAGGAAGCACTGCACCACCAGGATCAAGGTGTGAGCCAGGCAATGTATGTGTCTGAGTTTTGAAAGGGTTATTTCTGCCACAAAATACCGGCCGTTATCACTAACTACCTTGCCTACCTCAAGATGTAGACTGCCCAGCCATGACTCAGTTTGTCACTGCAAGTAGTCAGCCAGTACCTCCGCGGTGTGTCTGTTGTCGCCCAAACACATCATCTTCAACACAGCCTGCTGACGCTTGCCACTAGCTGTTCGATAGTGGGACACCGAGTGTGCAACACTGGCAGCTGCGGACGGAGTGCTCGTGCGACTGCGCTCTGTGGACGAGCTTTTGCTTCTGGAGGAGGAGGGTCGAACGCCTACAGCCAACTGTTTCCTATACCGTGGGCTAGGCAGCACTGTCCCACCGCCTCTGTCCCCTGTGGACCCTGCATCCACCACATTAACCCAGTGCGCAGTGATGGACATGTAACGGCCCTGGCCATGCCTACTGGTGCATGCATCTGTTGTGAGGTGCACCTTTCCACTCACTGATTTCTTGAGTGCATGGACAATGCGGTCTTTCAAATGCAGGTGGAGGGCTGGGATGGCTTTTCGAGAAAAGAAGTGCCGACTGGGTAGGTCATAGCGTGGTACTGCATAGGCCATGAGCTCGTGGAAAGCTTAGCTTTCAACCAACCGGTAAGGCATCATCTCTAGCGAGAATAGTTTGGCAATGTGGGCGTTCAAACACTATGTACGAGGATGAGAGGACTTTCTTGTCCTACTGAGAGTCTCTGGTAGGGTGAGCTGGACTTGAGAGCTGCATAAGGTGGAACTAGTGGTGGACACGGCGGACTGAGAGAGGGTTGGTGATGGTGATGGTGTTGGTGGTCTTGCTGATGGCCTAGATTCAGTCTTTCATAGCAATAACATTGTGATTCCCTGACTGCTTTGGCCTTGCAATGACACCTCAACATTTGCTGCTTGTGGTGTGCTAACCGGTGGGCTTACAGTGGAGTAAGCGATGTAGCGTTGCTGACTACCTTCATTCGGAGCAGGTGCACATGTGGTACGTGAGGTTTGTTAGTCTGTCCACGCTTGCAAGTGCATGGTGGTTAAATGTCTAAGCATGCAAACTGGTATTCAAATTTCTCAGATTTTTCCCTCGGCTAAAGGTCTTCTTACAGATAACCTATGCCTGATCATTAGGATTTTGTTCAAAAAAGTGCCACACTGCACTCTTCCTACTATGGAAGATATTTTGAGGCCTTGCACACTGTGCTAATTTGACCATCTGGCCAAGCTGTCCTGCAACTCTTTGGGTTTTTGTAAACTGTTTTTGGACTGCTACGGGCCTGCCAGATAACAGATGTTGCGATGTCGATGTCTGCTGTGGATGCTCCTCCTCCTCATCTGAGCTATTGGAAGCAGCACCCTCTTCCCCCAATGGATGCCAATCTGGGTCAACAACTGGGTCATCCATCACCTCCTCTTCAATGTCATGTGCACCTTCTTCTGTGTCACCGTGTATGGTGGTATAGTGTGCGGGAAGGGGAACCTGAGTCTCATCAGGGTCAGAATCTGGCTCATTACACTGCGAGGACAATGTAGTGCTCTGAGTGAATGTACTAGCAGAATCATCTATCAGTGGCTGCGCATCAGTGCACTCCATGTCAGATTCATCATAGCCTGGGTAATTCACCATTTCACTTGATAACCCAGGCATGGTATGTGAAAAGAGCTCCATGGAGTAATCTGTAGTGTGGCCTGCCACATCCTTCACTTTTGGTAGGGGTGAAGAACACGAGGAAAGGTGTTGTTCCTGACCAGGAGCCTCCACTGACGACTCAGTGCTTTTATTTTTTGAAACTTCAGAAGAGGAGGCGATAGAGCTGGAGGCTGTGTCAGCATTGTAAGCCAAAACTTTTTCCTGAAGCTCGGGCTTTAATAGCGATTTACCTACTCCCAGAAAATGGAGCCTTCGAGGCCTTGTGGAGCCAGACGATGACGTAGGCTCAACACCTCCTGTCTTAGGTGCTATTGTGCTTTTGCCACTACCAGTAGATCCACCACCACGACCATCAGTACCAGCTGGCAACCCTGCCCACTTCCACGGCCTCTTCCACCATACTTCCTCATTTTTGGAAAAATGTACCCAAAATACCATCAGCTATATGGTACTGTAAAACAAGGTACAAGGTGTATATAATATTGGGGAGAATTGGAAGCTCCTTAGAGATTTTAGGAGGCTGAACTATTATCTCAGGCCCACTATAGATTACACCTCAATTTCACAGACTGAAATAGGCTGGTGTATGACCAGGCACAAGGTGTGTACATAGTATTGGGGAGAATTGGAAGCTCCCTAGAGATTTTAGGAGGCTGAACTATTATCTCAGGCCCACTATAGATTACACCTCAATTTCACAGGCTGAAATTGGCAGATGTATGACAAGGCACAAGGTGTGTATATAGTATTGGGGAGAATTGGAAGCTCCCTAGAGATTTTAGGAGGCTGAACTATTATCTCAGTCCCACTATAGATTACACCTCAATTTCACAGGCTGAAATAGGCAGGTGTATGACCAGCACAAGCTGTGTATATAGTATTGGGGAGAAATGGAAGCTCCCTAGAGATTTTAGGAGGCTGACAATGATGCTCTCAGTCCAAGTATGGCAGCAGGCAGCCTAATAAGCAGGACTGCTGCACACAAAAGTGTGGGAAAATGAACGCTTGGTAACTGTGCAGAAAAGAGGAAGAAGAGTATTTTTGCTTTTAAAAAAGCAGTTTGCCTTATAAGGCAGCCTAATAACCAATAGTGCTGATGCACAAAAATAGAGCCTCCCCTTTCACTGCACACAAACTGTTCTGTTGAACAGTGGAAATCGCTAACAGCAGAAGCAGTTTTTTTGTTTTTTTCCCTGCCTAACGCTCTCCCTTATTCAGAATCAGCAGCTGCAACCTCTCCCTAATGCTAAGATCGGCAGAAGTAAGATGGCGGTCGGTGTGCACGCCCTTTTATAGCCCCTGTGACGCCACACAAAGCCAGCCAATCACTTGCATGCCCTTCCCAAAGATGGTGGTGACCGATGCCCATGTCATCGCATTGCCCACAGTGTGTGTCCTCCATCATTGGCTGAAAAAGGGCGCTGGAAGCATCATTTGAAACGCGACTTTAACGCGACTTTGGCGCTCTGGTCGCCGACCTCGTGGCCGACCTCACGCTATGGTCGGGTTTCGTTTCATGAACCCCGACTTCAGCGAAAGTCGGCGTCTTATAAATTTGACCAACCCGTTTCGCTCAACTCTAGACTCCATTATTTGTAATCTGGGCTGAATGAGGGCTTTTTTTTGCACATCAAGCTGCTGTTTTTATTGATACATTTTGGTGTAGATACAATCTTTTAATCGCCTGTTATTGGATTTTATTGGAATGTAATTCTGACTCTGATTTTTTTTTCATCTTATGCCGTTTAGCGATAAGATTAATTCTTTTCTATATTGATAGAGCAGGCGATTCTGAATGCGTCGATATCAAATATGTGTATATTTGATTTTTTTTTTTAAATTGTTTTATTTTGAATGGAGTGATTTGATCTTTTATATTTTTTAATTTTGTAAAATTTTTTAAAACGTTTACTTTTTGCATGCTTCAATAGTCTCAATGGTAGACTAGAAGCTGCACCACTTTGATCTCCTCTGCTACACACAGGCAATAATCGACTGTATGAAACAGAAATGCTCACTTGCTATGAGCGCTTAACACTGGGCGGTGCTCATAGCAATCCAGCAGAAACAACCATAAAGGTCTGCTAAAGAGTAGAGTTGAGCGAAACGGGTTGAAAAATTTCAAAAGTCGCCGACTTTTGGCCAAGTCGGGTTTCATGAAACGAAACCCGACCCTAGGATGAGGTCGGCCACGAGGTCGGCGACTTACGCGCCAAAGTCGCATTTCAAAAGTTTGTTTTGCGCTCTTTTTCAGCCAATCAGGATCCACGGACACTGTGGGCAACATGATGACATAGACAGGGGTCACCACCATCTTTCAGAAGGGCATGCAAGTGATTGGCTTGCTTTGGTGGGCGGCACAGGGGTTATAAAAGGGCGTGCACGCCAACCGCCATCTTACTTCTGCCGATCTTAGCATAGGGAGAGGTTGCTGATTCTGTAGGGAGAGCGTTAGGCAGGGAAGAAGAAAAAAAAAACTGCTTCTGCTGCTAGCGATTTTGCCTGTACAACACACCAGTCACTGTGTGTGCAGTGCAAGGGGAGGCTATATTGTGGTGGATCAGCGGTGTTGGTTGTTAGGCTGCCTTCTAAGGCTTCCTGACAGCTGCATTGCTGTTTACCCACTGCTCTGCAAACTGCTTTTTTAAAAGCAATCCCAATTTTTTTTTTTGTCCTGCTGAGGTACTGAGCGTGCATTTTTTCACACCATACAGCGTCAGTGGGCCTCACACAATCCAAAAGTGTCCAGTGTCCACTAGTGTCTGCAGAAATTCAAAATCTCCCTTATCCTGTAGTCACTTTTTTCACACCTGTGCCATCGAGCCTGTGACATAGCGCTCTGATATTCAGTGGGCCTCACACAATCCAAAAGTGTCCAGTGTCCACTAGTGTCTGCAGAAATTCAAAATCTCCCTTATCCTGTAGTCACTTTTTTCACACCTGTGCCATCGAGCCTGTGACATAGCGCTCTGATATTCAGTGGGCCTCACACAATCCAAAAGTGTCCAGTGTCCACTAGTGTCTGCAGAAATTCAAAATCTCCCTTATCCTGTAGTCACTTTTTTTACACCTGTGCCATCGAGCCTGTGACATAGCGCTCTGATATTCAGTGGGCCTCACACAATCCAAAAGTGTCCAGTGTCCACAAGTGTCTGCAAAAATTCAAAATCTCCCCTGTCCTATAGACACCTTGTACCTTGTTTTACATTACTATATAGTTTGT
This sequence comes from Dendrobates tinctorius, assembly GCF_039654945.1. Lineage (NCBI taxonomy): Eukaryota > Metazoa > Chordata > Amphibia > Anura > Dendrobatidae > Dendrobates > Dendrobates tinctorius. Next base: position 591,194 of record NW_027361699.1, on the reverse strand, counting down.
TGGATTTTGTCTACATTTCTACCAAAAATGAGGAAGGCTGGTGGAAGAGGCCGTGGAATTGGGCGGGGGTTGGCAGCTGGTAATGATGGTGTTGGTGGTGGATCTGATGGTAGTGGCAAAAGCAAAATAGGACCGAATGCAGGAGGTGTTGAGCCTGCATCATCGTCTGGCTCCACAAGGCCTCGAAGGCTTAGTTTTCTAGGAGTTGGCAAACCGCTTTTAAAGCCAGAGCTTCAGGAAAAAGTTTTGTCTTACATTGCTGACTCAGCCTCCAGCTCTATCGCCTAATCTTCTGAAGTTGCAAAAAATAAAAGCACTGAGTCGTCATTGGAGGCTCATGTTCATGAATCACACCTTTCCTTGTGTCCTTCACCCCAACCAAGATTGAAGGATGATGCAGGCCATCCTACTGATTACTCCATGGAGCTGTTTTCACATACCATGCCTAGATTATCAAGTGAAATGGTGAATTACCCAGGCCAAGATGAATCTGACATGGAGTGCACTGATGCACAGCCGCTGATAGATGATTCTGCTGGTACATTCACTCAAAGCACTACATTGTCCTCGCAGTGTACAGAGCCAGATTCTGACCCTGATGAGACTCAGGTGCCCCTTCCCGCACACTATACCACCATACACGGTGACACAGAGGAAGGTGCACATGACATTGAAGAGGAGGTGATGGATGACCCAGTTGTTGACCCAGATTGGCATCCATTGGGGGAAGAGGGTGCTGCTTCCAGTAGCTCAGATGAGGAGGAGCATCCACAGCAGACATCGACATCGCAACAGCTGTTATCTGGCAGGCCCGGAGCACTCCAAAGACAGGTTCCAAAAATCAAAAGAGTTGCTGGACAGCTTGTCCAGAGGGTCAAAACATCACAGCGTGCTAGGCCGCAAAATGTCTGCCAAAGTAGGAAGAGTGCAGTGTGGCACTTTTTTGAACAAAATCCTCATGATCAGGCCAAGGTTATCTGTAAGAAGTGCGCAAAGACCTTTAGCCGAGGGAAAAATCTGAAAAATTTGAATACCAGTTGCATGCTTAGACATTTAACCAGCATGCACTTGCAAGCGTGGACACAACACCAAACCTCAAGTGCCACATGTGCAACTGATCACAATGAAGGTAGTCAACAACGCTACATTGTTTCCCCCACTGTAAGCCCACCGGTTAGCACAGCATCAAATGTTGAGGTGTCGTTGCAAGGCCACAGCAGTCAGGGAATCCCACTGTTATATCAACGAAATACTGAATCTAGGCCATCAGAAAGAACACCAACTCCATCACCATCATCAACCCTCTCTCAGTCCGCCCTGTCCACCGCTACTTCCACCATATGCAGCTCTCAAGTCCAGCTCACCCTCCCAGACACTATGAGTAGGTCAAGAAAGTACTCAGTCTCTCATCCACGTACACTGGGTTTGAACGCCCACATTGCCAAACTAATCTCGTTTGAGATGATGCCCTATCGGTTGGTGGAAAGCGCAGCTTTCCGCGAACTGATGGCCTATGCAGTACCACGCTATGACCTACCCAGTCGCCACTTCTTCTCTCGCAAAGCCATCCCAGCCCTCCACCATCATGTGAAAGACCGCATTGTCCATGCACTCAAGTAGTCAGTGAGTGGAAAGGTGCACCTCACAACTGATGCATGGTCCAGTCGGCATGGCCAGGGCCGTTACGTGTCCATCACTGCGCACTGGGTTAATGTGGTGGATGCAGGGTCCACAGGGGACAGCGGTGGTGGGACAGTGCTGCCTAGCCCACGGTATAGGAAACAGTTGTCTGTAGGCGTTCCACCCTCCTCCTCCTCCTCCAGAAGCGAAAGCTCGTCCACAGAGCGCAGTCGTACGAGCACTCCATCTGCAGCTGCCACTGTTGCACACGAGGTGTCCCCCTATCGAGCAGCTAGTGGAAAGCGTCAGCAGGCTGTGTTGCAGATGATGTGTTTGGGCGACAGACACACCGCCGAGGTGCTGGCCGAGTACTTGAAGCAACAAACTGAGTCATGGCTGGGCAGTGTACATCTTGAGGCAGGCAAGGTAGTTAGTGATAACGGCCGTAATTTTGTGGCAGCCATAGCCCTTTCAAAACTCAGCCACATACCTTGCTTGGCTCACACCTTGAACCTGGTGGTGCAGTGCTTCCTCAAAAATTATCTGGAGTTAACAGCCCTGCTCCAGAAGGTGCGAAGACTGTGCGTGCACATCCGCTGGTCGCCTGTACACTCCGTTCGTATGCAAAAGCTGCAGCGATTGCTCCACCTTCCCAACCACCGCCTCATTATCGTCATTGCAACAAGGTGGAACTCCACCCTGCACATGGTGGAGCGGCTGTGCGAGCAGAGGCAGGCCATAATGCATTTGTGGGAGGATACACGGCCAGGCACTTTGAGAGCAGACATGGAGTTGACAGGTGTGCAGTGGTCGAAGCTGAAAGACCTCTGTAAAGTCCTTCAGTGATTTGAGGAATGCACACGGCTGGTAAGCGCAGATGACGCCAACCTAAGCATGAGCATCCCACTTATGCGTCTGCTCATGCAAACTTTGACGCACCTTAAGGAGCAGGCGTCTGCAGCCAATGTTGATGAGGAGGAAGAGGAGGAGGGAATCCTTGATGACATTCAGCCATTGTCTGCTCAGGGACCTCTCCTGGACGAGGTGGAGGAAGAAGAGGAGGAGGAGGATGAAGATGGGGATGATTACTTAGGGGAGGAGGATGCATCTCGTGAGGCAAGTGAAAATGTTGGCGTGGCAAGGTCTGGTACAGGGTTTGTGCGTGACTGGAGGGATGTGGATTTGCCAGAAAGTGCTCCTCCACTCAGCACTCGCAGTGCATCATTGACACCGGGAACATTGGCCCACATGTCAGATTATGCCTTGCAGATCCTAAAAAGGGACCCCCGCATTGCCAAAATGATGAACGATGATGACTACTGGTTGGCCAGCATCCTGGATCCACGCTATAAAGGCAAATTACAAAACATCATGCCACAGGAGAACCTTGACCTAATATTGGCTAATAAACAAGCAACTCTGGTAAATCGGTTGCTTGAGGCATTCCCAGCACACAGCAGCGGTGATGGTTCTCACACGAGCCGTACGGGCCGGGGGCAGCTTGGCAGAGGTATTCATGGTGCACACAGCAGAAGTGGCGTTGGAGACAGGGGTTTCATGACAATGTTGTGGACTGATTTTTCACGGACCGCTCACACAACTGGTAATACTGTATCGATGGAAAGTGACAGGAGACAGCAGTTGTCAACTATGGTTACAAACTACTTTTCCTCCCATATCTTTGTTCTCCCACACAGGTCATTCCCCTTTGACTATTGCGCCGCTAAACTGGACACCTGCCCTGAATTGGCACAATATGCCTTACAGGAGCTCGCTTGCCCAGCTGCAAGTGTGCTATCGGAAAGAGTCTTCAGTGCAGCTGGATCAATCCTGACAGAAAAAAGGACCCGTCTGTCAACCCAAAATGTGGATGTTCTAACCTTCATTAAAATGAACCATGCATGTGTTTCCAAGGATTTTGTCCCACCTTCCCCTGATGACACATAGGGTGACAGAAAAATGGCTTGCTTTGGTCCACCTCTTCCTGGGACTTGACCTATTTCGCCTTTTGCATCAGCTGAATGTCCAACATCAACATATGCCACTTTCTAAAACTCCCTAACTGTGCTGCCTCCCCCCCCATGGCCGGGGTCACCACCGTGCGAGTGCCGTTGCCCTGGACAGGTGGGTAGGCCGACTCTTGGGCGCGGGCACTGGCACAGGGTCCCTCATAGTGCAATCAAGTGTCTCTGACGGTGGTGGTGCACACCCGCCGTCAGACACACTGCCGTACTATGAGGGGCCCAGTGCCAGTACCGACGCCCACGAGTGGGCCCCCTTGCTTGGGCAGGGCCCCAGCATTTGCAATCTTTACCTCTCCCTGCTCCTCTGCTGTGTAGTCTGGGCCGTCAAATCCATACTGTGCCTGACACCGTCTGAGCCTGCCTCCTGATGTATAGACATATATTTTGAATGTGTACGCTATCCATACATGTTATCCGGGGATACGGTACCCTTTCTCACCTTTGTGCAATCACGTGCAAGCCATACTGGGCCTTACACTGTTTGAGCCTGCCTCCTGATGTATAGACATATATTTTGAATGTGTACGCTATCCATACATGTTATCCGGGGATACGGTTCCCTTTCTCACCTTTGTGCAATCACGTGCAAGCCATACTGGGCCTAACACTGTCTGAGCCTGCCTCCTGATGTATAGACATATATTTTGAATGTGTACGCTATCCATACATGTTATCCGGGGATACGGTACCCTTTCTCACCTTTGTGCAATCACGTGCAAGCCATACTGGGCCTAACACCATCTGAGCCTGCCTCCTGATGTATAGACATATATTTTGAATGTGTACGCTATCCATACATGTTATCCTGGGATATGGTACCCTTTCTCACTTTTGTGCAATCACGTGTAATCCATACTGGGCGTGAGAACGGCTGGCGAGCTGTTAAGCAAGCTACAGCACCTGTGGTTTGCACACGTAAGTTTTTCATTTTTTCAGGAATGACGGTTAGGCCTAATTCCGGAACTGCGGTTCACCTGCACTTACTGGGAAATCATCGTTCGCGGGTAATAATTGTAATCAGTGATCCCCATCACTAACGTTGTTCAGCGGGTTATCTGCACCTGTAAGCGACAAACGCTGGCCTTTTCAGTGTAGCGCACATGCAGCCACGGACATGTAAGGGCATGACACACCAGTTATTGGCCAATCTCATGTGCCAGAGCCTCATGTGTCCCTCTAGTAAGCCGGACTCGGACCGCGGGGCATGACGGAGTCTCGTTCGTTAATGGAATTAAGCTTGCAATGTGTGCTTCTGTTCTGTAGCTGGCATGGTTGAGGTTTCCCAGGTGGAGTCGAATTTAACCGTAGGCTCCACTCCTGGTGGTGCCCTTCTGGACATTCCTTTAAGGTTCAGCTTTGCAACCATACTGCCCACGTAAAACAAACACTTTGCCTACATGAACGCTGTTTGGAGGGTCATGACTCGTGGGAATAACGCCGCCCAATCAGTTAACCTGCTAGAGAGATCCTTCGTTGCTCCCAAGCATGACATCACACTCCCTAGGAGGAAGGTAATGCCACTGTGGCGACCGTACTCCTGGAGGCGACACCAGTGCACTGATGCCCAGCCACTGCTCGATGAATCTGCTGGTACATTGACCCAGACCACTACATTCCCCTCGCACGCTACACGGCCTGAATCTGACCCTGATGAAACTCAGGTTACCCTTCCCATATACAGTTCCATCTTACACGGTGACAAAGAGGAAGCTGCAGATGAAAGTGCAGGTTCGGCCCACCCGCCATCAGACACACCACCGTACTATCAGGGGACCTGTGCCAGTGCCGTCGCCAAAGAGTGGGCCCCCCTGCTTGCTCAGGATCACAGCACTTGCAAGGTTGAAATACTGTGCAGTGAGATGGAAGATGGGGACGATGAGGAGTCCAGACTAGTACAGGGATTCCCTAGCGAGGAGACTTATTTGATTGTTTTCAATGTTGGGACAGCAATTTTTGGGGAGCACTATACTCTGGAGAATGATACATGGGGCCCACCATACACTGGAACATTCCAAAGGTGGACATCACACACTGGAGCAGCATTTACAGGGCCCATTATACACTAGAGCATTAGAAATGGGGCCCATTATGTTTGGAGCATTATTTGGGCCCATAAGACAGTGGAGCTCCATCCATGGGGACCAACATATACTGTAGCATTATGTGGAGCTCATCAAATACTGTTTCAAACAGTATATGGGACCAATGATTCTGTATGGAGAAATAGATGGGCCTCGTCATGAGATGTAAAAAGTGAAGTATTTTTCATTGTACTATACCGCTATTTTTCTGCCGTATCGGAGCATGATGAGTTGTGGTATTATGTGTTAAAGGGACTCTCTTTCGCCCAGGGCACATAAAAACCTGGAGCCAGCCCTACCCCCCCACAACTTTAGCCAAATAACCCCCATTTTTCAGTGCGTAACTTGTATTATGAAGTTAATTAAGGTTGACAAGCTTAAGTAAGAAGAATTAATGCTTTTGGCATTCAAATGGGCACTGTAGGTGTGTTTCCTGTCCTCCTCTCACTGCCGACTTTTATTCCCCATTGACTTACATTGGGTTTCATGTTTCGGGACGACCCCGACTTTTCCCTATAATCGGCCGATCTTGCTCGACCCGACTTTTGGAAAAGTCGGGTTTCACGAAACGAAACTCGACCCTAAAAAACCAAAAGTTGCTCAACTCTACTAAAGACATCTGGTTAGCATGCCGACCCATCGGTGACCCGCGATCATGTGACAGGGTCACCAACGGGCGGGATTTACATTGCGCATCCGGTAAGCTTGAGAGAAATGCCACTGTCAGAAATGGACAGCAGCATTTAACTAGTAAACAGCCACAGGTGGATCGCAATTCCACCCACGACTGTTGCGGGCACATGACAGTTGTGGACCTGTTGAAGTGTAGGAGGCATGAAACAGCCAGCGTGTAGAGTGTATCTCGTGAGTACCTTCCTGTGGGCATGTTTTAATTAAGTGTACCAATAAAGGAAGTTTTTATTTAATACTGGTAAGTGCAACCATTTATCTTTTTTGGACATTATTTGCATAGCTTTTCTCATGGTTTGAACCTTCATCCAGGGGCATGGTAGAATTCACTATCAGCTAAACCGGCTAGCCACAGGTGTGAAAGTGGTGCCGGTTTGTCTTCTGTTACTGTGACATGTCAGCTGTATAAATCAGTTGGCATATGCCAGGAAAAATGCAGTCTCAGTGCCGGAACCCACACCAAACAAGGGGAGTCCAGCATCAGCTTACTATTACGCCCAATGATGGAAAGGGGTTAAGCAAAAAAATATATATTTTCATCTTTTACACTGTAAAAATTGCATAAAGGAAAATGGTCTAATACAATATTTTGGGCACCCTGCATAGCTAGTACCTAATAGCACCCCCTTTTAAAAGTATCACTGGTTGTAAATGCTTTTTGTAGCTAAAGAAAAGGGCTTCAATGGAATGGGCGTAAGGTAAGAATATCTGTGATTTTTAATTTTATTTCAAAGAAAGCAGTCAGTGTCCTTCTTTCACATAAAGGATATTATTTTTGCAGTCGTTTTTACAATCAAATTATAGCTTTAGTAATGGATAGGCATCTTACAGGCTCTTCTCCATTAATAACCTGTGGGCTTGATGTCAGCAGCCATAAAACGCTTGACATCAACCACAAAACCATTATCTCACTTGCTACAGAACAAATGGGAAGAGTGGGGCAAAGAGCCAGAATTGGTGTATCTATTAGATGCGCCTTTTCTGGGGCCACTGCGCAGTGCTATTTTGAGACTGGGGGGGCCAGTATCAATGGCCTCTTATTAGCCTGAGAATACCAACCCCCAGTTTTCTGCTTTAGCTTGGCTGGTTGTCAAAAATGGGGGGACCCCACCCCCACCCCATTTTTTAAAGTTAGTTATTTAAATAATGTAAAAAAACAGCGAGGGAATCTCTTTACTCTTGATAACCAGCCATGATAAAGCTGAAAGATTAGAGTTGCAGCCAACAGCTGTCAGTTTTGCCAGAGCTGGTTATCAAAAATAGAATAGACCCCACGTCTTTTATTTATTTACAGTGCAGATACCGGCAGATTAATTCTCCTATCAGTGGTGCCTGCTCGCGCTGATGTCAGCGAAAACAGGTGTAAGCTAATGGGATTAGTACTCTATCATCAACCGATGCCTGTGACCGGAGGTAAACTTTTTACCATCAGTCACAGCTGCTGGCTCACACTGTCACCAGCATGGGAACCGCAGCTCTCTGAATGGCGGTAATAATCTTACCACCAATCAGAGCCTGTGTTTGCCATGCTGTCATAGACATACAGATGACAGTGTGGCAAATAATGGATGTTTGGACGCTCCATTCATGTGACTGGGGGTCCGGGGTTTGCTTATCACTATTAATAATTCTAGATTTGTAATTATAAGAATACTATATGTTAGCAATAAAAAAACAAACTACTTTCAGTACCTCAGTATCTGCCAGTGTCTACATTTCTAAAATAAATTTCTAAGTTAATAATTTACACCACTACCTGAGCAGTTTCTTAAATAAAGAAACATTATTTTGTTTTTTCAAACAACTCTTAGTGATTTATTACTGTCGCACAGTATAGACATAACCTTCCACGGCAAAGTGTTCAGCATCATTATCCTTAGAGAAATTGAATTCCCTGGAGAATACCGGACTCCATTTTTAATTAGTTAATCATTCTATTAAGTTTAACAGCAGCAATACATTTAGGTCTAGAAAATATACAGCCTGTTGTTAATTTGCCAAAGTGTGATGTAACTGAGACTACAAGGAAATTAATAACATCCCTGTTTAGTTAAGGGACCTGGTATTTTATCACCTCATTATCTGATCAGCCCACAACATCAGCCATATCTTATATAGAACTGTAATGATCCTGGAGGTTATTTATAGGCACAATATAAATCCTGATGAGTGTAACTGTTAAATATTGCAGCTACTTGTCAAAAGTGTCCTTCTGCTGTTTCTTACAGTTTACTTTAAAATATTATCTACTCTAAAAATGAGCTTTCGGCTGAGATTACCTAAGAGAATTGGTCTCAATAATTCATTTGTCGCAACTAATTCCTGTAATGGAGATCTGCTCTGAGATTATCACGTTTCAACAAAAATCTCTGTGACATATTTATTAAGTTTCAGTGTATGGCCAGATGGTGAGGCCGGCCGCATGCTATCCAAACTTCCACCTATTGTGATGGCCAATTGTCGCACAACTGTCAAACAATCATTCAGCAAATGACCATCTGCATCTCTGCCCCACTGTCTGACTGTACTCTTAAGGGGCCACTGTTCCGCATATTTTCAAAAATTGTCAGGTTCAGGTATGAAATAAACCATTTCATAATGATTTTGACTTCCTGAATTCAAATCTGACAATGAAAATTTTTAGTTGGCTCTTGTTTCTATAACATTAAAGAGTTTTAATTGTACTGCTACAAACACTGTGGGTATGGAAAGTATGCAGGCTCGTTTAAATTTTTCACTCGTTGCTTCATTGCAGCCATTTGGTAAATTCAAAAAAGTTCATTTTTTTCTCATTATTATACACTCTGTACCCCATCTTGACTGGAAAATAACAAATGTAGAAATTTTTGCAAATTTATTAACCTCTTCCTAACATTTGTTGTACTACAGCATCCATGTGCCCTGGGTCTTAATGCCCATGGACGGTATAATATGTCATAGCGATCAGCTGCACTCACGGGGGAAGCGCAGCTGATCTCGCCTGGGTGTCAGCTGATTATCACGGACCGCTCCCAGCTCCCAGCACATTAACCCCCGGCACACTGCAATCAAATATGGTCGCCGTGTTCCAGGGGCAAAGGGAAGCATCGCGCAGGGAGAGGGCTCCCTGCGTGCTTCCCTGAGACCCTCAGAACAACGCGATGTGATCCAGCTGGGAGGTGGAAGGAGAGCTAGAGTGTCCTTCAAGCAATCCGACAGTCCCTTCCTGAACAGACATCTCAGTGGACCATCGACGGAACTCGAAGTTGTACCATTCGGCTGAGTGCTACCCCTGAACCAGACCCATAATAATGTCCTCTGCCACCCTAACATGGTCCGGTTCATCATAGATAAGTCCTAGGACCTCAAAGAACCTATCTACTGACATCTGTTCAGGGGCAGTAGGATGCAGCGAGAAAGCCCAGGATTGGGGACTCTCCCTAAGTAAGGAGATAATTATCTCTACCCGCTGTGTCTCATCCTCAGATGAGTGGGGTCTAAGAAAAAAAAATAATTTACAACTCTCACTCCATATGCAAAATGTATCTTTTTCGCCAGAAAATGTGTCAGGAATAGTGTTGAGCATTCCGATACTGCAATATCAGGTATCGGCCGATATTCGTGGTATCGGAGTTCCGATACTGAGTTCCGATACTTTTCGAATATCGAATACCGGAATCGGAAGTTCCCATAATGCAATGAGCCAGTTTGATGTTATTCAGCCAATGTGGAATCCTAAGAAGTGTGGGCACATCCTGTTATTCATGTTAGGCATGTTAACTAATGGCATGGCTGTGATTGGCTGCTGAAATGATGTCGTGATGCACTATAAAAGCCGCCGCCGCCGCCATTTTGGGTTCACTCTGCTGTGAATTTACTTAGGGACAGGACGCTGCTGTTCTGACTCTGAGGGACAGTTTGAGCTAGTGATTTGCTTTATTGTGCTTTACTCAGGCTACTTTAGCAACCGCTGGGTGAGAAGCTTTCTTTTGCCTTGCAGCGCTGTTCACGGCTGTCTGCAAGGTCTCTGCGTGTGAGTGCAGCTCACGCTGTAGTGTGTTCTGCAGCCACCTCCGGTTGTAGTCCGCTCAGCATGCGTCACTGCCTCATACATTGTCCTTTTTTTTGCATTAGTGCAGCGAATTTTTCCAAATTTCTCCTATTAGTGTAGTTCAATCTGTATCCAGCTAGAATATTTGTAAACACTATATAGGAGTAGATAGAGGAGCCTGCAGCCCCAGCCAGATTAGTATTAGCCTATTTTTGGAGCCTCATCTATTGCATTGTAGGTTACCTTCCTGCATTGTAATAGCTACAAAAAGTTTGTGATCCAGTGTCTTTTTGAGAAAAAAAAAAGTTAATAAAGTTCACCAACATTCCACTTTACAGCTGTGTAGGCCACATTAGCTCATATTAAAGTCTAGTCCACACTTTATAAAATTAGTGTTTCTTATACCTGTTAGCATTTGTTCAGGAATCAGCACACTAAGCCCTTAGTATTTTTCTGCCTATCTTTATCAGTCTACCAAGATGAAGAAGGCAGGGAGTAAGGCACGTGGTCATGGGCATGGAGTTTCTGCAGGGAGAGGACGTGGGGATTCGGTGCCTGCTGCGGGCACCAGTGACTCAGCATCCCCCAGTTTTACCAGGGAACAGTCCTTTATGCACAGCTTTGTAGGAGCTCGCCGTACCCCACTGCTGCGGGACGAACAAATTGAAGCCGTTGTCAGATGGATGGCAGCTAACGCATCGACTTCAATTAGTTCCAGTTCCTCTCAGGTCCAGAGCACTGAAGAGCACCCATCTGTCTCTTCACCACCTGCCAAATTGCCCAGGCAGTCAGAGAGCCCTGGACAGGAGCCATCCCTACTTCTGTTCTCTGAATCTGTTGGCTTGGAAAGAGGGGGCCAGCCAAGCAGCATTCGAGAATTTGAAGAAGAGGTAGTATGCAGTGATGCGCAACAGCTTTGTCTCTCTGAATCTGAAGAGGCGGATGGGCCAGTGCCTATGGTTAGCACACCTCAGTATGCATCTGATGACGAGACTCAGGTGCCACTTTCTGATGCGTACTGTGCTGTTGAGACTACCCAGGAGAATCAGTCGATTGAAGAGGGTAGTGTAGATGATGAGGTCCTTGACCCATCATGGCGTGAGGTACAGGAAGGTGGTGGGAGCAGCTCTGAGGAAGAGATTCCCCGAACGGCCAAAAAAGGAGGGAGAGGGAGGGGGCAGACTAGGTTGCCTGTTGTCTCCACTTCGGCACCCATTAGGAGCATGCCTCTTCCAAAACCCAAAACGGGCGCTCCCAAGACTTGCAGTGCCTGGTCCTTTTTTGACACAGTTGCAGATGACATTTGCTTTGTCAAATGAAAGCTGTGTAATCAGAAAGTGAAAAGAGGGAAAAGTGTCAGCAACCTCACTACCACAAATATGTGGAAACATGTGCGGACCAAGCACGTGTTGGAGTTACAAAGACACACTGAAGACCTAGGCCAACCTACAGCGCCACCTACCACCTCTTCAGCTCGTGTTGTAGCCTCTTCCTCCAGCTCACACACTGCTGGTTCAGCTTCCTCACAGGATCACCATGGAAAAACCTCTGGCACTGTTGTACAGAGACACAGTGTCATTCCACTCACAGCACCACGTTCCCTGTCATTCGCACACTCCCAAGCCACTGTACAGCCATCGGTAGCACAGGCATGGGAGAAAAGGCACCCATACTTGGCAAACCACCCCTGAGCACAGGCTCTGAGTGCTGGCATTGCAAAACTACTGTCCCTTGAAATGCTCTCATTCAGGCTGGTGGAGACTGACACCTTCCGTAACTTCATGGCATTGGCAGTCCCACAATACAACGTGCACAGCTGCTTTTATTTCAGCAGGCAAGCCGTCCCTGCCCTGCAGAAGGATGTGGGGGGAAAAATTAAACATGCGCTACTAAACACAGTCAGTAGCAAGGTCCACCTGACCACCGATGCGTGGACCAGTAACCATGGACAGGGATGATATCTTTCCCTCACTGCCCATTGGGTAAATGTTGTGGAGCCGGTTACAGATCTTGAGAGTGGCGCTGTACGTGTTCTGCCAACTCCAAGGATTGCAGGAATCCAGTCTGTACACACTGACTCCTCATACTCCAGTTCCTCTGAATCAGCGCTGCAGGAAACGTCACAGTCTACCACCACATGGACCCGTGAACGCTTACCTGTTACAACCGATATGAGCACAGCCGTGGCCAAACGTCAACAGGCCGTATTGAAATTAATTTCTTTGGGGAATCGAAGCCACACAGCGCAGGAACTCTGGAATGCCATCAAGCAGGAGAGCGACGTGTGGTTTGTGCCAGCGAATCTCCAGCCAGGCATGGTAGTGTGTGACAATGGTCAAAATCTGGTGGCAGCTCTGGGCCTAGGCAACCTCACTCACATCCCATGTCTGGCACATGTGCTCAACTTGGTTGTGCAGAGTTTTTTGAGGGACTATCCAGATCTTGATGCACTGCTGCACAAGGTCCGCATAGAGTGCACTCACTTGCGGCGTTCCAGCATGGCAAGTTCACGCATTGCAGCTCTGCCACGACGATTCCGCCTTCCGGAACATCGCATCATATGTGACCTACCCACCAGGTGGAATTCAATGTTACATATGTTGGAGAGGTTGTGTGAGCAGCAGGCAGCAGTAATGGAGTACCAGCTGCATCAGGCGCAAACAAGTCGCACGGCGTGTCGTTCACACTTCACCATCCCTGAGTCGGCCCTTATGAAGGACATCTGCCACGTTTTGCGTGCCTTCGATGATTCCACGCGGATGGCGAGTGCATATGATGCACTAGTTAGCATGACCATCCCCCTTATCTGCCTGCTTGAAAAAACACTGCAAGCACTAAGGGAGGAGGTTGTGGAAGAGGTGGGGGATGATGAGTCACAAATGCCATCTGCTTCTGGACAGTCTGCGCAACATGGTTCCTCACAGAGTCCTATAATGGGACACTTTGTGAGGAGGACGAGGAGGAGTCAATGGAGAAGGAAGACATCTGTCCAGAGGAGGGAGGTACACAATGCTCTAGTAGTCAGTATGTAGAGCGAGGGTGGGGTGATGCAGAGCAGGCAGAGATGACGCCTCAAGCAGGGGACAGCATTTCTTTGGCAGTTGGGAGTCTGCAGCACATGGTTGATTTCATGCTGCAGTGCCTGAGAAACGACCGCCGCATCGCCCACATTCTCAACACGGCTGATTATTGGGTGTACACCCTCCTAGATCCTCGCTAAAGGGACAACTTACAAAGCCTCATAACACTGTTGAACCGGGAGCGTAAAATGCGGGAGTACCAAGACACACCGATGCATTCCATAATGTTCTCCATTCCACCAGAGAGCAGTGCTGCTAGTGCTTTACAAAGCAGCTCAGTGCGTCGAGGCAGTGGAGGAAGCTCTGCACATAGAGGGAGCAGAAGCAGCACCTCAGCACAAGGCAAGAACAGTGTGGCCCAAATTTGGCAAAGTTTTGTGTCCCCGCCACAAATGTCTACACCAACACAGACGGCTCCTGTCAGCAGGAGGCAATGTTTCCGTCAGATGGTGACAGACTACATGTCTTGCCCTCTCAGTGTTCTCCCACATGACTCTTCCCCCTTCAAGTTTTGGGTCTCTAAGCTGGATACATGGCCAGAGCTTAGCCAGTATGCATTGGAGGTGCTGGCTTTCCCTGCTGATAGTGTATTATCGGAACGCGTCTTTAGTGCCGCAGGTGGTGTACTAACAGACCGTCGCATGCGACTATCCTCCGATAATGTTGACTGGCTTACTTTTCTGAAAATGAACAAGGCCTTGATCTCGCAGGAATTTGCCAGTCCTCTTCCAGATTAAATAATTGGTTGACAACAGTATCCAGGTCTCCTGTTGTGTTCATGTTTCTACCACCTGTTTCTCCTGTAATACCTGGTCTCCAACACCGCCAGTTGCTGCTCAGAAGTGCCGTCTGCACAGTCAACACTTGCTCCTGTGTTATTGGGGTTCAGTAACGTCAGCTGATCCCCTGCTGTGTGTCCGGCAATTTCGCCTGCTCTGTCCACATTCACACTACTACAGATTTTAAGCTTGCTCCAATTACTCCTCTGCCTCCACTCTGTTTCTACTGTAATCCCTGGGCTCCAACACCGCCAGTTGCTGATCAGAAGTGCCATCTGCACAGTCAACACATGCTCCAGTGTTATTGGGGTTCAGTAACGTCAGCTGATCCCCTGCTGTGTGTCCGGCAATTTCACCAGCTCTGTCCACATTCACACTACTACAGATTTTAAACTTGCTCCAATTACGCCTCTGCCTCCACTCTGTTTCTAGTATTTACCCTGAGCTCCAACACTGCCAGTTGCTGCTCAGAAGTGTCTTTGGCACTGGTACTCCCTCCTGCCCAGCCTGGTTCCAGCACGCCAGCTGTTTCCGGGTAGGGTCAACGTCACTTTGCCTGCAATACGTTGTCCTGTCGTGTTGCGGTCAGGTTAGCCGACTCTATGGTGCCTGCAGTTTAGTTGCTTCCTATGTGGGCTGCGGGATATAGCAATGAAGGCTGGTTCCGCAGTGCCAATAGGACAAACTCCCCCTGTAGGACTGTGGGTTTCGGTAACTCCGGCCGGCTCGCGGCCTTGCAACTTTTTTTTTCATGTGTACCTTCTGCTGCCTATCTGAGTTCCAGTACCATTAGCTGGTTCTTTGGAAGTCAATCTTGAATATGTCCCCCTGGGTTCCAGTAATGTCAGCTGGTTCCAGGCAGAGCATTTGGCTTAGGTGCCTCCTTCTCGGTATCCGAGTTCTACCAATGTCTGCTGGTCCTTGGTAGTGCTTTCTGGCACAGGTACCTCCTGCTTAGTATCCATGGGTTCCAGTACCATCAGCTGGTCCTCGGTAGTTCCATTGGCTCTTGTACCTTCGGCTATCCAGCCAGGTTCCAGTACCGTCAGCTGGTTCTCAGCAGTTCCTCAGCCTTCTTGTACCTTCTGCTACATTTCCAAGTTCAAGCTTTTTGAAATGGTTTTTGGTAATCACTCTGGATCTCCCTGATGACGACCCTAAAGATGACGACCCTGAAGACCACCCCGAAGAAGACGACGACGACCCCGAAGACGACGACCCTGAAGACCACGCAGAAGAAGACCAAGAAGATGACCCTGAAGAAGATGACAAAGAGGACAATGAGCAAGAAGACAAACACCAAGATACAGAAGAACAAGAGACAGAAGACCAAGAAGCAGAAGAACAAGAAGCTGCAGAACAAAAAGCAGAAGAACATTAAGCATAAGACTAAAAATCAGAGCAAAAGATATTATCTAAATTATAAGCAGAAGAAGACTAAGCAGTGTATGGGGGTGGGTCCATTCCTCCTCGTGGTGCCCTTGGAAAATACCTGCTGCTGCAGGCAAAACTGAACGCGGACAAATCCTGTTGTAAATATTTTGTGACAAGCAGAACGGAAGGTGTAATCTTCAAACTTTTATAGATAACAAATACAGGAATGCCTGTCACAAATAAGAAAATGATGAAGAAGAAGAATATGAATAAGATGAATTAGAATATGAAGAATAATAATAGTTGAATAAGAAGAATATAAAAAAAAGAATAATAGGAAGAAGGTGAAGAAGAAGAAGAAGAAGATGAATAAGGTGAAGAAGAAGTTGATGAAAAAGATGCTGCTGCTGAGGATGATGAAGGAGAAAGTGTGGGAGAAGTAAAAAAGAAGGTGAAGAGCATGGAAGTAGTGAAGCATCAATATCTGACAAAATATAAAAAAGCTTAACATAGTCAATATCTTTGTAAGGCCTCTTTCACACATCAGGTTTTCGCCGTCAGGCGCGATCCGGCGCTTTTGACAAAAACCGTATCCGGCGAAGTGCAATGCCGGATTCGGTTTCCCCCCCATTGACTTGCATTTGCGCCGGATCGCGCCGGATGGCCATGCGTTTCATCCGGTTTTCGCCGGATCCGGCAATGTGTCGCAATCCGGCGTCTGGAAAAAACGGCTACTGTAACGTTTTTTGTCTCCGGCGAAAAAGCCGGACACGCCGGATCCGGCGCGTCCGGCTTTTTCACACAATGAAAGCCTATGAGCGCAGCAATGCGCCGGATCTGGCGACAGCTGGATCCGGGGGCCGGATCCGTTTTTTTTGGTCTGAGCATGCTCAGTAGCTCTGCCCACAAGACACATATATAAAAGCATGACAGTGGGACCCTCAGCCACACCCAACATGCCACCCAAGACAGCAACCAGGCGCAGGAGAAGGCAGGAAACCACTGCAGCAGCACCATCAGCACCACCACCACCCCAAATGGAGCAGCATGCTGAACAACGGGAGGGGAGTCCAGCAGCAGATGAGAGACGGTAATTATCAAATCCCCCATTTCTCCAAACTAGGGCCATGGAATATCAAGATATTCAATGCCCCTTTGTTTCTCTTTATTCAACAGCCGCCCAAGAGATGCAGCAGCAACAGTGGCAGCACTGGAAGCACCTGCAGCAGCAGTAACACCACCCACAGGCATGGAGTCTGGCCAGCAGGAAGACAGCACATCATCTTCTGGGAGCCCTCCCTCGCATCGTCAGCGTTTGTCGGTAAGTTTTTATTTCCAAAATCCATCATCTCTGTAATATATGTCTATTCATTGCCTTTTATTTCAAAACAGGAATCACAAGATGAAGAGGAGCTCCCAGAAGAAGAAGGAAGGGGTGGACAGACACCTGGAGTGGGCTCACAATTGGTAAGTTTTTTGCATCAAACGCAGAAACACAACATCACACTACACACAACACATAGAAAACAATGTTCTGCAGACCACACACAGCAAACAAATGCCTACATCCAAAGTCATAACATCTTTTGTTTTCTTCTCTAGTCTTCCCAATCTGGTGCTCGGCCAAGAGGTCCTCGCAGTGCCTCCCAGGGTCGTCGGCGACAGCAACGCGGCGGTCACCAGCGTGTAAGTATAAATATTTGTGTTTTGTTTTTTTGCACTTTTTATTTCATTTCTTTTGTGGAGGCTAATTATGTTATTTTTGTCTTTTTCTTTAACAGCCTTCACAGCGTGCTCCCGACTCTGACGGTGAGGATGGAGGGATTGATGTGAACTACCTCATCGATCTTGTCAGAGAAAGGGAGCCGCTATGGAATATGGCTGACCGCCGCCATGCTGACCTGATCGTTACCCGACGACTCTGGGAGGAAATCTGTTCGCTCCTTGTGGACCGCTGGGAGGACCTCGATGCTCGGGCCCAGATTAAAGAGCGTAAGTATATACAGTACCGGTTGCTTGATGTAAACCAGTGTTTCCCGAACTCCAGTCCTCGTGGTCCCCACGGATCATGTGTTCAGGATTTCCATTTACTATGGAAATCCTGAAAACATGACCCCTGGGGACCATGAGGACTGGAGTTTGGGAAACACTGATGTTGTATACTAACCACTCCTTTCTCGTTTCAGGGGACAGAATTGTGAAGCGGTGGCGGTCTGTGAGGGATCGTTTCAAGAAGGAGTTCAATAAAGAGATGCGGGCCCCGAGTGGATCTGGAGGACGCAGGAGCAAGTACAAGTACGCACAAGCCCTGTCGTTCCTCCGGGAAACAATGGTCACCAGAAGGTAAATATTACACAGCACATGTGAAAAAAAATGTTTCTATGTAACTTTTTTTTTTCAGCCAGGGCCATACCATGTCACTATTTTAATTGTTTTTTTTTCTCTTTATTCCACAGCACGGTGAGCAGCACTCGGGAGCCTGCACGATTGGACCCTTCTGAGGCGATCCCTGAGGAGACCGGCACCGAGGGACACTTCGACCGCCCCGGTAAATCTGCACCTTCCCAGCCTTCCCACACATTCGACCCATTTGTCCCATCCACCAGCACAGGAGCATCGTGGCCGCCTACATTACATGAATCTGCTGGTGAGGAGATCGCTTTCCCTTTACCCCACCCTTCTGCCCCTGCCACCTCTAGTACACCTGCGGGTACTGGGCGGCAGCGGCAGAGGGGTCAGGAAAAGACTTATGCGCCAGAGTTCTTGCATCTGAATGCATCTTTCCAGAACTGTCTAAAAGTCTTGTCAGAGCAAATCTCCGCAGGCTTTCAGCAGATCAACTCCAGCATTCTGGAGGTGAAGACACTTCTGCAAATCATGCATTCAGAAGCAAGATCTTCGCCAAACCACACCTTTTTCAGGTCTGTTGTGGAGCGCATGGAAACGCTCTCTCCTACCCAGCAGATGCATGTAATGCATTCATGCCACGGTGCTCTCCAGCACGTTACCTCCCAACCTCCTCCTCCCACCACAGTAGTTCCTCCACCTGCACCCCCTCCAGCCACTTTCCATCCTCCCCCTCCTATTACATACCATCCACCTCCCCAGCACCAGCAACCTCCCCAGTACCAGCAACCTCCCCAGTACCAGCAACCTCCCCAGTACCAGCAACCTCCCCAGTACCAGCAACCTCCCCAGTACCAGACATCTCCCCACTTCCAGCAACCTGCCCCGTACCAAACTCCTTCCCCCTACCAAACTCCTTCCCCATACAACTTGCCATCAGCATCATCTGCTCCTACAGTCCCTGCCCAACCCTCCACTCCACCGCCCAGCACCTCTTCTGCCTCCCACATGTCCACCCATTCTGTAGCTTTTTCCACACCTTCACCTCTAACTGTTCCTTCCCCACCACGATCCCTGTCCTCTCTCCACACTCCCAGTGTCGAAGTGTCCTGCAGCCCCTCCAGCAGTATTTCCACCCCACACTACACAGATTTGTAATATGTTTTTTAATAAAAATGCCTATTGTTTTTAAAACCTTTATTAAAAAAGTTTTTTGCACATTAAAAACATTTTACAAAAAAAAAATATTTTAAATAAAAGTTAAATTATCGTTTCACAATGGTTGTCTGTCATTTCTTTCTGCGGCGAACTATGTTTAAAAAAAAGGTTAAATACAGGGTATTTCAAAGGTAAAAAGGTATTCAAAGCCAGGTATATAACTGTGGGTAAATTTTAGCTTTTTGCCACAGTTGTGTTCCTGGTTGTGTTTGAAGCAAAGTATTTCACCTAAAAAGTTGTGTTTATTGTTGGTGATTTCCTAACAATGTACACAACTTTTGTTACAAGGTGAAATACTTTGCATAAAACACAACCAGGTACACACCTGTGGCCTAAAGGTAAAAATAGTAAGACCATGACAAGATAGCCAACTTTGGTTGGCAAAGGTATATACTGTTGGTACAGAAGGTACACAAGTTTGGTTAAGGGCACAAATCTTTCACACTCTGTCATCCTGCCAGTGTACTCTGCCTTGAAGTGACATAAAGTATAGTGCAAAATTGTCCCTCATTACTGAAACCATCACAGAACTTCTAGTGGTAATGTCATGGTAATCTTGCAAGGTGGTTTCTTCAGAGGTGTCCTCAATGGAAATGGGCTCCTTGCAGATAACAAAATTGTGGAGTACCACGCAAGCTTTGATCACCTCGTCCACAGTTTCTGTCTTGAGGTTGATCGCAGTCAATAGGACCCGCCATTTGGCTGTCAGAATACCAAAGGTACATTCAACCATTCTTCTTGCTCTTGTGAGGCGGTAATTAAAAATGCGCTTCGTTCTTGTCAATCCTCTGCTACCGTACGGTTTCAAAAGGTGTTCTGACAGCTGGAAGGCTTCATCCCCTACACAGACAAATGGCATAGGTGGACCAGATGTTTGCGGCAGCGGTCTAGGGGGTGGGAACTGGAAGGTGCTTCCATACAGTTTACGCCCCATGACAGACAGTTTGAAAACTTTAGAGTCATTGGAGCGGCCATAGGCCCCAATATCAACAGCAATAAATTTGTATTCCACGTCAGCGATGGCCATGAGGACAATGGAAAAATATTTCTTGTAATTGAAATATTCCGATCCCGATCCGGCTGGCTTTACATTGCGGATATGTTTCCCGTCCACAGCGCCCAAGCAGTTCGGAAACTGACATATCTGTTGAAACTTTTCAGAAATTTCAATCCACCTCTCTGTTGTGGGCTCTGGTAAAAACTCTTCAGCTAAGGAGTCCCACAGTGCACGGCATGTGTACTTCACTATTCCAGATATGGTGGAAATCCCGAGTCTGTACTGGAAATGCAGTGACGAAAGGGATTCTCCAGTTGCAAGAAATCTGTGGGGAATTAAAAAACAATCAATTAGTTTAAAATCACAGCATTACATACCAAAACTCAGCTATAACACTTGGAGATACAAACTACCACCAACAAGATTGCAGTGAAAGTGTGCTCTGATGCGAGCATATCCAATAAATGTGGCTTACCTTAAAGTCACCATCAGACGCTCTGCGGGTGAAACACAGAAGCGGCAATAGGTGTCCGCTTTTCTTATGAGGTGTGCAATGCGCTCCACCAAGTAATCAAAATTCTCCATTTTCATCCGAACATATCCAAAAAATGTATCTGGGTTTCGTCTAAGGTCCATGCAGAGTGTAGAATAGACCCCACGCGTCATTCTCTTGGCTGTGATGGGGTGGATCCACAAACGTTGTCTACGATGCCTGATGCGCTGCTGTCTCGCTCTCTCCTTCTCCAGAACAATCACCCTCAAACGATTCGCCTCCGCTGTAAAATCCGCCAAATTCTTCAAAATATTTCCAATCACAACATCCATCTTTGCCAGTAACTTGCTCTTCTCTCCAACCTGCACTTTCTCCTCTACAACCTGTCAAAGAAGGGCTGTAGGAACACGCTATATATAGTTTTTCAGTAGCCAATCCCGTTCGGAAGGCCACAAGGGTCAATTTTAAAAACCGGATCCGGCGTAATCCGTCGAAAAACGGAACAAAAACCGGATTAACCGGATGAGACAGATCCGGTTTTGTCTGTCAAGAACAAGACGGATCCAGCAGAAAAATGGATCCGTCACATCCGGTTTTACGAAATATTTGCCGGATCCGGCGCTCCGGCACGACGTCGGATCGCGCCTGACGCCGAAAACCTGATGTGTGAAAGTAGCCTAACTCCGAAAGTCTTAAAAAAAAAATTAATTCCTGCTATTCCATTTGATTGGGCTAAACCTCTATGCCTTTAATGTCTCCTCCACCTCCCCCAATACATTCCACATTCTACATTATTCTTAGTTGTTTTCCTTCATGTAGAATTAACCTACAAGGAAAGTAAGGGTTTATTTTCATTCCGATATTTGTTTCCCATTGACTTGCATTGGTTTCTGGTATCGGAATCGGCGATATTTTTGGGGTATCGGTCCGATCCAATCCGATCCGATATTTCCCGATATCGGAAAGTATCGCTCAACACTAGTCAGGAAATGTAACCAATTCTTCAGGAGAGTGCAAAACCACAACTACAGAGTCACCAGGTAGACTAACAATACAAGAGGTGTTTCCCTGCACGGTCTTAATGGTCTCAGTCAGTTTTTTCTGTAAGTGGGTATGAGATATGACAAGGTACCGATGTTCCACAGAAATATCCCGCACCATGTGTGTCAAACTGGACACTTGATCAGCCAAGTTATGCAGCGCATCCATGACCAGAGGAAAAAAAAAGTGCAAAATCCTGTTTAAATGAATAGGTTAGAGATAATGTAGTGAAACCTCCACCAGGAGGAGCTGGTGAGGGAAGAGAGGTTACACACTAAGCGTAGTAACACTGAGCAACCGCACAGGTGTCACAGGTAATGAGAGAATGGTCAGACGAACCGAGTCAGAAACGATCAAGAGCAGACGTACTAGAAGTAGCAGCAATACACGTAGTCAAAATACCAAGCCGAGGGTCAAAAACCAAAACTTGAGCGCAGGGTCCAAAAGCGTGAGACGGAAGACGTGGTCTGGGTACAAGCCGGGGAATCAAAAGCCAGACAGAGAATGTAGCAGCAGAGACGGATGCCAAGAGACGGTGTCAGAGATCAGTCCGGGTCATACACATGGATGGCTACACTCAACCTTTGAAATTTATCAATGAGATACTTGAGTGCTTTTCCATTTTTAACCATAGCCTGTACAAAGTTTTTAATTGGGCCTAACTTGATATGCAATGGTGGTAACAAAATCTTTTGTGGGTCAAAAAGTGTTGAATGCAGGACACATTTACTCCCTGAATGTTGGAAAGGCCACTCTCTTTTATTGTAGTGATATTCTCTTGCACGACTATCCCATTCACCAGAAAGCAGCAGTACTTTGTGTATTCACCCTTTTGCATAAGTAAGAGGGCAATCACCTTTTAGGCCTGTTTCACACTTCCGTTTTTTCAAATCCGTCAAAATCCGTTGTTTTCCGTAAAAAAACGGATCCGCCATTTTTGCAGGATCCGTTTTTTTTGTCCCATAGACTTCCATTACGGTTACCGCGGATCCGTCAAAAAACGGATCCGTTTTTAAAAAAACGGATCCGTTTGCATCAGTTTCCGTCAAAAAAACGGAAACGGATCCGTTTGGCGGACACAAAAACGGAAGTGTGAAACAGGCCTAAGTCACCACATAGGGGCCACAAATATTGGTCTTAGTTCAGTCACCTCAACAATTGTTTTATGTTGTCAACTTGTCATAGCTTTATTTCATCTCCACTGCATAACCAACTGACACTGAAGGTAGTGCATTACCATTATGCAGCAAGATGGCTTTTATGCTTGTTTTAAATGAATCAAGGAAGAGCCTCCATTCCTCTGGATTATGACTTATCTTCAGAGCTTCCATTAAACTTTTGATGTTGTTGAATAACTCAAGATTCGCCTCCATGAAGAAGTATTGGACACGATTGTTGTCACAGTTGCGGAACAAAGAAATCTGAACATTACTCGCTAGGAGATTAAACTTCTGTAGCCTGGAACCCATGGGGGCACCATGCAGAAATAGCAATTGGTAGTGTGGTCAGTTGGCTGTCTTCAGATTATTGGTACTGCAAAGGGCATAGATTGCATCTTACGAACCAAACAAAAGGAAAATGTGATGCACATCTACTGCAGCATATGTAAAAAAAGCAAAAATTGAGCTTTGTTTGAGTTCGTATACATGCAGCACATAAACGCATGTTAACATTAGCCAATAAGCATACAAAACCTACAAAAAGCAAATTGAGAAACTAACTGCTGTAACTAAATAAATAAAAGCAAAAGTTCATTTAAATAACTCAGCGTTCTTAGTAATACTGTATTAGATTGAATATAGCATAAAAGCCATTCCACCGTCGACATGACGACTCTGATTGGGGCGGTCCTACACTGTCTAATATTAAAAGCCTTACCATGTGTCAAAGTTGACCTCAATGTGTGAATAAGGGCAGACAAAAGGACCAGGACCCAACCAGTGGACACCAGTCAGTGGAAGCCTTTAAATACAATTTCCAGCTCCGGAGAGGGAGGCCACACCCCAACTTGCACAAAATGCAAAAATACAAAGAAAAAAACACAAAAATTGAGCTTGGTTTGCGTTGGTATATATGCAGCACATTAACGCATGTCAACATTGGCCATAAAGCATACACGATAATTGTGACCAAAAGTTTTTAACAACGCTCATTTCAACTATTTTGCAATGTAATCAGGATTCCAATCACCTGATGAACAAGCAAAACACTTGTTCATCAGGTAAAATGATTTTTTTATGCAGCATTAACCATTCTCGGGAGTACATCGTCCTGTATAAATAGAAGTTGAGCTGCCAAGAACAAAGTCTGTCTAGGCACACTGAGTGATCTAGTATAGATTACTGAGTGTGTTGTTTACATTATTCTGCCTGTGCAAACAGTCATTCAAAAGATCACCAGTCAGTAAAATTTACCGATCGATGGTTGTATCGTACTGCTGGTTGGTCTGTGTAAATGAATTTTTACTGTATGTTACTTAATAAGTTTTCTTTAATGAGTAATGAGAAGAGCAGAGTAATATATATGTTTTTTGGGAAAAGACTGCAAGCCGGATTTATCTAACAGTTTGTTCAGTAGGCAGCTATTTAAAGCAAACCAGTCAGCAGGATTTTGCTACGTAAACTACAGGCATTGTCAGGTTGGCAGTGTTATACTGATTAAAATTATACCTGGGGTGAAGAAATCTGCCTTGTAGTTCTTGTGTAATTAGTGTTAGAAGTTTTCAGCTAATAATATGCCCTTGTACCGTGGCGGGACTATAGGCAGGGTCTTATCTTTCTGCTCTAAGCCAGAGAAGCCCAGGAAAGACCTGCCCACAGGCCACCCTGAAGCACAAACATGTTTCTCATAATAGAGACAGACTGTGCTTTGGCGTGGCCCGTGGACAGGTCTTTCCTTGGTTTATCTGGCCTAGAGCAGGAAGATAAGACTCTGCTTACAGTGACGCCCTACCTGGGTCACGCCCCCTTTCCACCCAGTTGCCAATCATGTTTTTCGCTCACATCCGGGACACGCAGCTCCTCCTGCTCCAGTGCTCGGCGGCTGGAGTTGTCTCCTTGCAAAAAAGCATTAAGAATAGCTGAGATCCTGGTGCAGGAGGAGCAGGGACCATCGTGGGCCACTAGGGAAGCAGAGGAAGTGAAGGCTGAATTTCATAACCTGACAGTATCTGTAGGTGAAAAAAATAAGATTTTTTTTGCAGCTCTTCATTATAAACTTCTGTAAAGCACTTGTTGGTTCAAAGTGCTCACCACATATCTAGATAAGTTCCTTGGGGATCTACTTTCCAAAATGGGGTCACTCATGGAGGGTTCACACTGTTTAGGCACATCAGGGGCTCTCCAATTTTGCATTGAAAAGTCAAACTGCGCTCCTTCCCTTCCGAGCTCTGTCATGCGCCCAAACAGTGGTTTACCTTCATATATGGGGTATCAGCGGACTCGGGACAAATTGTGCAACTTTTGGGTCCAATTTCTCCTGTTACCCTTGGTAAAACAAAATAAATTGGATCTGAAGTATATTTTGTGTGAAAAAAAGTTAAATGTTCATTTTTTTTTAAACATTCCAAAAATTCCTGTGAAGCACCTGAAGGGTTAATAAACTTCTTGAATGTGGTTTTGAGCACCTTTAGGAGTGAAGTTTTAGAATGGTGTCACTTTTGGGTATTTTCTATCATATAGACCCCTCAAAGTGACTTCAAATGTGATGTGGTCTGTAAAAATAAAAAGGTGTTGTAAAAATGAGAAATCGCTGGTCAACTTTTAGCCCTTATAACTTCCTAACAAAAAAATTTTGGCTCCAAAATTTTGCTGATGTAAAGTAGACATGTGGGAAATGTTATTTATTAACTGTTTTGTGTGACATATTTCTCTGTTTTAAGGGCATGAAAATCCAAAGTTGGAAAATTGCTAAATTTTCACCAAACTTCCATTTTTTTCACAAATAAGCGCAAGTCATATTAAAGAAATTTTGCAACTCTAATGAAGTACAATATGTAATGAGAAAAAATGTCAGAATCACCAGGATCCATGGAAGAGTTCCAGAGTTATTGCTCATAAAGGACAGTGGTCAGAATTGTAAAAAATTGGCCTGGTCATTAACATGCAAACTACCCATGGGGGTAAAGGGATTAAAAAGTTAACGTGGAGGTAAACATCAGCTCAGATTAGGCATACAAAGCAAGTTGCCTTTGAGACGGAACGTTTTGACACGGGGAGAGGAAAAAATAGGCATACTGTTAGAAAACACATATAAACAATATATACAGTGGTGTGAAAAAGAGTTTGCCCCCTTCCTGATTTCCTATTTTTTTGCATGTTTGTCATACTTAAATGTTTCAGATCACAAATATATACAATATATACAAAAAAGGCTACCAATACTTAAGGGGGAAGAAGTTTTTGAAACTAATGGGGTGGATCAAGCACAGAGAATGGGAGGGTAAGAATGTCATATTTAGAAAAAAAAAAAAAGTTAAAAAAGGGGTAGAAAAAGAGAAATATATTAAAGACAAAATGTATAAAGAAAAAAATGCGGGGTTATATCTTGGTGTGTTGAACTTGTCCAAAGTAGAGAGGTTTCTCCTAAAAGGTAATGAAGTAGTTATAGAGCTACAAGGGATCACAAGAGGATAAATTCAATGAAAAGATCCAGCTCACCAGAGACAGCATCCTGACATCGGAGCACGAGACCGCTGTGCCAAAGAGCTTGATTTAAAACGATGTAAAAAGGAATGTCCAGCTAAACGATGCAGTGAATACAAAAATCCTTTTATTCATTTAAAAATATTCAGGATTGAGAGTCCTCAGTAGTTGATACCTTTTAATGGCTAACTGAAAAGATGGTAATACATTGCAAGCTTTCGAGACTACTCAGGTCTCTTCATCAGGCTAGACTAATACAAAATCTGAAGTCACATTTATTCATTTAGTCACTTCAAAGGTGAGGTTAAAAGGCCAGCATAGAAAAACAAGGCTTGCGTTCTCAGTTCATGACTAAGGGTGCAAAGTCACCAGAAACGCGTTGAGAACACAAGCCTTGCTTTTCTATATTGGCCTTTTAACCTCACC
Organism: Dendrobates tinctorius; assembly: GCF_039654945.1. Lineage (NCBI taxonomy): Eukaryota > Metazoa > Chordata > Amphibia > Anura > Dendrobatidae > Dendrobates > Dendrobates tinctorius. Next base: position 564,352 of record NW_027361699.1, on the reverse strand, counting down.
TTTGAAGTGACTAAGTGAATAAAAAGATTTATGTATTCACTACATCGTGGAGCTGAACATTCCTTTTTTCATTGTTTTATCACAAGAGGATACTTGGACAAAGGTGGTCCATAGGCATTACCTTGGTTATGGTGTCTTGCTGTGCACACCTGCTCCTCTGGTCTGCATGTCGTAGTAGTGTGGGGTCATAGAAGCCAGTGATTTATAGGGAAAAAGCCATGCCCTCCATCTCAGCGCCATTTGTGTCATGGCACTATTTGGGGCGTGTGTTGAGAGGTCATGATGAGAGCAGGGTGGTGATGACATGTGCATTACGTGATGGGTAGTGATGAGCGAATAGTGAAATATTCCGATTCAGGAAAATTAGCACAAATAATTTCTAATATCCGTTTGTGCGTACTGAATGACGAATCCAAAGGGAAAGATAAATATTTTTCTGCTAAACACAACAAACAGGTCTGGGGGCATGAGAAAAAAGCTGACATAAATGGGAAAGAGCCAAAACTAAATGGGAACAGCAGGGAGAAGATGACTGCATGCCTTTCTGGCTCACATATGGTATCTGGGAATAATGATGTCAGACTATTGTGCCGGTTTTATGGATTTTTAAAAAGACTTAGCAAATTAAAAAAAATTAGTTTGAAGGGAAAAATGCCAAGAATCATTTTTTATTTCATAATTACATGTATATAACACAAGATAAACATAAAAAAGATACCTGCCCTTAGCATATGTTCACACGGAGCTTTTTTCCTTTAACATTTGTGAGGGCTCTCACTCTTACATTTGGAGGTCCCTCCTTCATGCCAAATAGTTAGCAAGATAGTGGAATACACATTCCCTATCCCTTTACAATGCCATTTCAAACTTGCCCATTTTAATTTTTTTGCTTCCCCCGCTACAACCACCATGTCCACCATCATGTCATTATACGGCCCTCTCTTACAATTTGCAGAGTCCCAGCGGGTGCCAAGAAACCTGAGTAAGTTAAGGGCCCTCAGGTTGCCCTGAATCATACATTTGGGAGAGCTCTCTCTCTTACATTTGGGAGGTCCCTCCCTCATGTCAAATAGTTAGCAAGATCGTAGAATACATTTTCCCTATCCCTTTACAATGCCATTTCATAGAATCATAGAATCATAGAGTTGGAAGGGACCTCCTGGGCCATCTGGTCCAACCCCCTGCTCAAAGCAGGATTCGCTAAATCATCCCAGTCAGATGTCTGTCCAGCCTCTGTTTGAAGACTTCCATTGAAGGAGAACTCACCACTTCTCATGGCAGCCTGTTCCACTCATTGATCACTCTAACTGTTAAAAAGTTTTTTCTAATATATAATCTGTGTCTCCTCCCATTCAGTTTCATCCCATTGCTTCTAGTCTTTCCTTGTGCAAATGAGAATAAAGTTGATCCTTCTACAATGTGACAGCCCTTGAGATATTTGTAGACAGCTATTAAGTCTCCTCTCAGTCTTCTCTTTTGCAAACTAAACATTCCCAAATCCTGCAACCTTTCCTCATAAGACAGGGTTTGCAGACCGGTCACCATTCTGTTCGCTCTTTTCTGAACTTGCTCCAGTTTGTTGATGTCTTTTTTAAAATGTGGTGCCCAAAACTGGACACAATATTCCAGATGAGGTCTGACCAAAGAGGAGTAGAGGGAAATAATGACTTCACGTAATCTAGACTGTATGCTTCTGTTAATACATCCTAGAATTGCATTTGTCTTTTTTGCTACTGCATCACACTGTTGACTCATATTCAGTCTGTGATCTATTAGTATACCCAAGTCTTTTTCACATGTGCTGTCACTTAGCCCTATTCCTCCCATTCTGTATATGCTTTTTTCATTTTTATTGCCCAGATGTAGTACTTTGCATTTCTCCCTGTTAAAAACCATTCTATTAGTTGCTGCCCACTTCTCCAGTTTATTTATATCTTTTTGAATCCTCTCTCTCTCTTCTCTAGTATTAGCTATCCCTCCTAGCTTTGTGTCATCAGCAAATTTAATCAGTGTACCCTCAATTCCTTCATCTAAATCGTTGATAAAGATGTTGAACAATACAGGGCCCAGGACAGAGCCCTGTGGTTCCCCACTTGAGACATTCTTCCAACTTTATGTGCAGCCATTTACGACCACTCTTTGGGTCCGATCACTAAGCCAGTTATGAATCCACCTAACAGTTGCCTTGTCCATTCCATACTTAGTCATTTTTTCAATAAGGATTGTATGAGAGACTTTGTCAAATGCTTTGCTGAAGGCAAGATATACTATATCTACAGCATTTCCTTGATCCACCCAATCAGTGATTCCGTCATAGAAGGAAATTAAGTTAGTCTGACATGACTTATTAGTTACAAACCCATGCTGACTCTGTTTAATCACTTCATTCTTATCCAGGTACTGACATACATGTTGTTTAATAATTTGTTCAAAGATCTTTCCTGGTATAGAAGTCAGACTCACCGGCCTATAGTTGCCTGGGTCCACCTTCTTCCCCTTTTTGAAGATAGGAACAACATTTGCTCTTCTCCAGTCTTCTGGCACTTCTCCTGTTCTCCAAGAATTTTCAAAGATTATGGAGAGGGGTTCAAAAATTTCTTCTGCTATCTCCTTCAGTACTCTGGGGTGTAATTCATCTGGACCTGGAGACTTGAATTCATTTAGGTTAGCTAAGTGTTTCCTCACTATCTTTCTATTTATAGATATCCTGGATTCTTCTATTCCCTTAATAGGACAGTGAAGAACAGTTGATGTTACATTTCCTTTCTGAGAGAAAACAGATGCAAAATAGGAATTTAAAAGTTCAGCCTTCTCAACATCCTGTCTTACCATTTCATCATTTTCATCCTGTAAAAATCCTATAGCATTTTTGACTTTTCTTTTACTTTTGACATATCCCCAAAATTCTTTATTATTGCTTTTGACATCTCTTGCAAGCCTCAATTCATTTTCAGCTTTAGTAATCTGATTTGTGCCCTGCAGGTTCTGCAGACAGCATTATATTCTTCTTTAGATATGCCTCCCTCTTTCCATTTTATAAACATTTTTTTCTTCCGTTTTAGCATGTGCTTAAGTTCTGTGTTCACCCATCCTGGTTTCCTTAAACGCTTCCTATTCTTCCCTCTTTTCGGAATTGTTAACAACTGTGCTTTGAGAATTTTATTTTTCAAGATTTCCCATCCTTCCTGGACATTTTTGTCTTTAAGGATATCCAGCCATTGGATCCCTCCAATTTTCTTTCTGAATCCCTTAAAATCTGCCTTTCTGAAATCTAACCTTGACGTCAGAGTCTTCACAAGTCTTCCGCCTCTAGTTATCCAAAATTCTAAAATAGCATGGTCGCTACCTCCTAGGGTCCCAGCCACTTTTACCTCCTCAACCATTTCCTCCCTGTTTATAAGGATTAGATCCAAGGTAGCAGTTCCCCTTGTTTTCTCCCCTACCTTTTGGAAGATAAAGTTGTCAGCAAGAGAGGATAAGAATTTCCTTGACCTGTTAGTTTTGCCTGAGAGAGATTCCCAACAAATGTCTGGATAGTTGAAATCTCCCATGACAACTATGTCATATTTTTTGGAGAACTTGGCCATTTAATGCATAAAGAGTTCATCCATGTCTTCAGCTTGCACAGGTGGCCTGTAGTAAATGCCTACAATGGTGTCCTTTCCATTGTTCTGTTCTTGTATTCTTACCCAAACAGTTTCCACAGAACTCCCAGTCTCTGAAGCTTCAATCTCTGTGCAGATATACGCGTTTCTAACATACAATGCGACACCTCCTCCTCGTTTATCAAGTCTGTTTCTTGCAAATAAGTTGTATCCTTCTAGCCTTGTATTCCAATCATGTGTATTGTCCCACCAAGTTTCAGTGATTCCAATGACATCATATTTCTTTTCCTGTGTTAGTAGTTCAAATTCTCCTTGTTTGTTGCCCATGCTTTGTGCATTAGTATAGAAACATTTTAGTTTGTGATAGGTTTCTCTTTCTCCAATATTTTTATTAATTAGATTCTTTTGTCTTTGTTCTATCTTTCCACTTCTAATAGCAGAGTTCTCAATAGCATTTGTCAGGTGTATGGCTTTTTCTGGTCTATTGCTTCCCTTCCCATGTTGTTCTAGTTTAAAGCTCTCCTTACAAGTATAGCAAGGCGACTTCCAAATACATGCTTTCCAGTCTTCGTAAGGTGCACCCCATCTCTAGCAAGTAGTCCATCGTATAAGTAATTCACTCCGTGATCCAGAAATCCAAATCTTTGCTGACGGCACCATCGACGCAGCCAGTTGTTCACCTGCAGAATCTTATTCCACCTCCTTGTTCTATGGCCATCCACTGGGAGGATGGAAGAGAAGACCACCTGCGCTCCCAGTTCTTTCACTTTCTTGCCTACGTCTTCAAAGTCTCTGCAGATGGTTTCCAGGTCATTTCTTGCGGTGTCATTTGTCCCCACATGTAGTAGCAGGAATGGGTAGTCATCTGTAGGTCTGAAGAGTCCTTATATCCTGTCAGACACATCTTTAGTTTTTGCACCTGGAAGACAGCACATTTCTCTTGAAGTTATATCCGGTCTGCAGATAGCGGCCTCTGTTCCTCTCAACAGGGAATCCCCCATGACCACCACTCTCCGTTTCTTCTTCACAACATTTTTCTTTCTCCATCCAGGAGGACTCTGAAGTCGTACAAGGTTGCTGTTTGTTGGCAAAGTCTTATCCTGATGTATTTCTTCATCGTTTTCCTGCGTGAGAGCCTGGTACTGGTTCCTGAGCAGTATGGGTCCTGATCCTCCTGCTTCTCTGGGTCACATGTCTCCATTCCTCTGTTTCTTCAGGTGCACTTCGAATTTCTTCTCTTTCTGTAACATGAAGAGATAATTCTACTCTGTCCAAGAACTCTCCACCTTCCTTAATGATCTTCAACGTAGCTAACCTCTCTTTGAGATTCTGCAACTTTTCCTCCAACAGGGACACAAGCTTGCATTTGTGGCATGTGAAGTTTGGCTGTTCCACTGGTAAGTCTGTGAACATGTAGCAAGAAATGCAGCTCACCAAATGGCTCCTGGACTCTTCCATATTGAGATTTCTTAAAAACGATGAAAGATGACCCAAAATTTGCGCGCCGATAGGCGCACGGTTTTCCGATTTCCTCTTTTCAGCTGCAACGGCCAAAACCCAGTGATCGTTGAGCTCGCGGAGACTCTTCACTTATCCCAGAAGGCACTAGGAATATGCAAATGAACTCCTCAAGATTCTCCCCTGGTTTTCCGATTTTCTCTTTTCAGCTGCAATGGCCAAAACCCAGTGATCGTTGAGCTCGCGGAGACTTTTCACTTATCCCAGAAGGGGATAACTCTCTCGCGGAGACTCTTCACTTATCCCAGAAGGCACTGGGAATATGCAAATGATCTCCTCAAGACTCTTCCCCTGGCACAGGACAGCTGATCTGATCAACTGACATGTGCTTCTAACAGCCGCAGGGGGAATCGCGATCCTCCTGCGGCTGTTAACCAGTTAAATGCCACTGTCAAACGCTGCAAGCAGCATTTAGCATGCATTTCTGGCAATTGCGCTGAAAATCCTCCCATCGGTGACCACTGTCACGTGGTCGCGGGACATTGATGGGTTGGCATGTCAACCAGAGGTCTCCTGGAGACCTCTTTGGTTGTCACTGCCAGACTGCTATGAGCAACACCCGGTGTTCAGTGCTCACAGCAAGTGAGGTATTTTGCTACATGCAGTCGATCTGATCTGCATGTATCAGAGCCGATCAGGTTATGGCAGCTTATAGCCTGCCATGGAGACTATTGAAGCATGCCAAAAGTGAAAAAAAAAGGTTTTTACAAAAATAAAGTCTCATATATGATCCTGGAAAACTCATCAATGTTCTTTGTCCAGCACCAGACAATGTAAATTGCTAACAAATATGTATGCCCTATCATGATTGCACCTGACAAACTAAAAACCCTCTCAGACAGCACACTTTCAGTAGGGCATAGCAGCACTTCCAAGGCGTAAAAGGAGAGCTTGGGCCAAGTGTGCAGCTTGGACAACCAATACTTTAGTTAAAGGGCACTGAATAATCAGGAAGGATGCTGGTATGGTCACTTAAATAGTCCTTCACCATCTTAGTCAACTCCTCTCTCCTCGTAATAGTTACACTCACAGATAGCCCTTGCAGATGGAATGTTCTCAGGAAAATCTCCCAGTTGATGGACATTTCCCCCCCTCCTGAGTTGAACCTAGTGTGTGTGGCCCTCCCCTGTGATCCTTGTGGATGAAAAGAGCTAGTACCTCTCTCACAAGCATTGTCTGAGGGTAATCTTTTGATCAAGTCTTCCACTACAGCCCTCTGGCATGCAGGAAATGGAAAATGGCTCATCTGCCTTCGACATTAGAGAAGCAAACATCTCCTTGTACTATGGGTCATGAAAGGTGCATAGCCAGTATTTCATGGTGGACAAAATGTCTTTTACACGATGGTCTTGGAAAAGGCATCTGGACATGAACTCTGCCATGTGTGGCAGACTGCATAGAATCAAATGTTCAGTATCCTCAACAGGAAGAACATTAACCATCCTCTTCTCCTCATGATGCATAGCCTCCTCCTCCTCTTCCTCCTCCATCTCTTCAGGTTATCCATGCTGGACAGGCAAGAAGCAAGGATTCTGAGTCCTCTCTGTAGCGCAGATCAAAAACTCCTTTTCCCCCTCATCCGCCTCCTCCTCCTTCAGTTCCTCATCATCAACCAATGTGGCCTGAGAATACTGTGTGAGGCTGGCCTGTGTAGTATCAGCCACTGTACAATCTTGCTCTATAGCCACCTGCTTGGCATTCAAAGTTTCCTCTTTCAGATTCTGCAGCGAACGTTTTAATAGACAGAGAAGCGGGATAGTTACACTGACAATAGCATCATCAGCGCTCACCATCTTGGTGCAGTACGCAAAATTTTGAAGAAGCTCACATACTGTAGGTCAGTGATCCACACTGACTCGGTAGTTGCTATGTGTGGGGGCTGAATGTTACTCTGATGGGCATTGAGAAACTGAAATTCAGAGACCACCCTCTGCTGCTCACTAATCCTTGCCAACACATGGAAGGTAAATTCCAACGTGTGGGCAGGTCACAAATCAGTCAGTGATGAGGCAAATTTAAGCGGTGCTGCAGCAAAACTAGACGAGTGAAAACCTGAGATGACTTTTGGAAATGTACGCTGACATGGCATACCTTGGCAGGTAGATCAGGCAAGTCAGGATATGTGTTTAAAAACTGCTTTACAACAAACTTCAGCATGTGGGCCATGCATGGAACGCATAACAGCTTGCCTAGCTTTAAAGCCGCCACCAAGTTACGTACATTATCGCATAAAACCATACCTGGTTGGAGGTTTAGCGGGGAGAGCCACTGAGCGGACTGTTCTTTTTCACCATCATCAGCTCAGCTGCGTTGTGAGCTTTATCACCTAAACAGATGAGCTTCAGCAGAGCATGCTGTCTCTTCATCAAAGCAGTGCTGCAGTTTTCCCAGCTGGGGAGTGACAGTGAAGCTAGTTCTGCTGAGGATGAGGAGGAGGAGCGACAGGAAGTGGAATACGAGGATACTGAAACCCTGATGGAAATTGTGACCGCTGTATTGGTGGACCTTCCCTGTGATAGCGTTGACCAGAGCATGGCTGATATTGTGTAACACTTGCTTATGTAACGTGAGGACGGCACACTGAGAAAAATAGTATTGACTGAGAATAGAGTACAATTGGGCTGTCACCGCCAAGAGGTCATGGAAATACTCAGTTCCCACAAGTCAAAACAGCAACATTTCCAGGGCTAGTAATCTGGCAATGTGGGTGTTTATTGGTTGGGCATTTGGGTGGGTGGATAGATATTTCTGCTTTATGGTAACATATGGGACAACGAACTGGACGTAGTTGCTGACTGTTATGTGTGTGCAACCACTGGTTGCGGGCAGGAAGCATCAGCGCCTGCTTTATGGTCAGCAGATTGGAAATGACATAACACAGGGGAAGGGACAGTGGTTTGACCCTCAGACACAGATTTTGTACCCACGCATTCTGCCCACCTACTGGGGTGCTTGGCTGCCATGTGATTTTGCATGCTGGTGGTGTTCAGGTTGGTAATATTCTTGCCTCTTCTCTGCTTGGTTTGGCAGATGTTACAAATTACAGTTGTTTTATCTGGACGACTTTCAGAAAAACAATTTCATACAGGGGAACAATGCACACTTGGCCTGTTTTCAAGCTGAGTGGGGGGCTCTCTGGAACAATTGACTGAGTTCTACCTCTGGTGAAACCACTACCTCTTTTTGCCTGTTTTTGCACTATGGATCCATCCCTCTCTGCACTGCTGTGTACGCAGGGCGTGCCACCATGCCAGGTTGGATCAGTGGCCTCATTATCGACCCTGTCGTCTTCCAATTCCTCAATTTGATCCTACTGAGTTCTGGGTTCTGCAGGGAAGGTGGCTTGTGAGCGCCTTCTGAGAGCATGCCTGATACTATGCAGTCCAGTGGCAGATCCGCGATCTGATGCAATATAGTATTGTCCCATGCTGGGACAATGTAAAAAAGTGAAAAAAAATTTTACAAAGTGTAAAACTATCTTTTTCAAAATCCCTAAATAAATAAAAAATAAATAAATATTTTTCCAATAAATATATTTATTTATGTAAATAATAAAAAATAAAAGTACACATATTTGGTATTGCTGCAATAAAACGCAATCAAAAAGATGAATGTAAATAAAAATGGTACTGCTGAAAACATCATCTTGTCCCACAAAAAAAAGCTGCCATACTGCTGCATCAGCAGTAAAATAAAAAAAGTTGTAGCTCTCAGAATAAAGCGATGCAAAAATAATCATTTTTTCTATAAAATAGTTTTTATTGTGTAAAAGCATCAAAACATAAAAATATATATCTGTGGTATCGCTGTAATTGTACTGACCCACAGAATAAAGCTGCCTTATCAATTTTACCACATGCGGAACACTATAAAACAAACGACAAACAAATACAGTTCCCGAATGGCTGGTATTTAGTCATTCTGTCTTCCAAAAATCAGAATAGAAAACAATCATAAAATGTTATGTGCTTGAAAATGGTACCAATAAAAATGTCAACTCATCCCATGTATAACAAGCCATAACATGAATCTGTCGGCCAAAATATAAAAAAATATGGTGATGCAAAAACTAGTTTTCGCAATAAAAAGCATCTTTTAGTGTGTGACAGCAACCAAACAAAAAAACCCGATATAAATCTGGCATCGCTGTAACCAATTCCTCACATACTGTTGATTTTTTCATTCTGCCTCCCAAAGATCGCAGTAAGGCTCGACACACATATCCTGTGCTCTGCGCTCTGTGTTCTGCGCAGAGCACTTACATCGAGGTTTCTGTGTAAATCTCTGAAATACGTGATTCAGACAGAACCCCTGGTGAAAAATTCCCTATAATGAGGCAGATAGAGGCACTGTGGATGCCATAGGACCTGTGATACGGTGGTGTCCATCTTTTTAGGATTGCATAAAAGTGCCATTAGCCACAGTTTTGTGCACTTCTGAAAAGTAAAACACTGAACAGAGGCCAGATGAAGTCCAGAGTAACTCTGCTGTCTCATTATGGTGAATGGATCCTTTGGGGGTTTCATCTGTCATGTAACTCGGAGATTTGGATGGAAACCTCAAAGTAAGTGCTCAGCGCAGAGCGCATGAAAAATGTTCCCAATAAACTCAATCCACAAAAAAGCAAGTCCCCACTCAGATCTCTCATCTGTTAACAGAAGTATAGGGAAGCTTTCATGTTACTGGTAGCACATAGTGATGAGTAAGTATGTTCGGTACTCGAGATTTCCGAGCATGCTTGGGTAGTCTACGAGTATTTTGGGCATGCTCAGAGATTTAGTGTGTGTTGCCACAGCTGCATGATTTGAGGCTGCTAGACAGCCTGAATACATGTGGTGATTTCCTAACAAAGGCTAGGGGTCACACTTGTGAGAAACTTGCATGAGTTGCATGGGACCGGAGTGTGTGGCTGCATGTATTTCTATGCAGGATGATGAAAAATGAGGATGATTGACCTCATGGAGATCAACATCCAACACTGCGGAGACACCATCACGTGTTTCTCAATGCAGTGATTCTAGAGCACTGCCCCCATCCCTTATGAGAAATATGTAAAACATGCAAAACAGAAGCTGCGGAGACACCATCACATGTTTCTCAACGCAAGCAATGACTAGCCAGGTCTTTCACCGGGAAGGAACAACCACGGGAAGGGCAGTCTCCAATGAAGGAAACCACCTATGCCAAAACATGGTATCCATCCACAGACAGCTGTTTCGGGGTATTTTCCCCTCATCAGTGTGGAGTAGGAAACTGGCTAGTAGGAGCAATGCCTAGTAGAACACTGTGAAAAATGAGGATGATTGACCTCATGGAGATCAACATCCAACACTGCGGAGACACCATCACGTGTTTCTCAACGCAGTGATTCTAGAGCACTGCCCCCATCCCTTATGGGAAATATGTAAAACATGCAAAACAGAAGCTGCGGAGACACCATCACATGTTTCTCAACGCAAGCAATGACTAGCCAGGTCTTTCACCGGGAAGGAACAACCACGGCAAGGGCAGTCTCCAATGAAGGAAACCACCTATGCCAAAACATGGCAAAAGTAAAAAAAAAAATAGGTCTAAAGGACACATTCCATAAATTCCTGTGAAGCAGCTGACGTGTTAATAAACTTCTTAAATGTGGTTTTGAGTACCTTGAGTGGTGCAGTTTTAGAATGGTGTAATTTTTGTGTATTTTGTGTCATACAGGCCCCTCAATGTCACTTCAAATGTGAGGTGGTCCCCTAAAAAAAGGTTTGCAAATTTTGTGGTAAAAATGAGAAAATCGCTGGTCAACTTTTAACTTACTAACAAAAAAAATGTTTCTAACAATTTGCTGATGTAAAGTAGACATGCACCTTGTGCACTGGCCTTCGCTAACATATTCTTAGGCTGGTGGGAGGACACCATTATCTACGGCTCCGAGTCTTTCAAGAAACACGTCCAGCAGTGGCATCGATTTATTGATGATGTCTTCTTCACCTGGACGGGTACTGAGCAGGAGTGTCTGGACTTCCTCCATGAGCTCAATCAAAATGATCTTAACATTATCTTGACACATTCTTTTTCTTTTGTTTCAGTCACTTTCCTTGATTTGAAGGTCTCTATCCAGGAGAATTGTCTCGTCACTGACCTTTTCTGTAAATCTACAGCCACCAACAGCCTATTAAGGTATGATAGTTTCCATCCTCACCATACCCGGAGGGGCATACCTATTGGCCAATTCCTGAGAACCCGCCGGAACTGTACGTTAGATGGAGATTTTTTTGCACAATCTAGAGCGTTGACCACCAGGTTCCAGGAACGGGGCTATCCCAAAAAGTTAATTTCTTCAGCTTTTCAGAAGGCTAGGGGACATAATCAGGACTCATTGCTCTCTCTCCCAGCTCTTGCCCTCAGGACAAGAGCGTCCGTTTCATTACGGACTATAATGACCAATGGAACAAGGTGAGGGCAATTCTTGTGTCCCATTGGGACTTTCTCATCATGGACTCCCAGACTTCCCCCCTTGTCACCCCACGCCCTCAAATGACAGCCAAAAGGGCAATCTAGGTGATATTCTTACCAGAAGCCACTTTTTTCGCCCCTCTGTCAGACTCAATCGTGGTATACGATTGAGGGGGTCCTTTCCATGCGGGGACTGTAGTGTGTGTCCACATGTCCCTCCCACCAAGGATTTTTTTGTTAACCCACTTGATTCCAAATCACACCGCCTTACATCTTATATCAACTGTAAGACAGTTAATATTATTTATGCTCTCATTTGTCCTTGACGCAAAGTTTATGTGGGCCAGACCTCTCAGGAGTTTAGGAAGAGAGCACAAAAGCACCTTTCCACCATTCATCTGGCGGCTGCAGATCTCCGGAAAGGCAAAACATTAACCCCGGTGGCTTCGAATTTTCTAACCGAGCATGGTGGCTCCACCTCTAATATTTCATTTCTTGGTTTGCAGAAGATCCTTTTGAACGCCAGAGGGAATTCTAAGAAACTCCTACTCCAGACAGAATCTCGCTGAATCTTCAACTTACAAAGTTTGTCACCTAAGGAATTAAACAAAGAACTTCTATTCATGAGTTTTCTCGGCTGAATACTTTTTTGTTTATATTATACCCATTTCTGGATGTTCTATATCTATACATTGATACTTTATTCACTATTAATCAGTATATTTCTATATATTTTTTGCGTATTGCATGCGTCATAACCTTTCAATAATAAAATGGGTTCACTTTATCATTATTTTCTATTATTATTCTGTATTTTGTGGGTACCACCATTAGTCAGGGTCAACGTCTTCACACATCTTCACTTTATTTGATGTGTGTAAGTGGAGATGTGCTTATGTGTATTCTGCACTCGCCCGTTCCTTCTTTTTGACCCCAGGATTCTGGTGCCCTGATTCCTTGCTTCTGTTTCTGTTTCTCTAATCCACAAGAGATCTGTGCACCTTCTGCTGCCTGAACATTACATTGCCGCTTGTTTCTTACAGCCTCGATCGTGGCATTATCACATCCTGCCCTTTGGCCTCAATGTATTTGTGTTACTTTTCTTATCTTTTTTTATTCAATTGGGGTTATTATGCTCCCTTCTCCTGAGCGCCATCTTGTTGCTTTTTGGTGCTAATTCCGCATGCATTATTCCCACACTCACTCCACGCCCTGTAGATCTGGTCTCATTTACTCCCTGCCACGTCTATCAGGTCTTTATCAAGGTTTTGCTACATATGCCTGCATATTGGTGCTTTCATGTCATAGCCCTTTTTTTTTTTTGACATGTGCAGTCTAACCATTTCCTTCCCTCTGGTGCTTCTATTCCATAGCTTAGCCCTGACATGCGCAGTTTGTTTGTTTTTTACTGCCCTCCTTCTGAACGCCCGCTCCCAGGATTTTAGTGAGCAGGCGCGAACTGGCTGACACGTCATCAACCTGTAGCACTTCCTCTTTGATTATTGCCTGCTATCTGAAGCTGACTGATTGGCATGTTACCTATTACCCTTACACTTCTATACACCTTTTTCCCTCCCCTGTCTTGATTGACCGCTATTTAAAGACTGACTGATTGCTAAACCTCTGACTTCCCCTGACAAAGCTGCACCCAGCAGCGATACCCGTGGGGCTCCCCACACCTCCCCTGTCCTGGGACCACCTTTTCCTGATGACCTGACCCCCGACATTCCATTTTGGACTACTCTTTATGGTGACCATTTCTTTACTTTCTACTATATACTGTGGCAATTATCTCCAATTTTTTTTTCTTTCTTAATTGCCCTCAATATTCTATTTGGGTCTAGATCTCCTAACCATCCTCATATTCGATGGTTACCTGCTCCCACCTATATCAGGGCTATTTACAGGGCTCCTCAGATCTTATGGGGTCTTCTGGAGTGAGTGTTGGTATGATATCCCCTCTATTCTTATAATGGATGGTCACCTTGCTTATAGTACCTTTTGGTCTATCTATAAATATAAATATTTTGAGTAAATAGCTACATTTCTCTGGGGATGCCCAGATTTGGGTTTTTTGGGTCATGTCCTATGTATTATTATGTACATTTTGGTGAATTTTGTGTAATTTTCCAGAAGTGGTCTTTGCCTATCAGCATTTCTTATTAGATCTGTTTGGGACATTTGGGGGTGTGCCTTCCTTTTTAAATGTTTTTATTCTGTATACCTGTTTGTCCCTCAATAAAATTTATATGTATTGGTCACATACTTTATTGCCTTGGGTGTGCGCTTTATAAGCTGGGTCCTTTTTTCTTCTTTTGTTGATCATTGCTTTTGCCTTTGCATTGTGCAGCACCCCTCATTTATTTTCTATATTAATTATTCTCCTGCCCCTTAGTAGTGCTCCCTAACCTCCTTTTTTCATATAAAGTAGACATGCGGGAAATGTAATTTATTAACCATTTTGTGCTATATGACAGATTTAAGGACATAAAAATTAAATTTGAAAATTGCAAATATTTTTGCCTAAATTTCAAATTTTTTCACAAATAAACACAAGTCATATCAAAGATATTTTACCACTGTCATAAAGTACAATATGTCACAAGAAAATATTCTCAGAATCACTGAGATCCATTGAAGCGTTCCAGAGTTATGACCTCATGAAGTGACAGTGGTCAGAATTGTAAAAATTAGCCTGGTCAGAAAGGTGAAAACAGGCTTCTGGGTGATGGGGGTTAAAAATATTTTTACAATATTTTCTAACTTTTTTTATACTTTTTTTTTTACTAAGTCCCTCTATGGGACTTTCACTTTATGCAGTCTGATGGCAGTTCTAATGCTTTGCAATACTAGAGCATTGCAATGCATTAGAACTGTCAGCCCAGAAGATACAAGTTAGATAGATCATGCACTGTTATCATGATGACACCAGATCACTGTGACAATGATCGAGCCTCCACAATGATGCCATGGGGGCGCCAATCGGAGTGCAGAAGGGGCTCTCTCCATCTGCATGCCTGCTAAATGCTGCGATAGCTGGCAATTGCAGTATTTCACGGACTAAAGTGCTGGGAGCGGCACTGGCACTACTTCTGCACTGAGTGCCATGTGTCAGCTGTCAGAATCAGCTGACACCCTGCAGCGATCACATGCCCAGGCTCGGTGAGGGCAAAATCGCCATGACGTGTCCATATGTCCAAGGTCGTTAAGTACCTAGCGACCTGGACATATGGATACATCAAATGTCAGGAATGGGTTAAGAATAATTAATAGAAACAAATTTGCAAAATTTCACAGGCTAAAGAAGACACAGGTCCTCCAAGTTCAAAATCTCTCCAAAGTTATACATTTTCTATTGCTAAATTATAGAGTTGAGCGACTTTGGTCGGATCGGGTTTCATGAAACAAAATTTGTTTCAGATGAAACTGGTCCGACTAGGGCAAAAAAAGTCGGAGTTTCGTCCGAAACCCGACCCCAATGCAAGTCAATGGGAAATAAAAGTCGGCATTGAGCAGATGACATTCATCCACTCAATGCTGACTTTTATTCCCCATTGACTTGCATTGGAGTCGGGTTTCGGACGAAACTCCGACTTTTTTTGCCCTAGTCGGACCAGTTTCATCTGAAACAAATTTTGTTTCATGAAACCCGATCCGACCAAAGTCGCTCAACTCTACTAAATTAATTAAAACCCACAATGTTATTTGTTGTGAAAAAAAGTATCTAGCCCTTTATTAAATGGTGATACTGCATCTGCCATTACTATCACTTACTTTCTATCAGTTCCTATACATGAAATGATTGTCTCCTGGTCTTTTGTAAGGTCCTTTGGAGGAATAAATAAAGGACTGGTCCTTTGTATTGACCACACATGTACAGTATTTAGACATTTAAATGAGATTGCCTCTGATACTATAGGCTGGGGAGTCTGACTTCTATACCAGGAAAGATCTTTGAACAAATTATTAAACAACATGTATGTCAGTACCTGGATAAGAATGAAGTGATTAAACAGAGTCAGCATGGGTTTGTAACTAATAAGTCATGTCAGACTAACTTAATTTCCTTCTATGACGGAATCACTGATTGGGTGGATCAAGGAAATGCTGTTGCTATAGTATATCTTGACTTCAGCAAAGCATTTGACAAAGTATCTCTTACAATCCTTATTGAAAAAATGACTAAGTATGGAATGGACAAGGCAACTGTTAGGTGGATTCATAACTGGCTAAGTGATTGGACCCAAAGAGTGGTCATAAATGGCTGCACATCCAGTTGGAAGAATGTCTCAAGTGGGGTACCACAGGGCTCTGTCCTGGGCCCTGTATTGTTCAACATCTTTATCAATGATTTAGATGAGGGAATTGAGGGTAAACTGATTAAATTTGCTGATGACACAAAGCTAGGAGGGCTAGCTAATACTAGAGAAGAAAGAGGATTCAAAAATATATAAATAAACTGGAGAAGTGGGCAGCAACTAACAGAATGGTTTTTAACAGGGAAAAATGCAAAGTACTACATCTGGGCAATAAAAATGAAAAAAGCATATACAGAATGGGAGGAATAGGCCTAAGCAACAGCACATGTGAAAAAGACTTGGGTATACTAATAGATCACAGACTGAATATGAGTCAACAGTGTGATGCAGCAGCAAAAAAGGCAAATGCAATTCTAGGATGTATTAACAGAAGCATACAGTCTAGATCACGTGAAGTCATTACTTCCCTCTACTCTGCCTTGGTCAGACCTCATCTGGAATATTGTGTCCAATTTTGGGCACCACATTTTAAAAAAGACATCAACAAACTGGAGCAAGTTCAGAAAAGAGCGAACAGAATGGTGACCGGTCTGGAAACCCTGTCTTATGAGGAAAGGTTGCAGGATTTGGGAATGTTTAGTTTGCAAAAGAGAAGACTGAGAGGAGACTTAATAGCTGTCTACAAATATCTCAAGGGCTGTCACATTGTAGAAGGATCAACTTTATTCTCATTTGCACAAGGAAAGACTAGAAGCAATGGGATGAAACTGAATGGGAGGAGACACAGATTAGATATTAGAAAAAACTTTTTGACAGTAAGAGTGATCAATGAGTGGAACAGGCTGCCACGAGAAGTGGTGAGTTCTCCTTCAATGGAAGTCTTCAAACAGAGGCTGGACAGACATCTGACTGGGATGATTTAGCGAATCCTGCTTTGAGCAGGGGGTTGGACCAGATGGCCCAGGAGGTCCCTTCCAACTCTACGATTCTATGATTCTATAATACATCTTTTTTTCTATGCTAAACCCCAACATTTTTAATTTTTCAATATAGGAGAGACTTTCAGTCCCATGTAATATCCCAGTTGCCCACCTTGAACTGACTCTTAACTTTTAACTAACTAACTCAAATTGTGTAGCTCAAAACTGAATCGTATATTCATGATTCAGACATCAGAGTTTAGTGTATGATTTATATCCAGATAGAACTCATGCCCATTATAGTCTATGGAGTTGTTCGAATCTTCATGTTTTTTTGTTGACCAAGTGATCTTCACAAATTTATAGAAACATGTCCAGTTTTGATCCAAGTCACGGATTACATACGGATGAAAGAAAATCATTCTACTTTTCAGGGTGAAACTCTGGATGATTTTTTATATGCTCAAGTGATCCTTCCCATGCAGGTCCAGTGGCAGACTTTCTCCTTTTACTATGGCATGCTTATTCAATAGCATGTCAGGAGTGGAATCCTATGATTTTTTCAACCTGGCAATAACAAGTTTCTTGTGATGCCCATCAAGCGAGGTCCTGTATAACTCAGTCTGCCTATATTTTGATTTAACGACCAGTGTGAAAACTTACCTCGGTCATCTGCCTATCTACAAGTGCTGCTCACTAAATTAAAATATCATCAAAAAGTTAAATTATTTCAGTTCTTCAATACAAAAAGTGAAACTCATATTTGATATAGCGTCATTACACACAGAGTGATCTCTTTCAAGTGTTTATTTCTGCTAATGTTGATGATTATGTCTTACAGCCAATGAAAACCCAAAAGTCATTATCTCACTAAATTAGAATAATTAACAAAAAACACCTGCTGATATGTAAGGGGGTGAGATATAATGTCTTTCATGCTCCCCTTCCCTCTGATTGTCTTCCAGTTCTTAATGTTTACAGATGTGTTTTATGATAATTATCTGCGGTACTGCTACATGTATAACTATGTATTACTGCTCATTGTTTATGGTATTGCCACATGAATGTGTTACCATTTTATAGAAAACTAATATATTGCCTGGTATTCCTGTATTATAGTATTGCAGATGTTACATACCTTTTGTACATGCACAGTTAGGGAAAGTTAGTGCATCCTTTCTTGGGACATTAGAGAAGGGCACTCTTAGTACATAGTCTCCCGAGTAGATGTAATTATGTTGCGGGCCACTAGAGGGGGTAAACTAGTGGTGCCTGATAGGATGTTCATAGAGGGTTAATTGTAGGAGGGACTGCTGAGAGTTAAGGTTAGTGCTGAAGAGTGATTTAGTGAGATGGGGCCAGGGCGCCCAAGTGTCAACATGGGCTATAGGCCCGGACGGCACGGCAGCCACGTAACGTTAAGTCATTATACCAAGGAAGGTGACGGTCACAAGGGGGCATTCTCTGCATCTGGAGGAGAGAAGGTTTTTCCACCAACATAAAAGAGAATTCTTTACTGTTAGGGCAGTGAGAATCTGGAATTCCCTGCCTGAGGAGGTGGTGATGGTGAACTCAGTTGCAGGGTTCAAGAGAGGCCTGGATGTCTTCCTGGAGCGTAACAATATTGTATCTTACAGTTATTGTTTGGTTCTTTAGAAGGACATAGATCTGGGGATTTATTCTGACAGAATTTTATAGGCTGAACTGGATGGACTGTATTTTTTCGGCCTTACTAACTATGTTACTATGTTATAGCTCACGTTACCCACGACCACTGTGGGTCTTAGCAATGGGCCAGTACAGGAAAAGGAAAATGCGGAGTCTGATCACCTTGTCCAATGCTTTAAGGGCAGAAGTTGGCTGGAATATGGAAATTGGAGCTTCAATGAGATTGGTACAAATGGGCCAGATGCTTTACCAGGGGCCACCAAATGAAGTGACTGATGAATTTGTGTCTGGGGTGAAACAGGCTGAAGGAAATGTCATTATAGCAAGGTCAGGCCAGGAAGAACATGGGAAGCATTCTGGAATGGGATGGTCTGGGCGTGTACTGCACAGAAGTGACAGCAAGCAAGGGAAAGATGAGGAAGCAAGCCATTGTTACTGTTAGACATCGGATTCCTGCAGCTGCACAGCAGGAATCCAGAGCCATACATCCAGCGGTCTGCCATTCCTTTCCGACTGCTCAGGGACCTGCACAGCAATCTCAGCGATCCAGGCGCCCTGCTCAGACCAGCTCTCTGGGTCTGGATGTTGCTGCCACCTCTGGACCAGCAATGGTAGCGCAACCTGCTTTGCAGGAAACCACTCCAGAGGCTAAGTCCTCTCACCGCACTACTGGGCATGCCCATGAGACGATCTCCCAGTGGAGATCGGGGGTCACGTGCTCAGGTCCTTCTCCTGATCTGATTGGCCCATCTCAGAGGTCTGGAAGGTCCCAGAAGCGCATGGCTATAAAAGGCCCGCATGGCCGCTTGGCCATGCGCTAGTATAGACTATACTTGCTATGTGTGAATGGTGACGGATGTATAATTCTGGTGACTGGCGCTGACTAAAACTCTAACTCCCTAACCACATACGTAATATCAGAGGGAAGGGGTTTCAAATGAGTCAGTCAGTGGCAAGCCATATGCCACAGTGCATACCGCACCGCTACACTAGCGTCCGATAGTGTTATGCCTCATGGCACTGTTGTACAGCGGCAGTAGTGACCGCCGCGCTGCAGTTAGTAGCACTTACCGGCGTCCGCGGTAGCACATACGGTAGGTCAAGACGGACACCGACCTCTGCCTTGGGCCGTGTCCTGTGACCATACACCGTGTGTGCACGCCAGCTGAGACCTGTGAAGCTAACAGGCTCAGCGTTTATGCTTTATTTATACTAAAGCGCCTCTGTGAGTTTAACAGAGACCACTCTGCGCATCTCGGGTGACGGTTAACTTGAGCGCAGTATACCGCCATATAGCGAGTCTGCCATTACTCAGCAGCGGTTGTTACACCTACTGCACGGTGGACCCCGGGTGGCAAACGCACTTCCTATTTATACTTAGTGCGTTCCTCCGAACCTAACATTATACTAGCTCGAGGGTCTGGCTAGTAATGGCGGACCTGCAGCAGCTTCAGCGGTACATTCAGCAGCTGGAGAGCAGGTTGGCGGCTATCGAGAGCTTCACCTCCACTGCGGATGCTATGGTAGTCACTGCTCAGGCAGTCGCAGAGGCTGTCTCACGCGTGCCCACACTCACGCCTATGCTGACAATATCTCACCTCCCGCTCCCCGACAAATTTTCGGTGACAACGCCACCTGTAGGGGATTCGGGAGTCAGTGCTCTATCCAGCTTGAGTTACTGCTGCACGGTTCCCTGCAGAGCGGGCTAAGGTGGGGTTTATTGTTTCTCTTTTATCTGGCAGGGCATTAGAGTGGGCTATGCCATTGTGGGAGCGTGATGATCCCCTGGTTCAGGGCGCTGCTCAGTTTCTCGCGGCTCTGAAGCAGGTATTTTTGGGACCACAGATCACGCACGACACCTCTCTCCAATTATTAGCCCTAACACAGGGGTCTCTCTTGGTCAGCCATTATGCCATCGGATTCCGGACATTGGCTTCTGAAAGAGAGTGGCCTGATAAAGCACTCATCCCTGTGTTTTGGAGAGGGTTAGCAGAGCATATCAAAGATGCTCTAGCAACCAGAGAGTTCCCCACAAGTCTGGAGGAAGTGATTGCCATCGCCACCCGCATTGATCTCTGGTTTATGGAGCGCGGGCTGGAACGTGCGCAATCCAGACAAAGGGTTAACTTGGCTCCCACCTTCTCCCAGCCGCTAAGATCTCCCGCCCAGGAGCTTACATCCTCCAAACCTATGGAGTTGTCTCGCGCCGGCCACAAGCCATGTCCAGTGCGAAGCTCCGCACGTTGTTACCAGTGCCGGCAGTTTGGTCACTCGGCTAGCACATGTCCTCTGCGGTCGGAAAAACGATCATGTCCAGTGGTCGTAGGTGGTGGTCAGACAAATATGAAACCATTTTCTCCCAAACCGATATTCTGAGGGACCTTAGATAGCGGGGCCTCCACCTGGGAGGTAGAGGTTACCGTGGATTCGGGGCTGAGGTGAACTTTATGTCCTCGACCTTCACCCAGAAACATATTATTCCACTGGTGTTACACCTTTACCATCACAGGGGACCCACCAGACAGCCCCACTCGGGCTCTCAATCTCACCCTCTCATCGTGAGATTCTGTCCTTGTTCATTTTGCCAGATGGCATCGGCCAGGTGCTTCTCGGAGTTCCCTGGCTCCGTTGTCAATCCCCTCATATTGATTGGGCTTCGGGGAATATACTGGGTTGGAGCAAGGACTGTGAGGGAAGGTGCCTGAGTTGCAGTGTTCAAGTAGTTTCCACTGAAGTGCCCGCGGATCTCTCCGCGCTTCCTAAACCTTACCACCAGTACGCAGACGTCTTCTCTAAAAAATCTGCGGAGACGATCCCGCCGCACTGTCCTTACGATTGCCCGATAGATCTTCTGCCAGGCAGGGAACCTCCTAGAGGCTGTGTGTATCCGCTGTCACTCCCTGAGACAGAGGCTATGTCTCAATATATCCGGGAGAACCTGACTAGAGGTTTTATCAGAAAGTCGGTGTTTCCGGCTGGTGTAGGGTTCTTCTTCGTGCAGAAGATGAGCGGAGAGTTACATCTCTGCATTGACTACAGAGGTCCCAACGCCATAACAGTTAAAAACAAATACCCTCTCCCGTTGATCTCTGAGCTATTTGACAGGTTGCGAGGGGCCCGGATCTTCACGAAATTAGATCTACGGGGGGCGTACAACCTGATCTGCATTCGCGAAGGAGACGAGTGGAAGACAGCCTTTAATACCAGGGATGGCCACTACGAATATCTGGTCATGCCCTTCAGCCTTTGTAATGCGCCTGCTGTCTTCCAGGATTTCGTCAACGACGTCTTCCACGATATGCTCTCCACCTCAGTGGTGGTCTATCTGGATGACATCCTCATCTTCTCGCCAGATTTGACCTCCCACCGGAGAGACGTCTGCAGGGTCTTCGACCGTCTGTGGGCGAACTCTCTTTTCGCCAAGCTGGAGAAGTGCCAGTTTGAGCAGGAGTCCTTGCCGTTCCTGGGCTACATCATCTCGCCCCAAGGGTTGACTATGGATCCGGCCAAACTACAAGCGGTAATGGACTGGCAGGAACAACACTCACTCAAAGCGGTGCAGTGCTTCCTAGGGTTCGTCAACTATTACCGCTAGTTCATACCTCACTTCTCCACACTGGTAGCTCCTTTGGTTGCTCTCACAAAGAAAGGGGCTAATCCTAACGCTTGGTCTGAACTGGTCTCCAAGGCCTTCTCGTCTCTAAAATCCCATTTTGCTGGCGCTCCCATCTTACACCGTCCGGATGTGGATAAACCGTTTATCCTGGAGGTAGATGCCTCTTCCGTCGGGGCAGGAGCAGTCCTTTTCCAGAAGAATGCTCAAGGTCGGAAGCATCCCTGCTTCTTCTTCTCTAAGACCTTCTCACCGGCGGGGAAGAATTACTCCATCGGGGACAGGGAGCTGCTAGCAATGAAGTTGGCCTTTTCTGAGTGGAGACATCTCCTGGAGGGAGCCCGGTTTCCCTTCCAGGTGTAAACGGACCATAAAAATCTGGTCTATTTACAAATGGCCCAGCGCTTGAACTCTCGTCAAGCTAGGTGGTCGCTCTTCTTCTCCCACTTCCGCTTCACCTTGCACTATCTCTCCGGAGAGAAGAACATCCGTTCGGATGCTCTCTCACACTCAGTGGTCTCAGCGGAGGAAGGGGAGACTGAGCCACGGCTAATTCTCCCTTCGGAGAGCTTTACAACCGTGGCTCCAGTTGCTCTCGAGTTAGTGCCACCGGGCAAGACCTTTGTGCCTCCTCAGCTAGAGGTTCTCGCCTGGGCACATGCGTCCAGGGTGGGTGGTCACTTTGGCAATAAGCGGACCACAGAACTCGTGGCAAGGTCGTATTGGTGGCCGCACATGGCTTGAGACACTAAGGAATACATATAAGCATGCGTCTCGTGTGCACGGAACAGGTCCTCAAGACAGAG
Source organism: Dendrobates tinctorius (assembly GCF_039654945.1). Taxonomy (NCBI): domain Eukaryota; kingdom Metazoa; phylum Chordata; class Amphibia; order Anura; family Dendrobatidae; genus Dendrobates; species Dendrobates tinctorius. Next base: position 541,525 of record NW_027361699.1, on the reverse strand, counting down.
GCCGGCTCGGTTATTGTATCCTCTGCCGGTGGCTTATCTATAGCATGCTGTCTGCAATTTCAGAGGTCAGTTTCCCAGGTTTCCCCAGTATGTGTATCTCCCTCTGCCCTTTTGTGGAGAGTAACATGGCTACTTAACACCTATTATTTTGGGATATTCCCCTATTGAATTCCTAAATTCTGGGGTCCAGCACTATGCCTCTTGTACTTAGAACTGTTCCTATTTATAGATAACTGATACAATTCCCATCCTATATGCATTTCTTATGAGGGTAGGTTATTTGCTATGATCTAGGGTATTTAGGTCACTAAATTGACAAGCAACTTTTACCCTCGCATACTTTTCCTCTGCTCATGTATGTTTATGTAGTGCTGTTTGTACTTACTCTTCTGTATATGTCACTTTTTATGACCAATAAAATGTTGTACTTTTGTATATTAGCGTAGACTTGATTACCTTCATTTGTTCCAAGTCAATGTTATGAGTCGCTGCTCGTACATTCATTTATTGAATATGGTGGTAGAATCATAGAATCGTAGAGTTGGAAGGGACCTCCTGGGCCATCTGGTCCAACCCTCTGCTCAAAGCAGGATTCGCTAAATCATCCCAGTCAGATGTCTGTCCAGCCTCTGTTTGAAGACTTCCATTGAAGGAGAACTCACCACTTCTCGTGGCAGCTTGTTCCACTCATTGATCACTCTAACTGTCAAAAAGTTTTTTCTAATATCTAATCTGTGTCTCCTCCCATTCAGTTTCATCCCATTGCTTCTAGTCTTTCCTTGTGCAAATGAGAATAAAGTTGATCCTTCTACAATGTGACAGCCCTTTAGATATTTGTAGACAGCTATCAAGTCTCCTCTCAGTCTTCGCTTTTGCAAACTAAACAATCCCAAATCCTGCAACCTTTCCTCATAAGACAGGGTTTGCAGACCGGTCACCATTCTGGTTGCTCTTTTCTGAACTTGCTCCAGTTTGTTGATGTCTTTTTTAAAATGTGGTGCCCAAAACTGGACACAATATTCCAGATGAGGTCTGACCAAAGAGGAGTAGAGGGAAATAATGACTTCACGTGATCTAGACTGTATGCTTCTGTTAATACATCCTAGAATTGCATTTGCCTTTTTTGCTGCTGCATCACACTGTTCACTCATATTCAGTCTGTGATCTATTAGTATACCCAAATCTTTTTTACATGTGCTGTTGCTTAGGCCTATTCCTCCCATTCTGTATATGCTTTTTTCATTTTTATTGCCCAGATGTAGTACTTTTCCCTGTTAAAAACCATTCTGTTAGTTGCTGCCCACTTCTCCAGTTTATTTATATCTTTTTGAATCCTCTCTCTCTCTTCTCTAGTATTAGCTATCCCTCCTAGCTTTGTGTCATCAGCAAATTTAAACAGTTTACCCTCAATTTCTTCATCTAAATCGTTGATAAAGATGTTGAACATTACAGGGCCCAGGACAGAGTCCTGTGGTACCCCACTTGAGACATTCTTCCAACCTGATGTGCAGTCATTTACGACCACTCTTTGGGTCCGATCACTAAGCCAGTTATGAATCCACCTAACAGTTGCCTTGTCCATTCCATACTTAGTCATTTTTTCAATAAGGATTGTATGAGATACTTTGTCAAATGCTTTGCTGAAGTCAAGATATACTATATCTACAGCATTTCCTTGATCCATCCAATCAGTGATTCTGTCATAGAAGGAAATTAAGTTAGTCTGACATAACTTATTTTTTACAAACCCATGCTGACTCTGTTTAATCACTTCATTCTTATCCAGGTACTGACATACATGTTGTTTAATAATTTGTTCAAAGATCTTTCCTGGTATAGAAGTCAGACTCACCGGCCTATAGTTGACTGGGTCCACCTTCTTCCCCTTTTTGAAGATAGGAAAAACATTTGCTCTTCTCCAGTCTTCTGGGACTTCTCCTGTTCTCCAAGAATTTTCAAAGATTATGGAGAGGGGTTCAAAAATTTCTTCTACTATCTCCTTCAGTACTCTGGGGTGTAATTCATCCGGACCTGGAGACTTGAATTAATTTAGGTTAGCTAAGTGTTTCTTCACTATCTTTCTGTTTATAGATATCCTTGATTTTTCTATTCCCTTAATAGGACAGTGAAGAACAGTGGATGTTACATTTCCTTTCTGAGAGAAAACAGATGCAAAATAGGAATTTAAAAGTTCGGCCTTCTCAACATCCTGTCTTACCATTTCATCATTTTCATCCTGTAAAAATCCTATAGCATCTTTGACTTTTCTTTTACTTTTGACATATCCCCAAAATCCTTTATTATTGCTTTTGACATCTCTTGCAAGCCTCAATTCATTGTCAGCTTTAGTAATCTGATTTGTGCCCTGCAGGTTCTGCAGACAGCATTATATTCTTCTTTAGATATGCCTCCCTCTTTCCATTTTATAAACATTTTTTTCTTCCTTTTTAGCATGTGCTTAAGTTCTGTGTTCATCCATCCTGGCTTCCTTAAATGCTTCCTATTCTTCCCTCTTTTTGGAATTGTTAACAATTGTTCTTTGAGAATTTCATTTTTCAAGGTTTCCCATCCTTCCTGGACATTTTTGTCTTTAAGGATATCAAGCCATTGGATCCCTCCAATTCTCTTTCTGAATCCCTTAAAATTTGCCTTTCTGAAATTTAACCTTGACGTCTGAGTCTTCACAGGTCTTCCTCCTCTAGTTATCCAAAATTCTAAAATAGTATAGTCGCTACCTCCTAGGGTCCCAGCCACTTTTACCTCCTCAACCATTTCCTCCCTGTTTATAAGGATTAGATCCAAGGTAGCAGTTCCCCTTGTTTTCTCCCCTACCTTTTGGAAGATAAAGTTGTCAGCAAGAGAGGATAAGAATATCCTTGACCTGTTAGTTTTGCCTGAGAGAGATTCCCAACAAATGTCTGGATAGTTGAAATTTCCCATGACAACTATGTCATATTTTTTGGAGAACTAGGCCATTTGATGCATAAAGAGTTCATCCATATCTTCAGCTTGCACAGGTGGCCTGTAGTAAATGCCTTCAATGGTGTCCTTTCCATTGTTCTGTCCTTGTATTCTTACCCAGTTTCCACAGAACTCCCAGACTCTGAAGCTTCAATCTCTGTGCAGATATACATGTTTCTAACATACAATGCGACATCTCCTCCTCGTCTATCAAGTCTGTTTCTTGCAAATAAGTTGTATCCTTCTAGTCTTGTATTCCAATCATGTGTATCATCCCACCACGTTTCAGTGATTCCAATGACATCATATTTCTTCTCCTGTGTTAGTAGTTCCAATTCTCCTTGTTTGTTGCCCATGCTTTGTGCATTAGTATAGAAACATTTTAGCTTGTGATTGGTTTCTCTTTCTCCAATATTGGTATTAATTAGATTATTTTGTTTTTGCTCTTCCTTTCCACTTCTAATAGCAGAGTTCTCAATAGCATTTCTCAGGTGTATGGCTTTTTCTGGTCTTTTGCTTCCCTTCCCATGTTGTTCTAGTTTAAAGCTCTCCTTACAAGTGTAGCAAGGCGACTTCCAAATACATGTTTTCCAGTCTTCGTAAGGTGCACCCCATCTCTAGCAAGTAGTCCATCGTAAAGGTAATTCACTCCGTGATCCATAAATCCAAATCATTGCTGACGGCACCATCGACGTAGCCAGTTGTTCACCTGCAGAATCTTATTCCACCTCCTTGTTCCATGGCCATCCACTGGGAGAATGGAAGAGAAGACCACCTGCGCTCCCAGTTCTTTCACTTTCTTGCCTAAGTCTTCAAAGTCTCTGCAGATGGTTTCCAGGTCGTTTCTTGCCGTGTCATTTGTCCCCACATGTAGTAGCAGGAATGGGTAGTCATCTGTAGGTCTAAAGAGTCCTAATATCCTGTCAGACACATCTTTAATTTTTGCACCTGGAAGACAGCACATTTCTCTTGAAGTTATATCCGGTCTGCAGATAGCGGCCTCTGTTCCTCTCAACAGGGAATCCCCCATGACCACCACTCTCCGTTTGTTCTTCGCAACATTTTTCTTTCTCCATCCAGGAGGACTCTGAGGGCGTACAAGGTTGCTGTTTGTGGGCAAAGTCTTATCCTGATGTTTTTCTTCATCGTTTTCCTGCGTGAGAGCCTGGTACTGGTTCCTGAGAAGTATGGGTGCTGACTGCCCCCTGATCCTCCTGCTTCTCTGGGTCACATGTCTCCATTCATCTGTTTCTTCAGGTGCACTTCGAATTTCTTCTCTTTCTGTAACATGAAGAGATAATTCTGCTCTGTCTAAGAACTCTTCACCTTCCTTAATGATCTTCAATGTAGCTAACCTCTCTTCTAGATTTTGCAACTTTTCCTCCAACAGGGATACAAGCTTGCATTTGTGGCATGTGAAGTTTGGCTTTTCCACTGGTAAGTCTGTGAACATGTAGCAAGAAATGTAGCTCACCAAATGGCTCCTGGCCTCTTCCATATTGAGATTTCTTAAAAACGATGAAAGATGAGCCAAAATTTGCCAAAGGCACTGGGAATATGCAAATGATCTCCTCAAGGCTCTTCCCCTGGTTTTCCAATTTCGTCTTTTCAGCTGCAACGGCCAAAACCCAGTGATCATTGAGCTTGTGGAGACTCTTCGCTTATCCCAGAAGGCACTGGGAATATGCAAATGATCTCCTCAAGGCTCTTCCCCTGGTTTTCCAATTTCCTCTTTTCAGCTGCAACGGCCAAAACCCAGTGATCGTTGAGCTCGCGGAGACTCTTCACTTATCCCAGAAGGCACTGGGAATATGCAAATGATCTCCTCAAGGCTCTTCCCCCACTTGTACCACCACTAAATAAGTAATTATGGTTTGGATATTTTTTATATTATCTGTATTTTCTGTGTTTTTCACAGCTATTTCCTCCAAAAACTCTATGGATTATAAATCACGTGAGCAGATGTGATTGACACGTATCAATGAGGTCTTTAGTGACCAACCCACAGTATCAGTAGCAAGTGGTGGTAAGGATACACAGGAATTGACTAAGAGACTTAAGAGCCTTCTAAATAAGCGAACACGTATTTGGTGGAATCGATCGTTTTTGAACAAATACATAGAGAGAGGTCTGGTGCCGAGAGGTCTACATGTCCAGGTGTTCCCTTCGTTTGATGTGGAGGATGTGGTGTTTCGACACAAATGGGAGGACCTGGCGAACAATTGTTCGAAAGGTTTCATGGAGCTCCTTGTGATCCAGAATAAGGAATCAATAGATGCATTAGACCTAGAGATAGAAAGTATCCAAAAGAAACTCAAACAGGAACTGTCTGATGGCGAGCTACAGCCAATTCATCAGGAGATTGATAGCGAATTCCAGAAGTGGGAAAAAGAAATTTGTGCTAATAAAACCATGAAATTTCAAAGCGATATCAATGACAAGCAATCTAATACAATGTATAGGTGGAACAGGAGAATACGTCGGGCCAAAAACCCTCCTAGAAAGAGATCTACCTCTTTTACATCTTACACTTACAGTGAGGAATCTTCTAAGTCTAGGTCAACTAAAAGTATGCAAATTGCCAATTCATTCCCTAATAGGGATACGCAGGCAACAAAACGGAAATTTACACTTCCGAACAAACAAGACAAGAGAGACAGGAAGATTAATTTAGAGGTAATTAATCTATCTAAACACGTTCTCACTATAGCCCAACTTGAGGTGTTATCACGTTTTCTCCTACTAACCCCTATGACTCTTTCACAGCAATAAAAGACCTATACCTATTTTCAAGAAAATTGGTTCTTAAGAAGCTGCATACAAAAGGAGGCAGTGACCAACAACAATCTGTGAATATGGAAGAAGAGGCATTGCAGGCTTTAGAAGAATTACTTAACGAACAAGATATGGTGCCCAAAGGTATGTTCCCCCATTCACTCTATCCACGCTCCACTAGGTTTCCCCCCTTGTCTTTGTGTCCCTCAGTGGACATTTTTACTAGACTGGTTGTGGAGGACTTTAGAAAAATTTCTCGCAGACGCAAAAGAGATAATCTCACCACCCCACAACGTGTGGCCTTGAGAGAATTACAGTCCCTTGATGATATTGTCATTAAGCCAGCATACAACGGGGGAAACATAGTGATTTGGCCGCAGGATATGTATGAAAGGGAGGCATACAGGCAGTTGAAAGATAAGAACACTTATCTCATGTCACGCTCGCGCCTTGGCTGAATGGAGTGAGCCGGGGGGTTGTGGCCCCACTGTGCCACAAACCAGACTACCCTGGAAGGGACGTAACTACGGCAGCTACCTTGGTCTTCACTGGAGCCTCTGATGGTGAGGTCAGGCTTGTGCGGCAGATAGCTGTCGTGTGCCACTCCAGGGTGGTGTCTGGCTGTGGCTGCTGGTCCCACTCGGGGACAAGTCACTTGGACAGGTGTGACTAACAGGCAGGCTGAGACACTGGGCAAGCAGGCACGGCTTGGTACACTGGCAGGCAGGCACGGCTTGGAGGCATGACTTGGAGACACGGCTTGGAGACACTGAGCAAGCGGGCACGGCTTGGAGACACTGGGCAAGCGGGCACGGTATATGAGAGAACAGGTTTAGACCTGTTCACACAGGAGGTGCAGGTATGGATATAGGCAGGAAGGAGTGGAATATGAAGGAACAGGTTTGGACCTGTTCACACAGGAGGTGCAGGTAGGCGGAGCCGCAGGAGTGCGGAGTAGGCTGGGCTCCAAGGGAGCCGGGCAGGCAGAGCTGCTAGGGAGCCAAGCAGGCAGAGCGGCTAGAGAGCCGAGCAGGCAGAGCTGCTAGAGAGCCGAGCAGGCAGAGCGGCTAGAGAGCCGAGCAGGCAGAGCGGCTAGGGAGCCGTGCAGGCAGAGCTGCGAGGGTGCAGATGCACAGATAAAGCTGCGAGGGTGCAGATGCACAGATAAAGCTGCGAGGGTGCAGATGCACAGATAAAGCTGCGAGGGTGCAGATGCACAGATAAAGCTGCGAGGGTGCAGATGCACAGATAATGCTGCGAGGGTGCAGATGCACAGATAAAGGGAGGACACAAGGAAAGACACGGCAGAGAAGGAACCACAAACAAGGAGACTGACAGACAGAGGTAAGACTGAGTTCAGACAGAGGCACAGGGACAAAGACACAAGGGCCAGGATATTCTGCCTCCTGGCAGGCAGACAGAGAACAGACAAGGCACTGGGAACAAGACTCAAGGACCAGGATATTCTGCCTCCTGGCAGGCGGACAGAGAAATGCTAGGCAAGGTACCAAGACACAGAAATACACAGTAAGAGCCTTCAGAGAAGGCAAGACATAGGACAGGGCCTGGCTAGCTCAGCAGCAAGGAGCTAACTGAGTTTAGACATTGCTCAGGCAATGTTTCAGTGGGAGTGGCGAAACTAAATAGTCAAGGCCTCTAGGTGATTGGTAAGTGACATATTACACAGGTGCACCCTGACTGCATAAGAACCAGAGAGTTCAGGCGCCGCTCCCCTATACACACAGTCAGGAAACATGGAGAGCAGAGGTACAGGGCTGACAACAGACAGAATCCACAGCATGGCTTGAAGCAGAAAGTAAGTTGGTGTGCGGGGGATCGTAGGCCATGCAGTGATGCCAGCAGGGTTGTTACATCTCAGACTTGATCACACTAAAGGCCTTTTCAGTGGAATTAGAAATGATTCTAAATCAAGCCTTTGAAAAAGGCATAATCCCCCCCAAAAATACTAGATGGATTGCTAACTAAATTTCCAAAAATACCAACGATATATTTCGTGCCTAAAATCCACAAGAATGCTGTGGAACCACCAGGGCGTCCGATTGTGTCGGGCATGGGGGGGGGGTTATGTGAACCCATATGTAAATTCATAGATTACTTTCTAAGGCCTTTGGTTGGGGCTCTGCCCTCCTATGCCCGTGACACAATGGACGTCCTGGCTAGGATTGACGGCATGATTCTTGAACGTGACATGATCCTAGTGACTGCAGATATTGAGGCACTTTATACATGCATTCGCCATCAGGATGGTCTTGAAGCATGTCGTTTCTTTTTGGATAATAGCAATTTGGATGGCCCCCTTTGTCACCTTATTCTGGAACTATTAAAATATATCTTGACTCATAATTTTTTTGTTTTAAGGAGCGCTTCTTCTTGCAGCGACGCGGCACTGCAATGGGTGCGGCCTGTGCGCCCTCCTTCACCAACCTCTTCCTGGGTTTCTGGGAGAGGGAGGTTTTTTGGGGGGAGGGGGCCCAGGCCGCAGACCATGTGCAGTGCTGGCTAAGATATATAGACAATGTGTTTATCGTCTGGCAGGGGACTGAACAACAACTACATGGGTTTATGGAGAGATTAAACCAAAATTCTTTCAATATCAAACTAACTTATATCTGTAGTGAGACCGAGGTGGATTTTCTTGATATTAAAATTCTGGTTGATGAACATCTCCAATTACAAACAGACATATATCGTAAACCCACATCGGTAAACTCACTACTCCATGCCAGCTCCTGCCATCCAGAGGCCACCGTTAGGGCTATCCCTACAGGACAATTCCTTAGATTGAGGAGGGTTTGTTCATCTGACCAAAGATTTGAAAACCAAGCCATGGACCTCAAAAATAGATTTCAAATGAGGGGTTATAGCAATAGAAGTATTAAATATGGATATGAGAGGGCAAAGAGAAGTCACCGCACGTCCCTCTTACACTCTAAAAATAGGACAAGTAAACAAACCGATGACCACATCAGATTCATTTCAAAGTACAATGGTGAATGGTCAACTATGAGGGAGTGCTTACAGCGGCACTGGAATGTCCTAAAAACTGACCCATCTCTAGCAACTATCTTACCGGAAAGGCCGCTTATGACAGCTAGGAGAGGCAATAATCTATCCGATGCATTGGTACATAGCCACTATGCCCCACAGGCAAAAAATTTCTTTAACTCTAATGGTCCACCCCAGGGATGCTTCCCATGTGGGAGCTGTGTGGCCTGTAAAAACATTACACGTACTAGTACCTTTGCTTCTGCTGATGATCTTCAACAATTCTCAATCAGACAACATATCACTTGTAGTATCACACAGGTGATATATTATGCCACCTGTGGATGCAAAAAATGCAAAAAAATTTACATAGGTCTAACCTCACGCCAACTCCGAACTCGTACATGGGAACATGTATGGGACATCATGGTGGCAGCTACCGCCACAGACCTCTCGACTCTTAAGACCATACCAAAACACTATAAATTATTCCACCAATGTAATCCTAAGTCATTTCTAGTTAGGGGTATTCAACATATTCACAGTGGAATATGAGGTGGAGACATACAATGCTTATTAGCGCAGAAAGAGTGTAGGTGGATTACCACCCTAGGAACAATGTCCCCACGGGGTTTAAATGAATCACAGGGTTTCACCTCGTTTCTGTGAATTGTTTGGACTCACCCCTCGCGTTCACTTATTATGGCCGGCCCCTATTCATGTCAAAGTCTCCCCACCACATTTTTAATTGGCTTTTAATTTGTGTTGGTGTTTATTTGTCGTTCATTCTTTGTTTTGTGTATTCCTAGTGACCAACAATTCTATCTTATCCCTTGAGATCCCATTGATGGCTTTCTAACATGATGTCATGTAATCTTCCATTGTTTGCTGTCATCAAGATCTGTGGACAAGCTGTCAGGATTTGGCGTCTTGGAACAGGCTTCATATATATCTTTTATCTTGGTATCATGAAAATTAGATCTGGACTAATTATATCACAGACCAACCTCATTTATATAATACACTATTATATACCTCTGTACCCCCTTTTTTTCATATTTTTATAATTTGTATAGATGTATGTGCATTTGTGCTAATGCGCCGTCTAAATAACGGATGGGTTGCATACCATATGTTTCCATGTTCTTCTGTTAGTTTATTCATTGACTGCCATATATCTAGATTTTGACATTCTTATATGTGTTATACATAGATACATTTTTTCTATAAATATGCTTCTCCTATGAGGACTTGAACATATAGATCTATGTAATGACTTCCTCTTCTGCCCGTTTCATATCGCTGCAGTTTTGTTGTCACAAACTGTTCCCTTAGATTTAGCGCATATGTGCTCGACGCTGCCGGGTATTTCCGGCGCGCACTTACTACCCGTAGTGTTGCTATGTTGCCTGGTTACGATCAGGCGCCGACCATCCCACGTGATGTGGCTCCCCAGGCGGTAGTAACGTGCCGGTCTACTTCGGGCGGACGAACTACATCCGCTTCCAAGCACCGCTCCATTCAACCCCCTTGTGGGCGGAAGTGACGTTGCTGCATGAAACTGGCAGCAGGAGTGTCTCTCCTCCGCTTACTCACTTCCTGGGAAGCGGATAATGATGCACAAGCTTATTACTGGCGGGGATCTTTACATCCGCCCTATATGATTGGCTGATATGATCATGAGGGGTGGTTATATTATGTATACGTAAGACACAAGGACACCTCTTTCTGACGGCGATATAGCGCCACCCAGTAACAGCACCCTCGTTGGTTGATTAGGACATGAATTGGGTATTTAAATGGGAACCTGGTGTCAAATTGGTACTATAGGTTCTATGGAACTCGGTAGCATGGGTCAGAGAAGACAGACACAGTATATGTTCAAAGGTTCAGTATTGTATTGTAGCAACAGGTCACAGTACTATGCAAAGATAGTTCAGGGGTATTGCAGGAAGCAGGCTTCAGTATTACACGGTAAGCAGATATAAGTTCTGGCAACAGGTAGAGTCTGTACGAACCAACTGGCGAGAGTCTGAGGTCCGGGAGCACACAGTCCTAAAGTCCTGAGCCTGGACCAGGCTTCAAGCGGAGAGCAGGCTGCAGAGATGAATGAAGCAGAGCAGATCCGGACAGGAGAGGCGGTCAGGCAGGACGGCAGGTAAGTAACAAACGGGGAATCCCGAGGTATAGAAGAAGCAGGCACAATGCGAGTTCTCCAAGCTTGGCAGCAGGTGAAGATACAGATACACAAGCACAGGTATAATGTGCTGAGTCCCTTTTGTACACAGCAGGCAGGAAACAGGAAGAGTCAAACAGGAACAAGATGGCCCCTTGTGAAGCTACTTACTCCATCTTTGATAAGGGCAAAAGTAAGGGCAAAGTCAAACAGGAACAAGATGGCCCCTTGTGAAGCTACTTACTCCATCTTTGATAAGGGCAAAAGTAAGGGCAAAGTCAAACAGAACAGAAACATGGCTCAGAGCCTCACACTATTCCCTCCTTCAAGGATGTCCTCCGGACGACCTTAGATCAGGTTTTTTGGGGTATCGGCTGTGGATCCGTTGGATCAGATGGGGAGCTCGAATGTTCTCCTGAGGTTCCCAGGAATTCTCCTCCGATGGGTAACCCTGTCATTTCACCAAGTACTGAAGTTTCCCCCTATGGATCCGAGAGTCGATGATCCCTTCCACGATAAATTCTTCTTGCCCGTCAATGAGAACCGGACTAGGTGGAACAGGTGTACGTCCAGGAAAAGGATTCGGTACTACCGGTTTAAGCAAGGAGACATGAAAAACAGGGTGTATTTTCAAAGATGTAGGCAACTTAAGACGGCAGGCTACAGGACTCACTATGTTGTCGATTTTGTATGGGCCAACATATTTCTGTCCCAACTTAGATGTCGGAATCCTTAATTTCAAATTTCTTGTCGAAAGCCAGACCATGTCTCCTACCTTGTATGTTGGTGCTGGTTTACGGAACCTGTCTGCAGCTCTCTTGTATCTCTCTTGAGCTGTAGCCAGCGTTTGTTTCAAAGACTCTAAATTCTGTTGTAAACACGTAATTCGGTCAGCTGCTGCGGGTACAGACGTGTCTATCGGGAGTCGAGGGAGGATGCTGGGATGATACCCCTTATTGGCGAAGAAAGGAGACTGCTTGGTGGAGGCACTCTGCGAGTTGTTATATGTAAATTCGGCCATCGGGAGTAAGTTTACCCAATCATCTTGCAAGTGGCATACGTAGCAACGTAAATACTGCTCCAAGGTTTGATTAGTCCGTTCCGTTTGTCCGTTAGACTGCGGATGAAAAGCAGATGATAAATTTACCTTGATGTCCAGGGCGGCACAGAAGCTTCGCCAAAATTTTGAGGTAAATTGGACCCCTCGATCTGATATCACTTCGTCAGGAACTCCATGTAGCCGAAAAACATTTTGTACGATGAGGTCCGCTGTCTGTTTGGCTGTCGGAAGACCGATACAGGGAATGAAATGGGCAGCCTTGGTCAAATGGTCGACCACTACTAGGATAGTGTTTTTCCCCTTAGAAGTAGGCAATTCTACAATGAAATCCATTGAAACAGACCCCCAAGGGCGAGATGGAATAGGGAGGGGTTGTAACAGTCCCGTAGGTGAGGAGCGGGGAACCTTTGATCTTGCACATACCTCACATGACGATACGTAATGCTGAACGTCTCTCCGGTAGGTCGGCCACCAAAAGAAGCGAGACAAGAATTCCTGAGTCTTCTGGACTCCTCTGTGACCGGCGATCTTTGAGTCATGCATTAATTTTAGTACACTTAGTCTGACCGTTTCTGGAATATACAGGCGTTGCCCCTGAAACCAAAGTCTGTTTTTCAAGGTTAGGTTTACCTGATTGGGGGGTCGGATCAGTAGTGGGTCTCCAGCGTAGGCTTCCTTAATACCTGTTAATAGATCTTGATTGTGTAACACTCCTATGAAGTTTCTTTCTGAGAGTATAGTCCTCAGAGGTAATGCTGGAGTTACGTTTCCTGAGTGAATCCTAGATAGTGCATCGGCCTTCCCATTACGAGAGCCTGGCCTGTAGGAAACAATGAAGTCAAACTGATTAAGAAATAAAGTCCATCGGGCCTGTCTAGGTTTTAGACACCTTGCCGATCTCATGAATTCGAGGTTCCGATGATCCGTAAATACAACAATCTGGTGAGATGCTCCCTGTAGTAGATGCTTCCATTCCTTGAATGCGGTTATAATGGCCAATAGCTCTTTATTCCCGACATCGTAATTTCTCTCTGCGGGCGACAATTTCTGGGAAAGAAAGGCACAAGGGTGTAAAAGATCTTTCTCACCTGTTCTTTGCGAGAGTATGGCCCCTATCGCACAGTCGGAAGCGTCTACTTCCATTATGAAAGCTCGATCCGGATCCGGGTGTACAAGGATCGGTGCTGATGTGAATTTAGCTTTTAACTTGGAAAATGCTGTCTGTGCTTGCGGTGACCAGACAAATGGTATCTTCTTCTGGGTCAATTGGGTGATGGGTATGATGATCTCCGAAAAATTTTTAATGAATCGTCTGTAAAAATTGGCGAATCCAATAAATCGTTGTACTTCTTTCACAGACTTGGGAATTGGCCACTCCTGAATGGCTTGAGTTTTACTGGCATCCATGCTGAGACCCTGAGGAGAGATAACATACCCCAAGAATTGGATTTCCGTCTTGTGAAATTCGCATTTCTCCAACTTGATATACAAGTGATTCTGCCGTAGACGATCCAAGACTACTCTCACGTGCTGCTGATGCTCCTCGATGTTGCTGGAAAAGATCAAAATGTCATCCAAATAAACAACAACAAAAATATCGAGTATGTCTCTGAAAATGTCATTCACCAAGTGTTGAAATGTAGCCGGCGCATTACGGAGACCAAAAGACATGACGAGGTACTCAAAATGCCCATAGCGTGACCGGAAGGCTGTTTTCCACTCGTCACCGGGGCGGATCCGTACTAGATTGTATGCTCCACGGAGATCTAATTTCGTGAAGATTTTAGAGTGTCGCACCCTTTCAAGTAGTTCAGGAATTAATGGAAGTGGATAGGAGTTCCTGATCGTAATTTTGTTGAGTTCTCGGTAATCAATACATGGGCGGAGTGAACCATCCTTTTTTTTTTACGAAGAAGATTGGGGCACCCGCTGGAGAGGAAGATGGTCGTATAAATCCCTTGGCTAGGTTCTCATCGATATACTCCTTGAGGGCTTTTAGTTCTGGCCCAGCCAAAGGGTAAATGTTACCGAACGGAATCGCGGCACCAGGTAGCAGTTCCACGGGGCAATCGTACTGCCGATGTGGAGGTAATTTGTCTGCATTTTTTTTGTCACATACATCAATGAAATCCTGATACTCTATTGGTAGATTTAGGTCAACTGAGCATGCTGACCCAACTAAAGCTGGTTCTTTAGATGATATCTGTCTTCTTGGAAACTGTATTTCTTTCGTCTCCCAATTGATAGTAGGGTTTTGCAGTCGTAGCCATGGTAATCCTAGGATTATGGGAAAATGAGGGGAAGAAATTAACAAGAAGGACAGTCTTTCTGAGTGATCCGCCCCCATACGAACTTTCAGTGACGTTGTTTCAAGGTCTACGGGCCCGGATACCAGTGGGGAACCATCCACAGTTTCCATCAATACCGGAGAAATCCTCCTTTGTGAACATATACTGTGTTTTTTAGCGAATGTAATGTCCATAAAATTGCCGCTGGCCCCTGAGTCAACCATAGCGAAACTAGTAATCCACTGGGACTGGGTCCATATCTTGATGGGGATATAACAGTGCGAGTCCTTCCTTGAGCCGTCCAAGGTCGAAGTAGTGGAACTTACTGATGAGATGGCTGCATTCACCGGTGAGAATATTTCTGAAGTACAGTCGGAGAAGTCGTGATTCCAGTCGACTATTTCCTTCCTAGGAGGGTTTGAGTGGGAAACTACTGAAGATACATCCGAAAAGTCACATTCTATTACCGCAGCCGTGGTCTTGCGATTCTTACCGGGACAATTTGAAATATAGTGACCTGATTTTCCACAATAGAAGCATAAATTTTCTCTAAAACGGTGCTCCTTGCGTGGGTCAGGAGGACTTCTCCGGACTACATCGACCTGCATAGGTTCTGACTCAACCGGGAGGAAAGACTTGTTCTGAGCTTCCCTGGAGGGAGACGGCAAGGTTAAAAAATTACTGCGGTTAGCATCTGCCCATCTCTCTTGCCGGCGTTCTGCAAGAAGAATATCAATACGAATGCAATGGTTTATGAAGTCTCCCAGGGCAGTGGGTGACTCGCCTCTAGCCAATTTGTCTTTAATTGCGGCAGATAACCCCCTCCTAAACACTGCGTATTTTGCTGAGTCGCACCATGTGGTATCCAACACCCACCTCCGAAATTCCATCGCGTATTCTACGACAGGACGCTTTCCCTGATGGAGGGCCAGCAATGCGGTTTCTGCTGTGGCACTTCGGTTGGGGTCATCGAACATCTGACACATTGCGGAAATAAAGTCATTTAAAGAATTCAAACAGACATCATTAGTTTCAATCAGGGGATTTGCCCAAGCAAGAGCCTTGTTGGTTAACAGCATTATCATAGCTAACACCTTGTCTCGTCCTGTTGGAAACTGAGCCGCATGCGCAGCAAAATACAGCTGACACTGATTTAGGAACCCTCGGAACTTTTCTCTTTCGCCACCGAACCTGAATGGCGGGAGTTTAGGGAAAGCTGGAATCGAAGGTGGGGTTGCGGCTGGGGCTGAAACTGTAGTCTCTAGTTTTGAGAGACGAGTAGCTAATGCCTGAATGGACGTATCGGCTATGGTAGCATTATGGTTAGCTTGAGTCTCTAGTGCCGACAATTTTGTTTTTGTAGCCTGAAGCTCCCCTTGAAGTCCTGAGATAAATGTGCATATCTTTTTAAGGCGTACTTCCACAGAATCTGACCCAGCGAGCTCCATATTATTGGCTTGTGTATCCTGTCAAATTGGTACTATAGGTTCTATGGAACTCGGTAGCATGGGTCAGAGAAGACAGACACAGTATATGTTCAAAGGTTCAGTATTGTATTGTAGCAACAGGTCACAGTACTATGCAAAGATAGTTCAGGGGTATTGCAGGAAGCAGGCTTCAGTATTACACGGTAAGCAGATATAAGTTCTGGCAACAGGTAGAGTCTGTACGAACCAACTGGCGAGAGTCTGAGGTCCGGGAGCACACAGTCCTAAAGTCCTGAGCCTGGACCAGGCTTCAAGCGGAGAGCAGGCCGCAGAGATGAATGAAGCAGAGCAGATCCGGACAGGAGAGGCGGTCAGGCAGGACGGCAGGTAAGTAACAAACGGGGAATCCCGAGGTATAGAAGAAGCAGGCACAATGCGAGTTCTCCAAGCTTGGCAGCAGGTGAAGATACAGATACACAAGCACAGGTATAATGTGCTGAGTCCCTTTTGTACACAGCAGGCAGGAAACAGGAAGAGTCAAACAGGAACAAGATGGCCCCTTGTGAAGCTACTTACTCCATCTTTGATAAGGGCAAAAGTAAGGGCAAAGTCAAACAGGAACAAGATGGCCCCTTGTGAAGCTACTTACTCCATCTTTGATAAGGGCAAAAGTAAGGGCAAAGTCAAACAGAACAGAAACATGGCTCAGAGCCTCACACCTGGGTTCATTAAAACCACGCCCCCTGAAGAAGGACATCCACACCGAAACGTGCATTGTGGTTTTTGCTTCCTGCCCCTACGATCTGCATTATGATGGGTAACTTTCTAATTATGATGCACAGTTACTAATCTTTCTATCAGGCTTATCTATACCATGCTGTCTGCAATTTCAGAGGTCAGTTTCCCAGGTTTCCCCAGTATGTGTATCTCCCTCTGCCCTTTTGTTGTGAGTAACATGGCTACTTAGCATCTATTATTTTGGGATATTCCCCTATTGAATTCCTAAATTCTGGGGTCCAGCACTATGCCTCTTGTACTTAGAACTGTTCCTATTTATAGATAACTGATACAATTCCCATCCTATATGCATTTCTTATGAGGGTAGGTTATTTACTATGATCTAGGGTATTTAGGTCACTAAATTGACAAGCAACTTTTACCCTCGCATACTTTTCCTCTGCTCATGTATGTTTTTGTAGTGCTGTTTGTACTTACGCTTCTGTTTATGTCACTTTTTATGACCAATAAAATTTTGTACTTTTGTATATTAGCGTAGACTTGATTCCCTTCATTTGTTCCAAGTCAATGTTATGAGTCGTTGCTCGTACGTTCATTTATTGAACATGGTGGTACTTTTACCACCACTAAATAAGTAATTATGATTTGGAGATTTTTTATATTATCGGTGGCGGATAGACCTTGGGAGATGGTTGGCATGGATTTTGTGGTTGGCCTGCCCAAGTCTGCTGGCAGTACAGTCATCTGGGAGGTCACCGACCATTTTTCTAAAATGGTGCATCTGGTGCCACTCGCACGGTTGCCTTCCACTCGTGGTCTTGCCACACTGTTCATAAAACATGTATTCCGTCTGCATGGCATGCCAGACAAAATTGTTAGTGATCGAGGTCCCCAGTTCGCGTCCCGGTTTTGGAGGGAGCTCTGCAGCCTACTCAGCATTGAGCTAAACCTGTCCTCCGCTTACCATCCTGAGACAAACGGCTTGGTTGAGAGAGCCAACCGAACCTTGGTCACGTACTTGTGGCATTTCGTCTCGGCCAGGCAGGATGACTGGGCATCCTTGCTACCATGGGCTGAATTTACCCTGAATAATGCAGTGGCTGATTCCACTGGTCATACGCCATTCCTTCTAAATTACGGCCAACATCTGTGCGTCCCTGTCCCGATGCCAGTGTCCTCCATTGACTCCAGGGTGGCAGACTGGGCAGTGGAGGCTCGCGACATTTGGGATCACACTCAGGATGCTATTTGTGCCTCTAAAGAAAGAATGAGGGCATCCGCCGACACATATCGGTGACCCGCTCCAACCTTTTCCCTCGGCGACTTGGTGTGGCTCTCTGCTCGAAACATCAAGCTGCGGGCCGAGTCCACCAAGTTCGCGCCGCAATACATCGGACCTTTTAAGGTTCTCGAGCGAATCAGCTCGGTGGTCTACCGCCTGGCTCTTCCTCCACATTTAGCCATTTCTGACGTTTTCCACGTGTCCCTTCTCAAACCTGTTCACATGGCCTGGTTCTCTGAGTCATCTGCCGGGTCATTAGACTTGTCTTCGGACTAGTTTGAGGTTGACACCATTGTGGGACGCAGGATTGTGCGTGGCAAAAAGTTTTATTTGGTGGACTGGAAGGGTCCCGGTCCAGAGGCCCAGACCTGGGAGCCAGTGGAGAACATCCACGCTCTGCTCCTGATCGTGGCAAGGCTCAGAGGGGATGCAATGTTTGGTGTCAGATTCCTGCAGCTGCACAGCAGGAATCCAGAGCCATACATCCAGCAGTCTCCCATTACTTTCTGACCGCTCAGGGACCTGCACAGCAATCTCGGCGATCCAGGCGTGTGTGCATGCCAGCTGAGACCTGTGAAGCTAACAGGCTCAGCATTTAAGCTTTATTTATACTAAAGCGCCTCTGTGAGTTTAACAGAGTCCGCTCTGCGCACCTTGGGTGACGTTTAACCCGAGCGCAGTATACCGTCATATAGCGAGTCTGCCATTACTCAGCAGCGGTTGTTACACCTACTGCACAGTGGACCCCAGGCGACTAACACACTTCCTATTATTTATATTTACTGCGTTCCGCTGTCCCTAACAGTTACAATGTACCAACTGTGGATGTAACGTGCAAAATCTTAAGAAAAGAAAGTGTTAAAGTTGACTCGGACTGTGTCTCCATGGGGGTCGCCTAGAAGAGGGACCATTTTGGCTTGGGAAGTGCCTGGGTGAAGCTAAATCTGTAGATTCAGGTATGCCGAGAAGAAGTCTACAGAATGTCAACACCATGCAGTGAGGGAATGCTGCAAATGATAAGCTTGTGGGAGATGTAGTTTGGCAAGATGCAGTTGCCTTGCCATGTGGAGAATCTGCTGAAAAAGATGAGAATGTATGTGCAACTGCTGTGCCACTGGAAGATGACCAGAAGAAGGAGTCAGAAGTTGCTGTTGATGAAGAAACACTGAATTTGTCTACTACTAATTTTTTGACAACACCAGACTTGACTACTGCACTGAATTTGACTGATTGGAGAGGAAAAACTGACCTTCACTGTGACCAAGATGGCGTCAGTGAGAATGGCATGAAATGGCAGGGAAGAAGAAGTAAACAATGAAAACTGCGTCCTTCGTGGGCGTTGCCGTCACTCTTTGGCACCAAAACTTGCCTGTCAGTATGCCCAGGTCCGCCCCTGGTGGGAGAGGATGAAGAGAAGGAGACCTCACCCCTTGCAACTGATCATCAATGGAGGGGAGAGGCAGCTGGAGGCGGTCCCACCCTGTGATGGTCGGGACCCTGAAGAAAGATCCAGAAGACCCATGAACCGGCCACGATGCAGCCCTCGTGTACGCATAGCTGTTAAGGCATGGGCCATATTGAGTGGAGGTGGCAACAGAATAGAGCGAGTGTCCAGCCTCCAGCAGTCAGCGAGGAGCCAGTGGAGGCTCCTACCTGTCCAACCTTTAGAATTGCCTTGACCCCGGAGTGTCCACCTGGCTGAGACTCCATCTTTCCAGAGGCGGGATACTAGTAGAGCGGAACCAATGGAGCAGTCTCAGGCCTGAGGATCGGGCGTGCCAGAAACCCCTGATAATTCAGTGAGGACTGGAGCCGATAGTTGCTCAAGAGACACCGCTACCGAAAGTTTGCATCTGAACCAGTATGCCAGTCGAACGCCACATGTGCAGGCATTCCTGCGGGAGAAACTAGTGTCCTGAGAGCCACAACCGCTTCTACACCAGCAGAATGGGTAAGTGCGCCCTTGTCGTCAACCCTGGAAGGGAGGCCCTCCCTGTACAGTTCTGACCCTGAGGCCGTTGTCTGCCGCCTCGTTCCTATAGTAGAACCAGCTCTGTCACCCCAACCGTCGGAGGTTCAATCGGCCTCCTACAGAATTCGGCCAAAGTTCTGGGGGCTACCCATACCCAACCGGCTGCAGAGAGCCCCTTTCCCATGCCCAGGCAGGCTCCTTGTGTGGAAGGGGTGAGCCTTGATAAAAACAACGAGAGCAGGAAGTCTGGAGAGAGCTATGATGGCCGGGTGGGGGTGCTCTGGCAGGACTGCGCACCAGCAGCCGATTGGTGTGTACCGACACTGACCAAGCCTACGGCTTTATTCAAGAGGATGGGATGGACGCCAAGGTCTATGTAAATGTGACGTTCCTCAAATTCGGGAGGTTGTTGAATACGGGAGACCGGGTCTCCTTTAATGAAGACTGTCCACGAGCGTATTGCGCGGTAGCGGTTACCCATTATGATGAGGACGACATGGGTCTTTTCTCAGAATCGGTACAGGCCTCATCATTGGCTGACACCTGAATATCTGATGGTGATGTAGTGACACCATCCACATCATCTGCGGCTGCAGGGATCACACCAGACAGAGCGACGCGCAGTGCATGCCGTTGAAATTTGTGGATCGTTATGCCTGTTGCATTTTGTTTAGGTTGTTCTGCGTCCCTGTGGGTACTGTAGCCCTAGGAAAAGGTTTTTCCTCCCACTTATGGTGAGCATAAGTTTTTCAGTTTTCTTTGGCAGCGCTGAAGATGAGCATTGTCGGCGGTGCATATTGAAGACCTAGAGGACTGCGAACTATGCAGAAGAAATGGAGCCTATGGACTCTTTTTGTTCTTTTTATTGCGCTTGTTGCGCCCATTCTGATGGAAATAGGAAAGACTGTCTCTTTAACTGGAGACCTCTGGAAAGTCTGTACTCCCCTCAAGGGAAGGGGGAGCATCTCTCCTAGGACTGCCTATCGTTGCAATCTGGACAAGACTGGGAAGTTGGGATATCACCTGTGCATCATGGAATACAGTGCGTACTGGATGCGGCTTATATTAAGTCAAATGACTTGTGTTTTTTATTATTATTGTTTTTTTGTATTGTACCTTGGTCGAGGATGATCAAATTCAAGAAAAGGGGGAGTGATACAATGTCTTTCATGCTCCCCTTTCCTCTGATTGTCTTCCAGTTCTTAATGTTTACAGATGTGTTTTATGATAACTCAAAAGAGATCTACAGTGGCGCTCAGAGTAGATGGTGCTGCAGAATTAAACAAAAAAACACTATTTTGTCAGTATAATCATAAAGAAAAAATAAGAATAATAAATTTGCGCACACAAAACACCTCACCTAAATAATAAGAAATTAGTTGAGATGAAAAACTATTAGGTAGCAGTACACACAATATATCAGGTAGGTAGATAATTCCGTAAAATAAAAAACAAAAAAATATAAATATGCTGTTGAAAATTCAACTAATAAAAATCCAAAATAATTGGTCACTTCAAAAGAATCGAAATATATTCCAAGGTAATAACAATTTATTAACATACATATAAGAGTAAAATACTCGTTTAAAAAACAAAACCTCAGTGTTAAACAATAAATATAAATAGATATAGCGCTATATCTCTAAATGAAAAAGCATCAAAAAATGTATGTAAGTACCACCACTTGAAGTAAAAAATATTGCTAAACGTCATCCAGCTAAAAAATTATTTTCAGATAAATGGCAAATTAATTGTAATCACATGGAGATTGCCCCGGCCGGTGGCTATATCTCCTATCAAATAGTTTCCTATATAAAAAAAAAGGTACCTTCAGTATCCCCAGTAGAAATAGCAAGCTATTAATGAGCAGCTGTGGCGCATGAGATCTATACTTGCAGTTCCATTAGATACGGCAGCTCCGTTCTATGAAATAAAGGAAGCGAGACCTAGTGTGACGCTGGTGTCACGTATTCAAATGCGATCCAAATGAAACACTGGCGCTAGAGACCGGTGCGAGATTTAATGTTCAGCAGCGTTCAAGCTGTGTTGTGTTTGTCTCCATTAGTTTCAGCGTCTCCGCTCTCTGGATTAAGAAGAACAGTGCCTAGTATGGCGCTGGTGTCATGTGTTCAAATGCGATCCAAATGAAACTCTGGCGCTAGAGACCGGTGCAGCACGTGCCTCCACAGCCACCAAAAAGTAGGAGACACTTGCGCCGATCAGTTGCAAAGAAAGTTCCGATGGTCCAAATTAGCAGCTGCAGGTCTGCTATTGAACGAAATGGAAGTCAAACTAGGTAAGCCTAGTTTGACTTCCATTTCGTTCAATAGCAGACCTGCAGCTGCTAATTTGGACCATCGGAACTTTCTTTGCAACTGATCGGCGCAAGTGTCTCCTACTTTTTGGTGGCTGTGGAGGCACGTGCTGCACCGGTCTCTAGCGCCAGAGTTTCATTTGGATCGCATTTGAACACATGACACCAGCGCCATACTAGGCACTGTTCTTCTTAATCCAGAGAGCGGAGACGCTGAAACTAATGGAGACAAACACAACACAGCTTGAACGCTGCTGAACATTAAATCTCGCACCGGTCTCTAGCGCCAGTGTTTCATTTGGATCGCATTTCAATACGTGACACCAGCGTCACACTAGGTCTCGCTTCCTTTATTTCATAGAACGGAGCTGCCGTATCTAATGGAACTGCAAGTATAGATCTCATGCGCCACAGCTGCTCATTAATAGCTTGCTATTTCTACTGGGGATACTGAAGCTACCTTTTTTTTTTATATAGGAAACTATTTGATAGGAGATATAGCCACCGGCCGGGGCAATCTCCATGTGATTACAATTAATTTGCCATTTATCTGAAAATAATTTTTTAGCTGGATGACGTTTAGCAATATTTTTTACTTCAAGTGGTGGTACTTACATACATTTTTTGATGCTTTTTCATTTAGAGATATAGCGCTATATCTATTTATATTTATTGTTTAACACTGAGGTTTTGTTTTTTAAACGAGTATTTTACTCTTATATGTATGTTAATAAATTGTTATTACCTTGGAATATATTTCGATTATTTTGAAGTGACCAATTATTTTGGATTTTTATTAGTTGAATTTTCAACAGCATATTTATATTTTTTTGTTTTTTATTTTACGGAATTATCTACCTCCTTGATATATTGTGTGTACTGCTACCTAATAGTTTTTCATCTCAACTAATTTCTTATTATTTAGGTGAGGTGTTTTGTGTTTTATGATAACTGTCTGCGGTACTGCTTCATGTATAACTATGTATTACTGCTCATTGTTTATGGTATTGCCACATGATTACTGCTCATTGTTTATGGTATTGCCACTTGAATGTGTTACCATTTTATAGAAAACTGTAATATATTGCCTGGTATTCCTGTATTATAGATGATATACGCTTTTTGTACATGTACAGTTAGTGCATGCTTTCTTGGGATATTAGAGGATTTCACACTTAGTACATAGTCTCCCCATAAACAGGTTAGATGTAATTATGTTGTGGGCCACTAGAGGGGGTATACTAGTGGGGCCTGATAGGATGTTCATAGAGGGTTAATTGTAGGAGTGGC
The DNA here is from genome assembly GCF_039654945.1 of Dendrobates tinctorius. NCBI lineage: Eukaryota > Metazoa > Chordata > Amphibia > Anura > Dendrobatidae > Dendrobates > Dendrobates tinctorius. Next base: position 518,236 of record NW_027361699.1, on the reverse strand, counting down.
TGCTGAGAGTTAGGGTTAGTGTCTGTTAGGTGTTGAGTTTCCCCCACTGCACAGGGGGAATCTCAAGTCATGTCCTCTGCGGTCTCCCATTCTTCTGCAGCAGCAGAGATTCCTGCTCAGCAGAGACATTGCTCCAGGTGTCTTGCCCAGGCTGATGCTAGGCATCTGGTTGCTCCTTCTGGCTCTGCTATAACTCCATGCTTGAGACAGCAGCAAGTAGACGCTTCTGGGACTAAGTCCTGTCTTTTGGGTACTGAGCATGCCTGTGGGACGACCTCTCATTGGAGGTCGGAGGTCACATGCGCAGGTCCCGTCCCTGTTCGGATTGGTCCACTACTGGGTAGGTCCCGGAAGGACGCCGCTATATAAGGCTATGTGCACATGGTGCTGATTCTGCTGCGGATCCGAAGCGGATTTGGTCCTGTGGATCTGCAGCATAACTGCAGGTTATGTACAGTACCATTCTAGCCTATGGAAAATTGAAACCGCTGTGCAGATGGTGCAGATTTTTCCGCGCGGTTTTGCCTGCGGTTTCAAATCCACAGAAAGAATTTACATGTCATTCTATTCTGCGGATTCTGCTGCGGTTTGCCATCTCCTCCATTGTGGAGGTGATAAACCACAGGGCAAAACAGCATGCTAATCCGCAGGTAAACCGCAGGTCTTTTGACCTGTGGATTTACCTGCGGATTGTGCAAAATCCGCATGGAAAAATCGGCAGGTGAATCCACACCGTGTGCACATAGCCTAAGGGTTGCATGGCTGCCTCGGCCATGCGCTAGTATAGAGTCTAGTGGTTAATTTGTGGGTGTGATGATGGATGCTTGAGACTGGTGAATGACTCATTAAGAAACCCTTACCCTTGGTTGTGTTTGTGTTCAGGGTTAGTGTTTAGAGTCAGTGCCGAGTAGTGGCACTGCCTAGCACCGCAGTGTCCCAGGCTCCTCTCACAAAGTAACGCCAGAGTGTGCCATCCAGCACGAGGCACATTGTACGGCATACTGCAGCATCCGTCAGTGCAGCGCTGTGCGCTGATAGAGCGCTTTCCAGTTAAGCGTAAGCTGGTTAGTGGCGTCTGCCAGTGCAGCACTGCATGCACCAATAGCGGTGCTCCCTTCTTTATTCAGTCCTGGCATCGCAGATGTGGTGTCAAATGCTATTGGGACTAGAGAGACTCCTTCCCTGTGTCCTTGGAGCAGAGTCCTGTGTCCCTTTACTAGCGCTCACCCTGCCGAGCCATGTGAAGTTAGCAGGCTCCGGCGTTGGCTTCTGTAGCTCTGTGCAGTAACAGAGTTTGCTCCTGTGCACACCGGGTCAGCGGTTAGTGTCCGCCATTGCTAAGCAGCAGTTTATCACCTCTGCACGGTGGACCCCGGGCAGCGAACGCACCTTACTATTATTTTTTTATTTGGTGCATTTCGCCAGCCCTAGCAGTGTTGAAGAGTGGTTTAGTGAGATGGGGCCAGGGCACCCACGTGTCCACATGGGCTATAGGCCCGGACAGCTCAGCAGCCACGTAACGTTAAGTCATTATAGTCAATGTTACCAACGACCACTGCGGGTCTTAGCAGTGGGCCAGTACAGGAAAAGGAAGATGTGGAGTCTGATCACCTGGGCTAATGCTTTTAGGGCAGAAGTTGGCTGGAATAAGGAAATGAAGGGAGTTGGAGCTTCAACGAGATTGGTACAGAAGGGCCGGATACTTTACCAGGGGCCACCAAGCGTAGTGACTGATTAATTCATGTCTGGGGCAAAGCAGGCTGAAGGAAATGTCATTTTAGCAAGGTCAGACCAGGATGGAACTGGGAAGCAGTCTGGGACGGGATGGTCAGGGCGTGTAATGCACAGAAGTGACATCAAGCAAGGGAAAGATGAGGAAGCAAGCCGTTGTTATAATGTACCAACTGTGGATGTAACATGCAAAATCCTAAGTAAAGAAAGTGTTAAAGTTGACTCTGACTGTGTCTCCATTGATGGGGGTCACCTAGAAGAGGGACGGTTTTAGTCTAGGCAGTGCTCGAGTGAAACTAAATCTGGAGATGCAAGTATGCCGAGAAGAAGAGTGTTATTTAATGTAGGGGAAGGACTGGACACAGCTGCTACAGTAATACAGGTCACAACTACAGTCCTGTCCCTCCCTTACAAATGCTTCCTAAGTGTTTAAAAAAGTCCCTTATTCTGTTTCAGTAGGTTCCACAATCATGGGGAAGACTGCTGACTTGACAGATGTCCAGAAGGCAGTCATTGACACACTCCACAAGGAGGGTAAGCAACACAAGGTCATTGCTAAAGAAGTTGGCTGTTCACAGAGTTCTGTATCCAAGCATTATACTGTAAAGTTGAGTGGAAGGAAAAAGTGTGGTAGAAATGGTGCACAAGCAACCGGGATAACCGGAACCTTGAAAGGATTGTTGAGAAAAGGCCATTCAAAAATTTGGGAGAGATTTACAAGGAGTGACCTCTGCTAAAGTCATTGCTTCAAGAGCCACGACACACAGATGTATCCAGGATATGGGCTGCAAGTGTCACTTTCCTTTTGTTATGCCACTCATGACCAACAGACAACGTCAGAAGCATCTTACCTGGGCCAAGGAAAAAAAGAACTGGACTGTTGTTCAGTGGTCCAAAATGTTGCTTTCAGAAGATAGTAAATTTTGCATTTCATTTGGAAATCAAGGTCCCAGTGTCTGGAGGAAGAGTAGAGAGGCCACAATCCAAGCTGCTTGAGGTCTAGTGTGAAGTTTCCACAATCAGTGATGGTTTGGGGAGCATTGTCAGCTGCTGGTGCAGGTCCATTGTGTTTTATCAATGCCAGCACAGCCTTCTACCAAGAAATTGTAGAGCACATCATGCTTCCCTCTGCCAACAATCTTTTTGGAGATGGAAGCTTCATTCTCCAGCAGGACTTGGTACCTGTCCACACTGTCAAAAGTACCAATAACTGGCTAAAAAAAAAAAAGTATCACTGTGTTTGATATCCCAGCAAACTCGCTTGACCTTAACTCCATAGGGAATCTATTGGGTATTGTCAAGAGGAAGATTACAGACACCAGACCCAACATTGCAGAAGAGCTGAAGGCTGCTGTCAAAGCAACCTGGTCTTTTATAACACCTCAGCAGTGCTACAGACTGATCGTCTTCATGCCACAGTGATGCAGTAATTGATGCAAAAGGAGCCCTGAACAAGTACTGAGTGCATTTACTGAACATACATTCTAGCTGGTGTTATAAAGTATTCTAATTTACTGAGATAAGGACTTTTGGGTTTTCATTGGCTGTAAGCCATAATCATCAGCATTAACAGAAATAAACACTTGAAATAGATCACTGTTTGTAATGACTCTATATAATATATGAGTTTCACTTTTTGCATTGAAGAACTGAAATAAATTAACTTTTTGATGATATTCTAATTTAGTAAGAAACACTTTTATCTATTTATCTATCTATAGATGCCACAATAGACATCTGCTACTCTGCAATCTTCCAACCAAACATTAATATGATGTGGCACCTTCCTAGTATAAGTTTTAAAACTAATATTTTCCAGACCTCCCAAGCTTGAGTTTAATATAAGACATAAGTTCTTTCCAGACTTTAAATCTCCTTATTGTGTCATGTCCTGATTACTTGTCTGTCTGCTTTTTTGTTTGCTTTCCCAGTGTTGACAGTTCTATCTTTTTAATCTATTTCATGAACTATAGCAGTCCTTTTTGCAAAAGTTTCCAAGTTTTCAAGTTACTAAATTCAGTGTGTGGAGAAACACTGCCATCCACCTTTGATGGCAAATAGATTTTATACCATTTACAACAAAGTAAAAATAGAAAAAAAAACAAAGAAAAGAAGAACTAACAACTACTATAACTAATATTTGGTAATTTTAAATATAAAATCGTAAATTCCTCCAGAAAAATTTGCATTGAAAGTTTGTACATCTTCCTTGAAGGCCAACCTGATGATTTATAAGCATTTATTAGATTCTGTATTTTGTGACAATAAGGTTTCTCCTACCATTTCATCGGAGTTCTGCTACTTACTAAGTGTAAGGTCCTACGATGTGGCAGCTGCATGTGACCGAAAATCAGAATAATGGCAAATATGCTCACAGATTTGACTGTAATATCTCAGTGTTACCTGCAAACTTGTGGGTTCATTTGCTCTCACTTATGAACAGGTGTTTGGTAGTACCTAGATGCTATGATTAGAGCAAATTAAGGTTATTCTTTATAAAAATGTATATTATTTACTGATTTGTCATTACATACTGAAACTTGACTTGTTTTAATCTATTATTTATAACGTATTACATTTTTACTGTAGATGTTAATTGCTGTGATGGACACGGTATCCGACTCACCACAAGAGACTGACTGAATGTCCAAAGACGTGCTGGGAAAACCCGAGGACACCTGCAGTGGAATGTAAAGACGGCTGAGAGTATGCTGCAGGAGGAACAGGACCTGCAACATGTGACCACTGGGGGAGTGAATGGTGCGGAGCTAAGTCCTAAACTCCTAGCAGGGATAGTGGGACCCAGCAGAGCCAGGAGAATAGTCAGTAAAGCCGAGGTCAGGCCAGAGGGCAGCGCAGTAACAAGTGGGTAATACGAAAAGAGTGGTAAGAAGCAAGCCGAGAGTCAGAAACCAGAGAGAGCAATGCAGTACCAGGGGAACAGGCGGACGGGAAGTCAGGGACGTAGCCGGGGTAGAACCAAGAGTAACACAGAAAGTACAGAATCAGCAGATGAATATCAAACGGGAAATAGACCGGGTCATGCACAGAGCAATCGTACAGAAACAGGCAATATACACAGGTACAAGGGTCAGCTACTCAGCCAGGAATGGACGTATCACTGACAACGAGCATAGCACCAGTGCGGCTATTTATAGCCCTCCCCAAACCAAAGAGAGGCCACATAGGATTAACTCTAGAAGGACAGTAACAGAAATTTAAGGCAGACCATGACAATTGCATCTTCTCTTATACAGCATATGAATGGTGAAAAATTCCATCAAGGTCTTGTCCTTGAATGTAAGGCCTCTTTCACACTTCAGTTTTTTGCATCAGTTCAAATCCGCCAAAAAGTCAGACAAGCGGATCCGTTCTCAACTGATGTGAACGGATGGCACAGACGGATCCTGAAAATGAGGAAATTTAAAGGAACCGCTGGCCGAGAGAGAGAGAGAGAATTTTTTTTTTGTCCGGCACCCAGAAAGAATTTCGGGTTAAATCAGTGTCTGGAGGATCCGCCAGAGAAAAAATGTTGCAAGCTCCATTTTGAAATCTTTGAGGATGGTGACGGACAGCAACTTTTGGCGGATCCTCAACTAAAACGGATGCAACGGACAGCAATCCGCCATTAATGGAAGTCAATGGGGAAAAAAAACGGATCCTCAAAAGAAAATTGAGGATCCGTTTTTTTCAAAACCTGGCGGATTGTGACTGATTGTAAAAAACTGAAGTGTGAAAGAGGCCTAAGCCTGAGCCTTCCAACAAATATAAAGCAGTATTTTGGTGAGCTACATGTCTGATCAAAAGAATGGCTTAGGTCAGCATGAGTATAAGAGCATGTGATGATATTGTGTGCTCTTGTATGTGTGTCCTTGTATGTGTGTCCTTGCATGTGTGTCTGTTGTGTCCCATGAATGGGAACAACTTGCTATGTACTTTCTATGTTATGCATTTCATTCTGCTGTTGCTAGGGAGAAGCCCTGCCTTTTGAAGTTTATCCCTTTTTCTCTCCTGTAGTTAATGATGTTAGCTTCTGAACAAGTGCAAACCAAAAAACAGCTTACGTATCAAAATAAGGAAATGGTTGCACTCAATTGCATTAAGGCATGTCAATGCGAAATACATGAAGTGTGAATAGCATAATGACTTTTGAAATTTAAGAAAAAACACATGAGATGCTTAGCACAAAACAGACCAGTTCTTGATGTGCTGTCAGTTTTCTGTAATTTGTATACTAGCGTTTTGACTGAGCACTCCGCCCTTCACCATGCAGTGATTTTAATTACATCTAATCACATCAGGTTCCATCCAAACCATAAATATAGGCTTTACCAAGATATTAGCCATAGGTAAGTGTTCATACTGGGCAGTTAGGTCCGGGACCCATCCGATTCACGAGTTTACCTTGACGATGGTGGATGGGCTCACATTTTTTGGCCAAATTTTGTGCTAAGCATCTCATGTGTTTTTCCTAAATTTCAAAAACCATTACACTATTCACACTTCATGTATTTCACATCGACATGCCTTAGAGCAATTGAGTGCAACCATTTCCTTATTTTGATATAGTACTAGATAATGTCATTGTCATGCCAAATTGAATTCACTCCCTGATGACGGTCTTCACAGTGCTCCGTAAGATATCTAATTCTTTAGAATGTTTTTTTACCCTTTTCCTGATTTATACCTTTCTTGAATGAGTTCCCTTTGTTGTTTTGTAAGCTGATGCGAACCATGGCTTTTGCTGTAAAATGCAACTAAGAAAATCCTACTAGAAACGCTAACCTTTATATGGGGTTAGTCAATCACTTTAAATGATGGCAGCTGTGTGCTGACTTCTAGGTAACACGAGTTTAATTGGCATTAGCTAATTTTGAAAACAACCATTTCCACAATAATAGGAGAGTATTCAACTTATGCAACGTCATTATATCAGAAATGCTATTTTCTGTCTCAAAATGACTTCTGTTTGTCTCTCAGTATATTTATACAGATTATGGGTGACATTAAAAGTGGAACATTTCTGATTTCATTATTCTTGTAAGTATATTTTTTTAATATTCAACATGGCGTTTTAACAGGTGTGTAGACTTTTTATATCTACTATATATACATTAAGCAGTCAGAGTATTAAAACCACAAAGAGTTGATATGCATGTCATTAAATATCTCATGACTGCAGCACCTGAAAAGTGTTGAATAGTTAAATCTTGAAGTTAATGTGTTAGGCTACTTTCACACATGCTTTGTTTTGCAGCACGTTTTTCCCGCAAAAAAAACGCATGGAAAAAACGCATACAAACGCATACAAATGCTGCGTTTTTTTCAAGCATTTTTATGAGCATGCATGAAAAAACCGCAGCGTTTTTATGCGTTTGTATGCGTTTTTAGTGCGTTTTTACCGGGTTTGCTTTTTTTTCCAACATTAGTTGGCCCCTCACACTAACCCAAACCATGACTTTACTAACCCTAACCCTAACCCTGACCCTAACCCTGACGCTAACCCTTAACCAAACCATACCCTAACCCTAACCCTGACCCTAACCCTTAACCAAACCATACTAACCCTAACCCTAACCCTTAACTAAACCCTACTAACCCTAACCCAAACCCTAACCCTAAACCCTAACTAACCCTAAACCCTAACCCCTAAACAAACCATACTAACCCTAACCCAAACCCTAACCCTAACCCTAAACCCCCTTAACTAACCCTAACTCTAACCCAAACCCCTAATTTCCATTGTCTAACCAATGGTCAACAAAAAAACGCATGCGCAAAAAAACGCATACATGAGCATGCCAATGTGCACATATGCGCACCCATAGACTTATAATGGGTGTCTTGCTGTAAAAAAATGCATTGCGCAAGCATTCGTTTTTTTGAGACAAGTCGGACACCCAAAAAATGCAACAGGATGCATTTTGTGCGCCCGAGCGCACACCGCAAAAAAACGCATGCGCGTAAAAACGCATGCAAACGCATGTGTATGCGCACATAAGTGCATCCCATGCAAAATATAGGAATAAAAAATGCATGCGTTTTTTAGCGCTAAAATACAGCGCAAAAAAACGCAAGTGTGAAACCAGCCTTAGAAGTAGGAATGTGTAGGAATAAGGATCTGAATGACAAGGACCTCATTATAAAGCCTAACTGGCTGGACCTAATAGCACCGAGTCATGATTGCCAAAGTGCACAGTGCATCACAGCCTGCTGTGTATGGGACTGTGTAATAACAGACCACTCAGCATGGCTATGCTGACCACTGTCTGCTGCGAAAAAGGTCTGCATTAGGCATGTGAGCATTAGATCTAGATCTTGAAGCAGTGGAACAAGGTAGTTGAGAAGAATAAAAGTCTTTAAAAGTAATGTGATATTCTGGGCAATGTTTTGATATGGAACTTTGGGTCCTAATGTACATTTAGATACCATATTGACAAGTACCAACTAAGCAGTATTTAAACTTCAAGAAAAAATTGAACATCAAGAAAAAAATGAATATACTGTATATATCTCTAACATTCATCACATCAGCATAAAGAACATCCAAAACACAAAATCCATGTTATCCAGTATACCCTGGAATAAATAAGGGCGGCTAATGTGAATTCACCTAAAAATAAGAAAATAACAGTGGGAAGGGGAAAGCGAGAAAATAGGCATAGTCAGTATAAGCAATCTTGCCAGTGGATATTAACATGAGAGAGTAGGTTCTCTAGCAAAGGCTCAGAGATATGTCATTTCAATTATATTAATATTAGAGTAATATTTCCTTTAAGGCAGGAGATAAAGCATATCCAGAGGGATTAGAAGGATAAGGGTCAAGGGTGCACACTGAGTATGTATCAGTCCATATATCAATTCATATAATGCACAAATATGTGGCATAAATGTGGATATGTTCAGAGTAAAAGAGACTCATGTAAGTATATAGAGATACAAAGCAGAAAAAGAGATAGATGAAATCACATGTTACCTGTGGCAGGGTGTATCGGCGTCTGCGGCATGCATAAAATTCGGTGAGGAGATGTGTGCATGGTGAGTGGTGGCAGGACCTTTTCAATATTGCCAGCAATGATTTCATATCCGGGTGCATCATGTGATCGAGAGGAGGAGGATCACGTGAGTGCAGTTCCGAGGAGTTCCAGAGAAGCCTGAACACTCAGATGTGGTAGTGAACGTTCGCTAAAGAAATGAAATGGCGAAGAATCATATTGAGCACAGAGGGAGCATGCGCATGCATGGGGACCGTGGATAATAGTTGAATGAATCATGGGATGGGGGAAAAAGTAAAATGGGCAGTGATAAGGGGAAAGGCATGAGAGGGAAGACCGCTAAGGTATATAATAGTATGCATGGGTAAAAGAAATAGGGAAATTACCAAAAGTCCCAATTCCATCGCGTTTCACGCATAATGACTAGCGAACAAAAGCGAAATATATATTTGGAAGAGAAGTGCTATAAATTTGCACATAGCAAGTGAGAATTTCTGCTTTATAGAGGCGATCTGATCATCGCCTCTTTGCAGCATAGCCGATCGGGATATGGCAACTTCTAGACTCCTGTGGAGACTATTAAAGCATGCCAAAAGAAAAAAAGAAATGTTTTTAAAAACATAAAAAAAATATAAAAGTTTAAATCACCCCCTTTTGCCCCATTCAAAATAAAACAATAAAAAAATCAAACATACACATATTTTGTATCACCGCATTCAGAATCGCCTGATCTATAAATTAAAAAAAGGATTAACCTGATCGCTAAACAGTGTAGCGAGAAAAAAAGTAAAAACGCCAAAACTACGATTTTTGATTGCCGCGACATTGCATTAAATGCAATAATGGGCGATCAAAAGATCACATCTGCACCAAAATGGTATCAATATAGATCTCAGCTCAGCGCGCAAAAAATAAACCCTCACCCAATCCGAGATCCTAAAAAAATGGAGACGCTATGCGTCTCGGAAAATGATGCATTTTTATAACAAACTTTGGATTTTTTTTCACCACTTGAGTAAAAAAGAACCTAGACAGGTTTGGTGTCTATGAACTCATAATCAAGCAAAAAAGGAAGCACACTGTAGCGCCAAACCAAGCAAACATGAAAAATGAATAATGAATTGCATTACTGCATTAGAAGTATGAAAAATTGAGAAAGTTTAGCGCATAAAATGGCCAAGTTATGTGTACCTGGAAGCCACGTTAAGGCATTTCTCGTTTTCCAGGTCCCTATTCTATGCCAATTCTCACTAAGACTGTAGTCTCCATCTGAATGGGAACCTATGAAAAATTCTCTGCCGACATCACCTGTCTTGTTGGGTCCCGCTCTGCCTGCTCCCGCTCCCTCGGTGTCCCCCCGGTTCCCCGCTCACCATTCCAGCACCCCCGGTCTTCCGTTCTGCAGCTCTGCACAGTGCTTCCTCCTCTTCCTCTGCTCCTGTCCCGGGCATGCACCTTAGGCCATGGGAGGGCGCTTTCCCCTCTCTTAACCCCTTCTGCACCTTCCCTGTAGAGCACTTGCCAATCAAGCTCCAGCACAGGATATATCAGGCGGCTCCTCCCTCATGGAGGCGCCTGATTATCGTGTGCCTTCCGTACGGTACTCTGGCCCCTTCTGGTCGCTCCTGACTCCTGTCGCTCCTGACTCCTGTCGCTCCTGACTCCTGTTGCTCCTGTCACTCCTGACTCCGGACTCCTGTCGCTCCTGACCCCTGTTGCTACTGACTCCGGTCACTCCTGACTCTAGTCTCTCCTGACTCCAGTCACTCCTGACTCTTGTCGCTCCTAACCCTCGTCTGTCTCACCCGCACCTGAGCCGCCCCTCTTGATATCAGCTGTCATGGTATTCGACTCCTTTGGGCCTGCTCCTACCGGTCCCTGTATAGGGGTCGGCACCACCTGGCCAGCTCGCCCCAGGGATCCCGGTACCATGACCCAGAGGGTCCACTTTTGCTATTCATAACAGTATAATCAGGCCATGGACCCCGCTGATCCCTCAGCAGCCACCCAAAAGGAACTACTCCTTTTGCTGGAGAACCAAATCCGTATTATGGCTTTTATGAAGTCCATGGACACTCACTTATCTGCCATTCAAACCTCCGATCCAGGGAGCGCCCCTCTGCTGGCGGGACTCCAGCAGGAGCTCGCGCAGGAGCTCGCGCAGCAGCGTGATACTCAGTCCCATATTCTAAATTACATGGCGTCTGTTGATGACCGTTTGCAGTCCCTGCAGTCGTCTGCCCCACCCCATGACCCTGCACCTCACCCACCACCACGTTTGGGGAAGCCTCCTAGATATAGCGGGGATCCCAAATTATGTCGAGGGTTTCTTAACCAGTGCCGCCTACATTTCGAGCTGCTGCCCCGGCAATACCCGTCTGATAGGGCTAAGATGGCATTTATCGTGTCCCATCTCGAGGGGGAGGCTTTGTCATGGATGAACCCCCTGTGGGAGTGGGATGATCCGGTGGTATGCAGCCTACACGACTTCCTGGATACTTTCCGCCGGGTATTTGATGAGCCCGGGCGTCTGGCCTCCACTACGGAGTCCCTTTTCAATCTCTGTCAGGGAACTCTTACCGTGGGACAGTACGCTCGGGTGGAATAATGAGGCGTTGGTAGGGGCCTTTTGGAGGGGGCTTTCGGGGAAAATCAAGGACGAGCTTGCTGGCTGGGACACTCCCACCTCTTTAGAGGACCTTATATCCCTGGCTACTCATATTGACTTGAGGTTCCAGGAACGCTCCCGCGAGAAAGTCAGGGAGAGAGGCCCATCTAGGTTCAGCCCTGTCCCCAGTCCTCGTTCGTTCAAACCTGACAGTAGTTCTGCCCCCGAGCCCATGCAGGTGGATCGCGTTAAGCTATCAGAGCTGCGGAGCAGGGAAAGGTTAGAGCAAGATTTATGCCTCTATTGTGGTGGAACCAACCACTTCCTGCATTCCTGTCCTGAGAAGCCGGGAAACTCCTCCGCCTAGGCCTGGTAAGAGAGGCCTTCCTAGGTGACTCTGTTCCCTCTCTACCCCTTACTATCTCAGCTTTAATTCTCCTAGGTTGGGAGCGTAGATCTGTGGAGGCGTACGTGGACTCGAGTGCGGCGGGCAACTTCATTCGGATGGAAGAGGTGGACAAGTTTCAGATTCCTGTCGTCACCCTTGAAGAGCCGCATGTGATCACCTCGGTGGATGGCAAGCCGTTACCTGTTCCCATCACCACGGTCACTCTTGAGCTGGAAATGCAGATCGGAGCTCTCCACCGGGAGAGAATTGCTTTTTATGTTTTGCCTAATTTGTCTCATGCTCTGCTCCATGGTCTGCCCTGGCTCAGGTCGCATGAGCCATTCCTTGCTTTGCGCTTCGGGGAAGTCCTTTGCTGGGGTCATTCTTGCCAAGAACATTGTCTGCTGCCTGTTACCCATATCAGTCTGCACCAAGTGCCCGCGGACCTTCTGGGGCTTCCCGTGGCCTACCATTCGTTTGCGGATGTCTTCAAGAAGAAGGAAGCTGAGACCCTTCCTCCGCATCGGGCCTGGAGCTACTCCTCCCAGGGGAAGAATATACCCGTTGTCGCCTGCAGAAACCTCAGCCATGACGGAGTACATCCAGGAAAACTTGGCCAGGGGCTTTATCCGGAAGTCATCTTTTCCAGCAGGGGCCGGGTTTTTCTTTGTCCGTAAGAAGGATGGATCCCTTTGACCTTGCATTGACTACCGAGGCTTAAATAACATCATGGTCAAGAATAGGTATCCTCTACCACTTATCCCCGAACTGTTTGACCGCCTGCGTGGTGCCCGTATCTTTACCACACTGGATCTATGGGGGGCCTACAATTTGGTCTGAATACATGCCGGAGATGAGTGGAAGACTGCCTTCAACACGCGGGATGGCCATTATGAATATTTGGTCATGCCCTTTGGACTCTGTAACGCCCCAGCGGTCTTCTAAGAATTTGTTAACGACGTCTTCCAGGATCTTCTATACCCGTGCCTCGTGGTGTACTTAGATGACATCCTCATCTTTTCACCTGACCTGTCCTCTCACAGGAGGAGTGTTCGCATGGTCTTGCAACGCCTGCGGGAGAATCAACTTTATGCCAAGTTGGAGAAATGCCTGTTCGAGCAGACCTCCCTAGCCTTCTTGGGGCATATCATCACAGACTCGGGTTTGCAAATGGACCCAGAGAAATTGTCCCAGTGCTCAAATGGCCACGACCTGCCGGAGTGAAGGCCATTCAACAGTTCTTGGGCTTCGCAAATTACTATAGGCAATTCGACCTGAACTTCTCTGCTTTAACCAAGCCTATTGTTGCCCTTACCCGGAAGGGAGCAAGACCGAACATCTGGCCCTCGGAAGCTGAAGACGCATTTCTCGCCCTGAAGCGGGCTTTTGCCATGGCTCCGGTTTTGCATCGGCCAGAGGTCGGCAAGCCCTTTGTCTTGGAGGTAGACGCATCTTCTACTGGGGCTGGGGTGATTCTTTCCCAAAAGACGTCCACTGGGCGCTTGGCTTCGTGCGGGTTCTTCTCCAAGTCATTTTCACCCTCTGAGTGTAACTACATGATTGAGGATCGAGAGTTGCTGGCCATAAAGATGGCACTGGAGGAGTGGTGTTATCTCCTGGAAGGTGTAGTCCATCTCTTCACCATATTCACTGACCACAAAAACTTGGCCTACCTCCAGTCGGCTGAAAGACTTAACTCCAGACAAGCCAGGTGGTCATTGTTTTTTTCTCGCTTCGACTTTGAGCTCCACTTCCGACCCGGTGACAAAAATACCAAAGCAGATGCCCTCTCCCGGTCCCTGCAGTCACCTGAAGTGGAGGAGGCTCTGTCGCATGTTATCGATCCTGCCCGAGTTATCACGGTAGCTCCTGTGAATCTTCATTCCGTGCTGCCTGGCAAGACCCTCGTCCCGCAAGACAAAAGGGCAGAAGTACTATGCTGGGGCCACTCCTCCAAGATCGCTGGACATGTTGGCATCAAGAGGACCCTTATGCTGGTTTCCCGTTATTACTGGTGGCCTTCTCTATGCCAAGATGGGTCAGACTTCGTGGCCTCCTGCTCAATTTGCGCCAGCAACAAGGTACCTAGAAGCTTGTCCTCCGGTCTCCTTCAGCTGTTGCCTGTTCACAAAGCTCCTTTGCAACACATTGCCATGGATTTTGTTACCGACTTACCTCGCTCTTCTGGATGCATGACTGTTCTGGTGGTAGTCGATAGGTTTTTCAAAATGGCCCATTTTGTCCCATTACGCGGCTTACCCACGGCCTCCGAATTAGCTAAAATCTTCATTCATCAGATTTTCAGATTACACGGACTTCCTCAGCAAATCGTGTCCGACTGCGGAGTACAGTTTACCTCCCACTTCTGGAGAGCACTCCGTAAACTCTTGGGCATATCCCTGGATTTCTCTTCCGCTTATCATCCACAGACCAACGGGCAAGTCGAAAGGGTCAACCAAGTCTTGACCTCCTACCTGCGGAACTTCTCTAATGCCCATCATGACAATTGGGTCGATCTTCTTCCATGGGCAGATTTCACCCATAACAATCACTCCAATGAATCCACCACCAAGTCTGCATTTTTTGTGGTCTCCAGTGTTAGAATCCAGGTGTGCCTCTTCCAGTATCTTCATCCTCCGGCATAACCGCCGCCGATGCCCTCTCCCAAGAGTTTTCCCAGGTCTGGAGGAAGACCAAAGAGGCTCTTATACAAGCCGCGGCCCGGATGAAAAAACATGCAGACAAGAGGCGGAGGGATCTCCCACCATACCATCCAGGAGACAAAGTCTGGCTGTCGACCAAGCACATCCGCTTGAAAATCCCTTCGTATAAATTGGGCCCCCGGTACATCGGTCCCTTTGAGATTCTTGGACGCATCAACAATACAGGTTATAGATTGAGGCTGCCTGCTTCACTCCGGGTCCATAATGCCTTACTTGTCTCGCTCGTGAAACCGGTCATCCTCAATCAGTTCTGTCCAGTGCCTCCTGTTGTTCCTCAGCCAGTAGGGGCCGATGACGTCTTTGAAGTGAGAGATATTTTGGCCATCAAAAAGGTTAGGGGAAAAACCTTTTTTCTCATCGATTGGAAAGGGTTTGGTCCTGAGGAGAGATCTTGGGAACTGCGAGAGAATGTGGATGCTCCGCGCATCATGGACCGATTCTTGGCCAATCATAGAAGGAGGAGACATAAAGGGGGGTACTATCATGCCGGTGCCGCCTGTCAGATCAGTACCAGCGCCGCCTGTCAGGTCAGTGTCACCTGTCTTGCCGGGTCCCGTTCTGCCTGCTCCTGCTTCCAGGGTCACCCCCCGGCTCCCCGCTCACCGATCCAGCTGGCACGCGGCACCCCCGGTCTTCCGTCCTGCAGCTCTGCACAGGGCTTCCTCCTCTTCCTCTGCTCCTGTCCCGGGCATGCGCCTTAGGCCACGGGTGCGCGCTCTTCCCCTTTTTTAACCCCTTCTGCAGCCTCCCTGTGGAGCACTTGCCAATCAAGCTCCAGCACAGGGTATATCAGGCGGCTCCTCCCTCATGAAGGTGCCTGATTATCGTGTGCCTTCCGTATGGTACTCTGGCCCCGTCTGGTCACTCCTGTCTCCAGTCGCTCCTGACTCCGGTCACTTCTGACTCCAGTCACTCCAGACTCCTGTCGCTCCTGACTCCTGTCACTCCTGACTCTGGACCCCTGTCGCTCCTGACCCCTGTTGCTCCTGACTCCGGTCATTCCTGACTCTAGTCTCTCCTGACCCTCTGCCTTGTTTGTCTCACCCGCATCTGAGCCGCCCATCCTGGTATCAGTTGTCACAGTATTCTACTCCTTCGGGCCTGCTCCTAACGGTCCCTGTATAGGGATCGGCACCACCTGGCCAGCTCGCCCCAGGGATCCCGGTACCGTGACCCAGAGGGTCCACTCTTGCTACTCATATCAATAGGCTGAAACTTTGGATGATATTTTTTTTCTTTTGTTTCAATTATTGGCTGTGAATAGTGTTGAGCTTTCCGATACCGCAAGTATCGGGTATCGGCCGATATTTGCCATATCGGAATTCCGATACCGAGTACCGATACTTTTTTCGTATCGGATGCCGGAATCGGAAGTCCAAAATGCAATGAGCCACTTTTGTGGCTCTGATTGGCTGCCGAAATGATGTCATCATGATGCGCTGTCTGTGCGCATCATGATGCGCCGTCAGTTCGGGCTTCCGGGGGGGCTGTGCCGACTGTCCAGGGGTCTGTACCGGCCTGCCGGTGGTCTGTGCAGGCTCCGGTGGTCTGTGCTGGCCTGCCGGGGGGCTGTGCCGGCCTGCCGGGGGGCTGTGCCGGCCTGCCGGTGGTCTATGCCGGCCTGCTGGGGGGCTGTGCCGGCCTGCCGGTGGTCTGTGCAGGCTCCGGGGGTCTGTGCAGGCCTGCCGGGGGGCTGTGCCGGCCTGCCGGTGGTCTGTGCAGGCTCCGGGGGTCTGTGCAGGCATCGTCCGATGGGACTACAAGTCCCATCGGGCGATGCCTGCTACCATGACAGTGATTGACACATTAGCCAATGATGGGACAGTAGTAGTCCCATCATCTGGCTAATGTGTTGAATGCAAAAAAAAAAAAAAAAAATTACATGCTACATACATGCTACATACATGCTACATACATAGAACATGCATACTACATATACACTCACTGGCCACTTTATTAGGTACACCTGTCCAACTGTGTGTTAAGACTTAATTTCTAATCAGCCAATCACATGGCGGCAACTCAGTGCATTTAGGCATGTAGACATGGTCAAGACAATCTCCTGCAGTTCAAACCGAGCATCAGTATGGGGAAGAAAGGTGATTTGAGTGCCTTTGAACGTGGCATGATTGTTGGTGCCAGAAGGGCTGGTCTGAGTATTTCAGAAACTGCTGATCTACTGGGATTTTCACGCACAACCATCTCTAGGGTTTACAGAGAATGGTCCGAAAAAGAAAAAAAATCCAGTGAGCGGCAGTTCTGTGGCCGGAAATGCCATGTTGATGCCAGAGGTCAGAGGAGAATGGGCAGACTGGTTCGAGCTGATAGAAAGGCAACAGTGACTCAAATTGCCACCCGTTACAACCAAGGTAGGCAGAAGAGCATCTCTGAACGCACAGTGCGTCGAACTTTGAGGCAGATGGGCTACAGCAGCAGAAGACCACACCGGGTACCACTCCTCTCAGCTAAGAACAGGAAACTGAGGCTACAATTTGCACAAGCTCATCGAAATTGGACAGTAGAAGATTGGAAAAACGTTGCCTGGTCTGATGAGTCTCGATTTCTGCTGCGACATTCGGATGGTAGGGTCAGAATTTGGCGTAAACAACATGAAAGCATGGATCCATCCTGCCTTGTATCAACGGTTCAGGCTGGTGGTGGTGGTGTCATGGTGTGGGGAATTTTTTCTTGGCACTCTTTGGACCCCTTGGTACCAATTGAGCATCGTTGCAACGCCACAGCCTACCTGAGTATTGTTGCTGACCATGTCCATCCCTTTATGACCACAATGTACCCAACATCTGATGGCTACTTTCAGCAGGATAATGCGCCATGTCATAAAGCTCGAATCATCTCAGATTGGTTTCTTGAACATGACAATGAGTTTACTGTACTCAAATGGCCTCCTCAGTCACCAGATCTCAATCCAATAGAGCATCTTTGGGATGTGGTGGAACGGGAGATTCGCATCAGGGATGTGCAGCCGACAAATCTGCGCCAACTGTGTGATGCCATCATGTCAATATGGTCCAAAATCTCTGAGGAATGCTTCCAGCACCTTGTTGAATCTCTGCCACGAAGAATTGAGGCAGTTCTGAAGGCAAAAGGGGGTCCAACCCGTTACTAGCATGGTGTACCTAATAAAGTGGCCAGTGAGTGTATATACTGCATATATACTACATGCATACTACATATATACCACATGCATGCAACATGCATACTACATATATACTGCATATATACTACATACATACTACATATATACCACATGCATGCAACATGCATACTACAAATATACTGCATATATACTACATGCATGCAACATACATATATACTACATACAATACATACATATAGACATACAGTACATATAACATAGAGTACATACTCACCGTCACTTGTCACTTTGATCCCCGAAGCCATTGTCGCCTGAGGAATAAATATCAAAATAAAAAAAAACAATATACTTACCCCAATCCGCAGAAGTCCACGAGGGTCCCACGTCCATCTTGCGTGGAGAACAGCAGCATCAGCTGATGCTACCGTTCTCTACCAGCTCCAGGAATACAATGACGGAAGGTAGGTATCCTTCCGCACTGTATTCCTCCACCACTGTAAAAAAAAATTCCCTAGTCTCACTTTATGCCATTGCTGCGTGGGAATTTCCCACGCAGCAATGGCATAAAGTGAGACTAGGGACTTTTTTTTTTTTTTTAAAGTGGTGGAGGAATACAGTGCGAAAGGATACCTACCTTCCGTCATTGTATTCCTGGAGCTGGTAGAGAACGGTAGCATCAGCTGATGCTGCTGTTCTCCACGCAAGATGGACGTGGGACTAGAGTTGAGCGACTTTTGGTTTTTTAGGGTCGCGTTTCGTTTCGTGAAACCCGACTTTTCCAAAAGTCGGGTCGAGCAAGATCGTCCGATTATAGGGAAAAGTCGGGGTCGTCCCGAAACACGAAACCCAATGTAAGTCAATGGGGAATAAAAGTCGGCAGTGAGAGGAGGACAGGAAACACACCTACAGTGCCCATTTGAATGCCAAAAGCATCAATTCTTCTTACTTAAGCTTGTCAACCTTAATTAACTTCATAATACAAGTTACGCACTGAAAAATGGGGGTTATTTGACTAAAGTTGTGGGGGGGAGGGCTGGCTGCAGGTTTTCATGTGCCCTGGGCGAAAGAGCGCCCCTTTAACACATACCACAACTCATCAATGATCATGCTCCGATACGTCAGAGAAATAGCGGTATAGTACAATGAAAAATACTTCACTTTTTACATCTCATGACAAGGCCCATCTATTTCTCCATACAGAATCATTGGTCCCATATAATGTTTGAAACAGTATATGATGAGCTCCACATAATGCTACAGTATATGTTGGTCCCCATGGATGAAGCTCCACTGTCTTATGGGCCCAAATAATGCTCCAAACATAATGGGCCCCATTTCTACTGCTCTAGTGTATAATGGGCCCTGTAAATGCTGCTCCAGTGTCTGATGTCCACCTTTGGAATGTTCCAGTGTATGGTGGGCCCCATCTATCATTCTCCAGAGTAACGTGCTCCCCAAAAATTGCTGTCCCAACATTGAAAACAATCAAATAAGTCTCCTCGCTAGGGAATCCCTGTACTAGTCTGGACTCCTCGTCGTCCCCATCTTCCATCTCACTGCACAGTATTTCAACCTTGCAAGTGCTGTGATCCTGAGCAAGCAGGGGGGACCCACTCGTTGGCGACGGCACTGGCACAGGGCCCCTGATAGTACGGTGGTGTATCTGATGGCGGGTAGACCGAACCTGCACTTTCATCTGCAGCTTCCTCTTTGTCACCGTGTAAGATGGAACTGTATATGGGAAGGGTAACCTGAGTTTCATCAGGGTCAGATTCAGGCCGTGTAGCGTGCGAGGGGAATGTAGTGGTCTGGGTCAATGTACCAGCAGATTCATCGAGCAGTGGCTGGGCATCAGTGCACTTGTGTCGCCCCCAGGAGTACGGTCACCACAGTGGCATTACCTTCCTCCTAGGGAGTGTGATGTCATGCTTGGGAGCAACGAAGGATCTCTCTAGCAGGTTAACTGATTGGGCGGCGTTATTCCCACGAGTCATGACCCTCCAAACAGCGTTCATGAAGGCAGTGTTTGTTTTACGTGGGCAGTATGGTTGCAAAGCTGAACCTTAAAGGAATGTCCAGAAGGGCACCACCAGGAGTGGAGCCTATGGTTAAATTCGACTCCACCTGGGAAACCTCAACCATGCCAGCTACAGAACAGATGCACACATTGCAAGCTTAATTCCGGTAATGAACGAGACTCCGTCATGCCCCGCGGTCCGAGTCCGGCTTACTAGAGGGACACGTGAGGCTCTGGCACATGAGATTGGCCAATAACTGGTGTGTCATGCCCTTACATGTCCGTGGCTGCATGTGCGCTACACTGAAAAGGCCAGCGTTTGTCGCTTACAGGTGCAGATAACCCGCTGAACAACGTTAGTGATGGGGATCACTGATTACAATTATTACCCGCGAACAATGATTTCCCAGTAAGTGCAGGTCAACTGCAGTTCCGGAATTAGGCCTAACCGTCATTCCTGAAAAAATGAAAAACTTACGTGTGCAAACCACAGGTGCTGTAGCTTGCTTAACAGCTCGCCAGCCGTTCTCACGCCCAGTATGGATTACACGTGATTGCACAAAGGTGAGAAAGGGTACCGTATCCCCAGATAACATGTATGGATAGCGTACACATTCAAAATATATGTCTCAGGAGGCAGGCTCAGACGGTGTTAGGCCCAGTATGGATTGCATGTGATTGCACAAAGGTTAGAAAGGGTACCGTATCCCCGGATAACATGTATGGATAGCGTACACATTCAAAATATATGTCTCAGGAGGCAGGCTCAGACGGTGTTAGGCCCAGTATGGATTGCACGTGATTGCACAAAGGTTAGAAAGGGTACCGTATCCCCGGATAACATGTATGGATAGCGTACACATTCAAAATATATGTATCAGGAGGCAGGCTCAGACGGTGTTAGGCCCAGTATGGATTGCACGTGATTGCACAAAGGTTAGAAAGGGTACCGTATCCCCGGATAACATGTATGGATAGCGTACACATTCAAAATATATGTCTCAGGAGGCAGGCTCAGACGGTGTTAGGCCCAGTATGGATTGCACGTGATTGCACAAAGGTTAGAAAGGGTACCGTATCCCCGGATAACATGTATGGATAGCGTACACATTCAAAATATATGTCTCAGGAGGCAGGCTCAGATGGTGTTAGGCCCAGTATGGATTGCACGTGATTGCACAAAGGTTAGAAAGGGTACCGTATCCCCGGATAACATTTATGGATAGCGTACACATTCAAAATATATGTCTCAGGAGGCAGGCTCAGACGGTGTTAGGCCCAGTATGGATTGCACGTGATTGCACAAAGGTTAGAAAGGGTACCGTATCCCCGGATAACATTTATGGATAGCGTACACATTCAAAATATATGTCTCAGGAGGCAGGCTCAGACGGTGTTAGGCCCAGTATGGATTGCACGTGATTGCACAAAGGTTAGAAAGGGTACCGTATCCCCGGATAACATGTATGGATAGCGTACACATTCAAAATATATGTCTCAGGAGGCAGGCTCAGACGGTGTCAGGCACAGTATGGATTTGACGGCCCAGATTACACAGCGGAGGAGCAGGGAGAGGTAAAGATTGCAAATGCTGGGGCCTTGCCCAAGCAAGGGGGGCCCACTCGTGGGCGTCGGTACTGGCACTGGGCCCCTCATAGTACAGCGGTGTGTCTGATGGCGGGTGTGCACCACCACCATCAGAGACACTTGATTGCACTATGAGGGACCCTGTGCCAGTGCCCGCGCCCAAGAGTCGGCCTATCCACCTGTCCAGGGCAACGGCACTCGCACGGTGTCGTGCGCTAGGTGGTGACCCCGGCCATGGGGGGGGAGGCAGCACAGTTAGGGAGTTTGAGAAAGTGGCATATGTTGATGTTGGACATTCAGCTGATGCAAAAGGTGAAATAGGTCAAGTCCCAGGAAGAGGTGGACCAAAGCAAGCCATTTTTCTGTCACCCTATGTGTCATCAGGGGAAGGTGGGACAAAATCCTTGGAAACCCATGCATGGTTCATTTTAATGAAGGTTAGATCATCCACATTTTGGGTTGACAGACGGGTCCTTTTTTCTGTCAGGATTGATCCAGCTGCACTGAAGACTCTTTCCGATAGCACACTTGCAGCTGGGCAAGCGAGCTCCTGTAAGGCATATTGTGCCAATTCAGGCCAGGTGTCCAGTTTAGCGGCCCAATAGTCAAAGGGGAATGACCTGTGTGGGAGAACATCGATATGGGAGGAAAAGTAGTTTGTAACCATGGTTGACAACTGCTGTCTCCTGTCACTTTCCATCGATGCAGTATTACCAGTTGTGTGAGCGGTATTTGAAAAATCAGTCCACAACATTGTCATGAAACCCCTGTCTCCAACGCCACTTCTGCTGTGTGCACCACGAACACCTCTGCCAAGCTGCCCCCGGCCCGTACGGCTCGTGTGAGAACCATCACCGCTGCTGTGTGCTGGGAATGCCTCAAGCAACCGATTTACCAGAGTTGCTTGTTTATTAGCCAATATTAGGTCAAGGTTCTCCTGTGGCATGATGTTTTGTAATTTGCCTTTATAGCGTGGATCCAGGATGCTGGCCAACCAGTAGTCGTCATCGTTCATCATTTTGGCAATGCGGGGGTCCCTTTTTAGGATCCGCAAGGCATAATCTGACATGTGGGCCAATGTTCCCGGTGTCAATGATGCACTGCGAGTGCTGGTTGGAGGAGCACTTTCTGGCAAATCCACATCCCTCCAGTCACGCACAAACCCTGTACCAGACCTTGCCACGCCAACATTTTCACTTGCCCCACAAGATGCATCCTCCTCCCCTAAGTAATCATCCCCATCATCATCCTCCTCCTCCTCTTCTTCCTCCACCTCATCCAGGAGAGGTCCCTGAGCAGACAATGGCTGAATGTCATCAAGGATTCCCTCCTCCTCTTCCTCCTCATCAACATTGGCTGCAGACGCCTGCTCCTTAAGGTGCGTCAAAGTTTGCATGAGCAGACGCATAAGTGGGATGCTCATGCTTAGGATGGCGTCGTCTGCGCTTACCAGCCGTGTGCATTCCTCAAAACACTGAAGGACTTTACAGAGGTCTTTCAGCTTCGACCACTGCACACCTGTCAACTCCATGTCTGCTCTCAAAGTGCCTGGCCGTGTATCCTCCCACAAATGCATTATGGCCTGCCTCTGCTCGCACAGCCGCTCCACCATGTGCAGGGTGGAGTTCCACCTTGTTGCAATGTCGATAATGAGGCGGTGGTTGGGAAGGTGGAGCAATCGCTGCAGCTTCTGCATACGAACGTAGTGTACAGGCGACCGGCGGATGTGCGCGCACAGTCTTCGCACCTTCTGGAGCAGGGCTGTTAACTCCGGATAATTTTTGAGGAAGCACTGCACCACCAGGTTCAAGGTGTGAGCCAAGCAAGGTATGTGGCTGAGTTTTGAAAGGGCTATGGCTGCCACAAAATTGCGGCCATTATCACTAACTACCTTGCCTGCCTCAAGATGTACACTGCCCAGCCATGACTCAGTTTGTCGCTTCAAGTACTCGGCCAGCACCTCGGCGGTATGTCTGTGGCCCAAACACATCATCTGCAACACAGCCTGCTGACGCTTTCCACTAGCTGCTCGATAGGGGGACACATCGTGTGCAACAGTGGCAGCTGCAGATGGAGTGCTCGTACGACTGCGCTCTGTGGACGAGCTTTCGCTTCTGGAGGAGGAGGAGGAGGAGGGTGGAACGCCTACAGCCAACTGTTTCCTATACCGTGGGCTAGGCAGCACTGTCCCACCACCGCTGTCCCCTGTGGACCCTGCATCCACCACATTAACCCAGTGTGCAGTGATGGACACGTAACGGCCCTGGCCATGCCGACTGGACCATGCATCAGTTGTGAGGTGCACCTTTCCGCTCACTGACTGCTTGAGTGCATGGACAATGCGGTCATTCACATGATGGTGGAGGGCTGGGATGGCTTTGCGAGAGAAGAAGTGGCGACTGGGTAGGTCATAGCGTGGTACTACATAGGCCATGAGTTCGCGGAAAGCTGTGCTTTCCACCAACCGAAAGGGCATCATCTCAAACGAGATTAGTTTGGCAATGTGGGCGTTCAAACCCAGTGTACGCGGATGAGAGACTGAGTACTTTCTTGACCTACTCATAGTGTCTGGGAGGGTGAGCTGGACTTGAGAGCTGCATATGGTGGAAGTAGCGGTGGACAGGGCGGACTGAGAGAGGGTTGATGATGGTGATGGAGTTGGTGTTCTTTCTGATGGCCTAGAATCAGTCTTTCGTTGATATAACAGTGGGATTCCCTGACTGCTGTGGCCTTGCAACGACACCTCAACATTTGCTGCTGTGCTAACCGGTGGGCTTACAGTGGGGGAAACAATGTAGCGTTGATGACTACCTTCGTTGTGATCAGTTGCACATGTGGCACTTGAGGTTTGGTGTTGTGTCCACGCTTGCAAGTGCATGCTGGTTAAATGTCTAAGCATGCAACTGGTATTCAAATTTTTCAGATTTTTCCCTCGACTAAAGGTCTTTGCGCACTTCTTACAGATAACCTTGGCCTGATCATGAGGATTTTGTTCAAAAAAGTGCCACACTGCACTCTTCCTACTTTGGCAGACATTTTGCGGCCTAGCACGCTGTGATCTTTTGACCCTCTGGACAAGCTGTCCAGCAACTCTTTTGATGTTTGGAACCTGTCTTTGGAGTGCTCCGGGCCTGCCAGATAACAGCTGTTGCGATGTCGATGTCTGCTGTGGATGCTCCTCATCTGAGCTATTGGAAGCAGCACCCTCTTCCCCCAATGGATGCCAATCTGGGTCAACAACTGGGTCATCCATCACCTCCTCTTCTATGTCATGTGCACCTTCCTCTGTGTCACCGTGTATGGTGGTATAGTGTGCGGGAATTGGCACCTGAGTCTCATCAGGGTCAGAATCTGGCTCTGTACACTGCGAGGACAATGTAGTGCTCTGAGTGAATGTACCAGCAGAATCATCCATCAGCGGCTGTGCATCAGTGCACTCCATGTCAGATTCATCTTGGCCTGGGTAATTCACCATTTGACTTGATAATCCAGGCATGGTATGTGAAAACAGCTCCATGGAGTAATCAGTAGTATGGCCTGCGTCATCCTTCAATCTTGGTTGGGGTGAAGGACACAAGGAAAGGTGTGGTTCATGAACATGAGCCTCCAATGACGACTCAGTGCTTTTTCTTTTTACAACTGAAGAAGAGGAGGCGATAGAGCTGGAGGCTGAGTCAGCAATGTAAGACAAAACTTTTTCCTGATGCTCTGGCTTTAAAAGCGGTTTGCCAACTCCTAGAAAAGTAAGCGTTCGAGGCCTTATGTAGCCAGACGATGACGCAGGCTCAACACCTCCTGCATTCGGTCCTATTTTGCTCTTGCCACTACCATCAGATCCACCACCAACACCATCATTACCAGCTGCCAACCCCCGCCCAATTCCACGGCCTCTTCCACCAGCCTTCCTCATATTTGGTAGAAATGTAGACAAAATCCAACAAACTATATAGTATGTAAAACAAGGTACAAGGTGTCTATAGGACAGGGGAGATTTTGAATTTCTGCACACACTTTTGGACACTGGACACTTTTGGATTGTGTGAGGCCCAATGAATATCTGAGCGCTATGTGACAGGCTCGATGGCACAGCTGTGACCTAAGTGACTAGAGGATAAGTGAGATTTTGAATCTCTGCACACACTTTTGGACACTGGACACTTTTGGATTGTGTGAGGCCCACTGATATCTGAGCGCTATGTGACAGGCTCGATGGCACAGCTGTGACCTAAGTGACTAGAGGATAAGTGAGATTTTGAATCTCTGCACACACTTTTGGACACTGGACACTTTTGGATTGTGTGAGGCCCAATGAATATCTGAGCGCTATGTGACAGGCTCGATGGCACAGCTGTGACCTAAGTGACTAGAGGATAAGTGAGATTTTGAATCTCTGCACACACTTTTGGACACTGGACACTTTTGGATTGTGTGAGGCCCAATGAATATCTGAGCGCTATGTGACAGGCTCAATGGCACAGCTGTGACCTAAGTGACTAGAGGATAAGTGAGATTTTGAATCTCTGCACACACTTTTGGACACTGGACACTTTTGGATTGTGTGAGGCCCAATGAATATCTGAGCGCTATGTGACAGGCTCGATGGCACAGCTGTGACCTAAGTGACTAGAGGATAAGTGAGATTTTGAATCTCTGCACACACTTTTGGACACTGGACACTTTTGGATTGTGTGAGGCCCAATGAATATCTGAGCGCTATGTGACAGGCTCGATGGCACAGCTGTGACCTAAGTGACTAGAGAATAAGTGAGATTTTGAATCTCTGCACACACTTTTGGACACTGGACACTTTTGGATTGTGTGAGGCCCAATGAATATCTGAGCGCTATGTGACAGGCTCGATGGCACAGCTGTGACCTAAGTGACTAGAGGATAAGTGAGATTTTGAATCTCTGCACACACTTTTGGACACTGGACACTTTTGGATTGTGTGAGGCCCAATGAATATCTGAGCGCTATGTGACAGGCTCGATGGCACAGCTGTGACCTAAGTGACTAGAGGATAAGTGAGATTTTGAATCTCTGCACACACTTTTGGACACTGGACACTTTTGGATTGTGTGAGGCCCAATGAATATCTGAGCGCTCTGTGACAGGCTCGATGGCACAGCTGTGACCTAAGTGACTAGAGGATAAGTGAGATTTTGAATCTCTGCACACACTTTTGGACACTGGACACTTTTGGATTGTGTGAGGCCCAATGAATATCTGAGCGCGATGTGACAGGCTCGATGGCACAGCTGTGACCTAAGTGACTAGAGGATAAGGGAGATGTTGAATCTCTGCACACACTTTTGGACACTGGACACTTTTGGATTGTGTGAGGCCCAATGAATATCTGAGCGCTATGTGACAGGCTCGATGGCACAGCTGTGACCTAAGTGACTAGAGGATAAGTGAGATTTTGAATCTCTGCACACACTTTTGGACACTGGACACTTTTGGATTGTGTGAGGCCCAATGAATATCTGAGCGCTATGTGACAGGCTCGATGGCACAGCTGTGACCTAAGTGACTAGAGGATAAGTGAGATTTTGAATCTCTGCACACACTTTTGGACACTGGACACTTTTGGATTGTGTGAGGCCCAATGAATATCTGAGCGCTATGTGACAGGCTCGATGGCACAGCTGTGACCTAAGTGACTAGAGGATAAGTGAGATTTTGAATCTCTGCACACACTTTTGGATACTGGACACTTTTGGATTGTGTGAGGCCCAATGAATATCTGAGCGCTATGTGACAGGCTCGATGGCACAGCTGTGACCTAAGTGACTAGAGGATAAGTGAGATTTTGAATCTCTGCACACACTTTTGGACACTGGACACTTTTGGATTGTGTGAGGCCCAATGAATATCTGAGCGCTATGTGACAGGCTCGATGGCACAGCTGTGACCTAAGTGACTAGAGGATAAGTGAGATTTTGAATCTCTGCACACACTTTTGGACACTGGACACTTTTGGATTGTGTGAGGCCCAATGAATATCTGAGCGCTATGTGACAGGCTCGATGGCACAGCTGTGACCTAAGTGACTAGAGGATAAGTGAGATTTTGAATCTCTGCACACACTTTTGGACACTGGACACTTTTGGATTGTGTGAGGCCCAATGAATATCTGAGCGCTATGTGACAGGCTCGATGGCACAGCTGTGACCTAAGTGACTAGAGGATAAGGGAGATTTGATTGCTTTTAAAAAAGCAGTTTGCGGAGCAGTGGGTAAACAGCAATGCCAGCCTGTCAGGAAGCCTTAAAAGGCAGCCCAACAACCAACACCACTGATACACCACAATATAGCCTCCCCTTGCACTGCACACACAGTGACTGGTGTGTTGTGCAGGCCAAATTGCTATCAGCAGCAGAAGCAGTTTTTTTTTCTTCTCAGCAGGACAAAAAAAAAATTGGGATTGTTTTTAAAAAAGCAGTTTGAGGCCCAATGAATATCTGAGCGCTATGTGACAGGCTCAATGGCACAGCTGTGACCAAAGTGACTAGAGGATAAGGGAGATTGGATTGCTTTTAAAAAAGCAGTTTGCGGAGCAGTGGGTAAACAGCAATGCCAGCCTGTCAGGAAGCCTTAGAAGACAGCCCAACAACCAACACCACTGATACACCACTATATAGCCTCCCCTTGCACTGCACACACAGTGACTGGAGTGTTGTGCAGGCCAAATCGCTAGCAGCAGAAGCAGTTTTTTGGTCTTCTTCCCTGCCTAACGCTCTCCCTACAGAATCAGCAGCAACCTCTCCCTATACTGAGATCGGCAGAAGTAAGATGGCGGTCGGCGTGCACGCCCTTTTATACCCCCTGTGACGCCCACCAAAGCAAGCCAATCACTTGCATGCCCTTCTGAAAGATGGTGGTGACCCGTGCCTATGTCATCACGTTGCCCACAGTGTCCGTGGATCCTGATTGGCTGAAAAAGAGCGCAAAACAAACTTTTGAAACGCGACTTTGGCGCGTAAGTCGCCGACCTCGTGGCCGACCTCATCCTAGGGTCGGGTTTCGTTTCATGAAACCCGACTTTGCCAAAAGTCGGCGACTTTTGAATTTTTTCGACCCATTTCGCTCAACTCTACGTGGGACCCTCGTGGACTTCTGCGGATCGGGGTAAGTATATTGGTGTTTTTTTATTTTGATATTTATTCCTCAGGCGACAATGGCTTCTGGGATCAAAGTGACAAGTGACGGTGAGTATGTACTCTATGTTATATGTACTGTATGTCTATATGTATGTATTGTATGTAGTATATATGTATGTTGCATGCATGTAGTGTATGTATGTAGCATGTATGTAGTATGCATGTAGTATGTTGCATGTATGTAGCATGTAGTGTGTATGTTGCATGTGTGTAGCATGTAGTATATATGTAGTATGTATGTTACATGTAGTATATATAGTATATATGTAGTATGCATGTTGCATGCATGTAGTATATATGTATTATGTATGTAGTATGTAGCATGTATGTAGTATGTTGCATGTATGTAGCATGTAGTATATATGTAGTATGTATGTTACATGTAGTATATATAGTATATATGTAGTATGCATGTTGCATGCATGTAGTATATATGTTGTATGTATGTTGCATGCATATAGTATATATGTATTATGTATGTAGTATGTATGTAGCATGTATGTAGTATGTAGCATGTATGTAGTATGTATGTTGCATGTAGTATATATGTAGTATGTATGTTGTATGTATGTAGCATGTAATTTTTTTTTTATTTTTTTTTTACATTCAACACATTAGCCGGATGATGGGACTACTACTGTCCCATCATTGGCTAATGTGTCAATCACTGTCATGGTAGCAGGCATCGCCCGATGGGACTTGTAGTCCCATCGGACGATGCCTGCACAGACCCCCAGAGCCTGCACAGACCACCGGCAGGCCGGCACAGCCCCCCGGCAGGCCCGCACAGACCACCGGAGCCTGCACAGCCCACCGGCAGGCCGGCACAGCCCCCCGGCAGGCCGGCACAGCCCCCCCGGCAGGCCGGCACAGACCACCGGAGCCTGCACAGACCACCGGCAGGCCGGCACAGCCCCCCGGCAGGCCGGCACAGACCACCGGAGCCTGCACAGACCACCGGCAGGCCGGCACAGCCCCCCGGCAGGCCAGCACAGACCATCGGAGCCTGCACAGACCCCCCGGCAGGCCGGCACAGCCCCCCGAAAGGCCCGTACAGACCCCAGAGAGGCTGTACAAGGCAAAACTAGGGTTTTTCTTATTCCGATACCGGAAGTCCCATAGACTTGAATGGGACTTCCGGTATCAGAATCGGCGATACCCGATATTTTTTTTAGATCGGCCGATCCATTCCGATCCGATACTTTTAAGTATCGGACGGTATCGCTCAACACTGGCTGTGAATCATGTGAATTAAACTTCATTATATTCATCAACACAGACTGTCTTGTCTTAAGTGCCAAAGGTTACTCATTAATATGGATTGTTGGAGCATTGCTATTCATTTTGAGCACCTCCTACTGCATCCAGGAGTGCAGAAAGCCCTGATCATTTTCTGACAAGTACCAACAACCCAATTATTATTACATGTCAAACACATAGGTTCATGGTAACAATATGTTTTAATGGGATTGGTCTCTTCAGCATCCACATTGTTCCACAAATTATTCCAGGAAAATTGTTTTGGAATTGTTTGTGTAACATGATAGAAACTTTAAGGTTAACTTTGGCCTCCAAATATCCCATATATTATTCTAATTGAGCATCTGTGATATATGCTTGAAAAACATATTCAAACCAAGCAACATTGGAAATGTTAGTTCTTTTCCTTTAGTGTTTTTTTAACTTCTTACTAATATATATGCAACTCATTCTAAGCTATTATTTTAAAGTGCTTTCCAATCATCTTCAACAGAAGCGCACCACTCTTTGTAACATTCCTGCCGGTATCACTGCATGGCTTCCCATCTCACATCTTACTCACCACTCCTGGCCATGCTGTGAGTTCTGTCCTCTGCCTGCTCCATGCTGTGGGCCACATGTTCTTGCTTGCTGCATACCTCCTGACTGTATGCTTAGGGTGGTGGCAATGGGATTCCCTGAGTCTTATAGAGACAGAGTGCACACCCCTAATTTGGTCCCAGCCTACTGCTAAGAGGTATCAAGAACTTAAGGCATCTCCACCCATAGGGAGATGCCTGAGCAACAAAATTTGTTAGTCTGTACTTTGCTACTGAGTTACCAGGTCCTGTCCTGTTTTCTGCCTCTCTGGTGGCTGCATACCCAGAATCATTTCTGTACTCTGTTTCCTTTGTTTTACACCTCTCTGGGGGCTGCTTACCCAGGTCCTTTTCTGTGCTCTGTGTGTCTTGTGTTCCACCTCACCTGGGGGCTGCATGCCCAGGCCTGAATCCTTTGTCCTGTACTTGATCACATGTCCGTCCTTGTCTGTACTAAGTCCGTTCTTGTGCCTGTTTGTGTCACTGTCTGTTTCCTCCCCTACTCAACTGTGTGTAGCCTTGTATCTACTCCTTCTGCTCTGCTCTTTGCTCGGCACCCTGCGGCTCTTCTCTGCTCTTTGCTCGGCACCCTGCGGTTCTGCTTTGGTCTTTGCTCCGCACCCTGTGGCTCTGCTTTGCTCTTCACTCTGCACCCTGTGGCTCTGCTCTGCTCTTCACTCTGCATCCTGTGGCTCTACTCTTCGCTCTGCACCCTGTGGCTCTGCTCTGCTCTTCGCTCTGCACCTTGTAGTTCTGCTCTACTTCCTCTCCGCGCCTTGCGGTTCTGCTCTGCTCCCGTCCTGGGTCCTACAGTTCCGATCCCTCCAGTCTGAAATGGTTCCTACATGTCTCTTATCCTACCAGTGCTGTCATGAACTCATTTTCTGCTCCACCAGTTGAGAGTTCCCCTTCCGTTCTCCCTCTGGTGGTGACAGGAGGTAGTGCGGTTTGTTTAAGTGGTAGTGATCTGCCACCTGATGAGGAAGATAACGATTGGATCTCTGGAGTATCAGACTGGATATAAGACAGCCGATGCCCTATCCGGGTGCTGGTGATTCAGTCTGCTTCTCAGGTCCTGGACTTCAGCTCTCTTCCAGTCTTCTCAAGTAAAGTTTGTTTTTTGCTATTGCTCACACTTGCGCTTGTTGGTCAATTCAGTTTTTTGTTTAATCAGCCTGCCCCTGCTGGGGCTATGCTGAAATTCCACTCCTATTAATCAGTATTTGCCAATCTGCTTTTTGTCCCTTATTAGATTGGCCTCTTTTTTGCTCTGTCTCAGAATATTTCAGAGTGCTGATATAGGTTTAGAAGTCTAGTGACTTCAGGGTTAATTTTGCTATCAGAAGTGTTGGACAATATTTTTGTAGGTTTTTTTGGCAGATTGCAGACACTGTCTTTCCTTCTCTGTCCTTTTTAGTTAGCCACACCCCATCGTTTGCTCAGCGTATTTTCCTGCCTTTGTTTGTATTTTTATCTTGTTTCACCGTCAATACATGTGGGGGGCTGTCTTTCCTTTGGGGTCTGCTCTGGGGCAGTTAGTTTTCCTCTTTTCCTGATTTAGGCTTATGTAGTTCTCCGGTTGTGACGAGGCATCTAGGACCAATGTAGGAACGCTCCACGACTGCTGCTAGTTGTGCGGTTATGATCAGGGATCTGCAATCTGCATAGTTACCAACTTCTCTGATTTTCTGAGTCTTAGCTTGTTGTCTTTTTTTCCTACTCTGTTTCCCATTCATAACACAGTGCCTAATAGAGTGCCCGCCTGCCTTGCAGAGAGCCAGCTATGCCCTCCTGCCTACCAGAGTGCCAGCCGTGCCTGCCTTCCTGCCAGAGTGGCATCTGTGCCCGCCTGCTTGCCAGAGCACCTGCCGTGCCCGCCACAGTACCAGTCGTGCCCGTCTGTACTTGCCCGCACCTGTCATTAGTGTTCCGTCCCCCCAGTGGGATCAGCTGCTACAGCCAGACACTGCCCTGGAGTGGTACCTGGCAGCTACCTGCCGCACAAGCCTGACCTCACCACTAGAGGCTCCAGTGAACACCAAGGTAGCTGCTTAGTCATGCCCCTCCAGGGTAGTCTGGTTTGTGGCACAGTGGTGCCACAATCCTCGCTCGTGCCATCCAGACTGACGCAAGCATTACAGTTTGCTCAGACCTTGGTCCCCGCTGAGTCCCATGGCCCTTTGCTCTTGGAGTGAGATTAATTTTTTTTTACCCGATCTGAAGCTCTGACTTTTACTGCACCAGTTCAAATCACAGTCTCTGCAGAAGTATTTAATCAACTTGCGTCTTGCGCTCCAAGAGTTAAATCCATCACATGGCAAGGTACGATGGGGATCCAAAGCAGTGTCATGTGTTCTTGGAGCAGTACATGCAGTACTTCGAATGGTATGCTCCCCATTTCTCCTCTGATCGGGTCAAGGTCAGATTCCTAATGTCCTACCTAGCAGGAGATGCTTTGAAATGGCTCAACCCCCTTTGGGAAGCAGGGGATCCCATCATCACAGACCTAGAGGCCTTCCTGGTGGCCTTTCACAAAGCTTTCGATATGCTTAGTCCTACTTCTTCTGCAAAGTCTTCCCTCCCAAGAGCCTAGAGACGGACCAGACAAAGGAAACCTGTGGCAAACCATCACGTCCGTTCACGACCGTTCAAAACCCATCTGTTCTTCAACCTGCAAAAGCAGTTACCTGAGCAAAACCCAAGAAGGCTAACAAAAGTGGGCTGGCAGAGCAGCAGCCTGAATACAGTCATGAGAAGGGAATACGGTATCGCTGCGGTTGTATGGAATATTCTGACGGTCTCTGTCCTGAGAAGCTTAAACTCGAAAACCTTAGGTCAGTAGGAGAGGTTGCTCTTGGCGAAAGTACTCCCTCTCCACTAAGTCTATGACTGTTTCTGTGCCTTCTGGGAGCTTCATTTCAGCAGATGTATTAAAGCTGCAAGCGGAGTCATTGTGCGGTTCCTGTTCAACAGCTCCAGAATCCAGTGAGGGTATTGTTGGCTGACAGCCGAGCCCTACTTAAGAGCAGTCTAGTCTTTACAGAACCACGGTACCACATAACACAGATGCCGTACCCTGTTAACTGTCACAGGATACAGCTGAGTCAGCACTAGTGTATTTTCACAAGACTCTGCCCCAAGAATGCAGGGTTAGAGCCTCTCTAGACCCACTAGGCACATGGTATCGCACCTGCAAACGCCACTAATAGATGCTGGCTACCATGGAGTGCAGACCAAGTGCACAGTGGTGTACAGGCAAAGCCATTACTTGGCGCTGATGCTAGTCCCTGACTCTGCCTCCTACCTGCACTATCAGCCTAGGCACTAACTGACAAGGCTGAACAACACATGTGTGCCAAGGGTAGGGGTTTCATAATAAGTCAGTCACCAGAGACATTCATACGTGCATACAACACTCACTCAACATGGTCTATACTAGAGCACGGCTTTTTATAACCTCAGCCTTCCAGGACCTTCCTGATGGCTCAATCTGAGCTGTTTGAAGACATGAGCATGTGACCTCCGACCACCAATGAGCAGTTGTCTTACAGGCATGCTCAGATGGAGAAAAGCAGGAGGGTCTGTTCGCTGCTGACTAATGCTGGATGCAATAGCTGAACCTGGGGCGACAACAGCAACCAAACTCATTGCATTAGCCTGAGCAAGACGCTGGGACCAATGTCTCTGCTGAGCAGGAACCTCTGCGGCTGAAGAAGAATGTGAGACTGCAGAGGATATGGCTTGAGATTCTCACTGTGAAGTGGCAGGAACTAGACGCCTAACACAGTCCTCTTTGAAGAAGGGACCCGATCTCCCTCATTCAGCAACTGGACAAAGTTAACGGATGCCACGTGGACGTAGACTTTGGCATCAGTCCCTTTCTGCCTGATAAAGCCATAGCCTCGCTCGAAGTTTTTGTAGACCACCCATCCACAGGTATGCTGCGCCACCACAGCTCCGTCCCAACTTCCCTCTCCTGTTGATTTTTATTTTTGCAAATTTATTAAAAAAGAAAAACTGAAATATCACATGGTCATAAGTATTCAGACCCTTTGCTCAGTATTGAGCAAAAGCACCCTTTTGAGCTAGTACAGCCACGAGTCTTCTTGGGAATGATGCAAAAAGTTTTTCACACCTGGATTTGAGGATCCTCTGCCATTCTTCCTTGCAGATCCTCTCCAGTTCCGTCAGGTTGGATGGTGAACATTGGTGGACAGCCATTTTCAGGTCTCTCCAAAGATGCTCAATTTGGTTAAGGTCAGGGCTCTGGCTGGGCCAGTTAAGAATGGTCACAGAGTTGTTCTGAAGCCACTCCTTTGTTATTTTAGCTGTGTGCTTAGGGTCATTGTTGGAAGGTGTATCTTTGGCCAAGTCTGAGGTCCAAAGCACTCTGAAAGAGGTTTTCATCCAGGATCTCTCTGTACTTGGTTGCATTTGTGTTTCCTTCTATTGCAACCAGTAGTCCTGTCCCTGCAGCTGAAAAACCCCACATAGCATAATTCTGCCTCGACCGTTTTTCACTGTTAGGATTGTATTGGGCAGGTGATGAGCAATACCTGGTTTTCTCCACACATACTGCTTAGAATTATCACCAAAATGTTCTATCTTCATCTCATCAGACCAGAGAATCTTATTTCTCCTAGTCTTGGAGTCCTTCATGTGTTTTTTTTAGCAAATTTATGCGGGCTTTCATATCTCTTGCACTTAGCAGAGGCTTCTGTCGAGCCACTCTGCCATAAAGGCTCGACTGGGGGGAGGCTGCAGTGATAGTGGACTTTGAGGAACTTTCTC
Organism: Dendrobates tinctorius; assembly: GCF_039654945.1. NCBI lineage: Eukaryota > Metazoa > Chordata > Amphibia > Anura > Dendrobatidae > Dendrobates > Dendrobates tinctorius. The sequence goes on along the minus strand of NW_027361699.1, from coordinate 483,278 downwards.
CCATCTCCCTTCTGTATCTCTGGAGCTCAGCAACAGTGATCTTGAGGTTCTTCTTTACCTCTCTCACCAAGGCTCTTCTCCCACGATTGCTTAGTTTGGTTGGATGGCCAGGTCTAGGAATACTTCTGGTGGTCCCAATCTTCATCCATTTAATGGATGTGCCCTTAGTAACCTTGAGTAACCTTGAGTAACCTTAACCCTTAGTAACCTTGAGTACTGCAGAAATTCCTTTGTAACCTTGGCCAGATGTGTGCCTTGCCACAATTCTGTGTCTGAGCTCCTTGGCCACTTCCTGTGACCTCATGATTCTCATTTGGTCTAACATGCCCTATGAGCTGTGAGGTCTTACGTAGACAGGTGTTTGCCTTTACAAATCAAGTCCTATCAGTTTAACTAAACACAGATGGACTCCATTGAAAGTGTAGAACCATCTCAAGGAGGATCAAAAGGAAATGGACAGCATGTTACTTAAATATTAGTGTCTGAGCAAAGGGTCTGAATACTTATGACCATGTGATATTTCAGTTTTTCGTTTTAATAAATTTGCAAAAATGTCTACATTTCTGTTTTTTTTCAGTCAAGATGGGGTGCTGAGTGTACATTAATGAGAAAAAAATGGACTTTCTTGAATTTACCAAATGGCTACAATGAAGCAAAGAGTGAAAAATTTAAAGAGGTCTGAATACTTTCTGTACCCACTGTACATAACATAGCCTTTACTTTCTATTAAAATGCGTGACCATAAAAAAAAGTCATAGGGTCCCCCTATAATTAATAACCAGAAAAGGCTATGCAGACAGCTGAGGGCTGATATTAATAGCCTAGGAAGGGGCCATGGATACTGGTCCCCCAGGCTCAAAAAATCAGTTCTCAGTCGCCACAGAAAAGGCGCATCTCTAAGATGCTCCATTTCTGGCACTTAGTCTTTCTCTTCCCACTTGCCCTGTAGTGGTGGCAAGTGAGGTGATTGTTGGGGGGTTGATGTCACCTTTGTATTGTCAGGTGACATCAAGACCTGATATGAGTAATGGAGAGGCGCCTAACCGCATAGTCACATTGTTTGAAAACAGAGACACACAGAAAAAAGTCCTATAAGTGAAAGAAAGACACAGACTTCTTTAATAATCTTAATTAACGCCTTCATGACCCAGTCTATTTTGACCTTAATGACCTGGCCATTTCTTGCAATTCTGACCAGTGTCCCTTTATGAGTTAACAACTCAGGAACGCTTCAACGCATCCTAGTGATTCTGACTGTTTTTTCGTGACATATTGGGCTTTATGTTAGTGGTAAATTTAGGTTGATAATTTTTGCGTTTATTTGTGAAAAAATGGAAATTTGGTGAAAATTTTGAAAATTTCGCAATTTTCAAATTTTGAATTTTTATTCTGTTAAACCAGAGAGTTATGTGACACAAAAAAGTTAATAAATAACATTTCCCACATGTCTACTTTAAATCAGCACAAATTTGGAAACAAATTTTTTTTCTGTTAGGAAGATATAAGGGTTGAAAGTTGACCAGCGATTTCTCATTTTTACAACAAAATTTACAAAACCATTTTTTTAAGGGACCACCTCACATTTGAAGTCACTTTGAGAGGTCTATATGGCAGAAAATACCCAAAAGTGACACCATTCTAAAACTGCACCCCTCAAGCTACTCAAAACTACATTCAATAAGATTATTAACCCTTCAGGTCCTTCACGAGAACTAAAGCAACATGGAAGGAAAAAATTGACATTTTAATTTTTCCCCCCAAATTTTTTTTTGCCATCAATTTTTTCATTTTCACATGGGTAACAGGATAAAATGGATCCTAAAATTTGTTGGACAATTTCTCCTGAGTACAACGATACCTCATATGTGGTCATAAACCACTGTTTCGGTGCATGGCAGGGCTCAGAAGAAATGGAGTGCCATTTGACTTTTTGAATCGAAAATATGCTGGAATATTTATCAGTTGCCATGTTGCGTTTGGAGAGTCCCTGTGTGCCTAAACATTGGAGCTCCCCCACAAGTGACCCCATTTTGGAATCTAGACCCTCCAAGGAACTTATCTAGATGCATAGTAAGCACTTTGAACACCCAGGTGCTTCACAAGTTGATCCGTACAAAAAAAGTACTTTTTTTCACAGCAAAAATTTTTTGCCTCAGTTTTTTCATTTTCACATGGGCAACAGGATAAAATGGATACTAAAATTTATTGGTCAATTTCTCCTGAGTACACCGATACTTCATATGTGGTCATAAACCACTGTTTGGGTGCACGGCAGGGCCCAGAAGGGAAGGAGCACCATTTGTCTTTTTGAATGGAAAATTAGCTCCAATCGTTATCGGACACCATGTCGCGTTTTGAGAGCCCCTGTGTGCCTAAAAATTGGAGCTCCGCCACAAGTGACCCAATTTTGGAAACTAGACCCCCCAAAGAACTTATCTAGATGTGTGGTGAGCACTTTGAACCCCCAAGTGCTTCACAGAAGTTTAAAACACAGAGCAGTGAAAATAAAAAATCATTTTTATTCCTCAAAAAGGTTTATTTAGCCCGCTATTTTTATTTTCACAAGGCTAACAGGAGAAATTGGACCACAAAAATTGTTGTGCAATTTGTCCTGAGTACACAGATACCCTATATGGGGGGAACCACTGCTTGGGCACATGGGAGAGCTCAGAAGGGAAGGAGCGCCTTTTTGGAATGCAGACTTTGATGGAATGTTCAGCGGGCGTCATGTTGCATTTGCAGAGCCCCTGATGTGCCTAAACAGTAGAAATCCCCCCACAAGTGACCCCATTTTGGAAACTAGACCCCCCCATGGAGCTTATATAGATGTGTAGTGAGCACTTTGAACCCCCAAGTGCTTCGCAGAAGTTTATAAACGCAGAGTCAAGAAAATAAAAAATCATTTTTTTCCTCAAAAACAATTTTTTTTAGCCCGCTATTTTTTATTTTCAAAGGGTAACAGGATAAATTGGACACCAAAAGTTGTTGTCATGTTTGTCCACTGTTTGGGCGCTCAGCAGGGCTCAGAAGGGAAGGAGCGCCATTTGACTTTTTGAATGGAAAATTAGCTCCAATCGTTAGAGGACACCATGTCATGTTTGGAGAGCCCCTGTGTGCCTAAACTTTGAAGATCCCCCACAAATGACCCCATTTTGGAAACTAGACCCCCTAAGGAACTTATCTAGATGCATAGTGAGCACATTGAACCTCCAGGTGCTTCACAGAAGTGTATAACACAGAGCCGTGAAAATAAAAATATTTTTTTCCTCAAAAAATGATTTTTTAGCCCGCAATTTTTTATTTTCACAAGGGAAACAGGAGAAATTGGACCAGAAAACTTGTTTTACAGTTTGTCCTGAGTACGCTGGTACCCCATATGTGGGGGGAACCACTGTTAGGGCACACGTCGTCGCTCGGAAAGGAAGTAGTGACATTTTGAAATGCCGACTTTAATGGAATGGTCTGCGGGTGTCATGTACATTTGCAGAGCCCCTGATGTGCCTAAACAGTAGAAACTCCCCACAAATGACCCCATTTTGGAAACTAGACCACTAAGGAACTTATCTAAATGTGCGGTGAGCACTTTGAACCCCCAAGTGCTTCACAGAAGTTTATAATGCAGAGCAGTGAAAGTAAAAAACCTTTTTTGTCCTCAAAAGAATTATGTTTTAGTCCGCAATTCTTTATTTTCACAAGGGTAACAGGAGAAATTCGACCGCAAATGTTGTTGTCCAGTTTGTCCTGAGTATGCTGGTACCCCATATGTGGGAGGAACCACTGTTTGGGCACACGTTGGGTCTCGGAAGGGAAGTAGTGACGTTTTGAAATGCCGACTTGATGGAATGGTCTGCGGGCGTCATGTTACGTTTGCAGAGCCCCTGATGTGCCTAAACAGTGGAAACCCCCCACAAGTGACCCCATTTTGGAAGCTAATCTAACTTATCTAGATGTATGGTGAGCACTTTGAACCCCTAAGTGCTTCATAGAAGTTTATAACGCAGAGCCATGAAAATAAAAAATCATTTTTTTCCACAAAAATAATTTTTAGCCCCAATTTTTTATTTTGCCAAGGGTAACAGGAAAAATTAGACCCCCAAAGTTGTTCTGCAATTTTTCCTGAGTACGCTGATACCCCATATGTGGGGGTAAACCACTGGGCACACATCGGGGCTCGGAAAGGAGGGAGTGTTGTGAATTCATTTTCCCCTACACCATTGAGGTCTGAGGAACTCCCTCTTCTAGTGAAGGGAAGGTAGTGAGGCTGATTACCAAGCACCTGAGCAGATAGATGATGACTGAGTGACGGGAATTGCTGACTGGATATAAGGCAGCCGATGCCCTTCTGCCTTGCTGGTGATTTCTCTGAGGGATTCTAGGAGACCAGTCTGATTCCTGCTCCTCAAAAGCTAAGTTTTCTGCTCTGCTTTTGCATTTGTGTTTTGGTTTTATTTTGCCTTGTTTTTCTGGATTTCGACCATTCCCTGCTGGGAGTGAGCAGAATTCCTTTTTGCTCTGTCTTCAGAAAACACCTGAGTACTGATATAGTCTTTTTGAAGCCTAGCGTCTTCAGGGCCTTTTTCCCTATCAGTCTGTTGGCTCTTGTTTTGATAGGGTTTTGGCGGATTGCAGACAGCAGCTTTTCTATCCTGTCCTATTTAGTTAGCTTGGGCCCCATCATTTGCTCAGCCTATCTTTCTATCTGTGTTAGTGTTTTTTCATCTTGCTTCACCGTCATTATATGTTGGGGGCTGCCTATTGCTTTGGGGTCTGCTCTGGGGCAGTTTAGATTTCCTTTTCTGTCTTTAGGCTATTTAGTTCTCTGGCTGTGATCGAGGGGTCTAGGGCACCGTAGGAACCCCCCACGGCTACTGCTAGTTGTTGTTGATAGGTTCAGGGGTCTGCAGTCCGATAGCTGCCAACTTTTCTGGTTTTCTGGACTTGGCTAGTATTTCTGTTTTTGCCTCCTACGGTGACTCATTCACAACAGAATCACCAGCCATGCCGCAGATCCTAGGGTACTCAATAGCAGGAAAGAGTTGTAAAAAAAAAAAAAAAAGTGTGTATATTTTTTCCTCTATATCTCTGAGGCCGTAGGGGGAATTTTTTTTTCTCTCAAAGGAGATAAAGCAATTGTCTGATCGTGTGGAGCAGCTCGCTGCGGAAGTGCGGGGAATTTACGCCTATCTTGCTCATTCACATGCTGCTGAACCAAAGATCCCTACTCCTGATGTGTTTTTGGGGATCGGTCTAAATTTTTCAATTTCAAAAATAATTGTAAATTATTTTTTGCCTTGAAGCCCAACTCGTCAGGGAGCTCCACGCAGCAGGTTAAAATTGTCATCTCTTTGCTGCGTGGCGATCCCCAGGATTGGGCGTTTTCTTTGAAACCAGATGATCCTATTCTGACTAATGTGAACGCATTTTTTCAAGCCTTGGGGTTGTTGTATGACGAACCTAATGCTATTGATCAGGCTGAAAAGACCCTGTTGGCATTGAGCCAGGGTCGAGATTCTGCAGAATTGTACCGTCAAAAATTCCGAAAGTGGGCGGTCCTTACTACCTGGAATGATAATGCCTTGGCAGCTCTCTTTCGGAAGGGTTTGTCAGAAGCTGTAAAAGATACTATGGTGGGATTTCCTGTTCCCTCTGGTCTTGACGATTCTATGTCATTAGCCATTCAGGTTGATCGGCGTTTACGTGAAAGCAGGACTGCACGAGAGGTGTTGCCACCTGTTGAACAAGTGTCTGAACCTATGCAATGTGACAGAGTTTTGTCCAGGGAGCAATGTCAGGAGTTCAGAAGGCGTAATAAGCTGTGTTTTTTTTTGGGCGATGCCTCGCATATTATTTCTGTCCGTCCTAAACGAGAGAAACGTTTTGCACACACGTTTTCTGTGGGTGGTGTTCAACCTAAGTTTCTTCTGGCAATTACTCTGATCTGCTCCCTGTCCACATTTTCCACCAAGGCTTTTGTGGATTCGGGAGCAGCCCTGAACCTAATGGACTTGGATTTTGCTAAACGTTGTGGATTTCCTATGACACCTCTGCGGATGCCTATCCCTTTGAGGGGGATTGATGCTACTCCTTTGCCGAAAAATAATCCTCAGTTTTGGACCCAGGTGGTAATGCGGGTCGCCCCAGACCATCAAGAAAACTGCAGATTTTTGGTGTTGCATAATTTGCATGATATCATTGTTCTGGCGTTTCCCTGGTTGCAAATTCATAATCCAGTTTTGGATTGGAAATCTGTGTCTGTGGTGAGTTGGGGTTGTCGGTGTGCCCTTAGTGACGCTCCGGTTTTTCCACCTCTCCTCAGCCGCATGATGTTCCTGACTATTTGGCGGACTTTTATGATGTATTTAGTGAGAATGAGTCTGCGTCTCTTTGCCTCCTCATAGGAGTTATGACTGTGCAAATGAACTGAGCCCGGGGTGTAAATTTCCCAAGGGTCGGCTCTTCAATTTATCTGTACCCGAGCATGAGGCTATGCGATCCTATATTAAGGAGGCATTGGAGAAGGGTCATATTAGACCATCCTCTTCACCCTTAGGTGCTGTTTTTTTTTTCGTGGCCAAAAAGGATGGTTCATTAAGGCCTTGTATTGATTATCGCCCCCTCAACAAAATTACTATTAAATATCAGTATCCGTTACCCCTATTCTATTCTCCAGAGTTAAAGGTGCTTGCTGGTTTACCAAGCTTGACCTCAGGGGGCGTATAATCTTATCCGCATTAAGCATGGGGATGAATGAAAGACGGAGTTTAATACTCCGTAGGGACATTTTGAGTACCTGGTGATGCCTTTTGGGCTCACTAATGCCCCTTCTGTCTTCCAGTGCTTCATGAAAGACATTTTCCAAGACTTTGTAGATAAATTTTTGATTATCTATCTGGATGATATTTTGATCTTCTCCAAGGATTGGGATTCTCATGTGGAACATGTTCGGACTGTGTTCCGGTTCTTGAGGGAGAATTCCCTGTATGTCAAAGGATCGAAATGCCTTTTTGGGGTAAAGAGGATTTCATTTTTTGGGATTTATTTTGTCTCTGTCAACTATTGAAATGGACCCGGCCAAGGTGCAGGCCATTTATGATTGGGTTCAGCCCACTTCTTTGAAGGCCCTCCAGAAGTTTTTGGGTTTTGCTAATTTTTATCGGAAATTTATAGCAAAATTTTCTAGTATTGCCAAGCCATTGACCGATCTGACTAAGAAAGGTGCTGATGTGTTGAATTGGTCTCCGGAGGCTGTTTCTTCCTTTCAGGAGCTGAAGCGAAGATTCACTTCTGCCCCAGTTTTGCGGTAACCTGATGTCTCACTCCCGTTCCAGGTAGAGGTGGACGCTTCTGAGATTGGTGCAGGAGCTGTTTTGTCCCAAAAGGATCCTGTAACATCTAAAATGAATCCCTGTGCTTTCTTTTCCCGAAAGTTCTCCCCATCTGAACGCAACTATGATGTGGGGAATCAGGAACTGTTGGCCATGAAATGGGCATTTGAGGAGTGGAGACATTGGTTGGAGGGAGCTAAAAATCAAGTCGTGGTCCTCACTGACCACAAGAATTTGATTTACCTGGAGTCGGCCAAACGCTTGAACCCTAGACAGGCTAGGTGGGCCTTGCTTTTTACACGTTTTGATTTTGTGGTCTCTTTTCTTCCTGGCACTAAGAATGTCAAGGCTGACGCTCTCTCTAGGAGCTTCTTTGCTGATTCTCCTGTGGTGACCAAGCGTGCTACCATCTTATCAGTCTGTTGGCTCTTGTTTTGATAGGGTTTTGGCGGATTGCAGACAGCAGCTTTTCTATCCTGTCCTATTTAGTTAGCTTGGCCCCCATCATTTGCTCAGCCTATCTTTCTATCTGTGTTAGTGTTTTTTCATCTTGCTTCACCGTCATTATATGTTGGGGGCTGCCTATTGCTTTGGGGGTCTGCTCTGGGGCTGTTTAGATTTCCCATTCTGTCTTTAGGCTATTTAGTTCTCCGGCTGTGATCGAGGGGTCTAGGGCACCGTAGGAACCCCCACGGCTACTGCTAGTTGTTGTTGATAGGTTCAGGGGTCTGCAATCCGATAGCTGCCAACTTCTCTGGTTTTCTGGACTTGGCTAGTATTTCTGTTTTTGCCTCCTACGGTAACTCATTCACAACAAGGGAGCACTGTTTGACTTTGAACACAAAATTGGCTGGAATAAATGGTGGTTCCATGGCGCGTTGGGAGACCCCCTGATGTGCCTAAATAGTGGAAACCCCTTAATTCTAACTCCAACCCTAACCCTAACACACCCCTAACCCTAATCCCAACCCTAATGATAACCCTAACCACAACCCTAACCCCAACACACCCCTAATCCCAACTCTAGCCCTAACCACAAGCTTAACCCTAATCCGAACTCCAACCCACCCCTAATCTTAACCCTAATTCCAACCCTAACCCTAATTCCACCCCTAACCCTAATTCCAACCATAACCCTAATTCTAATCCTAACCCTAATTCGATCCCTAACCCTGACCCTTTTTCCAACCCTAACTCTAACCCTGCTCCTAACCCTTATTCCAACCCTAACCCTATTTCTAACTCTAACCCTATTTCTATCCCTAACCCTAACGCCAACCCTAATCCTAATTCTAACCCTAATGGAAAAATAAAAATATTTTCTTTATTTTATTATTTGTGCCTACCTATGGGGGTGATAAAGGGGGGTTTTATTTACTTTTTAATTTTGATCACTGTGAGAGTTTATCACAGTGATCAAAATGAATGAATCAATCTGCAGCATTGCAGATTCAATAGGCGCACTGCGCATGCACCCGCCATTTTCCAAGATGGTGGCGCCCATGATCCAGGATGGTGGGGCACTGGGATGGCCAGAGGGACATAGGAGGTACTGGGGGGGTGAGGGGGCATCGGAAGGTGGGAGGAGCAGATGGAAGGGGGAGGGGAGCAGATGTTAACGGCGGCGGCAGATGGCTGCCATCAATCAGTGGTGAGGCCGATCCCCCCCGTCAGTCAGTTTGGGGGGGTCGTATCTTGGTCTCCAGCCATGGCTGATGCTATTGCAGCATCGGCCATGGCTGGATTGTAATATTTCACCAAATTTCATTGATGAAATATTACAAATTGCTCTGATTGGCTGTTTCACTTTTAACAGCCAATCAGAGAGATCATAGTCATGGCGGGTCCAAGCCACCCCCCCTGGGGTGAAGTAGAAAGGGTCCTGTGTGTGCAGGTCGGGTGACCATTTCAGTGACCCCGGTCACCCGGCCCGCAGGGGGGGCTTATGAATTCATGACATCACATAGGCATCATGGGTCGTATTGGCACCGACTTTCATGATGCCTATGTGGCATCAAAAGTCGGGAAGGGGTTAAACCATACTTATGACCTTGCCTTTTCTCTTGATGCCCTTGTCATCTGCAAAAGAGGTAAGAAAGTAAATAACAATATTCCTCACCTTTCCTCGAGTTCCTTTTAATCCATTTGTCCCACGACGGATCTAGCTCTGCTGCATCTAGATGTCAGGCTGCATGGTTTCATGATGCGACCATGCAGACTGTCATCCAGTAGACACTGAGCACCTTGTGCTCAATTTCTGCCTGTGACCTGCTATTCCCTGTCTGAGGGCACCATGAGAGTGAGACAGTTCTCCTGCTCACGGTGCCATCAGAGCGGTCCTGTGAGTTCACAGCCAATGAAGTCACTTCACCTTTCTGACATCAATGTGAGCGCAGTGGGAAATTTTTATCTTTGACATCTTATAGACACCTGTCCATTAGTAATCTGTGGATTTGATGTCACCGGACAATACAAAGATGACAACATCACAAATATTAACCCCACTTGCCACCGCTACAGGGTAAGTGGGAAGAGCCGGGCTAAACGCCAGAATTGATGCATATAACACATGTGCCTTTTCTGGGCAGCTGCAGGCTGCTATTTTTAGGCTGGGAGGGCAAATATCCATGGCCACTTACCAGCCTGAGAATACCAGCACCAAGCTGTTTGCTTTAACAAGCCTGGTTGTCAAAAATGAGGTGGACCTCACACCGTGTTTCTTTAAATATTTATTTAAATAATTAAAAATACGGCATGGGGACCCCTCTATTCATGATAACCATTCTTGCTGAAGCTGACAGATGAGGGTTGCAAGCCCCCAGCTGTGAGTTTTGCCTAGTTGGTTATCAAAAATACAGGCAAACCCACGCAGGTTTTTTTAAATTATTTATTTACAGTGCAGGAACGGCTGATGAATACTCCCATCTGCCACTCCTGCTCTCACTGTTATTAGCGGCAGCTGGTGTCAGCTGATGGGAGCTCTAGCCCCATCAGATGACATCGGTGATCGGAGGTAAATTTTATACCTCCAATCACCGCTGAGCGCTCACGCTGTCTTCTGACTTGTGCAGCACTAATGCTGCATTCTGTCAAGGTGGCTCTGTTACTTAGCTTCCGTTCCACCGCAGAAATAATCATTTATAAAATTGTTCAAAAATACCTGAAATTTGACAGGGAGGCAGGTTTTTCCCCCTCTGACAGACACCTCACATCCATCACTCATTTCGTATTTGGCGCCACCTCCTCAGTTTTCTTTTGAAATGCAGCACCTGCGCTGTACTATATCTTCTTGGGCTTGCACAGTCAGCACTGCCCATGCTCTCAGATCACATCCTGGCCTTCATATCACGTGGCCACAAATCCCGCCACGCAGTCGCTTATGATTTATTCACACTGCGGGGTTGTGAATCTTGGGCATGCGCAGTAGTTATCTGTGGCTCTCATACCCAAGATTCCCTGCCCCGCAGTGTGAATAAATCATAATAGACTGCAGGACAGGATCTGTGGCCCCCACGATATGAAGGCCGAGATGTGATCTGAGAGCACAGGCAACGCTGACTGCGCATGCCCAAGAGGATATAGTTCAGCGCAGGCGCCGCATTTCAAAAGAAAACTGAGGAGGCGGCGCCAAATACGAAATGAGTGATGGATGCGAGGCGTCTTCCAGAGGGAAAAGACCTGACCCCCTGTCAAATTTCAGGTATTTTTTAACAATTTTATAAATGATTATTTCTGCGGTGGAACGGAAGCTAAGTAATAGAGCCACCTTGACAGAATGCAACATTAGTGCTGCACAAGGTGGTTTTTTTACTTAAAAACGCCTGGGGGGTGACAGGTTCCCTTTAATTAAGCCAACTGAGGCTGGTTTCACATTTGCGTTTTTTAGCGCTGGAAAAAAACGCTAACCTGCGCATGCGTTTTTTCCCCTATATTTAACATGGGTGCGCATACCTGCGCGCTTGTAAGCGCATGTATGCGATTTTCATGCGCTGCGTTTTTTTGGGGTGTGCGATTGGATTTTCCAGACGCATCATGTTGCATTTTTTGGCCCTGCAAAAAAGCGCATGCGCACATATGCGCACGTTTTGCGCTAAAAATGGCCATTATAGCCTATGGATGCGCATATGTGCGCACTGGCATGCTCATGTAAGCGTTTTTTTGCATATGCGTTTTTTTTTTTAACCATGGAATTTAGGGGTTTGAGTTAGAGTTAGGGTTAGTTAAGGGGGTTTAGGGTTAGGGTTAGGGTCAGGGTCAGGGTTAGGGTTGGGTTTTGGGTCAGGGTTAGGGTTTAGTATGGTTTGGTTAAGGGTTAGGGTCAGGGTTAGGGTCAGGATTAGGGTTAAGTATGGTTTTGTTAAGGGTTAGGGTCAGGGTTAGGGTTAGGGTTAGGGTTAGGGTCAGGGTTAGGGTTAGGGTTAGGGTCAGGGTTAGGGTTAGGGTCAGGGTTAGGGTTAAGTATGGTTTTGTTAAGGATTAGGGTCAGGGTTAGGGTCAGGATTAGGGTTAAGTATGGTTTGGTTAAGGGTTAGGGTCAGGGTTAGGGTTAGGGTTAGGGTTAGGGTTAGGGTCAGGGTTAGGGTTAGGGTTAGGGTCAGGGTTAGGGTTAGGGTTAGGGTCAGGGTTAGGGTTAAGTATGGTTTTGTTAAGGGTTAGGGTCAGGGTTAGGGTTAGGGTTAGGGTCAGGGTTAGGGTTAGGGTTAGGGTTAGGGTCAAGGTTAGGGTCAGGGTTAGGGTTAGGGTTAGGGTCAGGGTTAGGGTTAGGGTTAGGGTTAGTTAGGGTTTAGGGTTTGGGTTAGGGTTAAGTATGATTTGGTTAAGGGTTAGGGTCAGGGTTAGGGTTAGGGTTAGGGTCAGGGTTAGGGTTAGGGTTAGGGTCAGGGTTAGGGTTAGTAAAGTCATGGTTTGGGTAGTGTGAGGGGCCACCTAAAAATGTTGGAAAAAAACGCAAACGCGGTAAAAACGCGCTAAAAACGCATACAAACGCATAAAAACGCTGCGTTTTTTTCATGCATGCTCATAAAAATGCTTGAAAAAAACGCAGCAGTTGTATGCTTATGTATGCGTTTTTTCAATGCGTTTTTTTGCGGGAAAAACGCGCTGCAAAAAAAAGCAAGTGTGAAACTAGCCTGAGGGCTTGATTTTTGCAGAAAATGATATATTGAATGACATAATTTTTGCTTACACTCAACTTTTTGATCGCATTTGATTCAACTTCTTGTCCGGTAGTGGGATGAAAATAATTTTTAATAAGTTTTTTGTTGTGTTTAATATTAAATCATTTAATCATTAAATTATGTAAAATGAACAATAAAAGGTTGAATTTGTAGAACATGTGTCTTTTACACCTTTACACCCATAACAAAACATACTGGTCAATGCTCCAATGAATTACAATACAGACAAAGGGTGAAATTACCATCCACTTCAAAATATTGAAATTAGAGAGTCCTCAGTGGTTGATAAGTTTTAATGGCTAACTGAAAAGATGGTAACAAATTGCACGCCATCAACAACTGAGGACTTTGAAATTTTAATATTTTTCTATCTACTGGCTAACACAGTACAAAGATATATATTTTGTCCTCCATCCATGTCAAAGACATTCCTGTCAGTGTTGCTAAAATTTTCTTTACTTCTCCAAGCACATTACAGTGGGGCAAAAAAGTATTTAGTCAGTCAGCAATAGTGCAAGTTCCACCACTTAAAAAGATGAGAGACATCTGTAATTTACATCATAGGTAGACCTCAACTATGGGAGACAAACTGAGAAAAAAAAATCCAGAAAATCACATTGTCTGTTTTTTTTTCCTTTTATTTGCATATTATGGTGGAAAATAAGTATTTGGTCAGAAACAAAATTTAATCTCAATACTTTGTGATATATCCTTTGTTGGCAATGACAGAGGTCAAACGTTTTCTGTAAGTCTTCACAAGGTTGCCACACACTGTTGTTGGTATGTTGGCCCATTCCTCCATGCAGATCTCCTCTAGAGCAGTGATGTTTTTGGCTTTTCGCTTGGCAACACGGACTTTCAACTCCCTCCAAAGGTTTTCTATAGGGTTGAGATCTGGAGACTGGCTAGGCCACTCCAGGACCTTGAAATGCTTCTTACGAAGCCACTCCTTCGTTGCCCTGGCGGTGTGCTTTGGATCATTGTCATGTTGAAAGACCCAGCCACGTTTCATCATCAATGCCCTTGCTGATGGAAGGAGGTTTGCACTCAAAATCTCACGATACATGGCCCCATTCATTCTTTCATGTACCCGGATCAGTCGTCCTGGCCCCTTTGCAGAGAAACAGCCCCAAAGCATGATGTTTCCACCACCATGCTTTACAGTAGGTATGGTGTTTGATGGATGCAACTCAGTATTCTTTTTCCTCCAAACACGACAAGTTGTGTTTCTACCAAACAGTTCCAGTTTGGTTTCATCAGACCATAGGACATTCTCCCAAAACTCCTCTGGATCATCCAAATGCTCTCTAGCAAACTTCTGACGGGCCCGGACATGTACAGGCTTAAGCAGTGGGACACGTCTGGCACTGCAGGATCTGAGTCCATGGTGGCGTAGTGTGTTACTTATGGTAGGCCTTGTTACATTGGTCCCAGCTCTCTGCAGTTCATTCACTAGGTCCCCCCACGTGGTTCTGGGATTTTTGCTCACCGTTCTTGTGATCATTCTGACCCCACGGGGTGGGATTTTGCGTGGAGCACCAGATCGAGGGAGATTATCAGTGGTCTTGTATGTCTTCCATTTTCTAATTATTGCTCCCACAGTTGATTTCTTCACTCCAAGCTGGTTGGCTATTGCAGATTCAGTCTTCCCAGCCTGGTGCAGGGCTACAATTTTGTTTCTGGTGTCCTTTGACAGCTCTTTGGTCTTCACCATAGTGGAGTTTGGAGTCAGACTGTTTGAGGGTGTGCACAGGTGTCTTTTTATACTGATAACAAGTTTAAACAGGTGCCATTACTACAGGTAATGAGTGGAGGAAAGAGGAGACTCTTAAAGAAGAAGTTACAGGTCTGTGAGAGCCAGAAATCTTGATTGCTTGTTTCTGACCAAATACTTATTTTCCACCATAATATGCAAATAAAAGGAAAAAAAAACAGACAATGTGATTTTCTGGATTTTTTTTTCTCAGTTTGTCTCCCATAGTTGAGGTCTACCTATGATGTAAATTACAGACGCCTCTCATCTTTTTAAGTGGTGGACCTTGCACTATTGCTGACTGACTAAATACTTTTTTGCCCCACTGTATATAGAGAGCTGCCATAGTTAAAGTGAACCTGTAATTTTAGGTAACTTTTCAAGATAAGCTTTCATTTATATGTATAAAAGGAATAAAGCTATTATGAGGCATTACAGTCATGGTCGAAAATGTTGTCACTAGGATTGAGCGAAACAGGTCGGTCAGATTCAAAAGTCGCCGACTTTCGCCAAAGTCGGGTTTCATGAAGCGAAACCCGACCACAGTGTGAAGTCTGCCATGCAGTCGGCGACCCAAGCGCCAAAGTCGGGTTTTGCCGAATGCTTGCACGTGACTTTTTTCAGCCAATGAGAGAAGCAGAGCGTAGCATAGCGGGAGCGTAGCTGGAGTGGGATTGGGAGTGGGGGAGAGAGAGAGGGAGAGGGAGAGGGAAAGGGAGAGGGAGAAGAGAGAGGGAGAGAGAGAAGAGAGTGAGAGAAGAAAGAGAGATTTTGCTGCCTCTAGAGTTAAAATTCATGCCAGGTGTGTTTACAGTCCTCCACTCACTGCCGACTTTTCTCCCCATTGACTTGCATGGGGTTTCATGTTTCACGACTTTTCCCAACTTTTCCCTATAGTCGACCAATTTTGTTCGACTCAACTTCTGTGAAGAAAGTCGGGTTTCATAAAACCCGACTTGACCCTAATAAAGGCAAAGTCGCTCATCTCTAGTTGTCACCCTTGAAATTGTTGGAGAAAATGTTATTTTCCCAGGAAAAGTATTTCTCCCAGAAAATAATTGAAATTACACATGTTTTGTTATACACAGTTATCCTTTGTGTAGAGCAACACAAACCAAAACAAAAATCAAGATAAATTGGACATAGTTTCACAATAAACCCCAAAAATGAGCTGGGCAAAATTGATTGCACTCTCAACTTAATATTTGCTTGCACACTGTTTGGAATAATTAACTACAATCAATCGCTTCCTATGACCATCAACAAGCTTCTTACACCTCTCAAATGAAAAATTTTGGACCACTCTTCTTTTGCAAAAAACTTTAGGTCTCTAATATGTAAAGGGTGCTTTCTCCCAACAGCAATTTTAAGATCTGTCCACAGGTGTTCAAATGGATTTAGATCCTGATTTATTACTGGCCACTTCAGTACTCTCCAGGGCTTTGATTCCATCCATTTCTGGATGCTTTTGAAGTATGTTTTAGGTTACTGTCTTGCTGAAAGGCCCATGATCTAGGACGCAAAGCCAGTTTTCTACACTGGGCACTTCATTGCGATCCAAGTTCCTTTGGTAGAGGCAGCACAAAGACCCCAAAACATCTTTGAATCTCCATCATATTTGACTGTAAATATTGTGTTCTTTTTTTTCGTAGGCCTCATTCCATTTTCAGTAAACAGCAGAATGATGTGTTTAACCAAAACGCTCTATCTTGGTCTCATCTATCCATAAGATGCTTTTCCAGAAGGATTATGTCAAACTGCAGTCTAGCTCTTTTAAGTTTAAAAGTGAGGTCCTCCTGGGCCTCTTGCCATAACATTTTATTTCATTCAAATGTCAACAGATAGTTCGCTCTGACACTGATGCACCCTGAGCCTGCAGGACAGCTTGACTTTCCTTGGCACTTGATTGAGGCTGCTTGTCCACCATTCGGACTATCCTGCATTGCAACTTTTCATCAATATTTTTCTGCCGTCCACGTCAAGAGATATTAGCTATAATGCCATGGGTTGTAAACCTCTTGATTATGTCACTCACCATGGACAAATAAACATCAAAATCTCTTGGGATGGACTTGTAACCTTGATAATGTAGATATTTTTTTAACAATTTTGGTTCTCAAGTCTTCAGTTCTCTTATCTTCTTTCTGTTTTCCATGCTTAGTGTGGCACACACAAACACAGATTGCAAATATTGAGTCAACTTCTCCCTTTTTATGTGGTTTAAGATGTAATTTTCCTATTGCTCACACCTGTTACTTGACACTGGTTGGTGAGTCTGAATGACCATCAGATTACTTAAAACAAAGTTGTTTTTTACCCACAATTTTGGAAATGTGCCAACAATTTTATCTGGCCCATTTTGAGGGTTTTGTTTGAAATCATGTCCAATTTGCTTGTTTCTCTGCTTTTTTGTGTGTTGTTCCAATATACACAAAGAAAGTAAACACGTGTATAACAAAACATGTAATTATAATAATTTTCTGGAAGAAATACTTAATTTTCTGTATTAACTTCAGGGGTGCAAACACTTTTGGCTATGACTGTATATGTAAAACCTACAAGAGAAAAAGTGAGCAAAAACCCTGCTGTAACTACCATAAGTAAATTAAAAAAAAGCAACAAGTGCAGTTAAATAATACAGAGTTTTTAGTAATACTTTTTTTAAAATCAAAAAATAGCATAAAAGCCATCCCACCATGTTAAGGTAACTCTGATCGGGACTGTCCTACACTGTCTAATATTAAAACCTTACCTTGAGTCAATGTTGACGTCAGTGTGTGAATAAGGGCAGGCAAAAGGACCGGGTCCAATCAGTGAAACACCAGTCTGGTGAAGCTTTATATACAATTTCCAGCTCAGTAGAGGGAGGCCACACTCCAGCTTGTACAGAATGCAACAATACAAAGAAAAAAACACAAAAAATGAGCTTGATTTGAGTTGGTACACATGCAGAACATAAAGACATGTTCACATTGGCCACAAAACATTAAATCTCCAAGTGAAAAAGTGAGCAAAAACCCTGCTGTTACTAAGTGAATAAACCAAAAACTGGTGCATTTCACCAGTTTTTCCCTGTGCAGGTTAAATCCAAATTTTTTTGGTTGTTTTTGACATTATTGTTGGAGATTAGCTGCTATGCATAATATACACACAGAGATATTGTCCTACTCTTTTTTTCTTTGCTGTTCTCAGACATAAGCCGCAAAAGCATGGAAGACACAATGCAGCAGTACTTAGCTTTGTGGATGTGAAGCCAGAGCTAAAGTAAAATACATTTGCTAGAATCAGCAACACAGTTTGCCTGTATTTGCCATGTGTCTTACTGTGCTGAATGAATTATATGTTGTAGAAACTGGGGAAGAGGAAAAAGTGGCTCTTAAATGGAAGAATAAACATATTTCTTTAACGATATATTACAAAGTTTCCTGTATTTGCTTGTACTTTTGACTTATACAAAGTTTATTGAAGTGACAGTAACCAATTAAATGATTTTGGTTTTTTTTTATGTTGGAAAACTGCAATATCTTAAATTATACACTACCTTGTTGCTTTTCTCCTGTAATTATGCATCTTAAATTATAGACCTTTAAGAATGAAATTCCAACATGTGTTGTTTTATTGTGCTGCAGTTATGTTTTATCTAAGAATAGCTTATATAAAACCATAGAGAACTCATTGAAAGTAAAACATCGATCAACATTTCATCTTATTGTGTTCTTTTACCTTAGGGCACTTTTAGAATTTGCTTGCCACCAAATAATAAACTGAATAAGAAGCAAATGGTCCCGGATTGCAATTATTGATTAAAAGGCAGGAATCCCAGAAGTATTTTTATGCTAAAATAAACACATAGTTTTCATAGACATTAAGCCCAAAATATGACTTTAGCATATTCCAGCAAAGATTGATGAAATAAATAATACAATAGCAATCTGTAGAAGACCTTTTCTCTGTATCACAGAATGGCTTTACAATGAAATTTGTGATAATACTACAGTATATTAGTACCATGATAGGTAAGGCAAAAAATAAATAAATGGTCAAACATGGTATAGACTAATGCCTAGGAGCATTGAGTCAGCAGTGAGAAACCTCGGGACAGCAGCCGTCCAGTGGCCTGGCAAATCCATTATTTTGTTTGACAAATACATTACTGCTTCAAACTTGCTCAAAAACAAGATGAGGGACATTTATCAAAACCAGTGCAAACTAAAGCGGTGCAAACACACCCTCCTAATCACTGAAATTGCAAAACCCATGAAAGAAAAGATGTAGAGGAATGGAAATCATAGGATCAAAAGACATGTTAATGATATGCAAATGATTGAAAAAAGGAAATAAATTTAACAAAATATCTCAATTTAGTAAATATCAAGCTCCATGTTGTTAGGGTTGTGGATCGCACTAAATATAAAATATAAGAGAGTGCGATCGCAACCCGGGGTCCACCGTGCTGAGATGGTAAACTGCTGCTCGGTAATGGCGGAGTCCTGCCTGAACACCAGCGGGTTAACCACTGACCCGGTGTGTACAGGAGCGAACTTTGTTACATCACAGAGCCACTGGAACTAATGCCAGAGCCTGTTTTCCTCACAGGGCTTGGCAGGGGGAATGCTACTAAACAGTCACAGGACCCTTCCCCAGAGACTAGGGAAAGGGTCCCTCTAGACCACCAGCACTCGACACCGCGGCTGCGGTGCCAGCAAGGAAGCAATGTAAGTATACAGGTACCGTGGAAGTGTGCACAGTGCCACTCTGGCATGCACCACTAATCGCCCAGGGTTGGGCTAACCAGCGCACAACTTGCACATGGCGCTGCACTGGCGGGTGCTGTGACTTGGCGAGGTACGGTAGTGCCTCGTACACGACAACACCACCGGACGCTAGTGTGTGCTGACGCTAGGAGCATGGTGGCGAGGGCAAAGCCACCCATTGGAGCTGACTTTAACTCTAACCCTATAACAAGCACAGCCAGATGGAGGGAGTCATAAGGAGTCAGTCACCAGTCTCATGCATCCATCATCACACATACCACTGACAATATTAGTCTATACTAGCACAAGGCCGAATGGCCATGCAAACTTTTTTTAGCAGCATCCTTCTGGGACCTTCCTGATGGTCCAATCGGAACAGGGGCGGGACCTGCGCATGTGACCCCTGAACTCCAATGGGAGGTCGAGCCACGGGCATGTTCAGTGGAGCGAAAAAGGGACCTAGTCCCAGGAGCTGCTCACCGCTGGCTAGTGCAGGTTGCTATAGCTGAAGCAGGGCTGGCAGCAGCTACCAACCTGACAGCGCTAGCTTGAGCAAGGCACTGGGAACAATGTCTTTGCTGAGCAGGCTCCTCTGTGGCTTGGACTGAAAGGTAGAACGCAGAAGGCAAGGCTCTGGATTCCTCTTGTGCAGAGGGAGAAAACCAACGCCTAACACATGTGGAAAAATATCCACTTTGACATGCTATCAATGAGCTTATTAATAGTTATATATTCAGTATAAGAGAAAGCAGGTGGCACCGCTGTTACCGTGCTTATACTGGCAGTGTGTGGCTTGCAGAAGGAATACACCAAAGTTCCCGGGTGCTTGACCTCATAGTAATCAAATCTTGAATTCCATGAAGAAAAGAAGGGTCGCGCTCATCAGGATAAGTTTTTGCTGCTTTATTGACACATGAAATACATGTCAAGTCGGGATCGTGACAAAAAGAGTGCGGATAGGCTGACAGCGGCCGTTTCGCGCTGTTCGAGCGTTTCTACTGGTCGACGAGTAGGAGGAAATGACGGATTCATATATTAATCACATCTTTCTATCTCTCCTCCTACCACAGCTGTTGTCTAAGTGACAAGTGAAATTAAAATCATGTGAAGATGCATAAAACAAATTAAAAATACAATAACTATACATGTTCTACTTTATCTGGAGAGATTAATAACTGTTATACTACTCCCTGACTGTCTATTTTCTATATATATTTTTTTTAAACAGGACAAATTTTGTTATACAAAAAAAGGAAATATTATTCCCACTTCTATATTTTTTTAGATAGTATTTACATCGAAAATTACCTGCTACAAGAGAGAAAAAATATTCATTCATCTTATACTTGTATGTGTGGTCGTTCCTGCTGGAATATTTATCTATCCATACTACCACTTGATTAACATGACTCCAGGCGGGACCTGCGCATGTGACCCCTGAATTCCAATGGGAGGTCGAGCCACGGGCATGCTCAGTGGAGAGAAAAAGGGACTTAGTCCCAGGAGCTGCTCACCGCTGGCTAGTGCAGGTTGCTATAGCTGAACCAGGGCTGGCAGCAGCAACCACCCTGACAGCACTAGCTTAAGCAAGGCACTGGGAACAATATCTTTGCTGAGCAGGCTCCTCTGTGGCTGGGACTGAATGGGAGACCGCAGAAGGCAAGGCCCAGGATTTCTCTTGTGCATAGGGAGAAGCCTAACACATGTGGGAAAAAAATCCACCTTGACATGCTATCAATGAGCTTATTAATAGTTATACTAGGAATTTTCTACCATAACAAATGCACTTGGACATGTAAATGATCAAGATCCACTTCTGGTAGCTTTCATTGCAATTTCTAACCAATGAGGTCCTCCATGTTCCACAGATGGTCATTTCTTGGAGTCAAATTACCTCTTGTACTCTATCTTTTGGTGTGATTAACAAAAAATAATAATTCGGTACACATGGATGCATAAAATTATACTGAGCTGCTTCTCACTCGTCTACATTCAGCTTTATATTTCTATTTCTATACTTAACCCTAGAACGCATGACCATAAAAATCTACACTTTCACATACCTGGGGCCTTTTAGGCCCATGTGCAAATAACATGGAATAACTCAAACAAAAATAATTTTCAAAGTTTATTTGAAAATTGCAAAGTAAGGATGCATTCCCACTAGCGCTGGTGTCTGCCAGGAGGAGATCTGTAATGGATCTGACCTTCTGGTGACCCCAGCTAAGGCTGGTGGAATCCCTGCATTCCAGCAGCCTTAACTGGAGTTACCAAGAGATCAGATCCATTACGGATCACCTCCTGGCTGACCCCAGCGCCAGTGGGAACACAGCCTAAGATGCGAATAATTCAAAACATTACTATGTGCAAAAAAAAACAAAAGAGTAACTGAACGGGCTTAAAACGCCCAATATACGCATTTGATATAACTCTTTATAATAATTTTTTTTGTCTAAAAGTTTTTTATATAAAGGTTGCAGTAAACATGCTGCAGGAATATCTCTTTTCAAAGGTTTCTTTTCTTCTTTACTAATGACCGCAACAACTTTCACACGTTATCTGTTCGGAAGAATGCTCCTTGCAGACATTTTGTCCACAAGTAGTACAGACATGCTCGGATTTCCTGTCCTTCTTTGCTGGACAAATATAACATCGCTTTCTTTTTTTATCTCTTGGCTCTGGATGTTCCTGAAAACGTATACCACATCGGATCATAGCTTCTGTTGTTTGCCTTTGTAAGCATTTTGTTCTGCTTCTCTCCTTCATGTTAGGCATTAAAAGTTCATAGCAAAGTTCTGTCAAGTATAGACGTCTCGTGTCCTTTCTGTTGGCATGGAATTCTGGATGAGTCTCACTATAAACAATATAGGTATTGAGGGCTGACTAGTGTTGAGCATTCCGATACCGCAAGTATCGGGTATCGGCCGATACTTGCTGTATCGGAATTCCGATACCGACTTCTGATATTTTTTCAATATCGGAAGTCGACATCGGAATCGGAAGTTCAAAGTTGATTGACAGCCGAAATGACGTCATCATGATGCGCGGTGTGTGCGCATCATGATGCGCCGTCATTTCGGGCCTTCCGGGGGTCTCTGCCGGCCTGCCGGGGGGCTGTGCCGGCCTGCCGGGGGGCTGTGTGGACTGCCCGGGGTCTGTACCGGCCTGCCGGGGGGCTGTGCCGGCCTGCCGGTGGTCTGTGCACCCTGTGGGGGTCTGTACCGGCCTGCCGGGGGGCTGTGCCGGCCTGCCGGGGGGCTGTGCTGATGTCCGGGGGTCTGTGCAAGCATCGTCCGATGGGACTACAAGTCCCATCTGGCGATGCCTGCAACCATGACAGTGATTGACACATTAGCCAATGATGGGACAGTAGTAGTCCCATCATCCGGCTAATGTGTTAAATGTTAAAAAAAAAAAAAAAAAAAATACTACATACATACTACATACATACTACATGCATGCTACATACATACTACATGCTACATACATACTACATATATACTACATGCATGCTACATACATACTACATGCTACATACATACTACAAATATACTACATGCATGCTACATACATACTGCATGCTACATACATACTACATGCTACATACATACCACATATATACTACATACATACTACATGCATGCTACATACATACCACATACATACTACATACATACTACATGCATGCTACATACATACTACATACATATTACATGCTACATACATACCACATATATACTACATACATACTACATGCATGCTACATACATACTACATGCTACATACATACCACATATATACTACATACATACTACATGCATGCTACATACATACTACATACATACTACATGCATGCTACATACATACTACATACATACTACATGCTACATACATACCACATATATACTACATACATACTACATGCATGCTACATACATACTACATGCTACATACATACCACATATATACTACATACATACTACATGCATGCTACATACAATACATACATAGACATACAGTACATATAACATAGAGTAACATACTTACCAATACTTGTCACATTGTTCCCCGAAGCCATTGTCTTTTACGGAATAAATATTAACATAACAAACCACAAAAATACTCACCCACGATCCGAAGCAGTCCACGAGTGTGTCCCACGACGATCTTGGGTTGAGAACTGCAGCATCAGCTGATGCTGCCGTTCTCTACGGGCTGCAGGAATCCAATGACGGAAGGTAGGTATCCTTCCGCACTGTATTCCTCCGCCACTTAAAAAAAAAAAAGTCCCTAGTCTCACTTTATGCCATTGCTGCGTGGGAAATTCCCACATAGCAATTGCATAAAGTGAGACTAGGGACTTTTTTTTTTTTAAGTGGCGGAGGAATACAGTGCGGAAGGATACCTACCTTCCGTCATTGGATTCCTGCAGCCCGTAGAGAACGGCAGCATCAGCTGATGCTGCAGTTCTCTACCCAAGATCGTCGTGGGACACACTCGTGGACTGCTTCGGATCGTGGGTGAGTATTTTTGTGGTTTGTTATGTTAATATTTATTCCGTAGATGACAATGGCTTCGGGGAACAATGTGACAAGTATTGGTAAGTATGTTACTCTATGTTATATGTACTGTATGTCTATGTATGTATTGTATGAATGTATTGTATGTAGTATGTATGTAGTATATATGTGGTATGTATGTAGCATGTAGTATGTATGTAGTATGTATGTAGCATGCATGTAGCATGCAGTATGTATGTAGCATGCATGTAGTATATATGTAGTATGTATGTAGCATGTAGTATGTAGTATGTATGTGTTATGTATGTAGCATGTAGTATGTAGTATGTATGTAGTATGTATGTGGTATGTATGTAGCATGTAGTATGTATGTAGCATGCATGTAGTATGTATGTAGTATGTATGTAGTATGTATGTGGTATGTATGTAGCATGTAGTATGTATGTAGCATGCATGTAGTATATATGTAGTATGTATGTAGCATGTAGTATGTATGTAGCATGCATGTAGTATGTATGTAGTATGTATGTGGTATGTATGTAGCATGTAGTATGTATGTAGCATGCATGTAGTATATATGTGTTATGTATGTAGCATGTAGCATGCATGTAGCATGCATGTAGTATGTATGTAGTATGTATGTAGTATGTATGTGGTATGTATGTAGCATGTAGCATGCATGTAGTATGTATGTAGTATATATGTGGTATGTATGTAGCATGTAGTATGTATGTAGCATGCAGTATGTATGTAGCATGCATGTAGTATATATGTAGTATGTATGTAGCATGCATGTAGTATATATGTAGTATGTATGTAGCATGTAGTATATATGTAGTATGCATGTTGCATGTAGTATATATGTAGTATGAATGTAGCATGTATGTAGTATGCATGTTGCATGTAGTATATATGTAATATGTATGTTACATGTAGTATGCATGTTGTATGTATGTAGCATGTATGTAGCATGTAATTTTTTTTTTTTTACATTCAACACATTAGCCGGATGATGGGACTACTACTGTCCCATCATTGGCTAATGTGTCAATCACTGTCATGGTAGCAAGCATCGCCCGATGGGACTTGTAGTCCCATCGGACGATGCCTGCACAGACCCCCGAAGCCTGCACAGATCACCGGCAGGCCGGCACAGCCCCCCAGAGCCTGCACAGACCACCGGCAGGCCGGCACAGCCCCCCGGAGCCTGCACAGCCCCCCGGCAGGCCGGCACAGCCCCCCGGCAGGCCGGCACAGCCCACCGGAGCCTGCACAGACCACCGGCAGGCCGACACAGCCCCCCGGCAGGCCGGCACAGACCACCGGAGCCTGCACAGACCCCCTGGCAGGCCGGCACAGCCCCCCGAAAGGCCCGTACAGACCCCAGAGAGGCTGTACAAGGCAAAAACAGGGTTTTTCTTATTCCGATACCGGAAGTCCCATAGACTTGAATGGGACTTCCGGTATCGGAATCGGCGATACCGATACTTTTTTTTAAGATCGGCCGATCCATTCCGATCCGATACTTTGAAGTATCGGACGGTATCGCTCAACTCTAGGGCTGACACATCTAGCATATTATAAAAAAGGACTAGAGGCCAATGTTTTGTCTGCCTCTTGCACGTATACTTTCCAATCATTTCGTCCATCTTGTCCACTCCTCCTTTGGTTTTATTATAATGCAAGATGATTTCGGGTTTCTGTTTCCTGTTACTGGTGTCTATACTTCCATCACGGTGCATTGTACTCAGTAATATCACAGATTTTTCTTTCTTAGCTTTATAAGACACCATTGTCGCTTGATTGCAGAAACCAAATACACTATCATAAAGTTGTCGATGTTGATTGTGCTTCATGATTGGAGGAATTTCTCTGCGGTTTTGCTTCATTGTACCAACAAGTGTAAGTTGTTTCTGAAGCAAAAAATTGCCCAGTTCAAGATTGGTGAAGTAGTTGTCCATTGTTATATTTTTTCCAGAATAGAAAATTGGTTTTGCAAGTGTTTTTACTACGTCAGAACATAGGTCTTTCTGGACTGGAGCGTCAACATCTTTGCCACAGTAAATCAGACCATTCATTCCATAATAGCTTGTAGAATCAGACATCCAGAAAATTTTAATACCATATTTAGCAGGTTTGCTGGGCATATACTGAATGAAATTGCAACGTCCCCTAAATGCAAGAAGTTGCTCATCCACTGTCACATTGTCACTAGAATGGTAATGCTTAGTACAGTTCTTGATAAAAAGATTCCAGATGTAGCTAATGGGGGCTAGTTTATCTGTTTCCAACCTGACAGGATGAATTCTCTTGTCATCAAAACGAAGGCTTCTCCGAATATCCTCAAATCTATTGACTGACATTGTAGCTTTGCAATGTGGATCTGAAAAAGGGTTCATAAAGAGTTCTCTGATAGGAACATCGTATGATTTTGTACTCCCTGCCAGAAAAGTAAGACCAATATAAGCATACAGTTCCTCTTTTGTTATATTTTTCCATGTTTTTTTTCTTCCTGAAGCGATACGTTTTCCTTCTAAGTTAGTACACAAAACTACCTCATCTACAATATCATCTGAAAAAAATTCGCAAAACATATCTCTTTTGGACCAGAATTGTGGAATTCCTACAGTTCCTTGAGCAACTCTTGCAATATTATGTGATGAGGTTCGTTCAAGAACCTCAGCAGTACTGTTCCAAAAAACATTAGTTTTGGATGTTCTATTTGTATGTTCTGCTGGATCCATTACTTTTTCATCATCTGAAGAATCACTGGACGATGAAGTAGAGACATTAGCTGGTGGCATGTACTCTTCATCAGACAAAGAAAGTTCACTGTCTTCATCGCTATCAAAAATGATTGCTTCAATTTCATGGTCAGTCAAACCCCTGGATGTAGACTGTGCCATTGTAACCTTAGAAGTCAGTAAACTAAAATGAAAAAAAAAAGATTATAATCAGAGTTGTACACTCTTTGTTAGTGTGTGTGCTAAGGGTAAATTGCAGACCCCTCCTCTCACCTTCAGCAGGTCACCACTTTCTTTTAGGTGCAGTAGAAGCTTTTGGATTTTTGGAACTCAGAAAGTTTCTTTTTCAAGAAAAAAGAAAGCTGACTCCTTCCACCAAAGTCTCTTCAGCAAGTAGCACACAATGAACAGTGTTCAGGACCTATGATGATGTCAGAGACGCATGACGTTGTGAGGGAGCCTCCTTCCCAAGATCACATGACCATGTAGTCAGGCAGAATTCACACTCTTCATAGCAAGAGCAGAGTCATAAAGACTGAGTCAAAGTCTTCCCCAGCAAGAGTGAAGACAAAAAGACTTAGGATCACATGTAAACCTAGTACGGGCCTAAAAGGCCCCAGGTATGTGAATATGGTGTATTCACAAAAAAGAGTTGTTATACCGAAATGCCTGTGACATAAAAATAAATGAACAACTGGAAATGACAAACAACTATATACCTGAGGAATACCTAGAGTTTCAAAATTCTAACTAAAGTAATCTTGCAGAAAATAGAAAACAATTAACAGGGCGGGCCTGCGAGGCCCCAGGTATGCGTTCTAGGGTTAATATATTTATACATCCTGGATAGCACATTGACAGCTTTTGTCTAACTGATAAGTTTTACATTTCTCATCCAACTCTTTATTTAGTTCCAACTTATGGTAATTGCATAAACACTGTTTTTTTTCTAGTCACATGAGTTGCTATGTAGTTCTGGTCCTGACACATCACAACTGGAAGTTCTGGCTACAAGGTTGTTTGTCCAAGGCATGGAAGATGAAATTAAAATGATTGATATGTAATTTAGATTATTCAGACACTTTTCCTTCTATAACTGGATGTTCTGGTTAAATGATCCTGCTTTTAATTTGGGTCCCCCATATACAGCTCTGGCAAAAATTAAGAGACCAACACATCAAAACCTGTCATGGGCAGTCCATTCTCCAGACCTGAACCCCACTGAAAACCACTGGAATGTAATCAAGAGGATGATAGATAGTCACAAGCCATCAAACAAAGATCAGCTTAAATTTTTGTGCCAGAAGCAGTGTGAAAGACTGGTGGAAAGCATGCCAAGATGCATGAAAGCTGTTTTTAAAAATCATGGTAATTGCACAAAATATTGATTTCTAAACTCTTCCTGAGTTAAAATATTTATATTGTTGTTTCTAAATTATTATGAACTTACATATGCATTATTTGAGGTCTGAAAGCACTGTTTTTTTGTTTCATTTTAGCTATTTCTCCTTTTCAGAAAAAAAAAAAAAATGTATTGCTTGTAAATTCAAAGACATGTTGTCAGATGTTTGTAGACTAAAAGAACAATTTACATTTTACTCAAAAATATACCTATAAAGAGAAAAATCAGATAAACTGAACATTTGGAAGTGGTCTCATTATTTTTGCCAGAGTTGTATAAAGCAATATTGTTATGAGGTATGAAATGATGATGAATTGACCTGGCTGTCAACTATTTAAATACATTCTGAACCCTTAAGTGTTATCTGCCCCTTGATGTGCAACTGCAAAATGCATGTCAAGAATAGAGATTAGCAAACTTGTTTGGAAAGCGTTCGCCAATCTCAAATTCGACAAGAGCGTAGCACCAGCGTCGGACTGGAGCACCTTGGGCCCACCAGAGAAAATCATTCTTGGGGCCCACTATGTAGCTACATAGAAATAAGTACAAAGCCACCAGCTGTGCAATATAACACGCTAATATCAGGGCATAACATAAGGTAGTACATGTCTTAATGATGTAGCAGGGGTTGGCGCCCACATTTTGGTTCAAACTCAATGATAAATGTTCCCTGGTGTTTATTAACCACTAAGCCAATGAGTTATAGCACCAGTGTAGTGGAGGAGATTTTATGACATCTCATCTATATGCTGAGAAAATCCACGGTGGGATTTGACCGATGCAGATTTAAAATATTCACCACCGATTTCATCCTTTGCAATAGAAAGAATCAGGTCAATGGTAAAGGTGCGACATTACATAGTAGTAAACGCAGCAATATCTGCACAATGTCTGCACAATATCTGTGTGGATATTTCTGCTGTTAATTTGCTGTTTGATTTCTGCAGCAAATACATTATGTGAATGCCCCCTCTTCTAGTGGTGGGGGTCCTAAATCACTTAGGGTGAGTGCACACGTTGCGGATTGTGCTGCTGTGATGGAGCAGGTGTCAAACCGCTGCAGATTCCGCACAAAGAATTGACATGCTGCAGATTTAAAACCACAGCTAATCCGCGTGGAAAAATCCACAGGGGATGTGGTGCAGTCAGGGTGATACAGGGGGAGGTGGTGCAGTCAGAGTGATACAGGGGGAGGTGGCGCAATCAGAGTGATACAGGGGGAGGTGGTGCAGTCAGGGTGATACCGGGGGAGGTGGCACAATCAGAGTGATACAGGGGGAGGTGGTGCAGTCAGGGTGATACAGGGGGAGGTGGCACAATCAGAGTGATACAGGGGGAGGTGGTGCAGTCAGGATGATACAGGGGGAGGTGGCGCAGCCTGGGGTGTTACAGGGGGGGGACACAGTCAGTCAGGGGTGATACAGGGAGTTGTAGTTCAGTTGGAGGCAATACAGGGGGAGGTGGTACAGCCAGGGGTGATACAGGGGGAGGGGACACAGTCAGTCAGGGGTGATACAGGGGGAAGTAGTTCAGTCAGAGGTAATACAGGGGGAAAGAGGCTCCATCAGAATGATACAGTGGAAGGTGGCACAGTCAGGGGTGATGCAGGAGTAGAAGGGCTCAATCAGGGTGATTCTGGGACGAGGAGGTTCAGTAGGGGTGATACAGGGGAGAGGGAGCAGTTAGGGGTGATACAAGGGAGCAGGGGCGTAATTACTGCAGTTGCGGAGGTCACAGTTGTGATGGGGCCTGCAGTGCTTAGGGGCCTGATTGCGAGTTTGCACTTTGAAGGTGAGCTGTGTAGTGGGTGTTTCAGGTGAGTGGCAGCCTCTGGGAGCTGTAGCCGCTCATTGGCTGTGCAGCTCCGTGCTTTCATTGGCTGCAAGGCTGCAATTGGCCTGAGGCGATGGCTGTTCTGTGTGTACAGGGCCTGTGATGAGGTCACAGGAGGGGAGGAGTAAAGGATCACATGATCAGGAGCCTCCGTGTTTGCAGGACTCTGCTGTGCTGGTTGTCATGGTTCTGGATGAGGGTAAGTTTATGTGAGGGGTCAGGAGGAGTTTACAGGGTGGATGTAGCAGAGCCGTGTGTGTACGAAGTGTACGGAGCAGAGCCATGTGTGTACGAAGTGTATGGAGAATAGCTGTGTGTGTATGAGGTGAGCGGAGCCACGTGTGTACGAGGTGTACGAAGAGGAGCCGTGTGTGTACGAAGTGTATTGAACAGAGCCGTGTGTGTACAAGGTGTACGGAGAGGAGGCGTGTGTGTACGAGGTGTATGGAGAGGAGCCGTGTGTGTGCGAGGTGTACGGAGCAGAGCAATGTGTGTACAAAGTGTTCGGAGCGGAGATGTGCGTGTAATTTGGCATGGGGGGCCCCATTTGGAAGTTCACACCAGAGCCCATAACTTTGTAGTTACTCCAATGCAAGGGAGGGGTGATACAGGGGAGGGGGTACAGTCAGGGTGATTCAGGGGTGAGGGGGGTGCAGTCAGGGGTGATACAGGGGGGAGGGGGCTCAGTCAGGGGTGATATAGAGTGAGGGGGTGCAGTCAGTCAGGAGTGAAAGGAGAGATGAGGTAATGGGGCTCTGATTTATCCCTAAGTAACTTAGCCCCTCCCCCTCTCATCCCAGACTAAAGGACCGCCATTTACACTTACTTTTAGGCTGGCAGGGGGGCCCTCCTTCAACCATTGCAGCTGTAGCAGGGACTCATCTATCTCCCTCTGCTGATTACCCTGTGGGGGAGGGGCATTATAGATGACAGCAGCTCATTACCTGAGCTGTGCTGTATGGCCAGGGAAAAGAGGACACAAACTTAAGCTAACACTGATTAGCAGCACTGCGGCCAATCAGTGTTAGCCTTTTCAAGAGCTGCTTCACTCTCCCTGCTTGCTCATTGCAGGGAAGAGCAGTGACACAAAAAGTCATCAGGACACAAGAGCGCTGTATTACTTACAAATAGTGCTCTGCAGTCTGCAGCAGCCGAACATGTCCGCTGTTATCAGTGACGCCTGCACTGCTCTCTGAGGAGCTCTGAGCTGGAGCCAGGAGTAGTGGTGATGTCACGCTGGGAGGAGTCCTGCTCTCGGCTCCTCCCACAGAGCAGTTAATATTTTTTCTTTAGTTGCGAGGACAGCAGCAGCGACTTCTGCTTCCTGTCACCCCTTGCTGCTGTGCTGGCACCAGAGGCCCCCATAGCAGATGCCCACTGGCTGGGGGCCCCTGGAGCAGTGGGGGCCCTAGGCAGCTGCTGGACAGTTTGCCAGCAGCTGCCTATGCTTGGGCCCACCGGAGAATCCTCTGGTTCTCTGGTGGGCCAGTCCGACCCTGCATAACACATTTGAATCTGTGTTTGGTTTACCAAGCATTTTTACTCAAAGTCGGCAAAAATCGGTCACAGTTCGGTAAATCATTGCATTTCCACTAATGTATTTATTATTACTTTGGCTAGGATAGAGGTGCTGTATGATGAACGGGGGAAATGGGGGGATGTTTAAAATGAGGGGAGGAGCTGTTATGGAGAGGTCATAAGAGTGGCATGCTCTTTTTTGTTTCCCATTAACTTTGTGTGTTGATTCTGGCAGCCAAGGTGCAGAAACCATCCCCACTGTCATGACAAGGTCTCCTGTGATTGACTGCCAAAGTCACATATCCTTGGCCATATAAAAAGCAGAAAGTGGACAACTTGTTTTGCTGGCTCCATTTCCCCAGTGTCACAGTGCAGAAGGCTGGTCCTGATAGTGTTGCATGTGAGCTTGTCAGCTATCTAGATAATATCTTGTCCTGTATAAAATCGGTCATCCAACATCTAACTAGATTGTGCAAAAACTGTGTGGCAGTCTCCAGAGGCTCCATTTGCTAATCCAAATTGTTTGTGATAAAACTGTGCTTCAGTGAGAAATCTGAAAACCAGTTTTCTACTTAAAAAACTTTAGTCCTTACATTTGGGTGCAGTCAGTGTTAGGGCTAGTGGAACACACCAAGTAATAAGAGATGGTATCAAGATGCGTTCGAATCCCCAGGTCCACCATGCAGAGATGTTACCTGCTGCTCGGTAATGGCGGAGACTATATAACAATGTACTAACTGAACACAGGTGGGTTAGCTTCACCCGATGTGTACAGAGGCGGACTCTGTTACTGCACAGAACTGCGGAATATAAACGCCTGTTAACACTCACAGAGCTCAGCAAGGTGAGCGCAAGTGAACAGTCACAGGGCTCTACCCCAAGGACCGAGGGTTAGAGTCCCTCTAGACCACTAGTGCTCGATGCCACAACTGCAAAGCCAAATAGAGATAAACAGAAATGTAGTGCACCTCGTGCATACTGCACCACTCTGATGGATGCCACTAACCACCCGGACTAGGGAGGAAAGCGATAGACTTGCACAAGGCGCCGCACTGGCGGATGCAGCTGCTTAATGCGGTACTGAGGTGCCCAGAGCAGGACGGCACCATATGAGTGGTGTGCTGTGAGATGGTAGCACAGTGGTGCAAGATGAAGCCATTAGTAGACGCTGACTCTAAATCCTAAACCCTACAACCATGCGTATTGAAGGGAGGGGAATTATAATGAGTCAATCACCAGTTTCATGCATCCATCATCACACATACTAATAATAAATAAGAGTCTATACTAGCGCATGGCCGAGCGGCCATGCAAGCCTTTTCTAACAGCGTCCTTCCGGGACCTTCCTGATGGTCCAATCCAAACTGCTCGAAGACCTGAGCATGTGACCTCCGACCTCCAATGAGAGGTCATCCCACGTGCATGCTCAGTAGGCTGCAAAATGATTTAGACTCTGGAGCTGCTTGCTGCTGCCTAGTGCGGATGAAGCTGGCGCCAGAGGTGAACCCAGAGGTATGCAGCTGAGTAGCTCTGCAGAGGAAGTGGAGGAGGAAGAAGACAAGGAGGCTACATTGAGGCTTCCTACACATACACAAAGTGATGCAACTATGACAAGCAGTGTGGTGAGTGTGCAATTTGCAGGAGTGCCAAGAGTTACTTAGGCTGGACCTTCTTAGACTGCACAGGATAACCCAACACATGTTAACTGCCAAATTTGCAAAAAAGAAATCTCAGTAAAGGCTAAAAGTGCAATAATTTAACAGCTACATGCATGAATTGTTAGGCGCCGGGTTCCTGTCGCTGCACAGCAGGAATCCCGAGTCTTGCATTCGGCATTCTCCCATTCCTCTCCGGCCACAGAGGAGGCTGCTCAGCAGACTTGTCGATCCCAGCGCTCTGCTCAGACCAGCTCTGTGGGTTTGGTTGCTGCTTCCACCTCTGTTCCTTATATAGTAACGCATGCTGGTCAGCAGCGAGCTACTCCAGGGACTAAGTCCTCCTTTCGGTCCACTTAGCATGCCCATGGGACGATCTCTCATTGGAGATCGGAGGTCACATGCTCAGGTCCTTCTCGTGCTCGGATTGGACCATCAGGAAGGTCAGGAAGGTCCCAGAAGGACGCTGCTATAAAAGGTTTGCATGGCCGATCGGCCATGCGATAATATAGAGAATGATTTAGACCATGTGGAGTGAGTGTTGTATGCATGTATGAATGTCTCTGGTGAATGACTCATTGGAAACCTCTACCCTTGGTACGCATGTGTTGTGTAACCTAGCCTGCTAGCGCCCAGGCTGAGGTCCAGGTAGAGGTAGAGTCAGAGACTGGCATCAACATCCACGGTGGACCCCGGGCTGCGAACGCACCTTACTATTATTTTATTATTTGGTGCCAGCCCTAACATGAACTGACACATGCACGATTAACATGCCTTAGCCTGGGAATCTCACTCTACTAAAATGTGGACTACCAGGCCTTGCCAACCACTGGCCATCCTATGAACCACATCTGCTGCTTCTTACTCCTCCATTGCCGTGCCAAGGATGTTCACACTGGTCTCCGGCCGCAGAAACTCCATTTGTTTACCCGCTACATTCGGTGTGAGTAAGACCCCCGTCAAATTTTATGAAAGTGTACATGACTGCTGTTTTGGTGTCACCTAGTACAAAACATCTTTCGCAATCCACCATAAAATCTCCGCCTGCAACTCACTCACAGTTCAGCAGTTTGTCCTTTTCTCCATACTCCAAGCTCTCTCAGCACAGCAGCCAGCCCTCAGTTCCGCAGCTGTGGTCACATAAAAGAATGTATCCTCCTACACATGCCAAAGATAAGAGCTTGAACTTCACTATCACCCCAATGTTTTGGCCACGGAGATGTTGCCTTTCTGTCTGGTTGAAACAGCCAGTTTCAGAAAATTGTGCCTGCGCAACACAAGTATTTCATAGAAAACATCACCCTTTCCCTTAAAAAATGTATGTCTCCCAGGGTGCATTTTACCACTGACACTTGGACAAGCAAATATGGGCTGGAGCGTTACATCTCATGGACATGGTACTAGTTGACTCTGGTGGCTGAGAGGGCAGGCAGTTAAGGGGCTGATTTACAAGTCTTTGACCTCTTTAATAACAGTTCCTCCACTGTTTCTGGCTCCTTCACCCCCTCTAGAGCCTCCACCTGTGCCCTCAACCTCTCCCTTAATCAGGCACGGGTTCCAACAGTGCAGAAAGAATTCCCTCCGTACTGAGCAACCATGACTCACTGCAATTAAGCAGTGTTCAACTCAATATGCCTTGGAGATGGCTGTCTTCACTGAACCTGGGAAGGCTGTGTGTGATAACAGTGCAAACCTGGTGGTGGCCCTAAGCCGAGGCAACCTCACACACATGCCTTGCATGGCTTATGTCCTCATCCTGGTAGCACAGCAATTTCTCCGCCACTATCCCAGCTTGGATGCACTGCTGCAGAAAGCACGGTTTCTGTGTGCTCACTTCCGTTGATCGCTCCTTGCAGGTCATCGACTTACATTGCTACAGAAGTCTTTGGGGCTATGGTTATCATTTGATTTGCAATGTTCTGGGGCTATGGAATTCCACTCTGCACATGTTGCAGCGACTGTGGCAGCAGCAACGAGCCCTGGTGCAGTTTGTCCTTTTGCATAGCCTGGGCCAACGCAGTACGGATGTGATGCAAATCATGCTTGCGGATTGGGCACAGATAAAGGACCTCTGCACCTTTCTGCACAGTTTTGAAATGGCTACTAAGATGGTTAATGCTGACAAAGCCATCATCAGCATCATTGTTCCGATTAGCTACATGCTGTAGCACACTTTGTATAGTCTACATGAGGATGTAATGGTCCCAGAGGAAGAGGAAGGATGCAGAAGGGATAACAATATTTCAAATTTCCAGACTATCGGCACACAGGCGGGTGCTATGGGAGGGTGGCTTACAGTGATCGAGAGGGACTTATGATAACAGACAAACTGTTAGTGAAGGTGCAGGAGCTGAGGAAAATATGGAGGAGGATGAGGTGATGGCCATGCATCAGTCAGTTGATAATGATCCCTTTTCTGTTGTCCGTGGTTGGTGGGAGGAGACGAAAGACGCAACCTTGAGTGTTTCTCCACCACTTACACACCATGAACTTGGACATCATGGAAGTGCTCGATACATGAGCACCTTCTTGCTACATTATCTTCAACATGATGCCCATATTCTTAGGGTTAGAAATAGTGCTGACTACTGGGTTGCCACTGTGTTACATCCATGGTACAATAATAAATTTAGCTAGATGTTTCTCACCTGGAAAAGGGACGCGCAAATGCTGGAATATCAAAACACGCTTGTAGACAATCTTAAGAGTGGTTTTCCCCAAGGCAGCAGTAAGACACACACTGTGCATCCCAGTTCTAGACGTCCAACCCCAGGAATCTCAAGGCGTCATCGGAAAAACATTAGCAGCAGCAGGATCAGTGGCATAAGCAATTTCTGTTAGTTGTTTTGCACATTGTTTAGATGAACCCTTGCACCAGCACAACAGCGTACAAGTCTGACACAGTGTGAATGACTGGAGAGGATAGTGCAAGGGTATCTGTAGCTCAATATCAATGCTATCAGGGGGGTTGAACCATTTTGCATTTTTGTCTTCAAAAATAGAAGAGTGGCCTGAGCTCACCTGTCACGCCTTGGAGGTTTTGTCATGTTCGGCAGCCACCATTCTCTAAGAACGTGTCTTCAGCGCTGCTGGTTCTGTCCTGATGGATAAGCATATCCAACTGTCCCCTGAAAGTGTAGGCCACCTAACTTTCATCAAAATTAACAAGTGGTGGATCTTCAATGCAGACTGGGCAGACTTGGAGATGGTGTAGTTTTTAGTGTCACGTAATCATCTCGCATTATTACAGTCTGTGCCATGCCACCTTTGTTGTAGCTTCTGTGCCTGCTAATTCTACAGCTGCTAATATTACAAAAAATTTTTGAATTGTGGAGACTCAACATTGGTTTTTCATCTGGTGGGTTGCCCGTAGTGGAAGGTGTGTCAGAAGCCTATTATACTGTTTCTACTCTGTGGAAATTGATGCCACTTTAGTGGTGTGTGACAATAATTTTTTGAAATGTGGCGACTTCAAGTTGGTAATCCATCTTTTGGGTTGCTTATAGTAGAATTTGTTTCAGATGCCTATCATACTGTTCCTACTCTGCAGAAATTGATGCCACTTTAGTGGTGTGTGACAATATTTTTTTTTAAATAAGGAGAACCAAGTTGGGTCTCCTTCATGTGTGTTGCTTGTAGAAGTAGGGGTCAAAGAGAGGTAGGACTGCATTTTCAGTCAACTGTTACCTTCTTTATGTTTTTTGCCAATAGTACTGTATGAAACAGATAACGCAATTCAGACTTACATTTCAATTTTTTTGCTGATAGAAGTGGCCCATACATGAGATAAAAAATTAAATTTTATTATACAGTGCTGTGCAAATTAATTGGGACAAAGCATTTTTTTACGTAAAATCATAAGTTGGTTACAAGTCAGTGATTCAAACCAGTTTTAATTGCTTTGAACAGGCACTCACACCTGTTCAAAGCAATTAAAACTGGTTTGAATCACTGACTGGTAACCAACTTACAATTTTACTTTAAAAAATGCTTTGTCCCAATTAATTTGCACAGTACTATAGATAAGCTAAAATATCACATATAACAAACAACAGACAAATAGGTACATGATGCCCAGTATCGGGAACCCCAAACTAGTCCAGAGCTAATAAGCTATCATAGCGTACCATCTGAGTGCACCAGAAAAAAAAAAACTGGAGTTGCTGCATGAGGTATCAGGGCTCCCTGCTAAAAAGGCTTACACTGCTCCCTTAACCACCAGGTCATCATTGAAACTTCAATTCCAAGCTGTAATTGCTGGCCCAGACCCTGATACCTCGTGCATGGTCCATGGCTGACTGCTGCTGTTGCATTTGCAAATTTCTACTGTGGGTCAATTGATGCCACTTTTCATGGTGTCTGCTCATAATTTTAGCTTTTTGTGAACCTTTTTGTCACCCCTTAAGGTGTTGAGTATACGTTTGGTTTGGCCTCCTATTGCATCTAATGGGGTTCGGGTATATTCGTCAAACTGTCCAGTGAACATGTTCGGCAAACATCTAAACGTTCAGCAAATCGAACCAAACCAAACCTTGAAAGGTTCGCTTACCTCTTGTCGGGAGTAGGATTGTGACGTGCAGTGGTCAGTATAATTACTAATTTTCATCATGAGTGAAATTATTTGAGCTCTGTATTGGCAAATTATATGTATTGAATTTTAATATATACAGGGAATGAAATAAGTATAAAACCTGTCACCAATTTTCTAAGTAAATATATTTCTAAAGGTGGTATTGACATGAAATTCTCACCAGATGACAGTAGCAACTCATCCAATGCACACAGAAAAAAAAATCAAACCATAGATGTCCATAAATTAAGTTATGTGTAATATTAATAATATACCGTATTCACTCATGCATTATTCATCATGAATTTAGTCTTTTTAGTGGTATCTATCATGTTTAGCACTCATTAATTATCTATCTTTGTCTCCGATTCATCAAAGCTTTTAAAAGAAAAATGGTGGCAAAAAGATTTTTAAAATCACAAACATTTTTTGCATTACATGGCTGCACAAAAATTTGGTGTCTTTGGCATTTTCATATAATTTTTGCACAGTTTCAGTAAAGGGGCCACAGCTGGGGCAAATCTATGGCTGAAAAAGGGTGGTGTCACCCCTCATGAAAATTCATAATGAATGGTGTCATAACTTACACCAAATTTTACTCCAGTTACTAATTGTAAATATTGGGGAAACGCACACACAGAGACGCATGCCTCCTCATGAAGATCGCCATGGAGAATGCAGGTCTTGGTGAATAAGGGCTTTGCATTTTGTAATCTTTTCCAATTTGACTTCTTTGGCTCTTTATGATTATTTTATTTAGCATAAAACTATCAATCCAGTTTAGAACATTCTTTCATATTTTCTTAAGAAGACAAAATAGCCTTAGAGCACCTTATTACTCAGTAATGACTGTGCTGGATTTTTTGGCTATGGGCCAGTCTGGACTGAACAAATTAATTCTTATGTTCAACAAAAAACTTGGTTGTCGCTTCTGAGAAGAAACACTTTCATCTTTTCTATTGAGACATTTTGCCTTTTTCTTTATT
Organism: Dendrobates tinctorius; assembly: GCF_039654945.1. NCBI lineage: Eukaryota > Metazoa > Chordata > Amphibia > Anura > Dendrobatidae > Dendrobates > Dendrobates tinctorius. The sequence continues at coordinate 445,041 of NW_027361699.1, read as the reverse complement.
TATATACACTGCTCAAAAAAATAAAGGGAACACTAAAATACCACATCCTGGATATCACTGAATGAAATATTCCAGTTGCAAATCTTTATTCATTACATAGTGGAATGCGTTGAGAACAATAAATCATAAAAATGATCAATGTAAATCCAAATTAATATCCCATGAAGGTCTGGATTTGGAATGATACTCAAAATCAAAATGGAAAATCAAATTACAGATCTATCCAACTTCAGTGGAAATGCCTCAAGACAAGGAAATTATGCTCAATGTTGTTTGTGGCCTCTCCACGTGCCTATATGACCTCCCTACAATGCCTGGGCATGGTCCTGATGAGGCGGCAGATGTTCTCCTGAGGGATCTCTTCCAAGACCTGAACTAAAGTATCCGCCAAGTCGTGGACAGTCTGTGGTGCAACGTGACGTTGGTGGATGGAGAGAGATATTATGTCCCAGATGTGCTCAATCAGATTCAGGTCTGGGGAACGGGCGGGCCAGTCCATAGCTTCAATGCCTTTATCATGCTGGAACTGCTGACACACTCCAGTCACAAGGTCTGGCATTGTCTTGCATTAGGAGGAACCAAGGGCCAAACGCACTAGAATATGGTCTCACAAGGGGTCTGAGGATCTCATCTCTGTACCAAATGGCAGTTTAGCTACCTCTGGCGAGCACATGGAGGGCTGTGTGGCCCTCCAAAGAAATGCCACCCCACAGCATTACTGACCCACTGCCAAACCGATTATGCTGAAGGATGTTGTAAGCAGCGTTTCCAGATTCTGTCACGTCTGTCACATGTACTCAGTGTGAACCAGCTTTCATCTGTGAAGAGCACAGGGCACCAGTGGAGAATTTGCCAATCCTGGTGTTCTGTGGCAAATGCCAAGTGTCCTGCACAGTGTTGGGCTATGAGCACAACCCCCATCTGTGGACGTTGGGTGCTCAGACCATCCTCATGGAGTCAGCTTCTAACCGTTTGTGCAGACGCATGCACATTTGTGGCATGCTGGAGGTCATTTTGCAGGGCTCTGGCAGTGCTACTCCTGTTCTTCCTTGCACAAAGGCTGAGGTGGCTGTCCTGCTGTTGCGTTGTTGCCCTCCTACGGTCCCCCTCCACATCTCCTGGTGTACTGACCAATCTCCTGGCTGCGCCTCCAACCTCTGGACACTACGCTGACAGACACAGCAAACCTTATTGCCACAGCTCACATTGATGTGCCATCCTGGATGAGCTGCACTACCTGAGCCACTTGTGTGGGTTGTAGCCTCCGTCTCATGCAATCACGAGTGTGAAAGCACAACAAACATTCAAAAGTGACCAAAACATCAGCCAGAAAGCATTGGTACTGAGATGTGGTCTGTGGTCCCCACCTGCAGAAACTCTCTTTTATTGAGCGTGTCTTGATAATTGCCCATAATTTCCATCTGTTGTCTATTCCATTTGCAAAACAGCATGTGAAATTGATTGTCAATCAGTGTTGCTTCCTAAGTGGACAGTTTGATTTCACAGAAGTTAGATTTACTTGGAGGTATGTTCTGTTGTTTAAGTGTTCCCTTTATTTTTTGTGCAGTGTATTTTAACTACCGTAAATTGTTTTTCTCCTTTTTTGAGCTTAAATTGTTAAAAGTATTCGACATTCTAGGAATGGACGCAAAAAATGTGATTTAAGAGAGATCAGCTTGGTCTTCTGAGATTCATTAACAAGTAAGCTCAAGTAAAAAAGATAGTTTCTTTGGGTTAACAACTGGTCTATATCTGGTCATAGAAAGATTCGTAAAAGCAAGAAACATCTAGCATATTCAAGTTTGGTTGCTAATTAATGCACCAGAATGATACTATAAGATAAGAAAGCATGGGTGCAATTTATCAATTAATTTTCTTTATATTTTTCTACAAATTAAGCCATAAAATGGCACAAATCATCGCATTTACCAGAAAAAGAAACATTAAGCTATTAGTGCCACTCTTGTAAAATGTTAAAAAAATAGGGGATGGTTGCTTTGGGGTGGGCATGGTCAGTATAGTTCTGACAAGCTTACTATGTTTTTAGGTACTCTAAGTGTAAGTTTCAATTTCAGTCCTAATGACGGTAAAAAATGTTCCACATTTAATAAAAGGCACACACCTCCGATTTTGAGCATTTTTAATCCATCAATCTATGGTTTACAATTGGTTTATAAAAAGTCAGTTCTATGTAACAACTACACTTTTATTTCTTTTATTTCATCATTAACAATACAAGTGAAGATCGTAAACTTTATGATACATTTTATTAAATTTATTACAAATGCTTGCCCTACTTAACAGTGATATCTTTCCTCCCTCTGCTGATCGTTAACTCACAGTTGTCTACAAATATTTCTTGAATAATGGATCAAATTACATCTACTGCCTTCTAAAAGGGCTATATAGAAGGGGGGAACAAGATCTGGAAAGACAAGGAGACAAAAAGAGAAACTTCTGAGCTTATACATACAAAGGAATAAAACAGATAAAAAGTGCCATGAATTATGTTATTACTCATGTACACACATGGCAGGAATTTCTTAAAAGTCACCTGAGAGAGCAGTTTCACTTTAAAATATAGTCGTTCAAGAAATATAACTTAACTGTTTATCATAACTAGCAATTTTTGTATTTTACCAATGAGTATTATTCTGCTAAAACAGGCCCTTAGTAATCTTGTAGTCAAGGTGATGTATACTTTGTCTGCAACAATGTATAGGTAGATAGTAGGTCTCAAAGTAACATTTAGATTATTTAGATCGCCAGATTCAAGGTTTTCCGGCAGAACATTGCCCAGGTGAATCACTCAGACTCTGCCACCTTGCTTTCATTTCCTTAGAAAGGTACCATCCAATTGCCAATCATTAGTTCTGAGAGAGCACTAAAATGCTCGGGTGCATGTTGCTCGGATCGGGCAAATTGTAACACTCGGGCACTAGGACAGAACAACGAGCACAATGTAAGTCTATGGGAGACTCGAGCATTTTTACCGCGATCCCCCCGGGGGTCCTTTTAAGGTCTAAAAACATCTAAAAATGATGGAAACATTGCTCAAATGACACGGGGACATCATGGGGATCACCCCTGGAAGCATTTCTGATTCCTAGTTCACAGCTTTAACCCCTTCCTGACAATCAGACGTACTATCCCGTCTATGGGACCCGGGACCCTATGCCCATGGACGGGATAGTATGTCTACTGCGATCAGCGGCGCCCACGTGGTGAGCGCCGCTGATTGCGGCCGGGTGTCAGCTGATTATCATAATGTATAGGTCACGGACCGCCCCCAACACATTAACCCTTTGCACACCGCGATCAAACATGATCGCGGTGTACCGGGGGTTAAAGGGAAGCATCGGCAGGGAGGGGGCTCCCTCCGTGCTTCCCTGAGCCCCCCACGGCAGCCCAATGTGCAGCGCTGCTGCAGGGGGCTCCTTTCCTACAGGCCCCCGAATCCAAGATGGCGACGGGGGCTTTCGGGGGCCTTTTCTGATGAAGCCTTCTGCACTGCCTGTGACAGATCGCTGATCTGTCACAGTGATCTGTGATGTGACAGATCAGCGATCTGTCACAGGACAGTGATGTACCACCTGGGACTATTTAATAAAGTTAAAAAAATAAAAAAAGTGTTAAAATAAATTTTAAAAAATCGCCAAATAAATTAGAAAAAAAAAAAAATATTCCCCCAAATCAATCAATTTTTTGGAAATAAAAAAAAAACACAATAAAAGTACACATATTAGGTATCATCGCGTCCGTAACGACCCGCCCTATAAAACTGTCCCATGAGTTAACCCCTTTAGCGAACCCCTTAAAAAATAAAAATAAAAAACAAAGCAAAAAATAATGATTTATTATCATACTGCCAAACAAAAAGTGTAATAACGCGCGATCAAAAAGACGCATATAAATATCTATGGTACCGTTGAAAACGTCATCTTGTCCCGCAAAAAACGAGCTGCAACACAGCATCATCAGCGAAAAAATAAAAAAGTTATAGCTCGCAGAATAAAGCGATGCAAAAATAATTATTTTTTATATAAAATAGTTTTCATTGCATAAAACCGACAAAACATAAAAAAAGACCTAAATGAGGTATCGCTGTAATCGTACTGACCCGAAGAATAAAACCGCTTTATCAATTTTACCGCACGCGGAACGGTGTAAACGCACCCCCCCAAAAGAAATTCATGAAACGCTGGTTTTTGTTCATTCTGCGTCCCAAAAATCGGTATAAAAAGCAATCAAAAAATGTGACGTGCCCGAAAATTGTACCAATAAAAATGTCAACTCGTCCGACAAAAAATAAGACCGCACATGACTCAGTGGGTCAAAATATGGAAAAATTATAGCTCTCAATATGTGGTGATGCAAAAACTATTTTTACCATAAAAAGCGTCTTTTAGCGTGCGACAGCTGCCAAATATAAAAACCGCCATAAATAGTAAATCAAACCCTCCGTTATCACCCCCTTAGTTAGGGAAAAATAATAAAATTAGAAAAATGTATTTATTTCCATTTTTGCCTTAGGGTTAGGGTTAGGGCAGGGTTAGGGATAGGGTTAGGGTTAGGGCTAGGGTTAGGGCTAGGGTTAGGGTTAGGGCTAGTGTTAGGGTTAGGGTTAGGGCTGAGATTAGGGTTAGGGGTGTGTTGGGGTTCGGGTTGGAGTTAGAATTGGGGGTTTCCACTGTTTGGGCACATCAGGGGCTCTCCAAATGCAACATTGCATCTGATCTCAATTCCAGCCAATTCTGAGTTGAAAAAGTCAAATGGTGCTCCTTCCCTTCCAAGCTCTGTCATGCGCCCAAACAGTGTTTTACCCCCACATGTAGGGTATCAGCCTACTCAGGTCAAATTGCAAAACAATTTTTGGGGTCCAATTTTTCCTGTTACCCTTAGGAAAATAAAAAATTGGGGGCAAAAATATCATTTTTGTGGAAAAAAATGATTTTTTAATTTTCACGTCCTAGCGTTATAAACTTCTGTGAAGCACTTGGGGGTTCAAAGTGCTCACCACACATCTAGATAAGTTCCGTGGGGGGTCTAGTGTCCAAAATGGGGTCACTTGTGGGGAGTTTCAATAGTTTAGGTACATCAGGGGCTCTCCAAACGCACATGACACCCGCAGACCATTCCATCAAAGTCTGCATTCCAAAACGTCACTGCTTCCCTTCCGAGCCCCGACGTGTGTCCATACAGTAGTTTTCTCCCACATGTGGGGTGTCAGCGTACTCATGACAAATTGGACAACAACTTTTGGGGTCCAATTTCTCCTGTTACCCTTGGGAAAATGAAAAAATTGGGGACTAATTGATCATGTTTGTGGAAAAAATACGATTTTTTTTATTTTCATGCCTTGGCATTATAAACTTCTGTGAAGCCCTTGGGGGTTCAAAGTGCTCACCACACATCTAGATAAGTTCCTTAGGGGGTCTTGTTTCCAAAATGGGGTCATTTGTGGGGGGTTTCCACTGTTTAGGTACATTAGGGGCTCTCCAAAGGCAACATGACACCCGCAGAACATTCCATCAAAGTCTGCATTCCAAAACGTCATTACTTCCCTTCCAAGCCCCGACGTGTGCCCATACAGTAGTTTTCTCCAACATATGGGGTATCAGCATACTCAGGACAAATTGGACAACAACTTTTGGGGTCCAATTTCTCCTGGTACCCTTGGGAAAATAAAAAAATGGTGACTAAAAGATCATGTTTGTGGAAAAAAATACGAATTTTTTATTTTCATGCCCGGGCGTTATAAACTTCTGTGAAGCACTGGGGGGTTCAAAGTGCTCACCACACATCTAGATAAGTTCCTTGGGGGGTCTAGTTTACAAAATGGTGTCATTTGTGGGGGGTTTCCACTGTTTAGGTACATCAGGGGTTTTCCAATCGCGATATGGTGTCCGATCTCAATTCCAGCCAAAAACGTCAAATGGCGCTGCTTCCCTTCCGAGCTCTGCCATGCGCCCAAATAGTGGTTTACCCCCACATGTGGGGTATCAGCGTACTCAGGACAAATTGCACAATAACTTTTAGGGTCCTGTTACCCTTGGAAAAATAAGAATTGAGGGTGAAAAGATCATTTTTGTGGAAAAAATATGATTTTTTAATTGTACGGCTTTATGTTATAAACTTCTGTTTATAACTTCTGTCCTTGGCCCCCTTCTCTTCTCTCTCTATACAGTGGCCTCCCACTTTATAGAGAAAATAGACAATATCCGTCAGGAAATCCGCTCCCAATCACCAAGTTCAGTGACTCCCATCCCTCCCTGCATTTCCCCTGGCTCACTCTCCACATTTGCTCCCATCACAGAAGAAGAAGTCTCCAGGCTCCTCTCCTCTTCTCGTCCAACTACATGCACAACCGACCCCATTCCCTCACATCTCCTCCAGTCTCTCTCCCCAGTCGTCACAACTCACCTAACTACAATCTTTAATCTCTCCCTCTCCTCTGGCATTTTCCCCTCCTCCTTCAAACACTCTATCATTACTCCATTACTAAAGAAACCCACCCTTGACCCATCCTGCACAAACAACTACAGACCAGTCTCCAATCTCCCCTTCATCTCTAAACTCTTGGAGCGCCTGATATACTCACGCCTTACCCGTTACCTCTCCACTCACTCCCTCCTAGACCCTTCACAGTCCGGTTTCCGCCCCCTACATTCGACAGAAACTGCACTCATCAAAGTGACCAATGACCTTCTGACAGCAAAACGTAATGGTGACCATTCTCTGCTCATTCTTCTCGACCTTTCTGCAGCTTTCGACACTGTTGACCATCCTCTCCTACTCTCTAGGCTCCAGTCACTAGGCATTAAGGACACTGCTCTTTCCTGGTTCTCCTCCTATCTTTCCGACCGCTCCTTCAGTGTTCTGTTTTCTGGCTCCACTTCATCTCCTCTTCCTCTCACTGTTGGGGTACCTCAGGGCTCAGTCCTTGGCCCCCTTCTCTTCTCTCTCTATACAGCCCCAATTGGACAGACCATCAGCAGATTTGGCTTTCAGTACCATCTTTATGCTGATGACACACAACTGTACACATCATCCCCTGACCTTACCTCCGCTGTACTACAGAACGCCACTGACTGTCTGTCTGCAGTCTCCAACATCATGTCTGCTCCACTGTTTAGGTACATCAGGGGTTTTCCAATCGCGATATGGTGTCCGATCTCAATTCCAGCCAAAAACGTCAAATGGCGCTGCTTCCCTTCCGAGCTCTGCCATGCGCCCAAATAGTGGTTTACCCCCACATGTGGGGTATCAGCATACTCAGGACAAATTGCACAATAACTTTTAGGTCCTGTTACCCTTGGAAAAATAAGAATTGAGGGTGAAAAGATCATTTTTGTGGAAAAAATATGATTTTTTAATTGTACGGCTGTATGTTATAAACTTCTGTGAAGCCCTTGGGGGTTCAAAGTTCTCACCACACATCTAGATAAGTTCCTTAGGGGGTCTAGTTTCCAAAATGGTGTCATTTGTGGGGGTTTCCACTGTTTTGGTACATCAGGGGTTTTTGCAATCGCGACATGATGTCCGATCTCAATTCCAGCCAAAAACGTCAAATGGCGCTGCTTCCCTTCCGAGCTCTGCCATGCGCCCAAATAGTGGTTTACCCCCACATGTGGGGTATCAGCGTACTCAGGACAAATTGCACAATAACTTTTAGGGTCCTGTTACCCTTGGGAAAATAAAAATTGGGGTGAAAAGATCATTTTTGTGGAAAAAATATGATTTTTTAATTGTACCGCTGTACGTTATAAAGTTCTGTAAAGCCCTTGTGGGTTCAAAGTTCTCACCACATATCTAGATAAGTTCCTTGGGGGGTCTAGTTTCCAAAATGGGGTCACTTGTAGGGGGTTTCCACTGTTTAGGTACATCAGGGACTCTCCAAACGTGACATGGCGTCCGATCTGAATTCCAGCCAATTTTGCATTGAAAAAGTCAAACGGCGCTCCTTCCATTCTGAGCTCTGCCATGCGCCGAAACAGTCGTTCCCCCCACATTTCAGGTATCAGCGTACTCAGGACAAATTGCACAATAACTTTTGCAGTCCAATTTCTCCTGTTACCCTTGGTAAAATAAAAAAAATTGAACCTGAATTATTTTTTTTGTGAAAAAAAGTTAGATGTTCATTTTTTTTTAAATATTCAAAAAAATTCCTGTGACGCACCTAAAGGGTTAATAAACTTCTTGAATGTGGTTTTGAGCACCTTAAGGGGTGCAGTTTTTAGAATGGTGTCACTTTTGGGTATTTTCTATCATATAGACCCCTCAAAGTGGCTTCAAATGTGATGTGGTCCTAAAAATAAAATGGTGTTGTAAAAATGATAAATCGCTGGTCAACTTTTAACCCTTATAACTTCCTAACAAAAAAAAATTTTGGTTCCAAAATTGTGCTGATGTAAAGTAAACATGTGGGAAATGTTAGTTATCAAGTTTTTTGTGTGCCGTATCTCTGTGATTTAAGGGCATAAAAATTCAAAGTTGGAAAATTGCGACATTTTCAAAATTTTCGCCAAATTTCCGTTTTTCTCACAAATAAACGCAAGTTATTTGAATGAGATTTTACCACTAACATGAAGTACAATATGTCACGAGAAAACAATGTCAGAATCACCAGGATCCATGGGAGCGTTCCAGAGTTTTGACCTCATAAAGGTACAGAGGTCGGAATTGTAAAAATTGGCCCGGTCATGAACGTGCAAACCACCCTTGGGGGTGAAGGGGTTAAACAATGCTGTCAGAGTTTCATGCCATTTTTACTGGTGCACGAAAAAACATACCAAAACGAAGCCAAAACAGATAATGCTGGGAAATATGTTAAGGTGCATCCTTTCCAGGTTAATGACTTGTATATAAGGCAAAATAATTAACCCCAGACCTAAATGTTCCTCCACCACTTGGGCTATGTTCAGATGCAGCGTTTTTAAAGTGTTTTTTCAACTTTAACATTGCTTTCAACCAATACAAATGCATTCACTGGGAAATGTCATTGTAACATTTAACAACCGTAGCTTGCCATGTTGTGTGTGACCCATAAGCAGGCACATCTTGTTTCATTTATGAAGGGGGGACTCTTAAAGTTACAGAGCCCATTTTAACAGGGGCATCATGCAGCATTAATCTTCTTAAAGGGCCTTTATCAAACAGTGGGTCTCCTATGCTGTTATTGCCTATGCAGTGAGTGGATGGGCTGCCAAGAATTGAGACGTATCCCAATACCCCTTTCACTAGAGGTGCAGGAGGGCTTCATGAAAAAATGTTGCATTGAATGCAAGGCCTGGCCTGCCCCAAAGTTACATCACCCCAATAAGCTTTTCAAGCCATGTACTGGATGGCCACTGCAAAATCCACTTCACATTATTCATTTAGTAATCCCAAACTCTTTTCTTATGCAGTGACTGCAAGGCTTGCCCTGCTACCAAGTCATCTGCACCCCAATATGAACCCAGGTACTGGATGGGCCCAGGAAAATCCACTTCACATTATTCATTTTGTACTCCCATACTCTTTTCTTATGCATTGACAACAAGGCCTGCCCTTCTACCAAGGCATATGCATCCCAATAACCCAAATCCCCATGGATGAAGGAGGGCCTCTTAATAAAAAATGTCCCATTAAAAAGACATGGAGATACCACACAGACAAATGTGTAGCCTGTATTTTTTTCTTTTTTGGGGTAAATAGTGCTGTATATAACTACAGTGACAAACAGCAAAAAAAATTGAATTTAGGGCTAAAATGACCAAAATGTTTAGCAGACAGATGGATGAGGCATGTCACAGAAATACCGCACTGTAAAATATGTGGCCTGTATGTATTTTTGGGGGGTTCAGCAAAATGGTGTCAAGAACTTGTGTAAGACACTCCAAAAAAAATCTACTCTACAATACCATATAAAAAATAAATATTTCTCTCTGCACTCAAAAGTGATTTTTGGGACCCCTTTAAAATTGCAGGATTTTCACGCTGTGCTAGGAAAAGGATCTGGCTGTATTGTGCACTGTCAAAAAGCAAATAGAGAAAAAAAAAGGGCTCAGGATTGAATTGAAATAAAAAAAGCTCTATTAGCCCTGCCCAAAAATTTTTTCCAAGCCATTTAGACCTGGGGTAAGGTCAATATGTCCTTTAGGTAGCAGCAGCAGCACCAGCAGACAGGAAGGGAATAGACTCTCTTGATGCATGCATTGATATGTATATACACACATACAGTGCCTGCAGGCCTTGCACTGATATGTATATGCACTACCTTGCCTATCTAACATTGCAACCTATATACTCTGGAATTAGTCCTTAGAAGGACTAATGGTTTAGTTGGATTTGAGTAGATTACAATGGTAGAACCCACACTGACTAATAAATCCCCAAATCTGACCCTATCTCAGCAGCAGCTCTCCCTACACCATCTAAATCCGGAGCTGAATGCGCCGAAGGGTGGCATCCGGTCTCTTATACCCCTGGTGATGCTGTGCCACCAGCCAATCACTGCATGACCACAACAAAGATGGCTGCAGGGTTTCATTGCCTGGCAGACAATCCCTGCATCGTGATTGGGTCTCTAAAGTCCGTCAAAAAAGCTGGGTGGAGACCCGAGTTCCCGCCGAGTAGTCCCGGAAATGCTCGGTGCTCGCTGAGTACACCGAGTACTGTGATACTCGGGCGAGTACCGAGTAGTGGCGAAAATGCTCGCTCATCACTACTAATCACATGATGTAAAAATTAGTGATGAGCGAATGTGCTTGGATAACTGCCCAGGTGTTATCCAAGTATCTTTTGCATGCTCAAATAATATGTTCAAGTCCTCATGGCTGCATGATTCGCAGCTATTAGACAGCCCCGCAACACCACATGCCGGGATTTCCTGTTTGGTATGCAATCCCCACATGTGTTGCAGCTGTTTAACAGCCTCGAATCATGTAGCCATGGGGACTCAAACATATTTTTCGAGCATGCATGAGATACTCAGATAACAGCTGGGCACGTTATCTTAGCACGTTCACTCATCATTAGTAAAAATGTGATTTTTTTCACCCTAAGCCATTTTTTGCCTTGCGATGTTGCTATACAACCACTATTCAACCTTAAATATTTTAACTGCCTTTAAATAGATTTCCTTGATCTAAGGAGACTGTTCTACATTCTTTGAAAATCCTTGTCAGAATGGCTGCTAAATCTTGATAACAAAATGAACGTTTTATGAGTCCAGTTAGAAGTGGACTCATAAAATGTTTTCAATTACAAACTTGACAGCTTTTATAATGTATCATGCAGCCATTTAACAAGGATTTTAATCACACTAGCCTCATTGGGTCCAACATATTTTTTTCATATATTATGTAGTTTGCATTTAAAAGGCACTTCTTATTTTTCTTCTTTTTTTCAAGAATTTCTCATTATTCCTCCACCAGCTTAACCATTAATCCCTTCACTACCAAGGGTGGTTTGCACGTTAACTCCCGGGCCAATTTTTACAATTCTGACAACTGTCCTTTTATGAGGTCATAACTCTGGAACGCTTCCTTGGATCCCGGTGATGCTGACATTGTTTTCTCGTGAAATATTGTACTTCATGTTAGTAGTAAAATTTCATTCATATAACTTGCGTTTATTTGTGAAAAAAATGGAAATTTTGAAAATTTCACAATTTTCCAACTTTGAATTTTTATGCCCTTAAATCACAGAGATATGGCACACAAAAAACTTAATAAGTAACATTTCCCACATGTCTACCTTACATCAGCACAATTTTGGATCCAAAATTTTTTTTGTTAGGAAGTTATAAGGGTTAAAAGTTGACCAGCGATTTCTCATTTTTGCAACACCATTTTATTTTTACGGACCACATCACATTTGAAGTCACTTTGAAGGGTCTATATGATAGAAAATACCCAAAAGTGACACCATTTTAAAAACTTCACTCCTTAAGGTGCTCAAAATCACATTCAAGGAGTTTATTAACCCTTCAGGTGCTTCACAGGAATTTTTTGAATATTTAAAAAAAATGAACATTTTACTTTTTTTTACAAAAAAGTAATTCAGGTTCAATTTTTTTTTATTTTACCAAGGGTAACAGGAGAAATTGGACTGGAAAAATTATTGTGCAATTTGTCCTGAGTACGCTGATACCTGATATGTGGGGGGAAGCCACTGTTTCGGAGCATGGCAGAGCTCAGAAGGGAAGGAGCGCCGTTGACTTTTACAATGCAAAATTGGCTGGAATTCAGATCGGACACCATGTCACGTTTGGAGAGCCCCTAATGTACCTAAACAGTGGAAACCCCCCACAAATGACCCCATTTTGGAAACTAGACCCCCCAATGAACTTATCTAGATATATGGTGAGAACTTTGAACCCACAAGGGCTTCACATAAGTTTATAACGTACAGCGGTACAATTAAAAAATCATATTTTTTCCACAAAAATGATCTTTTCACCCCCAATTTTTATTTTCCCAAGGGTATCAGGACCCTAAAAGTTATTGTGCAATTTGTCCTGAGTACACTGATACCCCACATGTGGGGGTAAACCACTATTTGGGCGCATGAGAGAGCTCGGAAGGGAAGAAGCGCCATTTGACATTTTTGGCTGGAATTGAGATCGGACACCATGTCGCGTTTGCAAAGCCCCTGATGTATCAAAACAGTGGAATCCCCCCACAAGTGACCCCATTTTGGAAACTAGACCCCCCAAGGAACATATCTAGATGTGTGGTGAGAACTTTGAACCCCCAAGTGCTTCACAGAAGTTTATAACGCCCAGGCGTGAAAATAAAATAATCATATTTTTTTCCACAAAAATTATATTTTTGCCCCCAATTTTTTATTTTCCAAGGGCAACAGGAGAAATAGGACCCCAAAAGTTGTTTTGCAAATTGTCTTGAGTAGGCTGATGCCCCATATGTGGGGGTAAAACACTGGGCGCATGGCAGAGCTTGGAAGGGAAGGAGCACCATTTGACTTTTTCAATGCAGAATTGGCTGGAATTGAGATCAGATGCCATGTTGCGCTTGGAGAGCACCTGATGTGCGCAAATAGTGGAAACACCCAATTCTAACTCCAACCCTAACCCCAACACACCCCTAATCCTAGCCCTAGCCCTAGCCCTAACCCTAGCCCTAGCCCTAACCCTAGCCCTAACCCTAATGGGAAAATGGAAATAAATACATTTTTTTAATTTTATTACTTTTCCCTAACTATGGGGGTGATAACGGGGGGATTGATTTACTACTTATGGCAGTATCTATATTTGGCAGCTGTCACATGCTAAAAGACGCCTTTTATTGTAAAAATAGTTTTTGCATCACCACATATTAAGAGCTATAATTTTTCCATATTTTGACCCACCGAGTCATGTGAGGTCTTATTTTTTGTCGGACGAGTTTACATTTTTATTGGTACCATGTTCGGGCATGTGACATTTTTTGATCGCTTTTATTTTTTTTTTGGGATGCAGAATTTACAAAAACCAGCGTTTCATGAATTTCTTTTGGGTGGTGCGTTTACGCCGTTCCTCATGCGATAAAATTGATAAAGCAGTTTTCTTCTTCGGGTCAGTACGGTTATAGCGATACCTCAATTATGTCTTTTTTTATGTTTTGGCGGTTTTATGCAATGAAAACAATTTTATATAAAAAATTATTATTTTTGCATCGCTTTATTCTGCGAGCTATAACTTTTTTATTTTTTCACTGATGATGCTGTATGATGGCTCTTTTTTTGCGGGACAAGATGTTGTTTTCAGCGGTACCATGGATATTTATATTCGTCTTTTTGATCGCGCGTTATTGCACTTTTTGTTCGGCAGTATGATAATAAATCATTATTTTTTGCTTTATTTTTTATTTTTATTTTTTAAGGGGTTCGCTTAAGGGGTTAACTAATGGGACAGTTTTATAGGGCAGGTCGTTACGGACGCTGCAATACCAAATATGTGTACTTTTATTGTTTTTTTTTTTATTTCCAAAAAATGAATTTATTGGGGAATTTTTTTTTATTTAATTTATTTAGCGATTTTTTTAAAAATTATTTTTACACTTTTTTACTTTATTACAATGTCCCAGGGGGGACATAACTGTCATGTGACAGATCGCTGATCTGTCACATCACAGATCGCTGTGACAGATCAGCGATCTGTCACAGGCAGTGCAGCAGGCTTCCTTGTGCCTGCGCTTTGCCCCCGGAAGTCCCCGCCGCCATATTGGATCCAGGGACCTGCAGGAAAGAAGCCCCCCGCAGCAGCGCTGCACATTGCGCTGCTGTGGGGGCTCAGGGAAGCACGGAGGGAGCCTCTTCCCTGCCGATGCTTCCCTTTAACCCCGGTACACCGCGATCGTGTTTGATCGCAGTGTACAAAGGGTTAACGTGTCGGGGGGGTGGTCCGTGACCGCCCCTGACACATTGTGCCGGGTGTCAGCTATGATAATTAGCTGACGCCCGGCCGCGATAAGCGGCACTCACCACGTGGGTGCCGCTTATCGCTATGACGTAATATTCCGTCCATGGTAATTAGGCCCCAGGGCAAATAGACGGAATATTACGTCCAAAGAAGGAAAGGGGTTAAGCTTTATTACAAAATTTGTCATATGAGTTAGACATCCCACATATTGTAGACAAAATGTGAACTCAGATAATGTGTTTTACTTGCACATTTGCAAAGAAACTAATAATGTTTTATTCAGGAATATCAGTTCTTACTTTCTGCTCTAAAATCAATATCTGGAAGTGTAATGCTACAGCGACTTATCCTTAAATGTTTCTTATTGTATTTCCTTGAATAAAAAGTTACAAAAGCAAGTCAGCAATCATAATATCCAAAGTATTCTTTGTCAAGATGAATGTTTCATTGTGCTTAAGTAAAATGATTTAACAACTGGGGCATAATCACTGATCATCTCAAGCAAAAAGTTAAACTTCCTGGGGCACTTTTCTTTATGAATGTCATGATCCTTGGATATTTCTGTTATTTAACACCTGGGGCTGTCTCTTTACTCCCTCTAGGATCTTTTCTATGAGTATGACAATTTATAAGAACATTTTGACTTGGAATCTGCACTGTCACTTTCTATTATTTTGTGGATAATTTGCTTGACTGAATACAGACTTGCAACACTTTTGCGAGTGTTTAGTTTAAGAATGAATTGCTAACTTCTATTTTTAGGAAAAAGGATTTTTTAGTGGCTTTATTATTAGCTTAAGAAATGGTATTACTATTATTATGCATTTATATAGCGCCATTTATTCCATGGAGCTTTACATGTGAAAAAGGGGAAATATAGACAAGTATAATAAACATGTGTAAGACAAGGGACACACAAGTACAGGGCTCACAGTCTACAGGGATGGGTGAGAATACAGTAGGAGAGGGTGGAGCAGGTCGTGCGGTGGTTCAGTAGACCGAGGATAATTGCAGGCCTGTAGGCTTGTTGGAACAGGTGGGTCTTTAGGTTCTTCTTGAAGGTTTCCGTTGATGGTGAGAGTCTGATGTGTTGCGGCAGAGAGTTCCAGAGTATGGGGAAGAAGAGATAAGGGGGGAGTAGAGAAGGAGATCTTGAGATGATCGAAGTTTGCTTGCGGGTAGGTACCTAGAGACCATGCCACAGATGTATGGAGGAGACAGGTTGTGGATGGCTTTGTATGTCATGGTTAGGATTTTGAATTGGAGCCTTTGGATAATAGGAAGCCAGTGAAGGGCCTGGCATAGGGGAGAGGCTGGGGAATAGTGGGGAGACAGGTGGATTAGTCGGGCAGCAGAGTGTAGGATGGACTGGAGCGGAGCCAGAGTGCTAGAGGGGAGGCCAGAGAGTAGGAGGTTGCAGTAGTCGAGGCGGGAGATGATAAGAGCATGGACTAGTGTTTTTGTGGTTAAGTGGTTGAGTAATGAGCGGATCCAGGAAATATTTTTGAGTTTGAGGCGGCAGGAGGAGGCGAGGGTTTGGATATGTGGTTTGAAAAAGAGCGCAGAGTCGAGGATCACCCCAAGGCACCGAGCGTGCGGGACTGGGGAAAGCGAGCAGCCATTGACATTGATGGATAGGTCTGGTGGAGGGGTAGAGTGAGATGGGGGAAAGATGATGAATTCTGTTTTGCCCATGTTCAGTTTGAGAAAGCGAGCAGAGAAGAAGGCTGAGATAGCAAACAGACATTGTAGGATTTCAGTCAGTAAGGAGGCGAGGTTGGGTCCAGATAGGGAGATCTGCGTGTCATCGGCATAGAGGTGATACTGCAAACCGTGGGATTCTATGAGCTGTCCCAAGCCGAAGGTGTAGATGGAGAATAGTAGGGGTCCTAGAACAGAGCCTTGAGGAACACTGACAGCCAGGGGGCGAGGTGAGGAGGTGGTGTGTGTGAGGGAGACACTAAATATTCCATCTGTTAGGTATGATGAGATGCAGGATAGGGCCAAGTCTGTGATGCCAAGAGATGAGAGAGTCTGTAGCAGGAGGGAATGGTCTACGGTGTCGAAGGCAGAGGACAGGTCCAGGAGAAGGAGGACAGAGTAGTGTCGCTTGCTCTTGTTGGTTAGTAAGTCGTTAGTGACTTTAGTCAGGGCAGTTTCAGTGGAGTGATGCGGTCGGAAGCCAGATTGTAACCGGTCAAAGAGGGAACAGGAGGAGAGGTGGGAGGACAGTTCAAGATATACATGCTGCTCAAGTAGTTTTGAGGAGTAAGGGAGAAGAGATATCGGGTGATAGTTTGACACAGAGGATCGGTCAAGTTAGGGCTTTTTGAGGATGGGTGTGATTGAGGCATGTTTGAAGGATGAGGGAAAGACACCATTTGTAAGTGAAAGGTTGAAGTGGTGTGTTCGAGATGGGATGAAGACTGTGGCCAAGTTAGGGATAAGGTGAGATGGGAGTGGGTCGAGGGCACAAGTGGTGAGGTGTGATCTTGACAGAAGGGTGGAGAGCTGATCTCTCCACCATGACAGAAGATCAGCTCTCCACCCTTCTGTCAAGATCACACCTCACCACTTGTGCCCTTGACCCACTCCTGTCTCACCTCATCCCTAACTTTGCCACAGAATTCCTCGACAGTATTTAAATGATATTTTTTATCACGTGTTTATATATGCTAAAATTGTTTTCTTTTTCTGATTTTTAACTCTTGCATTTTTGTACATGTTACCTAAGCCTTTATTTTCATGTAATTTCAATATTTCCATTTTTTGGAGGCTGAATTACATAGGTGGATTATGTGAAAGAAAAAAATAAATGAAATGTCTGTATATTTTTCTCAAATTATTTGCACACACACACACACATATATGAAAATGTGAAAAATCTACAATTTTTTTATATATTTTTAATATATTTGTATTACATATATATTCTCTCTCTCGCTTTATATATATATATATATATATAATCTAATTATAGGTTGTCAACTTTGATTCAACCATGTGATGTTCATTCAAACTCACCTGAGGCAAGTAACAGGTATGGGCAATGTGAAAGTCACACCTGAAACTATGGAAAAAGGGTAAAAGTAGATTCATACTTTACATTGTGTGTCTGTGTGTGTCACAATAAGCATGGAGAACAGAAAGAGGTGTAAAGAAATGTCTGAGGACATTAGAACCAAATGTGTTAAACAATATCAACCATCTCAAGGTTAAAAGTCCAATCCAGAGATCTTGAAGTTCCTTTGTCCATGGAGCACAAAATAATCAAGAAGTTTACTATAATGCCAGCAACCCTGAGTGCCTGCTGGCAGGGATACCAGCATACTCACCACTCCTGGCCGTGCTGTAAGCTCTGTGTCCTCTACTTGATGTGCATGCTTAGGGCACATGAGTGGGAACTTCCTGGTTCTTAAATAGACAGTGCATGCACTCCTAAGATGTCCCCATCCAATATCTGGGAGGCATCTGGCAATTAAGGCACCATCCCCTATTGCGAGGTGCCTGTTCAGCATCATAACCTTTGCTGTCTAGCTTGTCTGTAAGCTGCTAACTCAATTGTCAGGTCCACTCCTTGCCCAAACCTGACTCCCTAGGAGCTGAATACCCAGGTCTGAATCTTGAACCTGTACCTGTATTTGTTCTTGTCTGAACCTGTGTCACTGGGTCTGTATGCCCAGGCCTGATCTCGTACCTGTGATGAAAATTCCAGAAATATTGTATAGATAGATTGAAGGTAGTTGCATCATGTGACAATTCCGATTAGCCTAAATGACTATACAAATTTTGACAATAAAAGAAGAAACTCCCAAGCCATATAAGAAAAACAAAAAATGGAGTGCTGATTTCTTAAGTATAAGAAAAGTAAATTTTATTTATCACAATCAATAATTAAAAAATATATAAGAGGTGTACATTAAGAAGGCAACCACAAAAGTCACCAATGGAATGGTCAGAAAAATTGGGCTCCCAAAGTTCAGAGAAATTGTTTGCAACAAATGTATACCCAGATACACCAGGTTTATCACATGGGAGTTCCTATTTATACTTACTATACAGTAGTAGTGTACTTATGGAGAAGTGTTTCCAAGAAAGTCAGATAAATGTGTATACGATGCATTCATAATAAGCTAGTTTTTCCACCCTGCTCAAGCAGTCTAGATAGGTGACTCGTATAAGTGCAGCCCACATGATAATTAAGTCAATATTGATTTCCCTTAGGAGAACTTACCCATATTAAAGTGCCAGTGCAGTTCACTACTACTTATGAAGTGACCACTCCATTTTTCTGTTTTTCTTATCTTGCACCTGTGTCTGAATTAGGACCTGACTCTTATCCAGTTTGGATCCAGTCTGTATCTTTCCCTGTGTCTGCTGTGTCAGTATCTGAACCTGTCTCTGTATCCTTCTGTTTCTGAATCTGCACCTGCTTTCACACCAGCTATGTCTGATTGAGCTCCTTCCTCCAAACCTTTTGGTTGTATTAGCCCTTTCCCTATACCTGCTGTAGCAGCATCCTTTCCAATTCTGCTGTGTCTGACTCTGTACCTTTCCTTAGACCTCCTGTCTCTGAACCAGTTCCTATCGCTAAACCTGCTGTTTCTGAACCTGTACTGTAACTGTTTTTGCTCTGACCCAAAGTCAGATATGTCGGATCACCAGAGAGGTCAAATTAAGAGATTAGGTTCTCAAATAACGAGTGCTGGGAGAAAAGCATTCACACTAGTCGTGAGCAACTCACTTTTATGTTTATTGACCCAAGAATGCAGTATTTTATACCATTTACAGCAATGTAACTCAATGTAACTCATGCAGCCCCCCCCCCCAGTTACCCAGGTTATGATGACTTTATTTAACATGTCCCCAAAACATGTTTTGGCGACTCTTGAAAACATTGCAAATGAAATGAGAAGTATAAAATCCTTGAATCGGAGACTATTTGGATAAAACATTATAAAAACAAATTCTAGCAAGAGAAAGAAAAATATTAACCCTTCTATATCAATTTTCCACTTTTGTGATTACCTTTTGCCACAGGGACAGTAGGTGTCCACAAAGGAGCTACTGTCTCATAGGTATAGTACTCATACAGGGAGCTTTCTACCTGCTTCGTCCAATCCAACCTCAGTATGGACACTCACTTCCCCTGTCAGCAATGGCTATCTAGGGTCTATGATACACTATGGAAGGTTCAGCATTAGATTATTTTTTTTACACATACACTATTCAATAGCTTAGGAAATACATATATCATCTCTTTTATGGTTACACAAGCAATAAACAAATAATAAAATCTGCATGCAATCTGTACAATACCACAAATCTATCCCTCTAGGCCACTAAACCAGTCGGCTGGATTAAAATGGAGAATGTGTTACCCCACCAGGAGTCTCTGTTTGCACTGTGTTGCTTTAACCATTTGTCATGGGAAGCCTAGGTAACTTTAGGCTGAAACCCCGGGGCCCCTGCGGTGTCCCTCAGACTAGGGGAAACCCTGTCTGTCCCTCACCCAGGGTTTACACTGAAGGTTGCCTGCCTGGGCCTCCACCCTGTCCTTGTCTCCTGTCCAGCCCTAAGCTGAACCCACCACCCTCCACCCAGTGAGGAGACCAAGCACCAGACCCCACAAATAAGTATGGACAGGGATAACGGAAATGCACCACACCGCGAACACACAGGGGAATACAGTAATGTGCAAGGGCAACCAAATAATACAACACAGGGAGGCAAAATGGCAACAATGGAATATACTACACCAGAAACCGTATGCTCCTTAGACCACCACTCCAGACCGGTATCGCTTAGTACAAGGCAAGAGCTATAGTCGGCGACGCCCATAGTCACACAGGGCAATTTAAAGACAGAGGGCGTGGCTAAGCCCTCAGCCAGAATGACAGCCTGGTTAACCCAATCCAAGCCGGATCAGAAGACCAACCAGCGCCGCTGAGAACCATGTGGTAGGATGGGGTATTACCGCTGTCTGCCAGACACCCTGGTGCGAACAGTGTCCGACATGACAGTACCCCGCCTTCTACGAGGGATCCCAGGAACCTCACAATGTCGAGGACCCGGCTTGTCCGGATGGCGGCGATGAAACACTGTAATCAGTCGGTCCGCATGTATGTCCGCGGCCGGCACCCAAGTCCTCTCCTCAGGACCATAGCCACGCCAGTGGACCAGGTACTGTAGAGTGCGACGCACTACCCGAGAGTCAACCACCTTGGACACCTCAAACTCCAACGTGCCATCCACCAAGACGGGAGGTGGTGGCACGGGAGAAACATCAACAGCACCCACGACTTTCTTAAGTAACGCCTTGTGAAACACATTATGTATCTTGTATACGGCAGGTAGCTCTAAATGAAATGCCACAGGGTTGATAATTGCGGAGATCCTAAATGGACCAATGAACCTGGGCCCCAACTTAAGCGATGGTATTTTGAGTTTGATGTTCCTTGTAGACAACCACACCCAATCACCCACACACAGGTCCGGACCAGGCACACGTCTACCGTCAGCCACACGTTTATACCTAGAACCTACATTCAGCAAGCGCTGCTTTACTCTCCTCCAAACAGATGACAATTGTGCTCCCAACTGGTCCTCCTCAGGGACGCCCGCAGAGCTCCCTTGGCGCAAGGTACAGAATTGGGGATGTTGACCATAAACACAAAAGAAAGGAGATTCCCCAGACGTTTCCTGATAATGATTGTTTATCGCGAATTCAGCCAGAGGAAGAAACGCCGACCACTCTTCCTGATTGTCAGACACAAAACAGCATAAGTATTGTTCCAGGTTTTGGTTCATACGCTCCGTCTGCCCATTCGACTGAGGATGGAAAGCCGATGAATGAGACAATTTAATCCCTAGGCGTGAACAAAAAGCTTTCCAAAATTTTGCCACAAATTGTGTACCTCTATCAGATACAATGTCAGACGGGACACCATGAAGTCTGACCATCTCACGAATAAATACCTGAGCAAGGGTCTTCGCATTGGGCAAAGATGGCAAAGCAACGAAATGCGACATTTTAGAGAACCGATCAACTATTACCAGAATGACCGTGTTCCCAGCCGAGGAGGGCAAATCCGTAATGAAATCCATGGAAATCTCAGTCCATGGCTTACTGGGCACACCGAGAGGATGCAATGTGCCAGCAGGACGGGAGCGTGGTGTCTTGGCCAGTGCGCACGTGGTACAGACTGACACATATGAGGCAGCATCCTGCTGGATTTTGGGCCACCAAAAACGACGTGATACAAGTTCCAGAGTGCCCTTAACTCCTAGGTGACCCACCAGGACAGTATCGTGATGTTCCCCTAACACTTTTAAGCGTAGGTGTAGTGGCACAAATGATTTATTAGGAGGCATATCC
The DNA here is from genome assembly GCF_039654945.1 of Dendrobates tinctorius. Taxonomy (NCBI): domain Eukaryota; kingdom Metazoa; phylum Chordata; class Amphibia; order Anura; family Dendrobatidae; genus Dendrobates; species Dendrobates tinctorius. The sequence goes on along the minus strand of NW_027361699.1, from coordinate 423,259 downwards.
GGCAGTACCTCCTCCTGAGCATCAGCAATCTCTGCCTCAACCTCTGTCGTGAGAGCCGAGACCACAACTCCCTTTTGGAGGATAGGCACCGGATCCTCACGTGGCTCTCCACCCGGAAAACATCTGGACAAGGCGTCCGCCTTAGTATTCTTAGAACCTGGTCGGTATGTCACAAAAAAATTGAACCGGGTGAAGAATAACGCCCAGCGAGCCTGTCTGGGGGACAGGCGTTTAGCAGACTCTAAATAAAGCAGATTCTTATGGTCTCTTATAACAGTAATCTGATGGACAGCCCCCTCCAAGATGTGTCGCCATTCCTCAAATGCCAACTTGATGGCCAACAATTCCCTGTTACCAATATCGTAATTACGCTCGGCCGGCGACAGTTTCTTGGAGAAGTAGGCACATGGATGCAATTCGCCCAAGGATGGACCCTGAGACAGTACCACCCCCACTCCAACCTCAGATGCATCCACCTCCACGGTAAATGGTAGGGAGACATCAGGCTGAACCAGGATGGGAGCTGAAGCAAAACTGTTTTTGAGGAATAGAAACGCGCGCACAGCAGCCTCAGACCAGTCAGAAAAATTGGTACCTTTTTTAGTCATGTCGGTGAGCGGCTTAGCAATCATAGAAAAATTCTTAATAAATTTCCTATAATAGTTTGAAAAGCCCAGGAATCGCTGAAGCGCCTTGAGATTATCAGGCCGCTCCCACTGCAGCACCGATTGCACCTTAGCGGTGTCCATTTTGAACCCTGAGGCGGAAATTACATAACCCAAAAAAGGTAATTCTTGGACGATAAATACACATTTCTCAAGCTTGGCATAGAGCTTGTTTTCCCTGAGCAACTGCAACACCTGCCTAATATGCTCTATGTGTGCATCACGGTCACGTGAGTAAATAAGAATGTCATCAAGGTATATAATAACAAATTTCCCCAAGAGATGAGAAAAGACATCATTTATGAAATGTTGAAATACTGCTGGCGCGTTCGTCAACCTAAATGGCATCACCAAATTCTCAAAATGACCCTCAGGGGTATTAAATGCCGTCTTCCATTCATCCCCTTGACGGACTCTTATGAGATTGTACGCCCCCCTGAGGTCAAGCTTGGAAAACCATTTGACACCAGACACCTGGTTGAACAAATCGGGTATCAGTGGCATCGGGTAGGGGTCACGAACCGTAATCTGGTTGAGTTCCCTGAAATCCAGACACGGGCGTAATCCGCCATCTTTCTTCTTGACAAAGAAGAACCCCACCGCCAATGGAGAAGATGAAGGCCTGATGTGCCCTTTGCTTAGACTTTCTGCAATGTATTCTTTGAGAGCTTGCCTCTCAGGACCTGAGATATTAAACATCCTGGCTTTTGGTAACTTGGCCCCCGGTTTTAACCTAATAGCACAGTCATAGGGTCGGTGCGGTGGCAGCTCTGAACAACCTCTTTCAGAAAATACATCAGCAAAGTCCAGCAGTGGCTCCGGGATGCTGGGAGTCACAGCGGAGATATACGTGGCCAGACAACTCTCCTGGCAGTATCTGCTCCACTGAATTATGTCCTGGGTTTTCCAATCAATCACTGGATTGTGCATAGACAACCATGGAAACCCCAGAACTATCTGAGCAGGTAAATTACTGAGCACCTTACATGTTACCCGCTCAGCATGTAGGACCCCAATGTGGAGTTTTACATCAGCCACAAAGTCTTTAATCTCCCCTTGTGAAAAAGGGGAGGCATTGATGGTAACCACCCGGATAGGATTAGGCAGCGTCTCCACCTTAAATCCCGCAGTACGCGCAAACTTTTCATCAATGAGATTAGCGGCTGAACCACTATCTACAAATACAGTAATTGACAGCTCTTGGCCCCCGATAACTACCTTGGCAGGGAGCATACACTGGGAGACCACCACGGAGGATATGCAAAGGCTCAGACTAGACTCCTCCAAACCCTCTGAGCCTAGCAGTTTTCCAACGACACGTCTTTCTTAGGTACCAGGGGGAAAGCATTAATAAAATGTCCTTTTTTGCCACATAAAAAACAGACCCCTTGCTTTCTGGGCAAGGGACATTTATGTTTGTTATTATGTGTATGTGATATACCAGCGATCTGCATAGGTTCCACGGATTCACCCGAGGCAACCTCACCAGAGACTGCCCCCCCCACAGGCAATGTCTCCTGCGACCTCTGACGAAAGCGGCGATCAATGCGTACTACAAGCACCATAGCAGCCTCCAGAGAAGCGGGAGTCTCATACATTAGCAGAGCTTGTTTAACCCTTTCAGAAACCCCATGCAAAAATTGACTCCTTAGTGCAGGGTCATTCCATTGCGTGTCCACAGCCCAGCGACGAAATTCAGTACATTAATCCTCCGCCAGTCGCTCACCCTGGAGTAGAGAGCGTATTTTAGATTATGCTAACGCCAGTCTGTCAGGATCGTCATAGATTAAACCCAGAGCAGAAAAAAAAAGGTCTACGGACTCAAATGCAGATTAATCAGAAGGTAGTAAAAACGCCCATGCTTGTGGATCACCACCCAGCAAGGAAACTACCAACCCACACGCTGAGCCTCATTTCCTTGGGAGAGAGGACGCATGCGAAAATACAATTTGCAGGATTCACGAAATACAACGAACTTACAGCGATCACCAGAAAATCGTTCAGGGAGAGGTAACTTAGGTTCAGCTGCCCTGACTGCTGCCTCAGTTTGCACAGCAGGAACTGAGAGGCCTTGTTGCTGGACCGCCCCCCTCAGTTCAGTGACCTGTATGGACAGAGCCTTCAGCTGCTTGGTTATGGAGACTATAGGATACATGGTAAATAATTCATTTTTTTTTTTGGGCCGACTATAATGTCATGGGAAGCCTAGGTAACTTTAGGCTAAACCCCGGGGCCCCTGTGGTGTCCCTCAGACTAGGGGAAACCCTGTCTGTCCCTCAACCCAGGGTTTACACTGAAGGTGTGCCTGCCTGGGCCTCCACCCTGTCCTTGTCTCCTGTCCAGCCCTAAGCTGAACCCACCACCCTCCACCCAGTGAGGAGACCAAGCACCAGACCCCACAAATAAGTATGAACAGGGATAACGGAAATGCACCACACCGCGAACACACAGGGGAATACAGAAATGTGCAAGGGCAACCAAATAATACAACACAGGGAGGCAAAATGGCAACAATGGAATATACTACACCAAAAACCGTATGCTCCTTAGACCACCACTCCAGACCGGTATCGCTTAGCACAAGGCAAGAGCTATAGTCGGCGACGCCCATAGTCACACAGGGCAATTTAAAGACAGAGGGCGTGGCTAAGCCCTCAGCCAGAATGACAACCTGGTTAACCCAATCCAAGCCGGATCAGAAGACCAACCAGCGCCGCTGAGAACCATGTGGTAGGATGTGGTATTACCGCTGTCTGCCAGACACCCTGGTGCGAACAGTGTCCGACATGACAGTACCCCGCCTTCTACGAGGGACCCCAGGAACCTCACAATGTCGAGGACCCGGCTTGTCCGGATGGCGGCGATGAAACACTGTAATCAGTCGGTCCGCATGTATGTCCGCGGCCGGCACCCAAGTCCTCTCCTCAGGACCATAGCCACGCCAGTGGACCAGGTACTGTAGAGTGCGACGCACTACCCGAGAGTCAACCACCTTGGACACCTCAAACTCCAACGTGCCGTCCACCAAGACGGGAGGTGGTGGCACGGGAGAAACATCAACAGCACCCACGACTTTCTTAAGTAACGCCTTGTGAAACACATTATGTATCTTGTATACGGCAGGTAGCTCTAAATGAAATGCCACAGGGTTGATAATTGCGGAGATCCTAAATGGACCAATGAACCTGGGCCCCAACTTAAGCGATGGTATTTTGAGTTTGATGTTCCTTGTAGACAACCACACCCAATCACCCACCAACCAGCGCCGCTGAGAACCATGTGGTAGGATGGGGTATTACCGCTGTCTGCCGGACACCCTGGTGCGAACAGTGTCCGACATGACACCATTGGTCTTTAATTTCACCTATTTTGTCTATACTGGCCTTGACCTGGAGATTGTCAGCGGGGTCAATATAATTACAACAAGTGGGACCAATTATTAGACACATTCCTCCTTCTTTTGCTGTCAGGTACCCTAGTACTATAGTATGTTGGTTAGTAACTATGATTAATTGTCTCTGTATTGTTTTTGTTTCACTAAGAACTTCAAGAACCTGGAAATTCTGATCATCCAGGTAGTCAGTAGCTTCCACTAATTTATCCCACATTTGTGTTATGAAGGGGTATATTAGCATACTGCTGAATATTTTATTTATTATCCCCATTTCTACTAAATGTGGCCTACTATTTGGATGGGGCTTATTTTATACACCCCTTCTATACAAGGTGTGAATAGGAACTGCAGCTGTGTCTATTTTACTATGCGAAACTGTGAAAGTAGCTGGGGTTAGTTTGGCAAGAGTGCAAACCCCTCTTACATCCGGGCTCACCCAAATGTAGGCACTATGTCCACAAACTAAGAATACTCCTTCTGGGAGAACACAAATGTGACCAGAGGTCTGTATACATTGGTATAAATTCAAAAGTCCCAACATGACTTTATGGGCACACCAAGTATTATTCATTTTTAGTTTATACCAAATGTACGTACATTTACTCTTTCCTTATTATTTTACCAATAGATGTTTTACAGCCTTCAACCCCATCTTGGCACACTGTCTCATTAACCTGGTTTCGATCAGGCACATGGCAGCAAAGCACCCGACTTTGTGGCCCGAACCCCAGGATCCAGGAACACTGTCTGTAGGTGGCAACACTGCTTCCTCCACTATTTTGCGTACAAGCCAATCCCCAGCTCACCGTGCCTGTCAAGATGCCTCAGGCCCTGCACCTATTGTTGCCCACAGTAAACCAACACCATCATTAAGCCTGTCCACGTCCTTGTCCCAGCCCAGCCTGCAGTTGTCTATATCCCAGTCATTGGAACGCAAGTGGAAGTACGCAGCCAATGCCCCACAGGCCACAGTACTTAATTTGCACATTTCTCGTCTGCTTGCACTCGAAATGTTGCCTTTTAGGCTCATTGAGACGGAAGCCTTCTGCAACCTGATGGCGGCGGCCGTCCCATGGTATTCGGTCCCCACTCGCCACTATTTCTCCCGCTGTGCTGTACCGGCATTACACCAGCATGTGTCTCTCAACATTACCCGTGCCCTCAACAATGCAGTTACTGGGAAAGTCCACCTAACCATGGACACGTGGACAAGTGCTTGTGGGCAGGGACGGTACATCTCACTGGCGGCACACTGGTTTAACATAGTGGAAGCCGGGACCCAGTTGGAACTTGGGGTGGAACACATCCTCCCCACGCCGAGGATTGCGGGCCCTACGTCAATCAAGGTTGCCCCCACAGTCTACAGCTCCTGCATATCATATCATCCTCCTCTTCAGCCTCCATCTCTGAAATGAACACATAAGTCAGAAGCTGGAAGCACTGCAGCACCGCCTCAGCCAAGTGGCAACAGGCTGTGCTGAAGCTAATCTGCATAGGTGACAAACCACACAATGCAGAACAGTTGTGGACAGTGCTGAACCTACAGCCAGGCATGATCATGTGTGACAATGGCCAGAACCTGGTGGCGGCTCTGAGGCAAGGTGAGCTCACACACATATCTTGCTTGGCCCATGTGCTTAACCTTGTGGTTCAACCTTTTCTCAAAAGCTACCCATATTTGCCGGATCTGCTAGTGAAAGTACGCTATCTTTGAGGGCTGCATCAAGATGGTGAGCGGTGATGACGCCATAATTAGCATCACCATCCCGCTTTTCAGCATTCTGAAAAGAAAACCTCTCTGCTCACAATTAAAGAGGATGCATTGCAGGCAGAGCACAAGGACATGGAGCAAGGAACCATACACGGTGATTACACTCAGCCCAGGCTCATGTCGTTGCTACGTGGATGGGGATGGCCTGAGGACTGGGAGGAGGATGAGGGTGAGGGGGACAGCATGGTCAGTCATCCTGTTGGTGAGGACACGGAAGTCTTGCCTGTTAGCAGTCTGGCATGCATGGCTGACTTTATGTTGCGCTGCGTATCCCGTGACCCTCGCATTGTAAAAATTTTTGGTGACTCATTACTGGTTGGTGACACTTTTAGACCCACGCTACAAGGAAAACTTTCAATCTCTTCTTCCAGAGGCAGAGAGGTGTACAAAAATTTACCAGAGGGCCCTTGTAGCCAAATTACAGAAAAAATTCCCATGTGAGAATGCTGACAGCAGACGTCAGAGTTTGATGTACAGCCATGGAGTCCAAGCGAGAGAGGCAGAAGTACAATCCAGCTCAGGCAGGGGAACAATGGCAAAGTTTTGGGACAGTTTTCTCAGACCCTCCCATCGTGGCACCACAGAGGCAAGGGGTGCTGTCCCAAGAAGTGCAATGTTTGGGAAGATGGTGAGGGAGTACCTTGCAGATCGTACAAACGTCCTCCGGGATTCCTCTGTGCCTTTTAATTTTTGGGTATCCAAGCTGGACACATGGCATGAACTGGATCTCTACGCCTTGAAGGTTCTGGCCTGCCCTGCTGCTAGCATTCTGTCAGAGCTGGTTTTTAGTGTCGCTGGTGGAATTATAACAGATAAGCGCATCCGCCTGTCAACTGACATTGCTGACAGCCTGACTCTTATAAAAATGAACAAGGGCTGGATTGGGTAAGACTTCTGTACACCACCGAATGAAAACAGCGAAACATAACCTCAAATACATTGTCTTTTTTGTGGAGGTGTATTCTCATGCACCTCTTCACAACCACACATGGCTATCCACTTTGTGATTTGGTCTGTTTGGTGTTATCCTCCTCCTTATCCTCATCCTCATCATCCACAACCAGTGGAACACCAGGGTAAACTTATTCCGTGATGCAAAAGTCACTCAATTTTTGGCAAGGGTGTTTTTATGATGCCCGTTACTCATTTGAAGCCAAAACAAACATCCTCTTATGACCTAGTGTATACCTCTCCAATATAAAAATATTGAAATCCTATTATATTAAATTTTTATTTATATCCCTGTCTCTGAGCTGTTGCTAGGGACAAACATATCATGTTGAACACATTCTGGCTTCATATCTATAAACCTGTGCTCGCCCCTCCATTTTGTTATTTTCTTTCACAGGTGGATTCACATTTTTTATTTGTTTGTTTGATTTCAGTATGATTTATCATTATGTCTCCTCATTCTCCGACACTAGATGACCTGGGTGAATGTGTTCTGTGCTACTACAGGCAGTTCAATTTTTGGCAAGGGTGTCTATGATGCCCATAGTATATTTTTTAAAAATGTACCCCCCATAAGGAAATTTTTGTCAGCCCATGCACTGCATGTATGGGCATTACAAGTCTAGGAGACTCGTTCCTTTACATTGGGCCTAGTTTTCAATGAGGCCTTCATCAATGTATCCTCATTATCTGCCACTAGATGACCTGGGTTAACGTGTTCTGTGCTCCTACAGGCAGTACAATTTTTGGCAAGGGTGTCTATGATGCCCATAGTATATGTTTAAAAAATGTACCCCCATGGCGAAATGTTTGTCAGCCCATGCACTGCGTGTATGGGCATTACAAGTCTAGGAGACCCACTCCTTTACATTGGGCCTAGTTTTTACTGAGGCCTTCATCAATGTCTCCTCATTCTCCACCACAAGAGCACCAGGGTTAACGCGTTCTGTGCTGCTACAGCCAGTCTAATTTTTGACAAGGGTGTTTTTATGATGCCCGTTACTAATTTTAAACCAAAACAAATGTTACTCCCCCAGGGGGAAATCTCATAAAAATGAGATGTACATATATTATTCACATTTATTCTTATATTTACCATTTTTCCTATCTATGGAACATCCTCCTATGACCTAGTGTATACCAGTCCAATATAAAAATATTGAAATCCTATTATATTATATTATATTTTTATTTATATCCCTGTCTCTGAGCTGTTGCTAGGGACAAACATATCTCGTTGAACACATTCTGTGTAATGATGTATAGTAGGTTTCTATGAAGACAGTGGCTAGATGATAGAGTCACAGACACAGGTATACGTGAAAGTAGTTTGTATTAAACAAGCAGCACAGAACAGCACAGGTGCTGGCGGAGCCAGACAATGACAGCAGTGGTAACAGCAGCAGAACTCAGTCCAGTAGATAGCAAGTTGTACACCGGCACTGTGTAGATGTAAGCAGACACAGTCTGAAGAATGCAGGCAAGGACAGTCACTTAGCCCTCTCCCTTGCGGGAGGGGAATCTTCAGGCACAGTGCAGTGGCAGAGAAAGTCACTAGGTAATTGATACTGGATGTGCAAAGGTAGCAGGGATAGTCTCTCAGGTGGAACGCACACAGCAGTCAAGATCTTCAGCGCATACCGTGAGTGCTGTAGTAGCGGTGAGCGGTGGAGGCAGGGCTGGAAGGAGCCTTCAGGCCGACCCCGTCAGAAGGTCCAGGCAGCGGCAGTTAGGCAGCAGGTAATCCAGGTGGATTCAGCAGGAAGGAAGGAGGTAGCACAGCGTGCAACTCCCAGCTAGCAGATCAGGTACAGGACGAGATATACAAGCAAGGTAGTCACGTCCAGGAAAGCTATTTAAACCCGGCGGGCGGGACCAACAGGCGGTGATGTCACAGGAACCAGTATGGCCGAACGAAGCCAGGCTTAAGGGCAACAGTAAGGGCAAGGTCCGGAACACAGCAGAATAGGAACGATGCTTACATTATTCCCCCCTTAAAGAATGTCCTCCGGACAATCTTCGACCAGGCTTGTCCGGGTACCTTAGATGAAACTGCTCCAGCAGCCGCGGAGCACAGATATTCTCCACCGGTTCCCAGGAATTCTCCTCGACAGAGTATCCTTGCCACTTGACCAGATATTGCAACTTCCTTCTGAAGATCCGTGAATCCAGAATCTTCTCCACGACATATTGTTCATGTCCATCAACGAGCACTGGAGCTGGAGGAGAGGAAGTACGCCCTGGGAAAGAATTTGGTACAACTGGCTTTAGTAGGGAAACATGGAACACCGGGTGAACCTTCCAGGCAGGGGGTAATTTCAGACGCACCGCTACCGAATTCACTAGAGCCACGATCTTGTATGGCCCTACAAACTTCTGCCCCAGCTTGACAGTCGGTGCCCTCACCCTCAGATTCTTGGTAGACAACCAGACCGTATCTCCCACCCTATACACCGGAGCCGGCCTCCTGGTACGATCTGCTGCTCTCTTATACCTTTCCTGCGCAGTCGTCAAGGTGGTCTTCAGAGCTTCCAAATTCTGCTGTAAGAAAGAAAGATGGTCAGACACAGCAGGCACTGCAGCCTCCTTGGGGAACTGCGGCAAGATGCTTGGGTGGTAACCCTGATTAGCAAAGAACGGTGACTGCTTAGTCGAGGAGTGCTGCGAGTTGTTATATGTGAACTCTGCCAGGGGAAGCAGATCTACCCAATCGTCCTGCAGATGACTTAAGTAGCAACGGAGGTACTGCTCCAGGGTCTGATTCGTACGTTCCGTCTGTCCATTAGTCTGTGGATGGTAAGCCGAAGACAGACTTACTCTAATATCCAGAGCCGCGCAGAAACACCTCCAGAACCTAGACGTGAACTGCACCCCACGATCCGAGATCACCTCATCCGGGACTCCGTGCAGACGGACCACCTCTTGAATCAACAAGTCTGCAGTCTGTTTTGCTGTGGGTAATCCAGCGCAAGGGATAAAGTGTGCTGCCTTAGTGAGGCGGTCCACGACCACTAGAATGGTGTTCTTACCCTTGGAGACCGGTAGTTCAACAATAAAGTCCATTGAGATGGATCTCCAGGGACGAGATGGTATAGGCAAGGGTTGTAACAACCCGGAAGGCGACGCACGAGGCGTCTTGAACCGAGCACATACCTCGCAGGATGACACGTATCCCTCCACGTCCTTCCGGTACAAAGGCCACCAGAAGTACCGAGCCAGGAACTCTTGGGTCTTCGTTATTCCACGATGTCCCCCAATCTTAGAATCATGGATCAGTCGGAGGACTTCAAGTCTTGTCACCTCTGGTACATACAGCCGATTCTCCTGTAACCACACTCCTCCATTGTAATTTAGGCTTACTTCGGGGGTAGGTTGCCTTAGCAACGGATCTGCTGCGTATGCTGCTTTGATCTCAGACAGAAGATCCTGATGATGGATTGCAGAGATGAAATGAGCGGGAGACACAACAGTACTAGGAGACGACTTAATCACTTCCTCAGGAGCAGCAATCCTAGATAGCGCATCTGCCTTACCATTCCGTGCCCCCGACCTGTAGGAGATGATGAAGTTGAATTGGTTTAGAAACAAGCTCCAACGTGCCTGACGTGGGTTCAAACATCTTACGGACTGCATGAATTCCAGGTTTCGGTGGTCGGTAAGAACTGTAATCGGAGTTGAGGACCCCAGCAGCAAGTGTCTCCACTCCTTGAATGCCGTCACAATCGCCAGTAACTCCTTGTTCCCTACGTCATAGTTCTTCTGCGCCGGGGATAGCTTCTGAGAAAGAAAGGCACAAGGATGAAGAACTGCCTTCTCACCTCCTCTCTGTGACAACACTGCGCCGATGGCGACATCCGATGCGTCCACCTCAAGAGTAAAGCTCAGGTCTGGGTCTGGATGTCTTAAGATGGGAGCCGACACAAATTTGTCCTTCAGCCGTGTGAACGCCTCCTGGGCTTGCGGAGTCCACCGGAACGGTACCCCCTTCTTGGTCAGTTGGGTGATGGGAGCCACAATCTCAGAGAAGTTACGGATGAAGCGCCTATAGAAGTTGGCGAATCCCACAAACCTCTGAACTTCCTTCACCGATCCTGGCGCTGGCCACTCCTGGATCGCTCTGGTCTTTTGATCGTCCATCTGGAGACCCTGTGGAGAGATGACATAACCGAGGAACTGCAATGTTGCCCTGTGGAACTCGCATTTCTCCAATTTGATGTAAAGATGGTTATGCAGCAGGCGTTGCAGCACTGTCCTCACGTGGAGCCGATGTTCCTCGAGATCACTGGAAAAGATTAAAATGTCATCGAGATACACAACCATAAATACATCAAGCACATCTCGGAAAATGTCATTAACAAAATGCTGAAAGGTTGCAGGAGCATTTCGTAGTCCGAACGGCATGACCCGTGATTCGAAGTGTCCATAACGGCAGCGGAAGGCCGTCTTCCACTCAACTCCAGACCGAATTCTCACGAGATTGTAGGCTCCCCGAAGATCCAATTTGGTGAATATCTTAGCCTGCTTCACCCTCTCCAGTAGTTCAGAGATTAAGGGTAGCGGGTGCCGATTCATGACCGTTACCTTGTTTAAATCACGGTAGTCCATGCAAGGACGCAGACCCCCGTCCTTTTTCTTCACGAAGAAGATTGGTGCACCCGCAGGAGAAGTAGACGGTCGGATGAAGCCCTTGGCGAGATTCTCGTCGATGAAGTCCTTCAAGGCCTTTAATTCAGGACCAGACAAAGGGTAAATACGCCCGAATGGGATCTCCGCCCCAGATATCAGTTCTATCGGGCAATCATAAGGCCGGTGGGGAGGTAACATATCTGCCCTCTTCTTATCACATACCTCTGCCAGATCCTGATACTCCATTGGTAATTGTCCCTCAGTCGTAGCTACTACCTTGGGGATAGCAGCGACCTTAGGAATAGCGGGGTTGCTGTTAGAACTTGGAGGGAACTGCACTTCCCTGGTCTCCCAGTTGATGCGAGGATTCTGAACCTGGAGCCAAGGTAACCCCAGGATAATAGGAAAGTGAGGAGAAGATATTAGTAAAAAGGACAAATGTTCCACATGTTCCTCTCCAATGCATACCTTCACCGACTCAGTCTCCATGGTTACCGGTCCCGATGTAAGTGGTGACCCGTCTACTGTCTCCATCAAGACTGACGACTCCCTCTTCACTGCCCTGATTCCATGCTTCCTTGCAAACGCGATATCCATGAAGTTTCCACTGGCCCCGGAGTCCAACATGGCGGAGCTCTCGACACACCGACCCTGGAAGCAGACCCTCAAGGATAGGTAATAGTGGGAATTCTTCTTAGTAGCGAAGGAGGAAACGACGGATGTCATCGAGATCACCACTGCGTTCAATGGAAGAGATGCCAGCGAATTCATATCGGCAAAGTCCAGGTCTCTCTGATTGTCTCTGCCCCCCGAATTGTTCAGATCTAGGACGCAGGACTCCCCCGCCTCGGAGTTACAATCAATGATAGCTGCAGCCGTCTTACGTCTCCTGACTGGACACTCGGAGATGAAGTGACCGGTCCCCCCGCAGTAGAAGCACAGGTTTTCCTTAAAGCGATGCTCCTTGCGGGCATCAGGAGGATTTCTACGTACGGCATCCACCTGCATCGGTTTGGGCTCGGGCTCGGGATTCCTCCTGCTGGTGACATCTCTGGAGGGAGAAGAGAACAGAACAGTGTTATTAAACCGTAGATCAGACCAGCGCTCCTGTCTGCGCTCAGAGAGTCGATTGTCAATGCGGATGCAGTGGTTGATGAAGTCCCCAAGAAGCACGGGCGAGTCCCCGCGTGCCAGTTCATCCTTAACTGCCGTAGACAATCCCCTGCGGAAGATGGCCTGCTTGGCTGCCCCGTTCCAGGTGGTGTCTAAAGCCCATCTATGGAAGTCCAATGCATACTCCAGCACCGAACGCTTCCCCTGCCGAAGGGTCAGCAGCGTCGTCTCAGCAGTATTAGCTCGGTTCGGGTCATCAAACATCTGCGTCATTGCGGCAATGAAATTGTCCATAGAGTTAAGCAGAGGGTCGTCGGTCTCAATCAAAGGGTTGGCCCACGCGAGCGCCTTACCAGACAGCAGCATGACTATGGTCAGAACTTTGGAGCGTTCCGTAGTGAACTGTGGGGCATGAGCAGCAAAGAAGATCCGACACTGGTTCAAAAATCCTCAGAATTTATCCCTCTCACCAGCGAACCGGAAGGGTGGAAGCTTCGGGAAGGTCGGTGTAGTATCCCGGGCAACACCTGCTACCTGCGCGGCTGGGGCCTGTTCCAGAGCAGCAATCCGATCGAGCTGCATAGGAATCGCTTGCTCCAACGCCAGAACACGATCACCCTGAAGAGGAGCTGCTTGTTCCAGCGCCGTAATCCGATTTGCCAGTCGTTGCAACTGTGCCTCTGCTGCCCCGGCGTTGTGTTCGATACGTTGCTCCAGCGTGTCCAGCTGGGTCCTAATGCCTGCCACATCCTGCCGTATCAAAGCAAGCTGCTTGCTTACACGTTTCTCCAGGGACTCTACACCTGCGGTCTCCATATTGGTGGCTTGTATATCCTGTAATGATGTATAGTAGGTTTCTATGAAGACAGTGGCTAGATGATAGAGTCACAGACACAGGTATACGTGAAAGTAGTTTGTATTAAACAAGCAGCACAGAACAGCACAGGTGCTGGCGGAGCCAGACAATGACAGCAGTGGTAACAGCAGCAGAACTCAGTCCAGTAGATAGCAAGTTGTACACCGGCACTGTGTAGATGTAAGCAGACACAGTCTGAAGAATGCAGGCAAGGACAGTCACTTAGCCCTCTCCCTTGCGGGAGGGGAATCTTCGGGCACAGTGCAGTGGCAGAGAAAGTCACTAGGTAATTGATACTGGATGTGCAAAGGTAGCAGGGATAGTCTCTCAGGTGGAACGCACACAGCAGTCAAGATCTTCAGCGCATACCGTGAGTGCTGTAGTAGCGGTGAGCAGTGGAGGCAGGGCTGGAAGGAGCCTTCAGGCCGACCCCGTCAGAAGGTCCAGGCAGCGGCAGTTAGGCAGCAGGTAATCCAGGTGGATTCAGCAGGAAGGAAGGAGGTAGCACAGCGTGCAACTCCCAGCTAGCAGATCAGGTACAGGACGAGATATACAAGCAAGGTAGTCACGTCCAGGAAAGCTATTTAAACCCGGCGGGCGGGACCAACAGGCGGTGATGTCACAGGAACCAGTATGGCCGAACGAAGCCAGGCTTAAGGGCAACAGTAAGGGCAAGGTCCGGAACACAGCAGAATAGGAACGATGCTTACATTCTGGCTTCATATCTATGAACCTATGTTCTCCCCTCCCATTTGTTATTTTCTTTCAAAGGTGGATTCACATATTTTATTTGTTTGATTTCAGTATGATTTATCATTATGTCTCCTCATTCTCCACCACTAGTTCAACAGGGATAATGGGTTCTGTGCTGCTACAGCCAGTCCAATTTTTGGCAAGGGTGTTTATGATGCCTATAAAATACTAATAACAATTTTACTCCCCCAGCGGGAAATGTTTGTCAGCCCAAGCACTTAGTGTATTGGCATTCCAAGTCTAGGAGACCCGCTCCTTTAAATTGGGCATAGTTTCAGGCCTTCCTCCATGTTTCATCATCCGCCGCCACTAGATCACCACTGTTAAAGTGTTTCATGCTGCTACAGCCAGTGTCAAAATCCTAACAAGGGTGGGTGTTTTAGATGGGCGTTAAATACTTATTATGGAAAAGGTTGAGGTGTACCCCACAGGGAACATGTTTGCCAGCCAACACACTTATTGAATGGGCATTACAAATCTAGGAGACCCGCTCTTTTTTAATGGGACATTTATTGTTAAGAGGCCCTCCTCCATGTTTCTTCCAAGGGGGGATTGGGGTTATAGGGGTGCATATGACTTGGAAGCAAGACAGGCCTTGATGTCAATCCATAAGAAAACAGAATGGGATTAAAAAATGTATAATGTGAAGTGCATTTTCCTGTGCCCATCCACTATGTGGGTTCAAAGGCTTATTGGGGTGCATATGACTTGGTAGCAGGGCAGCCCTTGCATTCAATGCAACATTTTTTATGGAAGCCATCCTGGACATCTCGTGAAAGGGGTGCTTTGTAATACTTGACAGCCCATCCACTCACTTCATAGGCTATAACAGTTTAGGAGACCCACTGTTTAAAAAGGACCCTTTAAGCAGATTAATGCTGCCTGATGCCCCTTTAAAAATAGGATCTGTGACTTTAAGAGTCCTTCCTTCATAAATGAAACAAGATATGTCTGCTTATGTGTCACACAACACATGGCCAGCTAGAGTTGGTAAATGTTACAATGACATTTCCCAGTGAATGCATTTGTTTTGGTTGAAAGCAATGTTAAAGTTGAAAAACGCTTCAAAATGCTGCATCTGAACATAGCCCAAGTGGTGGAGAAACATTTTGGTTTGGGGTTATTTATTTCGGCTTATATACAAGTAATTAACCTAGAAAGGATGCACCTTAACATATTTCCCAGCAGAATCAGTTTTGGTTTTGTTTTGGTATATTTTTTGGTGCACCGGTAAATATCACATGAAACTGACAACATTTGTTTAAAGCTGTGAACTAGGAGTCAGGAATGCTTCCAGGGGCGATCCCCATGATTTCCCCGTGTCATTTGAGCAGTGTTTACATTATTTTCACAGGTTTTTAGACCTTAAAAGGACCCCAGGGGGATCACAGTAAAAATGCTCGGGTCTCCCATAGACTTACATTGGGCTCGTTGTTCTGTCCAAATACCCGAATATTCCAATTTGCTCGACTCAAACAATGCGCACCTGAGCTGGAATAGCTGCACTACTGAGCAACTTCTGTAAGGTGTAGACACCGCCTCATGCTACTGTACAGCAACTTCTGTAGGTTGCTACTATATCTTTAGGGTTGAGAGCAATGAAAAAATTCAAAAGTGAATAAAGCCGCTAAAAAGGAAAATTGATCTGTGGTCATCACCTGCAGAACCACTCCTTTATAGGGGTTGTCTTGCTAATTTCCTATAATTTCTACCTGTTGTCTGCTCCATTTGCACAACAGCAGGATACAGTATATTGATTCACAATCTGTGTTGCTTCATATCTGGACTGGTATAAGTGTGATTGACGTGTAGTTAGATTGTGTTGTGTAAGTAATACCTTTAATTTTTTTGAACATTGTATATATTTTTTCAATCTTTTCTAGGGACATATAACTTGCAAACACAATGATTGCAAACACAAATTCTTTGGTATTATTATCTTCATTTAATTTGCCTTAAATGAAAAAACACAAAAAGAATTGTCCTAAAGCCAAATTGGATATAATTCCACACCAAACATAAAATAGAGGGTGGACAAAAGTATTGGCACTGTTCGAAAAATCATGTGATGCTTCTCTAATTTGTGTAATTTACAGCACCTGTAACTTACCTGTGGCACCTAACAGGTGTTGGCAATAACTAAATCACACTTGCAGCCAGTTGACATGGATTAAAGTTGACTCAACCTCTGTCCTGTGTCCTTGTGTGTACCATATTGAGCATGGAGAAAAGAAAGAAGACCAAAGAACTGTCTGAGGACTTGAGAAACCAAATTGTGAGGAAGCATGAGCAATCTCAAGGCTACAAGTCCATCTCCAAAGACCTGAATGTTCCTGTGTCTACCGTGCGCAGTGTCATCAAGAAGTTTAAAGTCCATGGCACTGTGGCTAACCTCCCTAGATGTGGACGGAAAAGAAAAATTGACAAGAGATTTCAACGCAAGATTGTGCGGATGTTGGATAAAGAACCTCGACTAACATCCAAACAAGTTCAAGCTGGCCTGCAGTCCGAGGGTACAACAGTGTCAACCCGTACTATCCGTCGGCGTCTGAATGAAAAGGGACTATATGGTAGGAGACCCAGGAAGACCCCACTTCTTACCCCGAGACATAAAAAAGGGGTGAGAGAGACAGAGCACAGGGGGGAGACAGCTCAAACGGGACAGCACATGAGGGGAGAACATAGCACAGGAAGGAGAGAGACAGCAGACAAGGGGTATAGCACATGGGGTAGACAAGTCAAAGAAGAGAGCACAGACGGGAGAAGTCAGCGCATACGGAAAAAGAGAGTGGATAGGTGGGGGAGCACATGGGGGGAGAGATTCTCAATGCTGCAAAGCCTGCCCCCATCATGACATTACCGCCCTCCCGATGCGACGGCATCACGCCTCCATCTAGTTTATGTATATGCACAGAACATTTAAAAACTACAAAAATTGTTTAATTTAATTGGTCTGAAAAATCAGGGTAAAATAAGGAGTGAAAGATATTTCTGATTACATGGAGACATGGCTTTCATTATTATTAAGGTTTGTTTTCATATGACCCCTTTTAGTTTTGTTGAGTAGAATAATGGACTGACTGAGTGGAAACACACTTTTCTAGCCCATTGAACCATAAATGCTGAACAACTACCGCGGTAATGCCGTATTTTTCATTCACTGCTTAATCAGCTCATATAATACAAATTTTATAATTTTGTTATTCCTTTAGATTCTGCCAAGATTATTGTGCTTTAATAAATATATGATGCTTCATATGACACACTGTCTAACGCAATCTGGGGGAAAAAAAAAATCACTTCTGTGCTCTGCATCATATCTACATTTCTATATAGTCACAGATGATATCTCATTCATACAGAAGTATATCCAGAATTCATAAAATTAGCTCATTAAAGCTCTGCCATCTGCTTGCTTAGCATTTATGCTGGCTAGTTGTCGATTCTCCTAACCATTTCAATTCATGATATTATCCACGATGAATACGCGTGTAGCATTCATCATCCGCTACTCTGCTCATTTGTGCTGCCAGTCAATGAGTGCAAATGAGGCGTGACATCACCAAGGACCTACTCTGCATAAACAATTTTTAAAAATTAAAAATAAATATGATGCTTTTCCTAAAATGTTAAGATGTAATTGGACTTTACTGCTTGTAATTAACTTTTTCATTTACAGAGGTTAACCTAATTAAAAGAGCAGCGACAATGTATTCTGCATGGGTGAAATGATAAATGAAATGGCATCCTAGTCTCAACAAATCAAACTATCATAAGAGGTCTATTGAACCCGCCACTATGTATAATATTCAGGCTTGACCCACCATATGTTATCAATTTCAGAATTTCTTGGCTTTATCTAGCATGCTTCAGAACAATGCTCCAACCAGCTGTTGATGAAACATCACACTGACCTTGCCAAAAAATATTCATTTAAACATTGTGCTACCTCTATGAATCTTCCTTACTTCTGAAGTGTTGCATGCAGTCATGACAGCTCTGCTCTAGTATTCAATGAACAAAGATTACTACAAAATAATAAAATCAGAGTTCAAGCATTCTGTACATATTGAAGGCAAATTAAATTAATGGTCTATGAAATAAGCCATTAGAAACTGTGAATCATATCTCATTGCCCATACAAAACCATATGCTTTAGTAATGGGTACCAAGGATACAGTTTAACATGCTATAGACAGTCATCCTGTTCTTCACTTTTTTTTCATTTATGTCAAAATATTTATACAAAATTATAATTGGTGCAAATTGCTTGCAGAACAAACAAGATTACTATTGAATTTTATCAATAAATTTTCGTTATTTTTTTTTTATTGCTTAGTTATTACAAAAATAATGACACTGTCATTAATATTCCAAGTATATATGTGTACACACGTGCAATTTTTTTAGAATGTTGGAAAAAAAAAAAGCAAAGTATGAATGCTTTCAAAAACATGAGTGGGAATAGTTTACTTTTATCAATTAACAAAATGAAAAGTAAATGCTCAAAGCAGAAATCAAATCAATATTTGGTGTGACAGCCTTTTCTTTCAAAGCACCATCAATTCCTCTAGGTAGGTATACTTGTAGGTAACCAGGTTCGCAGGATGCAGTGATGAGACGCGAGACTGGTTGAACTTTGAAAAGCAAACTTTTATAATTTGAAGCCGCTAGGGCTATACTAAGCAACCAAAAAAGGGTAACAACAGTTGTCCTCGCAGGGACTCAGTACAACCAAACACTACTTGAAAAGAACACGACTAACCCGGCCGAGGCCGGTTACTATGGGGCCACGGTATGGCCGTCTACGGGTCCTTATACTCTTTTATGTCACTTATCCGTCCTGACGTCCCTCGGCGGCTCTGTGGAAGCTGCGTTGCTGATGAAGCTGCTTTGGCGTCTTTGATAAGGCTGCTCTGGTGTCTTTGATAAGGCTGCTGTGGCGTCTTTGATGAGGCTGCCTCGGCATCGCAGCCGCTGGGCCCAGCTGCTGAAGGTTTGGAGTAATCTTCTGGCGTTCCAGCGTCCAGGAGGAGTTGAGTCACAACAGGCCCTGATGGAGTCCTGAGATGAAGTAACCCCCTGTTGTAACAGCGGGGTTGCGCTTGTTAGCGAGTTCAATGGGACTCCTGTCCCCAAGCAGGGTTGTGTCGCAGTCCTCAAGAGTGGCGGTTTACTGGCCACGCACACAGCCTGAGGCTGTGTGCAGAGTGTCTCTATTGATGAAGAACAGGCCCCAACTGCTGACTGCAGTGGGGTGAAGGTGGCTGTGAGCGGTGATAGACAGGCCGCAACCACAGGCTGAAGTGAAATGGCAGCGTCTGCGGGTGGCAGCCAGCAGGCCGCAGCCGCGGGCTGAAGGGGGATGGCAGCAGCCGGGAGAGGGAGCGGACAGGCTGCGGAGGGCTCGATCTCAGCAGTAACGGCCGAGGATGACTGGGGCAGATCCTAACCCAGGATTGGGGTGAAGAGGCAGTCTCCTGTCGGTAAGCTCGGCGCCTCTCTCCAGAGGGCCACTGCGTATCAACCCTCTGCTGCTGGTCTCTTCTCTCAACTGTCAGTGTCCTTCCCGTTCTCTCATGCCCCCTCCATCTCCTGTTCTGTGTCTGACGTATCACCAACTGACTCCTCTGTGCGCTCCCTGTCCCTTTTATACTCCCCCTCCCCTTGCTGTCCTTTGACTCTCAACAGTCCATTATCCTCTGTTCCCGGGTACTGTTTCCTTAGGAACTCAGATGGCGGTCCCCTTGGTTTTGGCCCGGACACTCTGTGGGGGTCCTCCCTACATACTTACACAGTTTCACAGTTTTTGAAGGAACGTGGCAAGAAGATTGCTCTAAACATCTTGGAGAACCAACCACAGATCTTCTGTATATGTAGGCATGTTCAAATTCTTCTGTATCTTTATGTAAACTCACACAGACTTGATGATGTTGAAATCAATGTTCTCTGAGAGCCATATGATCACTTCCAGGACTATATGTTCTTCTTTTTGCTGAGGATAGTTGTCAATCACTATCGTATACAAAATCATCCGCAATCAAGGAGAACAAATATATATATATATATATATATATATATATATACAGTATATATATATATTCTTCTGCTTGATTGGGGATGATTATGTAGTCTGAACTGTCAAAGGAAACCAAAATTATTGAGGTTCTATATTCCTATTTTTTTCAGAAGTCCGATTACGAAGTTTGGACCAAACAGCCAGTTTACTATACAGCAAACAACTGATTTTTCTTAGTTTTTTTCAGATGTGTGCTATGAAACCTTTTCAAAATTGAATCACAATTCTGATGCAAATGCCAAGCACTGCATTTTTACCAAATGATTTTAGGAACTTGTGCAATCTCTCTTGCATTTTGCAAAAGTGTATGTCTTAGCAGAAATGAAATATGAATTAGGGAGAATGGGACTTACTTTAAAAGGCACCATAAAATGGTGCAGAATAGATGCCAGCCTAGATAAGGTATGATTACAAACAAAGCTTTCTAAAAATTTGCCAAAGATATTAACCAGCATATGCCATTGTGATAAACTTAGTGCACCCCGTCTAATTCTCACCTGTGTAAGAATAAGCCTGGGGATTAATGAAATTATGGTACACATTTAATTGATTTTAGTCTCAGTAATTATTAAATCAATAATTAAATTTTACTTTAACCCCTTTCTGCCATATGACGTACTATCCCATCCATGTGCCCTGGGACTTAATTCCCAGGGACGGGATAGTACGTCATAGCGATCAGCGGCGCCCACGTGGTGAGCGCTGCTGATTGCGGCCGGGTGTCAGCTGATTATCACAGCTGACACCGAGCACAATGTGTCAGGGGCGGTCACGGACCGCCCCCGACATGTTAACCCCTTGCACACCGCGATCAAACATGATTGCGGTGTACCGGGGGTTAAAGGGAAGCATCGGTAGGGAGGGGGCTCCCTCCGTGCTTCCCTGAGCCCCCCACAGAAGCGCAATGTGCAGCGCTGCTGCGGGGGGGCTCTTTCCCTAAAGGCCCCCCGGATCCAAGATGGCGACGGGGACCTTCGGGGGCCTGTAGGGAGCTGGCTTCCTCAGTGCCTGCAAAGCGCAGGCTTGAGGAAGTCTGCAGCAGTGCCTGTGACAGATCGCTGATCTGTCACAGTGATCTGTGATGTGACAGATCAGCGATCTGTCACAGGACAGTGATCTCCCAACTGGGACAATATAATAAAGTTAAAAAAAAAAAAGTTTAAAAATAATTTTAAAAAAATCGCCAAATAAATTAGTAAAAAAAAAAAAAAAAAATATTCCCCAATAAATTCATTTTTTGAAAATAAAAAAAAACAATAAAAGTACACATATTTGGTATCGTCGCGTCCGTAACGACCCGCACTATAAAACTGTCCCATTAGTTAACCCCTTTATCGAACCCCTTAAAAAAAAACGAAGCAAAAAATAATGATTTATTATCATACCACTGAACAAAAAGTGCAATAACGCGCGATCAAAAAGACGCATATAACTATCCATGGTACCGCTGAAAATGTCAGCTTGTCCCGCAAAAAACGAGTCACAACACAGCGTCATCCGCCAAAAAATAAAAAAGTTATAGCTCGCAGAATAAAGCGATGCAAAAATAATTATTTTTTATATAAAATAGTTTTCATTGCATAAAACCGCCAAAACATAAAAAAAGACCTAAATGAGGTATCGCTGTAACCATACTGACCCAAAGAATAAAACCGCTTTATCAATTTTACCACACGCGGAACGGTGTAAACGCACCCCCCAAAACAAATTCATGAAACGCTGGTTTTTGTTCATTCTGGATCCCAAAAATCGGAATAAAAAGCGATCAAAAAATGTAACGTGCACAAAAATGATACCAATAAAAACATCAACTCATCCCGCAAAAAATAAGACCTCACATGACTCGGTGGGTCAAAATACGGAAAAATTATAGCTCTCAATATGTGGTGATGCAAAAACTATTTTTTTTACAATAAAAAGCGTCTTTTAGCGTGTGACAGCTGCCAAACATAAAAACCACCATAAATAGTAAATCAAACCCCCCATTATCACCCCCTTAGGCTGGTTTCACATTTGCGTTTTTTAGCGCTGGAAAAAAACACACACCTGCGCATGCGTTTTTTCCCCTATATTTAACATGGGTGCGCATACCTGCGCGCTGGTAAGCGCATGTATGCGATTTTCATGCGCTGCGTTTTTTTGGGGTGTGCGTTGGGATTTTCCAGACGCAGCATGTTGCATTTTTTGGCCCTGCAAAAAAGCGCATGCGCACATATGCGCACGTTTTGCGCTAAAAATGGCCATTATAGCCTATGGATGCGCATATGTGCACACTGGCATGCTCATGTATGCGTTTTTTTGCATATGCGGTTTTTTTTTAAACCATGGAATTTAGGGGTTTGGGTTAGAGTTAGGGTTAGTTAAGGGGGTGTAGGGTTAGGGTTATGGTCAGGGTCAGGGTTAGGGTTGGGGTTTGGGTCAGGGTTAGGGTTAAGTATGGTTTTGTTAAGGATTAGGGTCATGGTTAGGGTCAGGATTAGGGTTAAGTATGGTTTTGTTAAGGGTTAGGGTCAGGGTTAGGGTTAGGGTTAGGGTTAGGGTCAGGGTTAGGGTTAGGGTTAGGGTTAGGGTCAGGGTTAGGGTCAGGATTAGGGTTAAGTATGGTTTTGTTAAGGATTAGGGTCATGGTTAGGGTCAGGATTAGGGTTAAGTATGGTTTTGTTAAGGGTTAGGGTCAGGGTTAGGGTTAGGGTTAGGGTTAGGGTCAGGGTTAGGGTTAGGGTTAGGGTCAGGGTTAGGGTCAGGATTAGGGTTAAGTATGGTTTTGTTAAGGATTAGGGTCAGGGTTAGGGTCAGGATTAGGGTTAGTATGGTTTTGTTAAGGGTTAGGGTCAGGGTTAGGGTTAGGGTTAGGGTTAGGGTCAGGGTTAGGGTCAGGATTAGGGTTAAGTATGGTTTGGTTAAGGGTTAGGGTCAGGGTCAGGGTTAGGGTTAGGGTTAGGGTTAGGGTCAGGGTTAGGGTTAAGTATGGTTTTGTTAAGGGTTAGGGTCAGGGTTAGGGTTAGGGTTAGGGTCAGGGTTAGGGTTAGGGTTAGGGTTAGGGTTAGGGTCAGGGTTAGGGTTAGGGTTAGGGTTAGTTAGGGTTTAGGGTTTGGGTTAGGGTTAAGTATGATTTGGTTAAGGGTTAGGGTCAGGGTTAGGGTTAGGGTTAGGGTCAGGGTTAGGGTTAGGGTCAGGGTTAGGGTTAGTAAAGTCATGGTTTGGGTAGTGTGAGGGGCCACCTAAAAATGTTGGAAAAAAACGAAAACGCGGTAAAAACGCGCTAAAAACGCATACAAACGCATAAAAACGCTGCGTTTTTTTCATGCATGCTCATAAAAATGCTTGAAAAAAACGCAGCAGTTGTATGCTTATGTATGCGTTTTTTCAATGCGTTTTTTTGCGGGAAAAACGCGCTGCAAAAAAAAGCAAGTGTGAAACTAGCCTTAGTTAGGGAAAAATAATAAAATAAAAAAATGTATTTATTTCCATTTTCCCATTAGGGTTAGGGCTAGGGTTAGGGCCAGGGCTAGGGTTAGGGCTAGGGTTAGGGTTAGGGCTAGGGTTAGGGCTAGGGGTGTATTGGGGTTAGGGTTGGAGTTATAATTGGGGGATTTCCTGTGTTTGGGCACATCAGGTGCTCTCCAAATGCAACTGTCAGGACCACCGCACTGCACTTGCTCACTGAGCCAGGGTGCGTGTCCTGAGTACAAAGACTGTGCACAAAGATACCTGCGGAGCGAGCAGCAGTGGTGACAATGCATGCTCCAGGACCTGAATCACATGACTGCTGGGGGCGTGGCCTAAGCTCCACAGAGCTAGGAGCTGCAGGGAAACTCCTAGAAGGGTAACTACAGGACAATGTTACCAAGGAGCATAGACAGAGACAGATACCAGATCAAGCCGGGTCAAAGCACGAGATAGCAGGACAGTACCAAAGGGCTTAGACAGAAAGAATAGTCAGGACGTAGCAATAGATCAGAAAACCAGAACAGGTATTAGACGGTACAATAGGGGTAAACTGTAACGGAGTAACGATAGCCAAGCCAGGAGGTCAGAACCAGAAAAGACAATGGTACCAAAAACAAGAGACGGAGTACAGAGTGAAGGAACAAGCCGGGTCACAAACGGGAAGCAAACAAACTATGCAGAGTACACGCACACCAGGGGTCAGACACACCAGAATAGCAGTATAACTGACAGAGAATGCCAGTATGGAGTGAGCATAAATACCCCTCCCAGATCCAAAGAGAGGCCGGCAATGTTAACCCTGTCAGAACAGGACATTAACCATGTCCTAACCATGACACCGGCAATGTTAACCCTGTCAGAACAGGACATTAACCATGTCCTAACCATGACAGTACCCCCCTCTTAATGGGGGCCACCGGACCCCCAGGTTTCTCAGGGTACCTGGCATGAAAAGCCCGCACCAGTCGATCAGCGTGCACCGAACTGGCCGGAACCCACGATCGATCCTCAACGGAATATCCCTTCCAATGGATAAGTTACTGAAGTCTCCGGCGCACCCACCGCGAATCAATGATGCGCCCTACCTCGTACTCCAGTTGACCCTCTACCAACACTGGTGGAGCCACGGATGAGGGATCTTCTCTAACTGTCCCCACAGGTTTTAATAGGGACCTGTGGAAGACGTTAGAGATTTTGAAGGAGGTGGGCAACTGTAATCTGTATGCCACCGGGTTGATCACCTCTACAATCTTGTATGGGCCAATAAATTTGGGGCCCAACTTCATAGAGGGTATTTTAAGTTTGATGTTACGAGTGGACAACCAGACTTTTTCCCCCACTGTCAACGCAGGAACCACCCCCCTCCTCCTGTCTGCAAAATGTTTGAACTTCTTCTGGGCTTTGGAGATGTTCCCCTGTACCTCCTTCCAGAGGGTTTTTAATTGTTGTACCATCCCCAACGGGTGATCTCCCCCTTCACCCAATCAATAAGAGGATTGTGGTGTTGCAACCAGGGCAATCCGAATCCATACGGGAAAATTCCCCAAACTGCGGAACAAACCCATAATTGACCAGAAAGGGAGGCTTTCCGGTAGACTGATTAACCAGACAGTTGAATGCAAATTCTGCCATGGGCAATACCTCAGTCTTCCTGTCTGGAGGAGGCCAGGCATCTCAGAATCTGCTCCAATGACTGGTTGGTGCGTTCCGTTTGTCCGTTAGATTCCGGGTGATAGGCAGAGGAGAATGACAACGTGACCCCCAACTTCATACAAAACGCTCTCCAAAACCTGGCCACAAATTGCACACCCCTGTCCGACACCACGTTCACAGGCACTCCATGCAGTCGAACAATGTGCTGTATAAACAAACGAGCCAAGGTTTCAGCAGATGGTAACGCAGGTAATGGCACAAAGTGGGCTTGCTTAGAAAATCTATCAACCACTACCCATACCACTGAGTTGCCCTTGGAAGGTGGAAGGTTAGTGATAAAGTCCATGGACAGGTGTGTCCATGGTTTATCCGGAATTGGCAAAGGCACCAATTCCCCGGCCGGCCGGACCTGAGAGCTTTTAGAGCGCGCGCACACCCCACAAGTATCACAAACTATGCAGAGTACACGCACACCAGGGGTCAGACACACCAGAATAGCAGTATAACTGACAGAGAATGCCAGTATGGAGTGAGCATAAATACCCCTCCCAGATCCAAAGAGAGGCCGGCAATGTTAACCCTGTCAGAACAGGACATTAACCATGTCCTAACCATGACACCGGCAATGTTAACCCTGTCAGAACAGGACATTAACCATGTCCTAACCATGACAGCAACATGGCGTCTGATCTCAATTCCAGAAAATTCTGCATTGAAAAAGTCAAATGGTGCTCCTTCCCTTCCAAGCTCTGCCATGCGCCCAAACAGTGTTTTACCCCCACATATGGGGTATCAGCCTACTCAGGACAAATTGCAAAACAACTTTTGGGGTCCTATTTCTCCTGTTGCCCTTAGGAAAATAAAAAATTGGGGGCAAAAATATCATTTTTGTGAAAAAAATGATTTTTTTCTTTTCACGCCCAGGCG
Source organism: Dendrobates tinctorius (assembly GCF_039654945.1). NCBI lineage: Eukaryota > Metazoa > Chordata > Amphibia > Anura > Dendrobatidae > Dendrobates > Dendrobates tinctorius. The sequence goes on along the minus strand of NW_027361699.1, from coordinate 397,021 downwards.
TTATAAACTTCTGTGAAGCACTTGGGGGTCCAAAATGCTCACCACACATCTAGATAAGTTCCGTGGTCTAGTTTCCAAAATGGGGTCACTTGTGGGGGGTTTCCACTGTTTAGGTTCATCAGGGGCTCTCCAAACGCGACATGGTGTCCGATCTCAATTCCAGCCAAAAACGTCAAATGGCGCTGCTTCAATAGTTTAGGTACATCAGGGGCTCTCCAAACGCACATGACACCCGCAGACCAATCCATCAAAGTCTGCATTCCAAAACTACTTCCCTTCCGAGCCCCGATGTGTGCCCATACAGTAGTTTTCTCCCACATATGGGGTGTCAGCATACTCAGGACAAATTGGACAACAACTTTTGGGGTCCAATTTCTCCTGTTACCCTTGGGAAAATAAAAAAAATGGGGACTAAAAGATGATGTTTGTTGAAAAAATACGATATTTTTATTTTCACGCCCGGTCGTTATAAACTTCTGTGAAGCACTGGGGGGTTCAAAGTGCTCAATACACATCGAGATAAGTTCCTTAGGGGGTCTAGTTTCCAAAATGGGGTCACTTGTGGGGGGTTTCCACTGTTTAGGTACATCAGGGGCTCTCCAAACGCGACATGGTGTCCGATCTCAATTCCAGCCAAAAACGTCAAATGGCTCTGCTTCCCTTCCGAGCTCTGCCATGCGCCCAAATAGTGGTATACCCCCACAAGTGGGGTATCAGCGCACTCATGACAAATTGCACAATATCTTTTAGAGTCCTGTTACCCTTGGAAAAATAAAAATTGGGGGTGAAAAGATCATTTTTGTGGAAAAAATATGATTTTTTAATTGTACGGCTGTATTTTATAAACTTCTGTGAAGCCCTTGGGGGTTCAAAATTCTCACCACACATCTAGATAAGTTCCTTGGGGGGTCTAGTTTCCAAAATGGTGTCATTTGTGGGGGGGTTCCACTGTTTTGGTACATCAGGGGTTTTCCAATCGCGACATGGTGTCCGATCTCAATTCCAGTCAAAAACGTCAAATGGCGCTGCTTCCCTTCCGAGCTCTGCCATGCGCCCAAATACTCATTTACACCCACATATGGGGTGTCAGCGTACTCAAGACTAATTGCACAATAACTTTTAGAGTCCTGTTACCCTTGGAAAAATAAAAATTGGGGGTGAAAAGATCATTTTTGTGGAAAAAATATGATTTTTTAATTGTACCGCTGTACGCTATAAACTTCTGTGAAGCCCTTGTGGGTTTAAAGTTCTCACCACATATCTAGATAAGTTCCTTGGGGGGGTCTAGTTTCCAAAATGGGGTCACTTGTGGGGGGTTTCCACTGTTTAGGTACATCAGGGGCTCTCCAAACGCGACTTGGCGTCCGATCTGAATTCCAGCCAATTTTGCATTGAAAAAGTCAAACGGTGCTCCTTCCTTTCTGAGGTCTGCCATGCGCCGAAACAGTGGTTCCCCCCCACATATCAGGTATCAGCGTACTCAGGACAAATTGCACAATAACTTTTGCAGTCCAATTTCTCCTGTTACCCTTGGTAAAATAAAAAAAATTGAACCTGAAGTATTTTTTTTGTGAAAAAAAGTTAAATATTCATTTTTTTTAAATATTCAAAAAATTCCTGTGACGCACCTAAAGGGTTAATAAACTTCTTGAATGTGGTTTTGAGCACCTTAAGGGGTGCAGTTTTTAGTATGGTATCACTTTTGCGTATTTTCTATCATATAGACCCCTCAAAGTGGCTTCAAATGTGATGTGGTCCGTAAAAATAAAATGGTGTTGCAAAAATGAGAAATCGCTGGTCAATTTTTAACCCTTATAACTTCTTAACAAAAAAAAATTTTGGTTCCAAAATTGTGCTGATGTAAAGTAAATATGTGGGAAATATTATTTATTAAGTTTTTTGTGTGCCGTATCTCTGTGATTTAAGGGCATAAAAATTCAAATTTGGAAAATTGCGAAATTTTCAAAATTTTTGCCAAATTTCCGTTTTTTTCACAAATAAATGCAAGTTATATGAATGAAATTTTACCACTAACTTAAAGTACAATATGTTACGAGAAAACAATGTCAGAATCACTGGGATCCATGAAAGCGTTTCAGACTTATAACCTCATAAAGGGACAGTGGTCAGAATTGTAAAAATTGGCCCGGTCATGAACGTGCAAACCACCCTTGGGGCTTAAGGGGTTAAAAGCATTCTCTAAGGAAAAAATTTGATAACGTATTGTACCTATTTAACAAAAGATTTTCCAACTTTTTATGTAATATTGGCTATCGTTTCTTTGGTTCTGAGGACTATGAAGCTTTGTATTTGACCCTACCCAAAGAACTGAAATTTTTGTGTCAGGCAACATGCACAGCAATGTACATACATCACAAATCAATCAAAACCATGACATCACAATTCACTTGAATATATAACTCTTGGGTGAAGATTTTGTTTTCTTGTAATTGCTGTATTACAAAACTGCAGTCTTTTATCTTATATTCCATACAAACACTTAAGAAAACCAGAGCTATGCACTATAGAACAATTGGTAAATTGCTGATATTACAGTTGATGACAACATACAACCATCTGTTTATATTATATGCCATTTGGGTTGCATATAAAATGACAGGAGATGGGTCACATAGCAATAGACCTTTGTATAAATACTGCTTCTGAACTTTTTACCTATAAACTAGATCTAAACATAAAATATATTATTATAAAGATAACATTTTGAGCTGTAAAAATGTGCAGCATGTTTTATGTATATAATATGTTCTAAAGGTATTTACAGTCTTTGTTGGCTGCTAGCAGGATTCTCTGGGCCCACACAGGAGAGAAACTGGTCCTCTGGAACATAGGTGCAAGGGAGTAAGTGCAAGAGGGTGAAAGGGGAGATATTGATAGCTGAGATACTACGTATTCTATGTCACAGCGGTAACTCACATGCCTCCTCAGCGCTGCCCTTATCACTGTGGTCACAATCCGGCTTCTCCTAATATTAAGCTGTCTCGCTGAGTTTGCATCTTGCAGAGCTCCTCAGCACTGCCACATCTGCATGTGGTTTTGTTTGGCTTTAGTGGTGTGAGACCAGTCTCTGTCGGAATTTAACACTGCTGTGCCCAGCAGAGATTAGGTTCCCTGGTCTATCCCATGACAGCAGGATATATACGAGGCAGCTCCTCCCACCACTGCCCGAACATTGGTTCTTAGCCTGCTAGCACCTGTTCATGCATATCAATGTATCTTGTCTCCTGTCATCGACCCGGCCTCTTTACCCACCCAGCTTAACTTTTCTGTCTCTGACTTCAGCTTTGTATTGTGAACCTGTGCTGCCTGTCCTGACCTCGGGTCATCTGACTATGCTATTTTCTCGCCCTCCTGTGCCTCATACCCACACCTCTGTCCCTCTAGTCAGCTGTTACAGTCCCAGGGACTGCTCTGGAGTGGTACTTGGTGTATTCCGGCAGCCCAGCCATTCCTCAACATCAGAAGCCATAGTAAAGACGCGGTAGACACTAGTTATGGCACTCCAGGGTAATCCAAGCCCTTAGTACAGTGAGTCCACACCCATCAGTGCTATGTTACTTTTATTATTTATATAGCACCAATGATTCCATGGTGCTGTACATGATAAGGGGTTACATACAAAAAACAAAGATCACTTACAGTAAACAAACTAACAATCACAAACTGATACAAAGGGGAGGTGACCCTGCCCTTGCGGGCTTACATTCTACAGGATGGTGGGGACGGAGACAGTAAGTTGGGGGGTTGCAGCAGCTCTGGTGCTGGTGAGGCGGTAGCTCCGGTAGTGGTGAAGAGTCAGCGGGGTCATTGCAGGCTGTAAGCTTTCCTGAAGAGGTGGGTTTTCAGGTTCTGTCTGAAGGATCCAAATGTGGTTGATAGTCAGACGTGTTGGGGCAAAGAATTCCAGACGATGGGAGATATTCGGGAGAAGTCTTGGAGGCGGTTGGGTGAGGAGCAAATAAGTGTGGAGGAGAGAAGCAGGTCTTGGGATGACCGGATATTACGTGAGGGATGATATCGGGAGATTAGTTCAGAGATATATGGAGAAGACAGGTTATTGATGGCCTTGTAGGTCAGTATTAGTAATTTGAACTGGATACGCTGAGGGAATTGGAGCCATTGAAGAGATTTGCAGAGGGGAGAATTGGAGGAGTAGTGAGGAGAGAGATGAATTAGTCGGACAGCAGAGTTAAGGATGAACTGGAGAGGTGCGATGGTATTAGCAGGGAGGCAACAGAAAAGGAAGTTGCAGTAGTCATGGCGGGAGATGATGAGGGCATGCACAAGCATTTTAATAGAGGGTTGAGAAAAGGATGGATTCTGGAAATACTTTTGAGCTGGAGGTGACAGGAGCTGGAAAGAGCTTGGTTGTGCTGTTTGAAGGGCAGGGCAGAGTCAAGGGTTACTCCGAGGCAGCGGACTTCCGGTACGGGGGAAAGTATGATGTCGTTAATTGTGATAGATAGGTCAGGTAAGGAAGGCAGAACAGAGGATAGAAATTACTTAACAAAGATTTTAGAGTCTGTGAGGCATAGGGGTTACTCTATCTGGCAGGATTTTATGGGAGAGAGGGGGACGCAAAGTTTCAGATGCATTGCAGGTGAGTGACATTACTTTACTATAATAAATAAATATGATATAAAATGGGCTTCAAACCTACAATAATATGGGAAAATAGCATTTACATGAACATATCACAAACAGAAAAAATCATTAAAAACATTTAAGAAAAATACATACAGTATTGAAGATTTTTTGCTTCAAAAATACTGTTAAAAGTCAACAATTTAAATAGTCTTGATAAAAAATAGATAAATAGTGCAGTATCTAAGCAGAAAAGTATAGATATTGAGATAAATTACCAAGATAAAAGTGCAATGTACAAAGGGCTCATTTCTGAGTAGCCATGTGGGAGTGACACTACTTGGCAAAGATAATTTTTGGAGGATGGTTTAAAGGAAGACATATCATTATAAGGAAGTACAAAAGACACAACTGACCAGTAAAGCAGACAATAGGTTGAGCATGCCTCTGGGAGTGTGGTAGGGAAACAGCGGTTTACCTCCATCCCACAGACACTCACCATCCCACAGTGCTGCCATCTGCAGGCTATTGAGATTTCAGAATTCCTGTTGCACCATCACCAATATAACAAATTGTTCTAATCCTCTACTGGATCATGTTCACTGATTTCTGAGTGACATCTTTCTCAGCATGCACATTGCTGAGCAGTATGTAACTCAAGGATCACTGAGAGTGCTTAAAGCGCTTTCACTGTGTTAAGCGTAGTGACTGTTTACAGCCACAGGTGCCTCCCAGATGACAGGAAGCAGCGGCAAGTATTAAAGAACTTAATTTTCTCCTTGCAGCCAAACATCCTCTTAAAGAATCATATATATGTATGTGGAACTGTTATAAGTGTTTTTATCATGTTTACAACCACCTTAATGTAACAAAAAGAACACAAAAGTGTATGGATGACAATCAAATCCAATCCAGAAAAATGTTTTCCTTTTTTCAGTTTTAGAGATCAGAAAATGTTCACAGACCACGTATCACTATAGGGCTGAGAAATGGAAGGCTAAAAATATGTTAAAAGCTTTTTATCAGTTTTAGAGATCACAGAAATGTTCACAGACCATGTAACCCTGTAGACCTGAGAAATGGAAGTGTGCAAATTTTTTAAAAGCTTTTTACCAGTTGTAGTGTTCGCAGAAATGTTCACAGACCATGTAACTAGAGATGAGCGAATATTTCAATGTTCGTTTATTCATCAAGTATTCACTGAACTCAGCCGAATGCCATTACAGTCAGCGGGAGGCAAAAACAAAAGCATACACAACACCTTCAAACAGGCTCAAAAGCTACCAAAACACATCAAAGGAGGGACGGACACCAGGAAAGTGGCCTCAATTCACCCACAGCACAAATTGTAGCATGATAAGGCAGCAATCATCCATAAGTGAGGTATCGGGGTATGGGACAGCATTTACTTCTTTGAATTGAAAGTCAAAGAAAGAAGAGGTGGGTAAGGGACAATTGTAGGCCTGCTGGGAGCCCTGATACCACATGCAACAGCTCAGTCTGCTTTCATGCTCAGTCACACTCAGTTGGCACAAATATCAGTTTCTTAGACTACTAATTTAAAAAAATCTAAGGATTGTAGTAACACGGTTAGTTTACTCCAAGAGCGTTGAGGCCTGATCGTCCCGTAGGCCTACTGCTACAGGCAACACACATGACCCAATCAGGACTCTCCACATTTAGTGTAACGGACAATGATATCTTTTTCACTATAGCCAACACAGCAGATCGACACCCAACCAGGATTGTTGACACTTTCTAAAATTAGGGCCTGACACCACTAAAGTGGCATCAGTTTCACCGTAGTAGAATTAGTTTAATGGAGAACGATATCTCTTTCACTACAGCCAACCCATCAAATGGGGAGACCCAATCTGGACTCTCCACATTTCCAAAAATTATTGGCAGACACCACCAAAGTGGCATCAATTTCACAAGAGAAGAAATAGTATAATAGGGATCAACATAGTAAAATAGTTACATAGTAACATAATTAGCAAGGCTGAAAAAAGACATTTGCCCATCCAGTTCAACCTGTATTCCGCCAGAATAAATCCCCAGATATATGTCCTTCTAAAGAACCTAATCACTAGAGTTTAGCGATACCAGCCGATACTTGAAAATATCGGATCGGAATGGATCGGCCGATCTTAAAAGAAAGTATCGGTATCGCCGATTCCGATACCGGGAACCAATGCAAGTCAATGGGGCCAAAATATCGGAATTAAAAAAAACCCTTTCTTTCCTTGAAGGTTAATTCTACATGAAGAAAAAGAACTAAGAATAATGTAGAATGTATTGTGGGAGGTGGAGGATACATTAAAGCCAAAGAGGTTTAGCCCAATCAAATGAAATAGCAGGAATTAAACTTTTTTTTTAAAGACGTTAGGAGTTACAAAGATATTGACTATGTTAGCCTCATTTATATTTTGCCAGACATGTATGTCTTCTTCTTCTTTCTTCTTTCTTCTTCTTTCTTATTCTTCTTCCTTTTTTTACCTTCTTCTTCTTCTTCTTATTCCTTTTTTTACCTTATTCTTCTTATTATTATTATTCCTTTTTTTACATTCTTCTTCCTTTTTTTACATTCTTCTTCTTCTTCCTTTTTTTAAATTCTTCTTCTTCCTTTTTTTAAATTCTTCTACTTCCTTTTTTTACATTCTTCTTCTTCTCCTTTTCTTACATTCTTCATATTCTTCTTATTCAACAATTATTATTCTACATATTCAACTTCTTCATCTTCTTCCTATTCTTCTTCATCATATTCTTATTTGTGTCAGGCATTCCTGTAGTTGTTATCTAGAAAAGTTAGAAGTTTACACCTTCCATTCTGCCTGTCACAAAAGATTTACAACAGGATTTGTCCGCGTTCAGTTTGGCCTGCAGCAGCAGGCCTTTTCCAGGGGCACCACGAGGAGGAACGGACTCACCCCCATACACTGCTTAGTCTTCTTCTGCTTATAAATAAGATAATATCATTTGCTCAGAGTATTAGTCTTATGCTTAATGTTCTTCTGCTTTGTTTTTTTATGCTTCTTTGTCTTCTCTCTCTTGTTGTTCTGCATCTTGGTGGTTGTCTTCCTGTTCTTTGTCCTCTTGAACCAGCTGACGGTACTGGCACCTGGAGGGGCAGCAGAAGGAACAAGAGCCAATGGCACTACCAAGGACCAGCTGACGGTGCTGGAACCTGGTTACTAAGCAGGAGGTACCTGTGCTACAAAGCACTACCAAGGACCAGCAGACGTTGCCGGAACTCGGATACCGAGATGGAGGCACCTAGGCCAAAGGCTCTGCCGAGAACCAGCTGACGGTGCTGGAACCCGGATGGGTAGCATAAGCTGCAAGAGCAAATGGAAATAGCGAGGACCAGCTGACAGTGCTGGCACCCGGAGGGGCAGCAGAAGTAATAAGAGCCAATGGCACAACCGAGGACCAGCTGACGGTGCTGGAACCCGGTTACTAAGCAGGAGGTACCTGTGCTACAAAGCACTACCAAGGACCAGCAGACGTTGCCGAAACTCGGATACCGAGATGGAGGCACCTAGGCCAAAGGCTCTGCCGAGAACCAGCTGACAGTGCTGGAACCCGGATGGGTAGCATAAGCTGCAAGAGCAAATGGAAATAGCGAGGACCAGCTGACAGTGCTGGCACCCAGAGGGGCAGCAGAAGGAATAAGAGCCAATGGCACAACCGAGGACCAGCTGACGGTGCTGGAACCCGGTTACTAAGCAGGAGGTACCTGTGCTACAAAGCACTACCAAGGACCAGCAGACGTTGCCGGAACTCGGATACCGAGATGGAGGCACCTAGGCCAAAGGCTCTGCCGAGAACCAGCTGACGGTGCTGGAACCCGGAGGGGCAGCTGAAGTTACCCCTGAAAAGCAAAGTTGGCATGCCGCAAGCTGGCCGCAGTTACCGAATCACACAGTCCTACAGGGGGTGCTTGTCCTACTGGCACTACAGAACAAGCCTTTCTTACCAGAACCCGCAGTCCACATAGGAAGCACCTAAACTGCTGGCACCCTAGCCTCGGCTAACCCAACCGCAACACGACATGGCAACTTGGGGTGGCAAACTGACATTGACACTTCCCGGAAACAGCAGGCAGAGCTGGAACCAAGCTGGGCAGGAGGGAGTACCCATGCCAAAGTCAGTTATGAGCAGCAACTGGCGATTTTGGAGCCCAGGGACAAGCACTTAGCAGGCTGAGGCCTAATGTGCTGTCAATTGGGAGGCAGCAGGACAGATTGCCATCAAAACAGCAGGGGAACAGCTGACGTTACTGAACCCCACAAACACAGGAGCTAGTGTTTTACTCTGTGAAGACGGCACTTCCGAGCAACAACTGGCTGTGTTGAAGCCCAGGGACAAGCACGGAGCAGGCTGAGGCTGCATTGAAGAAATTTTAAGATCGGTTGTAGACTTCTACTAATTTTAACCAAGCTCCACTTAGGCCTGTGGCTTCACTGATTTTCGTATTTCCCCTGTCCTCCAACCCCGCCAGTTACAGCTCCGAAGTGGCGTCTGCACAATCCACACTTGTTCCTGTGTTACAGGTGTTCAGTCCGGTCAGTTAATCCCCTGATGTGTGTCCGGCAATGTCGCCTGCTCTGTCCACATTCCCATAACTAGTACAGTACTAGTACAGCACTTCGGAGCTGTAACTGGCAGGGTTGGAGGACAGGGGAAATACGAGAGACAGTGGAGCCACAGGCCTAATTGGAGCACGGTTAAAAATCAGTAGTAGTAGGACTGTGTAGGCAGCAGGAGACTTTGCCATCCACACAGCAGGGGATCAGCTAGCGTTACTGAACCCCACTGAGACACGGGAGCAAGTGTCTCTTTCCGTGTGGACGGCACTTCCGAGCTACAACTGGCTGTGTTGAAGCCCAGGAAATAGGAGGGTGTAGGCAGAGGCCTACTATCTTTGGAATGCGGAGACAGCAGGAGAGACTGCCATCTCCACAGCAGGGGAACAGCTGGCAGTGCTGAACCCCACAAACACTTGAACGAATGTGTTTGGCTCTGTGGAGACGACACTTCTGAACACCAACTGACGCTGTTGGAGCCCAGGATTAGGCGAGGAGCAGGCTGGGGCCTACTGGATTTTAGCAGGTGTAGGCAGCAGGAGACTTGCCATCTCCACAGCAGGGGAACAGCTGGCAGTGCTGAACCCCACAAACACTTGAACGAATGTGTTTGGCTCTGTGGAGACGACACTTCTGAACACCAACTGACGCTGTTGGAGCCCAGGATTAGGTGAGGAGCAGGCTGGGGCCTACTGGATCTTGGCAGGCGTAGGCAGCAGGAGACTTGCCATCTCCACAGCAGGGGAACAGCTGGTAGTGCTGAACCCCACAAACACTTGAACGAATGTGTTTGGCTCTGTGGAGACGACACTTCTGAACACCAACTGACGCTGTTGGAGCCCAGGATTAGGCGAGGAGCAGGCTGGGGCCTACTGGATTTTGGCAGGTGTAGGCAGCAGGAGACTTGCCATCTCCACAGCAGGGAAACAGCTGGCAGTGCTGAACCCCACAAACACTTGAACGAATGTGTTTGGCTCTGTGGAGACGACACTTCTGAACACCAACTGACGCTGTTGGAGCCCAGGATTAGGCGAGGAGCAGGCTGGGGCCTACTGCATTTTGGCAGGTGTAGGCAGCAGGAGACTTGCCATCTCCACAGCAGGGGAACAGCTGGCAGTGCTGAACCCCACAAACACTTGAACGAATGTGTTTGGCTCTGTGGAGACGACACTTCTGAACACCAACTGACACTGTTGGAGCTCAGGATTAGGCGAGGAGCAGGCTGGGGCCTACTGGATTTTGGCAGGTGTAGGCAGCAGGAGACTTGCCATCTCCACAGCAGGGGAACAGCTGGCAGTGCTGAACCCCACAAACACTTGAACGAATGTGTTTGGCTCTGTGGAGACGACACTTCTGAACACCAACTGACGCTGTTGGAGCCCAGGATTAGGCGAGGAGCAGGCTGGGGCCTGTTGCTTTTGGCAGGTGAAGGCAGCAGGAGACTTGCCATCTCCACAGCAGGGGAACAGCTTGCAGTGCTGAACCCCACAAACACTTGAACGAATGTGTTTGGCTCTGTGGAGACGACACTTCTGAACACCAACTGACGCTGTTGGAGCCCAGGATTAGGCGAGGAACAGGCTGGGGCCTACTGGATTTTGGCAGGTGTAGGCAGCAGGAGACTTGCCATCTCCACAGCAGGGGAACAGCTGGCAGTGCTGAACCCCACAAACACTTGAACGAATGTGTTTGGCTCTGTGGAGACGACACTTCTGAACACCAACTGACGCTGTTGGAGCCCAGGATAACGCATGCCGCATGCAGAGGCCAATGGGCAGCGGTTTTTAAGGAGGTTGTTGACTACTAAGGGAAGGGAAGCAAAAGACCAGAAAAAGCCATACACCTGACAAATGCTATTGAGAACTCTGCTATTAGAAGTGGAAAGGAAGAACAAAGACGAAAGAATCTAATTAATAAAAATATTGGAGAAAGAGAAACCAATCACAAACTAAAATGTTTCTATACTAATGCACAAAGCATGGGCAACAAACAAGGAGAATTGGAACTACTAACACAGGAACAGAAATATGATGTAATTGGAATCACTGAAACTTGGTGGGACAATACACATGATTGGAATACAAGACTAGAAGGATACAACTTATTTGCAAGAAACAGACTTGATAAACGAGGAGGGGGTGTCGCATTGTATGTGAGAAACGCGTATATCTGCACAGAGATTGAAGCTTCAGAGACTGGGAGTTCTGTGGAAACTGTTTGGGTAAGAATACAAGGACAGAACAATGGAAAGGACACCATTGTAGGCATTTACTACAGGCCGCCTGTGCAAGCCGAAGATATAGATGAACTCTTTATGCATCAGATGGCCAAGTTCTCCAAAAAATATGACATAGTTGTCATGGGAGATTTCAACTATCCAGACATTTGTTGGGAATCTCTCTCAGGCAAAACTAACAGGTCAAGGAAATTCTTATCCTCTCTTGCTGACAACTTTATCTTCCAAAAGATAAGGGAGAAAACAAGGGGAACTGCTACCTTGGATCTAATCCTTATAAACAGGGAGGAAATGGTTGAGGAGGTAAAAGTGGCTGGGACCCTAGGAGGTAGCGACCATGCTATTTTAGAATTTTGGATTACTAGAGGTGGAAGACCTGTGAAGACTCAGACGTCAAGGTTAGATTTCAGAAAGGCAGATTTTAAGGGATTCAGAAAGAGAATTGGAGGGATCCAATGGCTGGATATCCTTAAAGACAAAAATGTCCAGGAAGGATGGGAAATCTTGAAAAATGAAATTCTCAAAGCACAGTTGTTAACAATTCCGAAAAGAGGGAAGAATAGGAAGCATTTAAGGAAACCAGGATGGATGAGCACAGAACTTAAGCACATGCTAAAAAGGAAGAAAAAAATGTTTATAAAATGGAAAGAGGGAGGCATATCTAAAGAAGAATATAATGCTGTCTGCAGAACCTGCAGGGCACAAATCAGATTAGCTAAAGCTGAAAATGAACTGAGGCTTGCAAGAGATGTCAAAAGCAATAATAAAGGATTTTGGGGATATGTCAAAAGTAAAAGAAAAGTCAAAGATGCTATAGGATTTTTACAGGATGAAAATGATGAAATGGTAAGACAGGATGTTGAGAAGGCTGAACTTTTAAATTCCTATTTTGCATCTGTTTTCTCTCAGAAAGGAAATGCAACATCAACTGTTATTCACTGTCCTATTAAGGGAATAGAAGAATCCAGGATATCTATAAACAGAAAGATAGTGAGGAAACACTTAGCTAACCTAAATGAATTCAAGTCTCCAGGTCCAGATGAATTACACCCCAGAGTACTGAAGGAGATAGCAGAAGAAATTTTTGAACCCCTCTCCATAATCTTTGAAAATTCTTGGAGAACAGGAGAAGTGCCAGAAGACTGGAGAAGAGCAAATGTTGTTCCTATCTTCAAAAAGGGGAAGAAGGTGGACCCAGGCAACTATAGGCCGGTGAGTCTGACTTCTATACCAGGAAAGATCTTTGAACAAACTATTAAACAACATGTATGTCAATACCTGGATAAGAATGAAGTGATTAAACAGAGTCAGCATGGGTTTGTAACTAATAAGTCATGTCAAACTAACTTAATTTCCTTCTATGACGGTATCACTGATTGGGTGGATCAAGGAAATGCTGTAGATATAGTATATCTTGACTTCAGCAAAGCATTTGACAAAGTCTCTCATACAATCCTTATTGAAAAAATGACTAAGTATGGAATGGACAAGGCAACTGTTAGGTGGATTCATAACTGGCTTAGTGATCGGACCCAAAGAGTGGTCGTAAATGGCTGCACATCCAGTTGGAAGAATGTCTCAAGTGGGGTACCACAGGGCTCTGTCCTGGGCCCTGTATTGTTCAACATCTTTATCAACGATTTAGATGAAGGAATTGAGGGTAAACTGATTAAATTTGCTGATGACACAAAGCTAGGAGGGATAGCTAATACTAGAGAAGAGAGAGAGAGGATTCAAAAAGATTTAAATAAACTGGAGAAGTGGGCAGCAACTAACAGAATGGTTTTTAACAGGGAGAAATGCAAAGTATTACATCTGGGCAATAAAAATGAAAAAAGCATATATAGAATGGGAGGAATAGGGCTAAGTGACAGCACATGTGAAAAAGACTTGGGTATACTAATAGATCACAGACTGAATATGAGTCAACAGTGTGATGCAGCAGCAAAAAAGGCAAATGCAATTCTAGGATGTATTAACAGAAGCATACAGTCTAGATCACGTGAAGTCATTATTTCCCTCTACTCCTCTTTGGTCAGACCTCATCTGGAATATTGTGTCCAGTTTTGGGCACCACATTTTAAAAAAGACATCAACAAACTGGAGCAAGTTCAGAAAAGAGCGACCAGAATGGTGACCGGTCTGCAAACCCTGTCTTATGAGGAAAGGTTGCAGGATTTGGGAATGTTTAGTTTGCAAAAGAGAAGACTGAGAGGAGACTTAATAGCTGTCTACAAATATCTAAAGGGCTGTCACATTGTAGAAGGATCAACTTTATTCTCATTTGCACAAGGAAAGACTAGAAGCAATGGGATGAAACTGAATGGGAAGAGACACAGATTAGATATTAGAAAAAACTTTTTGACAGTTAGAGTGATCAATGAGTGGAACAGGCTGCCACGAGAAGTGGTGAGTTCTCCTTCAATGGAAGTCTTCAAACAGAGGCTGGACAGACATCTGACTGGGATGATTTAGCGAATCCTGCTTTGAGCAGGGGGTTGGACCAGATGGCCCAGGAGGTCCCTTCCAACTCTACAATTCTATGATTCTATGATTCTATGATTCTATGATTCTACTACTGATTCTAACCCTGCTCCACTTAGGCCTCTGGCTCCACTGTCTCTACTATTTACCCTGGCCTCCAACCCCGCCAGCTACATCTCTGAAGTGGCGTCAGCACAATCTACACTTGTTCCTGTGTTACTGGTGCTCAGTCCCGTCAGTTGATCCCCTGATGTTTGTCCGGCAAGTTCGCCAGCTCTGTCCTCATTCCCACTACTGGTTATGGGAATGTGGACAGAGCAGGAGACCTTGCCGGACACACATCAGGGGATAAACTGATGGGACTGAGCCACAGGAACACAGGAACAAGTGTAGATTGTGCTGACGCCACTTCAGAGATGTAGATGGCGGGGTTGGAGGCCAGGGGAAATAGTAGAGACAGTGGAGCCAGAGACCTAAGTTGGGCACGGTTAAAAATCAGTAGTGGTTTGAATGTTGATGGAGCTGGTGACTTTGCCGTCCACACAGCAGGGGATCAGCTGGCGTTACTGAACCCCACTAACACAGGAGCTAGTGTGTTTCTCTGTGCAGACGACACATCTGAGCGACAACTGGCTGTGTTGAAGTACAGGGATTATAGTTCAGGTGGTAGAAAAATGAACACACCAGCAGACCTGGATACAGTTGCCAACCACTAATTTAGTCTGTAAGAGGAATGGCAAAGTCTTTTGAGATCCAGGCCTTGTTCATTTTCAGAAAAGTCAGCCGGTCAACATTATCGGAAGATAGTCGCGTGCGACGGTCTGTTAGTACACCACCTGCGGCACTAAAGACGCGTTCCGATAATACACTGGCAGCAGGGCAAGCCAGCACCTCCAATGCATACTGGCTAAGCTCTGGCCATGTATCCAGCTTAGAGACCCAAAACTTGAAGGGGGAAGAGCCATCTGGGAGTACAGTGACAGGGCAAGACATGTAGTCTGACACCATCTGACGGAAGCGTTGCCTCCTGCTGACTCGAGGCGTCGCTGATGGTGTAGACAATTGTGGTGGACACACAAAACTTTGCCACATTTGGGCCATAGTGGTCTTGCCTTGTGCTGCGGCGCTGCCTCTGCTCCCTCTTTGTGCAGAGTTTCCTCCACTGCCTCGACGCACAGAGCTGCTTTGTAAAGCACTAGCAACAATGGTGTCGGGTGGAATGGAAAACTAGAGTTGAGCGAAATGGGTCAAAAAAATTCAAAAGTCACCGACTTTTGGCAAAGTCGGGTTTCATGAAACGAAACCCGACCCTAGGATGAGGTCGGCCACGAGGTCGGCGACTTACGCGCCAAAGTCGCGTTTCAAAAGTTTGTTTTGCGCTCTTTTTCAGCCAATCAGGATCCACGGACACTGTGGGCAACGTGATGACATAGGCACGGGTCACCACCATCTTTCAGAAGGGCATGCAAGTGATTGGCTTGCTTTGGTGGGCGTCACAGGTGGTATAAAAGGGCATGCACGCCGACCGCCATCTTACTTCTGCCGATCTTAGTATAGGGAGAGGTTGCTGCTGATTCTGTAGGAAGAGCATTAGGCAGGGAAGAAGACAAAAAAACTGCTTCTGCTGCTAGCGATTTGGCCTGCACAACACACCAGTCACTGTGTGTGCAGTGGAAGGGGAGGCTATATAGTGGTGTATCAGTGGTGTTGGTTGTTGGGCTGCCTTCTAAGGCTTCCTGACATTCCTGCATTGCTGTTTACCCACTGCTCCGCAAACTGCTTTTTTAAAAGCAATCCCAATTTTTTTTTTTTGTCCTGCTGAGAAGAAAAAAAAACTGCTACTGCTGCTAGCAATTTGGCCTGCACAACACACCAGTCACTGTATGTGCAGTGCAAGGGGAGGCTATATAGTGGTGTATCAGTGGTGTTGGTTGTTGGGCTGCCTTCTAAGGCTTCCTGACATTCCTGCATTGCTGTTTACCCACTGCTCCGCAAACTGCTTTTTTAAAAGCAATCCAATCTCCCTTATCCTCTAGTCACTTTTGTCACAGCTGTGCCATCGAGCCTGTCACATAGCGCTCAGATATTCATTGGGCCTCACACAATCCAAAAGTGTCCAGTGTCCAAAAGTGTGTGCAGAGATTCAAAATCTCCCTTATCCTCTAGTCACTTTGGTCACAGCTGTGCCATCGAGCCTGTCACATAGCGCTCAGATATCAGTGGGCCTCACACTATCCAAAAGTGTCCATCCAGTGTCCAAAAGTGTGTGCAGAGATTCAAAATCTCCCTTATCCTCTAGTCACTTTGGTCACAGCTGTGCCATCGAGCCTGTCACATAGCGCTCAGATATCAGTGGGCCTCACACAATCCAAAAGTGTCCAGTGTCCAAAAGTGTGTGCAGAGATTCAAAATCTCCCTTATCCTCTAGTCACTTTGGTCACAGCTGTGCCATCGAGCCTGTCACATAGCGCTCAGATATCAGTGGGCCTCACACAATCCAAAAGTGTCCATCCAGTGTCCAAAAGTGTGTGCAGAGATTCAAAATCTCCCTTATCCTCTAGTCACTTTGGTCACAGCTGTGCCATCGAGCCTGTCACATAGCGCTCAGATATCAGTGGGCCTCACACAATCCAAAAGTGTCCATCCAGTGTCCAAAAGTGTGTGCAGAGATTCAAAATCTCCCTTATCCTTTAGTCACTTTGGTCACAGCTGTGCCATCGAGCCTGTCACATAGCGCTCAGATATCAGTGGGCCTCACACAATCCAAAAGTGTCCAGTGTCCAAAAGTGTGTGCAGAGATTCAAAATCTCCCTTATCCTCTAGTCACTTTGGTCACAGCTGTGCCATCGAGCCTGTCACATAGCGCTCAGATATCAGTGGGCCTCACACAATCCAAAAGTGTCCATCCAGTGTCCAAAAGTGTGTGCAGAGATTCAAAATCTCCCTTATCCTCTAGTCACTTTGGTCACAGCTGTGCCATCGAGCCTGTCACATAGCGCTCAGATATCAGTGGGCCTCACACAATCCAAAAGTGTCCAGTGTCCAAAAGTGTGTGCAGAGATTCAAAATCTCCCTTATCCTCTAGTCACTTTGGTCACAGCTGTGTCATCGAGCCTGTCACATAGCGCTCAGATATCAGTGGGCCTCACACAATCCAAAAGTGTCCATCCAGTGTCCAAAAGTGTGTGCAGAGATTCAAAATCTCCCTTATCCTCTAGTCACTTTGGTCACAGCTGTGCCATCGAGCCTGTCACATAGCGCTCAGATATCAGTGGGCCTCACACAATCCAAAAGTGTCCATCCAGTGTCCAAAAGTGTGTGCAGAGATTCAAAATCTCCCTTATCTTCTAGTCACTTTGGTCACAGCTGTGCCATCGAGCCTGTCACATAGCGCTCAGATATCAGTGGGCCTCACACAATCCAAAAGTGTCCATCCAGTGTCCAAAAGTGTGTGCAGAGATTCAAAATCTCCCTTATCCTCTATTCACTTTGGTCACAGCTGTGCCATCGAGCCTGTCACATAGCGCTCAGATATCAGTGGGCCTCACACAATCCAAAAGTGTCCATCCAGTGTCCAAAAGTGTGTGCAGAGATTCAAAATCTCCCTTATCCTCTAGTCACTTTGGTCACAGCTGTGCCATCGAGCCTGTCACATAGCGCTCAGATATCAGTGGGCCTCACACAATCCAAAAGTGTCCATCCAGTGTCCAAAAGTGTGTGCAGAGATTCAAAATCTCCCTTATCCTCTAGTTACTTTGGTCACAGCTGTGCCATCGAGCCTGTCACATAGCGCTCAGATATCAGTGGGCCTCACACAATCCAAAAGTGTCCAGTGTCCAAAAGTGTGTGCAGAGATTCAAAATCTCCCTTATCCTCTAGTCACTTTGGTCACAGCTGTGCCATCGAGCCTGTCACATAGCGCTCAGATATCAGTGGGCCTCACACAATCCAAAAGTGTCCATCCAGTGTCCAAAAGTGTGTGCAGAGATTCAAAATCTCCCTTATCCTCTAGTCACTTTGGTCACAGCTGTGCCATCGAGCCTGTCACATAGCGCTAAGATATCAGTGGGCCTCTCACAATCCAAAAGTGTCCAGTGTCCAAAAGTGTGTGCAGAGATTCAAAATCTCCCTTATCCTCTAGTCACTTTGGTCACAGCTGTGCCATCGAGCCTGTCACATAGCGCTCAGATATCAGTGGGCCTCACACTATCCAAACGTGTCCATCCAGTGTCCAAAAGTGTGTGCAGAGATTCAAAATCTCCCTTATCCTCTAGTCACTTTGGTCACAGCTGTGCCATCGAGCCTGTCACATAGCGCTCAGATATCAGTGGGCCTCACACAATCCAAAAGTGTCCAGTGTCCAAAAGTGTGTGCAGAGATTCAAAATCTCCCTTATCCTCTAGTCACTTTGGTCACAGCTGTGCCATCGAGCCTGTCACATAGCGCTCAGATATCAGTGGGCCTCACACAATCCAAAAGTGTCCATCCAGTGTCCAAAAGTGTGTGCAGAGATTCAAAATCTCCCTTATCCTCTAGTCACTTTGGTCACAGCTGTGCCATCGAGCCTGTCACATAGCGCTCAGATATCAGTGGGCCTCACACAATCCAAAAGTGTCCAGTGTCCAAAAGTGTGTGCAGAGATTCAAAATCTCCCTTATCCTCTAGTCACTTTGGTCACAGCTGTGCCATCGAGCCTGTCACATAGCGCTCAGATATCAGTGGGCCTCACACAATCCAAAAGTGTCCAGTGTCCACAAGTGTCTGCAGAAATTCAAAATCTCCCCTGTCCTATAGACACCTTGTACCTTGTTTTACATTACTATATAGTTTGTTGGATTTTGTCTACATTTCTACCAAAAATGAGGAAGGCTGGTGGAAGAGGCCGTGGAATTGGGCAGGGGTTGGCAGCTGGTAATGATGGTGTTGGTGGTGGATCTGATGGTAGTGGCAAGAGCAAAATAGGACCGAATGCAGGAGGTGCTGACCCTGCGTCATCTTCTGGCTACATAAGGCCTCGAACGCTTAGTTTTCTAGGAGTTGGCAAACCGCTTTTAAAGCCAGAGCATCAGGAAAAAGTTTTGTCTTACATTGCTGACTCAGCCTCCAGCTCTATCGCCTCCTCTTCTTCAGTTGTAAAAAGTAAAAGCACTGAGTCGTCATTGGAGGCTCATGTTCATGAACCACACCTTTCCTTGTGTCCTTCACCCCAACCAAGATTGAAGGATGACACAGGCCATACTACTGATTACTCCATGGAGCTGTTTTCACATACCATGCCTGGATTATCAAGTCAAATGGTGAATTACCCAGGCCAAGATGAATCTGACATGGAGTGCACTGATGCACAGCCGCTGATGGATGATTCTGCTGGTACATTCACTCAGAGCACTACATTGTCCTCGCAGTGTACAGAGCCAGATTCTGACCCTGATAAGACTCAGGTGCCCCTTCCCGCACACTATACCACCATACACGGTGACACAGAGGAAGGTGCAAATGACATAGAAGAGGAGGTGATGGATGACCCAGTTGTTGACCCAGATTGGCATCCATTGGGGGAAGAGGGTGCTGCTTCCAATAGCTCAGATGAGGAGCATCCACAGCAGACATCGACATCGCAACAGCTGTTATCTGGCAGGCCCGGAGCACTCCAAAGACAGGTTCCAAACATCAAAAGAGTTGCTGGACAGCTTGTCCAGAGGGTCAAAAGATCACAGCGTGCTAGGCCGCAAAATGTCTGCCAAAGTAGGAAGAGTGCAGTGTGGCACTTTTTTGACCAAAATCCTCATGATCAGGCCAAGGTTATCTGTAAGAAGTGCGCAAAGACCTTTAGCCGAGGGAAAAATCTGAAAAATTTGAATACCAGTTGCATGCTTAGACATTTAACCAGCATGCACTTGCAAGCGTGGACACAACACCAAACCTCAAGTGCCACATGTGCAACTGATCACAACGAAGGTAGTCAGCAACGCTACATTGTTTCCCCCACTGTAAGCCCACCGGTTAGCACAGCAGCAAATGTTGAGGTTTCGTTGCAAGGCCACAGCAGTCAGGGAATCCCACTGTTATATCAACGAAAGACTGATTCTAGGCCATCAGAAAGAACACCAACTCCATCACCATCATCAACCCTCTCTCAGTCCGCCCTGTCCACCGCTACTTCCACCATATGCAGCTCTCAAGTCCAGCTCACCCTCCCAGACACTATGAGTAGGTCAAGAAAGTACTCAGTCTCTCATCTGCGTACACTGGGTTTGAACGCCCACATTGCCAAACTAATCTCGTTTGAGATGATGCCCTTTCGGTTGGTGGAAAGCACAGCTTTCCGCGAACTCATGGCCTATGCAGTACCACGCTATGACCTACCCAGTCGCCACTTCTTCTCTCGCAAAGCCATCCCAGCCCTCTACCATCATGTGAAAGACCGCATTGTCCATGCACTCAAGCAGTCAGTGAGCGGAAAGGTGCACCTCACAACTGATGCATGGTCCAGTCGGCATGGCCAGGGCCATTACGTGTCCATCACTGCGCACTGGGTTAATGTGGTGGATGCAGGGTCCACAGGGGACAGCGGTGGTGGGACAGTGCTGCCTAGCCCACGGTATAGGAAACAGTTGGCTGTAGGCGTTCGACCCTCCTCCTCCTCCTCCTCCTCCAGAAGCGAAAGCTCGTCCACAGAGCACAGTCGTACGAGCACTCCATCTGCAGCTGCCACTGTTGCACACGATGTGTCCCCCTATCGAGCAGCTAGTGGAAAGCGTCAGCAGGCTGTGTTGCAGATGATGTGTTTGGGCGACAGACACACCGCCGAGGTGCTGGCCGAGTACTTGAAGCGACAAACTGAGTCATGGCTGGGCAGTGTACATCTTGAGGCAGGCAAGGTAGTTAGTGATAACGGCCGTAATTTTGTGGCAGCCATAGCCTTTCAAAACTCAGCCACATACCTTGCTTGGCTCACACCTTGAACCTGGTGGTGCAGTGCTTCCTCAAAAATTATCCGGAGTTAACAGCCCTGCTCCAGAAGGTGCGAAGACTGTGCGCGCACATCCGCCGGTCGCCTGTACACTCCGTTCGTATGCAGAAGCTGCAGCGATTGCTCCACCTTCCCAACCACCGCCTCATTATCGACATTGCAACAAGGTGGAACTCCACCCTGCACATGGTGGAGCGGCTGTGCGAGCAGAGGCAGGCCATAATGCATTTGTGGGAGGATACACGGCCAGGCACTTTGAGAGCAGACATGGAGTTGACAGGTGTGCAGTGGTCGAAGCTGAAAGACCTTTGTAAAGTCCTTCAGTGTTTTGAGGAATGCACACGGCTGGTAAGCGCAGACGACGCCATCCTAAGCATGAGCATCCCACTTATGCGTCTGCTCATGCAAACTTTGACGCACCTTAAGGAGCAGGCGTCTGCAGCCAATGTTGATGAGGAGGAAGAGGAGGAGGGAATCCTTGATGACATTCAGCCATTGTCTGCTCAGGGACCACTCCTGGACGAGGTGGAGGAAGAAGAGGAGGAGGAGGATGATGATGGGGATGATTACTTAGGGGAGGAGGATGCATCTCGTGGGGCAAGTGAAAATGTTGGCGTGGCAACGTCTGGTACAGGGTTTGTGCGTGACTGGAGGGATGTGGATTTGCCAGAAAGTGCTCCTCCACCCAGCACTCACAGTGCATCATTGACACCGGGAACATTGGCCCACATGTCAGATTATGCCTTGCGGATCCTAAAAAGAGACCCCCGCATTGCCAAAATGATGAACGATGACGACTACTGGTTGGCCAGCATCCTGGATCCACGCTATAAAGGCAAATTACAAAACATCATGCCACAGGAGAACCTTGACCTAATATTGGCTAATAAACAAGCAACTCTGGTAAATCGGTTGCTTGAGGCATTCCCAGCACACAGCAGCGGTGATGGTTCTCACACGAGCCGTACAGGCCGGGGGCAGCTTGGCAGAGGTGTTCGTGGTGCACACAGCAGAATTGGCGTTGGAGACAGGGGTTTCATGACAATGTTGTGGACTGATTTTTCAAATACCGCTCACACAACTGGTAATACTGCATCGATGGAAAGTGACAGGAGACAGCAGTTGTCAACTATGGTTACAAACTACTTTTCCTCCCATATCGATGTTCTCCCACACAGGTCATTCCCCTTTGACTATTGGGCCGCTAAACTGGACACCTGGCCTGAATTGGCCCAATATGCCTTTCAGGAGCTTGCTTGCCCAGCTGCAAGTGTGCTATCGGAAAGAGTCTTCAGTGCAGCTGGATCAATCCTGACAGAAAAAAGGACCCGTCTGTCAACCCAAAATGTGGATGATCTAACCTTCATTAAAATGAACCATGCATGGGTTTCCAAGGATTTTGTCCCACCTTCCCCTGATGACACATAGGGTGACAGAAAAATGGCTTGCTTTGGTCCACCTCTTCCTGGTACTTCACCTATTTCGCCTTTTGCATCAGCTGAATGTCCAACATCTACATATGCCACTTTCTAAAACTCCCTAAGTGTGCTGCCTCCCCCCCATGGCCGGGGTCACCACCTAGCGCACGACACCGTGCGAGTGCCGTTGCCCTGGACAGGTGGGTAGGCCGACTCTTGGGCGCGGGCACTGGCACAGGGTCCCTCATAGTGCAATCAAGTGTCTCTGACGGTGGTGGTGCACACCCGCCGTCAGACACACCGCTGTACTATGAGGGGCCCAGTGCCAGTACCAACGCCCACGAGTGGGCCCCCCTTGCTTGGCCAGGGCCCCAGCATTTGCAATCTTTACCTCTCCCTGCTTCTCCGCTGTGTAGTCTGGGCCATCAAATCCATACTGTGCCTGAAACCGTCTGAGCCTGCCTCCTGATGTATAGACATATATTTTGAATGTGTACGCTATCCATACATGTTATCCGGGGAAAAGGGACCCTTTCTAACCTTTGTGCAATCACGTGCAATCCATACTGGGCCTAACACCGTCTGACCCTGCCTCCTGAGACAAATATTTTGAATGTGTACGCTATCCATACATGTTATCTGGGGATACGGTACCCTTTCTAACCTTTGTGCAATCATGTGCAATCCATACTGGGCCTAACACCGTCTGAGCCTGCCTCCTGAGACATATATTTTGAATGTGTACGCTATCCATACATGTTATCTGGGGATACGGTACCCTTTCTAACCTTTGTGCAATCACGTGCAATCCATACTGGGCCTAACACCGTCTGAGCCTGCCTCCTGAGACATATATTTTGAATGTGTACGCTATCCATACATGTTATCCGGGGATACGGTACCCTTTCTAACCTTTGTGCAATCACGTGCAATCCATACTGGGCCTAACACCGTCTGAGCCTGCCTCCTGAGACATATATTTTGAATGTGTACGCTATCCATACATGTTATCTGGGGATACGGTACCCTTTCTAACCTTTGTGCAATCACGTGCAATCCATACTGGGCCTAACACCGTCTGAGCCTGCCTCCTGAGACATATATTTTGAATGTGTACGCTATCCATACATGTTATCCGGGGATACGGTACCCTTTCTAACCTTTGTGCAATCACGTGCAATCCATACTGGGCCTAACACCGTCTGAGCCTGCCTCCTGAGACATATATTTTGAATGTGTACGCTATCCATACATGTTATCTGGGGATACGGTACCCTTTCTAACCTTTGTGCAATCACGTGCAATCCATACTGGGCCTAACACCGTCTGAGCCTGCCTCCTGAGACATATATTTTGAATGTGTACGCTATCCATACATGTTATCCGGGGATACGGTACCCTTTCTAACCTTTGTGCAATCACGTGCAATCCACACTGGGCCTAACACCGTCTGAGCCTGCCTCCTGAGACATATATTTTGAATGTGTACGCTATCCATACATGTTATCTGGGGATACGGTACCCTTTCCAACCTTTGTGCAATCACGTGAAATCCATACTGGGCCTAACACCGTCTGAGCCTGCCTCCTGAGACATATATTTTGAATGTGTA
Source organism: Dendrobates tinctorius (assembly GCF_039654945.1). Classification (NCBI taxonomy): domain Eukaryota; kingdom Metazoa; phylum Chordata; class Amphibia; order Anura; family Dendrobatidae; genus Dendrobates; species Dendrobates tinctorius. The sequence continues at coordinate 373,104 of NW_027361699.1, read as the reverse complement.
CGCTATCCATACATGTTATCCGGGGATACGGTACCCTTTCTAACCTTTGTGCAATCACGTGCAATCCATACTGGGCCTAACACCGTCTGAGCCTGCCTCCTGAGACATATATTTTGAATGTGTACGCTATCCATACATGTTATCTGGGGATACGGTACCCTTTCTAACCTTTGTGCAATCACGTGCAATCCATACTGGGCCTAACACCGTCTGAGCCTGCCTCCTGAGACATATATTTTGAATGTGTACGCTATCCATACATGTTATCTGGGGATACGGTACCCTTTCTAACCTTTGTGCAATCACGTGCAATCCATACTGGGCCTAACACCGTCTGAGCCTGCCTCCTGAGACATATATTTTGAATGTGTACACTATCCATACATGTTATCTGGGGATACGGTACCCTTTCTAACCTTTGTGCAATCACGTGCAATCCATACTGGGCCTAACACCGTCTGAGCCTGCCTCCTGAGACATATATTTTGAATGTGTACGCTATCCATACATGTTATCCGGGGATACGGTACCCTTTCTAACCTTTGTGCAATCACGTGCAATCCATACTGGGCCTAACACCGTCTGAGCCTGCCTCCTGAGACATATATTTTGAATGTGTACGCTATCCATACATGTTATCTGGGGATATGGCACCCTTTCTAACCTTTGTGCAATCACGTGCAATCCATACTGGGCCTAACACCGTCTGAGCCTGCCTCCTGAGACATATATTTTGAATGTGTACGCTATCCATACATGTTATCCGGGGATACGGTACCCTTTCTAACCTTTGTGCAATCACGTGCAATCCATACTGGGCCTAACACCGTCTGAGCCTGCCTCCTGAGACATATGTTTTGAATGTGTACGCTATCCATACATGTTATCTGGGGATACGGTACACTTTCTAACTTTTGTGCAATCACGTGCAATCCATACTGGGCCTAACACCGTCTGAGCCTGCCTCCTGAGACATATATTTTGAATGTGTACGCTATCCATACATGTTATCTGGGGATACGGTACCCTTTCTAACCTTTGTGCAATCACGTGCAATCCATACTGGGCCTAACACCGTCTGAGCCTGCCTCCTGAGACATATATTTTGAATGTGTACGCTATCCATACATGTTATCTGGGGATACGGTACCCTTTCTAACCTTTGTGCAATCACGTGCAATCCATACTGGGCCTAACACCGTCTGAGCCTGCCTCCTGAGACATATATTTTGAATGTGTACGCTATCCATACATGTTATCTGGGGATACGGTACCCTTTCTAACCTTTGTGCAATCACGTGCAATCCATACTGGGCCTAACACCATCTGAGCCTGCCTCCTGAGACATATATTTTGAATGTGTACGCTATCCATACATGTTATCTGGGGATACGGTACCCTTTCTAACCTTTGTGCAATCACGTGCAATCCATACTGGGCCTAACACCGTCTGAGCCTGCCTCCTGAGACATATATTTTGAATGTGTACGCTATCCATACATGTTATCTGGGGATACGGTACCCTTTCTAACCTTTGTGCAATCACGTGCAATCCATACTGGGCCTAACACCATCTGAGCCTGCCTCCTGATGTATAGACATATATTTTGAATGTGTTCACTATCCATACATGTTATCTGGGGATACGGTACCCTTTCTCACCTTTGTGCAATCACGTACAATCCATACTGGGCCTAACACCGTCTGAGAATGATAGATGGGGCCCACCATACACTGGAACATTCCAAAGGTGGACATCAGACACTGGAGCAGCATTTACAGGGCCCATTATACACTAGAGCATTAGAAATGGGGCCCATTATGTTTGGAGCATTATTTGGGCCCATAAGACAGTGGAGCTTCATCCATGGGGACCAACATATACTGTAGCATTATGTGGAGCTCATCATATACTGTTTCAAACATTATATGGGACCAATGATTCTGTATGGAGAAATAGATGGGCCTCGTCATGAGATGTAAAAAGTGAGGTATTTTTCATTGTACTATACCGCTATTTCTCTGCCGTATCGGAGCAAGATGAGTTGTGGTATGTGTTAAAGGGGCGCTTTTTCGCCCAGGGCACATGAAAACCTGGAGCCAGCCCTCCCCCCCCCCACAGTCTGTAGCCAAATAACCCCCATTTTTCAGTGCGTAACTTGTATTATGAAGTTAATTAAGGTTGACAAGCTTAATAAGAAGAATTGATGCTTTTGGCATTCAAATGGGCACTGTTGGTGTGTTTCCTGTCCTCCTCTCACTGCCGACTTTTATTCCCCATTGACTTACATTGGGTTTCGTGTTTCGGGACGACCCCGACTTTTCCCTATCATCGGACGATCTTGCTCGACCCGACTTTTGGAAAAGTCGGGTTTCACGAAACGAAACGCGACCCTAAAAAACCAAAAGTCGCTCAACTCTATGGAAAACATTATGGACTGCACCAGTGACTCTTCGTACTCCCGCAGTTTACGCTCCCGGTTCAACGTTGGTATGAGCCTTTGTACGCTGTCCCGGTAGCGAGGATCTAGGAGGGTGTACACCCAATAATCAGCCGAGACGAGAATGTGGGCGATGCGGCGGTCGTTTCTCAGGCACTGCAGCATGAAATCAACCTTGTGCTGCACACTCCCAATTGCCAAAGAACCGCTGTCCCCTGTTTGAGGCGTGACCTCGGCCTGCTCTGCATCACCCCACCCTCGCTGTACATACTGAGTAGAGGATTGTGTACCTCCCTCCTCTGGAGAGATGTCTTCCTCCTCCATCGACTCCTCCTCATCCTCCTCACAAAGTGTCCCCTGCCTAGGCCTTTGTGAGGAAACACGTAGCGCAGACTGTCCAGAAGCAGATGGCATTTGGGACTCCTCATCCTCCACCTCTTCCGAAACCTCATCCCTTAGTGCTTGCAGTGTTTGTTGAAGCAGGCAGATAAGGGGGACAGTCATGCTGACTAGTGCATCATCTGCACTCGCCATCCGCGTGGATTCATCGAAGGCACGCAAAACGAGGCAGATGTCCTTCATAGAGGCCCACTCAATGGTGCTGAAGTGTGAACGGCGCACAGTGCGACTTGTTTGCGCCTGATGCAGCTGGTACTCCATGACTGCTGCCTGCTGCTCACACAACCGCTCCAACATATGTAATGTTGAATTCCACCGGGTGGGTAGGTCACATATGATGCGATGTTCCGAAAGGCCAAATCGTCGCTGCAGAGCAGCGAGGCGCGATCTTGCCGTGCTGAAACGCCGCAAGTGAGCGCACTCTATGCGGACCTTGTGCAACAGTGCATCAAGATCCGGATAGTCCCTCAGAAAGCTCTGCACGACCAAGTTAAGCACATGTGCCAGACATGGGATGTGTGTGAGGTTGCCTAGGCCAAGAGCTGCCACCAGATTTCGGCCATTGTCACACACTACCAAGCCCGGCTGGAGATTCGCTGGCCCAAACCACACATCGCTCTCCTGCTTGATAGCATTCCAGAGCTCCTGCGCTGTGTGGCTTCGATTCCCCAAAGAAATTAATTTGAGTACAGCCTGTTGACGTTTGGCCACGGCTGTGCTCATATCGGTCGTAACAGGCTCCTGCTCTGCTGTTTCTGAGGAACTTGAGTAGGAGGAGGAGTCTATGTGTACAGACTGGAGTCCTGCAATCCGTGGTGTTGGAAGAACACGTACAGCGCCACTCTCCAGATCTGTACCCAGCTCCACAACATTGACCCAGTGGGCAGTGAGGGAAAGGTATCGTCCCTGTCCATGGTTACTGGTCCACGCATCGGTGGTCAGGTGGACCTTGCTACTAACGGCGTTTAGTAGCGCATGTTTTATTTTGCCATCAACATGTTTCTGCAGGGCAGGGACGGCTCGCCTGCTGAAATAAAAGCGGCTGGGCACGTTGTATTGGGGGACTGCCAATGCCATGAAGTCCCGGAAGGTGTCAGTGTCCACCAGCCTGAATGACAGCATTTCAACTGCCAGAAGTTTGGCAATGCCAGCATTCAGAGACTGTGCTCGGGGATGGTTTGCCGAGTAAGGGTGCCTTTTATCCCATGCCTGTGCTACCGATGGCTGTGATGGATGGGAACGTGCTGCTATGGGTGGAATCTGACAGGGTCTCCGGACAACAGTGGCAGAGGTTCTTCCTTGGCGATCCTGTGAGGAAGCCGAACCAGCAGTGTGTGAGCTGGAGGAAGAGGCCCCAACACGAACTGAAGAGGTGGTAGGTGGTGCTGTACGTTGGCCTACGTCTTCAGGGTGTCTCTGCAACTCCAACTCGTGCTTGGTGCGCACATGTTTCCACATATTTGTGGTATTGAGGTTGCTGACATTTCTCCCTCTTTTGACTTTCTGATGACACAGCTTGCATTTGACAAAGCAAATGTCATCTGCAACTGTGTCAAAAAAGGACCACGCACTGCAAGTCTTGGGAGCGCCCGTTTTGCCTTTGGAATGAGGAATGCTCCTAACGGCTGCCGAAGTGGAGGGTACAGGCAACCAAGTCTTCCCCCTCCCTCTGCCTCCTGTTTTGGCCGGTAGGGGAATCTCTTCCTCCGAGCTGCTCCCACCACCTTCCTGTTCCTCACGCCATGATGGGTCAAGGACCTCATCATCTTCCCTCCCCTCTTCAAACAGCTGCTTCTCCGGGGTTGTCTCGCCAGCACCGTACGCACCAGAAAGTGGCAACTGAGTCTCGTCATCATCTGATGCGTACTGAGGTTTGCTGACCATAGGCACTGGCCCACTCGCCTCTTCAGATTCAGAGGGACAAAGAAGTTGCGCATCACTGCATACTCCCTCTTCTTCACATTCAGGAATGCTGCTTGGCTGGCCCCCTCTTTCCAAGCCAACAGATTCCGAGAACAGAAGTAGAGACTGTGATGGCTCCTGTCCATGTCTCTCTGACTGCCTGGGCACTTTGGCAGGTGGTGAAGAGACAGATGGTTGCTCTTCGGTGCTCTGGTCCTGAGAGGCTGTGGAAGTAATTGAAGTCGATGCGTTAGCTGCCATCCATCCGACAACGGCTTCAATTTGTTCCTCCCACAGCAGTGGGGTACGTTGAGGTCCTACAAAGCTGCGCATAAAGGACTGTTGCCTGATAAAACTGGGGGATGCTGACTCACTGGTGCCCGCAGCAGGCCCAGAATCCCCACATCCTCTTCCTGCAGAATCCCCACGTCCTCTCCCTGCAGAATCCCCACGTCCTCTCCCTGCTGAAACTCCACGCCCACGCCCACGCGCCTTACTCCCTGCCTTCTTCATCTTGCCAGACTGCTTAAGATAGGCAGAAAAGTACAAAGGGGGGCCTTAGTGTGCTTATTCCTGAACAGCTGGTTACAGGTACAAGAAACACTAATTTTATGAAGTGTGTGTGTGTGGACTACACTTTAATAGGAGCTGATGTGGCCTACACAAGTTCCAAATGTAGTGTTTGGTGAACTTTTTTTGTGGTTTCTTTGTTGGAAACAAACTCAAAGTATGTGAACAAAGAATTGAAACTGATAGTATCACCAACTTTTTGGAGCTATTACAATGCAGGCAGGTAACCTACAATGCAAAAGATGAGACTCCAAAAAAATTGGGTAATACTAATCTGGCTGCGCCGGCAGGGCACAAGCCAGAAAAAAAGGCTCCTCTATCTACTCCTATATAGTGTTTGCAACCAACCAATGTTGATGGATACGGATGGATGCACACTAATAGGAGAAGAAAAAATGAGCTGCACTCAAAGACAAATATGTGTGAGGCAGTGACGCACGTTGAGCGTCCTACAACCAGACGTAGCTGCAGGACACTCTACTCAGCGTGAGCTGCACTCACACACAGTCAAGAGACCTCTCAGACAGCCGTGAACAGTGCAGCTAAGTGGGCACTAGCACTGACAGGCTGCAGAAAGGCTCCGCTGTGTACTCCTATATAGTGTTTGCAACCACCGTAGATGGAGACGGATGGATGCACAGAAGAAAAAATGAGCTGCACTCAAATAAAAATATGTGTGAGGCACTGACGCACGCTGAGCGTCCTACAACCAGACGTAGCTGCAGGACACACTACTCAGCGTGAGCTGCACTCACACACAGTCAGAGACCTCTCAGACAGCCGTGAACAGTGCAGCAAAGTGGACACTAGCACTGACAGGCTGCAGAAAGGCTCCGCTGTCTACTACTAGTGTTTGCAACCAACGTATATGGATACGGATGGAAGCACACTAGATTGAAATTATGTAAAAAATGCAGCTCAAAAATTAAAAGATGTATGAGGCAGCAGTGAGGCACGCTGGGCAGCCTACAACCTGACGTGGCTGCAGGACCCACTCCACAGCGTGAGCTGCACTCACACAGCCCTTGCAGACAGCTGTGAACACTGCTGCTAGGGCAAAGAAGGCTACAGTGGTGGTTTATGTAGCCTGGGTAAAGCACTAGATGTTTGGTGGAATCGCTATTTCTAACTGTCCCTCACAGTCTTCTACAGCAGCCTGTCCCTAACTGAATTCACAGCAGAGTGACCAGAAATGGCGGCTGCGGTGGCTTTTATAGTGCATCATGACATCATTTCGGCAGCCAATCACAGCCATGCCAATAGTTAACATGCCTACATGCCTAACAGGATGTGCCCACACTTCGGAGGATTCCCATTGGCTTAATCAAAGCAAGCAGGCTCATAGCATGATGGGAACTTCCGATTCCGGTATCCGATATGACGAAAGCATCGGAAGTCAGTATCGGAATTCCGATACCGCTAATATCGGCCGATACCCGATACTTGCGGTATCGGAATGCTCAACACTAGAGTTGAGCGAAACGGGTCGAAAAAATTCAAAAGTCGCCGACTTTTGGCAAAGTCGGGTTTAATGAAATAAAACCAGACCCTAGGATGAGGTCGGCCACGAGGTCGGCGACTTACGCGCCAAAGTCGCGTTTCAAAAGTTTGTTTTGCGCTCTTTTTCAGCCAATCAGGATCCACGGACACTGTGGGCAACGTGATGACATAGGCACGGGTCACCACCATCTTTCAGAAGGGCATGCAATTGATTGGCTTGCTTTGGTGGGCGTCACAGGGGGTATAAAAGGGCGTGCACGCCGACCGCCATCTTACTTCTGCCGATCTTAGTATAGGGAGAGGTTGCTGCTGATTCTGTAGGGAGAGCGTTAGGCAGGGAAGAAGACAAAAAAACTGCTTCTGCTGCTAGCGATTTGGCCTGCACAACACACAAGTCACTGTGTGTGCAGTGCAAGGGGAGGCTATATTGTGGTGTATCAGTGGTGTTGGTTGTTGGGCTGCCTTTTAAGGCTTCCTGACACGCTGGCATTGCTGTTTACCCACTGCTCCGCAAACTGCTTTTTTAAAAGCAATCCAATCTCCCTTATCCTCTCGTCACTTTGGTCACAGGCAGCTGTGCCATCGAGCGTGTCACATAGCGCTCAGATATCAGTGGGCCGCACACAATCCACAAGTGTCCACTGTCCACAAGTGTACGCAGAGATTCAAAATCTCCATTATCCTCTCGTCACTTTGGTCACAGGCAGCTGTGCCATCGAGCGTGTCACATAGCTCTCAGATATCAGTGGGCCGCACACAATCCACAAGTGTCCAGTGTCCAAAAGTGTACGCAGAGATTCAAAATCTCCATTATCCTCTCGTCACTTTGGTCACAGGCAGCTGTGCCATTGAGCGTGTCACATAGCGCTCAGATATCAGTGGGCCGCACACAATCCACAAGTGTCCACTGTCCACAAGTGTACGCAGAGATTCAAAATCTCCATTATCCTCTCGTCACTTTGGTCACAGGCAGCTGTGCCATCGAGCGTGTCACATAGCACTCAGATATCAGTGGGCCGCACACAATCCACAAGTGTCCAGTGTCCAAAAGTGTACGCAGAGATTCAAAATCTCCATTATCCTCTCGTCACTTTGGTCACAGGCAGCTGTGCCATCGAGCGTGTCACATAGCGCTCAGATATCAGTGGGCCGCACACAATCCACAAGTGTCCACTGTCCACAAGTGTACGCAGAGATTCAAAATCTCCATTATCCTCTCGTCACTTTGGTCACAGGCAGCTGTGCCATCGAGCGTGTCACATAGCGCTCAGACATCAGTGGGCTGCACACAATCCACAAGTGTCCACTGTCCACAAGTGTACGCAGAGATTCAAAATCTCCATTATCCTTTCGTCACTTTGGTCACAGGCAGCTGTGCCATCGAGCGTGTCACATAGCGCTCAGATATCAGTGGGCCGCACACAATCCACAAGTGTCCACTGTCCAAAAGTGTACGCAGAGATTCAAAATCTCCATTATCCTCTCGTCACTTTGGTCACAGGCAGCTGTGCCATCGTGCGTGTCACATAGCGCTCAGATATCAGTGGGCCGCACACAATCCACAAGTGTCCACTGTCCAAAAGTGTACGCAGAGATTCAAAATCTCCATTATCCTCTCGTCACTTTGGTCACAGGCAGCTGTGCCATCGAGCGTGTCACATAGCGCTCAGATATCAGTGGGCCGCACACAATCCACAAGTGTCCAGTGTCCAAAAGTGTACGCAGAGATTCAAAATCTCCATTATCCTCTCGTCACTTTGGTCACAGGCAGCTGTGCCATCGAGCGTGTCACATAGCGCTCAGATATCAGTGGGCCGCACACAATCCACAAGTGTCCACTGTCCACAAGTGTGTGCAGAAATTCTAAAACTCCCCTGTCCTATAGACACCTTGTACCTTGTTTTACATTACTATATAGTTTGTTGGATCTTGTCTACATTTCTACCAAAAATGAGGAAGGCTGGTGGAAGAGGCCGTGGAATTGGGCGGGGGTTGGCAGCTGGTAATGATGGTGTTGGTGGTGGATCTGATGGTAGTGGCAAGAGCAAAATAGGACCGAATGCAGGAGGTGCTGACCCTGCATCATCGTCTGGCTACATAAGGACTCGAACGCTTAGTTTTCTAGGAGTTGGCAAACCGCTTTTAAAGGCAGAGCATCAGGAAAAAGTTTTGTCTTACATTGCTGACTCAGCCTCCAGCTCTATCGCCTCGTCTTCTTCAGTTGTAAAAAGTAAAAGCACTGAGTCGTCATTGGAGGCTCATGTTCATGAACCACACCTTTCCTTGTGTCCTTCACCCCAACCAAGATTGAAGGATGACGCAGGCCATACTACTGATTACTCCATGGAGCTGTTTTCACATACCATGCCTGGATTATCAAGTCAAATGGTGAATTACCCAGGCCAAGATGAATCTGACATGGAGTGCACTGATGCACAGCCGCTGATGGATGATTCTGCTGGTACATTCACTCAGAGCACTACATTGTCCTCGCAGTGTACAGAGCCAGATTTTGACCCTGATGAGACTCAGGTGCCCCTTCCCGCACACTATACCACCATACACGGTGACACAGAGAAAGGTGCACATGACATAGAAGAGGAGGTGATGGATGACCCAGTTGTTGACCCAGATTGGCATCCATTGGGGGAAGAGGGTGCTGCTTCCAATAGCTCAGATGAGGAGCATCCACAGCAGACATCGACATCGCAACAGCTGTTATCTGGCAGGCCCGGAGCACTCCAAAGACAGGTTCCAAACATCAAAAGAGTTGCTGGACAGCTTGTCCAGAGGGTCAAAAGATCACAGCGTGCTAGGCCGCAAAATGTCTGCCAAAGTAGGAAGAGTGCAGTGTGGCACTTTTTTGAACAAAATCCTCATGATCAGGCCAAGGTTATCTGTAAGAAGTGCGCAAAGACCTTTAGCCGAGGGAAAAATCTGAAAAATTTGAATACCAGTTGCATGCTTAGACATTTAACCAGCATGCACTTGCAAGCGTGGACACAACACCAAACCTCAAGTGCCACATGTGCAACTGATCACAACGAAGGTAGTCAGCAACGCTACATTGTTTCCCCCACTGTAAGCCCACCGGTTAGCACAGCAGCAAATGTTGAGGTGTCGTTGCAAGGCCACAGCAGTCAGGGAATCCCACTGTTATATCAACGAAAGACTGATTCTAGGCCATCAGAAAGAACACCAACTCCATCACCATCATCAACCCTCTCTCAGTCCGCCCTGTCCACCGCTACTTCCACCATATGCAGCTCTCAAGTCCAGCTCACCCTCCCAGACACTATGAGTAGGTCAAGAAAGTACTCAGTCTCTCATCCGCGTACACTGGGTTTGAACGCCAACATTGCCAAACTAATCTCGTTTGAGATGATGCCCTTTCGGTTGGTGGAAAGCACAGCTTTCCGCAAACTCATGGCCTATGCAGTACCACGCTATGACCTACCCAGTCGCCACTTCTTCTCTCGCAAAGCCATCCCAGCCCTCCACCATCATGTGAAAGACCGCATTGTCCATGCACTCAAGCAGTCAGTGAGCGGAAAGGTGCACCTCACAACTGATGCATGGTCCAGTCGGCATGGCCAGGGCCGTTACGTGTCCATCACTGCGCACTGGGTTAATGTGGTGGATGCAGGGTCCACAGGGGACAGCGGTGGTGGGACAGTGCTGCCTAGCCCACGGTATAGGAAACAGTTGGCTGTAGGCGTTCGACCCTCCTCCTCCTCCAGAAGCGACAGCTCGTCCACAGAGCGCAGTCGTACGAGCACTCCATCTGCAGCTGCCACTGTTGCACACGATGTGTCCCCCTATCGAGCAGCTAGTGGAAAGCGTCAGCAGGCTGTGTTGCAGATGATGTGTTTGGGCGACAGACACACCGCCGAGGTGCTGGCCGAGTACTTGAAGCGACAAACTGAGTCATGGCTGGGCAGTGTACATCTTGAGGCAGGCAAGGTAGTTAGTGATAACGGCCGTAATTTTGTGGCAGCCATAGCCCTTTCAAAACTCAGCCACATACCTTGCTTGGCTCACACCTTGAACCTGGTGGTGCAGTGCTTCCTCAAAAATTATCCGGAGTTAACAGCCCTGCTCCAGAAGGTGCGAAGACTGTGCGCGCACATCCGCCGGTCGCCTGTACACTCCGTTCGTATGCAGAAGCTGCAGCGATTGCTCCACCTTCCCAACCACTGCCTCATTATCGACATTGCAACAAGGTGGAACTCCACCCTGCACATGGTGGAGCGGCTGTGCGAGCAGAGGCAGGCCATAATGCATTTGTGGGAGGATACACGGCCAGGCACTTTGAGAGCAGACATGGAGTTGACAGGCGTGCAGTGGTCGAAGCTGAAAGACCTTTGTAAAGTCCTTCAGTGTTTTGAGGAATGCACATGGCTGGTAAGCGCAGAAGACGCCATCCTAAGCATGAGCATCCCACTTATGCGTCTGCTCATGCAAACTTTGACGCACCTTAAGGAGCAGGCGTCTGCAGCCAATGTTGATGAGGAGGAAGAGGAGGAGGGAATCCTTGATGACATTCAGCCATTGTCTGCTCAGGGACCTCTCCTGGACGAGGTGGAGGAAGAAGAGGAGGAGGAGGAGGAGGATGATGGGGATGATTACTTAGGGGAGGAGGATGCATCTCGTGGGGCAAGTGAAAATGTTGGCGTGGCAAGGTCTGGTACAGGGTTTGTGCGTGACTGGAGGGATGTGGATTTGCCAGAAAGTGCTCCTCCACCCAGCACTCGCAGTGCATCATTGACACCGGGAACATTGGCCCACATGTCAGATTATGCCTTGCGGATCCTAAAAAGGGACCCCCGCATTGCCAAAATGATGAACGATGACGATTACTGGTTGGCCAGCATCCTGGATCCACGCTATAAAGGCAAATTGCAAAACATCATGCCACAGGAGAACCTTGACCTAATATTGGCTAATAAACAAGCAACTCTGGTAAATCGGTTGCTTGAGGCATTCCCAGCACACAGCAGCGGTGATGGTTCTCACACGAGCCGTACGGGCCGGGGGCAGCTTGGCAGAGGTGTTCGTGGTGCACACAGCAGAAGTGGCGTTGGAGACAGGGGTTTCATGACAATGTTGTGGACTGATTTTTCAAATACCGCTCACACAACTGGTAATACTGCATCGATGGAAAGTGACAGGAGACAGCAGTTGTCAACTATGGTTACAAACTACTTTTCCTCCCATATCGATGTTCTCCCACACAGGTCATTCCCCTTTGACTATTGGGCCGCTAAACTGGACACCTGGCCTCAATTGGCCCAATATGCCTTACAGGAGCTCGCTTGCCCAGCTGCAAGTGTGCTATCGGAAAGAGTCTTCAGTGCAGCTGGATCAATCATGACAGAAAAAAGGACCCGTCTGTCAACCCAAAATGTGGATGATCTAACCTTCATTAAAATGAACCACGCATGGGTTTCCAAGGATTTTGTCCCACCTTCCCCTGATGACACATAGGGTGACAGAAAAATGGCTTGCTTTGGTCCACCTCTTCCTGGTACTTCACCTATTTCGCCTTTTGCATCAGTTGAATGTCCAACATCAACATATGCCACTTTCTAAAACTCCCTAACTGTGCTGCCTCCCCCCCCATGGCCGGGGTCACCACCTAGCGCACGACACCGTGCGAGTGCCGTTGCCCTGGACAGGTGGGTAGGCCGACTCTTGGGCGCGGGCACTGGCACAGGGTCCCTCATAGTGCAATCAAGTGTCTCTGACGGTGGTGGTGCACACCCGCCGTCAGACACACCGCTGTACTATGAGGGGCCCAGTGCCAGTACCGACGCCCACGAGTGGGCTCCCCTTGCTTGGCCAGGGCCCCAGCATTTGCAATCTTTACCTCTCCCTGCTCCTCCGCTGTGTAATCTGGGCCGTCAAATCCATACTGTGCCTGACACCGTCTGAGCCTGCCTCCTGAGACATATATTTTGAATGTGTACGCTATCCATACATGTTATCCGGGGATACGGTACCCTTTCTAACCTTTGTGCAATGACGTGCAATCCATACTGGGCCTAACACCGTCTGAGCCTGCCTCATGCTGTATAGACATATATTTTGAATGTGTACGCTATCCATACATGTTATCCGGGGATACGGTACCCCTTCTAACCTTTGTGCAATGACGTGCAATCCATACTGGGCCTAACACCGTCTGAGCCTGCCTCATGCTGTATAGACATATATTTTGAATGTGTACGCTATCCATTCATGTTATCCGGGGATACGGTACCCCTTCTAACCTTTGTGCAATGACGTGCAATCCATACTGGGCCTAACACCGTCTGAGCCTGCCTCATGCTGTATAGACATATATTTTGAATGTGTACGCTATCCATACATGTTATCCGGGGATACGGTACCCCTTCTAACCTTTGTGCAATGACGTGCAATCCATACTGGGCCTAACACCGTCTGAGCCTGCCTCATGCTGTATAGACATATATTTTGAATGTGTACGCTATCCATACATGTTATCCGGGGATACGGTACCCCTTCTAACCTTTGTGCAATGACGTGCAATCCATACTGGGCCTAACACCGTCTGAGCCTGCCTCATGCTGTATAGACATATATTTTGAATGTGTACGCTATCCATACATGTTATCCGGGGATACGGTACCCCTTCTAACCTTTGTGCAATGACGTGCAATCCATACTGGGCCTAACACCGTCTGAGCCTGCCTCATGCTGTATAGACATATATTTTGAATGTGTACGCTATCCATACATGTTATCCGGGGATACGGTACCCCTTCTAACCTTTGTGCAATGACGTGCAATCCATACTGGGCCTAACACCGTCTGAGCCTGCCTCATGCTGTATAGACATATATTTTGAATGTGTACGCTATCCATACATGTTATCCGGGGATACGGTACCCCTTCTAACCTTTGTGCAATGACGTGCAATCCATACTGGGCCTAACACCGTCTGAGCCTGCCTCATGCTGTATAGACATATATTTTGAATGTGTACGCTATCCATACATGTTATCCAGGGATACGGTACCCTTTCTAACCTTTGTGCAATCACGTGCAATCCATACTGGGCGTGAGAACGGCTGGCGAGCTGTTAAGCAAGCTACAGCACCTGTCCAGACAAGTACAGGGATTCCCTAGCGAGGAGACTTATTTGATTGTTTTCTATGTTGGGACAGCAATTTTTGGGGAGCACTATACTCTGGAGAATGATAGATGGGGCCCACCATACACTGGAACATTCCAAAGGTGGACATCAGACAATGGAGCAGCATTTACAGGGCCCATTACACACTAGAGCAGTAGAAATGGGGCCCATTATGTTTGGAGCATTATTTGGGCCCATAAGACAGTGGAGCTTCATCCATGGGGACCAACATATACTGTAGCATTATGTGGAGCTCATCATATACTGTTTCAAACATTATATGGGACCAATGATTTTGTATGGAGAAATAGATGGGCCTCGTCATGAGATGTAAAAAGTGAGGTATTTTTCATTGTACTATACCGCTATTTCTCTGCCGTATCGGAGCATGATGAGTTGTGGTATGTGTTAAAGGGGCGCTCTTTCGCCCAGGGCACATGAAAACCTGCAGCCAGCCCTCCCCCCCCCACAAATTTAGCCAAATAACCCCCATTTTTCAGTGCGTAACTTGTATTATGAAGTTAATTAAGGTTGACAAGCTTAAGTAAGAAGAATTGATGCTTTTGGCATTCAAATGGGCACTGTAGGTGTTTTTCCTGTCCTCCTCTCACTGCCGACTTTTATTCCCCATTGACTTACATTGGGTTTCGTGTTTCGGGACGACCCCGACTTTTCCCTATAATCGGACGATCTTGCTCGACCCGACTTTTGGAAAAGTCGGGTTTCACGAAACGAAACGCGACCCTAAAAAAGCAAAAGTCGCTCAACTCTACTCAACACTACTAATCACTGTAAGTTACAATATTGTTATTCTCCAGGAAGACATCCAGGCCTCTCTCGAACCCCTTGACTGAGTTCGCCATCACCAACTCCTCAGGCAAGGAATTCCAGATTCTCACTGCCCTAGCAGTAAAGAATCTGTAACGCCGGTGTGTTTGTACTTTGCTTCCCCGGCGTTACTCTGCATGTCTGCATTAACCCTTTGCTCCTCTTCTCCTAACTAGCAGGGATACTGTTGCCTGTTACAATTATGGATGCTGCTCAGTTCCCTGCCCCGCTGCGTAGCCGTACATGTATGCGTGGCTCCGCTGCTTTGCAAGACCACCCGCTGGTACGGTCCCTGGCTGCTGCTGTGGAAAGCTATCCGTGGGTATAGGTCCACTGAATTATGTATGGCTTACCACTTGTGTTCAGGCTTGCAGCTCTCGCCAGGTGTCCTCTGCAATGCTGATTTCTGTTTGGTCTTGCTTAGTGTGCGCGCGGCCACACCTCCCCTGCTTTTATGAGGAATGGGTGTGTGCTACAATTGCTGCTCCAGCCTATCGCTGTGAGGCAGCTGCTATATAAAGTGTCACGTCCGCCATGTCTGTTTTGCCTCATGAACCCCTGGAGCGGTGTGCACGCGCACCTTGTGTCTGCTATCCTGCTTGTTCCCTAGAGCAGTGTGCACACTCACCTCATGTCTGCTGAGCTGCAAGATGCCTGCGTTTCTGCTTTACCTTCTGTGATCTTCTTGTCATGTCTAGAATCCCTGATCATGTGATGTTTCCTAGGATCCTGCACTGTCTGGTTCTGCAATCATCTCGTCATGTCTGAAACCTTGATCATGTGACGTTTCCTAAGATCCTGCACTGTCTGGTTCTGCAATCATCTCATCATGTCTGAAACTCTGATCATGTGTCCTTCCTAGGATCCTGCACTGTCTGGTTCGGTGATCATCTCGTCATGTCTGAAACCCTGATCATGTGACTGCGCTCTGTGATCCTGGAGGATCTGAACTAGGAAGTTCTCCCCTGGTCCTGACCCGGAAGAGGAGGTGCTGTGCCCTATATCAGACCACCCCTTCCTTTGCTCAGGGCCTGATTATTGTGTTGCTTCCCTGCACGGCTCTTGGTCTGTGGGGTTGCGCCTTCTATTCTGTGCCCTTGCACTTTGCTCTGTAGTGCTTCTCTGCACACGCTCCGTGCTCGTATTCCGCTTCTTGTCTTGTGCCATGTCTTGTGTTGTCTCTCGTACCATGTTTGTCTTTGCCTTGCTTTACCTTGTAGTCCTTCCGCTGTTCTCTGCTTTAGCCTGTTTTGCTATGTCTCGCCTTAGCTATTCTTTGACTTGTAGTCCTTCCTCTGTTCTCTGCCTTACCTGTTTCGCCATGTCTGGTCTTTGCTATTCTGAGCCTTGTAGTACTTCTCATGTTCTCGTTTCTGCCTGGTTTTCTGAATTCTGTCCTATGGTGCTCTCTTGCACATTTCCAAGTCTAGTCCCAAGGTCTTCCCTTGGCCCGGCTCTGGGCTTCTGCCTACGCTCCGCTGTTAGACTCGCTCTGACCTGGCTCTGTTTCTGCCTATGTTCCGCTCCGTGTTCCGTACCTTGTTTCTTGCCTAGTCTTGCCTTGTCCTTGCCTTGAACCCCGGCGTGGGTTCCCCTTGGCCGTCTCCTGTGCCATGGTAAGTGCCTCGTGTTTGTGTACAGCCATGTGCACTGGCCAGTGTGGCATGCCTCCTGCGTGGCTCCTAGCACGCAGCCCTTCCTTGAACCTTGGCGTGGCTCCTAGCACGCACCCTGCCTTGAACCCTGGCGTGGCTCCTAGCATGCACCCTGCCCTGAACCTGGCATGGCTCCTAGCACGCACCCTGCCCTGAACCTGGCGTGGCTCCTAGCACGAAGGTTCCTTTGTTCCTTTGCCCGCCTCCTGTGCCAAGGTCGTGCCTCGTGCTGGCGTTACAGCCGTGTGCACTAGCCAGTGAGGTGTGCGTCCCGCATGGCTCCTAGCACGCGTCCTGCTCTGAACCCTGGCGTGGCTCCTAGTACGCACCCTGCCTTGAACTCTGACCTTGGCGTGTCGCTACACACGCACTCTGTCTTCTACCTTGTGCTTTGGCATGTCTCTACACACGCACTCTGTCTTGTACCTTGTACCTTGTGCTTTGGCGTGTCTCTACACATGCACCCTGTCTCGTTTTGTGAACCCTGGCGTGTCCCCTACACACGCACCTAGCTTTGAACCCTGGCGTGTCCCCTACACATGCACCTTGCCTTGCACCTAGCCTTGAACCCTGGCGTGTCCCCTACACACGCACCTTGCCTTGGAACTTGGCGTGTTCCCTAACACGCACCATGCCTGGATATGTCGTGCCTCCTTGCCTGAACCCTGGTTTGCCTGCCGGATGCCTGGAACCTGCCGATCGCTGCCAGAGATCGTAAGCTGGATGACTGCGGCCTGATGTCCGGAGCTGATGTTCGCAGCCTGATGCCTTCATCATGTCGATCGTCGCGAGCGGTCCAGAGTCCGATGCCATTGTGCCTTTACCTGTACCTAGGCGTGCCACCTGGCACGTACTATGCTATGGACCTTGGCGTGCCCACGCGCGCACCTTGCACGTTTTGCTTGTTTTCACGTTTGCACTGAATGTGATCCGGAAGATACTAATGAAGATACCTTGCACTTACCTCTTGTCTTGTCTTGTTTCCTGCTTGTCTCTGGTCGTCAGACACTCCCATAGTGTCCCCCTGAGCTGGCCGTCTGGTCCCAGCAGTCGTGGTGGCTCACCCCCTTGGTCTTGCCCCGACACTCCCTGTATAGGGGGTGGATTCTCACAAGGTCAGCTCGCCCTTGGTGGGTGGGTGCCATGACCCAGAGGGTCCACTCAAAAAATGGGCTCAGCAGGATCTGAGTCCGTCACATAAAGTTCCCTCCCCCTTGGGGCATCGCCAGAGCTTCGCATTGAGTTCCTGAACCTAGCCATGTGAGGTTGTGTGTTCAGCTCCTGCTCTGATTGTGATCAGTTCTGGGGGAGCTGTTGCTCTTTGTCCCAGTGTGAACTGTGTTTTTGCCGCCTGCCAGCAGGCAGAATATCCTGGCCGTCGTTCCTGTCCGCCCTCCCAGGAGGCAGAATATCTTGGCCCTTGTCCCTGTCTGCCTTTCCAGGAGGCAGAATATCCTGGTCCCTATGTTTATGTGTGGAGTCTTGCCTTGCACCTGTGTCTTGTTTCCTGGATCCTGGATTTGTTCCTGCACCCGACCCTGTCTGAATTGAGTCTTGTTTCTTCGCCTGCTCTGGGGGCAGTAATACCCAGATCGCCCTTTCTGGAGGCTGCATATCCAGGCCCGTCTATGTTGTGTCTTGTTCCCTGAATTCTGGACCTGCTCCTTTACCTGACCCAGTCTGAACTGTGTCCTCTGTGGGATGTTCCTGAGGTCCCTCCTTGTCTTGAACCCTGTGCCCAGTGACTGTGACTCTTTGCTACCTGACTTGTTGTGATTTAACCTGGGTTCATCTTGGAAGAAGGAGTCCGGTGTGTCCGCTGAGTTTCTGCCACTCTGTGCTCAGCTGGGGATTCTGTGCAATTCCCTGCCAGTTCCAGTCCAACCCGGCAGGGTTTGCACCAGACCGCTGGGGTTCCTTTCTAGGTCGCTGCCAGATGACCGGAGCCTGATGACTGTGGCCTCTCGTCCGGAGCCTGATGACCACGGCCTGATGTCCGGTGTCTGACAACCCCTTCCAGATGTGCTGTGCCTGATGTCCTCTGCCAGATGTCTGGATCCTATGCTTCCCTGCCCGATGTCTGGAGCCTGCCGATCGCTGCCATTGGTCCGGAGCCTGATGACTGCGGCCTGATGTCCGGAGCTGATGTCCGCAGCCTGATGTCCGGATCCTGTCGATCGCTGCCAGATGTCCGGAGTCCGATGCCAGTGTGCTGATGCTCTATGGGATATCCAAGTCCTGATGCCCTGCCTGTGTCCTGATGTCCAGTCCATGGTCCTGGTGTCCTGATGTCCGTGTTCCTGGTATCCTGGTGTCCTGATGTTCCTGATGTCCAGTCCCTGTTCCTGATGTCCAGTCCGTGTTCCTGATGTCCTGCCTGTGTCCCGATGTTCCGCCAATTCCCTGAGGTCCACCCAGTGATGACATCCTTCTGGGATCGGTGTTTGATGTTCTCCTGCTGAGCCTGTGCTACGCCTGAGGCCTGAGAGAGGCCGTCCTAGTATGCCCATGCCAGAGGATCCTGGACTGCATCAACCCGTGATGACTCCTGCCATCGTCTGACATCTGTCCTGGGTATGTGTCTGATGTTCTCCTGCTGAGCCAGTGCTATGCCTGAGGCCTGAGAGATAGGCGTCCTGATATGCCCATGCCAGACGACCCTGGACTGCATCAACCCGTGATGACCCCTGCCATCGTCTGAAGTCAGTCTGAGGTCGGTGTCTGATGTTCTCCTGCTGAGCCTGTGCTACGCCTGAGGCCTGAGAGGAAGAGGCCACCCTAGTATGCCCGTTATCCTGAGACGTGTACCCTTCCCTGATGTGCGGAACCGGGAGCCTTGCATAACTGTTTCGTTTCTGTACCATGTCTTGTTCAAGTAAACTTTGTCTATACCTGAAGTTGTGCGGTGTCGTGTCGTTCTGCCTCCTCGTCCACATGCTCAGCTGCCACAGACCCCGGTCGCTACTCTTCCCTAGTCTGGGTCGGCCTGGGTCCCCCCTGTGGTCCAGTGGGTCCACATTCCGTCCCCACCTGGGACGCTCACCCCACGTTGGCGTGGTCGGTCGACGTGGAGGTGCTGGGTCGGTCGACGTGGAGGTGCCGGCTCGGCCGCGATCGCGGTCGCTAGTCATGACAGAATCCTCTTCAATGTTGGTGGAAAAATCTTCTCTCCACCAAGTGCAGAGAATGCCCCCTTGTGACCATCACCCTCCTTGGTATAAAGAGACCCTCGGAGAGATATTTGTATTGTCCCATTATATATTTATACATGGCCCTCAGTCGTTTTTTTTCTAGACTAAATAATTGTAATTTTGCTAATCTTTCTGGGTATTGTAGTTAACCCATCCCCTTTATTAATTTTGTTGTCCTTCTTTGTACTCGCTCTAGTTCCATTATATCCTTCCTGAGCACCAATGCCCAAAACTGTACACTTTACTCCATGTGCGGTCTAACCAAGGATTTGTACAGAGGCAGTATAATGCTCTCATCATGTGTATCCAGCATTCTCATTTTGTGCACCAACCTTTTGTGTGGCATGGTATCAAACGCTTTGGAAAAGTCAAGATATAGCACGTCCAATGGCTCACCTTGGTCCAGTCTATAGCTTACTTCTTCATAAAAGCTTATCAGATTGCTTTTACAGGAGCAGTTTCTCATAAACACATGCTGAGATGGAGTTAAACAGTTATTCCACTACAAACCCATTACTTGGATATCCAACCAGGAATGTTCACATTTCCAAAAATTAGGGCCTGACACTACTGAAGTGGCAGCAATTTCACAAGAGTAGAAATAGTATCATAGGGCCTGACACATCTTCCCCTACAGCGTACCCAGCATATGTAGACCCAATCAGGAGTCTTCAAATTTAAAAAATAAGGGCCTGACACCACCAAAGTGGCATAAATTCACAAGAGTAGAAATACTATAATAGGGACTGACATGTCTTCCACTACAGCCAACCCAGCAGATGGAGACCAACCAAGACTGTTAACATTTCCTCCAAGTTATGTTAACAGCTGCAGCAGCAGGCACAGAAGCCAGACTAAAGATATCATAGAATGCAGTTACGCGAGATTAATGCAACACACTAAAAAATGCAACATCACCTAGTCAGTACAGTCTGAGATTGGGGTGCAAAAATCCTTGGAGATCCATGACTTGTTCATCATGAGGAAAATTAGGTGGTCTACACTTTCATGGGACCGCTGGCTGCACTTATCCATCAGGGTACCACCAGCAGCAGTGAAGACACATTCTGGGAGAACGCTGGCTGCCGGGCATGATAAAACCTCCAAGGCATGTGAAGTGAGCTCATACGTTTTTAAAGACGAAAATGTGAAAAGATCCAATCCCTCCCTGATGGTACTAATATTCAGTTCTAGATACTCCTGTGTTAGGCATCGGGTTTCTTCCTCTGCACAGGAGGAATCCCAAGCCTTGCCATCTGCAGTCTCCCATTCAGTCCCAGCAGCAGAGGAAGTGGCTCAGCAGAGACATCGATCCCGGCGTCTTGCTCAGGCTAGTGCTGTCGGTTTGGTTACTGCTGCCACCCCTGGTTCAGGTATAGTAACCTGCACTAGCCAGCAGCAAGCAGCTCTTGGGACTAAGTCCTTCTTTCGGCCTACTGAGCATGCCGGTGGGATGACCTCTCATTGGAGGCCAGAGGTCACATACTCAGGTAATGTTGCTGCTCCGATTGGACCACTGGGAAGGTCCCGGAAGGCTGCAGCTATTAAAGGTTTGCATGGCCCCCGGCCATGCGCTAGTATAAAATGAGATTCGTGTATGTGTGGATGAGTGTCTGAGACTGGTGAATGACTCATTATGATCCCCTCCCTAGCATTGTTGTATGTGTAGGGTGATTGAGTTAGCTAGCGCCATACTGTGCAATCCAGCACTAGACATGATAGAACTGCACCTACAGCAGCATCCATCAGAGCAGTGCCATGCGCAAACAGTGCACTTTCCTGGCCTGAGCTTTGGGTTGTTAGTGGTATCCGCCTGTGCAGTGCTGTGCACACATAGTGTGGTAATCGTTTGTTAGTTTTTGCTTGGCACCGCAGTTGGAGCGACAACGCTAGTGGGTCTATAGGGACTCTAAGCCCTTGTCCTTGGGGCAGGGTCTTGTGACCAATGACTCTAGCATTTTCTCTTCGGTACTGCAGGCCCTGTGATGTAACAGGGTTCACCTCATACATACTGGGTGAAGTTAACCCACGTGTGTTTATGCTTTACCACCATATACCGTCCGTCATAACTTAGCAGCAGGTTCCATCTCTGCACGGTGGACCCCGGGCTGCGAACGCACCTCATATCTCCTCTTATATTATTTGGTGCGTTCTGCAGGCCCTCACATTATACTAGCGCCAGGGTCTGTGGCTAGTAATGGCGGACAAACAGCCACTGCAGCGGTACACCCAGCAGCTGGAGGGCAGGTTTGCGCCTCTCGAGCGCACAACCTCAGCTGTGGATGTTACCGCAGTAGCTGTTTAGGCTGCTAGCGTGGCTGCAGCAAGTTTGTCCACTGCCACCCCTGTTCCGACCTTATCTCGCCTCCTGCTGCCAGATAAGTACTCTGGCGATAGCAAGTCATGTAGGGGATTCATGAGCCAGTGTGCGATACACCTGGAGCTCCAAGCTGCACGTTTCCCCTCAGAGCGGGCTAAAGTGGGATTTATCAAATCTCTTTTGTCGGACAGGGCGTTGGAGTGGGCTACGCCGCTGTGGTAGTGTAATGATCATGTGGTGCAGAGTGCTTTGCGGTTCCTGAGCACTCTGAAACAGGTCTTTTTGGGACCTCAATTCACCCATGATACGGCGCTTCAACTGCTGGCATTGTCACAGGATTCATTCATGGTCAGCCATGTTTCCTTCCACTTCTGGACGTTAGCATTTGAGCAGGAGTAGCTGGATAAAGCCCTTATCCCTGTATTTTGGAGGGGGCTGGCTGACCATGTGAAGGACGCTTTGGCCACTAGGGAGATTCCCGCCACACTGGAGGAGCTAATAGCGGTCTCCACTTGCATCGATCTTCTTTTTTCACGAGCGAGGGTTCGAGCGAGCCAAGTGTAGGCAGAGGTTTCGGCTGGCTCACACCTTCGCCAGACCTCTGGAATCTCCGGTTCTGGCGTCCAAGCTACAGGAGCCCATGGAGGTTTCTCGAGCAAGGTCTAAGTCCCGGGTTGCTCGAGTCCCCACGGTTTGACCTGTCTACCAGCAGTCAAGATATTATGCCAGGAAATGTCCCGAGCGGTCAGGGAGTCATCAGCGTCCAGTGGCTATAGAAGGAGGTACATTAGACACGGCGACATTTTCTCCTAAATTGTCCTTCAAAGGAACAATTACCATTGGCCCATCCATTCACACGGTCGAGCTTTGCGTGGATTCCGGGGCGGAGGGCAACTTCATGTCCTCTGCCTTTGCCCAACGGCATACAATACCCTTGGTGATGCTCGCTATACCAGTGACCATACGAGTGGTGAATGGGTCAACACTGCTCGGACAGATAACACACCAGACCATCCCATTTACTCTATCCATGTCTCCGTCCCATCAGGAGATCATCTTCCTGCTAGTCATTCCCGAGGGAATTGATGAGGTCCTGTTAAGGATACCTTGGCTACGGTACCACTCCTCTCATATTGAGTGGTCCAAAGGGAGGATTCTGGGATGGAGTGAATCTTGTGAGGGTAGATGTCTGGGGAGTGCATACAGGTTGCCACTACGGAGGTACCCACAGATTTTTCCTCTCTCCCAAAGCACTATTCGCCCTATGCAGACGTGTGTTCCAAGAGGGCTGCGAAGACCCTTCCGCCTCACCGCCCCTATGACTGTCCTATTAACCTCTTGCCTGGTGCGGAGCCTCCCCGGGGTCGAGTCTATCCATAGCCTCTCCCAGATACAGAGGCGATGTCCCAGTTCATCCAGGAGAATCTGGCAAGAGGATTCATAAGGAAGTCAGTGTCACCTGCAGGGGTGGGATTCTTCTTCGTGTAGAAGAATGGAGAACTACGTCCATGCATAGATTACAGGGGTCTTAATGCCATCACCATTAAGAACAAGTACCCTCTTCCCCTGATATCTGAACTCTTTGATAGGTTACAGGGAGCGAGGGTATTTACTAAGCTTGATCTGCAGGGTTCTTACAATCTGATTCGCATTCGTGAGGGGGGCGAATGGAAGATGGCATTTAATACCAGGGACGGGTACTATGAATACCTAGTGATGCATTGCAGGCTCTGTAATCTCCAACCATTTTCCAAGACTTTGTGAACGATATCTTCCGGGATATGCTCCCAACCTCGGTTGCAGTCTATCTGGATGATATTCTCATCTTCTCTCCTGATATAGACTCCCACCCGAGAGACGTTTTCAAAGTCTTCGACCTCCTACGGGCAAACTCTCTATATGCCAAGTTGGAGAAGTGTGTGTTTGAGCAGGAGTCCTTGCCTTTCCTGGGCTATGTCATCTCTGCCAGGGATTGGCTATGGATCCTGCCAAGCTACAGGCTGTGATGGACTGGCAGGAACCCCATTCTCTCAAAGCGGTGCAGGACTTTATGGGGTTCACTAACTATTATAGCCAGTTCATTCCCCACTTCTCAACTTTGGTAGCTCCCTTGGTAGCCCTCACCAAGAAGGGAGCAAATCCCAAATTGTGGTCGGAAGAGGTCTCCAAGGTGTTCCTCTCTATAAAGTCTCACTTTGCTAGTGCTCCTATTTTTCATTGCCCCGATGTAGATAAACTTTTATAATGGAGGTGGATACCTCATCAATCGGTGCTGGGGCAGTCCTATTCAAAAGGGATGCTCAGGGTCAGAAGCATTCTTGCTTCTTTTTCTCCAAGACCTTCACACCGGCGGAGAAGAATTATTCCATCATGGGCAGGGAGCTGCTAGCAATGAAGTTGGCCTTCTCGGAGTGGAGACACCTCCTGGAGGGGGCTCGTTTCCCTTTTAAGTCTATACTGACCACAAAAACTTGGTGTATCTTCAGCCCGCTCAGCAGTTAAATCCTCGCCAGGCTAGATGATCCTTGTTCTTCTCCCGGTTCCATTTCCCCCCATTTTCTCTCCGCGGCGAAGAACATTCATGCCGACGCTCTCTCTAGCTCCATAGTTTCATCAGAGAAAGAGGAGGAGGAACCTCGGTTAATTGTCCCTTCAGAGGGCTTGAGAACTGTGGCCCCTGTTTCGCTGAAGTCTGTGCCCCCGGGCAAGACTCTCGTTCCACCTAATTTGCGACCAGAGGTTCTCGCTTGGGATCACTCGTCCAGGGTGGGTGGACATTTTGGGACCAAGAGGACATCTGAGCTCCTGGCAAGGATGTACTGGTGGCCACATATGGCCCGTGACGTCAGAGACTATCTTCGGGCGTGTGTCTCCTGCGCCAAGAATTTGTCTCCTCGGCAACGCGCTGCTCGGCTACTTTATCCCCTGCCAGTGGCAAACAGGCCCTGACAGATGGTCGGGATGGACTTTGTGGTGGGCCTACCCAAGTCTCGTGGCTGCATCACTATTTGGGTAGTCACCGACCATTTTTCCAAGATGGTGCACTTGGTGCCTCTTCCACGGGTACCTTCAGCACGGGCCTTGGCGGCATTGCTTATCAAGCATATTTTCCGCCTACACGGGATGCCAGACAAAATTGTCAGTGACCGGGGTTCCCAGTTTGCATCTTGGTTCTGGAGAGAGCTTTGTCGTCTACTCAGCATTGAGCTGAATCTCTCTTCTGCATACCATCCCGAGACGAATGGGTTGGTAGAGAGGGCCAACCAGACTCTGGTCACATACCTGCGACATTTTGTTTTGGCCAGGCAGGATGATTGGGCATCCTTGCTACCGTGGGCGGAGTTTGCATTGAACAATGCCGCAGCCGACTCCATCCACGTGTCCCTGTGCCCATGCCCATGTCGTCCACTGATTCCAGGATGGCAGACTGGATGGTGGAGGCACATTTGGGACCGTGCACAGGATACTATCCGGGCCTCCAAGAAGAGAATGAGGATCTCCGCCGATGTACACCCGCGCCCCGCTCCGACCATTGCTCCTGGTGACTTAGTATGGCTCTTCACCTGTAACATCAGGATGCGAGTTGAGTCCACTAAGTTCCTGCCTCGCTACATAGGTCTCTTTAAGGTCCTAGAGCAGGTCAACCCTGTGGTCTACCGCCTGGCCCTTCCTCCATGCCTTGGTATCACCGACTCCTTCCACGTATCCCTCCTTAAGCCTATTCCCATGTCCCGGTTTTCCAAGACATATGCCAGGACATCAGGTATGTCCTCAGGCAAATATTAGGTGAATGCTATTGTGGGATGCCAGGTGGTGCAAGGCAAAAATATTATCTGGTGGACTGGAAGGGTCATGGTCCAGAGGATCGGACCTGGGAACCTGTGGAGAGCATCCATGCTCCTCTGCTCATTGCGGCCTTTAAGTGTAGCGAGGCTCAGGGGGGAGGGGGCCTAGAGTTAGGCGTCATGTTTCTTCCTCCGCACAGGAGGAATCCCGAGCATTGCCTTCTGCGGTCTCCCATTCAGTCCCGGCTGCAGAGGAGGCTGCTCAGCAGAGACGTCGATCCCAGCGTCTTGCTCAGGCTAGTGCTGTCGGTTTGGTTACTGCTGCCACCCCTGGTTCAGGTATAGTAACCTGCACTAGCCAGCAGCAAGCAGCTCTTGGGACTAAGTCCTTCTTTCGGCCTACTGAGCATGCCGGTGGGATGACCTCTCATTGGAGGCCAGAGGTCACATACTCAGGTAATGTTGCTGCTCCGATTGGACCACTGGGAAGGTCCCGGAAGGCTGCAGCTATTAAAGGTTTGCATGGCCCCCGGCCATGCGCTAGTATAAAATGAGATTTGTGTATGTGTGGATGAGTGTCTGAGAATGGTGAATGACTCATTATGATCCCCTCCCTAGCATTGTTGTATGTGTAGGGTGATTGAGTTAGCTAGCGCCATACTGTGCAATCCAGCACTAGACATGATAGAACTGCACCTACAGCAGCATCCATCAGAGCGGTGCCATGCGCAAACAGTGCACTTTCCTGGTCTGAGCTTTGGGTTGTTAGTGGTATCCGCCTGTGCAGTGCTGTGCACACATAGTGTGGTAATCGTTTGTTAGTTTTTGCTTGGCACCGCAGTTGGAGCGACAACGCTAGTGGGTCTATAGGGACTCTAAGCCCTTGTCCTTGGGGCAGGGTCTTGTGACCAATGACTCTAGCATTTTCTCTTCGGTACTGCAGGCCCTGTGATGTAACAGGGTTCACCTCATACATACTGGGTGAAGTTAACCCACGTGTGTTTATGCTTTACCACCATATACCGTCCGTCATAACTTAGCAGCAGGTTCCATCTCTGCACGGTGGACCCCGGGCTGCGAACGCACCTCATATCTCCTCTTATATTAATTTGTGCGTTCCGCAAGCCTTAGCACTCCTGCACCATCTGCTCCATTCGTTCACTTCATTCTGCAGGCCCTCACATTATACTAGCGCCAGGGTCTGTGGCTAGTAATGGCTGACAAACAGCCACTGCAGCGGTACACCCAGCAGCTGGAGGGCAGGTTTGCGCCTCTCGAGCGCACAACCTCAGCTGTGGATGTTACCGCAGTAGCTGTTTAGGCTGCTAGCGTGGCTGCAGCAAGTTTGTCCACTGCCACCCCTGTTCCGACCTTATCTCGCCTCCTGCTGCCAGATAAGTACTCTGGCGATAGCAAGTCATGTAGGGGATTCGTGAGCCAGTGTGCGATACACCAGGAGCTCCAAGCTGCACGTTTCCCCTCAGAGTGGGCTAAAGTGGGATTTATCAAATCTCTTTTGTCGGACAGGGCGTTGGAGTGGGCTACGCCGCTGTGGTAGTGTAATGATCATGTGGTGCAGAGTGCTTTGCGGTTCCTGAGCACTCTGAAACAGGTCTTTTTGGGACCTCAATTCACCCATGATACGGCGCTTCAACTGCTGGCATTGTCACAGGATTCATCCATGGTTAGCCATGTTTCCTTCCACTTCTGGACGTTAGCATTTGAGCAGGAGTAGCTGGATAAAGCCCTTATCCCTGTATTTTGGAGGGGGCTAGCTGACCATGTGAAGGACGCTTTGGCCACTAGGGAGATTCCCGCCACACTGGAGGAGCTAATAGCGGTCTCCAGCAGTGAGCAGCTCTTGAGGCTAAGTCCTTCCTTCAGCCTACTGAGAATGCCCGTGGGATAACCTCTCATTGGAGGCCAGAGGTCACATGCTCAGGTACTGTTGCTGCTGGGACTACTGGGAGGGTCACGGAAGGCTGCAGCTATTAAAGGTTTGCATGGCCCCCGGCCATGCGCTAGTATAAAATGAGATTTGTGTATGTGTGGATGAGTGTCTGAGACTGGTGAATGACTCATTATGATCCCCTCCCTAGCGTTGTTGTATGTGTAGGGTGATTGAGTTAGCTAGCGCCAGACTGTGTCATCCAGCACTAGACATGATAGTACTGCATCTACAGCAGTGTCCGTCAGAGCGGCACCGTGCACAATCAGTGCACTTTCCTGGCCCGAGCTTAGGGTCGTTAGTGGCGTTCGCCTGAGCGGCACTGTAAGTACATAGTGCGGTTATCCTTTGTTAGCTTTTGCTTGGCACCGCAGTTGCAGCGCCGACGCTAGTGGGTCTAAAG
Source organism: Dendrobates tinctorius (assembly GCF_039654945.1). Taxonomy (NCBI): domain Eukaryota; kingdom Metazoa; phylum Chordata; class Amphibia; order Anura; family Dendrobatidae; genus Dendrobates; species Dendrobates tinctorius. The sequence continues at coordinate 345,003 of NW_027361699.1, read as the reverse complement.
GGACTCTAACCCCTTGTCCTTGGCGCAGGGTCTTGTGACCAAAAACTCTAGCGTTTTCTCTGTGGTACTGTGGCCCTGTGACGTAAAAGGGTTCGCCTCAAACATACCCACGTGAGTTTACACTTTACTGCCATATACCATCCGTCATTACATAGCAGCAGGTTCCATCTCTGCACGGTGGACCCCGGGCTGCGAACGCACCTCATATCTCCTCTTATATTATTTGGTGCGTTCCGCAAGCCTTAGCACTCCTGCACCATCTGCTCCATTCGTTCACCACGTGTCAGACTTGGACTCTGTTGTGGTGATGCAGAAACTGGTCTAAAAAGAGGGTCAAAGGACTCACAGAAATTGCTTCTTCCACTTATATTACTGCTTATGTTTTGGTGTTGACAAATTGACGTGAAGAAGTTTGGAAGTCTAGAGCTGAGATGCACACTGTGTGCCTCACTGCTGTCTTGGGGAAAACCTCTCTTAGGCTGAGTTCACACGTAGCGTTTTTTTCGCGTTTCCGCGGCGGTTTTAACTGCGCGATTTTGCCGCGAAAACGCGAAAAATAAGCATCCCATGCATTCCTATGGGATTCCGCAATGCTGTGCTAATGCTGCGGTTTTTACCGCGGCAGAATCGCTTCGCGGTAAAAACCGCAGCATGCTCATTAATTTGCGGAATCGCGCACCCATAGGAATGCATTGTTCTGCTTACTTCCCGCATGTGGCTGTGCACACCATGCGGAAAGTAAGCAAACATTTGCGGATGGTACCCACGGTCCGGAGGAGAGGAGACTGTCCTCCGGGCTTTGGGTACCATATCCCTGTAAAAAATAGAATTTAAAAATAAAAAATATTGTTATTCTCACCCTCCGACGTCCCGCGCAGTCTTCCCGCTTCTCTCCACGCTCTCGTTCCCAGTAGTCCTTTGCGAAAATGCCCGCGATGGCGTCCGTTCTCGCGGGATCGCGAAGTCTTGCGGTCATTCGCGCGACGTCATCGCGAATGACCGCGAGACATCGCGATCCCGCGAGAACGGACGTCATCGCGGGCATTTTCACAAAAGGACTACTGGGAACAGATGCGCGGGACGCCGGAAGGTAAGAATAACACCATTTTTTATTTTTTTTTACATTCTATCTTTACTACTGATGCCGCATAGGTGGCCTCAGTAGTAAAAAGTTGGTCACACTCGTCAAACACTATGTTTGACGAGTGTGACCAACCTGTCAATCAGTTCTCCAAGCGATGCTACAGATCGCTTGGAAAACGCTAGCATTTTGCAAGCTAAATACGCTTGCAAAATGCTAGTTTTTCCGCGGGAAAATCGCGGGAATTTAAAATGCGATTTTCCCGCGGACTGGAATTCCGGAATTCTGGCGGTAATTTCCGCGAGAGTTCCGCTACGTGTGCACTTAGCCTTAGGGTTGTGTAAAAGCGTGTTACGATACTCGAGCATTCGCGGGTCCATTTCAGGGGTGGGAAGCATTTGGCAAAATTTGATCTTATAACGTGGATCTAACAGAGGGGCAACCCTGTAGTCAGCACTATTTTGAATCATAACTATACGGAGATCACGCTGCAGATAGTGTAGCAAGAAGGCACTCATATGTCAAGCTCTTTCATGAGGTCCAAGCCCATACTGTGATTGTGGCTGGGTAACACAGATGTTTGTTCCCTCCATCCTCTCCTCCCAACTATGAACAACATCGAGGGGATGATCTTCATCTCTTGACAGCTCCTCGCACATCACCTTTTCCTTCTACATTTGTTCCTCGAATGTTGCATCATCACTAACAGTTTTTCTGTTTTAACCACCCCCCTCGATTGCAATAATCCACCCTCCCTTGGCACTCACCTGTGTGATGACAATCTGGAACTTTAAGACAATGTTGTCCCTTCCGCATCCTTCTCTGCATCCTCCTCTTCCTCTTGGACCACCACCTCCTCCTGCATGCTATTCAAAGTCTACTCCAGCATATAGATGACCGAAATATTGATGCTGATGATGGCGTTGTCAGCACTAGCCATATTTCAAAACTGTGCAGAAGGGTGCAGAGATTCTTAATCTGTGCACAATCCTTAAACATGATATGCAGCATGTCTTTACTGCATTGGCCCAGGCTATACGACATGACATACTGCGTCAGGACTTGTTGCTGCTGCCATAGTCACTGCAACATGTGCAGAGTGGAATTCCACAGTATCGGTACATCTCATATCAATTTGTTAACTGGCATGGACAAAAACCTCTGTATTGATGCAAGTCAATGGTCTGAGGGTGTGAACAGCGGAAGTGAGCACACAGCTTCCATGCTTTCTGCAGCGGCTCACCCAGGTTAGGACAGTGGTGGAGAAAATGCTGTACCACCAGGTTGAGAACATGACGCATGCAAGGCACGTGTGTGAGCTTGCCTCGCTGTAGGGCTGCCATCAGTTTTGCACCGTTAGCGGACATAGCCTTCCATGGATGCAGGTTCAGTGGAGACAGCCATTGCTCAAACTCTGTCTGGAGAGCTGTCCACAACTCTTCAGCTGTATGACTGCGATCTCCAAGGCTTATCAATTTTAACCCTGCTTGATTGTCTTGAGCCCTGGCTGCACAGTACAGAGATAGTGAACACTGTTGGGACACGTGTCTCATTAAGGCAGAGGTTGAGGGCGCAGGTGGAGGAGGAGACTGAATTAGTGGAATGTAGTGGTTTGTCCTTCAAGTCTTGGGGATTCCAAGACTTGTGAAGCAGCGCTTGCCCCCACAGCCACCAGAGTCAACCAGTGCTCTTGGCCATGCATACTCATCAAAGTGTCTGTGGTGAAATGCACTCTGGCAGACATAGATTTGGTCAAAGAATGGGTGATGTTATCTCCAACTTGCTGGTGTAATGCAGGCACACCTTTCATAGAAAAGTAATGGCGACTTGGCGACTGGGCATCTGGTACTGGGGGACTGCGACAGACATCAGCTTTCAGAAACTGTCTGCATCTTCCTCTACCAGGCAGAAAAGCAGCATTTTTGTGGCCAATAAATTGGAGATGGTGGAGTTGAACCTCTTATCTTTGTCATGTGTAGGAAGAAACAATCTTTTCCATGACCACAACTGCGGGACCATGGGCTGGCTGCAGTGCTGAGAGAGGGCGGCGTATGGTGAATCGGACAAACTGCTGGACCGTGAGGAAGGTGCGGGCGAAGATGTTATGGTGGCTTGAGAAAGTTGTGATGTGCTAATTCTCTGAGATCGGTCAAAAACAGCAGGCATAGCCACTTCCATTACAGTTGACAGCGGGCTTTCAGTCAGCATGACTGGAGCTGGTAAAGAACCCAATGTTCTGTGGTCGGAGACCTGCTTTCCAAATTTTGCACAGTAATAGAGGAAGAGGAAGAAACAGCAGATGCAATTGATGGGGCGATTGATGGTTGTTGAGATCCACTGGTCTGCATTTTAGTGCAGTGGGATTCCAAGAGTATTGCATGTTGATTGCACACATGATGGTTCATACATGCACTTGTTCTCTCTACTCAGCTTTTTTTTAGCAAAGAAGGCAGATTACGTGAGTTCGCCCATCATTGGAGTATCAAAAAAGGCCCGGGCTAGGTAGCGTTCACCACCCCTGTGAGCTGAAGACCCGCGAACGCTGCTAGTCACAGCGACAGTTGGATGCATTGCTCATTGTGGCAGCATCACTATGTGCAACATAATCTCCTTGTTTTCCTCCTCAAATGACCTACTCAGCTGTGTGCCTCGGTTTGTATGCCTACTGGGATCTACCACCTCATCATCATCATCCTTTGTGTTATCACATTCCTTACTCTTAGAGTGGCCTTCCTCCTCTTCCTGCCCTGACAGCACAGTACAGTCCACGTGAGCCTCAGATATCTTCTGAGTATCATCAGGATCACCTATCTCCCCATGGATTAATGTCTGGTCACAAAAGTCAAGATGTATTTATTTCCCATATTAAATGAATTTGGTTTCCTTTGGTGCTGAAGAGGTTAACAACGCTTTCTATGCTGGTCAGAAACTTGCAGCTCCATTTAAGCTTCTTCTGATCTGGTTATAACATCTCCCTATAAAACCTGGCCAGACCTTCTCCTCATTGTCAGTGAAAGCTTTGCTTCCTAGCTATTTAGAGAAGTTGTGCTGAATTGGAGATCATCTCTAAGCTTCAATCTCTCACTTCCTCATTCTGCCTTGTTTAATGATCTTCTGCAGCCACTCACAAAGATGGCCACATACTGGACCTCATTTTCACCCACCTCTGTTCCCTATCTAACCTCTTTGTCTCATCTATCCCTCTGTCTGACTACACCTAGTCACATTCACTTCTCTCTCCTTTCCTGGTGCATAACCCCCCTCTCCACAAACTTGTGTACCCTTGTAGAAATGTCAAACACCTTGATTTACGCTCACTGAGATCCTTCTCCCCCTTGTAGACATAGGTTCCTTACACGATCCAGATGCTGCTGCTACTTTATATTACACCACAGCAGCTGCATTTCTCGAATCGGTCACCCCCTCACACATATCAAAACTGCATGCAACCCTGGCACACAAGTCTGACTAAAAAATTGAGTTGGGCGTCCAGGGTTGCTCCACAGAGATGGAAAAGATCCCACTCCAAGGAGAACTTCATCACATGCAAACAGGGTCACACCACTTTCAAGTCAACAATCACTGCAGCAAAACAAATCTACTTCTCATCTCTCATATTCTAAATGTCTCACAACCCTAAACAGCTATTCAACACTTTCAATTTTCTCCTTCTTCCCCAGCACCTCCTCACTCTCTTCTCATCTCAGGTGAAGACTTTTCCTCATTCTTCACATAGAAGATCGATAACATCAGAGAAAGCTTTGGCCTACAGCCCCCACAGCACCTCCTTATAACTGCTCCACCCTTCTCCTACAAAACCAGTTTCTCCCCCATTACAGAAGATCAACATTCCTCTCTGCTTTCAAGGTCACATCTCACCACCTGTGCATTTGACCTGATCTTGTTCCACCTCATCCCAAACCTCCCAACAATGTGCATTCCAGCACTCGTTATCATTGCTCCCACACTATGCAGGCATGAACAGAGACTTGGTCCCGTTACCTGTAGTCCTCTCCTGCAGCAGATTCTGCTTGAAAAAGGCATGCTTGTGCCGAAACGTTGCGGAAGATAATCTGTCTTTCTATTGAGTTTTCCTTATTTTTGCCTTTTTGTATGGTGGTGGTATTTGCCTTGTTGTTCTACATTGGACAATAAATTTTCATTTAATTGCCCAAGCTTTTTGTTATTCGCATTACAAAGGTGTTCAATACAGTCCTAGGAAACCTCAGCGTGTTACATGTCTTTTGTGGGAAATGAGAAACTGCTATTTTGAGAAACTTGGCTGTTTTGAGATTCACTGCAAATCTTTTATTTTTGGAAAGCAAATCCTTGAAGCTGACAAACTAGAATTTAAAAATATTCAGTCATCTCTAATATGGATGCAACGGTGGAATTGTATGTGTTTTAAATATTATATAGCACTCGCTGCCATGAATTTAATATGTTGACTTTCTATGAGTCATTCTCTATAAGCTTTTTTCTGTAAGCAAAAATTGTAGTTTGAACCATTTTCTTTCTTCAAACCCAACTTTTTCATTCCATTAAATGTACTCTGTCCTTTTATGAACTATGTGATCTTTTCTACTTCTGAATTACTTTGATACTGCAATGATGTACTGTAATTATGGTCCATTTTATGTTTTGCTAAACTGGAAGCATTGCTAGAAAAACTAGTGTAAGTACATCTACATAAAGTGGAAGAAAGAATAACATGTTCATCTATTAAAATGACAAATCAGTTTTATATGAACTTTACAGCACAGGTAACATTTCCTGAAAAGTTAATCTAGGAAATAAAAAATTAGACACAAAAAAGATTTCCTTCATGGAAAATTCATGCTAATTTTATGTTTATAAGATCAAAAGTAACATAAACACATTAATGTGGTCACAAAAAAAACTAGAGCATATTGGAACCATATTCAATCTTTATTAATATTAAAATACAATAAATTAAAAAAAAAAATAAACCATAGTGCTTCTATGAAGATGTGATAATCTACAGTCATTTGTATCAGTAAACTGTGATGAGAAATAAGCAATTTAAAAGGAGCTGCATATATATATATATATATTGTGGTGTAGTTGCCACTGTGTCAGCTAGGGGGCGCTGTGTGGATGTCCCAGGAGAGAGGATGAGTGGCAGAATACTGAATGACCGTTATGTATCTCAAGGTGGGTGGCCTTTGGATGGAGACTTGTGTGTGTGTTGATCAGCAGTGATACTGCTGAGGTACTGTTTCAATGTGCTTTGGAAGTCTCTAGGTAGCTGGTGAGACGGGCAGTACCAGTTACCAACAAATCCACCCAGGGGTGTGGTTAAGAATGCTATTGTAAAGTGTGTATGGGTGGTTGAAGGACCTGTGATGAGGTAAAAGCCATGTGACCCGGTGGACGTGGCTACGGACCATATAAGGTGGCCAGGGTAGGTCACATGGAGTGAATGCTGGGACCTGGTTGGTCCGTTTTGGAAGGTCCAGTCTGAGAGAGATGGGGCTGTCTTCCTGACAGCAAGTGAACACTGTGTTAAAGGCTGCAAGTGCCTGATAGTTCCCTGGAGGGAATGGATGTCTGCGGTATGGAGACGCAGCCATGAGGTAAACCCTGAGAGGGGATATAGCCGTGAGACTAAGAGAGCCTGCATATGGCATAACCTGTGTGACCACAGGGATAACACAGTTAAGCTCTGTCATGGACGCAATGCTGTTAATATAAACTTTATGTTGCTGGTCATGGTTTATGATGCCTAAATAAGCCGCATGGACTGTGATTGTTTTTATGGAAAACTTGTGCCGAATGTGGTTTACTGGCTGCCAAGCGAGTATCCCCTACCCGAATGAGACCGCTACCTTACAATTGGTGGAGAATGCTATGGGCAGTGTTGTAGCCTTGTTGCTAGGAGCAATGGAAGAGGACTGCAAAATTTCGGTTGTTAAGGGCATCAGTTTCCAAAGGCACATGGTGCAGTGCTGGCAACGCTGAGCCGGGAGAGACGGTCAGTGGAAAAGACTTATAGGATTCCTCTGCGGTAGAGGGGTCCGAGAACCTGTGCGGCCAGCAGGTGATGGTCGTGAAAGCTGTGTGAAATCCTGACAGTGGTCAATGAGAAAGAGACTGGTGATTGCTAGGGTGCCCCTGCAGATAAGAGGTACCTGGGGACCTGTGTGGCCGACACAGGTAACGGACAGGTGTTCGTGTTGTACTGACCTGGGTCAGTGGGAAAGACTGTGTACCTGGAGGGTTCAGTGAGCAAGGTCCTGATGGGTCAGTGTTGGGAGGTTCTGGGAGAAGAATCGGATCCCTGGAGCACGTGGTATGACCTTGGACCTGGTGAGGCATGAGTGTTGGGCAGTCTCAGGAGGCGATGGATGTCCTGAAGAGCACCCGCTGAGCTCCTGGACCTGGTGGTGTATTGGGAAACCCTGGGAGGAGGGTCAGCTCCCTGAATAGCACCCGGTGTGCCCTGTGTGTTGGACGGTCTCAGGCGGAGATGGAACATCCTGAATAGCACACAGACAGGACACGTGAGTTTTGTGTGGTGTGTTTTTTTTTTCTCATTTCTCAACTCAGCTTGCGGTGGCTCAGGAGAGTCAAGAAGGTGACAAGCGGCTTGCTGTAACTCGGTGGGGTTACGAAGGGGACTAGCGGCTTGCTGTAACTCGGCGGGGTTACGAAGGGGACAAGCGGCTTCCTGTAACTCGGCGGGGATACGAAGGTGACACCAGCAGCCGTGTGTGAACGGCAGCCGGAGGTGTCGGTGATTGGTGACAGCAGGAGATGTGGTTGTGCCAGCAAGGACTTCTGTGGTATCGTAAAAGAGACATAAACTGTGTTGTGTGAACTGTGGTCTGAGAAGACATGTAGAACAGACATGGGGAGATCCCGAAAGGGGGAAATGGCACAAATCGGGGTGGTAGCCCAAAAGGGGGTGGAATCTCAGAAGGGGGCAGTGACCAAAATTGGGGTGGTAACTCAAAAAGGGGTGGAGTCCCAGAGGGAGGCGGTGACCCAAATTGGGATGGTGGTCCAGAAAGGGGCCAAGTTTGCAAAAGGGGCAGCACTGGGCACCTCAGTGGGTATGTCTGGGGAACCGCAGTGCAGCATGTATTTTCCAGATAACGATGGGCCACAGGTGTGTACCGTGATGCTGCACTGGGAAGGAGTCTCAGGTAGGCTAGACTCAAAGAGTCAGGTGACTCTGAAAGGAACTCCTCTCGTTTTATCTCTGACTGAGAAAAACGTCAGGGTTCGCTGCGAACATGGGGTCATTGTGAACTATACGGTGAACAGAGTCCTGATTGAGATGACAAAGGGGGAGTGCCAAGGTGGTAGTATGCCACCCAACTTAGTGCATACCTTTGAGAGGGGTCGGGACTTTGTCTTGTTTGATGATATATGGCAGGAGGATGGAGACGTTCTTAATGTTGGGTTAGCAGACATGGTGACGGTGACGCCTGCTAAGCTGGACAGGTCAGTGGTAGAAGTGACCGGTAGAAGGGGTACATCTGCCCAACTTACGGACCTGATGTCTCGCGACATAGCGGATGGTGGGATGAGAGATGAGATGATTGGAGTGGACACACAGTCAGAGGGTAACTGGAGGGTTCTCTTGGATGATCGGCATGACTCAGACTCTAGGGGTGACTGTGGCTCTGAGAGAAAGAGGGAGCACAGACTAGATGAGCTAGATAAAGAAGTTTTCAAGCTCAAAGGTCACCTGGCATTGTGGCAAGGTCTGAATAAGTCCCTCAGAGAAGAGGTAGGAGTACTCACAGAGACTGTAAGGCTACTTTCACACATCAGTTTTTTGCCGTCAGGCATGATCCGGCTTTTTTTAGAAAAAACGGATCCGGCATAAATTTTGGAGAACTGTAGAAACGGATCCGTTTTTTTGCTGGATCCGTCTCTGTTCCTGGCGGCTGGCCAATTGGATCTGAGCATGCGCAGACTTAAAAAAACCGGATCCGGTTACTGGATCCGTCTTTTTCTGGATCCGGCGCATTCCGGCGCCCATAGACTTTCATTGTAGCAAAAAGCTGGAAGCGCCGGATCCGGCGCTTCCGGCTTTTTCGCCGGAGACAAAAAACGTTACAGTAGACGTTTTTTCAAGACGCCGGAATGAGACAAGTTGCCGGATCTGGCAAAAAACGGATGAAACGCAATGCCATCCGGCACGATCCGGCGCTAATGCAAGTCAATGGGGAAAAACCGGATCCGGCATTGCATTTTGCCGGATCCGTTTTTTCCAAAAAAAGCCGGATCGCGCCTGAAGGCAAGAAACTGATGTGTGAAAGAGGCCTAAGAGGTCTTCTGCGGGAGAAAAAGTGGGACGAAGACTTAGAGCGGCCAGGCCTGAGTGATGAACAGAGTGAAGACAAGAAGAAACTGGAGAGTATGGAAGCAGAGATGATTCGTTTGCAGGAGAAGCTTGCTGCTGCAGAGCATGCTAAAAGGTAAGCACAGCAGGAAAGAAATGAACTGGCTGATGTGATTGCCAACAACAGTGGTAAAGATGCTCTGACTTTGGAAGAAAAGAGGTGGTTAGAGTCTTGCATTGTTCAGCTTGAAGAAGAAGTGGAGGAAGAACACGGCAACGTTGAATTAGCCAATGACAGGCTGAGAAAGGCCACACTTCAGGTTGACCAGATGAATGCTGATCTGAAGACAGAATGCAGCAATGCTCAGAAGAATGAGAGTGCCCGTCAGCAATTAGTTCGCCAGAATAAGGAGTTAGAAGCAAAGGTTGCACAATTGGAGGAACAACTTGATGCGGAAATTAAAGTGCGACAATCTGCAAGGAAACAAGTACATCATACAGAGAAAAAACTGAAGGTTGTACTAAGGCAAATGGATGATGAAAGGCGTAGTTCTGAGCAGTGCAAAGACCTGGTGGAGGGAAATAATGTGCGTCTGAAACAGCTGAAGCGCCAGGTGGAAGAAGCAGAGAAAGAGGCTCAACGTGCCAATACGTTGCACCGTAGATTACAGTGTGAACTGGAGGATGTTACAGAGACAAGGTGCAATGAACCGTGAGGTTAATCCACTGAAAAGCAAACTTAGACGTGGTAGGGTACCATTTGTTACAAGACGCTTAGAAAGAGAAAGGATGGTGACTAAACAGTGTCTGACGACGCAGACAGACCGTGACTGGAGGGTCAAAGACAACGACCGATATTCTGACCGCTGGGGGTGGGGAAGGCCTAACGTAGGGATAAGACCATATGACAGATGGAGACAGTTCTCTCGACCTGTGGGGCAACGTGTAGTGAGTGCCCGGTCTCGAGATCCTAGGGTTATGTTGTGTGTTCAACCCCACAAGTTTGAACAGAGGGGGCGGTATGTGGTGTAGTGACCACTGTGTCCACTAAGGGGCGCTATGTGGATGTCCCAGGAGAGAGGATGAGTGGCAGAATACTGAATGACCATTATGTATCTCAAGGTGGGTGGCCTTAGGATGGAGACTTGTGTGTGTGTTCATCAGCAGTTATACTGCTGAGGTGCTGTTTCAATGTGTTTGGGAAGTCTCTAGGTAGATGGTGAGATGGGAGGTACCAGTTACCTACAAATCCACCCAGGGGTGTGGTTAAGAACGCTATTGTAAAGTGTGTATGAGTGGTCGAAGGACCTGTGATGAGGTCATAGTCATGTATCCCGGTGGGCGTGGCTACGGACCATATAAGGTGGCCAGGGTAGGTCACATGGAGTGAATGCTGGGACCTGGTTGGTCCATTTTGGAAGGTCCCATCTGAGAGAGATGGGGCTGTCTTCCTGACAGCAAGTGAACGCTGTGTTAATGGCTGCAAGTGCCTGATAGTTCACTGGAGGGAATGGATGTCTGCAGTATGGAGAAGCAGCCATGAGGTAAACCCTGAGAGGGGATATAACTGTGAGGCTAAGAAAACCTGCATATGGCATAACCTATGTGACCACAGGGATAACACAGTGAAGCTCTGTCATGGACGCAATGCTGTTAATATAAACTTTATGTTGCTGGTCATGGTTTATGATGCCTAAATAAACCGCATGGACTGTGATTGTTTTTCTGGAAAACCTGTGCCGGATGTGATTTATTGGCTGCCAAGCGAGTGTCCCCTACCCGAATGACAGCGCTACCTTACAATTGGTGGAGAATGCTATGGGCAGTGTTGTATCCTTGTTGCTAGGAGCAATGGAAGAGGACTGCAAAATTTCGGTTGCTAAGGGCAACGGTTTCCAAAGGCACATGGTGCAGTGCTAGCAACGCTGAGCCAGGAGAGCAGGTCAGTGGAAAAGACTTACAGGACATCTCAGCGCTATCTTACTATATATATATATAAATAAATAATAATAATAATAATAATATATATATATATAAATAAATATATATATATATATATATATATATACATATAAATATATATATATATATATATATATACAGTGCCTTGCAAAAGTATTCGGCCGCCTGGAACTTTTCAACCTTTTCCCACATATCATGTTTCAAACATAAAGATATCCACATCAATTTTAACCATCTTCCCTGTCGCTGCTGAAGAAAAGCAGGCCTAAACCATGATGCTGCCACCACCATGTGCTAGGGCTGGCAGAACGCACCAAATTATAAAATAATAGTAGGTGCGTTCACAGCCCGGGGTCCACAGTGCAGAGGTGGTACACTGCTGCTAGGTAATGGCAGAAGAATAGAGCGGCGTAAAAACAGTCACACGTGGGTTACGTCACCCAATGTGAACAGGTGTGAACTCTGTTAATGCACAGAGTCGCACAACCGCTAAACGTAGATGCCGGAGCCTGTTTAGCTCACAGAGCCCGGCCAAAAGAGCGCACAGTGTACGGCCACAGAACTCTACCCCAAGGACACGGGGTTAAAGTCCTTCTAGGCCCACTGAGCGCGCGGCGTCGCTGCCGCAAGCGCCGCTATAGATGCTGGCTATGAAGTGGAGCATGTGCACTGAGGCGTGCTGAGTCCCTGGTGAGGGCTGATGCCTGACTCAACCTCTGTCCTACCTACACCTAATATCAAACCCGAAACAGAAGTAATGCCATAAAAATGTATAATTTTATTAAGGCACACGGGCCAAGATTTTAAAACCATAAAGATAAAAAGAGATTCCGGTGCAAGCCAGACAAGGTAAGTATACAAAAATTTCCGTCAGTGCATGAGACATAATGAATAACTGTAGTATTTTTACCAATAGACAACACATAATATCTCTTATACCATCATAGTGACTAATAAATATCTCCCTACACAATGGTTAGGCTTATTATAGCACAAGCCACATATACTGTGAACAAGGAGAGCATGCTAAGTTGCCACTTAACATATAGGTATACCTACAACACCATCCTAATGTGCTGTCAATGCAGGTGAATATCAATGTGAAATACATAGTGGGTAACAGCTTATTATTAAATGTATGGTCTCCTCTATGCCACAGAGATAGGGTCAGACCCCACTACATATGTAAAGTACATAAGAATGACTTGTACAATGTGTGTTCTTAATGAACACCTGACCACATGGCAAAAGTGCACAATCAGTATACTGCAGACTACCAATAGGCGTCTGCAGCCAGAGTATCCCTATCTCTAAGCTGTTGAGATATAACAGTAAACATTAGCTAGGTAAAGATGACACCTAATGAGTAATCTAAAAGCCTACATACATATCAGCAAGTAGATATCATGCAATGAAGTATACATCCTTTTCAGGCCCTATCCCCAACGCGCGTTTCGCCACAGCTTCATCCAAGGGGGTAAGGCTATGAAGTGGAGCACGTGCACTGAGGCGTGCCGAGTCCCTGGTGAGGGCTGATGCCTGACTCAACCTCTGTCCTACCTACACCTAAGCCTGGGTGCTAGCAGGCTAGGCTGCACAACACATGTGTACCAAGGGTAGGGGTTTCTTAATGAGTCATTCACCAGAGACATTCATACGTGCATACATCACTCACTCCACATAGTCTGTAAAATACAGTCTTGTCCTAGCGCATGGCCGAGTGGCCATGCGAACCTTTTATAGCCACAAGCATCCGGGACCTTCCTGGCTTCTCGGATGGGCCAGTCCGAACACGAGCAGGACCTGAGCATGTGACCTTCGATCTGCAATGGGAGATCACTCCACGGGCATGCTAAGTGGCCTGACATGGGGACTTAGTCCCTGGAGAATCTTGCTGCTGAGCAGCATGCATTGCCATAGATGTGCCAGAGGTGGCAGCAGCAAGGAAACCCACGGAGCTGGTCTGGGCAGAGTGCCTGGACCGACAAGTTTTCTGAGCAACCTCCTCTGCGGCTGGAGAGGAATGGGAGACCGCTGGAAGTAAGACTCGGGATTCTCGCTGTGCAGCGACAGAAATCCAACACCTAACATGGCCCCCCCTCTGAGCCTCACTCCGCTCAAATTCTGCAAAGAGAAGCGTGGATGTTTTCCACTGGCTACCCGGTCTGAGCCTCTGGACCATGACCCTTCCAATCCACCAAGTAAAACTTTTTGCCCCGCATCATCTTGCATCCCACAATGGCATTGACCTCAAACTCGTCTGATGACAAGTCCGATGTCCCGGCAGATGGCTCAGAAAACAGGGACATGTGCACCGGCTTAAGGAGAGACACATGAAATGTGTCCGAGATAGCCAAGTGTGGTGGAAGAGCCAGGCGGTAGACCACAGGGTTGATCTGCTTGAGGGCCTTGAAAGGGACAATATAGCGTCGTGCAAACTTAGCAGATTCCACCCGCAGCCTGATGTTTCGAGCGGAGAGCCACAATAAGTTGCCAGGAGCGAAGGTCAGAGCCGGGCGCCGGCGAGTGTCAGCGGAGGACCTCATTCTCTCCTTGGAGGCCCGGATAGCATCCTGCATGCGATCCCAAATGTCACGTGCCTCCACCGCCCAGTCTGCCACCCTAGAGTCGGTGGACGACACGGGCATGGGCACGGAGACGCGTAGATGCTGGCCGTAATTTAAGAGGAATGGCGTCTGACCGGTAGAGACGGCCACAGCGTTGTTCAAGGCGAACTCCACCCACGGCAGCAAGGATGCCCAATCATCCTGCCTGGCCGAGACAAAATGTCGCAGATATGTCACCAGGGTCTGGTTGGCTCTCTCAACCAACCCGTTTGTCTCAGGATGATAGGCCGAGGAGAGATTTAGCTCTATGCTGAGCAGAGAACAGAGCTCTCTCCAGAACCGAGACGCAAACTGAGGACCCCGGTCGCTGACAATCTTATCCGGCATGCCGTGCAGGCAGAAAACATGTTTAATAATCAACGCTGCCAGGCCCCATGCCGAAGATAGCCGAGAGAGTGGTACCAGATGCACCATCTTGGAGAAATGATCAGTGACCACCCAAATGACGGTGCTGCCACTGGACTTGGGCAGACCCACCACAAAGTCCGTACTGACCATCTCCCAGGGCCTGTCAGCAACCGGCAGAGGGTAGAGTATCCCAGCGGGACGCTGCCGAGAGGGATGATTCTGGGCGCAAGAGATGCACGCCCGTATATAGTCCCTGAAGTCACGGGCCATATGCGGCCACCAGTACGTCCTCGCCAGAAGCTCAAAGGTTTGTTTGGTCCCAAAAGGTCCACCCAGCCTGGACGAATGAGCCCAAGAGAGGACCTCCGGTCGCAGATGGGCAGGGACAAAAGTCTTGCCCGGAAGTACAGACTCGAGGGCGACCGGAGCCACGGTCCTCAGGCTCTCAGACAGGACTATCAGCCGAGGCTCCTCCTCCTCCGATGACACCACGGAGCAGGAAAGAGCATTGGCCCGGATGTTCTTCTCCCCGGAGAGAAAATTCAGGGTGAAGTGGAAATGGGAGAAGAACAAGGACCATCTGGCCTGGTGAGAATTCAGCTGCTGGGCTGTTTGTAAATAGACCAAATTCTTGTGGTCGGTGAACACCTGGAAAGGGTGGCGAGCCCCCTACAGGAGGTGCCTTCACTCTGAAAAGGCCAACTTCATTGCTAGCAACTCCCTGTCCCCGATGGAATAATTCCTCTCCGCCAGTGTGAAGGTCTTGGAGAAGAAGAAGCATGGGTGCTTCCGACCTTGCGAGTCCTTCAGGAACAGGACCGCTCCAGCACCGACGGAAGAGGCATCCATCTCCAGAATGAAGGGCTTATCTACATGTCGATGTAGAATGGGAGCGCTAGCGAAATTGGACTTAATGGAGGAGAAGGCCTTGGAGACCGGTTCGGTCCACAACTTGGGGTTTGCACCCTTCTTTGTGAGGGCTACCAAGGGAGCTACCAAAGTCAAGAAGTGGGGGATGAATTGGCGATAGTAATTTATGAACCCCATAAAGCGCTGCACCGCTTTAAGAGAATGAGGTCCCTGCCAATCCATCACCGCCTGTAGCTTGGCAGGATCATGACCAATCCCCGGGCGGAGATGATATAGCCCAGGAAAGGCAAGGACCCCTGCTCAAAAACACACTTCTCCAACTTGACATAGAGGGAGTTTGCCCGCAGGCAATCGAAAACTTTTGCAAACATCTCTCAGGTGGGAGTCAATATCTGGTGAGTAGATGAGAATATCATCCAGATAGACTACAACCGAGGTGGTACGCATATACCGGAAGATATCGTTCACAAAGTCTTGGAAGACGGTCGGGGCATTACAGAGGCGGAAGGGCATCACCAGGTATTCATAGTGCCCATCCCTGGTGTTAAATGCCGTCTTCCATTCGTCCACATCACGGATGCGAATCAGGTTGTAAGCCCCCCGCAGATCAAGTTTGGAAAACACCTTCGCTCCCCGTAGCCTATCAAACAGCTCTGATATCAGGGGCAGAGGATACTTATTCTTAATGGTGATGGCGTTAAGACCCCTGTAATCAATGCAAGGACGTAGTTCCCCGCTCTTCTTCTGGACGAAGAAGAATCCCGCCCCCGCTGGTGACACAGACTTCCTAATGAATCCTCTTGCCGGATTCTCCCTGATGTATTGAGACATGGCCTCTGTCTCCGGGAGAGATAGGGGATAGACTCGACCCCGGGGAGGCTCAGCACCAGACAAGAGGTCAATAGGACAGTCATAGGGGTGATGCGGTGCAAGGGTCTCCGCCGCCTTTTTGGAGAACACGTCCGCATACTGTCGATAGTGTTTGGGGAGCGAGGAGAGATCTGTGGGAACCTCGGTGGAGACAACCTCAAAGCACTCCCTCAGACATCTACCCTCACATGATTTACTCCACCCAATAATCCTCCTTGAGGACCACTCTATATGGGGGAGTGGTACTGCAACCAGGGGACCAATAGAAGCACCGGGTCAATACCCTCGGGCAGGACGAGGAGGGATATTGTCTCCTGATGAGATGGAGCCACTGAGAGTAACAAGAGGGCGGTCTGGTGGGTTATCTGTGAGGGTAGAGTGGCGCCGTTCACCACACTGACGGTGACTGGTGTAGCCATCATAACCAGGGGTATAGCGTGCCGTTGAGCGAAGGCTGATGACATAAAATTGCCCTCTGCCCCGGAATCCACGCAAACCTCCACCGCCAGAGTGGAAGAACCAAACCCAAGTGTCCCCTTAAAGGACAAATTGGAGGAAAACGCCGCGGATTCTAGTGAGCCGCCTTCTATGGCCTTCTATGGCCACTAGGGGCGAGCGTCTTCCCAGCCGCCGTGGGCACTGGTTGGCAAAGTGACCGGACTGCCGGCAACCATGACAGATCACAGAAGCTCGAGCGGGCCGGGGCCTGGATCCCTCGCGGGAAACCCCCTGATGCTCGGACGCTCGATCTGGAGATTCCAGAGGTTTAGCAAAACTGGCTGCCAACCTAAACCTCTGCCTACACTGGGTCCGCTCCAACCTTCGTTCGCCAAAGCGAAGGTCTATACGGGTGGAGACGGTGATAAGCTCCACCAGTGTAGCAGGAATCTCCCTGGTGGCCAGAGCATCCTTTACATGGCAGGCCATACCTCTCCAGAATGCCGGAATGAGGACCTTATCTGGCCACTCTAACTCCGAGGCCAGCGTCTGGTACTGGATGGCAAAGTGGCTGACCATGGACGAACCCTGTGACAATGCCAGCAGCGCGGTGTCAAGGGTGACTCGCGGTCCCAGGAAGACATGCTTCAGAGTGTCCAGGAACCGAGAGGCACTCTGAACCACATGATCACCACGCTCCCACAGCGGTGAGACCCACTCCAAAGCCCTGCCCAACAAGAGGGAGATAATAAATCCCACTCTGGCCCGCTCGGAGGGGAATCGTGCTGCCAGCAGCTCCAGCTGTATCGAGCACTGGCTCACGAAACCCCTACAAGAGGCACTATCACCCGAGAACTTCTCAGGCAGTGGGAGGCGGGACAATGTCAGGGCAGGGATGGCAGTGGTCACACAGGAGACAGCCTCTGTGGCTGCCTGAACAGCGACGGAAGTAACATCCGCAGCTGAGGCTGGACGCTCGAAAGCTGCCAACCTGTCCTGCAGCTGCCGGATGTACTACAGCAGTCGTTGTTCGTCCGCCATTACTAGCCAGACCCTGGCGCTAGGATAATGTTAGGGCTGGCGGAACGCACCAAATTATAAAATAATAGTAGGTGCGTTCGCAGCCTGGGGTCCACCGTGCAGAGGTTGTACACTGCTGCTAGGTAATGGCAGAAGAATAGAGCGGCGTAAAAACAGTCACACATGGGTTACGTCACCCAATGTGAACAGGTGCGAACTCTGTTAATGCACAGAGTCGCTCAACCGCTGAACGTAGATGCCAGGAGCCTGTTTAGCTCACAGAGCCTGGCCAAAAGAGCGCACAGTGTATGGCCACAGAACTCTACACCAAGGACACGGGGTTAGAGTCCTTCTAGGCCCACTGAGCACGCGGCGTCGCTGCCGCGAGCCCCGCTATAGACGCTGGCTATGAAGTGGAGCACGTGCACTGAGGCGTGCCGAGTCCCTGGTGAGGGCTGATGCCTGACTCAACCTCTATCCTACCTACACCTAGGCCAGGATGCTAGCAGGCTAGGCTGCACAACACATGCGTTCCAAGGGTAGGGGTTTCTTAATGAGTCATTCACCAGAGACACTCATACGTGCATACATCACTCACTCCACATAGTCTGTAAATACAGTCTTATCCTAGCGGCCATGCGAACCTTTTATAGCCGCGAGGGTCCAGGACCTTCCTGGTTTCTTGAATGGGCCAATCTGAACACGAGCAGGACCTGAGCACGTGACCTTCGATCTGCAATGGGAGATCACTCCATGGGCATGATCAGTGGCCTGACATTGGGACTTAGTCTTTGGAGTATCTTGCTGCTGAGCAGCATTTATTGCCATAGATGTGCCGGAGGTGGCAGCAGCAAGCTAACGCACAGAGCTGGTCTTGGCAGAGCGCCTGGACCGACGAGTTTGCTGAGCAACCTCCTCTGCGGCTGGAGAGGAATAGGAGACTGCTGGAAGTAAGGCTCGGGATTCTTGCTGTGCAGCGACAGAAATCAGATGCCTAACACCATGTTTGACAGTGGGGATGGTGTGTTCAGGGTGATGAGCTGTGTTTCCTTTACGCCAAATATATCATTTGGCATTGTTGCCAAAAAGTTCGATTTTGGTTTCATCTGACCAGAGCACCTTCTTCCACATGTTTGGTGTGTCTCCAAGGTGGCTTGTTGCAAACTTTAAACAACACTTTTTATGGATATCTTTGAGAAATGGCTTTCTTCTTGCCACTCTTTCATAAAGGCCAGATTTGTGCAGTGTACGACTGATTGTTGTCCTATGGACAGACTGTCCCACCTCAGCTGTAGATCTCTGAAGTTCATCCAGAGTGATCATGGGCCTCTTGGCTGCATCTCTGATCAGTCTTCTCCTTGTCTGAGATGAAAATTTAGAGGGACGGCCGGGTCTTGGTAGATTTGCAGTGGTATGATACTCCTTCCATTTCAATATGATCGCTTGCACAGTGCTCCTTGGAATGTTTAAAGTTTTGGAAATCATTTTGTATCCAAATCCGGCTTTAAACTTCTCCACAACAGTATGACGGACCTGCCTGTTGTATTCCTTGGTCTTTATGATACTCTCTGTGCTTCAAACAGATCCCTGAGACTATCACAGAGCAGGTGCATTTATACGGAGATTTGATTACACACAGGTGGATTATATTTATCATTAGAGTTGAGCGACTTTAGTTGGATCGGGTTTCATGAAACAAAATTTGTTTCAGATGAAACTGGTCCGACTTGGGCAAAAAAGTCGGAGATTCATCCGAAACCCGACCCCAATGCAAGTCAATGGGGAATAAAAGTCAGCATTGAGCGGATGACATTCATCCACTCAGTGTGTGTGTGCACAGCAGCCTAAATCCATCACAGTGAACACAGGAAAAATGGCGATCATAACCCAGCACGCACGGCAACAGTGGTGGTCAGCCACATACCAACATACAAAAAAAAAGAGAAAAGAAGCCAGCGCTTCTAAGGTTAGAACGCATAACATAAAGTGCATATGCACATAATATCTACTGTATTCAAAATGAGATATTTGGCAAAAAAATTGATCAATTCAATTGAGCCACCCCGCCGCGCCAAGGCAATCTCATGTGGGGGGTCCTACTCTACGTTTTTAATAAACACTGTGCCATTATGGCCTCCTAGATACATTAAAAGCAAGACCACTTTAAGTGCAATCTGTACCTGAGCATTTCTGGATCGCTCCCATGATGCCAGAAAAAGCAAGTGCGGATGAAGGCCAACCTGGTCTGAATGCAGACGTGTCAGGTTTAGCCTCCCCACATTGCCCGACCAGCAAGCATAGATGAAGGGCAATGCAGGTTCAGACACAGGTGCACAATTAAATAAAGCTTGGGGCAGGGCGGGGCTGCTGTGTGTGTGCACAGCAGCCTAGATTCATCACAGTGAACACAGAAAAAATGGCGAACATAACCCAGCGCGCACGGCAACAGTGGTGGTCAGCCACATACCAACATACAAAATAAAGAGAAAAGAAGCCAGCGCTGCTAAGGTTAGAACACATAACATAAAGTGCATATGCACATAATATCTACTGTATTCAAAATGAGATATTTGGCAAAAAAATTGATCAATTCAATTGAGCCACCCCGCCGTGCCAAGGCAATCTCATGTGGGGGGTCCTACTCTACATTTTTAATAAACACTGTGCCATTACGGCCTCCTAGATACATAAAAGCAAGACCACTTTAAGTGCAATCCGTACCTGAGCATTTCTGGATCGCTCCCATGATGCCAGAAAAAGCAAGTGCGGATGAAGGCCAACCAGGTCTGAATGCAGACGTGTCAGGTTTAGCCTCCACACATTGCCCGACCAGCAAGCATAGATGAAGGGCAATGCAGGTTCAGACACAGGTGCACAATTAAATAAAGCTTGGGGCAGGGCGGGGCTGCTGTGTGTGTGCACAGCAGCCTAGATCCATCACAGTGAACACAGAAAAAATGGCGAACATAACCCAGCACGCAGGCAACAGTGGTGGTCAGCCACATACCAACATACAAAAAAAGAGAAAAGAAGCCAGCGCTGCTAAGGTTAGAACGCATAACATAAAGTTTGGGTTTTTTTGCCAAATATCTCATTTTGAATACAGTTAGATATTATGTGCATATGCACTTTATGTTATGCGTTCTAACCTTAAGCAGCGCTGGCTTCTTTTCTTTTTTTGCATGTTGGTTTGTGGCTGACCACCACTTTTGCCGTGCGCGCTGGGTTATGTTCACCATTTTTTCTGTGTTCACTGTGATGGATCTAGGCTGCTGTGCACACACACAGCAGCCCCGCCCTGCCCCAAGCCTTATTTAATTGTGCACCTGTGTCTGATCCTGCATTGCCCTTCATCTATGTTTGCTGGTCAGGCAATGTGTGGAGGCTAAACCTGACATGTCTGCATTCAGACCTGGTTGGCCTTCATCCGCACTTGCTTTTTCTGGCTTCATGGGAGCGATCCAGAAATGCTCAGGTACGGATTGCACTTAAAGTGGTCTTGCGTTTAATGTATCTAGGAGGCTGTAATGGCACAGTGTTTATTAAAAACGTAGAGTAGGACCCCCCACATGAGATTGCCTTGGCGCGGCGGGGTGGCTCAATTGAATTGATCAATTTTTTTGCCAAATATCTCATTTTGAATACAGTTAGATATTATGTGCATATGCACTTTATGTTATGCGTTCTAACCTTAAGCAGCGCTGGCTTCTTTTCTTTTTTTAGACTTTTTTGGGTGGACCAAATGGATACACCTACATAAAATATGGATATACCTAAATAAAATGGGAGTGGTGACAGTTTTCTTGCGTAGGGTGTCTTGCATTGAAATCTGCTGCAATGACCCGGGTACTGTGTTCACCAGACATCAACATAATTTCTATCCGCTCCTCACGTGTTAGCCTCTGCGACTAGAGTTGAGCGAAACGGGTCGGTCAAATTCATAAGTTGCCGACATTCGCTGAAGTCGGGTTTCATGAAACGAAACCCGACCATAGCGTGAGGTCGGCCACGAGGTCGGTGACCAGAGCGCCAAAGTCGCGTTTCAAAAGATGCTTCCAGCGCCCTTTTTCAGCCAATGATGGAGGACGCACACTGTGCGCAGCGCGATGACATAGGCAGTGGTCACCACCATCTTTGAGAAGGGCATGCAAGTGATTGGCTTGCTTTGTGTGGCGTCACAGGGGCTATAAAAGGGCGTGCACGCCGACCGCCATCTTACTTCTGCTGATCTCAGAATAGGGAGAGCTGCTGCTGCTGATTCTGTAGGGAGAGCGTTAGGCAGGGAAGAAGATACAAAAAACTGCTTCTGCTGCTAGCGATTTTGCCTGTACAACACACCAGTTAGTGTGCAGTGCAAGGGGAGGCTATATTTTGGTGCATCAGCTCTGTTTGTTATTAGGCTGCCTTATAAGGCTCCCTGATAGCTGCATTGCTGTTTTCACACTGCTGTGCAAACTGCTTTTTTAAAAGCAAAAATATTTTTCATCCTCTTTTTTGCCCAGTTACCAAGCGTTCATTTTAACACACTTTTGTGTGCAGCAGTCCTGCTTATTAGGCTGCCTGCTGCCATACTTGGGACTGAGAACATCATTGTCAGCTTGCTAAAATTTCTAGGGAGATTCAAATTCTCCCCAGTCCTATATAGACATTTTATACACCATCCAGTTTCAGCCTGTTATATTGAGGTGTAATCTACACTGGGCCTGAGATATTAGTTCAGTGTCCTCAAGTCTGTAGGGAGATTCAAATTCTCCCCAGTCCTATATAGACATTTTCTACACCATCCAATTTCAGCCTGCTATATTGAGGTGTAATCTACACTGGGCCTGAGATATTAGTTCAGTGTCCTCATGTCTGTAGGGAGATTCAAATTCTCCCCAGTCCTATATAGACATTTTCTACACCATCCAATTTCAGACTGTTATATTGTGGCGTAATCTACACTGGGCCTGAGATAATAGTTCAGTGTCCTCAAGTCTGTAGGGAGATTCAAATTCTCCCCAGTCCTATATAGACATTTTATACACCATCCAATTTCAGCCTGTTATATTGAGGTGTAATCTACACTGGGCCTGAGATAATAGTTCAGTGTCCTCAAGTCTGTAGGGAGATTCAAATTCTCCCCAGTCCTATATAGACATTTTATACACCATCCAATTTCAGCCTGTTATATGGAGGTGTAATCTACACTGGGCCTGAGATAATAGTTCAGTGTCCTCAAGTTTGTAGGCAGATTCAAATTCTCCCCAGTCCTATATAGACATTTTATACACCATCCAATTTCAGCCTGTTATATTGAGGTGTAATCTAAACTGGGCCTGAGATAATAGTTCAGTATCCTCAAGTCTGTAGGGAGATTCAATTTCTCAGTCTGTCTCCTGATTACAGATGAGTGGTGTTTTTAGTGGAACTGTTGGCCAAGTTCAAATTCTAGCTGTTTTGGGGGTGTTAGATCCATTCGTCGAACTACAACACTTTGATTAAAATTCGGCTGTTCAAGTTTCCATTCGAGAACGGTTCGTTAAACAAAAGCGTATCTTTTTTTTCACATTAATAATGGTTTTCAATGATAATAGACGGTTTTATGGCATAGTAGCGGTGTCTGGTAGCCAGCGGTGTAGTACACCTGTGAAGGAGCTACACCGTGTGTGTTTCTAATAATTTTTTACCGCATATTGTCCTGAAAATCCATTTGGGCCTAGTAACTGTGTCTGCTACTCAGAAGAGGAGCTCACCCGTGAACCGAGCTATGCCGCCTGTTTATGAAAGAACCAGTTTTTGACTGCATTTACACCACTTAATACTTTGGGCCTAGTAACTGTGTATGTTACTCAGCAGAGTTGGCCACCCGTGAACCAAGCTATGCCACCTGTTTATGTAAGAACTGTGTGCTACTCAGCAGAGGAGCCCAGCTGTTAAGCAAGCTACAGCACCTGTGGTTTGGACACTTAATTTTTTCACATTCTTTCTGGAATGCCCTTTAGGCCTAATTCCGGAATTACAGTTGACCTGCACTTACTGGGAAATGCTTGTTCGCAGGGAAGAATTGTAATCCCAGATCCCCATCACTAACGGGGTTCAGCGTGTTATCCGCACCTGTAAGCGATACACGCTGGTCCTTTCATTGTAGCACGCATGCAGCCCCGGACATGTCAGGGCATGACAGACCTGTTATTGGCCGATCTTGCGTGCCAGAGCCTCGTGTGTCCCTCTAGTAAGCTGGATGCGGACCGCGGGGGCATGCCTGAGTCTCGTTCGTTAACGGAATTAATCTTGAAATCTGTGCAGCTTTTTTGTGGATGGCATGGTTGAAGTTGCCCGTGTTGAGTCCAATTAAGCCGCAGGCTCCACTCCTGGTGGTGCCCTTCTGGACATTCCTTTAAGGTTCAGCTTTGCAACCATACTGCCCCCGGAAACCAAACACTTTTCCTGACAGTGACATTCTGGTCAAAGAGCGCGATGATATCACGTCTGTACGCCCTCTGCCTAAACAGTCCAAGTGCAGAGAGATGGAAGATGGGGACGACGAGGAGTCCAGACTAGTACAGGGATTCCCTAGTGAGGAGACTTATTTAATTGTTTTAAAGGTTGGGAGCAATTGTTGGGGAGTATGATACTCTGGAGAATGATATCTGGGGCCCACCATACACTGGAGCATTCCAAAGGTGGACATCAGTCCCTGGAGCAGCATTTACAGGGCCCATTATACACTGGAGCAGTAGAAATGGGGCCCATTATATATGGAACATTATTTGGCCCATAAAACACTGGAGCTTCATCCATGGTGAACAACATATACTGTAGCATTATGTGGAGCTCATCATATACTGTATCATATACTGTAACATTATATGGGACCAATGATTCTGTATGGAGAAATATATGGGCCTCATTAATCTGTATGGCGCACTATGCGGTGGCCATAATACTGTATGGAGGAATATACTGTCTGTTTTTGGAGCTATGGATATCAGTCATGTGATGTAAGAATGGAAGTATTTTTCATTGTACTATACCGCTATTTCTCTGCCATATCAGAGGATCATGAATTGTGGCATGTGTAAAAGGAGCCCATTGACACTCTTTGGCCCTGGGCACACGAAAACCTGGAGCCAGCCCAACCCCCACAACTTTAGCCAAATAAACCCCAGTTTTCAATGCCTAACTGTTATTATAAAGTAAATTAAGGTTGACAAGCTTAAGTAATAAGAATTGATGTTTTTGGCATTAAAATGGGCACTGTAGGTGTGTTTCCTGTCCTCCATTCACTGCCGACTTTTCTTCCCCATTGACTTACATTGGGTTTCGTGTTTCAGTCGGCCTTCGACTTTTCACGATAATCGGCTGATTTTGTTCGACCCGACTTTTGCGAAAGTCGGGTTTCATGAAACCCGACTCGACCCGAAAAAAGGCAAAGTCGCTCATCTCTATCTGCGACATGTCAATGGCTGTAAACAAAGAGAAACTTGTAAATAACTCATGAAAGAATAAAGTTACGTTAAAACCAAGCATACCATTGTTTTTCTTGTGAAATTCTCAAAAAGTTTGAGGTATCACATGACCCTTTTCCCATTGAAAAAAAATAAAGCTGGATCCAAAATGGCCACCATGGTCACCACCCATCTTTAAAGTTTTCCCCTACCCGTATACTAATGTGCAACAAACAGGAAGTTGATATCACCATCCATTTAAATTTAATTTAGGTGAATCCATATAAATAGCCCAACCTGTATATATATAGACTTTTGCTGCAAAATATATAATAGTCCATATTGGTAATAGACCTGATCAATATTAAACATGAACCGATATCACCTTTTATATAGTAGTTACTGTATGAAAAAGATTTATAAACTGCAGTTAAGTTTACCTGTAGGGTTGAATGGGGCTACTATTATACATGTGTTTGAGACCTAGCTGCTATATAAGACCCTTAGTAGGACATAATATAATGGCAGCAATTGAGTAGGCCTTTAGTCTGGAGTTTTATACCTTAAATAGGATGCAGCATAAAGGACATTCTTAACATCTGAAATATCAGGTAGATGAAAGTACTTCCAAGAGTTTAAACAGAGGTTAAATACTGTTCCCACCTCCCCTCTGTGAACTTTTCTACTTCGGAATTACTTTCATAATGCAATGGCATACTGTAATTATGGTACATTTTATGTTTTGCTAAATTGGAAGCATTACTAGAAAAACTAGCGCAAGTACATCTACAAAAAGTGGAAGAAAGAAAACAATGTTCATCCATTAAAATGACAAATCAGTTTTACATGAACTTTACAGAACATGTAACATTGCCTATAACGTTAATCTAAGAAAATAAAAATGTACGGTTACACAAAATAAAGCTTCATGAGACTATATTGTTAAAAAGGAACCTATCAGCAGGATTGCGCACAGTAACCTACACACAGTGTCAGGCTGGCGCCGTATTATTGATTAAAATGATACCTTTGTTGATGAAATCCGTCTTGGTTGTTATTTAATCTTAATTTTCAGTTTTGAGTTAGTGATATGCTCGTTCTCTGGGGAGGCCTGTGGGAGTCTTCATGAGGTGCTCTGCTTAGGTATTCACTAGTATGGATTCTGACTAGAGATGAGCGACTGCCTTTTTTAGGGTCGAGTCGGGTTTCATGAAACCCGACTTTTGCAAGAGTCAGGTCGAACGAAATCGGCCAACTATAGGGAAAAGTCGGAGACCAACTGAAACACGAAACCCAATGCAAGTCAATGGGGAAGCAAAGTCGGCAGGGAGTGGAGGACAGTAAACACACCTACAGTGCCCATTTCAATGCCAAAAACATCAATTCTTACTACTGAAGCTTGTCAACCTTAATTTACTTCATAATAATAGTTACGCATTGAAAACTGGGGGTTATTTGGCTAAAGTTGTGGGGAGGTACTGCTGGCTCCAGGTTTTCAAGTGCCCTGGGCCAAAGAGTGTCAGTGCGACCCTTTAACACATACCACAACTCATGATGCTCTGATACGGCACAAAAATATAGGTATATTACAATGACAAATACTTCACTGCTTACATGACATGACTGATCTATTTTAAATTGTACAATAGCTCCAAAAAAGGACAGTATATTATTCCATACAGTATTATGGTCACCACATTGTGCGCCATACAGAATAATGAGCCCCATATATTTCCCCATACAGAATAATTGGTCACATATAATGTTCTATACAGTATATGATGAGCTCCACATAATGCTACAGTATATGATGGGCCTCATGGATGATGCTCCAGTGTATGATGGGCCCTTATAATGTTCCATATATAATGGGTCCCCTTTCTAATGCCCCAGTGTATAATGAGCCCCGTAAATCCTGCTCCAGTGTCTGATGTCCCCCATTTGGAATGATCCAGTATATGATGGGCCTCATGGATGATGCTCCAGTGTTTGATGGGCCCTAATAATGCTGCATATTTAATGGGACCCATTTCTAATGCTCCAGTGTATAATGGGCCCTGTAAATGCTACTCCAGTGTCTGATGTCCCCCATTTGGAATGCTCCAGTATATGATGGGCCCCATTGTTAATTAACCCAGGCATGGTATGTGAAAAGAGCTCCATGGAGTAATCTGAAGTGTGTGCTGCTGCATCCTTCACTTTTGGTGTGGGTGAAGGACGCAAGGAAAGTGGTTGCTCCTGTCCAGAAGCCTGCACTGACGACTCAGTGCTTGCATTTTTTTAAACTTCAGAGAAGGAGGTCGAAAGAGATGGAGGCTGTTTCAGCAATGTAAGCCAAAACAGTTCCTGATGCTCCGGCTTTAAAAGCAGTCTACCTACTCCCAGAAAAGGGAGCCTTACAGGCCTTCCAGAGCTACACCATGACGCAGGCTCAACACCTCCTGCCTTAGCTGCTATTGTGTTTTTGGCACTACCAGCAGATGCACCACCACCACCATCAGTACCAGGTGGCCCCCCATGCCCACGTCCACATCCTCTTCCACCATACTTCCTCATGTTTTGGAAAATGGACCCAAAATACCAGCAGATATATGGTACTGTATCAGAAGCGTACAGCTCTATACAGACTAGGGATAACAGTAAATCTCCGTATATATTTCATGAGTCATACACAGACGCTCACAAGCTAAGTATTGATTACACAATAAAATAAAAAGTTGAAAAAGGGTACAGTATCACCAGATACAAGGTATATATAGTATAGTGTAAACATTATGAATCTCCATATATATTTCAGGAGGGAGACACAAACACTCTCAGGCCCAGTATGGATTACACAAGAATCATAGAATCATAGAATCGTAGAGTTGGAAGGGACCTCCTGGGCCATCTGGTCCAACCCCCTGCTCAAAGCAGGATTCGCTAAATCATCCCAGTCAGATGTCTGTCCAGCCTCTGTTTGAAGACTTCCATTGAAGGAGAACTCACCACTTCTCGTGGCAGCCTGTTCCACTCATTGATCACTCTAACTGTCAAAAAGTTTTTTCTAATATCTAATCTGTGTCTCCTCCCATTCAGTTTCATCCCATTGCTTCTAGTCTTTCCTTGTGCAAATGAGAATAAAGTTGATCCTTCTACAACGTGACAGCCCTTTAGATATTTGTAGACAGCTATTAAGTCTCCTCTCAGTCTTCTCTTTTGCAAACTAAACATTCCCAAATCCTGCAACCTTTCCTCATAAGACAGGGTTTGCAGACCGGTCACCATTCTGGTCGCTCTTTTCTGAACTTGCTCCAGTTTGTTGATGTCTTTTTTAAAATGTGGCGCCCAAAACTGGACACAATATTCCAGATGAGGTCTGACCAAAGAGGAGTAGAGGGAAATAATGACTTCACGTGATCTAGACTGTATGCTTCTGTTAATACATCCTAGAATTGCATTTGCCTTTTTTGCTGCTGCATCACACTGTTGACTCATATTCAGTCTGTGATCTATTAGTATACCCAAGTCTTTTTCACATGTGCTGTCACTTAGCCCTTAGCACTTAGCCCAAGAATATGAAAAGCTGTAAATGGGTAATGTAACACAAGCGTACAGCTGTATACAGTGTTGGGGTAATCTTAAAGCACCAAATATATTTCCGGAGTAACAGACAGACGTTCACAGGCTCATTATGGATTACACCAGAATCTAAAAAGCAAAAAAGGTTACTGTATTAGAAGCATACAGCTGTATACAGTGATGGCCAAATTTGAAATCTCGGTATATATTTCCGGAGTCACCCTAAGACGCTCACTCAGTCTGGGTTTAACCATAATATAATAAAAAATGTTTTAAAAAAGGTACTGGATAACAAGATAGCAAGTATATATATATTATAGGGTACAATTGAAATCTCCGTATACATAGTCCCATAGTCACTCTCAGACGCTTACTCAGTATGGATTTGACCGTAATACTAAATGTCGAACAAAGGTACTGTATAACAAGATACAAGCTGTATCGAGTCTAGGGTAAAAATTGGTATCTCCGATTCACCGTATATATAGAAGACGTAAACCACACACGCTCACTCACTATGGATGATACCGTAGTAAAAAATTTTGAACAAAGGTACTGTATCAGCACATACCAGGTGTATCCAGTCTAGGGGTAATTGTATATTTCCGTCTATCATGATGTGTCTCGTCATTTTGGAGTGCAAAAGACAGAAGCCACAGGCCGTAGTCGATTCTATTGGATTGGCATGAGAGGAGACAATGAAAAATGGTGGCAGGAATGTCACACGTCTGTGACTATGACAACTGTGAAAGGTGATCATAAAGCACCACTGCATCTGCTTGTAAGTTTACGTCCATTACAAAAGGTAGCGATTGATCATCTGAAGGTAGAGGCCAGCAGGACAGGCCATAGCAACCATCATCGATCAATACACCAATTTTCTAGTGGCCGTCCCTGTGAAGGATTTAACTGGCCAGACTACACAGTGGTGGAGCAGGGAGAGGTAAGTATTGCAACTTGCAAGTGCTGTGGCTATGACCAAGCAGGGGGGGCACACTCGTGGGCGACGATACTGGCACATGGCCCCTTATAGTACGCTGGTGTGTCTGATGGCGAGTGGGCCCCCCACCATCAGAGACACTGTATTGTACTATGAGGGACCCTGTGCCAGTGCCGTCGGCCATCAGTGGGCCCATCCACCTGTTCAGAGCAACGGCACTTGCCCGGGTGCACCAGGTGTTGACCCCAGCCCTTGGGGTGGGGTGGGCAGCCCAGTTAGGGAGGTTTAAAAATGGCATATGTTGATGTGTAGGCTGGACATTCAGCTGCTGCAAATGGCGGAACTGGGCAAGTCGGAGGAAGAGGAGGACAAAAGCGAGGCAGTTTTCTGGCAACCTATGTGTCATCAGGGGAAGGTGGGACAAAATCCTTTGAAACCCATGCATGGTACATTTTAATGAAGGTTAGATCATCAACATTTTGGGTCGCTAGATGGGTCCTTTTTTCTGTCAGGATTGATCCAGCAGCACTGAAGACTCTTTCAGATAACACACTAGCAGCAGGGCAAGCGAGCTCCTGTAAGGCATAGTGTGCCAATTCATGCCAAGTGTCCAGTTTAGAGGTCCAATAGTCAAAGGGGAATGACCTGTGAGGGAGAACATCGATATGGGTGGAGAACAAGTTTGTAACCATAGTTAACAACTGCTGTTTCCTGTCACTTGTAATTGATGTAGTATTAGCAGTCGTGGGAGCAGTACTTGAGAAATCATTCCACAACATGGTCATTAAACCCCTGTCTCCAACGCCACTTTGGCTGTGTGCACCACAAACACCTCTTCCATTGTGCCCACTACGGCTTGTGGGAGACCCAGCACCGCTGCTGTGTGCTGGGAAAGCCTCAAACAAACGGTTTACAAGAGTTGCTTGTTTGTTAGCCAATATTATCTCTAGGTTCTCCTGTGACATGATGTTGTGTAACTTGCCTTTGTAGCATGGATCGAGGATGCTGGCCACAGTCGTCATCCTTCATCATTTTGGCAATGTGGGGGTTTCTTTTTAGGATCCGCAAGGCATAATCGCACATGTGGGCCAATGTTCCAGGTGTCAATAATGCACTGCCACTGCAGGGTGGAGGAGCACTTTCTGGCAAATCCACATCCCTACAGTCACGCACAAACACTGTACCTGACATTTTCTCTTGCCCCCTGAGAAGCATCCTCCTGCCCAAAATAATCATCTCCCTCATCCTCCTCCTCCGCTTCCTCTTCTTCCTCCACCTCGTCCAGGACAGTTCCCTGACCAGACAATGGCTGACTGTCAGCAAGGCTTCCCTCCTCCTCCTCCAACTCCTTCTGTTCCTCCTCCGCTGCAGACACCAGATCCTTAATGTGCATCAAACTTTGCATGAGCAGACGCATAAGTGGGTTGCTCATGCTTATGATGGCGTCGTCTGCACTTACCAGCTGTGTGCATTCCTCAAAACACTGAAGGACTTTACAGAGGTCTTTCAGCTTTGACCACTGCACACCCGACAATTCCATGTCTTCTCTCAAACTGCCTGCCCGTGTATCCTCCCACAAATCCATTACAGCCTGCCTCTGTTCACACAGCCTCTCATCCATGTGCAGGGTGGAGTTCCACCTTGTTGCAACGTCTATGATTAGGCGGTGCTTGGGGAGGTGGAGCAATTGCTGCAGCTTTTGCATACGACTGGAGTGGACGTTTGAGCGACAGGTGTGCGAGCACAGTCTTCGCACCTTATGGGGCAGGGATGTTAACTCTGGATAATTATTAAGGAAGCACTGCACCACCAGGTTCAAAATGTGAGCCTGGCAAGGTATGTGTGTGAGTTTTGCACAGGCTATGGCTGCCACAAAATTTCAGCCGTTATCACTGACTACCTTGCCTGGCTCAAGATGTAGACTGCCCAGCCATGACTCTGTTTGTGGCTGCAAGTAGTCGGCCAGTTCCTCCGCGGTGTGTCTGTTGTCACCCAAGACATCATCTTTAACACAGCCTGCTGACGCTCACCTCTAGCTGTTCAATAGTGGGACACCTCGTGTGCAACACTGCCAGCTGCGGATGGAGTGCTCGTGCGACTGCGCTCTGTGGACGAGCTTTCGCTTATGGAGGAGGAGGGCCGAAAGCCTACAGCCAACTGTTTCCTATACCGTGGGCTAGGCTGCACTGTTCCACCACCGCTGTCCCCTGTGGAGACTGCATCCACCACATTAACCCAGTGCGCAGTGATGGACACGTAACAGCACTGGCCATGCCTACTGGACCATGCATCTGTTGTGAGGTGCACCTTTCCACTCACTGATTGCTTGAGTGCATGGACAATGCGGTCTTTCACATGCCGGTGGAGGGCTGGGATGGCTTTTCAAGAAAAGAAGTGCCGACTGGGTAGGTCATAGCGTGGGACAGCGTAGGCCATGAGCTCGCGGAAAGCTTTGCTTTCAACCAAACAGTAGGGCATCATCTCTAATGAGATTAGTTTGGCAATATAGGCGTTCAAACACAGTGTACGCGGATCAGAGGATGAGTACTTTCTTGTCCTACTCAGAGTGTCTGGTAGGGTGAGCTGGACTGGAGAACTGCACCTCCACATTTAGTGCTGGTGGTGTGCTTAACGGTGGCGGTCGTCTTACAGTGGGGGAAGCGATGGAGCGTTGCTGGCTACCTTCAGTCGGAGCAGGTGCACATGTGCTTCCTGAGGTTTTGTAGTCCGTCCACGCTTGCAAGTGCATTTTGATTAAATGTCTAGGCATGCAACTGGTATTCAAATTTCTGAGTTGTTTACCTCGGCTAAATGTCCTTCTGCACTTCTTACAGGTAACCTTTGCCTCATCAGTAGCATTTTGGACAAAGAAGTGCCACACTGCACTCTTCATACTATGGTATATATTTTCTGGCCAGCAAATCTTTCAGCTTTTGGTCCACGTTTTTGGACAGCTACGGACCTGCCAGATAACCACTGCTGCAATGTCAATGCCTGCTGTGGATCCTTCTCCTTATCTGAACTACTGCCAGCGCCACCCTCCTCCCCCAATGGATGCCAATCCGGGTCAAGAACTGGGTCATCCATCACCTCCTCTTCAAAGTCATCTGCACCTTCCTCTTTACCTGTCTGTGTATGGTGGTATGGTATGCGGGAAGGGGCACCTGAGTTTCATCAGGGTCAGATTCTGGCTCAGTAGACTGCGAGGGCAATGTAGTGCTCTGGGTCAATGCACCAGCAGAATCATCTACCAGTGGCTGTGCATCAGTGCACTTAATTTCAGATTCTTCTTGGACTGGGGTATTCAGGATTTGACTGGATAACCCAGGCATGGTATGTGAAAAGAACTCCATAGAGTAATCTGAAGTGTGGGCTGCCGCATCCCTAACTTTTGGTGGGGGTGAAGGACACAAGGAAAGGTGTTTTTCCTGACCAGAACCCTGCACTGACGACTCCGTGCTTGTAGGTTTTGAACGTTCAGAAGATGAGGCAATAGAGCTGGTGGCTGTTTAGGCAATGTACGCCAAAACCTGTTCCTGATGCTCTGGCTTCAAATGCGGTTTTCCTACTCCAAGAAAAGGGAACCTTACTGGCCTTCTTGGGCCAGACGATGATGCAGGCTCCACACCTCCTGCCTTAGCTGCTATTGTGCTTTTGCCAGAACCAGCTGATGCACCACCACCATCAGTACCAGCTACGCCCCCCTGCCCACGTCCGCGGCCTCTTCCACCACACTTCCTCATGTTTGGGAAAATGTACCAAAAATACCAGCAGAGAGATGGTACTGTATGAGGAGCGTCCAGCTGGGTAGGGTGTATTAAAATAATTAAATCTATGTATATATTTTGTTAGTCACTGACGCGCTCCCAGTATGCATTTGACCGCAATCCAACAAGCAGATATACAGAACTGTATCAGAAGTGTACAGCTGTATACGCTTTTTTGTGTAACTAGCAAGCTCCGTATATGTATTTACGGAGTGTCACACACAGACGCTGACTCTGTATAGATGTGACTGTAATGCGAACGGCAGATATACAATACTGTTTGAGAATCGGACAGCTCTATACGGTGTCTGTATGGAAAATTGTCAGTCTCCGTCTATTTTTATACGAGGTGACACACGCTGTCTCTGTATAGTTTTGACCGTAATCAAACAGCAGATATAAGAAACTGTTTGAAAAGCGGACAGCTCTTTAAGGTATAGGTCTGGAAAAATGGAAAATCTCCTTGGCTTGTTTTTCCAGAGTCACACACAGATAGCTTCTATTTGTCCATGATACCAGCCAGTACACGAGGCGCGTACACCGCTATACAGTGTGTGAAAAAATGAACGCTTGGTAACTCACCAGAACAAAATAATAAAAGTTGGAGTGCTTTGAAAAAAGCAGTTTGAACAGCAGTGTGCACGCAGCAATGCAGCTATCAGGTAGCCTTAAAAAGCAGCCGAATCACCACCAGCGCTGCTACACACAACAAAAATCCTCCCCTATCTCTGCACACTAACTGTACAGTGAAAAGTGCTATCAGCAGAATCAATTTTTTTTCTTCTTCCCTGCCTAACGCTCTCCCTTATTCAGAATCAGCAGCAGCACCTCTCCCTATTCTAAGATCGGCAGAAGTAAGATGGCGGTCACGGCCTTTTATACCCACTGTGACGCCACACAAAACCAGCCAATCACTTCACTGCCCTTCTCTAAGATGGTGGTGGCCGCTGCCCATGTCATTGCATTGCCCACAGTGTGCGTCCTCCATCATTGGCTGAGAAAAGGCGCTGGAAGCATTATTTGAAACGCGACTTTGGCGCTCGGTTCGGCGACCTCATGGCCGACCTCACGCTATGGTCAGGTTTCGATCGGCAAAACCCGACTTTAGCTAAAGTCGGAGATTTTTGAATTTGACCCACCCGTTTCGCTCAACTCTACTTCTGACAAGTCACTGATCCCTCAGTGACCTGCCACCTATTTTACATAATGTATATATATCTATAATATAACTCTAGAAGCGTCACTCTGTCCAAAGCCTTTATAGACTGCGCAAGTGCGACGCGCCTGCGCAGTCTGGACCCACAGAGTTGCGCATCCAGGGATGAGGAGTGTGGCCCAAGAGATCGAGGAATGCGTAAGCACTGAACGCATATCGCGATCTCCGGCACAACAACTTACCGATCCGGTATTGCCGTGGGCTCTCATCGTGATGTTAGGAGAGGGCGGATTGCGCGCTTTCCAGCGCCATTTTGTTGAAGACACACTGCAGTGCATTGTCAAGAAAATGGCGCCGGAAGCGTGGACTGGGCAGTCGTCGATTTCAGCGGCACAATCCCGCCCTCTCCTGACATCACGGCATTTCCGGCCACCAACAAA
Organism: Dendrobates tinctorius; assembly: GCF_039654945.1. NCBI lineage: Eukaryota > Metazoa > Chordata > Amphibia > Anura > Dendrobatidae > Dendrobates > Dendrobates tinctorius. The sequence goes on along the minus strand of NW_027361699.1, from coordinate 310,176 downwards.
ATGGCGCCAGACAGCTCGGTCTGCGCAGGCACTGATTCCGGCACCACAGTGTCCCCCTGCCCCCTCTGCTGACATCACTGATTTATTTAAATATGTCACGGACACCCACACTTCGCCGCAATTTTAAAAACACAAGATTTCTGTGCCACACAGTGCCTCTGGTCTCTGTCTTAAATATATATGTATACACTATATATATATATATTTCTATATACTGCTCAAAGAAATAAAGGAAACACTAAAATACCACATCCTAGATGTCACTGAATGAAATATTCCAGTTATAAATCTTTATTCATTACATAGTGGAATGCCTTGAGAAAGATGAACACAGAACTTAGGCACATGCTAAAATGGGAGAAAGAAATGTTTATCAAATGGAAAGAGGGAGGCATATCTAAAGAAGAATATAATGCTGTCTGCAGAACCTGCAGGCCACGAATCAGATTATCTAAAGCTGACAATGAATTGAGGCTTGCAAGAGATGTCAAAAGCAATAATAAAGGATTTTGGGAATTTGTCAAAAGTAAAAGTCAAAGATGCTATAGGATTTTTACAGGATGAAAATGATGAAATGGTAAGACAGGATGTTTAGAAGGCCAAACTGTTAATTTCCTATTTTGCATCTGTTTTCTCTCTCAGAAAGGAAATGTAACATCAACTATTCTTCACTGTCCTATTAAGGGAATAGAAGAATCCAGGATATCTATAAATAGAAATATAGTGACGAAACACTTAGCTAACCTAAAGGAATTCAAGTCTCCAGGTCCAGATGAATTACACCCCAGAATATTGAAGGAGGTAGCAGGAGAAATTTTTGAACCGCTCTCCATAATCTTTGAAAATTCATGGAGAAAAGGAGAAGTCCCAGAAGACTGGAGAAGAGCAAATGTTGTTCCTATCTTCAAAAAGGGGAAGAAGGTGGACCCAGGCAACTATAGGCCGGTGAGTCTGAATTCTATACCAGGAAAGATCTTTGAACAAATTATTAAACAACATGTATGCACATACCTGGATAAGAATGAAGTGATTAAACAGAGTCAGCATGGGTTTGTAACTAATAAGTCTGGTCAGACTGACTTAATTTCCTTCTATGACAGAATCACTGATTGGGTGGATCAGGGAAATGCTGTAGATATAGTACATCTTGACTTCAGCAAAGCATTTGACAAAGTATCTCACACAATCCTTATTGAAAAAATGGCTAAGTATGGAATGGACAAGGCAACTGTTAGGTGGATTCATAACTGGCTTAGTGATCGGACCCAAAGAGTGGTCGTAAATGGTTGCACATCCAGTTGGAAGAATGTCTCAAGTGGGGTACCACAGGGCTCTGTCCTGGGCCCTGTATTGTTCAACATCTTTATCAACGATTTAGATGAAGGAATTGAGGGTAAACTGATTAAATTTGCTGATGACACAAAGCTAGGAGTGATAGCTAATACTTGAGAAGAGAGAGCAACTAACAGAATGGTTTTTAACAGGGAAAAATGCAAAGTACTATATCTGGGCAATAAAAATGAAAAAGAGCATATACAGAATGGGAGGAATAGGGCTAAGCAACAGCACATGTGAAAAAGACTTGGGTATACTAATAGATCACAGACTGAATATGAGTCAACAGTGTGATGCAGCAGCAAAAAAGGCAAATGCAATTCTAGGATGTATTAACAGAAGCATACAGTCTAGATCACATGAAGTCATTATTGCCCTCTACTCCTCTTTGGTCAGACCTCATCTGGAATACTGTGTCCAGTTTTGGGCTCCACATTTTAAAAAATCCATCAACAAACTGGAGCAAGTTCAGAAAAGAGCGACCAGAATGGTGACCGGTCTGCCAACCCTGTCTTATGAGGAAAGGTTGCATGATTTGGGAATGTCTAGCTTGCAAAAGAGAAGACTGAGAGGAGACTTAATAACTGTCTACAAATATCTCAAGGGCTGTCACATTGCAGATGGGTCATCTTTATTATCATTTGTACAAGGAAAGACTAGAAGCAATGGGATGAAACTGAATGGGAGGAGACACAGATTAGATATTAGAAAAAACTTTTTGACAGTTAGAGTGATCAGTGGTTGGAACAGGCTGCCATGAGAGGTGGTGAGTTCTCCTTCAATAGTCTTCAAACAGAGGCTGGACAGATATCTGTCTGGGATGATTTAGCGAATCCTGCTTTGAGCAGGGGGTTGGACCAGATGGCCCAGGAGGTCCCTTCCAACTCTACGATTCTATGATAAAACATAAAAATGATCACTGTAAATCAAAACTAATATTCCATGGAGGTCTGGATTTGGAATCATACTCAAAATCAAAGTGGAAAATCAAATTACAGGCTGATCCAACTTCAGTGGAAATACCTTAAGACAAGGAAATGATGCTCAGTAGTGTGGGGCCTCCACATGCCTGTACGACCTCCTTTCAATGCCTTGGACATGGTCCTCATGAGGCAGTGGATGTTCTCCTGAGGGATCTCCTCCCAGACCTGGATTAAAGCAATAGACAACTCCTGGACAGTCTGCGATGCACAGTGGCATTGATGGATGGAATGAATCATGATGTCCCAGATGTGCATGACTGGATTCAGGTCTGGGGAAAGGGCAGGCCAGTCCATAGCATCAATGCCTTCATCATGCAGGAACTGCTGACAAACTTCAGCCACATGAGGTTTAGCATTGTCATGCGTCAGCAGGAACCCAGAGCCCAGTGAACCTGCATGTGGTTTCAAAATGGGTCTGAGGATCTCATCCTGGCACCTAATGCAGCCAGGGTACCTCTGGCTAGCACATGGAGGGCTGTGGTGCCCTTCAAAGAAATGCATCCTCGCACCATTACTGACCCACTGCCAAACCAGTCATGCTGGAGCATGTTGCAGGCAGCAGAACAATCTCCAGGGTGTCTCCAGACTCTGTCATATCTATCACAAGTGCTCAGTGTGAACCTGCTCTTATCTATGAAGAGCACGTGGCGTTAATGTCAAATCTGCCAAACACTGTGTTCTCTGGCAAATGCCAATCATCCTGCACAGTGTTGGGCTGTGAGCACAACCCCCATCTGTGGACGTCGGGCACGCAGACCATCCTCATGGAGTCGGTTTCTAACCATTTGGGCAGACACATGCACATTTGTGGCTTACTGGAGGTCATTTTGCAGAGCTCTGGCAGTGCTACTCCTGTTCCTCCTTGCACAAAGGCTGAGGTAGCGATCCTGCTGCTGGGTTGTTGCTCTCTTCCAGCCCCCTCTACGTCTCCTGGTGTACTGACCTGTCTCCTGGTAGCGCCTCCAGCCTCTGGACACTACACTGACAGACATAGCAAACCTTCTTGCCACAGCTGCACTACCTGAGCCACTTGTGTGGGTTGTAGAGTCTGTCTCATGCTACCACGAATGTGAAAGCACAACTAATATTCAAAAATGACCAAAACATCAGCCAGAAAGCATTGGTACTGAGATGTGCTCTGTGGTCCCCACCTGCAGAACCACTCCTTTATTGAGGGTGTCTTGATAATTGCCAATAATTTCCATTTGTTGACTATTCCATTTGCACAACAGCATGTGAAATTGATTGTCAATCAGTGTTGCTTCCTAAGTGGACAGTTTGATTTCACAGAAGTTTGATTTACTTGGAGTTATGCTCTGTTGTTTAAGTGTTCCCTTTATTTTTTTGAGCAGTGTATATAATATTCATTATGTAAAATTGTCAACATATATATATATATATATATATATATATTATATTTATTATTTAAAAGTGACCTGTGAGAAGCCATACTGGTGAATACCTAATCAGAGCACAGGCCACCCCAGAGCACAAGCATGTCATTAACTCAAAACTATAAATAAAGATTAACCCCTTCATGACCAGAGGTATTTTCATTTTTGGCTCCCCTTCTTCCCAGAGCCATAACTTTTTTATTTTTCTGTCAACAAGGCCATGTGAAAGCTTATTTTTTGCGAGATAAGTTGTACTTTTGAATGACATCATTGGTTTTAATGTATCATGCACTGGAAAAAAGGAAAAAAAATTCAAGTGTGGTGAAATTGAAAACCGTGCAATTCCACAGTTTTTTTTTTTTTTTTTTTTAAAGCTAAAACTGACCTGCCATTATGATTCTCCAAGTCATTGAAAGTTCATAGACACCAAACATGTCTAGGTTCTTTTCTATTTAAGTGGTGAAAAGCAGTCCAATGTTCAGTAAAAAAAAAAAAGGCGCCATTTTACGAGATCTGTAGCTTCTCCATTTTTCGTGATCTGGGACTGGGTGAAGGCTTATTTTTTGTATGTCTAGCTGCCATTTTTGTTGATACCATTTTGGTGTAGATACGATCTTTTGCATTTTATTGCAATGTAGCGGCGACAAAAAAAGTAATTCTGATGTTTTCAATTTTTTTTCCGGTTATGCTATTTAGCATTAGGATTATTTTTTTTTTAATATTTATAGATGGGGCGATTCTGAATGCGGTGATACCAAATATATGCATATTTGATTTTTTTAATTGCTTTATTTTGAACTTTTATATATTTTTTATTTTGTAATATTTTTAAAACATTTTTTTTTACTTTTTGCATGCTTTAACCCCTTCCTGGCATCAGACGTACTATCCCGTCCATGGGACCCGGGCCCCTATGCCCATGGACGGGATAGTACGTCTCAACGATCAGCGGTGCCCACGTGGTGAGCGCCGCTGATCGCTACCGGGTTTCAGCTAATTATCACAGCTGACACCCGGCACAATGTGTCAGGGGCGGTCACGGACCGCCCCCGACACGTTAACCCCTTGCACACCGTGATCAAATATGATCGCGGTGTACCGGGGGTTAAAGGGAAGCATCGGAAGGGAGGGGGATCCCTCCGTGTTTCCCTGAGCCCCCCACGGCAGCGCAATGTGCAGCGCTGCTGCGGGGGGCTCCTTCCCTGCAGGCCCCCGAATCCAAGATGGTGACGGGGGCCTGCAGGGAGCTGGCTTCCTCAGTGCCTGCAAAGCGCAGGCATGAGGAAGTCTGCAGCAGTGCCTGTGACAGATCGCTGATCTGTCACAGTGATCTGTGATGTGACAGATCAGCGATCTGTCACAGGACAGTGATGTCCCACCTGGGACTATGTGATAAAGTAAAAAAAAAAGTGTTAAAATAATTTTTAAAAAATCGCCAAAATAAATTAGAAAAAAAAAAAATATTCCCCCAATAAATCTATTTTTTGGAAATAAAAAAAACAAAACAATAAAAGTACACACATTAGGTATCGCCGCGTCCGTAGCGACCTGCCCTATAAAACTGTCCCATTAGTTAACCCCTTTAGCGAACCCCTTAAAAAATAAAAATAAAAAATGAAGCAAAAAATAATGATTTATTATCATACCGCCGAACAAAAAGTGCAATAACGTGCGATCAAAAAGACGGATATAAAAATTCATGTTACCGCTGAAAACGTCATCTTGTCCCGCAAAAAAACAGCTGCCACACAGCATCATGAGAGAAAAAATAAAAAAGTTATAGCTCACAGAATAAAGCGATGCAAAAATAATTATTTTTATATAAAATAGTTTTCATTGCATAAAACCGAAAAAACATAAAAAAACCGACCTAAATGAGGTATCGCTGTAACCGTACTGACCCGAAGAATAAAACCGCTTTATCAATGTGGTCACTTGTGGGGAGTTTCAATAGTTTAGGTAAATCAGGGGCTCTCCAAACGCACATGAAACCCGCAGACCATTCCATCAAAGTCTGCATTCCAAAACGTCACTCATTCCCTTCTGAGCCCCGACGTGTGCTCATACAATAGTGTTCTCCCACATATGGGGTATCAGTGTACTCAGGACAAATTGGACAACAACTTTTGGGGTCCAATTTCTCCTGGTACCCTTGGGAAAATAAAAAAAAATTGGTGACTAAAAGATCATGTTTGTGGAAAAAATACGAATTTTTTATTTTCACGCCCGGGCGTTATAAACTTCTGTGAAGCACTGGAGGGGTCAAAGTGCTCACCACACATCTAGATAAGTTCCTTGGGGGGTCTAGTTTCCAAAATGGTGTCATTTGTGGGGGTTTCCACTGTTTTGGTACATCAGGGGTTTTCCAATCGCGACATGGTGTCCGATCTCAATTCCAGCCAAAAACGTTAAATGGCGCTGCTTCCCTTCTGAGCTCTGCCATGCACCCAAATAGTGGTTTACCCCCACATGTGGGGTATCAGCGTACTCAGGACAAATTGCACAATAACTTTTAGGGTCCTGTTACCCTTGGGAAAATAAAAAGTGGGGGTGAAAAGATCATTTTTGTGGAAAAAATATGATTTTTTAATTGTACCGCTGTACGTTATAAACTTCTGTGAAGCCCTTGTGGGTTTAAAGTTCTCACCACATATCTAGATAAGTTCCTTGGGGGGTCTAGTTTCCAAAATGGGGTCACTTGTGGGGGGTTTCCACTGTTTAGGTACATCAGGGGCTCTCCAAACGTGACATGGTGTCCAATCTGAATTCTAGCCAATTTTGCATTGAAAAAGTCAAACGGCGCTCCTTCCCTTCTGAGCTCTGCCATGCACCGAAACAGTGGTTCCCCCCACATATCAAGTATCAGAGTACTCAGGACAAATTGCACAATAACTTATGCAGTCCAATTTCTCCTGTTACCCTTGGTAAAATAAAAAAAATTGAACCTGAAGTTTTTTTTTGTGAAAAAAAGTTAGATGTTCATTTTTTTTAAATATTCAAAAAATTCCTGTGATGCACCTAAAGGGTTAATAAACTTCTTGATTGTGGTTTTGAGCACCTTAAGGGGTGCAGTTTTTAGAATGGTGTCACTTTTGGTTATTTTCTATCATATAGACCCCTCAAAGTGGCTTCAAATGTAATGTGGTCCGTAAAAATAAAATGGTGTTGCAAAAATGAGAAATCGCTGGTCAATTTTTAACCCTTATAACTTCCTAACAAAAAAAAATTTGGCTCCAAAATTGTGCTGATGTAAAGTAAACATGTGGGAAATGTTGCTGTATCTCTGTAATTTAAGGGCATAAAAATTCAAAGTTGGAAAATTGCGAAATTTTCAAAATTTTCACCAAATTTCCATTTTTTTCAAAAATAAACGCAAGTTATTTGAATGAAATTTTACCACTAACATGAAGTACAATATGTCACGAGAAAACAATGTCAGAATCACCGGGATCCATGGAAGCGTTTCAGAGTTATTACCTCATAAAGGGACAGTGGTCAGAATTGTAAAAATTGGCCCGGTCATGAACGTGCAAACCACCCTTGGGGGTGAAGGGGTTAATAGTTTCCATGGGAGACTAGAAGCTGCAGTACTCTGATCTCCTCTGCTACACACAGGAGATAATCAGATCACCTGTATGTAACAGAAATACTCACTTGCTATGAGCGCCGAGCTGCAAGTGGCAATCATGGCAATCTGGCAATGACAACCATAGAGGTCTGCTCGAGACCTCTAGTTGTCATGCCGACCCATCAGTGACCAGTGTTCATGTGACGATGTTACCAATGGGAGGGATTGATGATGTGTTTCCGGGAAGCATGAGCTAAATGCCGCTGTCAGAAATTAACAGTGGCATTTAACTAGTTGGGTTTAAGTAGCCATGGATGGATCGCCATTCAACCTGTGACTGTTGTGGGCACTTGTCAGCTGTATAGATCAGCTGACATGTGCCCAGAAAGGTGCGGTGGGGAGTTTGACATCGGCGTACTATTATGTCCGATGTATGAAAGGGGTTAAACAGCAACCAGAAGACGGATTTCATCAACCATGGTATAATTTTAATCAGTACAGTGGCGCCAATCTGACACTATCTGTAGGTTTTTGACCACAATCCTGCTGACAGATTTCCTTTAATTTATTATTATCATTGAAATATCTGTCATGCAATGAAATCAGTAATAATAATGTATGAGAAGAAGAGTGAAAAGGAGTACAAACTGAGATATAAGAAGGAGAAAAAAAAAGAAAAGGGCAAGCAATGTTTTAGTATTTGTTACTTTTACAAGTAACACATTTAAAGTGGATCATTCATTAGAACAACACTGACCTTCCAATGTCACTAAAGTGTCAAGTTCAATAAAAGCTACTCAGAGCTTGTTGCAATGTTTCTACACTCCATCTGACCATTCCAAAAAGTTCATTCCTGTAGTCTGTAAATATATTAAGGGATTTTTTCACACATCAGTATCTCCGGTACTTGTGGTGACAGTTTTCACACGCACTGAAGACACTTACACACATAGACCCATTCAAATGAATGGGTCTGTGCACATGTCAGTGTGTTTACACGGACCGTGTGTCCTTGTGACCAACATGTAGAAATGTCCATTTTATTACCGTCAGCATGGACTGGAAAACATTGTGCACATGTGCACTCGGACGACACACATAGATGTCATCTGTCTGACACACACACACCGGCGCCAGGGAAGAAGCGTTACAGTAAGTGCTGTTCCCCTGACTTCAGGTGCTGAAGATGGCTCTCATCATTCTCCCCTGCTCTGCTGGCGATTAGAGCGCAAAGGAGAATGATGAGAGCCATCTTCAGCACCCGGCGCTGGGAAACAGCGCTTACTATAGCACTTCTTCCCTGGTGCCCATCCGTGTGGTACTGATGCGGCACATGGTTGCCACACATGTGCCACAAGTATTACACACATGGACAAGAACACATGGACACTGACATCTCCAGCACTATAATTATCAAGATATGTGAAATCAGCCTAACATGGTGGTTCAGCAGGTTTGTGATTTGTTTTGCTATTTGCACATCCAGATTTGCTACAAATTACCCAATCCCATTAGTTATGCCGATACTGTTCTTTCTACAATATATTGCCACTTTGGCAATCTGTCAGCAGGTTTTTGCTGTGTAATCTGAAGACAGCAGAAGAGATAGAGGCTGAAACACCGATCAATGTCAATGTGGGTATTGTTGTTTACTAACTGTGAAGGATTTATCAAAAGAGAGTAACATTGCCAGACTAGTCTGCCAATGAAGCACCTCGCAATCTATGGACTTTGTACACAGAGAACCTGGTATGGGTGGGGTTAGCTTTCTCAGCTCTGCTTCATTCTAAATCTAAAAAGCTCTGATTATGTCAGAATGGCTGAACCCAGTAATCTAAGTGATACATAATTGGATTCAGCTTCTGTTTGCCCACATCATCCCGCTCTCAGATGAGGTAGCAAAAACCTGCTGACGGATTCCCTTTAAAAGGTAACCTGTTGTTTTAAAAATAGTATCTGATCTGGTAAATAGCAGGAGGAGACGATCAGATTGATATTTTTGGAGGACAAATTACAATATAACTTGCATTTTATTTATTTAATCAATAGTATTTGTATGCATGTGATTCCAGTGGGTGGTCCTATTCAGTGATTGACAATTTTCCCTGCATGACTTGGCTTACAGAGATAGTTGTCAGTCACTAGTAGGATCGCCTACTTAAGCTTGAACACTGGTAAACATGATTTGCAAGCATCGGCAATAAAAAAAAATGTCTGGCGCCAGTTCACACCCTGTTAAAATAGAGTTAGCAGGATAATATTGTAAGGCATGGTCTTGCAGCTATTACCCCACATAACTAGCATAGTCAATCAGTTGGTGTATGACTGCTGGTATAAATTATAAGGTCTGGCCAAGGAATGCCATTTTATGCCTGTATTGATAGGAGCAATCAGAGCATACAGAATAAGGATAGAAAACCAAACGAAATGTTGTGTACTGCTTCGGTCTGAAGTAAATATATGCCCCAAGATTTGGAAGTGCAGGGTACACTGATTGAGAAAACCCTGACACTGAATGGGATCACCATGGAATCGGGTAGGAGCTGCCAGGTGGGGGCCCTTGCTTGTCATGACAGCAGGTACCTGGGTGTTGCTAGATGAATCAGGAGCAGCCGGGTTCTGCAGAGAATCCATGCGGGTGGACAGGTTACGTAGATACGTCATGATCTTATCCTGTCACCTCTTGGCACAACTCCAACGTCGGACGCCTCTGGGGTCCAGCAGATTCCATGGCCGGAACAATCTGTAATGAATGGAAGCGGAGGCAGAGATGGTGAAGTTCATATTCATTTTTATTTTTTAAGTTGAACCTCGGGACCGCGGTCCGGGGGGCTCTGAAGGGGGCGTGACTAGTGAGCCCCGGGCACCTGTAGTAAAGCCCCTCAGGCAGGGCCAGAATGGAATACCCAGAGGACACAGGTGCTACCTCCAGTTAGACCCCGAACACGTGGCAGCTGTCCCTGTGGGACCAAAAGGGATAACAAAGGTTACAGCAGAGTCCATAATGCGCTGGGTCCTGGATCCGGTTAGTTAGTAAGGAGTCAGTTCCAGTGACCTTCACACAGTTCTTGGACTCGGATGGCTGTAGGCGGAACGGGATGGCTTAGGACCAGATGGTTGCTGATATAACCAGGTAACACAGGATACTGATATGCTGTGGAAACAGAGAGCATTAGACAATGCACAGAGACTGCAGATGCAGTGCAGACAGGTTAGCAAGAGAACCGGATGTAGCAAAGATAGATACTCGTTGCTCCGGCGCTCTCCCTATGGAGGAGAGGCCAGAAATAGCAGCCAGTGCGCTGCCATTGGTTGATTGCATTTTTTGAATAATGCATGCCGCCCCATTAAGAAGGCAAGAGAGCGGGCGGGTGTGCAGTAATATTCTCACAGGACGCCAGGAGGAGGAGGCAGGAGGGAAGACAGAACGCTGAGCAGCAGCATGAGAGGCTCGAGGTGAGTGCCCAGAACGGAGTGCATTGGCAGTGTAGGAGACCACTGTGGCATAAATTATGATGAATTTGCTGGGCTTCTTCCCCATGAACTCTGCTCACTTCTCAAAAAATAGGCATTGCTATTGTCAAAACACCCAAAATTATGTCACATTTTGTGCAGGTACGAGTTGCGTGAAAAATGTGATAAATTTCAAACAGTTTTGAATCATGCAATCTGTCATCCAATTATAGAAAGCTTGAAAATTGTAATAGAGTAAAGATGATTATAATTTTATAATTTTAATGCACTTGGCAGTGTGAATACCTTTGCTGTCTTTTCAACAGTTTGATGGCTACAAATCACATAAGAGACTTATGTAGATAGGATTTATGTTGAACAGAGAGTCACTTATAGCTTGTGATATGTTTTTCTTATGTTCATATAAATTGCTTTATCTGTAGCTTTAAGACTTTAAGAGATTAGCCTGTTGGTCCTCATGATTAAGTATACACACCCTCCCTGTCTTTACTTATATATTCCAGGGGAACCAGGCAGTCATACCTGTGAGAACATTTATACGTTTTACCTATATTTCTATGTTTTTTAACAGTTTTCTAAATTTATTTATATATAGCAGAGATGTGCAGACTCTATATACGGAAGGTTTTACTTAATTTCACGTGTATTGATTCTGCAATGATTGAAACACTGCATAAAATAATTTCACATGCTTCAGGTTATAATTTGCATTTAATGCTATATTATTGCATAGCAAAAAGCTTTACATTTGCTACAAAACCTTTATTGTTACAAGCAAAGTATTACTCCACAAGTAATGTTTTATGCTGGGGTATATTCTGTATGAGGATTTGTTACTCTTTTAAAGGGAATCAGTCAGTAGGATCAATCCTCCTAAGCCATCTATATGAGCATGTAGGTGATAGGAAGTTGAATAACATACCTTGATATCTGCGATCCAATGTCCTATTCCAGAAAAATGCACAGTTTTCTTAATATTTAAATGAGCTATGGGCTGTACTGAGATCTCGCAGAGAATCTGCTTTCATAAATTAATTTAAATTAAAGGAGTAATTACCAGTGTGAGACATGTAGATCAGGAGAGCAGACTGTCAGTCATTACATGTCTCACACTGGTACCCACTCGTTTCATAGCTAGCTAGCAAATTAATCTAGATAATGGAGACTGTTGCCAGTGTTTGAGGACTGACGTATGCCAAACAGCATAGGGTCCCACCCCCAGACTGGTATGTGGGTTCCAACGGTATCTGTACCCTTAGGATTTTTATGTATTACTACCTTTAAAAAATTAAAAAATAAATTAAAAAAAAGCAAACTTTGAAAAAAGTTGTGTGTTTTTGGCAACACAATCAAATTTTTTAAAGGGGTTCTCTGGGCAAATTACATTGATAGCCTATGTTTTGGATAGTCATTAATGTCAGATTAGTGAGGTTTAGACATCCAGCACCTCTATTGATAAGCGGTATTAGCCTCTTGCAGATTCAAAATGAGAACATTTATGGAGCTACACTGCACAGTTCTCTTGAACATGTCATTTTGTATAGTCAATAAAGGAGTTTTGCAGACCGGGGTTGATTGTGAGCTTGCGAGCAGGGCCCTCACTCCTCTTGTTTTTTGTTGAATTATGTGTTACTCTGTGATGTCCTTATTATTTACACACGTTCTCTATGAATTGTAAAGTGCTGCCTGACTGTATTGGTGCTATAGAAATAATAATAATAATAATAATAATAATAATAATAATTCAAATCTTCTTCTGGCACTGTATTATACTGAAACCTAACAATGTGCCGGTGTGATCAATTATCAGAAGATCACTCATATGTGATTTGAATACTTGAGGTCATGTTTAGAGTTGAGCGATACCAGCCGATACTTGAAAATATCGGATCGGAATGGATCGGCCGATCTTAAAAAAAAGTATCGGTATCGCCGATTCCGATACCGGGAACCAATGCAAGTCAATGGGGCCAAAATATCGGAATTAAAAAAAACCCTTTCTTTCCTTGTAGGTTAATTCTACATGAAGAAAAACAACTAAGAATAATGTAGAATGTATTGTGGGAGGTGGAGGAGACATTAAAGCCATAGAGGTTTAGCCCAATCAAATGGAATAGCAGGAATTAAACTTTTTTTTTAAAGATGTTAGGAGTTACAAAGATATTGACTATGTTAGCCTCATTTATATTTTGCCAGACATGTATGTCTTCTTCTTCTTTCTTCTTTCTTCTTCTTTCTTATTCTTCTTCCTTTTTTTACCTTCTTCTTCTTCTTCTTATTCCTTTTTTTACATTCTTCTTCTTCTTCTTCCTTTTTTTACATTCTTCTACTTCCTTTTTTTACATTCTTCTTCTTCTTCCTTTTTTTACATTCTTCTTCTTATTCCTTTTTTTACATTCTTCTTCTTCTTCCTTTTTTAAATTCTTCTACTTCCTTTTTTTATATTCTTCTTCTTCTTCTTCCTTTTCTTACATTCTTCATATTCTTCTTATTCAACAATTATTATTCTACATATTCAACTTCTTCATCTTCTTCCTATTCTTCTTCATCATATTCTTGTTTGTGTCAGGCATTCCTGTAGTTGTTATCTAGAAAAGTTAGAAGTTTACACCTTCCGTTCTGCCTGTCACAAAAGATTTACAACAGGATTTGTCCGCGTTCAGTTTGGCCTGCAGCAGCAGGCCTTTTCCAGGGGCACCACGAGGAGGAACGGACTCACCCCCATACACTGCTTAGTCTTCTTCTGCTTATAAATAAGATAATATCATTTGCTCAGAGTATTAGTCTTATGCTTAATGTTCTTCTGCTTTGTTTTTTTATGCTTCTTTGTCTTCTCTCTCTTGTTGTTCTGCATCTTGGTGGTTGTCTTCCTGTTCTTTGTCCTCTTGAACCAGCTGACGGTACTGGCACCCGGAGGGGCAGCAGAAGGAACAAGAGCCAATGGCACTACCGAGGACCAGCTGACGGTGCTGGAACCCGGTTACTAAGCAGGAGGTACCTGTGCTACAAAGCACTACCAAGGACCAGCAGACGTTGCCGGAACTCGGATACCGAGATGGAGGCACCTAGGCCAAAGGCTCTGACGGGAACCAGCTGACGGTGCTGGAACCCGGAGGGGTAGCATAAGCTGCAAGAGCAAATGGAAATAGCGAGGACCAGCTGACAGTGCTGGCACCCGGAGGGGCAGCAGAAGGAATAAGAGCCAATGGCACAACCGAGGACCAGCTGACGGTGCTGGAACCCGGTTACTAAGCAGGAGGTACCTGTGCTACAAAGCACTACCAAGGACCAGCAGACGTTGCCGGAACTCGGATACCGAGATGGAGGCACCTAGGCCAAAGGCTCTGACGAGAACCAGCTGACGGTGCTGGAACCCGGAGGGGTAGCATAAGCTGCAAGAGCAAATGGAAATAGCGAGGACCAGCTGACAGTGCTGGCACCCGGAGGGGCAGCAGAAGGAATAAGAGCCAATGGCACAACCGAGGACCAGCTGACGGTGCTGGAACCCGGTTACTAAGCAGGAGGTACCTGTGCTACAAAGCACTACCAAGGACCAGCAGACGTTGACGGAACTCGGATACCGAGATGGAGGCACCTAGGCCAAAGGCTCTGACGAGAACCAGCTGACGGTGCTGGAACCCGGAGGGGTAGCATAAGCTGCAAGAGCAAATGGAAGTAGCGAGGACCAGCTGACAGTGCTGGCACCCGGAGGGGCAGCAGAAGGAATAAGAGCCAATGGCACAACCGAGGACCAGCTGACGGTGCTGGAACCCGGTTACTAAGCAGGAGGTACCTGTGCTACAAAGCACTACCAAGGACCAGCAGACGTTGCCGGAACTCGGATACCGAGATGGAGGCACCTAGGCCAAAGGCTCTGACGAGAACCAGCTGACGGTGCTGGAACCCGGAGGGGTATCAGAAGTTACCCCTGAAAAGCAAAGTTGGCATGCCGCAAGCTGGCCGCAGTTACCGAATCACACAGTCCTACAGGGGGTGCTTGTCCTACTGGCACTATGGAACAAGCCTTTCTTACCAGAACCCGCAGTCCACATAGGAAGCACCTAAACTGCTGGCACCCTAGCCTCGGCTAACCCAACCGCAACACGACATGGCAACTTGGGGTGGCAAACTGACATTGACACTTCCCGGAAACAGCAGGCAGGGCTGGAACCAAGCTGGGCAGGAGGGAGTACCCGTGCCAAAGTCAGTTATGAGCAGCAACTGGCGATGTTGGAGCCCAGGACAAGCACTTAGCAGGCTGAGGCCTGATGTGCTGTCAATTGGGAGGCAGCAGGACAGATTGCCATCAAAACAGCAGGGGAACAGCTGACGTTACTGAACCCCACAAACACAGGAGCTAGTGTTTTACTCTGTGAAGACGGCACTTCCAAGCAACAACTGGCTGTGTTGAAGCCCAGGGACAAGCACGGAGCAGGCTGAGGCTGCATTGAAGAAATTTTAAGATCGGTTGTAGACTACTAATTTGAACCAAGCTCCACTTAGGCCTGTGGCTTCACTGATTTTCGTATTTCCCCTGTCCTCCAACCCCGCCAGTTACAGCTCCGAAGTGGCGTCTGCACAATCCACACTTGTTCCTGTGTTACAGGTGTTCAGTCCGGTCAGTTAATCCCCTGATGTGTGTCCGGCAATGTCGCCTGCTCTGTCCACATTCCCATAACTACATATGTAACGTTGAATTCCACCGGGTGGGTAGGTCACATATGATGCGATGTTCTGGAAGGCCAAATCGTCGCTGCAGAGCAGCGAGGCGCGATCTTGCCGTGCTGGAACGTCGCAAGTGAGCGCACTCTATGCGGACCTTGTGCAACAGTGCAGCAAGATCCGGATAGTCCCTCAGAAAGCTCTGCACGACCAAATTAAGAACATGTGCCAGACATGGGATGTGTGTGAGGTTGCCTAGGCCAAGAGCTGCCACCAGATTTCGGCCATTGTCACACACTACCAAGCCCGGCTGGAGATTCGCTGGCACAAACCACACATCGCTCTCCAGCTTGATAGCATTCCAGAGCTCCTGCGCTGTGTGGCTTTGATTCCCCAAAGAAATTAATTTGAGTACAGCCTGTTGACGTTTGGCCACGGCTGTGCTCATATCGGTCGTAACAGGCTCCTGCTCTGCTGTTTCTGAGGAACTTGAGTAGGAGGAGGAGTCTATGTGTACAGACTGGAGTCCTGCAATCCGTGGCGTTGGAAGAACACGTACAGCGCCACTCTCCAGATCCGTACCCGGCTCCACAACATTGACCCAGTGGGCAATGAGGGAAAGGTATCGTCCCTGTCCATGGTTACTGGTCCACGCATCGGTGGTCAGGTGGACCTTGCTACTAACGGCGTTTAGTAGCGCATGTTTTATTTTGCACTCAACATGTTTCTGCAGGGCAGGGATGGCTCGCCTGCTGAAATAAAAGTGGCTGGGCACGTTGTATTGGGGGACTGCCAATGCCATTAAGTCCCGGAAGGTGTCAGTGTCCACCAGCCTGAATGACAGCATTTCAACTGCCAGAAGTTTGGCAATGCCAGCATTCAGAGACTGTGCTCGGGGATGGTTTGCCGAGTAAGGGCGTCTTTTATCCCATGCCTGTGCTACCGATGGCTGTGATGGATGGGAACGTGCTGCTATGGGTGTAATCTGACAGGCTCTCCGGACAACAGTGGCAGAGGTTCTTCCTTGGCGATCCTGTGAGGAAGCCGAACCAGCAGTGTGTGAGCTGGAGGAAGAGGGCCCAACACGAACTGAAGAGGTGGTAGGTGGTGCTGTACGTTGGCCTACGTCTTCAGGGTGTCTCTGCAACTCCAACTCGCGCTTGGTGCGCACATGTTTCCACATATTTGTGGTATTGAGGTTGCTGACATTTCTCCCTCTTTTGACTCTCTGATGACACAGCTTGCATTTGACAAAGCAAATGTCATCTGCAACTGTGTCAAAAAAGGACCACGCACTGCAACTCTTGTGAGCGCCCGGTTTGCCTTTGGAAGGAGGAATGCTCCTAACGGGTGCCGAAGTGGAGGGTACAGGCAACCAAGTCTTCCCCCTCCCTCTGCCTCCTGTTTTGGCCGGTAGGGGAATCTCTTCCTCCGAGCTGCTCCCACCACCTTCCTGTTGCTCACGCCATGATGGGTCAAGGACCTCATCATCTTCCCTCCCCTCTTCAAACAGCTGCTTCTCCGGGGTTGTCTCGCCAGCACCGTACGCACCAGAAAGTGGCAACTGAGTCTCGTCATCATCTGATGCGTACTGAGGTGTGCTGACCATAGGCACTGGCCCACTCGCCTCTTCAGATTCAGAGGGACAAAGAAGTTGCGCATCACTGCATACTCCCTCTTCTTCACATTCAGGAATGCTGCTTGGCTGGCCCCCTCTTTCCAAGCCAACAGATTCCGAGAACAGAAGTAGAGACTGTGATGGCTCCTGTCCATGTCTCTCTGACTGCCTGGGCACTTTGGCAGGTGGTGAAGAGACAGATGGTTGCTCTTCGGTGCTCTGACCCTGAGAGGATGCGGAAGTAATTGAAGTCGATGCGTTAGCTGCCATCCATCTGACAACGGCTTCAATTTGTTCCTCCCGCAGCAATGGGGTACGTTGAGGTCCTACAAAGCTGCGCATAAAGGACTGTTGCCTGCTAAAACTGGGGGATGCTGATCCACTGGTGCCCGCAGCAGGCCCAGAATCCCCACGTCCTCTACCTGTAGAATCCCTACGTCCTCTCCCTGCAGAATCCCCACGTCCTCTCCCTGCTGAAACTCCACGCCCACGCCCACGCCCACGCGCCTTACTCCCTGCCTTCTTCATCTTGCAAGACTGCTTAAGATAGGCAAAAAAGTACAAAGGGGGGCCTTAGTGTGCTTATTCCTGAACAGCTGGTTACAGGTACAAGAAACACTAATTTTATGAAGTGTGTGTGTGTGGACTAGACTTTAATAGGAGCTGATGTGGCCTACACAAGTTCAAAATGTAGTGTTTGGTGAACTTTTTTTGTGGTTTCTTTGTTGGAAAGTATGTGAACAAAGAATTGAAACTGATAGTATCACCAACTTTTTGGAGCTATTACAATGCAGGCAGGTAACCTACAATGCAAAAGATGAGGCTCCAAAAAAATTGGGTAATACTAATCTGGCTGCGCCGGCAGGGCACAAGCCAGAAAAAAAGGCTCCTCTATCTACTCCTATATAGTGTTTGCAACCAACCAATGTTGATGGATACGGATGGATGCACACTAATAGGAGAAGAAAAAATGAGCTGCACTCAAAGACAAATATGTGTGAGGCAGTGACGCACGTTGAGCGTCCTACAACCAGACGTAGCTGCAGGACACTCTACTCAGCGTGAGCTGCACTCACACACAGTCAGAGGCCTCTCAGACAGCCGTCAACAGTGCAGCTAAGTGGGCACTGGCACTGACAGGCTGCAGAAAGGCTCCGCTGTGTACTCCTATATAGTGTTTGCAACCACCGTAGATGGAGACGGATGGATGCACACTAATAGAAGAAAAAATGAGCTGCACTCAAATAAAAATATGTGTGAGGCACTGACGCACGCTGAGCGTCCTACAGCCAGACGTAGCTGCAGGACACACTACTCAGCGTGAGCTGCACTCACACACAGTCAGAGACCTCTCAGACAGCTGTGAACAGTGCAGCAAAGTGGACACTAGCACTGAAAGGCTGCAGAAAGGCTCCGCTGTCTACTACTAGTGTTTGCAACCAATGTATATGGATACGGATGGAAGCACACTAGATTGAAATTATGTAAAAAATGCAGCTCAAAAAATAAAAGATGTATGAGGCAGCAGTGATCACACTGGGTGGCCTACAGCCTGACGTGGCTGCAGGACCCACTCCACAGCGTGAGCTGCACTCACACAGCCCTTGCAGACAGCTGTGAACACTGCTGCTAGGGCAAAGAAGGCTACAGTGGTGGTTTATGTAGCCTGGGTAAAGCACTAGATGTTTGGTGGAATCGCTATTTCTAACTGTCCCTCACAGTCTTCTACAGCAGCCTGTCCCTAACTGAATTCACAGCAGAGTGACCAGAAATGGCGGCTGCGGTGGCTTTTATAGTGCATCATGACATCATTTCGGCAGCCAATCACAGCCATGCCAATAGTTAACATGCCTACATGCCTAACAGGATGTGCCCACACTTCGGAGGATTCCCATTGGCTTAATCAAAGCAAGCAGGCTCATAGCATGATGGGAACTTCCTATTCCGATTCCGATTCCGGAATCCGATATGACAAAAGTATCGGAACTAAGTATCGGAATTCCGATACCGCTAATATCGGCCGATACCCGATACTTGCGGTATCGGAATGCTCAACACTAGTCATGTTCCAACTAAGTTTTCTTCCTGCTTCTCTTAATACTTTAAAAATAACTTTCAGAGAAGCAGGAAAGGAAGCTAGTAGGCATGTGACCATAAGTATGCAAATTGCATTTTAGTGATCACATGATCATTGATTGAACCAGCAGTCAGTGTCGAATCCTAATATTGTGTACCTTATGGCAATACCAAAAAATACATGACTTGATGAATATTAGCATTGGTCCAAAAAACCCTCTAATGAAAATACATCGCTTTTTTATATATGGAAGGTGGGCCCTCAGAATTTAGTCCTTGGTGGGCCCAATGTTTCCCAGTCTGACACTGTATGTAGCATCTTTTTGTGTGTGAGGGAAATATGGCAAGTCTGTATGGTCCCTGTATGGTCAGATACGGCCATTACGCAGCACACAGCATGGGCACTTTTATAAGATTATCTCAGCACAGGAACATTTTTTTAAACACATCCAATTATGGAACTTATTTTTATTTCAAGATCTATTCATTAAAATGTACAGTTAAGGAAATAATTATTTGATCCCTTGCTGATTTTTGTAAGTTTTCCCACTGATAAAGACATGAACAATATAATTTTAAGGGTAGGTAAATTTTAACATTGAGAGATAGAATATCAAAAATAAAATCCAGAAAATCTCATTGTATAAATTATTTAAATTTATTTGCATTTTGCAGTGAGAAATAAGTATTTGATCCCTCTGGCAAACAAGAATTAATGCTTGGTAGTAAAACCCTTGTTGACAAGCACAGCAGTCAGACTTTTTTTGTAGTTGATGAGAAGGTTTGTGCACATGTCAGGAAGAATTTAGTTCCACTCCTCTTTGCGGATCATCTTTAAATCATTAAGATTTTGAGGCTGTTGCTTGGCAACTAGGAGTTTCAACTCCCTCCATAACTTTTCTATGGGGTTAAGGTCTGGAGACTGGCTAGGCCACTCCATGAACTTAATGTGTTTCTTTTTGAGCCACTCCTTTGTTTCCTATGCTGTATATTTAGGGTCATTGTTTTGCTGGAAGACCCAGCCACGACCCATTTTATTGTCTTGGCGGAGGGAAGGAGGTTGTTCCTCAGAATTTTACGGTATATGGCTCCATCCATTCTCCCATTGATGTGGTGAAGAAGTCCTGTACCCTTAGCAGGGAAACACCCCCAAAACATAATGTTTCCACCTCCATGCTAGACAGTGGGGATTGTTGTGAACACTCTTGATCTGACTTCTGAGTCTGGGCTCCCTCTGGTGCTTGCTGCGGGTAATGGAGCTGGTTGGGTTGACAGAAGTCTGTCACGAGAAGAGGATGAGTGGAGCTCAGGGGTTACAGACTGGGAGGATTTAAGTGAGCAAGCTTCCCTCAGTTGCTGCTGGTGATTTGGTTTTCTTCCTGTGCATTGTGAAGTCTGCTTTTCCCCTCCTTGGTCTTGCATCATTCAGATAAGTTATTTGATTGCTGGAATCTTTTTGCATTTGATAGAGTTTTTGCATTTCTCTGCTTTCTGCTTTGCTGTGTTGGTTCAGCATTATTCCCTGCTGGGTCTGTTCAGTATTGCTAATCCCCTGTTATATTAGTATATTTTGCTTTGCTTCCAGTTCACACCAGAATGCTGATCTATGGGGGAGAGGTCGTGTGGCCTCAGTGTTTTTGTATATCAGACTTGTTGGATTTTTTAGGGTTTTTGTGTGATTGCAGACAGTATCTTTCCTGTCCTGTCCTATGTAGACAGTTTGGGCCCCCTCATTTGCTCACTCTATTTTCTGCCTGCGTTTGTGCCTCATCTTATCTCACAGGCAATATATGTTTGGGAGCTATCTATTCTTTTGGAGTTCTACTCCAGGGCAGTTTAGCTTTCCCCTTTTTTTCTTTAGGCTTAGTTAACTCTTTGGCTGTGCCGAGGTGTGTAGGGCATCGTAGGAAAGCCCCACGGCTAATGCTAGTAGTGTTGTTAGGTTTAGGGGTCAGCAATCTACTAAGTTACCAACCTTTCTGGTTTCATGGTTGCTTAGCTTATTCCCCTTGTCGGTGACCGAATCATAACAGGGGATGGTGTTATGTTATCACCCTCATCATGGGTGATTTCATCATCCCTATTACTTTTCCCCTCTCCCTATCTGCTACTCACCTTTTATCTCTAACCTCCTCTTTTGGCCTCTCGCAGCATACTAATGCATAAAGATGGAAACTCCCTCGACTTGGTCTTCTCCCGGCTTTGCTCAGTAGATGATTTCACAAACTCCTGTTGTGAGTTAATTTTCTGGTCTACCAGTTGTGAGTTCTCCTTCCAGGCTCCCTCTGGTGGTAACAGGAGGTAGTAAGGCTGATTTAATCAGTGGAGATCTGCCACCTGATAAGGAGGATGACGATTGGACCTCAGGAATCTCAGACTGGATTTAAGACAGCCGACGCCCTATTCTGGTGCTGGTGATTCCTTCTGGCTTGTCAGGTCTTGGTTCTCAGCTCTGTTCCAGTCAGCTCAAGCTAAGTTTTTCTGCTAATGTTCACACTTGATTTTGTTGGTCTATTCAGTTTTTTGTGTGGTCAGTCAGCCCCGGCTGGGGCTGTGCTGAATTTTCACTCTTATTTATCTGTATTTGCCAATTTGCTTTTTGTTCCCTTTTTAGATTGGCTTCTTTTTGCTCTGTCTCAGAATATTTCAGAGTGCTGATATAGTGGGAGAAGTCTAGTGACTTCAGGGTTAATTTTGTTATCAGAAGTGTTGGACATTATTTTTGTAGGGTTTTTGGCAGATTGCAGACAGTGTCTTTCCTTTCCTATCCTTTCTAGTTAGTTTGGGCCCCATCGCTTGCTCAGCCTATTTTCCTGCCTGTGTTTGTGTTTTCATCTTGTTTCACTGTCAATACATGTGTGGGGGCTGTCTTTCCTTTGGGGTCTGCTCTGGGGCAGTTAGTTTTCCCCTTTTCTTGCTTTAGGCTTATTTAGTCCTCCGGCTGTGATGAAGAGTCTAGGTTCATCGTAGGAACGCTCCACGTCTGCTGCTAGTTGTGTGGCTAGGATCAGGGATCTGCAATCTGCATAGTTACCAACCTCTCTGGTTTTCTGTGACTTAGCTTGTTTTGTTTTTTTCTCCTCGGTGACCCATTCATAACAAACTCCCCTGTCCTACTCTCTGACCACAACCTTCTTTCATTTTCTATCGAGAACTGCCACCCCGCTCAGGTCACCCCAACTTTTCACACTTATAGAAACATACAGACCATTAACACCCAGAAACTTATGAAAAACTTGTAGTCATCATTGCCCCTATCTCATCCTTCTCATGTCCTGATTCTGCACTGAAGCATTACAATGAAACAATACAAAGTGCCCTGGATGAAATTGCACCTCCTATACATAGAACAATACGACACAGACGGCAACAACCGTGGCACACGCTGCAAACATGTTTTCTGCAGCAGTGCGACAGGTGCGCGAAATGTCTGTGGAGAAAATCTCATCTACCCGAAGATTTCATTAATTTTAAGTTTGTGCTTAAAACATAGATCTCTGCCCTTCACTTCTCCAAACAAATCTATTTCAACACCCTCATCACTCACTATCCAATAACCCTAAACATCTCTTTGACCCATTTGATTCCCTACTCAACCCAAAAGTGCAGGCCCCAACCACAAATCACCGTGCTGCCAATCTGGCCAACTATTTCAAAGAAAAAATTGACCATATCCGACATGTAATTATGTCCCAATCCCCTCATACCATGCACTGTCCTCGCTCCCCCACTGCATCTAGCTTACTCTCTGATTTTGAACCAATCACAGAGGAAGAAGTAATCAGACTCCTTGCATCTTCTTGCCCTACCACTTGCACCAGTGACCCCATTCCATCACATCTCCTCTAGCCCCATTCCCCTGCTGTCACCACTCACCTAACAAAATATTCAATCTCTCTCTCTTCAGGTATCTTTCTCTCCTCATTTAAGCATACCATAATACATCTATTACTTAGAAAACCATCCCTTGACCAAAACTGTGC
Organism: Dendrobates tinctorius; assembly: GCF_039654945.1. Taxonomy (NCBI): domain Eukaryota; kingdom Metazoa; phylum Chordata; class Amphibia; order Anura; family Dendrobatidae; genus Dendrobates; species Dendrobates tinctorius. The sequence continues at coordinate 287,083 of NW_027361699.1, read as the reverse complement.
CACTAACTAAAGACCTGTCTCTAATCTTCCCTTCATCTCTAATCTCCAGGAACGCCTGGTCCACGCCCATCTCATCCTCTATCTCTTAGATAACTCTTCTCGACCCTCCTCAATCTGGTTTCCGCTCTTTACACTCTACTGAAATTGCCCTCACTAAAGTCTCTAATGATCAACTAACTACTTAATCTAATGGTCACTACTCCTTGTTAATACTCTTGGATCTCTCCGCAGCATTCAACACTGTGGATCATCAGTTCATCCTCACTATGCTACACTCCATCGGTCTCAAGGACACCATTCTCTCCTGGTTCTCCTCCTATCTCTCTGATCTTTTTGACCGTTCCTTCACTGTATCTTTTTCTGGTTCTTCCACCTCTTATCTTCCCCTTACTGTTGGGTTCCTCAAGGATCAGTCCTAGGCTCCCTACTCTTCTCTTTGTATACTGCCCCTATTGGATAAACAATCAGTACATTTGGTTTCCAGTACCAGCTCTATGTTGATGACACCCAATTAAACACTTCTGTCACAATCCCGCCGCTAACACCGGTATGTCACGGATGCAGGGACGCGACGTACTGCCAACACATGGCTATCACAAGCACAGGGGGGCTTATCTTAGTTATCCCACCTCTGGTATCATGTGATAACAAAACAGCAAGCTAGTCTTGCCCTAACAATTTATCGCAGAGGGGTTATTTTGGGTGTCCCACCACTGCTAACAATATTTCACGAACTGTGGGGATTTATGTGTAACCCACTTTCCAGTTCCGCTTTGGAACTCTCAGCTCTCTGGCACCCCCCCTTACCCTCAGGTCAGTCAGGGAACTACACCTGGGATAATTGGTCACCGGCCGGCTGCTTCAATGAGGACTGGCCACCCGGCATGCTGCAGTGAGGGAATTATAAATGCTCTGGACGCAGCCACCCAATTAGCAGGAGGAAGCCAGAAGTGACGTCAGAGTCCCTTCCTTACTGGGACTCTCTGGAACCTGCTCTGGGTTCACCTCTGGTTCAGTCTCTCCTGTAGCAGAAGAGGGTCCAGAAGGCAGGGCGCTACCTGTGATTCGGGCTCGCTGACTGCGGGTGACAGCGGCTACATATGCTGTCTCCCCGGGGATTTCTACAGACCCACCAGCCAGTGCTGCTATGGGCTCTACCTCCCCATCCACCCCCAACACTTCAGGAGCAGTGCTACTTATGGGCCAGTTACCTTCCTCGGTGGCACTGGTCAGTTGCATGACATTGCCTTCCTCATGGTTCCCATGTGCCTCCCCATTTCATTGAGCACCAACGCTTGCTCCTTTTAGGGGTTCCTCAGCCGTCTCACAGAACGACGGGGCTGAGCACTTCGTTACCTGTGGACACATCTACCATTTCAGAGAAATGGTTAACAGGTTCAGTCGGCACAGATACATCATCATCATCATCATTCCTAGGACAAGAATGGTTATCAGATTTCTTTGATACATTTACATCAACATCAGCATCATTCCTGGGGAAAGAATGGTTATCCGTTGCATCATTACTCATCAAGGCATTAGCAGGCAACACATTCAGTTTCCCATCATCATCATCATCATCATCAGGGTTAACGTTACCCTTATTATCAGATTGGGGAGGGGCGTCAGGGAAATAGTAGGCAACCATCCTCCCCAAATCAGTCTCCAATAAAACATCAGTGTCCAGGTTTTCAGACACTCCCACTTCCCTCACCCCGCTCCCAGCATCCCAATCAAGAAAAACCCGGGCCACTGGCAAGGGACAACGGGTGCCTCCAATCCCAGTGACAGTCAGGGTTTTCCCCTCAATGAACTCTTTAGGGGCTGCCAGTCCAGGATGGATGAGGGTTCGTTCAGCCCCGGTGTCCTTGAGGCCTGTAGCAAAACGGGCCCCCACCCGGACGTGCTGAACGTTGTCATCAACCCTCCCAACCACACCTCCCACCAAAAGAACAGAGGTGTTGGGCCCAGAGGCATTGGCTGGGGTGATTCTTCTGCCTTTCCAGACAGGTGGCACTGATATGACCAGTCTGACTGCAGTTGTAACACTGGCGACTGTCAGTAGTAGGCCTGGTGTTGGCAACAGGGACAGGGCCTCCGGAGGGACGGCTGGCAGGGGCACTGGGGTTGTTTGCAGGCTTACTCCCTCTCCAGCTGGCGGTGACTGGATTCCTTGTCTCTGGCTTCCGGTTGGCCTCAAAGTTGTCGGCGATCTGCGCAGCTTTGTCCGCATTCGTTGGTTCTCGGTCCAGGATGAACTGTCGGACCTCAGCTGGGTAAAGATGCAGCAGCTGGTCTTTGATCATCAGATCCTTCAGCAGGTCAAAGGTATCAACTGACAGTCCATGGATCCACTGGTTAAAGTGGGTCCTCAGTCCTTGTACCACATCATGTGGGCCACGGTGGAGGTTCTGGAAATTCTTTCGGTATACCTCAGGTGTTAGTCGGTATTTGGCGAACAGAGCCTGTTTTATGGCATCATAGTCATGCTTGTGGGAGAGAAGCAAATGCCTCCAGGGCTTTGCCCTTTAGCCCTGGGGTCACCTTGCTTATTGTCCTCTAGGCAGCTGGTGCTGTCTGCAAGCTTTCTCAAAGGTCCGCAGAAACGTGTCCAAGTCTCCATTCTTTTCCATCACGGGAAAATGCTCTGGCCAGGGCTTCAGACTCTGAGCGCTGTTGGATTCATGGCTCTGGGTTTCGGAGGGCATTTCCCTCAACCAGGCCAGCTGCAGTTCATGAGCTCTCTGAGCTTGGCGCTCGGCTTTCTCTTGAGCTTCCCGGATCAGCTGTAGGTGCCTGTCCGTATCGTCAACGGAGATCTGTTGCAGAGCCATTTGCAGATAGGGGTCCATGACTTCCTGGCTGCCGGTCATGCCGGCCTGCACCAGCTGGACCTCTGCGGCTGCACCGCCAGCACTGTTGCTGCCTTCTGTATCTGCTGGGCCTATACTCGCCTCCCATCGCACCAGCTCAGTGATCAAGTGGCCTCTGGTTTTGTCAGCGGCATCAATCTGATTTGCCGTGCACAGGGCCATCAGGGCGTCCTTGTCCAGCTGCTTATAATAGGCTGCTCCCCGCATAGCCATGGTTGCCAAATAAAATATAGGAAAGAAAAACAAAGAGGAGGGAGGGGATACTCGCACATACCCACAATTGTCTCAGGACTAGTAAACACTGAGTCTGTTCTCCAAAACCTATGATGCAGGGCCCCACAGGAACCGTGCAGGTTTTTAGTGAGAGGAATGATTGCTCAAACCAGATCACTAATGCTCTATGATTATCCCACCCCGCTGCCACCAATAAGTTACGATCCTGCCGCTGACACGGGTATGTTACGGAGGGATGCGACATACTGCCAACACACGGCTATCAGAGGCACAGGGGGCTTATCTTAGTTATCCCACCGCTGGCACCATGCGATAAAAAACAGCAAGCTAGTCTTGCCCTAACAATTTATCGAAGGGGGGTTATTTTCGGTGTCCCACGACTGCTAACAATATTTCACGAACTGCGGGGATTTATGTGTATCCCACTTTCCAGTTCTGCTTTGGAACTCGCAGCACTCTGGTGCCCCCCCTTACCCTCAGGTCAGTCAGGGAACTACACCTGGGATAATTGGATAATTGGTCGCGGGTCGGCTTCTTCAATGAGGACTGGCCACCTGGCATGTTGCAGTGAGGAAATTATAAATACTCTTGCCACAGCCACCCAATTAGCTTATAAAATCTCTTCCATCACTCTCAGCAGTGCCCAGAACCCAGACCACACTTTGCCGCCACCAGCTCCAGAGTTTCTCTGATTAAGTAAACTTAATAGAGGGGTTCGAAGCCAACCCAATTCAGTAGCGTAATTATCTTAAAGGCACGTAAATTTGTTCTTAGTGCGTGAAGACAGACTAATAAAGTTATAATTTTATTCCCAAAGGTGGGCAGTGATTACAAAGATAAAAGATTTTACAAAGTTGAGACATTAGATATTTACAATGCAAAAATAAAATAAAAGGTTTAAAAGCAGAAATCAAACTTACATTTGCTTAGATGGTCTTAGGAAAACCATGTGGGGAGGCGGGGCCAGACATCTCCCTGCATTTGGGATCCTATCAGCATGGAATCTCCAGTTAGAATGACCAATTTTAGGGAAGGAATACCTTATAGCTTTGGGCCAGTGACATCACAAAAGGGGCTGTCTGGTTATGGTCCTCCCCCTGCTCTAGGGTTTAGAATCTGGTTCTGAAAACTTAGAACTATATCTCGCAGAGGGTACCTCGTATAAACAGACACATGGTATGATTTTCTTTAGGCTGTCGGAGGGCATAATTCATTACCGAACATGCAGTAATTATGTCTCACCATTTAGGAGAAATCCATTTCTCGGATTCCGTCGGAGCTAGACCTTAGCAAGAACCACCGTAGTGAAGCCAGATTGGAGCACATCGCCGAATTGTCTATTTCGTTTTTCTGTTGCAAAAGGGGTCCGAGCAATGGCTTCGCTAATATCTCACCATACTTGAATTCGCCGCATGGCAGAGAACAAAGAGCATCCTTTCCACTTAGTTAATTAACATTCCTTAGCTGGGGAGAGGGGAATGTTGGCACAGGAGGTGTCTGGTGTAGGGTTACAAGCAGGCACAGAGCTGCGGTGTGTGTGAGCTGTGGGTGAAAAGGGGGTGGGTCGCAGCTGTGTGACAGGCAGACGTCTCATCTGTAGTGTAATAATCAGGGAACCTTAGGTCATATCTTTCTTATCATTACAACTTCTTCTCCTGATATCATGCCTGCCTTTTTAGAAAACACTAGTGATTGTCTTACTGCTGTCTCTAACATCATGTCCTCCCTCTATCTGAAACTGAACCTGTCAAAAGCTGAACTCACATTTCCTCCCTCTACTAACCTACCTTTGCTCGACATTGCTATCTCTGTGTGTGGTTCCACCATTACTCCCCAGCAACATGCCCGCTGTCTTGGGGTCATGCTTGATTCCGAGCTTTCATTCACACCCCATATCCGATCACTGGCTTGCTCTTATTATCTGCACCTCAAAAACATTTCTAGAATTTGACCTTTTCTTACTTTCAACTCTGCAAAAACTCTTACTGTTTCTCTTATTCATTCTCGTCTGGACTATTGTAACTCTCTACTAATCGGCCTCCCTCTTACCAAAATCTCTGCTCTACAATCTGTCTTGAATGCTGCAGCCAGGATCATATTACTCACCAATCGTTATACTGATGCCTCTACCCATTGCCAGTCATTACACTGGTTACCCATCCACTCCAGAATCCAGTGCAAACTTATTACCCTCAACCACAAAGCACTCCATAGCTCAGCACCACCCTACATCTCCTTCCTTGTCTCAGTCTACCACCCTACCCATGCCCTCCATTCTGCTAATAACCTGAGGTTAACATCCTCAATAATCAGATCCTCCCACTCCTGTCTCCAAGACTTTTCATGTGCTGCACCAATTCTTTGGCATGCACTATCCAGGTTGATATGATTAATCCCCAATCCCCACAGTTTTAAGCGTGCCCTAAAAATACATTTGTTCAGACTGGCCTACCGCCTCAACACATTAACCTAAATATCCCTGTGTGGCCCATTCAATTTTTTTTTACCATAATCAGGTTCCTCGCATCATGTTCTCACATGCTTTATGCATTTAATAGCTCTCTGTGTCTGTACTGTTATATACTTAGGCTGTTAACTGGTTCATGCAGCATTACAGGAACACCCTATTCGTACTCTATGACTGGTCCGATCAATGAAAGCAATTGTTATCATCTACCTTTCGTGTCTATCCTTTTTCCTCATAGATTGTAATCTTGCAAACAGGGCCCTCATTCCTCTTGGTATCTGTTTTGATCTGTGTTTATTGTTATGCTGTAATGTCTATTGTCTGTCCAAGTCCCTTCTATAATGTAAAGTGCTGCGGAATATGTTGGCACTATAGAAATAAAATTATTATTATTATTATTATTATTATTATTATTATTAATGCCAAAGAGCTCAATTGTTGTCTCATCTGGCCACAGCACCTTTTCCCAATCACTCACAGAATCATCCATGTGTTCATTGGCAAACTTCAGATGGCTCTTGTTGAGCAGGGGAAACTTGTGGGCACTGCAGGTTTTTAAACCTTTACGGTGTAATGTGTTACCAATGGTTTTCTTGGTGACTGTGGTCCCACCAGCCTTGAGATCATTAACAAGTTCCCCCCATGTTGTTTTAGGCTGATCTTAAACCTTCCTCTTGATCAAGGATACCCCACGAGGTGAGATTTTGCATGGTGCCCCAGATTGATGTCGATTGACAGTCATTTTGCATTTCTTCCATTTTCTTACTATTGCACCAACAGTTGTCCTCTTCTCACCCAGCGTCTTACTTATGGTTTTGTAGCCCATTCCAGCTTTTTGTAGTTCTATGATCTTGCCCCTGACATCCTTATAAAGCTCTTTGGTCTTGCCCATTTTGTAGAGGTTAGAGTCTGACTGATTAATTGAGTCTGTGAACATGAGTCTTTTATAAGGGTGACTATATAAGACTGCTGTCTATAATGCAGGTAATGAGTTGATTAGGAGCATTTAACTGGTCTGTAGGAGCCAGAACTCTTAATGGTTGGTAGGGGATCAAATACTTATTTCTCAATGCAAAATGCAAATAAATTACTGTATCTCTCATTCTTAAAATGAACCTACCCTTAAATTTATAGATTGCTCATGTCTTTGTCAGGGGGCAAACTTAAAAAATCAGCAAGGGATGAAATACTTATTTCCACACTGTACATTGTTCATGGGAAAATCCATTTAAGTGGACTGGTCATAACTGGCCTTAGAATTCTATTTCTTGCAAGATTCCCAATTTCCAGGGACATGGGGTCAAGCACCAGCTACCCCATCAACAGCATAAACACATCGTCACACTCAAGTTTCAACTTTTCTCCACAAGACAGAAACTTAAAGGGACAGTAATAAACTTGACAGAAATATTGTGTCAGCTTTCAGTCTGCATGAAAGCAATTTCACACCTTTAGGACTATGATTTTCTGGTGAATTCTTTCCTCAGGCTTCACTCTTGTGGAAATCTATCCTCAGACTAGGCTTTCCGTCAGCTTCTAGGCAGCATTCTGCTCGATCAATATGCCTTTATGGTTGCTGTTTTTTTTTACTTTCCAAAGATCCCCTGTTCTGCTATAGGAATGGCACCTGACCTGCACCCTTAACTTGGAAGCAGCAGCACATTAAGTGGCGGCATCTAGTATGGGTTGTTCCCAACTTCTCCTTCTGTCTTGAAAGCCGCAAGTCTCACTGAAGCAGTGCCAACATGCTCTCTCCTTTTCTATGTACCCCTCCTTCATTTGCAGTGGCCTCTAATTCCAGCTTTGACAGCTGCAGTCATTTCTATCATGTCCAGGGAGGTGATTTCCGCCTCAGGGCATTAACTATTTGTTCATAAGTGGCGTACAACAGTTCGCTGGCCCGAATAGTGTTATCTAGTAAATAGCCTATTTTAAGGCGGCCTTTGTAACAAATATTAGATTGTCACAATCATATTTCAGTGAGTTTTCATATCAAACAGCTACAGAGCATATTAAATTCTATGTAGAAAAAGTATGTATGGCCAGAAAAGTGCGAATGTTTGTGTATATATAAGGGAAATGTATTATCACTATTTCTAAACACTTCTAATTATACTAATGATGATTAAACATGCAGAAAGGCTCTAATTATGTTTAACAATGATAATACTTTTGCTATCTATTGCTTTCTGGGTTGCTTGCATTCTCTCGTCCTTTTAAATATCAATCTGTATAAGGCTGCTTCATTCCACCTAACTGCTTTCCTAATTACATCTACTTAAAACCGGAAATATAGGCTTAGAAACCTTCAAATAGTAAGTTGCACAAAAAAATAAAAATAAATAAAAAACAGTCTCAAGTAAGAAAGTGCTTCCTATGCCCAAGCCTTATCAGGATGCCTATAATGAGCTCACTGAAAAGCTTCTATTAGGATTTAACAAAGCAATCTAAGGGATGGCTCATTTCCTGTGACATTTCTTCTGCTTAAGACGATTTTCTCATCTGTATTAAAATGCTAGTACTCCTAAGCTATGTCGGCGTGCAGCTTTTTTTTTTGCTTCTGTGTAAAGCAGTAACACAGCCAAAGGCTACATTTTATCCCAGTTGCATAAATCTAAAAGTGAAAAAAACCTTATTGAGTGGGCCTTGCTGTTGTTACAGATAACAGTAATCTGGGCGAAGCAAGGAAGCTGTTTGCTAGTATTAGGTTTCAGCTGTGTGCTTAGACCACAACCTATTACACTGAGCTATATTTCGGCATTATCTACCACTTTATGGGAATCCTTGAGAATGGCACATGCCACACCCAGTTCTTTAAATCTTTAGCACATAGCACATTTCCATTGTTTACTGATTCACGTACATTTTTTGGTGCTCAGAATTCTGCAGACTGAGCAACAATAGCAACAAGTATTTCCAAAAAACTAATCAAGCAAAATGACCGGGCCAATTTTTACAATTCTGACCACTGTCCTTTATGAGGTAATAACTCTAGAACGCTTCCATGGATCCCGGCGATTCTGACAATGTTTTCTCGTGACATATTGTACTTCATGATAGTGGTAAAATTTCATTCATATAACTTGCGTTTATTTGTGAAAAAAATGGACATTTGGCAAAAATTTTGAAAATTTCACAATGTTCCAACTTTGAATTTTTATGCTCTTAAATCACAGAGATACGGCACACAAAAAACTTAACACGTAACATTTCCCACATGTTTACTTTACATCAGCACAATTTGGGAACCAAAATTTTTTTTGTTAGGAAGTTATAAGGGTTAAAAGTTGACCAGCAATTTCTCATTTTTACAACACCATTTTATTTTTACGGACCACATCACATTTGAAGCCACTTTGAGGAGTCTATATGATAGAAAATACCCAAAAGTGACACCATTCTAAAAACTGCACCCCTCAAGGTGCTCAAAACCGCATTCAAGAAATTTATTAACCCTTCAGGTGCTTCACAGGAATATTTTGAATGTTTAAAAAATAATGAACATTTAACTTTTTTTCACAAAAAAAATTACTTCAGGTTCAATTTTTTTATTTTACCAAGGGTAACAGGAGAAATTGGACTGGAAAAGTTATTGTGCAATTTGTCCTGAGTATGCCGATACCTGATATGTGGGGGGGGGGAAACTTTGGGCACATGGCAGACCTCGTAAGGGAGTGAGCGCCGTTTGACTTTTTCACTGCAAAATTGGCTGGAATTCAGATCGGATGCCATGTTAAGTTTGGAGAGCTCATGATGTGCCTAAACAGTGGAAACCCCCACAAGTGACCCCATTTTGGAAACTAGACCCCCCCAAGGAACTTATCCAGATATGTGGTGAGCACTTTGAACCCCCAAGGGCTTCACAGAAGTTTATAACTTACAGTGGTACAATTAAAAAATCATATTTTTTTCCACAAAAATGATCTTTTCACCCCCAATTGTTATTTTTCCAAGAGTAACAGGACCCGAAAAATTATTGTGCAATTTGTCCTGAGCACGCTGATACCCCATATGTGGTGGTAAACCACTATTTGGGTGCATGGCAGAGCTTGGAAGGGAAGCAGCGCCATTTGACATATTTGGCTGGAATTGAGATCGGACGCCATGTCACGTTTGGAAAGCCCCTGATTTGCCAAAACAGTGGAAACCCCCAATACTAACTCCAACCATAACCCCAACGCACCCCTAGCCCTAACCCTAGCCCTAACCCTAATCCTAACCCTAAACCTAGCCCTAACCCTAACCCTAGCTCTAATGGGAAAATAGAAATAAATACTAAGGGGGTGATAACGGCTGGTTTGATTTACTATTTATAGCGGGTTTTTATTTTTGGCAGCTGTCGCACGCTAAAAGACGCTAAAATAGTTTATGCATCACCACATTTTGAGAGCTATAATTTTTCCATTTTTGACCCACCGAGTCATGTGAGGTCTTATTTTTTGCAGGACGAGTTCACATTTTTATTGGTACCATTTTCGGGCACGTGACATTTTTTGATCACTTTTTATTCTGATTTTTAGGACACAGAATGAACAAAAACCAGCGTTTCATGAATTTCTTTTAGGGGGGTGCGTTTCCACCGTTCCCCGCGCGGTAAAATTGATAAGGCAGTTTTATTCTTCAGGTCAGTACGGTTACAGCAATACCTCATTTATGTATTTTTTTTATGTTTTGGCGCTTTTATGCAATGAAAACAATTTTAGATTAAAAATAATTATTTTTGCATCGCTTTATTCTGCGAGCTATAACTTTTTTATTTTTTTACTGATGATGCTGTGTGGCAGCTCGTTTTTTGCGGGACAAGATGATGTTTTCAGTGGTACCATGGTTATTTTTATCCATCTTTTTGATCACGCGTTATTGCACTTTTTGTTCAGCGGTATGATGATAAAGCTTTATTTTTTGCTTCGTTTTTTATTTTTATTTTTAAGGGTTTCAATAAAAGGGTTAACTAGTGGGACAGTTTTATAGGGTGGGTCGTTACGGACACGGCGATACCAAATATGTGTACTTTTATTGGTTTTTTTCATCTTCAAAAAATGAATTTATTAGGGAAAATTTTGTTTTTTTTAAATTATTTTTACACTTTTTTTTTTAAACCTTATTACATTGTCCCAGGCAGTGCTGCAGGCTTCCTCATGCCGGAGCTTTGCACCTCCCTGCAGGCCCCTGGTGCCATTTTGGATTCTGGGACCTGCAGGGAAGGAGACCCCGCAGCAGTGCTGCTGTGGGGGTCTCAGGGAAGAATGGAGGAAGCCCCCTCCCTGCTGATGCTTCCCTAAACCCCTGGTACACTGCGATCGTGTTTGATTGCAGTGTGCCAGGGGCTAACGCATCGGGGGTGGTCCATGACCGCCCCTGACACATAGTGCTGGGTGTCAGGTTCCTGCAACTGCACAGCAGGAATCCAGAGCCTTGCATTCAGCGGTCTCCCATTCTCCACTGACCGCTCAGGAGCCTGCACAGCAATCCCGGCATTCCAGACGCCCTGCTCAGACCAGTTCGGTGGGCCTGGCTGCTACTGCCACCTCTGGGCCAGAAATAGCAGCGCAGGCTGCTCAGCAGCAAGCTACTTCAGAGGCTAAGTCCTCAACTCGCGCTACTGGGCATGCTCACGAGACAATCTCCCATTGGAGATTGGGAGTCACATGCTCAAGTCCTTCTCGTGATCTGATTGGTCCATCTCAGGGATCTGGAAGGTTCCGGAAGGTCCTGGCTATAAAAGGTTCACATGGCCGCTCGGTCATGTGCTAGTATAGACTCTACTTGCTACATGTGTGAATGATGACGGATGCATGAACCTGCGAATGACTCATTAAGACTCCCCTCCCTCTGATATTACGTGTGTGGATAGGGACTTAGTCATAAAGTCAACGCCAGTCAGTGGCATGCTACAGGCCACAGTGCATATCATCACCTGACTAGCATCAGACAGTGCACCCCTCCTGGTTACTGTCGCATAGCGGCTGTGTCAGTAGCCGCGCTGCGGGCTGCAGCACCTGTGAGCTTCTGCGGTAGCGATGCTGCAGGCACGGTAGGTCTAGACTGACACTGTCCCTCTGCCTTGGGCCTTGTTCCTGTGACCATATACCGTGCGTGCATTTCTCTGAGACCAGTATGTTTATGTCTAAGGCGTCTCTGTGAAGCTAACAGAGTATGCCCAGTGCACACCGGGTGACTTTCAACCCGTGTGCGATATACTGCCATATTGTGCGTCTGCCATTATCTAGCAGCGGTGTAACACCTACTGCACGGTGGACCCCGGGCGGCGAACGCACTTATTATTATTTATTTATTAGTGCGTTCTGCCGTCCCTAACATTATACTAGTGCCAGGGTCTGGGTAGTAATGGCAGACCTGCTGCAGGTACATTCGGCAGCTGGAGAGCAGGTTGGCGGCTATTAAGAGCTCCACCTCAGCTGCGAATGCTACTATGGCCGCTGCCCAGACAGTGGCAGAGGCTGTCTCGTGTGTGACCACATCCACGCCTGTGCCGACAATATCCCGCCTCCCGTTGCCCGATAAATTTTCTGGTGACAGAGCCACCTGCAGGGGTATCGTGAGCCAGTGCTCTATCAAGCTTGAGTTACTGGCCACACAATTCCCTACAGAGCAGGCGAAAGTGGGGTTTATCATCTCCCTTCTGTTGGGCAGGGTGTTAGAATGGGCCACGCCGCTGTGGGAGCATGGTGACCCCGTGGTTCTGAGTGCTGCTCAGTTCCTAACCTCTCTAAAACAGGTCTTTTTGGGACCATGGGTCACTCACGACACCTCTCTCCAGCTATTAGCTTTAACACAGGGCTCCCTCTCGGTTAGCCATTACGCCGTCCGTTTCCGGACACTGGCTTCCGAGTTAGAGTGGCCAGATAAGGCACTTGTCCCTGTGTTCTGGAAGTGTTTGGTGGGGCATGTCAAAGATGCCTTAGCTACCAGGGAGGTTCCTGTGACTCTGGAGGAGCTGATTGCTATCTCCACCCGCATTGATCTCTGTTATACCAAGCGCACGTTGGAGCGAGCTCAATCCAGACAGAAGGTTAGGTTGGCTCCAACCTTCTCTGTACCTCTTGTACCCACGGTGGTGTCTCGTACCGGTTCCAAGTCGAGTCCGGCGCGAAGCTTCGCACACTGTTACCATTGTCGACAGTTTGGTCATCCGGCTAACAGCCTGCAGCGCTCGAAAAAACGAGCACGTACCATGGTAGTAGGTGGGGGTCTAACTGATATGAAACCCTTTTTCCCCAAACCAGTATTCCGAGGGACGTTAGATAGCGGTGCTTCCACCTGGGAGGTAGAGATCACTGTGGACTCCGGGGCAGAAGGAAACTTCATGTCCTCGTCCTTCGCCCAAAAGCACGCTATTCCGCTGGTACTACTGCCCCATCCCATTACCATTAGGGTGGTTGACGGTGCACCTTTACCATCTCAGGTTACACACCAAACAGCACCTCTTGGTCTCTCAATCTCACACTCTCATCACGAGACGTTGTCCCTGTTCTTTTTGCCAGATGGCATCCACCAGGTACTTCTCGGAGTGCCGTGGCTCCGCCACCACTCTTCTCTTATAGATTGGTCTTCGGGGAGTATACTGGGTTGGAGCAAGAACTGTGAGGGAAGGTGCATGAGGGGCAGTGTCCAAGTAGCCTCCACAGAGGTGCCCGCAGATCTTTCCACGCTTCCTACACACAACCGGCAATACGCGGATGTTTTCTCCAAAAAATCTGTGGAGACTAGAGTTGAGCGACTTTTGCTTTTTTAGGGTCGCGTTTCGTTTCGTGAAACCCGACTTTTCCAAAAGTCGGGTCGAGCAAGATCGTCCGATTATAGGGAAAAGTCGGGGTCGTCCCGAAACACGAAACCCAATGTAAGTCAATGGGGAATAAAAGTCGGCAGTGAGAGGAGGACAGGAAACACACCTACAGTGCCCATTTGAATGCCAAAAGCATCAATTCTTCTTACTTAAGCTTGTCAACCTTAATTAACTTCATAATACAAGTTACGCACTGAAAAATGGGGGTTATTTTGCTAAATTTGTGGGGGGGAGGGCTGGCTGCAGGTTTTCATGTGCCCTGGGCGAAAGAGCGCCCCTTTAACACATACCACAACTCATCATGCTCCGATACGGCAGAGAAATAGCGGTATAGTACAATGAAAAATACCTCACTTTTTACATCTCATGACGAGGCCCATCTATTTCTCCATACAAAATCATTGGTCCCATATAATGTTTGAAACAGTATATGATGAGCTCCACATAATGCTACAGTATATGTTGGTCCCCATGGATGAAGCTCCACTGTCTTATGGGCCCAAATAATGCTCCAAACATAATGGGCCCCATTTCTACTGCTCTAGTGTATAATGGGCCCTGTAAATGCTGCTCCAGTGTCTGATGTCCACCTTTGGAATGTTCCAGTGTATGGTGGGCCCCATCTATCATTCTCCAGAGTATAGTGCTCCCCAAAAATTGCTGTCCCAACATAGAAAACAATCAAATAAGTCTCCTCGCTAGGGAATCCCTGTACTTGTCTGGACAGGTGCTGTAGCTTGCTTAACAGCTCGCCAGCCGTTCTCACGCCCAGTATGGATTGCACGTGATTGCACAAAGGTTAGAAAGGGTACCGTATCCCTGGATAACATGTATGGATAGCGTACACATTCAAAATATATGTCTATACAGCATGAGGCAGGCTCAGACGGTGTTAGGCCCAGTATGGATTGCACGTCATTGCACAAAGGTTAGAAGGGGTACCGTATCCCCGGATAACATGAATGGATAGCGTACACATTCAAAATATATGTCTATACAGCATGAGGCAGGCTCAGACGGTGTTAGGCCCAGTATGGATTGCACGTCATTGCACAAAGGATAGAAAGGGTACCGTATCCCTGGATAACATGTATGGATAGCGTACACATTCAAAATATATGTCTATACAGCATGAGGCAGGCTCAGACGGTGTTAGGACCAGTATGGATTGCACGTCATTGCACAAAGGTTAGAAAGGGTACCGTATCCCCGGATAACATGTATGGATAGCGTACACATTCAAAATATATGTCTATACAGCATGAGGCAGGCTCAGACAGTGTTAGGCCCAGTATGGATTGCACGTCATTGCACAAAGGTTAGAAAGGGTACCGTATCCCCGGATAACATGTATGGATAGCGTACACATTCAAAATATATGTCTATACAGCATGAGGCAGGCTCAGACGGTGTTAGGCCCAGTATGGATTGCACGTCATTGCACAAAGGTTAGAAGGGGTACCGTATCCCCGGATAACATGTATGGATAGTGTACACATTCAAAATATATGTCTCAGGAGGCAGGCTCAGACGGTGTCAGGCACAGTATGGATTTGACGGCCCAGATTACACAGCGGAGGAGCAGGGAGAGGTAAAGATTGCAAATGCTGGGGCCCTGGCCAAGCAAGGGGGGCCCACTCGTGGGCGTCGGTACTGGCACTGGGCCCCTCATACTACAGCGGTGTGTCTGACGGCGGGTGTGCACCACCGCCGTCAGAGACACTTGATTGCACTATGAGGGACCCTGTGCCAGTGCCCGCGCCCAGGAGTCGGCCTAACCACCTGTCCAGGGCAACGGCACTCGCACGGTGTCGTGCGCTAGGTGGTGACCCCGGCCATGGGGGGGAGGCAGCACAGTTAGGGAGTTTTAGAAAGTGGCATATGTTGATGTTGGACATTCAACTGATGCAAAAGGCGAAATAGGTGAAGTACCAGGAAGAGGTGGACCAAAGCAAGCCATTTTTCTGTCACCCTATGTGTCATCAGGGGAAGGTGGGACAAAATCCTTGGAAACCCATGCGTGGTTCATTTTAATGAAGGTTAGATCATCCACATTTTGGGTTGACAGACGGGTCCTTTTTTCTGTCAGGATTGATCCAGCTGCACTGAAGACTCTTTCCGATAGCACACTTGCAGCTGGGCAAGCGAGCTCCTGTAAGGCATATTGGGCCAATTCAGGCCAGGTGTCCAGTTTAGCGGCCCAATAGTCAAAGGGGAATGACCTGTGTGGGAGAACATCGATATGGGAGGAAAAGTAGTTTGTAACCATCGTTGACAACTGCTGTCTCCTGTCACTTTCCATCGATGCAGTATTACCAGTTGTGTGAGCGGTATTTGAAAAATCAGTCCACAACATTGTCATGAAACCCCTGTCTCCAATGCCACTTCTGCTGTGTGCACCACGAACACCTCTGCCAAGCTGCCCCCGGCCCGTACGGCTCGTGTGAGAACCATCACCGCTGCTGTGTGCTGGGAATGCCTCAAGCAACCGATTTACCAGAGTTGCTTGTTTATTAGCCAATATTAGGTCAAGGTTCTCCTGTGGCATGATGTTTTGTAATTTGCCTTTATAGCGTGGATCCAGGATGCTGGCCAACCAGTAGTCATCATCGTTCATCATTTTGGCAATGCGGGGGTCCCTTTTTAGGATCCGCAAGGCATAATCTGACATGTGGGCCAATGTTCCCGGTGTCAATGATACACTGCGAGTGCTGGGTGGAGGAGCACTTTCTGGCAAATCCACATCCCTCCAGTCACGCACAAACCCTGTACCAGACCTTGCCACGCCAACATTTTCACTTGCCCCACGAGATGCATCCTCCTCCCCTAAGTAATCATCCCCATCATCCTCCTCCTCCTCTTCTTCCTCCACCTCGTCCAGGAGAGGTCCCTGAGCAGACAATGGCTGAATGTCATCAAGGATTCCCTCCTCCTCTTCCTCCTCATCAACATTGGCTGCAGACGCCTGCTCCTTAAGGTGCGTCAAAGTTTGCATGAGCAGACGCATAAGTGGGATGCTCATGCTTAGGATGGCGTCGTCTGCGCTTACCAGCCGTGTGCATTCCTCAAAACACTGAAGGACTTTACAAAGGTCTTTCAGTTTCGACCACTGCACGCCTGTCAACTCCATGTCTGCTCTCAAAGTGCCTGGCCGTGTATCCTCCCACAAATGCATTATGGCCTGCCTCTGCTCGCACAGCCGCTCCACCATGTGCAGGGTGGAGTTCCACCTTGTTGCAATGTCGATAATGAGGCGGTGGTTGGGAAGGTGGAGCAATCGCTGCAGCTTCTGCATATGAACGGAGTGTACAGGCGACCGGCGGATGTGCGCGCACAGTCTTCGCACCTTCTGGAGCAGGGCTGTTAACTCCGGATAATTTTTGAGGAAGCACTGCACCACCAGGTTCAAGGTGTGAGCCAAGCAAGGTATGTGGCTGAATTTTGAAAGGGCTATGGCTGCCACAAAATTACGGCCGTTATCACTAACTACCTTGCCTGCCTCAAGATGTACACTGCCCAGCCATGACTCAGTTTGTCGCTTCAAGTACTCGGCCAGCACCTCGGCGGTGTGTCTGTCGCCCAAACACATCATCTGCAACACAGCCTGCTGACGCTTTCCACTAGCTGCTCGATAGGGGGACACATCGTGTGCAACAGTGGCAGCTGCAGATGGAGTGCTCGTACGACTGCGCTCTGTGGACGAGCTTTCGCTTCTGGAGGAGGAGGAGGGTCGAACGCCTACAGCCAACTGTTTCCTATACCGTGGGCTAGGCAGCACTTTCCCACCACCGCTGTCCCCTGTGGACCCTGCATCCACCACATTAACCCAGTGCGCAGTGATGGACACGTAACGGCCCTGGCCATGCCGACTGGACCATGCATCAGTTGTGAGGTGCACCTTTCCGCTCACTGACTGCTTGAGTGCATGGACAATGCGGTCTTTCACATGATGGTGGAGGGCTGGGATGGCTTTGCAAGAGAAGAAGTGGCGACTGGGTAGGTCATAGCGTGGTACTGCATAGGCCATGAGTTCGCGGAAAGCTGTGCTTTCCACCAACCGAAAGGGCATCATCTCAAACGAGATTAGTTTGGCAATGTGGGCGTTCAAACCCAGTGTACGCGGATGAGAGACTGAGTACTTTCTTGACCTACTCATAGTGTCTGGGAGGGTGAGCTGGACTTGAGAGCTGCATATGGTGGAAGTAGCGGTGGACAGGGCGGACTGAGAGAGGGTTGATGATGGTGATGGAGTTGGTGTTCTTTCTGATGGCCTAGAATCAGTCTTTCGTTGATATAACAGTGGGATTCCCTGACTGCTGTGGCCTTGCAACGACACCTCAACATTTGCTGCTGTGCTAACCGGTGGGCTTACAGTGGGGGAAACAATGTAGCGTTGCTGACTACCTTCGTTGTGATCAGTTGTACATGTGGCACTTGAGGTTTGGTGTTGTGTCCACGCTTGCAAGTGCATGCTGGTTAAATGTCTAAGCATGCAACTGGTATTCAAATTTTTCAGATTTTTCCCTCGGCTAAAGGTCTTTGCGCACTTCTTACAGATAACCTTGGCCTGATCATGAGGATTTTGTTCAAAAAAGTGCCACACTGCACTCTTCCTACTTTGGCAGACATTTTGCGGCCTAGCACGCTGTGATCTTTTGACCCTCTGGACAAGCTGTCCAGCAACTCTTTTGATGTTTGGAACCTGTCTTTGGAGTGCTCCGGGCCTGCCAGATAACAGCTGTTGCGATGTCGATGTCTGCTGTGGATGCTCCTCATCTGAGCTATTGGAAGCAGCACCCTCTTCCCCCAATGGATGCCAATCTGGGTCAACAACTGGGTCATCCATCACCTCCTCTTCTATGTCATGTGCACCTTTCTCTGTGTCACCGTGTATGGTGGTATAGTGTGCGGGAAGGCGCACCTGAGTCTCATCAGGGTCAAAATCTGGCTCTGTACACTGCAAGGACAATGTAGTGCTCTGAGTGAATGTACCAGCAGAATCATCCATCAGCGGCTGTGCATCAGTGCACTCCATGTCAGATTCATCTTGGCCTGGGTAATTCACCATTTGACTTGATAATCCAGGCATGGTATGTGAAAACAGCTCCATGGAGTAATCAGTAGTATGGCCTGCGTCATCCTTCAATCTTGGTTGGGGTGAAGGACACAAGGAAAGGTGTGGTTCATGAACATGAGCCTCCAATGACGACTCAGTGCTTTTACTTTTTACAACTGAAGAAGAGGAGGCGATAGAGCTGGAGGCTGAGTCAGCAATGTAAGACAAAACTTTTTCCTGATGCTCTGCCTTTAAAAGCGGTTTGCCAACTCCTAGAAAACTAAGCGTTCGAGGCCTTATGTAGCCAGACGATGACGCAGGGTCAGCACCTCCTGCATTCGGTCCTATTTTGCTCTTGCCACTACCATCAGATCCACCACCAACACCATCATTACCAGCTGCCAACCCCCGCCCAATTCCACGGCCTCTTCCACCAGCCTTCCTCATTTTTGGTAGAAATGTAGACAAAATCCAACAAACTATATAGTAATGTAAAACAAGGTACAAGGTTTCTATAGGACAGGGGAGTTTTAGAATTTCTGCACACACTTGTGGACAGTGGACACTTGTGGATTGTGTGCGGCCCACTGATATCTGAGCGCTATGTGACACGCTCGATGGCACAGCTGCCTGTGACCAAAGTGACGAGAGGATAATGGAGATTTTGAATCTCTGCATGCACTTGTGGACAGTGGACACTTGTGGATTGTGTGCGGCCCACTGATATCTGAGCGCTATGTGACACGCTCGATGGCACACCTGCCTGTGACCAAAGTGACGAGAGGATAATGGAGATTTAGAATCTCTGCGTACACTTTTGGACACTGGACACTTGTGGATTGTGTGCGGCCCACTGATATCTGAGCGCTATGTGACACGCTCGATGGCACAGCTGCCTGTGACCAAAGTGACGAGAGGATAATGGAGATTTTGAATCTCTGCGTACACTTGTGGACAGTGGACACTTGTGGATTGTGTGCGGCCCACTGATATCTGAGCGCTATGTGACACGCTCGATGGCACAGCTGCCTGTGACCAAAGTGACGAGAGGATAAGGGAGATTGGATTGCTTTTAAAAAAGCAGTTTGCGGAGCAGTGGGTAAACAGCAATGCCAGCGTGTCAGGAAGCCTTAAAAGGCAGCCCAACAACCAACACCACTGATACACCACAATATAGCCTCCCCTTGCACTGCACACACAGTGACTTGTTTGCTGTGCAGGCCAAATCGCTAGCAGCAGAAGCAGTTTTTTTGTCTTCTTCCCTGCCTAACGCTCTCCCTACAGAATCAGCAGCAACCTCTCCCTATACTAAGATCGGCAGAAGTAAGATGGCGGTCGGCGTGCACGCCCTTTTATACCCCCTGTGACGCCCACCAAAGCAAGCCAATCACTTGCATGCCCTTCTGAAAGATGGTGGTGACCCGTGCCTATGTCATCACGTTGCCCACAGTGTCCGTGGATCCTGATTGGCTGAAAAAGAGCGCAAAACAAACTTTTGAAACGCGACTTTGGCGCGTAAGTCGCCGACCTCGTGGCCGACCTCATCCTAGGGTCGGGTTTCGTTTCATGAAACCCGACTTTGCCAAAAGTCGGCGACTTTTGAATTTTTTCGACCCGTTTCGCTCAACTCTAGTGGAGACGCTTCCATCGCACCGTCCATACGATTGTCCGATAGACCTATTACCAGGCGCGGAACCTCCTAGAGGCCGCGTATATCCTCTATCTCTTCCCGAGATGGAGGCTATGTCACATTACATCCGGGAGAGCATGGCAAGGGGTTTTATCAGAAAATCGGTGTCGGCGGCTGGTGCAGGATTCTTCTTCGTGCAGAAGAAGAGTGGAGAGTTGCGCCCCTGCATTGACTACAGAGGTCTTAACGCCATTACTGTAAAAACAAATACCCTCTTCCTTTGATCTCTGATTTGACAGGTTGCGAGGGGCCCGGATCTTTACCAAATTGGATCTACGGGGGGCGTACAACCTGATCCGCATACGCGAAGGAGACGAGTGGAAGACAGCCTTTAATACCAGGGATGGCCACTATGAGTATCTGGCCATGCCCTTCGGTCTCTGTAATGCGCCTGCTGTCTTCCAGGAATGACGCCTTTCGCGATATGCTTTCCACCTTGTTGGTGGTCTATCTGGATGACATTCTCATCTTTTCTCCAGATTTGACCTCTCACCGGAGAGACGTCTGCAAGGTCTTTGACCGATTGCGGGTGAATTCTCTCTTCACCAAGCTGGAGAAGTGCCAGTTTGAGCACCTTGCCATTCCTGGGCTATCTCATTTCAGCCCAGGGGTTGGCTATGGATCCTGTCAAATTGCAAGCGGTAATGGACTGGCAGGAGCCCCACTCTCTAAAAGCTTTGCAGGGCTTTTTGGGGTTCGTTAACTATTACTGCCAGTTCATCCCCCACTTCTCCACACTGGTAGCTCCTTTGGTCGCTCTCACCAAGAAAGGAGCCAATCCTATGGTTTGGTCAGAGCAGGTCTCCACAGCCTTTTCGTCTCTGAAAACCCATTTTGCTGGCGCTCCCATCCTCCACCGTCCTGATGTGGATAAACCCTTTATCCTAGAGGTAGATGCCTCGTCCATCGGTGCAGGAGCAGTCCTTTTCCAGAAGGATGCTCAAGGTCGGAAGCATCCCTGCTTCTTCTTCTCAAAGACCGTCTCACCAGCAGAGAGAAACTAATCCATCGGGGACAGGGAGTTGCTGGCCATGAAATTGGCCTTTTCCGAGTGGAGACATCTCCTGGAGGGAGCCCGGTTTCCCTTCCTGGTGTGTACTCTGACCATAAAAACCTGGTCTATTTGCAAACAGCCCAGGGCTTGAACTCTCGTCAAGCTAGGTGGTCGCTCTTCTTCTCCCGCTTCCGCTTCACCTTGCGCTACCTGTCTGGAGAGAAGAACGTCCGTGCGGATGCTGTCTCTCACTCGGTGGTCTCAGCGGAGGAAGAGGAGGCTGAACCTCTGCTAATCATCCCCACGGAGAGCCTGAGGACCGTGGCTCTGGTCGCTCTTGAGGCAGTTCCGCCAGGCAAGACCTTTGTCCCTCCTCGCCTGCGGCCGGAGGTCCTCACGTGGGCACATGCGTCCAGGGTGGGTGGTCACTTTGGCAATAAGCGTACCACAGAACTCCTGTCAAGGTCTTATTGGTGGCCGCACATGGTTCAGGACACTAAAGAGTACATTCAGGCATGCGTCTCTTGTGCTCGGAACAGGTCATCTAGACAGAGGCCGGCTGAGTTACTGTATCCCTTGCCAGTGGCAGACAGACCCTGGGAGATGGTCGGCATGGATTTTGTGGTCGGCCTGCTCAAATCTGGTGGCAGCACGGTCATTTGTGTGGTCACCGATCATTTTTCTAAAATGGTGCATCTGGTGCCACTCGCGCGGATGCCTTCCAGTCGTGGCCTTGCCGCACTGCTCATAAAGCACGTATTTTGTTTGCACGGTATGCCAGACAAAATAGTCAGTGACTGAGGTCCTCAGTTTGCATCTCGATTTTGGAGGGAGCTCTGCAGTCTACTCAGTATCGAGCTCAATTTATTCTCCGCATATCATCCCGAGACGAACGGGTTGGTTGAGAGAGCAAATCAAACCCTGGTCAGGTACCTGCGACATTTTGTCTCTGCCAGGCAGGATGAATGGGCATCCTTACAACTATGGGCTGAATTTGCCCTAAATAACACAGTGGCTGATTCCACTGGTCAGACGTCGTTCCTTCTTAATTACGGCCAGCATCCGCACATCCCCGTCCCGATGCCAGTGTCTTTCACTGATTCCAGGGTGGCAGACTGGGATCGCACATTTGGGATCGCACCCAGGATGCCATTCGAGCCTCTAAAGAGAGAATGAGAGCATCGGCGCCTGCTCCAACTTTTGCCCCTGGCGACTTGGTGTGGCTCTCTGCCCGAAATATCAGGCTGCGGGCTGAGTCCTCCATGTTCGCTCCGCGATACATTGGTCCCTTCAAAGTCCTCAAACGGATCAGCTCAGTGGTCTACCGTCTGGCTCTTCCACCACACTTGGCCATTTCTGACGTCTTCCACGTGTCCCTTCTCAAGCCTGTTCACATGGCCCGGGTTTTCCAAGTCATCTGCCGGGACATCAGACTTGTCTTTGGACGAGTTTGAGGTCAACGCCATTGTGGGACGCAGGATTGTGCGTGGCAAAAAATTGTATTTGGTGGACTGGAAGGGTCATGGTCCAGAGGCCCGGATGTTGTGAGTTCATTTTCTCCTTCACCATTGAGGTCTGATGAACTCCCTCTTCTGGTGAAGGAAGGTAGTGAGACTGATTACCAAGCACCTGAGCTGGATGATGATGACTGGGTGACGGGAATTGCTGACTGTATATAAGGCAGCTGACGCCCTTCTGCCTTGCTGGTGATCTTCTCTGAGGGATTCTAGGAGACCAGTCTGATTCCTGCTCCTCAAAAGCTAAGTTTTCTGCTCTGCTTTTTGCATTTGTGTTTTGGTTTTGTTTTGCCTTGTTTTTCTGGATTTCTGCCATTCCCTGCTGGGGTGAGCTGAATTCCTTTTTGCTCTGTCTTCAGAAAATACCTGAGTACTGATATAGTCTTTTTGAAGCCTAGCGTCTTCAGGGCTTTTTTCCCTATCAGTCTGTTGGCTCTTATTTCGATAGGGTTTTGGCGGATTGCAGACAGCAGCTTTTCTATCCTGTCCTATTTAGTTAGCTTGGGCCCCATCATTTGCTCAGCCTATCTTTCTGTCTGTGTGAGTGTTTTTTCATCTTGCTTCACCACCATTATATGTTGGGGGCTGCCTATTGCATTGGGGTCTGCTCTGGCGCAGTTTAGATTTCCCTTTCTGTCTTTAGGCTATTTAGTTCTCCGGCTGTGATCGAGGGGTCTAGGGCATCGTAGGAACCCCCCACGGCTACTGCTAGTTGTTGTTGATAGGTTCAGGGGTCTGCAATCCGATAGCTGCCAACTTCTCTGGTGTTCTGGACTTAGCTAGCATTTCTGTTTTTGCCTCCTACGGTGACTCATTCATAACAGAATCACCAGCCATACCGCAGATCCTAGGGTACTCAATAGCAGGAAAGAATTGTAAAAAAAAAAAAAAGTGTGTATATTTTTTCCTCTATATCTCTGAGGCCGTAGGGGGAATTTTTTTTTTCTCTCAATGGAGATAAAGCAATTGTCTGATCGTGTGGAGCAGCTCGCTGCGGAAGTGCGGGGAATTTCCGCCTACCTTGCTCATTCACATGCTGCTGAACCAAAGATCCCTACTCCTGATGTGTTTTTTGGGGATCGGTCTAAATTTTTGAATTTCAAAAATAATTGTAAATTATTTTTTGCCTTGAAGCCTAACTCATCAGGGAGCTAGGCGCAGCAGGTTAAAATTGTCATATCTTTGCTGCTTTGCGATAACTAGGATTGGGTGTTTTCTTTGAAACTAGATGATCCTATTCTGACTAATGTGAACGTATTTTTTCAAGCCTTGGGGTTGTTGTATGACAAACCTAATGCTATTGATCAGGCTGAAAAGACCCTGTTGGCATTGAGCCAGGGTCGAGATTCTGCAGAATTGTACTGTCAAAAATTCCGAAAGTGGGCGGTCCTTACTACCTGGAATGATAATGCCTTGGCAGCTCTCTTTCGGAAGGGTTTGTCAGAAGCCATAAAAGATACTATGGTGGGATTTCCTGTTCCCTCTGGTCTTGACGATTCTATGTCTTTAGCCATTCAGGTTGATCGGCGTTTACGTGAACGAAGGACTGCACGAGAGGTGTTGCCACCTGTTGAACAAGTGTCTGAACCTATGCAATGTGATAGAGTTTTGTCCAGGGAGCAACGTCAGGAGTTCAGAAGGCGTAATAAGCTGTGTTTTTTTTGTGGAGATGCCTCGCATATTATTTCTGTCTGTCCTAAACGAGAGAAACATTTTGCACACACGTTTTCTGTGGGTGATGTTCAACCTAAGTTTCTTCTGGCAATTACTCTGATCTGCTCCCTGTCCACATTTTCCGCCAAGGCTTTTGTGGATTCGGGAGCAGCCCTGAACCTAATGGACTTGGATTTTGCTAAACGTTGTGGATTTCCGATGACACCTCTGCGGTCGCCTATCCCTTTGAGGGGGATTGATGCTACTCCTTTGGCGAAAAATAAACCTCAGTTTTGGACCCAGGTGGTAATGCGGGTCGCCCCAGACCATCAAGAAAATTGCAGATTTTTGGTGTTGCATAATTTGCATGATACCATTGTTCTGGGGTTTCCCTGGTTGCAAATTCATAATCCGGTTTTGGATTGGAAATCTGTGTCTGTGGTGAGTTGGGGTTGTCGGTGTGCCCTTAGTGAGGCTCCGGTTTTTTCCACCTCTCCTCAGTCGCATGATGTTCCTGACTATTTGGCGGACTTTTATGATGTATTTAGTGAGAATGAGTCTGCGTCTTTGCCTCCTCATAGGAGTTATGACTGTGCAATTGAACTGAGCCCGGGGTGTAAATTTCCCAAGGGTCGGCTCTTCAATTTATCTGTACCCGAGCACGAGGCTATGCGATCCTATATTAAGGAGGCGTTCGAGAAGGGTCATATTAGACCATCCTCTTCACCCTTAGGTGCTAGTTTTTTTTTCGTGGCCAAAAAGGATGGTTCATTAAAGCCTTGTATTGATTATCGTGCCCTCAACAAAATTACTATTAAATATCAGTATCCGTTACCCCTGATTTCGGATCTATTCTCCAGAGTTAAAGGTGCTTGCTGGTTTACCAAGCTTGACCTCAGGGGGGCGTATAATCTTAACCGCATTTAGCATGGGGATGAATGGAAGACGGCGCTTAATACTCCGGAGGGACGTTTTGAGTACCTGGTGATGCCTTTTGGGCTCACTAATGCCCCTTCTGTCTTCCAGTGCTTCATGAACAACATTTTCCGAGACTTTGTGGATACATTTTTGATTATTTATCTGGATGATATTTTGATCTTCTCCAAGGATAGGGATTCTCATGTGGAACATGTTCGGACTGTGTTCCGGATCTTGAGGGAGAATTCCCTGTATGTCAAAGGATCGAAATGCCTTTTTGGTGTACAGTGGATTTCATTTTTGGGATTTATTTTGTCTCCGTCAACTATTGAAATGGACCCGGCCAAGGTACAGGCCATTTATGATTGGGTTCAGGCCACTTCTTTGAAGGCCCTCCAGAAGTTTTTGGGTTTTGCTAATTTTTATCGGAAATTTATAGCAAAATTTTCTAGTATTACCAAGCCATTGACTGATCTGACTAAGAAGGGTGCTGATGTGTTGAATTGGTCTCCGGAGGCTGTTTCTTCCTTTCAGGAGCTGAAGCGAAGATTCACTTCTGCCCCGGTTTTGCGGCAACCTGATGTCTCACTCCCGTTCCAGGTAGAGGTGGACGCTTCTGAGATTGGTGCAGGAGCTGTTTTGTCCCAAAAGGATCCTGTAACATCTAAAATGAATCCCTGTGCTTTCTTTTCCCGAAAGTTCTCCCCATCTGAACGTAACTATGATATGGGGAATCAGGAACTGTTAGCCATGAAATGGGCATTGGAGGAGTGGAGACATTGGTTGGAGGGAGCTAAACATCAAGTCGTGGTCCTCACTGACCACAAGAATTTGATTTACCTGGAGTCGGCCAAATGCTTGAACCCTAGACAGGCTAGGTGGGCCTTGTTTTTTACACGTTTTGATTTTGTGGTCTCTTTTCTTCCTGTCACTAAGAATGTCAAGGCTGACGCTCTCTCTAGGAGCTTCTTTGCTGATTCTCCTGTGGTGACCAAACATGCTACCATCTTAGGCGAAGGGGTAGTTCTTTCTGCCATCTCGCCCGATTTGAGACGTGTGCTGGAAGATTTCCAGGAGGACAAACCTGAGCGTTGTCCCAGTGGAAAGTTGTATGTTCCTGACCAGTGGAAGAAGAGAGTGATGTCTGAAGTTCATTGCTCTGCATTGGCTGGTCATCCAGGTATTTTTGGTACTAGAGATCTGGTGAGTCGATCTTTTTGGTGGCCTGCCTTGTCTCGTGATGTCAGGAATTTTGTGCAGTCCTGTGGGACTTGCTCCCGGTCTAAACCTTGTTCTCGCTCTAGTGGGTTGTTGATGCCTTTGCCGGTCCCCAGGAGACCATGGACCCATATTTCAATGGATTTCATCTCTGATATGCCTGTCTCTCAGAGAATGACTGTTATTTGGGTGATCTGTGATAGGTTCTCTAAGATGGTTCATCTTGTGCCACTCCCTAAGTTGCCATCTTCCTCTGAGTTGGTGCCCCTGTTTTTGCAACAGGTGGTTTGCTTGCACGGGATTCCTGAGAACATTGTATCTGACAGAGGAGTTCATTTTGTGTCTAGATTTTGGAGGACTTTCTGTTCCAAGCTGGGAATTCAGTTGTCCTGCTCCTCTGCTTTTCACCCTCAGACCAATGGGCAGACGGAGAGAACTAACCAGACCTTGGAGTCGTATTTGAGATGTTTTATTTCCGCTGATCAGGATGATTGGGTTTCATTTTTGCCCTTGGCCGAATTTGCTTTAAATAATAGAGCTAGTTCTGCCACTTTGATGTCACCTTTTTTTTGTAACTTTGGGTTTCATCCTCAATTTTCTTCAGGGCAGGTGGAGCCCTCTGCCTGCCCAGGTGTTGACACTGTGGTGGAGAGAATGCACCAGATCTGGGACCAAGTGGTGGATAAGTTGTCTCTCTCCCAGGAAAAGGCCCAGCGGTTTTCCAACTGACATAGGACCAATGGTCCCCAGTTTAAGGTTGGTGATATGGTTT
Source organism: Dendrobates tinctorius (assembly GCF_039654945.1). NCBI lineage: Eukaryota > Metazoa > Chordata > Amphibia > Anura > Dendrobatidae > Dendrobates > Dendrobates tinctorius. The sequence goes on along the minus strand of NW_027361699.1, from coordinate 259,884 downwards.
GGTTATCATCAAAAAATATCGCTATGAAGGTGGCTTCTCCTAAGTTTAAGCCTAGATTTATTGGACCTTACAAGATTTTGGAGATTATTAATCCGGTCTCTTTTCGTTTGGCTCTTCCTGTCACATTTAAAATCCATAATGTGTTTCATAAGTCCTTGTTGAAGAGGTTTGTTGAACCAGTAGTTCCTGGGGTGGCACCTCCGGACCCTGTATTGGTTGAAGGTAACATGGAATATGAGGTGGAGAAGATACTGGATTCCCGTCTGGCTAGACGGAGACTCCAGTATTTTTTTAAGTGGAAGGGTTATGGTCAGGAGGATAATTCCTGGGTCTCTGCCTCTGATATTCATGCCAAAAGATTGGTGCGTGCCTTTCATCGGGCTCACCCTGATTGCGCTGGTGGCGTGGATGAGGGTTCGGTGACCCCTCCTCAAGGGGGAGGTACTGTTGTGAGTTCATTTTCCCCTTCACCACTGAGGTCTGATGAACTCCCTCTTCTAGTGAAGGAAGGTAGTGAGGCTGATTACCAAGCACCTGAGCTGGATGATGATGACTGGGTGACGGGAATTGCTGACTGGATATAAGGCAGTCGACGCCCTTCTGCCTTGCTGGTGATCTTCTCTGAGGGATTCTAGGAGACCAGTCTGATTCCTGCTCCTCAAAAGCTAAGTTTTCTGCTCTGCTTTTTGCATTTGTGTTTTGGTTTGCCTTGTTTTTCTGGATTTCTGCCATTCTCTGCTGGGGTGAGCTGAATTCCTTTTTGCGCTGTCTTCAGAAAATTCCTGAGTACTGATATAGTCTTTTTGAAGCCTAGCGTCTTCAGAGCCTTTTTCCCTATCAGTCTGTTGGCTCTTGTTTCGACGGATTGCAGACAGCAGCTTTTCTATCCTGTCCTATTTAGTTAGCTTGGGCCCCATCATTTGCTCAGCCTATCTTTCTATCTGTGTGAGTGTTTTTTCATCTTGCTTCACCGTCATTATATGTTGGGGGCTGCCTATTGCTTTGGGGTCTGCTCTGGGGCAGTTTAGATTTCCCTTTCTGTCTTTAGGCTATTTAGTTCTCCGGCTGTGATCGAGGGGTCTGGGGCATCGTAGGAACCCCCCACGGCTACTGCTAGTTGTTGTTGATAGTTTCAGGGGTCTGCAATCCGATAGCTGCCAACTTCTCTGGTTTTCTGGATTTAGCTAGTATTTCTGTTTTTGCCTCCTACGGTGACTCATTCATAACACCCGGACCTTTGAATCAGTGGAGAACATCCACGCCCCACTCCTGATCACGGCATTTGAGCGTAGCGAGGCTCAGAGGGGAGGGGGCCCTAGGAGGGGGGGTAATGTTAGGTGTCGGGTTCCTGCAACTACACAGCAGGAATCCAGAGCCTTGCATTCAACGGTCTCCCATTTTCCACCGACCGCTCAGGAGCCTGCACAGCAATCCCAGCTTTCCAGATGCCCTGCTCAGACCATATCTGTGGGCCTGGCTGTTGCCACCTCTGGGCCAGCAATAGCAGCGCAGGCTGCTCAGCAGCAAGCTACTTCAGAGGCTAAGTCCTCAACTCATTTTACTGGGCATGCTCACGAGACAATCTCCCATTGGAGATTGGGAGTCACATGCTCAAGTCCTTCTCGTGATCTGATTGGTCCATCTCAGGGATCTGGAAGCTTCCGAAAGGTCCCGGCTATAAAAGGTTCGCATGACCACTCGGCCATGCACTAGTATAAACTCTACTTGCTACATGTGTGAATGATGACAGATGCATGAACCTGCGAATGACTCATTAAGACTCCCCTCCCTCTGATATTATGTGTGTGGATAGGGACTTAGTCATAGAGTCAGCACCAGTCAGTGGCATGCTGCAGGCAACAGTGCATATCATCACCTAACTAGCGTCCGACAGTGCGCCCCTCCTGGGTACTGTCTCATAGCGACTGTGTCAGTAGACACGCTGCAGTCTGCAGCACCTGTGGGCGTCCGCAGTAGCGACATAGCACGCACGGTAGGTCTAGACAGACTCTGTCCCTCTGTCTTGGGCCCAGCTCCTGTGCCATATACCGTGCGTGCATTTCTCTGAGACCTGTGAGTCCAACAGGCTCAGTACTTATGTTTATGTCTAAGGGGTCTCTGTGAAGCTAACAGAGTATGCCCAGTGTACACCGGGTGACGTTCAACCCGTGTGCGATATACCGCCATATTGTGCGTCTGCCATTATCTAGCAGCGGTGTAACACCTACTGCACGGTGGACCCCGGGCGGCGAACGCACTTATTATTATTTATTTATTAGTGCGTTCCGCCGTCCCTAACACTGTGATAATCAGCTGACACCCAGCCGCGATCAGCTGCGCTCCCCCCGTGAGCACAGCTGATCGCTCTAGACGTACTATTCCGTCCTTAGGACTTAGGTCCCAGGTCACATGGATGGAAGAGTACATCTAATGTAGGAAAGGGGTTAAATAACTCAAAACAACTAGCATATCAAGCAGTAGATCCAAAATGCCACTTTTAATGACAATTGCCTCTTTAGTACTCGGAAGAGCAGCCTTTAGCTATAATGACCAGCTGCAAACTTGATGCATTACCAATCTCCATCTCCTGGCAATGCTCCTGATGAACTCCTCATCGGCCATGGCCTCCATTTCAATAATATTCTTCGTTTTGAATCCTGCAACTACCTTCTTCAAAACCCACAAAAGATTTTATATGGGTTTAGAGTCAGGAGACTGAAATAACCACTTTAGAATTTTCCAGGATTACTTTTGGAATCAAGCTTTTGTTGTCTTTGAGGTATGCTTGGGATTATTGTCCTTTTGGAAGGTAAAATGATGCCCACTCTTCAGCTTCCTTTCAGATGGCGTGTTTTGCTTAGCTTGTTATGTTACTTGACTGAATCCATCTTGACATCCACACACTGAAGGTTTCCAGTGCCAGAGGAAGCAAAGCAGTACCAATGAGCCAACCACATTATTCACTGTGGGAATTGAGTGCTGTTTTCAAACTATGATGTTTCATTGCTCAACAGAACAGAATCCCAAAACTTCAGTGGCTTATTTATTTAGATTTGAGCACAGTTATACAACTTGGAGTAGATACCGTCTACTTCTAATCTGCACCTTACTGTGCAATTTAAAACCTCAGTGCCTGGGGCTACCAAATCTTGCTGCAAGTCTTTTGCAGTCAAACGAGGAGTGTTGACCACCTGCCTCCTCTTTTTTCTTTTCAATGTTCTTTTTATTAAGTTTTAAAGCATAACAGTAAATATAATGAATCAGTGTTATATTTTAAGAATTCAGTGCTCGGCAAATACATAACGGTCTATTCAAATCGTATCCAATACAGATCAAACATTCCTGGTTTGTGTTATGCATTCTTACTAAAGAAATACAATTTGATATCTGAGAAGAAACAATCTATTCAGATGAGTGTTAAGTAACAAAACTAGTGTCCCCGGTTCTTTTTAACACACGGTTTCTCCGATTTAGCCTTTTGGGACAACAACATAACGAGATTATAGATAGTAAGAGTAAGAGGAAAGAAAGTAGGAAAGGAAAGTAGGACACACAAGAGCGAGAGGAGGGGGGCAGCAATTCGTCACTGGATAGCGTCCTGTGTCAAATCCGAATATATGCTTCTTCTGAAAATAATCCAAGGTTTCCAGGATTCCTGGAATGGTACCAAAGAGAGATTTACATGAGCCACCAATTCGTCTGTGTAGTATAGCTGGTCTATCTTGCAAAGCAATTGTTTACGTGTGGGAACAATCTCAGATTTCCAATGAATGGGTATTAAAAGTTTGGCTACTGCTGTTATGTTATTAACCAATGAGGACAATTTTTTGTTTTCCAGCCACACCGAAAAGTTCAGAAGGGCAGTTTCAGGCGAAAGGGTAGCTGTCTTTCCAGTTATCTCTTGAATGACACTTTCAGTAAGTGGCCAAAAGCGTTTTATAACTGGACAGGACCACCATAGATGGAGATAGTCACCTTCTCCTGTGCCACATCTCCAACATTTCGTGTGGCGATTCCCCCGCCAGGCCTGGTATTGTGTTTGAGATATACCATCTGGACACTAGCTTATAAGAATTTTCTTGGGTTTTAACACATTTAGTCGGTCCATGAGATTATTTCTAAATGTGGAGTACCCGTTCTTGTGAAAAAGTGTAACCTAGGTCCCTCTCCCACTTTACTATGTATGCGCATTTAAGGCATTGTTCTGCAAGAAGAAGCTTGTGGTATATAGTGGATAGTATTTTTGTGGGTTATTTAATTTAGAACATAGACTCTCAAAGGATGTGAGTTTGCGCGTGAGGTGAGTGTTGTAGTGTATTCTTTTCAATGTCGTTTTTATTGTAGAATATTGTATAAAATTTATGTTGGCTAGTCCGGGTATTTTGCATAGTTCAGGATGTGAAGGGAGCACTCCATCAATTAACAACTGGTCAATTGCAATTTTCAACCTTGGCGGGGTCTCTTCAGTCCTAGCGTCACGAGAGGGAGCTAAGATGTCTGATAGCTTTAGAATTGGTGATGAGGGGGGAATCAGAGTACTGCATGTTTTGGCCCATACTTTTAGCAATGACCGTGTAAGTGCGTTGGAGAGGGTAGGAAGGGGAGTCCCTCTTGAGTAGGTCAATAAAAGCTTTCTGATGGGTAAAGGCGAGAGTACTTTTTCTATTGCAACCCATTGCTTGTCTTGTGAATCTCGTATCAGATATACTGATCGCGACAGCACCGCTGCATAATAATACTTTCTAATATCAGGAGCTCCCATTCCCCCCCTTGTCCTAGGCAGGGTCAGTGTGTGAAAAGCTATTAGTGGCCTTGTCTTGTTCCACATATACTTGGAAAAAAGAGAATCAACTCTAGTCAAATAGGAGCCAGGGACCTGGATAGAAAGCATTTGGAACATGTAGGTAAGTTTTGGCATGATCCGATTGTGTTTATGGCCTGTTCTAACAATGGATCATAGTTATATTTTATCAGAGAAAACAAAAAGCAAAAAACACAAATATCCTGAACTAAAAGTAAAAAATATACTGCAAATAATGCATAAAGGTAATAATAATAATAATAAGGGTATTTAGTAAACATAATTTTGATCAAAATAATGTACAAGCCATCCCGCCATGTCACGGCAACCCTTGTGGGACAGTCCCTACTCTAGTATTTAAAACCTTATCACTTGCCAAGTGGCGTGAATGTGAATAAGGGTCGAGCGGCTGAACCACTTGTAACAGCTTAGGCCAGACTGGATGGCTTTCCCAGCTCAGAAAGAGGGCGGTCACACCAATATATGCACTGAATGCACAATGAAATGAGTAAAGAACAAATCTGAACTGAGAAAAGTAAGTTAATGTGTATGCACAATGTAAGTGCATATTAACACATGACCATTACACAGAGAAAACAAAAAGCAAAAAACACAAATATCCTGAACTAAAAGTAAAAAATATACTGCAAATAATGCATAAAGGTAATAATAATAATAATAATAATAAGGGTATTTAGTAAACATAATTTTGATCAAAATAATGTACAAGCCATCCCGCCACGTCACGGCAACCCTTGTGGGACAGTCCCTACTCTAGTATTTAAAACCTTATCACTTGCCAAGTGGCGTGAATGTGAATAAGGGTCGAGCGGCTGAACCACTTGTAACAGCTTAGGCCAGACTGGATGGCTTTCCCAGCTCAGAAAGAGGGCGGTCACACCCATATATGCACTGAATGCACAATGAAATGAGTAAAGAACAAATCTGAACTGAGAAAAGTAAGTTAATGTGTATGCACAATGTAAGTGCATATTAACACATGACCATTAACCAGAGAAAACAAAAATCAAAAAACACAAATATCCTGAACTAAAAGTAAAAAATATACTGCAAATAATGCATAAAGGTAATAATAATAATAATAATAAGGGTATTTAGTAAACATAATTTTGATCAAAATAATGTACAAGCCATCCCGCCACGTCACGGCAACCCTTGTGGGACAGTCCCTACTCTAGTATTTAAAACCTTATCACTTGCCAAGTGGCGTGAATGTGAATAAGGGTCGAGCGGCTGAACCACTTGTAACAGCTTAGGCCAGACTGGATGGCTTTCCCAGCTCAGAAAGAGGGCGGTCACACCCATATATGCACTGAATGCACAATGAAATGAGTAAAGAACAAATCTGAACTGAGAAAAGTAAGTTAATGTGTATGCACAATGTAAGTGCATATTAACACATGACCATTAACCAGAGAAAACCAAAAATCAAAAAACACAAATATCCTGAACTAAAAGTAAAAAATATACTGCAAATAATGCATAAAGGTAATAATAATAATAATAAGGGTATTTAGTAAACATAATTTTGATCAAAATAATGTACAAGCCATCCCGCCACGTCACGGCAACCCTTGTGGGACAGTCCCTACTCTAGTATTTAAAACCTTATCACTTGCCAAGTGGCGTGAATGTGAATAAGGGTCGAGCGGCTGAACCACTTGTAACAGCTTAGGCCAGACTGGATGGCTTTCCCAGCTCAGAAAGAGGGCGGTCACACCCATATATGCACTGAATGCACAATGAAATGAGTAAAGAACAAATCTGAACTGAGAAAAGTAAGTTAATGTGTATGCACAATGTAAGTGCATATTAACACATGACCATTAACCAGAGAAAACAAAAAGCAAAAAACACAAATATCCTGAACTAAAAGTAAAAAATATACTGCAAATAATGCATAAAGGTAATAATAATAATAATAATAAGGGTATTTAGTAAACAGTTCTTTTTCTGTTCTGGCTATTTTGACTCCCAAATATGTGATAAAGTTTTTGGGCCAGGTAAACGGGTAATCCCTTTTCAATTTACTGAGGATGTGTGCTGGGATGTTTAGATCCAATGCCTCAGATTTAGGCACATTCACCCTAAAATTGGAGACACTGCCATATTCTTCCAGTATCCTCTTGAGGGCTGGAAAGCTTCTTAGTGGCTTTGTCATTGTGACAAGTAAATCGTCAGCAAAGGCCACGGTTTTACAGTTCTGCTTTCCAATTTTTATACCCTCTATTTAAGGGCATTGCTGTATTGCAGATAGGAGAGGCTCCATTGTCAACACAAAAAGCAGTGGTGACAGCGGGCATCCCTGGTGTGTGCCATTTCCAATAGTGAATGTGTCAGTGAGTGAACCATTAATGTCAATGCGGGCCTTCGGGTTTTTGTATAATTTCATTATGGTGAAAACTGTTTGTCGTGGAAATCCGAACCCCAACAATGTTTCCTCCAAGTCTACCCTGTCGAAGGCTTTTTTGGCATCCGTACCCAGCAGAGCCAGACGGAGTTTGTTCTTTTTTCGCATGTTGCATAAGGTGTATTATTTTGTATGCATTGTCTCTCCCCTCTCCCCCCCCCACAAAACCCGTTTGGTTTGGGGAAATTACCGACGGTAAGGCTGAGTTCACACGTGGCGTTTTTTTCGCGTTTCCGCGGCGGTTTTAGCCGCGTGATTTTGCCGCGAAAACGCGAAAAATAAGCATCCCATGCATTCCTATGGGATTCCGCAATGCTGTGCTAATGCTGCGGTTTTTACAGCGGCAGAATCGCTTCGCGGTAAAAACCGCAGCATGCTCATTAATTTGCGGAATCGCGGCGATCCCACACTCATAGGAATGCATTATTCCGCTTATTTCCCGCATGTGGCTGTGCACACCATGCGGAAAGTAAGCAGAACAATTGCGGATGGTACCCATGGTCTGGAGGAGAGGAGACTGTCCTCCGGGCTTTGGGTACCATATCCCTGTAAAAAATAGAATTTAAAAATAAAAAATATTGTTATTCTCACCCTCCGGCGTCCCGCGCAGCCTTCCCGCTTCTCTTCACGCTCTCGTTCCCAGTAGTCCTTTGCGAAAATGCTCGCGATGACGTCCCTTTTCGCGGGATCGCGAAGTCTCGCGGTCATTCGCGCGACGTCATCGCGAATTACCGCGAGATGTCGCGATCCCGCGAGAACTGACGTCATCGCGGGCATTTTCGCAAAGGATTACTGGGAACGGATGCGCGGGACGTCGGAGGGTGAGAATAACACTATTTTTTATTTTTTTTTTACATTCTATCTTTTACTACTGATGCTGCATAGGCGGCCTCAGTAGTAAAAAGTTGGTCACACTCGTCAAACACTATGTTTGACGAGTGTGACCAACCTGTCAATCAGTTCTCCAAGCGATGCTCCAGATCGCTTGGAAAACGCTAGCATTTTGCAAGCTAAATACGCTTGCAAAATGCTAGTTTTTCCGCGGGAAAATCGTGGGAATTTAAAATGCGATTTTCCCGCGGACTGGAATTCCGGAATTCTCGCGGTAATTTCCGCGAGAGTTCCGGTACGTGTGCACTTAGCCTAAGACTTTTGCTAGTCTACTCGCCAACATTTTTGCAAATAACTTCAGGTCAACATTGAGTCATGAAATTGGCCTGTAGCTACTGCATTGTTCCTGATCTTTGCCTTCCTTAAATATTAAGGATATTTTAGCTTCCAAAGCTTGGGCTGTAAAATGATCTCTGCCCAGAATAGCGTTACACAATCTCAGCAGGTGTGTGTTGAGGATAAAGGAGAAGGTCTTATAATAAGTAATTGGTAAACCCTCTTAATGAGACAGGTGTTCCAAAAGTGCAGAGCTAATCCCCCCACCTCCGTACTGCACAGCCAGGGCTTACTGCAATGAGGCAGTGTTGAAATTAATATGCCTTGGAGATCACAGTCACTCAGCTCAAAAGTTGTGGACAGCTATCCAGGCTGAGTTTGAGCAATGGTTGTCTCCACTGAACCTGGAGACAGGGAAAGCCATAAGCGATAACGGTGCAAACCTGGTGGTGACCCTATGCCCGGGCAACTTCACACACATGCCTTGCATGGCTCATGTCCTTAAGCTGATGGTACAATTTCTTCACCTCTATCCCAGCCTGAATGCACCGCTGCAGAAAGCATGGTTGCTGTGTGCTAACTTCTGCCGTTCACACCCGCAGGTCATTGACTTGCATCGCTACAGAGATCTTTCGGTCTACCGGTTAACCGTTTGATATGTGATGTGCTGACAAGGTGAAATTCCACTATGCACATGTTGCAGCAACTATGGCAGTCCTGCAGACTAGGCAATGGTGTATTTTTTAGTCTGCTGCATTGATCTTGTATTATTGCAGTCTGTGACAACTTTTTCGTGGTTTCTGTGCCTGCCATTGCTTCTGCTGCTGATCTTACAAACAAAGTTGGGTCCAAGTTGGGTCTCCATCTGGTGGCTTGTCTGTAGTGTAAGGATTGTCAGAGCCCCATTATACTATTTCTCCTCTGGGAAAACTGATGCCATTTTAGTGGTGTGTGACAATAATTTTTTGAAATATGGAAACTCCAAGTTGGGTCTCCTTCTGCTGGGTTACCTGTAGTGGAATGGGTGCCATAGCCCCATTATACTATTTTCACTCTGGCAAAATTCATGCAACTTTAGTGGTGTGTGACAATAATTTTTGCAAATGTGGAGATTCCAAGTTGGGTCTCCTTGATGTTTGTTGCCTGGAGCAGTAGAACTCCCAGACTGGCAGGCCTGCATTTACTTTCAGTCAACTACCTGTTTTACTATCCGTAAATGTTTCTAACAATAGTAGTTTATGAAACCGATATTTGTGTCACCAGAGTGTGGCTGAGCAAAACACCCATTTGAGCTGTTTCATGAGGTATCAGAGCTCCAAGCAAAGCAGGCTTAAACTAGTCCCTCACCCACCTCATCTTATTTTAAGCTTAAATTCAAAGCTCAAAATGCTGGTTCAGACCCTGGTACCTCTTGCATGGCCCATGGCTGACTGCTGCTGTGCCATTCTATAATTTCTACTGTGGGTGAATTGATCAGTCAACTTCTTGTGCTACTATCCTTAAATTTTTCCAACATTATTGGTCTACAAAGCTGATATTTTTGCACCTGAGTGTTGCTGAGCAAAACACCAGTTTGAGCTGTTGCATGAGGTATCAAGGCTCTCAGCAAAGCAGGCTTACACCAGACCCTTACCCACCTCATCTTAATTTAAACTTAGATTGAAACCTCTAAATGCTGGCCTAGACCCTGATACCTCATGGATGACTGATACTGTGCCATTATCAAATTTCTACTGTGGGTCAATTGATGCCAATTATCTTTCTACTAATTGTTGTAAATGTTTGGACTTTAAGTTTGGTAACCTTCATGTATATTGCCTGAATTTGGCAGACCTTTCAGAGCACCAGGCCTACACCTGTCACTCATCCATCTGTTACTGATAAATGTTTAAGCTAGAAATGCTGGTCCAATCCCTGTTCCATGTATCCATTCTGCATGCACAATTACAATATTTGTACTCTGGGTCAATTGATGCCACTATTTCTGGCCTCTGCCCCAATTTGAGCTGTTTTGGCAGCTTTTTGACCCCCCCAAAGGTTTCTATGCATTTGGCTTTGCCTCCCATTGAATTCAATGGTGTTTGGATGTGCTCAACAAATAGTTTGGTGAACATGTTGGGCGAACATTGGGGCATTCGCCATATCAAATATCTCTAGTCACCACCATTATGGTCATGAACACAATTCACTCACTGCAGACATGACTTGCATATGACTGTAAAGTGGGACTCACACTCACTAAGTCACTCACCTATCACAGTAGGCTAGCAATGAGCTAAGTGCACCACAAGGTCAGTTCACATATCCACACCAAACTTTTCACTGCCACCACTTGCTGTTTTGATAGACGAATGGGATGCCTGCACCAAGTAACATAGTAGGATACTTAGCTTTCCCATATATCTGACAGGTACATTTATTGTACTTTGGCATGCTCACGGCAGCACAATCAGACTACACTTTCAATCTTCAGGGTTGTGGATACGTTTAAAGCAACAAGGAACAATCTTATTACATTTTAGATTTAATGTATATGAAAAAGGTATAGTGCTTAAAAAGTTACAAAAAAGTTGAAATAGCAAAAACAGGCAAAACAGTATAGTATCCCCAATTACTTAAAACTTCGATTCCCATAGAACTTATTGAAAACATTTTTGAATGTCATTAGCAGCTGCTTGAGATTTTGCAGCTCTAGGTAACGAAGAAGTCAAAGCTGTCACAGAAAGCCAGAATCCCCACAGAGAAGGCAGAGTGGGTTTTTAACAACTACTGTGGTATACAGTATAGGAAGCACTAATGCCTCCTTCTCCAATTGCCCTAGCAGGTCATGTGATCTCTGGATGCTTGGAATTAGCAGGAATTTCTATGTTTAAGCAGACACAGATCATCTCCGGAGTGTAGGCAGGGGACTGATTTTTCACTGTAAATGTGGCAAATATACAAACGCCAGTTACAGGGGAAATCAACAATAATTAAAATGCATTTAAATGTCTTTTATGACCTTATAGGGGGGCACAAGCTGTGAAGCAAATGAAAAAAACAGACAGAAAACAAATAAAACAGCAGGAAAAAATAAGAAAGAAAAAAAATAATAAGAGTGATACCACCAATCACAATCGCTGTTTCTAGCCCCTCTCCTCCCTTTTGAAAAAAACCTGACATTTCCAATGCATAAAAATATTTGCTATGGATGCGTAATTCTCTTTTTTGCATATATTTTTCACGATATTGGCAGAATGAAAATAATTTACACACTTTAGAGCTCCTAAAACTACATGTACGAATGAAAAGTGAAATGTGCATGGTAGCGAACAGGGGAAAATGATTTGAACTGGTGAAAACAACAAAAAGAAAATAAATATTTTTAACAATGCAAAACATCTTTTATATGGTCGACAATTAAAATTTCAGCCCACCACATTTCAGTACTGATATTTTTGACATTTGACATGACAAAACTATAAGTTAGCGCAATTTTACAGTTGAGAAACACTGGTGGCTCTGCCTTACTGAGAGTTAGAGCTTTCTGTCCTCATGTAAGGTTTGATATACCGAACATGTCTGTCTTCTAGCAACAAGCATTGAAGAGAGGGCTGTAGAGATGTCATGAAAAGCTATCTCTATTCAGAAAATATAAGTGCCGTAAACAGCTTCTGTTGCTGATGTGCTAGAAAATTCTCTATTGAATTGCTACTCTCTGTATTGGCATAAAATACCCTCTTTTTTGATGGTTTGGAAAGGAATTTGTAATGAATTTCCACCGCCTTGGAGGGCATTGGGAGCGTTTTTGATGGTGGGATATTATGGAATTGCTAGCCACGCAATCCCCACAAATAGCATCTTTTTACAATGATTTGAAGGTTAGAAGTTCACCTTAAACAATTTGCTTTTTGTCTCTGGCTTCTAGTGGATTCATTAACTGAGAGACAGAAATGGAAAATATGTCCTTGGGAGAAGTGTGGCGAGACGCCCTATGCTTGATTGATATATTTAAGATGGAGAGCAGTGATCTAGTTTGATGCATCTCCCAGGCACTCTGTCACTGTGCGCTGAACAGTGAGAATGAGATCAGGGCAGGGACGCGCTCTCTGTCCTCCGTGAGAAGATTGTGCGTTAAACCAAAAGATGTGATGCTTACACCTAGTGAGAGCACATATAAAGTAGAGAGGATGATAAGTCAAAGAAACCAAGAAAATGCAGTTTGGAAGACGTAGTAGCTGAAAAAATGATAAGAGCAAATGTTCCAATATTAACCGTGATTGTTGTGTAATCCTGTCTGACCTGTCTTTATTTCCTCACCTAGAAAATGTATAGTACAAAACTTGCTATTTTTTTTACAGTAGTCCATTTTTTTTTATTAATCTTTTTATATATCTAAATTTGTGGGAATTTTGGAATAAGTCTTTATTATGCTGGCTTTGGAAATATAAAGATATTTTCAATATTGTCTTTAAAATGACTAGTGCCTCACTGATGGTCAGTTCTTTCCTCCTGACTTCTGGTGATGGCCATAGCATGATGTAGATTTCTAAACAGAAGACATGCAATTAGAGAAGGCAACCTAAGAGCTGTGGCAATTTATGGCTCAGAGACTCTTCTGTATTTTTTTTTAACTGAAGTTAGTCTACCATGACAACAGGATAGATGACAATCATTTTTTTTAATTTACACCTGGAAGGGTGTCACTAATCTAAGTTCACTGCCCCTAGTATTATATTTGTCAGCCGCCGTCTTCACCTGTTATTGACTAGCTCCTTTTGTCTCCTGCTGGATGACTCCAGTATTTTATGTGTAACCTGGAAATCCCTACTCAGTGTATGTCTATGAGATCCAAAAAGCAGCCATATCTAGGCTCTTATAGACTTACATTGAGACCTTTTGACCATTACCTCTGACTTCCATTCAGTCAGAAGCAGTGGTCGTAAGATAGTGTCATGGGAATGAAGTGGAGCAAGGAAGAGCTGAAGATGGCGGCTGTTGAGTATAATATTAGGGTAAGGGAACTTAGATTAGTGGCACCACTCCAGCGCTAAAATAAAAAAAATTTCTGAAGTGGTGCTTTAAGATGGACAATTGAATAAAGTGATGGCCAATTATGGGCACCACTGCTCCATTCATTGGATTGATGGAGATAGCCGAATACTATAGTCTGTCAGTCACATTCATAATCTTTCACAAGGAGGTTTTCTCAAACACTTTAAACTGTCATGGTGGTGTCAAGGTCTGTGCATTCCACAGATTCAGACAGTCCTCCTTGTGACTCCATAGATAGATATGGTCAGCATAAAATGACTTGGGTGCCGACTTCTAGAGCTGCGGCTCCTAGGCAGGTTAAAATGCATTGAATCTGTCAAATAACCTGCAGAAAAATACTGACCAAAACAACAATTACACTGGGGAACAATTTGAAAAAAAATTTCTGTTGAGTTAGGTTTTTGAGCTGATTTATACTAAAATTGGCATGCTGATTCCAAAAATGTAGTCAGTTTTTTTCTATCACGTCAAGTTTTTCCTCCTCAACTTACCTGCCATAGAAGCACAATTGCACTGATTTCTGTAATAAGACTTGTTATCTGAGTACAATTCGACTCATATAGAGCTACTTGGCAACTTGTAAGAGTAGTCACAACTGAGACAGTGTGGTGAGAGGTGTGTACAGCTCCCAATACGTCATAATTATCAATATCTTTACACAAAAAATGTATCATAGTAGGAATAAATATGATTTGTGATAGCTTTTCTCTTTACATTGGGTGCTTAGTTGTAATTTATATATCTTTTATGATTTTTTTCTTTGTTAGTTTTCAAAGCTTGTAACTTTCCATCTCAGTGTTTTATTTACTTATGTACATATTTCCTTTGTTTCAGATCATGTCTGCTCCTTCTTCCTCTCTTCGTAAATGCTTAAACAACCCTGACTCCTTCTGCTATATTTGTGGTGTTTTCACCATTCCAGTTCAAAGGGCAAACATCAGTGCATTTGTCAAACAAGCATATTTTGCATATTTTAAAGTAAAACTCGGTGTTCAAGATAAGCCATGGGCCCCTCACATAGTGTGCAAGCATTGTGTCGAGAGTTTACGGATGTGGACCAAAGGAACACGTGAAAAGTTGGCATTTGGTATCCCCATGGTGTGGAGAGAGCAAAAAAAGTCATTCCACTATTTCCCAAAAAAAAAAAAAAAATAGTATCCCATATCTCCTTGACGACAGCAGCCATCTTTATGGGAGGAGGCCATATGTGTCATTTCATTGGCTTGTTCTATCATGTGTCCTGCAGCTAGTCTCTCATTGGTGGAATTTCCTTTTAAATATTTCCTGTTTCTCACTTCTCCTCATACCCCTTGATGAAGGCCATCTAGCCGAAACGTGCGTTGGGGAGGGCACACTTGGGTGGACTCACTTTACTGACCAGTCTGAAGGTAATATGACGTTGTGTGTATATTTTGTGTTTAACTTGTTGTTAGCACTTACCATGAGTGGTGGCTGGTTCCACAGCCTATGTTAGTGCTGTCTATCCCGGATTAGGGGTCATTATGACTGGTTACTAACATTTTCTACATTTGGGATTATGATGCATGTTCTAATTTTGTATGATATACTTGTAATACTATGTATATTCCCATGTCCTGACACCATTGTGTGCCCTATTGTTTTTGCCCATGTACCTTTTATGGTCATCATTGTCTCACTTCCCCCCTTTTTTGATTATCCTGATATACTTGAATAAAATTGTTTACAAATTTGCTAAATCTGTATTGGACTTCCTTTTTTCGCTGTTTTTTCTATATATTTTATACATTTCTTTGCGATTGTCCTCTAGGTCTGTATAAATTATATCCCATTGGTTGGTAATTTATATATATAAGTGTATTTGTTTTACTATTTATTAATGGGTTATTTTTCCTTGATAATACTATAGACTGTTACTTCTGTTTAGTGAAAACATCAGGATTCAACAGGAAAAATAAAAGTAAAATAGAATATCCAAATCTACCATCAGCTATCAGACCAATGCCTCATTCAGCTGAAATTCCAGTGCCAGTTTTCGAACAGCTACCATCTCTAGAAGTTCTGAGTGATGTTGATGAACACAGTGACAGCAATGATGCAGAATTTGAAAGTCACAAGGATTCAGTTCGTAAGGGATTTGATCAGCACGAGTTAAATGATTTAGCACGTGAATTGGGCTTATCAAAAAAAGCTTCAGAATTACTAGCATCAAGGCTGAATGAGAAACAGTTACTTGAACAAGGAGCGAAGGTATCATACTTTCGTACTAGAGAAAGTACATTTTTGCAGTACTTTCGGTGTGACAGCGGTTTTGTGTTTTGCCATAATATTCCTGGTTTACTACAAGAATTAGGGCTTTCAATGTACAATCCAAATGAATGGCGACTGTTTATTGATAGCTCAAAGCGGAGTCTTAAGTGTGTCCTTCTACACAATGGCAATTTATTTGCTGCAGTCCCTATTGGGCATTCTGTCTCTCTTCGTGAAGAACATGGAGATGTAAAGAGAGTTATTGAGTTATTGAAATATGACACACACAATTGGATCATCTGTGTTGACCTTAAAATGGTTTGCTTCCTTCTTGGTCAGCAACGTGGGTAATAATAATAATAATAATAATAAATTTTATTTTTATAGCGCCGACATATTCCGCAGCACTCTACATTTCAGAGGGGATTTGTACAGACAATAGACATTACAGCATAACAATAATCACATACAGTAGATTATAACAAATACCAAGAGGAAAGAGGGCCCTGCTCGCAAGCTTACAGTCTATGAGGAAAGAGGGAGACACGAAAGGTGGGTGGTAACAGTTACCCTGATTGTATGGACCAGTCATAATGTTAAGTGTGTAACAGTACAGACACAGAGGGCTAATGGAGGCATAAAGCATGTGGGAACATGATGCGGGGAACCTGGTTATGGTAAAACTTTTGGCTCTGCCACACAGGGATAGATTAGGTTAATGTGTTGGGATGGTAGGCCAGTCTGAATAAATGCGTTTTCAGGACACGCTTAAAATTGTGGGGATTGGGGACTAATCGTATTGACCTGGGAAGTGCATTCCAAAGAATTGGCGCGGCACGTGTAAAGTCTTGGAGACGGGAGTGGGAGGTTCTGACTATTGAGGATGCTAATCTCAGGTCATCAGCAGAACGGAGGGCGCGGGTAGGGTGGTATACTGAAACAAGGGAGGAGATGTAGGGTGGTGCTGAGCCATGGAGGGCTTTGTGAGTGAGGGTAATAAGTTTATACTGAATTCTGGAGTGGATGGGTAGCCAGTGTAATGACTGGCACAAGGTAGAGGCATCGGTGTAACGATTGGTGAGGAATATGATCCTGGCTGCAGCATTCAAGACAGATTGGAGGGGGGAGAGTTTGGTAAGAGGGAGACCGATTAGAAGAGAGTTACAAGACGAGAATGAATAAGAGAAACAGTAAGAGTTTTTGCAGAGTCAAAGGTAAGAAAAGGTCGAATTCTAGAAATGTTTTTGAGGTGCAGATGACAAGAGCGAGCCAGTGATCGAATGTGGGGGGCAAAGGAAAGCTCGGAATCAAGTATGACCCCAAGACAGCGGGCCTGTTGCTGGGGAGTAATAGTGGAACCACACACAGAAATGGCAATGTCAGGTATATGTACATTAGTAGAGGGAGGAAACACCAGGAGTTCAGTCTGACAGGTTCAGTTTCAGATATAGTGAGGACATGATATTAGACACAGCGTTTAGACAATCGCCGGTGTTTTCTAGAAAGGCTGGCGTGATGTCAGGAGAAGAAGCGTATAATTGGGTGTCATCAGCATAGAGATGGTACTGGAAATCAAATCTACTGATTGTTTGACCAATAGGGGCAGTGTACAAGGAGAAGAGGAGGGGACCTAGAACCGATCCTTGGGGGACCCCAACAGTAAGGGGAAGATGAGAGGAGGAGGAACTGGCAAAAGATACAGTAAAGGAGCGGTCGGAGAGATAGGAGGAGAACCAGGAGAGAACGGTATCCTTGAGGCCAATGGAACGGAGCATAGTGAGGAGGAGCTGATGATCCACAGTGTCGAATGCTGCAGAGAGATCCAAGAGAATTAGCATGGAGTAGTGACCATTTGATTTAGCTGTTAGCAGATCATTAGAGACTTTAGTGAGGGCAGTTTCAGTGGAGTGTAAAGAGTGGAAACCGGATTGGAGAGGGTCGAGAAGAGAGTTTTCTGAGAGATAGCGGATAAGACGGGAGTGGACCAGGCGTTCCAGGAGTTTAGAGATGAAGGGAAGATTAGAGACAGGTCTATAGTTAGCGGCACAGTTTTGGTCGAGGGATGGTTTTTTAAGTAGTGGATGTATGATGGCATGCTTAAATGAGAAGGGAAAAATACCACAAGAGAGAGAGAGGTTAAATATTTTAGTTAGGTGAGGGGTGACAGCAGGGGAAAGGGACTGAAGGAGCTGTGACGGAAATGGGTCACTGGTGCAAGTAGTTGGGCGAGAAGATGCAAGGAGCCTGCTTACTTCTTCTTCTGTGACTGGTTCAAAATCAGAGAGTGAGTTCGATGCAGTGGGGGAGGGAGGACAGTGCATGGTATGAGGTGATTGGGAGATAATTTCCTGTCGGATCTGGTCAATTTTTTCTTTGAAGTAATTGGCCAGATCGTCAGCTCGGAGCTCCGTGGTTGGGGCCTGTACTCTTGGATTGAGTAGAGAATGAAAAGTGTCAAAGAGACGTTTCGGGTTATTGGACAGTGAGGTGATGAGGGTGTTGAAATAGGTTTGTTTGGAGAGGTGAAGGGCAGTGTTGTATGTTCTAAGCATAAACTTAAAATGGATGAAATCTTCGGGTAGATTGGATTTTCTCCACAGACGTTCGGCGCACCTGGAGCACCGCTGCAGGAAACGTGTTTGCACCGTGTGCCAGGGTTGTCGCCGTCTGCGTTGTGGTGTTCTATTTATTGGGGGTGCAAATTCATCCAGGGCACTTTGAAGTGTTTCATTGTAATGCTTCAATGCAGAATCAGGACAGGAGAGGGAGGAGATAGGGGCCAATGAAGACTGCAAGTTCTTCATAAGTTTCTGGGTGTTAATGGCCTGTATGTTTCTATAAGTATGGACAGTGGGGGTGACCTGAGCAGCATGGCAGTTCTTGATAGAGAATGAAAGAAGATTGTGGTCAGAGAGCGGGAGAGGGGAGTTTGCAAAATCATCCACTGCACAAAGCCGAGAGAAGACCAAGTCGAGGGAGTTTCCGTCTTCATGCGTTGGAGAATTAGTAAGCTGCGAAAGGCCAAATGAGGAGGTTAGAGATAAAAGGTGAGTAGCAGATGGTGAGAGGGGAAGAGCAATGGGGATGTTGAAATCACCCATGATGAGGGTAGGGATGTCACAGGAGAGAAAATGTGGAAGCCAAGTGGCAAAATGATCCAGGAACTGATGGGAGGGGCCGGGAGGACGATACACCACCGCCACTCGCATGGAGAAGGGGGTGTAGAGTCTGACGGCATGGACCTCAAAAGAAGGGAAGACAAGTGAGGGTACTTGAGGGATAACCTGAAAGGTACATTTTGGTGATAGGAGCAGACCAACGCCTCCACCAGCTCTATTGTCTGATCTTGGGGTATGAGAGAAGTGAAGCCCCCCGTATGAAAGAGCAGCAGCAGCGGTAGTGTCTGACTTCTGGATCCAGGTTTCAGTAAGAGCCAGGAGGTTAAGAGAATTAGAAAGGAAAAAGTCATGAATGAAGGAGAGTTTGTTACACACTGAGCGAGAATTCCAAAGTGCACAATTAAGAGAGACAGATGGCATGCAGGGAATATTAATAAGATTAGAGGGGTTTCTGAGTGTAGCAGTCGGGAGGTTTGACTTTCTATAACATGGGGGACCAGGGTTGGGAGCAATGTCTCCTGCGACTAGGAGAAGGAGGATAGAAAGAGTGAGCAGATGGTTAAGTGATTTGTGAGAGCGTCTCTGATGTTGAATGGTGGGACTGACTGGATCTGTGCAGTTTAACAACGTGAAAAGAGCATGAGTGCTATACATAGGAGAGGAAAGAAGCGAGGGGCCAATGTGGATGGAGTGTAGAGAGTTAATGCCAGGGCGGTGGATGTGTGTGAATGCAGCGGCCAGGATTAAAATTACACAAATGCATATGGTATATATTTGTTGTACTCCAAATGTACAGGGAGTAGATGTATATAAATGTCTTACCTGTCTCCTGCCCTGTCTAACTGCCATGTTATAACTGCCAGTACTTTGATAAACTGTACTTGGATAAAGTGTGCATAAATGCCCCCTGCATAAATGCTATCCCCAAGCTATGTCTGAATATATAGGAGGATAAGACTTAGAACTTTTTTTTTTTTTTTTTTTTGGGCTCTCTCTCTTCTCGTTAATCAATCACACTAAATTGAGACACCAGGACCCAATAAAATGTTGTGGTCAAATAAACACATGTCCAGCACTACATGGATCATAAAGCACTTTGAAAAGTTTCTTGACCTCACAACATAAGGGGACAAGCAGAGTAAGTTGAAAAAAACTATATACCATATAGAAGCTTGCAGAGTTGAAAACACAGAGATAGCATTCAGGATTAACTGCTTGCTGACATTGAATGGAGACACAGGAGTGGATTCAGAGCAGAGATTGGAAAAGCTGGTTACCATATAGAAGCTTGCAGAGTTGAAAACACAGAGATAGCATTCAGGATTAACTGCTTGCTGACATTGAATGGAGACACAGGAGTGGATTCAGAGCAGAGATTGGAAAAGCTGGTTACCATATAGAAGCTTGCAGAGTTGAAAACACAGAGATAGCATTCAGGATTAACTGCTTGCTGACATTGAATGGAGACACAGGAGTGGATTCAGAGCAGAGATTGGAAAAGCTGGTTACCATATAGAAGCTTGCAGAGTTGAAAACACAGAGATAGCATTCAGGATTAACTGCTTGCTGACATTGAATGGAGACACAGGAGTGGATTCAGAGCAGAGATTGGAAAAGCTGGTTACCATATAGAAGCTTGCAGAGTTGAAAACACAGAGATAGCATTCAAAGGTACACAAAGGTACACAAAGTATCCCTGCTTTCTCTGTATGTGGGATAGCAGAGCTCGAGAAAAGCATTGGGTTGAGTCGAATTGGCCTCCAAGATCTGGTCTTAAACCTGGAGATCCTAACATTCTACATCAGCCACTTGTTGACAGGAAGAATATACTATTCCCACCTCTGCACATAAAACTAGGTCTCATGAAGCAATTTGTAAAAGCATTGCCAACTGACAGCGACTGTTTTAAGTACATCATGTTGGCACTTCCTGGACTGTCCATTGAAAAAATCAAGGCTGGTGTGTTTGATGGTCCACAAATTCGACAGCTCATCAAAGATGAACATTTCACCGGGACTATGTCAGATCTTGAGAAGAATGCTTGGTTATCATTCAAAGACGTCGTCAAGAACTTTCTTGGAAATACACGTGCAAGTAATTACAAAGAAATTGTTCAGAAACTATTGGAGAGCTACAAAGCGCTTGGTTGCAACATGAGTATTAACCTACATTTTCTGCATTGCCATCTTGCCAACTTTACGGAAAATCTTGGTGCTGTTAGCGATGAGCAAGGTGAACGATTTCACCAAGATTTGAAGGTTATGGAAGACCGTTACCAGGGTAGATGGGATGTACATATGATGGCTGACTATTGCTGGAGCATCAAACGTGATTGTCCTCAAGTTAAACACTCCAGAAAAAGCTATAAATGTACATTTTTACCTTAAATACTTGCATATATATATATATATCCTTTGTAAAAAACATGATAGTGTTAAAAAACATATTTGTCATGCCTATTTCTTATATATTTCATTTTTTGTTCATATTTGTACTATTTAAAAAAAAACAAAACTTTTTAGGTACAGTAGTTTACATATTTTTGAGAAGACAAAAATCCTATAGTTCAAAAACTTGACGTGATAGCGAAAAACTGAGATCATTTCTGGATTCAGCATCCAAAAATTAATTAAGAACAGTTGTCTGACCTAACTCCTAAAAAATTGCGTTCCCCAGTGTTATTTTCAGTTTACGCCCCCAAACTAACCAGCAAAACCCCATACCAGCAGTAGCCCCTGTTTGGCCATCATGTCCTATGGCACCCACTTTTCAGGCTCCTGATTCCTTTGGCAATGATCCAGCAGCCATGTTTGATCCTTTGACCTTGTATGGTCCATCGGGCAGTAACTCTTATACTTTCTAAAAGCAACGTGGCAATAGTTTTCTAACACATTTCTTAAGGTTTTAGACTAAGTATATATAAAACTGTGTTCATGTTTTGAAGAACATTTCTGCCTACAGTTTGAAAAATCAAAATTGTATTCTTATCACAGAGCTATTAAACTTTTCTAAAGATAGTTTTTATATTTTCCCGTTGGTTAATGTTTGTATTGTTCACAAAGCGTATTAAAATATAAATCTCATAAATGTTATCAAGTCTTTGCCAACAAGGATGTGTTTCCCCAATGGGGGGTACCTTTTTAAAAATTATACTATTGCCATCACATCCCCCCCTTGCCCAAAATTTGCTGGCCTATAACAGTACAAAACACGTTCACCCAGGTCATGTAGTCTGAGATAAGGAGGAGACATTGCAGGAAACCAAGTTTAGAAGTAGGTCCAATGTAGGGATGTGGGTCTCTGAGACTTGTAAAGGAGTGCATAGGCTGACAAGCATTTCAGTAATAGGGGGTACCTTTTTGAATAAATAAACTATGGCCAACACAGCCCCCCTCGGCCAAAAATCTACGGCCTATAATAGTACAGAACACATTCACCCTGATCATCTAGTGGCAGGTAAGGAAGAGACATTGTAGAAAACCGAGTTATGAAGTAGGCACAATGTAGGGGTGTGGGTCTCTGAGACTTGTAAAGGAGTGCATAGGCTGACAAACATTTCACCAATGGGGGGTACCTTTTTTAAAAAATATACTAGTGCCATCACAGCCCCCTTGCCCAAAATTCACCGGCCTATAACAATACACAACATGTTCACCCAGGTCATGTAGTCGGAGATAACGAAGAGACATTGCAGGAAAATGATGCAAAAATTAGGCCCAATGTAGGGGTGTGGGTCTCTGAGACTTGTAAAGGAGTGCATAGGCTGACAAGCATTTCAGTAATCGGGGGTACCTTTTTGAATAAATAAACTATGGCCAACACAGCCCCCCTAAGCCAAAAATCTACGGCCTATAATAGTACAGAACACGTTCACCCTGATCATCTAGTGGCAGGTAAGGAAGAGACATTGCAGAAAACCGAGTTATGAAGCAGGCACAATGTAGGGGTGTGGGTCTCTGAGACTTGCAAAGGAGTGCATAGGCTGACAAACATTTCACCAATGGGGGGTACCTTTTTAAAAAATATACTAGTGCCATCACAGCCCCCTTGCCCAAAATTCACCGGCCTATAACAATACACAACACGTTCACCCAGGTCATGTAGTCGGAGATAACGAAGAGACATTGCAGGAAAATAATGCAAAAATTAGGCCCAATGTAGGGGTGTGGGTCTCTGAGACTTGTAATAGAGTGCATGAGCTGACAAACAATTCCCAAAGGGGGGGTTCCTTTTTTCAAAATATACTATTGCCATCACAGCACCCATCGGCCAAAATTCACCGGCCTATAACAATACAGAACACATTCCTCTAGGTCATGTATTAAGAGATAAGGAAGAGACATTGCAGGAAACACAGTTAAGAAGTATTCCCAATGTAGAGGTGTGGGTCTCTGAGATTTGTAATGGAGTACATGAGCTGACAAACAATTCCACAAGGGGGTGAGTCTTTTTTTTCAAAATATACTATTGCCATCACAGCGCCCCTTGCCCAAAATTCGCCGGCCTATAACAGTACACAACATGATCACCCAGGTCATGTAGTCAGAGATAAGGAAGAGACATTGCAGGAAAATGTTTAAAAAATTAGGCCCAATGTAGAGGGGTGGGTCTCTGAGACTTGTAAAGGAGTGCATAGGCTGACAAACAGTTCACCAATGGGGGGGTACTTTTTTTTAAAAATATACTAGTGCCATCACAACCCTCTTGCCCGAAATTCACTGGCCTATAACAGCACACAACACGATAACCCAGGTCATGTAGTTGGAGATAAGGAAGAGACATTGCAGGAAAATGATTTAAAAAGTAGGCACAATGTAGGGGTGTGGGTCTCTGATATTTGTAATGGAGTGCATGAGCTGACAAACAATTCCCCAAGGGGGTATTCCTTTTATCAAAATGTACCATTGTCATCACAGCCCCCCTTGCCCAAAATTCACCGGCCTATAACAGTACACAACACTTTCACTCAGGTCATATAGTCAGAGATAAGGAAGAGACATTGAATGAAAATGATTTAAAAAGTAGGCCCAATGTAGGGGTGTAGGTCGCTGAGATTGGTAATGGTGTGCATTAGCTGACAAACAAGGGGGGGGTTCCTTTTTTCAAAATATACTATTGCCATCACAGCCCTCTCTTGCCCCAAATTTACTGGCTTATAACAGTATAGAACATGTTCATCTAGGTCAGGTAGTCGGAGATAAGGAAGAGACATTGCAGGAAACACAGTTAAAAAGTAGACCCAATGAAGAGGTGTGGGTCTCTGAGACTTGTAATGAAGTGCATGAACTGACAAACAATTCCCCAAGGGGGGGTTCCTTTTTTCAAAATATACTATTGCCATCACAGCCCCCCTTCCTTACCCAAAATTCACTGACCTATAACAGTACAGAACATGTTCATCTAGGTCATGTAGTCGGAGATAAGGAAGAGACATTGCAGGAAACCGAGTTAATAAGTAGGCCCAATGTAGGGGTGTGGGTCTCTGGGATTTGTAAAAGAGTGCATAACCTGACAAACAATTCCCCAATAGGGGTTACCTTTTTAAAAAAATAGACTATGGGCATCATGGACACCCTTGCCTTGTAGCAGCACAGAACGCGTTAACCCCGGTCATGTAGCCGTGGACAATGAGGATACATAATGAGAAACCAATAGTAACTCAACAAAAAAAGTCCAAGAAATAAATGGGGCACTTCACACATATGAGACAACTAGTCCCCCATATTCAAATGAAAGGCACAAGAAGAGATCCCACAATAATAGTCAATTATAAAAGGTATATATTTTATTGAAAAAACATCTAAAATCAGAATAAATGTACAGCAAGATAGCCATGACAGAGGGGACACCAGAGTAAATATCAGAAGTAAGCTGTACAAAGTGGCACAAAAAACAATAGGGAAAATTCCCTCAAAAAATTCCTTTAAAAATGCATGGATCCTGTATGAAAAACACTAACAGACACGGGATCCTAAGAAAATTAATAATAATCTCCTAGCACAGTGGCTATAATGAACTGTGATCCCAAAAGTGTGCTGCATAAATTATGCGTGCCATACAAATGTGAACAAAGCTTACTGGGTACTAACAGACATCACAACTAGATCAGCACAAATGCTGTATTAGTGAATAAAACAGTAAATATATCAGTAATTAGATATAAAGGTATAGTTAAATGAGGTATGTACCTGTGGCTGTATGTCTCCGGGTGTCCCCTCACACCGACGCGCATTTCACTGCCAGCTTCTTCCGGGGGCATGTCTGGGTGAGGGGTGACGTGTCTTTATATGTCAGATAGCCAATCATAAATTGGAGACGGTGAAGGAGGTGTCTGTCAGTATAAATGGCGCATAGCATGCCCGCCTCCTCTATGATCACTTCCTGCCGACGCTCAATGACACGCAAGCCTTTGGGCTGCGTGTCAGTCTATGAGCATCATAGGAAGCGGTGGAGATGTGAGAGGATGCGCATGCGCACTACCGTCAGGTACATAGAAAGGTTCTGAGAGCGGATGGCAAAATATAAGTCACAATGTGTAAACCTAATATATATAAATATAGGGCAAAGGAGAATATCCAAATAAAGAATGGAATTTATACAATACACTTTATATGAGCATAAGAGAACAATCAAAAAGCACTAAGAGATCACTATATAATGGTGTCCCATATATTACAATTATACATGTAATGATAAAACCGCTATACAAATCAATAAATAAATACATCCCAAATCAATAATACTCATAGTGAAATATATGTGTATATTATTAAAAAGTGAAATATCAATATATCCCCTTAGCGACCGCCGATACGCCTATTAACGGCGGTAACTAAGGGTACTAAAACCACAGCGCCGCTAATTCACGGCACTGTGGAGAAAGTGAATAGCGCCCCCCAGTGTCGGATTTTCTCCGGGGTCTCGGCTGCTGTGGGTAGCCAAGACCCCAGAGAACATGAATCTGTCAGTTTTTACCGACCCCGCTTTTGCAATCGCCGTTATTAACCCTATAACGGCGACCGCAAAAAAAGCCGCAATTTTACATTTAATTTCTCTTTCCTCTGATGTGATCGCACATCAGAGGAGAGAGAAAGAGGGTCTCTGATCCCCCCCGGTACCTCTCCGTGCTCCAGGGTCCCCTCCCGGTGGTCTTCCCGTCCTCCGGTGGGTGCCGCCATCTTGGATCCAGGGAAAATGGCGGGCGCATGCGCAGTGCACCCGCCGGGAATCTGCTAGCTCCGGCTGGCAGATTCCATTCATTCATTTTGATCACGATGATAAACTATCATCGTGATCAAAATAAACAAAATAGTACATAATTCCCCCGTTTATCACCCCCTTAGTTAGGCCAACATAATAAAATAAAGAAAATATTTTTTTTTTCAGTTTTCCATTAAGGTTAGGGTTAGGGTTGGGCTAGGGTTAGGGCTAGGGCTGGGCTAGGGTTAGGGTTGGGCTAGGGTTAGGGTTGGGCTAGGGTTAGGGCTAGGGCTGGGCAAGGGTTAGGGTTAGGGTTGGGATGGCTTGGGGTTGGGCTAGGGTTAGGGCTAGGGTTAGGGTTAGGGTTGGACTAGGGTTAGGGTTAGGGCTAGGGTTAGGGCTAGGGTTAGGGCTCGGGTTAGGGCTAGGGTTAGAATTAGGGTTAGGGCGAACTAGGATTAGGGTTAGAATTAGGATTAGGGATTAGGGTTGGTATTAAGGTTAGGGTTGGGATTAGGGTTAGGGGTGTGTTGGGGTTAGGGTTGGAGCAAGAATTGAGGGGTTTCCACTATTTACCAACTTTGGGGGTCTAAAAATTGGGTCTAAAAAAATCACCTTTGTGGAAATAAAAATGACTTTTTATTTTCACAGCTCTGCGTTTATAAACTTCTGTGAAGCGCTTGGGGGTTCAAAGTGCTCACCACACATCTAGATAAGTTCCTTAGGGGGTCTAATTTCCAAAATGGGGTCACTTGTGGGGGTTTCCACTGTTTAGGCCCATCAGGGGCTCTGCAAATGCAGCATGACGCCCGCAGACCATTACATCAAAGTCTGCATTCCAAAATGGCACTCCTTCCCTTCCGAGCTCTCCTGTGCGCCCAAACAGTGGTTCCCCCCACATATGGGGTATCGGCATACTCAGGACAAATCGCACAACAACTGTGGGGGTATGATTTCTCCTGTTACCATTGTAAAAATAAAAATTTGGGGATGAAAAGATCATTTTTGTGGAAAAAAAATTGATTTTTTTATTTTCACGGCTCTACGTTATAAACTTCTGTGAAGCACTTGAAGGTCCAAAGTGCTCACCACACATCTAGAAAAGTTCCTTAATGGGTCTAGTTTCCAAAATGGGGTCACTTGTGGGGGTTTCCACTGTTTAGACCCATCAGGGGCTCTGCAAACGCAACATGATGCTCGCAGACCATTCCATCAAAGTCTGCATTCCAAAATGGCACTCCTTCCCTTCCAAGCTCTCCCATGCGCCAAAACAGTGGTTCCCCCCCACATAAAGGGTATTAGCGTACTCAGGACAAATCGCACAATAACTGTGGGTGTATGATTTCTCCTGTTACCCTTGTAAAAATAAAAATTTGGGGGCGAAAAGATCATTTTTGTGGAAAAAAATGGATTTCTTATTTTCACGGCTCTACGTTATAAACTTCTGTGAAGCACTTGAAGGTTCAAAGTGCTCACCACACATCTAGATAAGTTCCTTAATGGGTCTAGTTTCCAAAATGGGGTCACTTGTTGGAGGTTTCCACTGTTTAGGCACATTAAGGGCTCTCCGAGCGCAACATGGCATCCGATCTCAATTCCAGCCAATTCTGCGTTGAAAAAGTCAAACGGCGCTCCATCCCTTGCGAGCTCTGCCGTGTGCTGAAAAAGTGGTTTACCCCCACATATGGGGTATCGGCGTATTCAGGAGAAATTGAACAACAAATTTTGTGGTTGATTTTCTCTTTTAATACTTGTGAAAATAAAAAAAATTGGTTCTGAAGTAAATTTTTTGCAAAAAAAAGTTAAATGTTAATTTTTTCCTTCCACATTGCTTTAGTTCCTGTGAAGCACTTAAAGGGTTAATAAACTTCTTGAATGTGG
Source organism: Dendrobates tinctorius (assembly GCF_039654945.1). Classification (NCBI taxonomy): domain Eukaryota; kingdom Metazoa; phylum Chordata; class Amphibia; order Anura; family Dendrobatidae; genus Dendrobates; species Dendrobates tinctorius. Next base: position 232,022 of record NW_027361699.1, on the reverse strand, counting down.
TTTTGAGCACCTTGAGGGGTCTAGTTTTTAGAATGGTGCCACTTTTGGGTATTTTGTGTCATGTACACCCCTCAAAATGACTTTAAATATGATGTGGTCCCCAAAAAAATGGTTTTGTAAATTTTATTGTAAAAATGAGAAATCGCTGGTCAACTTTTAACCCTTATAACTTCCTAACAAAAAAAATTTTGCTTCCAAAATTGTGGTGATGTAAAGTAGACATGTGGGAAATGTTATTTATTAAGAAATTTTTGCTACACATCTCTCTGATTTAAGGGCATAAAAATTTAAAGTTTTAAAATTTCAAAATTTTCAAAATTTTCGCCATATTTCCATTTTTTTCTTAAATAAACACAAGACTTATCGAAGAAATTTTACCACTAACATGAAGTACAATATGTCATGAAAAAACAGTCCCAGAATCAGCGGGATCCATTAAAGCGTTCCAGAGTTATAACCTTATAAAGGGACAGCAGTCAGAATTGTAAAAATTAGCCTGGCTCTGTCGCTAAGGGGTTAAACATATAGAATAGTGACACTATAATTTGTAATACAAAATTAATAAAATTATACTGTGCAAGTATGCATGAATCACTGACACTAATGTCATAATATTATTACAGTGAAAATCAGTGTCTTGAAGTGACCAATTATATAAAGTGACAGTGCACACAAAAAAACAATGCCAAAAAAAGTCATTGTATAATTACAAAAAAGTGCATACAAAAAATATATTGATGAACAATGCCATATCAATATGAAATATATATATACATATATATCATTATTGTTCATAAACACATATAAGACACCGTTAGGATAAAAAATCCAGCGATACAAGTCTCAATATATTCCTCGTTCCACCACTTGCTCATACGTAGCTGCAGACCCCGATGTAGACTGCCCCATAGCGTCTTGGTAAGATTTAAACATGCCTTACACAAACCACAGGGAAAAAAACCCTGGGTTAGATGCTTTCTTGTTACGATTAGAGTTGAGCGAAACGGATCGAAAAATTTCAAAAGTCGCCGACTTTTGGCAAAGTCGGGTTTCATGAAACGAAACCCGACCCTAGGATGAGGTCGGCCACGAGGTCGGCGACTTACGCGCCAAAGTCGCGTTTCAAAAGTTTGTTTTGTGCTCTTTTTCAGCCAATCAGGATCCACGGACACTGTGGGCAACGTGATGACATAGGCAGGGGTCACCACCATCTTTCAGAAGGGCATGCAAGTGATTGGCTTGCTTTGGTGGGCGTCACAGGGGTTATAAAAGGGCGTGCACGTCGACCGCCATCTTACATCTGCCGATCTTAGCCTAGGGAGAGGTTGCTGCTGCTGATTCTGTAGGGAGAGCGTTAGGCAGGGAACAAGAAAAAAAAACTGCTTCTGCTGCTAGCGATTTTGCCTGTACAACACACCAGTCACTGTGTGTGCAGTACAAGGGGAGGCTATATTGTGGTGGATCAGCGGTGTTGGTTGTTAGGCTGCCTTCTAAGGCTTCCTGACAGCTGCATTGCTGTTTACCCACTGCTCTGCAAACTGCTTTTTTAAAAGCAATCCCAATTTTTTTTTTGTCCTGCTGAGGTACTGAGCGTGCATTTTTTCACACCATACAGCGGTGTACGCTCCTCACACAGTACCGTGTAGCGGCTGTTATCACAGCCACAGTGAAGCTATCTGTGTGTCACTCTGTGAGAATAAATCGAGGACATGTTCCGTTCTTACAGACCTGCACCTACTAGTTTTGTCTAGCTTTCAAACAGTTAAATATATTTGCTGTTTGATCACATTCAAAACTATAGAGAGACAGCGTGTGTCAGTCCGTATACTTAAAAAACACGGAGCTTGACAATTTTACGTACACCGGACAGCCGTGTACGTGCACGCTCCTCTCAGTACCGTGTAACGGCTGTTATCACGGCCACAGTGAAGCTATCTGTGTATCACTGTGGAAGGATAAGTGGAGGACTTTTTCCGTTCTTACAGACCTACACTCTAGGGAGATTCCTATTCTGCCCAATTCTACATAAACCTTGTAGTTTGTGATACACTAGCCAATTTCTGCCTGTGACATAGCGCTCTGATATTCAGTGGGCCTCACACAATCCAAAAGTGTCCAGTGTCCACTAGTGTGTGCAGAAATTCAAAATCTCCCTTATCCTGTAGTCACTTTTTTCACACCTGTGCCATCGAGCCTGTGACATAGCGCTGTGATATTCAGTGGGCCTCACACAATCCATAAGTGTCCAGTGTCCACAAGTGTGTGCAGAAATTCAAAATCTCTGTGATCCTGTAGTCACTTTTTTCACACCTGTGCCATCGAGCCTGTCACATAGCGCTCTGATATTCAGTGGGCCTCACACAATCCAAAAGTGTCCAGTGTCCACTAGTGTGTGCAGAAATTCAAAATCTCCCTTATCCTGTAGTCACTTTTTTCACACCTGTGCCATCGAGCCTGTGACATAGCGCTCTGATATTCAGTGGGCCTCACACAATCCAAAAGTGTCCAGTGTCCACTAGTGTGTGCAGAAATTCAAAATGTCCCTTATCCTGTAGTCACTTTTTTCACACCTGTGCCATCGAGCCTGTGACATAGCGCTCTGATATTCAGTGGGCCTCACACAATCCAAAAGTGTCCAGTGTCCACTAGTGTGTGCAGAAATTCAAAATCTCTGTGATTCTGTAGTCACTTTTTTCACACCTGTGCCATCGAGCCTGTGACATAGCGCTGTGATATTCAGTGGGCCTCACACAATCCAAAAGTGTCCAGTGTCCACTAGTGTGTGCAGAAATTCAAAATCTCCCTTATCCTGTAGTCACTTTTTTCACACCTGTGCCATCGAGCCTGTGACATAGCGCTGTGATATTCAAGTGGGCCTCACACAATCCATAAGTGTCCAGTGTCCACAAGTGTCTGCAGAAATTCAAAATCTCCCTTATCCTGTAGTCACTTTTTTCACACCTGTGCCATCGAGCCAGCCACATAGCGCTCTGATATTCAGTGGGCCTCACACAATCCAAAAGTGTCCAGTGTCCACTAGTGTGTGCAGAAATTCAAAATCTCCCTTATCCTGTAGTCACTTTTTTCACACCTGTGCCATCGAGCCTGTGACATAGCACTCTGATATTCAGTGGGCCTCACACAATCCAAAAGTGTCCAGTGTCCACTAGTGTGTGCAGAAATTCAAAATCTCCCTTATCCTGTAGTCACTTTTTTCACACCTGTGCCATCGAGCCTGTGACATAGCGCTCTGATATTCAGTGGGCCTCACACAATCCAAAAGTGTCCAGTGTCCACTAGTGTGTGCAGAAATTCAAAATCTCCCTTATCCTGTAGTCACTTTTTTCACACCTGTGCCATCGAGCCTGTGACATAGCGCTCTGATATTCAGTGGGCCTCACACAATCCAAAAGTGTCCAGTGTCCACTAGTGTGTGCAGAAATTCAAAATCTCCCTTATCCTGTAGTCATTTTTTTCACACCTGTGCCATCGAGCCTGTGACATAGCGCTCTGATATTCAGTGGGCCTCACATAATCCAAAAGTGTCCAGTGTCCACTAGTGTGTGCAGAAATTCAAAATCTCCCTTATCCTGTAGTCACTTATTTCACACCTGTGCCATCGAGCCTGTGACATAGCGCTCTGATATTCAGTGGGCCTCACACAATCCAAAAGTGTCCAGTGTCCACTAGTGTGTGCAGAAATTCAAAATCTCCCTTATCCTGTAGTCACTTTTTTCACACCTGTGCCATCGAGCCTGTGACATAGCGCTCTGATATTCAGTGGGCCTCACACAATCCAAAAGTGTCCAGTGTCCACTAGTGTGTGCAGAAATTCAAAATCTCCCTTATCCTGTAGTCACTTTTTTCACACCTGTGCCATCGAGCCTGTGACATAGCGCTCTGATATTCAGTGGGCCTCACACAATCCAAAAGTGTCCAGTGTCCACTAGTGTGTGCAGAAATTCAAAATCTCCCTTATCCTGTAGTCACTTTTTTCACACCTGTGCCATCGAGCCTGTGACATAGCGCTCTGATATTCAGTGGGCCTCACACAATCCAAAAGTGTCCAGTGTCCACTAGTGTGTGCAGAAATTCAAAATCTCTGTGATCCTGTTGTCACTTTTTTCACACCTGTGCCATCGAGCCTGTGACATAGCGCTCTGATATTCAGTGGGCCTCACACAATCCAAAAGTGTCCAGTGTCCACTAGTGTGTGCAGAAATTCATAATCTCCCTTATCCTGTAGTCACTTTTTTCACACCTGTGCCATCGAGCCTGTGACATAGCGCTGTGGTATTCAGTGGGCTTCACACAATCCATAAGTGTCCAGTGTCCACAAGTGTGTGCAGAAATTCAAAATCTCCCCTGTCCTATAGACACCTTGTACCTTGTTTTACATTACTATATAGTTTGTTGGATTTTGTCTACTTTTCTACAAAAAATGAGAAAGGCTGGTAGAAGAGGCCGTGGAATTGGGCGGGGGTTGGCAGCTGGTAATGATGGTGTTGGTGGTGGATCTGATGGTAGTGGCAAGAGCAAAATAGGACCGAATGCAGGAGGTGTTGAGCCTGCGTCATCGTCTGGCTCCATAAGGCTTCGAAGGCTTAGTTTTCTAGGAGTTGGCAAACCGCTTTTAAAGCCAGAGCATCAGGAAAAAGTTTTGTCTTACATTGCTGACTCAGCCTCCAGCTCTATCGCCTCCTCTTCTGAAGTTGTAAAAAGTAAAAGCACTGAGTCGTCATTGGAGGCTCATGTTCATGAACCACACCTTTCCTTGTGTCCTTCACCCCAACCAAGATTGAAGGATGACGCAGGCCATACTACTGATTACTCCATGGAGCTGTTTTCACATACCATGCCTGGATTATCAAGTGAAATGGTGAATTACCCAGGCCAAGATGAATCTGACCTGGAGTGCACTGATGCACAGCTGCTGATAGATGATTCTGCTGGTACATTCACTCAGAGCACTACATTGTCCTCGTAGTGTACAGAGCCAGATTCTGACCCTGATGAGACTCAGGTGCCCCTTCCCGCACACTATACCACCATACACGGTGACACAGAGGAACGTGCACATGACATTGAAGAGGAGGTGATGGATGACCCAGTTGTTGACCCAGATTGGCATCCATTGGGGGAAGAGGGTGCTGCTTCCAATAGCTCAGATGAGGAGCATCCACAGCAGACATCGACATTGCAACAGCTGTTATATGGCAGGCCCGGAGCACTCCAAAGACAGGTTCCAAATATCAAAAGAGTTGCTGGACAGCTTGTCCAGAGGGTCAAAAGATCACAGCGTGCTAGGCCGCAAAATGTCTGCCAAAGTAGGAAGAGTGCAATGTGGCACTTTTTTGAACAAAATCCTCATGATCAGGCCAAGGTTATCTGTAAGAAGTGCGCAAAGACCTTTAGCCGAGGGAAAAATCTGAAAAATTTGAATACCAGTTGCATGCTTAGACATTTAACCACCATGCACTTGCAAGCGTGGACACAACCCCAAACCTCAAGTGCCACATGTGCAACTGATCACAAAGAAGGTAGTCAGCAACGCTACATTGTTTCCCCCACTGTAAGCCCACCGGTTAGCACAGCAGCAAATGTTGAGGTGTCGTTGCAAGGCCACAGCAGTCAGGGAATCCCACTGTTATATCAACGAAATACTGAATCTAGGCCATCAGAAGGAACACCAACTCCATCACCATCATCAACCCTCTCTCAGTCCACCCTGTCCACCGCTACTTCCACCATATGCAGCTCTCAAGTCCAGCTCACCCTCCCAGACACCATGAGTAGGTCAAGAATGTACTCAGTCTCTCATCCGCCTACACTGGGTTTGAACGCCCACATTGCCAAACTAATCTCGTTTGAGATGATGCCCTATCGGTTGGTGGAAAGCGCAGCTTTCCGCGAACTCATGGCCTATGCAGTACCGCGCTATGACCTACCCAGTCGCCACTTCCTCTCTCGCAAAGCCATCCCAGCCCTCCACCATCATGTAAAAGACCGCATTGTCCATGCACTCAAGCAGTCAGTGAGTGGAAAGGTGCACCTCACAACTGATGCATGGTCCAGTCGGCATGGCCAAGGATGTTACGTGTCCATCACTGCGCACTGGGTTAATGTGGTGGATGCAGGGTCCACAGGGAACAGCGGTGGTGGGACAGTGCTGCCTAGCCCACGGTATAGGAAACAGTTGGCTGTAGGCGTTCGACCCTCCTCCTCCTTCTCCAGAAGCGAAAGCTCATCCACAGAGCGCAGTCGTACGAGCACTCCATCTGCAGCTGTCACTGTTGCACAAGAGGTGTCCCCCTATCGAGCAGCTAGTGGAAAGCGTCAGCAGGCTGTGTTGCAGATGATGTGTTTGGGCGACAGACACACCGCTGAGGTGCTGGCCGAGTACTTGAAGCGACAAACTGAGTCATGGCTGGGCAGTGTACATCTTGAGGCAGGCAAGGTAGTTAGTGATAACGGCCGTAATTTTGTGGCAGCCTTATCCCTTTCAAAACTCAGCCACATACCTTGCTTGGCTCACACCTTGAACCTGGTGGTGCAGTGCTTCCTCAAAAATTATCCAGAGTCAACAGCCCTGCTCCATAAAGTGCGAAGACTGTGCGCGCACATCCGCCGGTCGCCTGTACACTCCGTTCGTATGCAGAAGCTGCAGCGATTGCTCCACCTTCCCAACCACCGCCTCATTATCGACATTGCAACAAGGTGGAACTCCACCCTGCACATGGTGGAGCGGCTGTGCGAGCAGAGGCAGGCCATAATGCATTTGTGGGAGGATACACGGCCAGGCACTTTGAGAGCAGACATGGAGTTGACAGGTGTGCAGTGGTCGAAGCTGAAAGACCTCTGTAAAGTCCTTCAGTGTTTTGAGGAATGCACACGGCTGGTAAGCGCAGACGACGCCATCCTAAGCATGAGCATCCCACTTATGCGTCTGCTCATGCAAACTTTGACGCACCTTAAGGAGCAGGCATCTGCAGCCAATGTTGATGAGGAGAAAGAGGAGGAGGGAATCCTTGATGACATTCAGCCATTGTCTGCTCAGGGACCTCTCCTGGACGAGGTGGAGGAAGAAGAGGAGGAGGAGGATGATGATGGGGATGATTACTTAGGGGAGGATGATGCATCTCGTGGGGCAAGTGAAAATGTTGGCATGGCAAGGTCTGGTACAGGGTTTGTGCGTGACTGGAGGGATGTGGATTTGCCAGAAAGTGCTCCTCCAACCAGCACTCGCAGTGCATCATTGACACCGGGAAAATTCGCCCACATGTCAGATTATGTCTTGCAGATCCTAAAAAGGGACCCCCGCATTGCCAAAATGATGAACGATGACGACTACTGGTTGGCCAGCATCCTGAATCCACGCTATAAAGGCAAATTACAAAACATCATGCCACAGGAGAACCTTGACCTAATATTGGCTAATAAACAAGCAACTCTGGTAAATCGGTTGCTTGAGGCATTCCCAGCACACAGCAGCGGTGATGGTTCTCACACGAGCCGTACGGGCCGGGGGCAGCTTGGCAGAGGTGTTCATGGTGCACACAGCAGAAGTGGCGTTGGAGACAGGGGTTTCATGACAATGTTGTGGACTGATTTTTCAAGTACCGCTCACACAACTGGTAATACTGCATCGATGGAAAGTGACAGGAGACAGCAGTTGTCAACTATGGTTACAAACTACTTTTCCTCCCATATCGATGTTCTCCCACACAGGTCATTCCCCTTTGACTATTGGGCTGCTAAACTGGACACCTGGCCTGAATTGGCACAATATGCCTTACAGGAGCTTGCTTGCCCAGCTGCAAGTGTGCTATCGGAAAGAGTCTTCAGTGCAGCTGGATCAATCCTGACAGAAAAAAGGACCCGTCTGTCAACCCAAAATGTGGATGATCTAACCTTCATTAAAATGAACCATGCATGTGTTTCCAAGGATTTTGTCCCACCTTCCCCTGATGACACATAGGGTGACAGAAAAATGGCTTGCTTTGGTCCACCTCTTCCTGGGACTTGACCTATTTCGCCTTTTGCATCAGCTGAATGTCCAACATCAACATATGCCACTTTCTAAAACTCCCTAACTGTGCTGCCTCCCCCCACCATGGCCGGGGTCACCACCTAGCGCACGACACCGTGCGAGTGCCGTTGCCCTGGACAGGTGGGTAGGCCGACTCTTGGGCGCGGGCACTGGCACAGGGTCCCTCATAGTGCAATCAAGTGTCTCTGATGGTGGTGGTGCACACCTGCCGTCAGACACACCGCCGTACTATGAGGGGCCCAGTGCCAGTACCGACGCCCACGAGTGGGCCCCCCTTGCTTGGGCAGGGCCCCAGCATTTGCAATCTTTACCTCTCCCTGCTCCTCCGCTGTGTAGTCTGGGCCGTCAAATCCATACTGTGCCTGACAACGTCTGAGCCTGCCTCCTGATGTATAGATATATATTTTGAATGTGTACGCTATCCATACATGTTATCCGGGGATACGGTACCCTTTCTCACCTTTGTGCAATCACGTGCAATCCATACTGGGCCTAACACCATCTGAGCCTGCCTCCTGATGTATAGACATATATTTTGAATGTGTACGCTATCCATGCATGTTATCCGGGGATACGGTACCCTTTCTCACCTTTGTGCAATCACGTGCAAGCCATACTGGGCCTAACACCGTCTGAGCCTGCCTCCTGATGTATAGACATATATTTTGAATGTGTACGCTATCGATACATGTTATCCGGGGATACGGTACCCTTTCTCACCTTTGTGCAATCACGTGCAATCCATACTGGGCCTAACACCGTCTGAGCCTGCCTCCTGATGTATAGACATATATTTTGAATGTGTACGCTATCCATACATGTTATCCGGGGATACGGTACCCTTTCTCACCTTTGTGCAATCACGTGCAAGCCATACTGGGCCTAACACCGTCTGAGCCTGCCTCCTGATGTATAGACATATCTTTTGAATGTGTACGCTATCCATGCATGTTATCCGGGGATACGGTACCCTTTCTCACCTTTGTGCAATCACGTGCAAGCCATACTGGGCCTAACACCGCCTGAGCCTGCCTCCTGATGTATTGACATATATTTTGAATGTGTACGCTATCCATACATGTTATCCGGGGATACGGTACCCTTTCTCACCTTTGTGCAATCACGTGTAATCCATACTGGGCATGAGAACGGCTGGCGAGCTGTTAAGCGCAAGCTACAGCACCTGTGGTTTGCACACGTAAGTTTTTCATTTTTTCAGGAATGACGGTTAGGCCTAATTCCGGAACTGCGCTTGACCTGCACTTACTGGGAAATCATCGTTCGCGGGTAATATTTGTAATCAGTGATCCCCATCACTAACGTTGTTCAGCGGGTTATCTGCACCTGTAAGTGACAAACGTTGGCCTTTTCAGTGTAGCGCACATGCAGCCACGGACATGTAAGGGCGTGACACACCAGTTATTGGCCAATCTCATGTGCCAGAGCCTCACGTGTCCCTCTAGTAAGCCGGACTCGGACCACGGGGCATGACGGAGTCTCGTTCGTTAACGGAATTAAGCTTGCAATGTGTGCATCTTTTCTGTAGCTGGCATGGTTGAGGTTGCCTGTGTTGAGTCAAATTACGCCGTAGGCTCCACTCCTGGTGGTGCCCTTCTGGACATTCCTTTAAGGTTCAGCTTTGCAATCATACTGCCCACGTAAAACAAACACTTAGCCTTCATGAACGCTGTTTGGAGGGTCATGACTCGTGGGAATAGCGCCGCCCAATCAGTTAACCTGCTAGAGAGATCCTTCGTTGCTCCCAAGCATGACATCACACTCCCTAGGAGGAAGGTAATGCCACTGTGGCGACCGTACTCCTGGGGGCGACACAAGTGCACTGATGCCCAGCCACTGCTCGATGAATCTGCTGGTACATTGACCCAGACCACTACATTCCCCTCGCATGCTACACGGCCTGAATCTGACCCTGATGAAACTCAGGTTACCCTTCCCATATACAGTTCCATCTTACACGGTGACAAAGAGGAAGCTGCAGATGAAAGTGCAGGTTCGGCCCACCCGCCATCAGACACACCACCGTACTATCAGGGGACCTGTGCCAGTGTCGTCGCCAACGAGTGGGCCCCCCTGCTTGCTCAGGATCACAGCACTTGCAAGGTTGAAATACTGTGCAGTGAGATGGAAGATGGGGACGACGAGGAGTCCAGACTAGTACAGGGATTCCCTAGCGAGGATACTTATTTGATTGTTTTCAATGTTGGGACAGCAATTTTTGGGGAGCACTATACTCTGGAGAATGATAGATGGGGCCCACCATACACTGGAACATTCCAAAGGTGGACATCAGACACTGGAGCAGCATTTACAGGGCCCATTATACACTAGAGCATTAGAAATGGGGCCCATTATGTTTGGAGCATTATTTGGGCCCATAAGACAGTGGAGCTTCATCCATGGGGACCAACATATACTGTAGCATTATGTGGAGCTCATCATATACTGTTTCAAACATTATATGGGACCAATGATTCTGTATGGAGAAATAGATGGGCCTCGTCATGAGATGTAAAAAGTGAAGTATTTTTCATTGTACTATACCGCTATTTCTCTGCTGTATCGGAGCATGATGAGTTGTGGTATGTGTTAAAGGGGCGCTCTTTCACCCAGGGCACATGAAAACCTGGAGCCAGCCCTACCCCCCCACAACTTTAGCCAAATAACCCCCATTTTTCAGTGCGTAACTTGTATTATGAAGTTAATTAAGGTTGACAAGCTTAAGTAAGAAGAATTGATGCTTTTGGCATTCAAATGGGCACTGTAGGTGTGTTTCCTGTCCTTCTCTCACTGCCGACTTTTATTCCCCATTGACTTACATTGGGTTTTGTGTTTCAGGACGACCCCGACTTTTCCCTATAATCGGCCGATCTTGCTCGACCCGACTTTTGGAAAAGTCGGGTTTCACGAAACGAAACTCGACCCTAAAAAACCAAAAGTCGCTCAACTCTAGTTACGATTAGTGTTGAGTAGAGTTGAGCGACTTTTGGTTTTTTATGGTCGAGTTTCGTTTTGTGAAACCTGACTTTTCCAAAAGTCGGGTCGAGCAAGATCGGCCGATTATAGGGAAAAGTCGGGGTCGTCCCGAAACACGAAACCCAATGTAAGTCAATGGGGAATAAAAGTCGGCAGTGAGAGGAGGACAGTAAACACACATACAGTGCTCATTTGAATGCCAAAGCATCAATTCTTCTTACTTAAGCTGGTCAACCTTAATTAACTTCATAATACAAGTTACGCACTGAAAAATGGGGGTTATTTGGCTAAAGTTGTGGGGGGGTAGGGCTGGCTCCAGGTTTTCATGTGCCCTGGGCGAAAGAGCGCCCCTTTAACACATAATACCACAACTCATCATGCTCCGATACGGCAGAGAAATAGCGGTATAGTACAATGAAAAATACTTCACTTTTTACATCTCATGACGAGGCCCATCTATTTCTCCATACAGAATCATTGGTCCCATATAATGTTTGAAACAGTATATGATGAGCTCCACATAATGCTACAGTATATGTTGGCCCCCTGGATGAAGCTCCACTGTCTTATGGGCCCAAATAATGCTCCAAACATAATGGGCCCCATTTCTAATGCTCTAGTGTATAATGGGCCCTGTAAATGCTGATCCAGGGTCTGATGTCCACCTTTGGAATGTTTCAGTGTATGGTGGGCCCCATCTATCATTCTCCAGAGTATAGTGCTCCCCAAAAATTGCTGTCCCAACATTGAAAACAATCAAATAAGTCTCCTCGCTAGGGCATCCCTGTACTAGTCTGGACTCCTCGTCGTCCCCATCTTCCATCTCACTGCACAGTATTTCAACCTTGCAAGTGCTGTGATCCTGAGCAAGCAGGGGGGGCCCACTCGTTGGCGACGGCACTGGCACAGGTCCCCTGATAGTACGGTGGTGTGTCTGATGGCGGGTGGGCCGAACCTGCACTTTCATCTGCAGCTTCCTCTTTGTCACCGTGTAAGATGGAACTGTATATGGGAAGGGTAACCTGAGTTTCATCAGGGTCAGATTCAGGCCGTGTAGCATGCGAGGGGAATGTAGTGGTCTGGGTCAATGTACCATCAGATTCATCGAGCAGTGGCTGGGCATCAGTGCACTTGTGTCGCCCCCAGGAGTACAGTCGCCACAGTAGCATTACCTTCCTCCTAGGGAGTGTGATGTCATGCTTGGGAGCAACGAAGGATCTCTCTAGCAGGTTAACTGATTGAGCGGCGTTATTCCCACGAGTCATGACCCTCCAAACAGCGTTCATAAAGGCAAAGTGTTTGTTTTACGTGGGCAGTATGGTTGCAAAGCTGAACCTTAAAGGAATGTCCAGAAGGGCACCACCAGGAGTGGAGCCTACGGCGTAATTTGACTCAACACGGGCAACCTCAACCATGCCAGCTACAGAACAGATGCACAAATTGCAAGCTTAATTCCGTTAACGAACGAGACTCCGTCATGCCCCGCGGTCCGAGTCTGGCTTACTAGAGGGACACGTGAGGCTCTGGCACATGAGATTGGCCAATAACTGGTGTGTCATGCCCTTACATGTCCGTGGCTGCATGTGCGCTACACTGAAAAGGCCAGCGTTTGTTGCTTACAGGTGCAGATAACCCGCTGAACAACGTTAGTGATGGGGATCACTGATTACAATTATTACTCGCGAACGATGATTTCCCAGTAAGTGCAGGTCAACCGCAGTTCCGGAATTAGGCCTAACCGTCATTCCTGAAAAAAATGAAAAACTTACGTGTGCAAACCAAACTTGCTTAACAGCTCGCCAGCCGTTCTCACGCCCAGTATGGGTTACACGTGATTGCACAAAGGTACACATTCAAAATATATGTCTATACATCAGGAGGCAGGCTCAGACGGTGTTAGGCCCAGTATGGCTTGCAAGTGATTGCACAAAGGTGAGAAAGGGTACCGTATCCCCGGATAACATGTATGGATAGCGTACACATTCAAAAGATATGTCTATACATCAGGAGGCAGGCTCAGACGGTGTTAGGCCCAGTATGGCTTGCACGTGATTGCACAAAGGTGAGAAAGGGTACCGTATCCCCGGATAACATGTATGGATAGCGTACACATTCAAAATATATGTCTATACATCAGGAGGCAGGCTCAGACGGTGTCAGGCACAGTATGGCTTGCAAGTGATTGCACAAAGGTGAGAAAAGGTACCGTATCCCCGGATAACATGTATGGATAGTGTACACATTCAAAATATATGTCTATACATCAGGAGGCAGGCTCAGACGGTGTTAGGCCCAGTATGGATTGCACGTGATTGCACAAAGGTGAGAAAGGGTACCGTATCCCCGGATAACATGTATGGATAGCGTACACATTCAAAAGATATGTCCATACATCAGGAGGCAGGCTCAGACGGTGTTAGGCCTAGTATGGCTTGCACGTGATTGCACAAAGGTGAGAAAGGGTACCGTATCCCCGGATAACATGTATGGATAGCGTACACATTCAAAAGATATGTCTATACATCAGGAGGCAGGCTCAGACGGTGTTAGGCACAGTATGGATTTGACGGCCCAGACTACACAGCGGAGGAGCAGGGAGAGGTAAAGACTGCAAATGCTGGGGCCCTGCCCAAGCAAGGGGGGCCCACTCGTGGGCGTCGGTACTGGCACTGGGCCCCTCATAGTACAGCAGTGTGTCTGACGGCGCGTGTGCACCACCACCGTCAGAGACACTTGATTGCACTATGAGGGACCCTGTGCCAGTGCCCGCGCCCAAGAGTCGGCCTACCCACCTGTCCAGGGCAACGGCACTCGCACGGTGTCGTGCGCTAGGTGGTGACCCCGGCCATGGGAGGGGGGAGGCAGCACAGTTAGGGAGTTTTAGAAAGTGGCATATGCTGATGTTGGACATTCAGCTGATGCAAAAGGCGAAATAGGTCAAGTCCCAGGAAGAGGTGGACCAAAGCAAGCCATTTTTCTGTCACCCAATGTGTCATCAGGGGAAGGTGGGACAAAATCCTTGGAAACACATGCATGGTTCATTTTAATGAAGGTTAGATCATCCACATTTTGGGTTGACAGACGGGTCCTTTTTTCTGTCAGGATTGATCCAGCTGCACTGAAGACTCTTTCCGATAGCACACTTGCAGCTGGGCAAGCAAGCTCCTGTAAGGCATATTGTGCCAATTCAGGCCAGGTGTCCAGTTTAGCAGCCCAATAGTCAAAGGGGAATGACCTGTGTGGGAGAACATCGATATGGGAGGAAAAGTAGTTTGTAACCATAGTTGACAACTGCTGTCTCCTGTCACTTTCCATCGATGCTGTATTACCAGTTGTGTGAGCGGTACTTGAAAAATCATTCCACAACATTGTCATGAAACCCCTGTCTCCAACGCCACTTCTGCTGTGTGCACCATGAACACCTCTGCCAAGCTGCCCCCGGCCCGTACGGCTCGTGTGAGAACCATCACCGCTGCTGTGTGCTGGGAATGCCTCAAGCAACCGATTTACCAGAGTTGCTTGTTTATTAGCCAATATTAGGTCAAGGTTCTCCTGTGGCATGATGTTTTGTAATTTGCCTTTATAGCGTGGATCCTGGATGCTGGCCAACCAGTAGTCGTCATCGTTCATCATTTTGGCAATGCGGGGGTCCCTTTTTAGGATCCGCAAGGCATAATCTGACATGTGGGCCAATGTTCCCGGTGTCAATGATGCACTGCGAGTGCTGGTTGGAGGAGCACTTTCTGGCAAATCCACATCCCTCTAGTCACGCACAAACCCTGTACCAGACCTTGCCACGCCAACATTTTCACTTGCCCCACGAGATGCATCCTCCTCCCCTAAGTAATCATCCCCATCATCATCCTCCTCCTCCTCTTCTTCCTCCAACTCGTCCAGGAGAGGTCCCTGAGCAGACAATGGCTGAATGTCATCAAGGATTCCCTCCACCTCTTCCTCCTCGTCAACATTGGCTGCAGACGCCTGCTCCTTAAGGTGCGTCAAAGTTTGCATGAGCAGACGCATAAGTGGGATGCTCATGCTTAGGATGGCGTCGTCTGCGCTTACCAGCCGTGTGCATTCTTCAAAACACTGAAGGATTTACAGAGGTCTTTCAGCTTCGACCACTGCACACCTGTCAACTCCATGTCTGCTCTCAAAGTGCCTGGCCGTGTATCCTCCCACAAATGCATTATGGCCTGCCTCTGCTCGCACATCCACTCCACCATGTGCAGGGTGGAGTTCCACCTTGTTGCAATGTCAATAATGAGACGGTGGTTGGGAAGGTGGAGCAATCGCTGCAGCTTCTGCATACGGACGGAGTGTACAGGCGACCGGCGGATGTGCGCGCACAGTCTTCGCACCTTATGGAGCAGGGCTGTTAACTCCGGATAATTTTTGAGGAAGCACTGCACCACCAGGTTCAAGGTGTGAGCCAAACAAGGTATGTGGCTGAGTTTTGAAAGGGCTATGGCTGCCACAAAATTACGGCCGTTATCACTAACTACCTTGCCTGCCTCAAGATGTACACTGCCCAGCCATGACTCAGTTTGTCGCTTCAAGTACTCGGCCAGCACCTCGGCGGTGTGTCTGTCGCCCAAACACATCATCTGCAACACAGCCTGCTGACGCTTTCCACTAGCTGCTCAATAGGGGGACACCTCGTGTGCAACAGTGGCAGCTGCAGATGGAGTGCTCGTACGACTGCGCTCTGTGGACGAGCTTTCGCTTCTGGAGGAGGAGAAGGAGAAGGAGGAGGGTGGAACGCCTACAGCCAACTGTTTCCTATACCGTGGGCTAGGCAGCACTGTCCCACCACCGCTGTCCCCTGTGGACCCTGCATCCACCACATTAACCCAGTGTGCAGTGATGGACACGTAACGGCCCTGGCCATGCCGACTGGACCATGCATCAGTTGTGAGGTGCACCTTTCCACTCACTGACTGCTTGAGTGCATGGACAATGCGGTCTTTCACATGATGGTGGAGGGCTGGTAAGGCTTTGCGAGAGAAGAAGTGGCGACTGGGTAGGTCATAGCGTGGTACTGCATAGGCCATGAGTTCGCGGAAAGCTGCGCTTTCCACCAACCGATAGGGCATCATCTCAAACGACATTATTTTGGCAATGTGGGCGTTCAAACCCAGTGTACGCGGATGAGAGACTGAGTACTTTCTTGACCTACTCATAGTGTCTGGGAGGGTGAGCTGGACTTGAGAGCTGCATATGGTAGAAGTAGCGGTGGACAGGGCGGACTGAGAGTGGGTTGATGATGGTGATGGAGTTAGTGTTCTTTCTGATGGCCTAGATTCAGTATTTCGTTGACATAACAGTGGGATTCCCTGACTGCTGTGGCCTTGCAATGACACCTCAACATTTGCTGCTGTGCTAACCGGTGGGCTTACAGTAGGGGAAACAATGTAGCGTTGCTGACTACCTTCTTTGTGATCAGTTGCACATGTGGCACTTGAGGTTTGGTGTTGTGTCCACGCTTGCAAGTGCATGGTGGTTAAATGTCTAAGCATGCAACTGGTATTCAAATTTTTCAGATTTTTCGCTCGGCTAAAGGTCTTTGCGCACTTCTGACAGATAACCTTGGCCTGACCATGAGGATTTTGTTCAAAAAAGTGCCACACTGCACTCTTCCTACTTTGGCAGACATTTTGCGGCCTAGCACGCTGTGATGTTTTGACCCTCTGGACAAGCTGTCCAGCAACTCTTTTGATTTTTGGAACCTGTCTTTGGAGTGCTCCGGGCCTGCCAGATAACAGCTGTTGCGATGTTGATGTCTGCTGTGGATGCTCCTCATCTGAGCTATTGGAAGCAGCACCCTCTTCCCCCAATGGATGCCAATCTGGGTCAACAACTGGGTCATCCATCACCTCTTCTTCAATGTCATGTGCACCTTCCTCTGTGAAACCATGTATGGTGGTATAGTGTGCGGGAAGGGGCACCTGAGTCTCATCAGGGTCAGAATCTGGCTCTGTACACTGCGAGGACAATGTAGTGCTCTGAGTGAATGTACCAGCAGAATCATCTATCAGCGGCTGTGCATCAGTGCACTCCATGTCAGATTCATCTTGGCCTGGGTAATTCACCATTTCACTTGATAATCCAGGCATGGTATGTGAAAACAGCTCCATGGAGTAATCAGTAGTATGGCCTGCGTCATCCTTCAATCTTGGTTGTGGTGAAGGACACAAGGAAAGGTGTGGTTCATGAACATGAGCCTCCAATGACGACTCAGTGCTTTTACTTTTTACAACTTCAGAAGAGGAGGCGATAGAGCTGGAGGCTGAGTCAGCAATGTAAGACAAAACTTTTTCCTGATGCTCTGGCGTTAAAAGCGGTTTGCCAACTCCTAGAAAACTAAGCCTTCGAAGCCTTATGGAGCCAGACGATGACGCAGGCTCAACACCTCCTGCATTCGGTCCTATTTTGCTTTTGCCACTACCATCAGATCCACCACCAACACCATCATTACCAGCTGCCAACCCCCGCCCAATTCCACGGCCTCTTCCACCAGCCTTCCTCATTTTTGGTAGAAATGTAGACAAAATCCAACAAACTATATAGTAATGTAAAACAAGGTACAAGGTGTCTATAGGACAGGGGAGATTTAGATTTTCTGCACACACTAGTGGACACTGGACACTTGGATTGTGTGAGGCCCACTGAATATCACAGCGCTATGTCACAGGCTCAATGGCACAGGTGTGAAAAAAGTGACTACAGGATAAGGGAGATTTTGAATTTCTGCAGACACTTGTGGACACTGGACACTTTTGGATTGTGTGAGGCCCAATGAATATCAGAGCGCTATGTCACAGGCTCGATGCAGCAGGTGTGAAAAAAGTGACTACAGGATAAGGGAGATTTTGAATTTCTGCAGACACTTGTGGACACTGGACACTTTTGGATTGTGTGAGGCCCACTGAATATCAGAGCGCTATGTCACAGGCTCGATGGCACAGGTGTGAAAAAAGTGAATTGTAGAATTGGGCAGAATAGGAATCTCCCTAGAGTGTAGGTCTGTAAGAACGGAACAAGTCCTCCACAGTGACACACAGATAGCTTCACTGTGGCTGTGATAACAGCCATTACACGGTACTGTGTGAGGAGCGTACACCGCTGTATTGTGTGAATAAATGCACGCTCAGTACCTTAGCAGGACAAAAAAAAAATTGGGATTGCTTTTAAAAAAGCAGTTTGCAGAGCAGTGGGGAAACAGCAATGCAGCTGTCAGGAAGCCTTAGAAGGCAGCCTAACAACCAACACCGCTGATCCACCACAATATAGCCTCCCCTTGCACTGCACACACAGTGACTGGTGTGTTGCACAGGCAAAATCGCTAGCAGCAGAAGCAGTTTTTTTTTCTTCTTCCCTGCCTAACGCTCTCCCTACAGAATCAGCAACCTCTCCCTATGCTAAGATCGGTAGAAGTAAGATGGCGGTCGGCGTGCACGCCCTTTTATAACCCCTGTGACGCCCACCAAAGCAAGCCAATCACTTGCATGCCCTTGCCCTTCTGAAAGATGGTGGCGACCCCTGCCTATGTCATCACGTTGCCCACAGTGTCCGTGGATCCTGATTGGCTGAAAAAGAGCGCTAAACAAACTTTTTAAACGCGACTTTGGCGCGTAAGTTGCCGACCTCGTGGCCGACCTCATCCTAGGGTCGGGTTTCGTTTCATGAAACCCGACTTTGCCAAAAGTCGGCGACTTTTGAAATTGTTCGACCCGTTTCGCTCAACTCTAGTGTTGAGAGTGTCATAATGACTGTGGACCAAAAGGTCCTTGAAATTGGCAGAACGTCGGGCAACACATTGAGGTGCTGTTGGTAAAATTTGTTTGAAAGCAGGATCTGAAAGTAAAATCCCCCAATGTAATATATAGGGACACCATTATATATTGATCTCTTAGTGCTTTTTGTTTGTTCTCTTATGCTCATATAAAGTGAATTGTATAAATTCCATTCTTTATTTGGATATTCTCCTTTGCCCTGTATTTGTATATATTAGGTTTACACACTGTGACTTATATTTTGCCATCCGCTCTCAGAACCTTTCTATGTATCTGACGGTAGTGCGCATGTGCATCCTCTCACATCTCCATTGGTTCCTATGACGCTCATACACTGACATGCAGCCAGAAGGCTTGCGTGTCATTGAGCATCGGCAGGAAGTGATCATAGAGGAGGCGGGCGGGCACGCTATGCGCCATTTATACTGACAGACACCTACTTCACCTTCTCCAATTTATGATTGGCTATCTGACATATAAAGACACGGTCACCCTCATCCAGACAAGAAGAAGCTGGCGGCGAAACGCGCGTCGGGGTGAGGAGACACTCAGAGACATACAGCCACAGATACATACCTCATTTAACTATTTCTTTATATCTAATTACTGATATATTTACTGTTTGATTCACTAATACAGCGTTTGTGCTGATCTAGTTGTGAGGTCTGTTAGTACCCAGAAATCAATTTAAATGCTCAAGGGTCTCAAGAAAAAATCATATAACATACCCTAAAACTAATACTTTATTGATAAAAGACCCAACAGGGTCACACCACAAGTGAACACAAAAAACAAGACAAAAAAGTGTCCAAAAAAATACAAAAAACATAAAATTGTGGGGAATATCCTAGGAGTCCCTGTTAATATCTCCTGTTATCACCTTCCTGACCGCGGAGGTTGGCACCCTAGGGGGAACGTTGTGGCGCCCCCGCTCAACGGTGGCTGTCCCTAAGGGCCCTATTGTGCCCTGGCACCACTAATGAAGTCCCTTCCCCGATACTAAGGGAACCCCTGTCAGATAACAGAGACAATCCTACGATGAGGGGGACCCTAGAACCCACAAAATATTGAACATATAATAGAACACATCAATGAGTAGGCATTTGGGGAAACAGTACTATCCCGACTCATGGCTCAGACATATAGATATAAAATGAACAGACACAATACATCATGACTCATCAGCAGCAAACAATGTGTGTCAATCCACCTAATTGTAGCAGCATGTGTTTAGATTCACAGATGTGTATATATAATCCAAAATACCACATCCTCATGTAAAAAAGTCACGATTTGTAAACATAGCCAAGGTCCAGAAAGCACATTGAGGCCATATCCACAACATTAGTTCACAGATCTCATCATATTGGCCAGCAACAGATAAAACATCTCATCGGTGGAAAGCTCAAATAAAGAAAATGGGATACTCATCGTATACTCCAACACCGCCCCATAGCCTAGATACGCCTCAACGCGTTTCACCCCTTTGGGATCATCAGGAGGCTCGATAGCAACCTTACTAGTGTCCTGATGTGGTATAGTCGCGTTGAGGCGTTTCTTTATTTGAGCTTTCCACCGATGAGATGTTTTATCTGTTGCTTGAAAATATGATGAGATCTGTGAACTAATGTTGTGGATATGGGCTCAATGTGCTTTCTGGACCTTGGCTATGTTTACAAATCGTGACTTTTATACATGAGGATGTGATATTTTGGATTATATATACACATCTGTGAATCTAAACACATGCTGCTACAATTAGGTGGATTGACACACATTGTTTGCTGCTGATGAGTCATGATGTATTGTGTCTGTTCATTTTATATCTATATGTCTGAGCCATGAGTCGGGATAGTACTGTTTCCCCAAATGCCTACTCATTGATGTGTTCTATTATATGTTCAATATTTTGTGGGTTCTAGGGTCCCCCTCATCGTAGGATTGTCTCTGTTATCTGACAGGGGTTCCCTTAGTATCGGGGAAGGGACTTCATTAGTGGTGCCAGGGCACAATAGGGCCCTTAGGGACAGCCACCGTTGAGCGGGGGCGCCACAACATTCCCCCTAGGGTGCCAACCTCCGCGGTCAGGAAGGTGATAACAGGAGATATTAACAGGGACTCCTAGGATATTCCCCACAATTTTATGTTTTTTGTATTTTTTTGGACACTTTTTTGTCTTGTTTTTTGTGTTCACTTGTGGTGTGACCCTGTTGGGTCTTTTATCAATAAAGTATTAGTTTTAGGGTATGTTATATGATTTTGTCTGTTAGTACCCAGTAAGCTTTGTTCACATTTGTATGGCACGCATAATTTATGCAGCACACTTTTGGGATCACAGTTTATTATAGCCACTGTGCTAGGAGATTATTATTAATTTTCTTAGGATCCCGTGTCTGTTAGTGTATTTCATACAGGATCCATGCATTTTTAAAGGAAATTTTTGAGGGAATTTTCCCTATTGTTTTTTGTGCCACTTTGTATAGCTTACTTCTGATATTTACTCTGGTGTCCCCTGTCATGGCTATCTTGCTGTTCATTTATTCTGATTTTAGATGTTTTTTCAATAAAATATATACCTTTTATAATTGACTATTATTGTAGGATCTCTTCTTGTGCCTTTCATTTGAATATGGGGGACTAGTTGTTTCATATGTGTGAAGTGCCCCATTTATTTCTTGGACTTTTTTTGTTGATATACTATTGGTTGCTGTTTTTTAACAGATTGTCCAATTATGGATTTTTCAGCCAAGGAACAGACTTGGCGTTCTAAAGCGGTTAATTTATTTAAGCAAGATGCTGTGCACGTTTCACAGGATGCCTTTATGTCCAACAAGGAATTCATGCTCAGATATAAAAATGCTCTCCATAAAAAGACTAAGATCTGGTGGAATCGGGCAGCATTGGAGAATTATTTGGGTAAAAAAATCATCCCTTGGGGGTTAAGGGTTCAGCTCTACCCAACTTTTGATTTAAATAATGATGAATTAACTAATACATGGATGACTACAGCATCGAATTGTTCTTTGGATTTTATTAAAATCATCATAGAACATAACACCTTGTCCTTAAAGGCTCTTGATGATGATTTGGAAGGAATATTTAAGTCTTTAACAACCAGTATGTCTAAGGACTCTCTTGAATCCTTGCTCAAGGATTTGGGCACAGAGGTGGACAAATGGGAGGATGAAGTCAGCAAAGGGAAACTCAAAAAATTTTTGAGAGGTACTAAACATTATGATTCACATAAAATATACTGTTGGCAACAGAAGAAGGTAGAGGGTAGCACCCAACAGATACCCGTGATGTTTCTGATGCCTCTAGTGCATGAGGAAGTGAAAGTTGTAGGTCCCTTAATGGATCCACATACCATAGAGATTTCCAATTGAGGAGTGGAGCAAGGCGTAAATACCCAGAAATGTTTAATAGGGCACAGAAATCTAGGAAACAAAAGGATCAACTAAAGGTGATTAATTTGTCTTCACATGTTTTAACACCAATACAAATTAATCTCCTGGAAAGGGGACTCACGTTTTCACCTTCCTCTCATTTAGATGCCTTTACTGCCATAAAGGATCTTCATCTATTTTCTTGTAAAATCATCCTGAAGAGATTACATTTTAAGCCAAATGATTTGGATCTAGCTTCCCCCAATATGGTGGATGAAAATGAGGCTATACGTGTTCTGGAATCTCTCTTAGAAGAGAACATATCTAATGAGGTGAGCACTATTCCTTCAAGTTTATTTGTGAAATCTCGGACTTTTCCTTCCTTGAGTATATTCCCAACTGAGGAAATATTCACCAGATTGGTAACACGTGATATAGAAAATCTGGCGCGCACACAAAAAAGAAGGATAATTTATCAGCTGAGGAACGTGTGGCATTGAAGGATTTACAAGCATGGAATGATCTGGTAATCAAGTCGGCTGATAAAGGGGGGAATTTAGTGATATGGTCCACTGAAATGTATGAGCGTCAAGCAATGAAATTATTAGATGATAATTCATGCTATAAGAGATTGACTTATAACCCCCTTTCCCTCTTTCAACAGACTTTGATTTCCATTTTTGAGAAAGCATTCAGTGATGGCTTAATCTCTAAAACCCTTTTGGACAAGATTTGAGATTATCAACCCAAGCTTGCAACGTTTTACCTCATCCTGAAGGTACATAAGGATCCCATAGATCCCCCAGGAAGACCCATTGTGGCAAGAAATGGGGGTCTTTGTGAGATTGTTTCTGATATGATCGACTATTTCTTGAAACCAATTGTCTCCACTCTCCCATCTTTCATTAGGGTTACGAATCAAGCCTTACAACGCATAGACCAGGTACAATTGGATGACAACATGATACTTGTGAATGTGGACGTGGAGGCATTGTACAAGTCGATCAGACACAGTGATGGTCTGGCGCCCACTTCGTGGTTTTTACGTTCGAGTAATATTGATAGTCAGTTGGCTGATCTCATCTTTGTTTCACTGGAATTCATCTTAACACATAATGTGTTCATCTTTAACAGAAAATTATATCGCTAACTCCAAGGTACAGCTATGGGGGCCTCTTGTGTCCCCTCATATGCTAATTTATTTTTGGGGGCTTGGGAGCAAGATATTTTCATGGGAGATGGTATTGAAGAGATGGGTAAAGTACACAATTGGATGGGATATATCGACGATATTCTCTTTGACTGGGAGGGTACGGATATGGAGTTGGGAAATTAATTTCACAAATTAAACAAGAACAATATTAATGTGAAACGTACGTTCAAAACAGGAAGGGCTTTGGAATTTTTGGATATTTGGATTGAAGCATCTAATGAAGGAGTTATCCACACAGATGTATTTAGAAAACCAACAGCCACCAACTCCTATCTCATGGCGGATTCCTCTCACCCAGCAAGTACGATTCGTGGCATCCCCATCGGTCAATACTTGAGGGCTAAAAGGATCTGTTCGGATCCTTTCTTATTTGAAAAACAAAGTCAAGAACTTACAACAAGATTTGAGGACAGGGTTTATAGCCGTAGAATTATCCATAGGGGATACAAGAGAGCTTCGACCATTTCAAGAAATGAGTTACTTTTCGGAGGGAAAAAGAAGCAGACCAAAGAGGACAATACAAAGGTACATTTCATCTCTACGTTTAATGGCCAATGGCAGAATCTGAGGGAAATCATTCAGACATTGGGGGATTTTACTTTCAGATAGAGTTGAGCGAAACGGGTCGGTCAATTTCAAAAGTCACCGACTTTCGCAAAAGTCGGGTTTCATGAAACGAAACCCGACCATAGGATGGCCATGAGGTCGGCGACCAGAGTGCCAAAGTCGCAAAAGATGCTTCCAGCGCCCATTTTCAGCCAATGATGGAGGACGCACACTGTGGGCAACGCGATGACATAGGCAGCGGTCACCACCATCTTTGAGAAGGGCATGCAAGTGATTGGCTTGCTTTGTGTGGCGTCACAGGGGCTATAAAAGGGCGTGCACGCCGACCGCTATCTTACTTCTGCTGATCTCAGAATAGGGAGAGCTGCTGCTGATGATGATTCTGTAGGGAGAGCGTTAGGCAGGGAAGAAGATACAAAAAACTGCTTCTGCTGCTAGCGATTTTGCCTGTACAACACACCAGTTAGTGTGCAGTGCAAGGGGAGGCTATATTTTGGTGCATCAGCTCTGTTGGTTATTAGGCAGCCTTATAAGGCTCCCTCATAGCTGCATTGCTGTTTTCACACCGCTGTGCAACTTGCTTTTTTAAAAGCAAAAATACTTTTCATCCTCTTTTTTGTCCAGTTACCAAGCGTTCATTTTTCCACACTTTTGTGTGCAGCAGTCCTGCTTATTAGGCTGCCTGCTGCCATACTTGGGACTGAGAGCATTATTGTCAGCTTGCTAAAATCTCTAGGGAGATTCACATTCTCCCCAGTCCTATATTGACATTTTATATACCATCCAATATCAGCCTGTTATATTGAGGTGTAATCTACACTGGGCCTGAGATAATAGTTCAGTGTCCTCAAGTCTGTAGGGAGATTCAAATTCTCCCCAGTCCTATATAGACATTTTATACACTATCCAATTTCAGCCTGTTATATTGAGGTGTAATCTACACTGAGCCTGAGATAATAGTTCAGTGTCCTCAAGTCTGTAGGGAGATTCAAATTCTCCCCAATAATATATTCACCTTGAACCTTGTTTTACAGAACCATATTGCTGGTGATATTTTGGGTACATTTTCCTAAAAATGAGGAAGTGTGTTGGAAGAGGCCGTGGAAGTGGGCGGGGGTTGCCAGCTGGTAATGATGATGTTGGTGGTGGTGGTGGATCTGCTGGTAGTGGCAAAAGCACAATAGCACCTAATGCAGGAGGTGTTGAGCCTGCGTCATCGTCTGGCTCCACAATTCCTAGAAGGAACCGCTTTTAAAGCAGGAGTTTCAGGAACAAGTTTTGGCTTACATTGCTGACACAGCCTCCAGCTCTATCGCCTCCTCTTCTGAAGTTTCAAAAAATAAAAGCACTGAGTCGTCATTGGAGGCTCATGGTCAGGAACCACACCTTTCCTTGTGTCCTTCACCCCTACCAAAAGTAAAGGATGCGGCAGGCCACACTGCAGATTACTCCATGGAGCTCTTTTCACATACCATGCCTGGGTTATCAAGTCAAATCGTGAATTACCCAGTCCAAGAAGAATCTGACATGGAGTGCAGTGATGCACAGCCACTGCTAGATTTATCTGCTGGTACATTCACTCAGAGCACTACATTGTCCTCGCAGTGTACTGAGCCAGAATCTGACCCTGATGAAACTCAGGTGCCCCTTCCCGCATACTATACCACCTTATATTGGGAAACACAGAGGAAGGTGCAAATGACATTGAAGAGGAGGTGATGGATGACCCAGTTGTTGACCCAGATTGGCATCCATTGGGGGAAGAGGGTGCCGCTGCCAATAGCTCAGAAGAGGAGGAGGAGCATCCGCAGCAGGCATGGACATCGCAACAGCTGTTATCTGGCAGGCCCGGAGGAGTCCAAAAACGGGTTACAAAAACCAAAAGAGTTGCAGGACAACTAGGCCAGACAGTCAAATTAACACAGCGTGTAAGGCCTCAAAATGTCTTCCATAGTAAGAAGAGTGCAGTGTGGCACTTTTTTGAACAAAATCCTAATGATCAGGCAAAGGTTATCTGTAAGAAGTGCACAAAGACCTTAAGCCGAGGGAAAAATCTGAGAAATTTGAATACCAGTTGCATGCTTAGACATTTAACCACCATGCACTTGCAAGTGTGGACGGACTACCAAACCTCACGTACCACATGTGCAACTGCTCCCAATGAAGGTAGTCCGCAACGCTACATCGTTTCCCTCACTGTAAGCCCACCGGTTAGCACACCACCAGCAGCAAATGTTGAGGTGTCGTTGCAAGGCCAAAGCAGTCAGGGAATCACAATGTTATTGCTACTAAAGACTGAATCTAGGCCATCAGAAAGAACACCAACTCCATCACCATCATCAACTCTCTCTCAGTCCGTCCTGTCCACCGCTAGTTCCACCATATGCAGCTCTCAAGTCCAGCTCACCCTACCAGAGACTATGAGTAGAACAAGAAATTACTCATCCTCTCATTCGTCACGTGCCCATCACTGGGTTTGAACGCCCACATTGCCAAACTAATCTCGTTAGAGATGATGCCCTACCGGTTGGTTGAAAGTGAAGCTTTCTGCGAACTCATGGCCTACGCAGTATCACGCTATGACCTACCCAGTCGGCACTTCTTTTCGCGCAAAGCCATCCCAGCCCTCCACCTTCATGTGAAAGACCGCATTGTCCATGCACTCAAGCAATCAGTGAGTGGAAAGGTGCACCTCACAACAGATGCATGGTCCAGTAGGCATGGCCAGGGCCGTTACGTGTCCATCACTGCACACTGGGTTAATGTGGTGGATCCAGGGTCCACAGGGGACAGTGGCGGTGGGACAGTGCTGCCTAGCCCACGGTATAGGAAACAGTTGGGTGTAGGCATTCGACCATCCTCCTCCTCCTCCAGAAGCAAAAGCTCGTCCACAGAGCACAGTCGCACGAGCACTCCATCCGCAGCTGCCAGTGTTGCACACTCGGTGTCCCACTATCGAACAGCTAGTGGTAAGCATCAACAGGCTGTGTTGAAGATGATGTGTTTGGGAGACAACAGACACACCTCGGAGGTACTGGCCAACTACTTGCAGCGACAAACTGAGTCATGGCTGGGCAGTCTACATCTTGAGGCAGGCAAGGTAGTTAGTGATAACGGCCGAAATTTTGTGGCAGCCATAGCCCTTTCAAAACTCTGACACATACCTTGCCTGGCTCACACCTTGAACCTGGTGGTGCAGTGCTTCCTCAATAATTATTTGGAGTTAACAGGCCTGCTCCAGAAGGTCCGAAGACTGTGCTCGCACATCCACCGGTCGCCCGTACACTCCAGTCGTATGCAGAAGCTGCAGCGATTGCTCCAACTTCCCAAGCACTGCCTAATTATCGACGTTGCAACAAGGTGGAACTCCACCCTGCACATGGTTGAGAGGCTGTGCGAACAGAGGCAGGCTGTAATGCATTTGTGGGAGGATACACGGCCAGGCACTTTGAGGGCAGACATGGAGTTGTCTGGTGTGCAGTGGTCGAAGCTGAAAGACCTCTGTAAAGTCCTTCAGTGTTTTGAGGAATGCACATGAGTGGTAAGCGCAGATGACGCCATCATAAGCATGAGCATCCCTCTTATGCGTCTGCTCATGCAAACTTTGACGCGCATTAAGGAGCAGGCGTCTGCAGCCGAGGAGGATGAGGAAGAGGTGGGGGGAAGCCTTAATGACAGTCAGCCATTGTCTGCTCTGGGACTTCTCCTGGACG
Source organism: Dendrobates tinctorius (assembly GCF_039654945.1). Classification (NCBI taxonomy): domain Eukaryota; kingdom Metazoa; phylum Chordata; class Amphibia; order Anura; family Dendrobatidae; genus Dendrobates; species Dendrobates tinctorius. The sequence continues at coordinate 204,303 of NW_027361699.1, read as the reverse complement.
AGGTGGAGGAAGAAGAGGAAGAGGAGGAGGAGGATGATGATGGGGTTGATTATTTAGGGGAGGAGGATGCTTCTCATGGGGCAAGAGAAAATGTTGGCGTGGCAAGGTCTGGTACAGGGTTTATGAGTGACTGGAGGGATGTGGATTTGCCAGAAAGTGCTTCTCCACCCAGCACTCGCAGTGCATCATTGACACCTGGAACATTGGCCCACATGTCAGATTATGCCTTGCAGATCCTAAAAAGGGACCCCAGCATTGCCAAAATGATGAACGATGACGACTACTGGTTGGCCAGCATCCTGGATCCACGCTATAAAGGCAAATTCCAAAACATCATGCCACAGGAGAACCTTGACCTAATATTGGCTAACAAACAAGCAACTCTGGTAAACCGTTTGTTTGAGGTATTCCCAGCACACAGCAGAGGTTCGTGGTCCACACATTAGAAGTGGCATTGGAGACAGGGATTTCTTGACCATGTTGTGGACTCACATGACTGGCAATACTGCATCGATTGAAAGTGACAGGAGACAGCAGTTGTCAACTATGGTTACAAACTACTTCTCGCCCCATATCGATGTTCTCCCTCACAGGTCATTCCCCTTTGACTATTGGGCTTCTAAGCTGGACACCTGGCCTGAATTGGCACAATATGCCTTATAGGAGCTCGCTTGCCCTGCTGCTAGTGTGCTATCGGAAAGAGTCTTCAGTGCTGCTGGCTCAATCCTGACATAAAAAAGGACCCATCTGTCAACCCAAAATGTTGATGATCTAACCTTCATTAAAATGAACCATGTATGGGTTTCAAAGGATTTTGTCCCACCTTCCCCTGATGACACATAGGTTGCCAGAAAAATGGCTCGCTTTTGTCCTCCTCTTCCTATGACTTCTCCAATTCCTCCATTTGCAGCTGCTGAATGTCCAACATCAACATATGCCATTTTTTAAACCTCCCTAACTAGGCTGCCCCCCCATGGCCGGGGTCACCACCTAGCGCACGCAACCATGCGAGTGCCATTGCCCTGGACAGGTGGGTGGGCAGACTCCTGGGCGCCGGCACTGGCACAGGGTCCCTCATAGTGCAATCAAGTGTCTCTAACGGTGGGGGTGCACACCCCACATCAGACACACCGGCGCACTATGAGGGGTCCAGTGCCAGTACCGACATCCACCAGTGGGCCCCCCTTGCTGGGGCAGGGCCCCAGCATTTGCAATATTTACCTCTCCCTGCTCCTCCGCTGTGTAGTCTGAGCTGTCAAATCTTTCCCTGGGACTGCCACTACAAATTTGGTGAACTGATAGATGATGGTTAAGACGTACAGTAGCTATGCCCTGTCCTGCTGGCCGGGCTCTAGCTTCAGATGATCAATGGCTTCAATTTCTTATGGACGTCGACTCACAATGAGATGCAGTGGTGGTTTATCATCAGCTTTCACAGTTTTCCTACTCACAGACGTGTGACATTCCTGCCCACATTTTTAAATGTGCGCTCTAATGCCAATCCAATAGAATTGCCTACGGCCTGTGGCTTCTGTCTTTTGCACTCCAAAGTTACCTGACAGATCATGATAGGCAGTGAGGACCATGTCTACATCTCTCCCTGTGATCAAAATTTGATGGAGATGAGTAACGGTGATGGGATCAACGGTACTGCGATACAGCAACCCTTTCTTCACAAAGAACTGTTTTCGCTGTCTCCACACACAAAGTAATTGAAGGTCAGCATTGCCTCTGAGAATTCTCCCGGGAGATTTTCCCCTGATTAGTAATTCCTAAATTTTTGCAATCACCCGACTTTATGTCTGTACTTGTATCCATCTCGTTTCCTCTTGCAGAGAGTCTGGACTGTCTTACTGAGACTGAAATATATATGAAGATTTAAAAATACCCCAACAGTGTATACTGGTGTACACTTCAAAAACATTTCCTTTTTTCTACTTTTTAGATTGTTGCCTAATCCATACTGAGGCTGTGAGTGTCTTTGTCAGACTCCGGGAATAAACACGGAGATTTTAAATGTTTAAACTATGCTATATATACCTGTTATCCGGTGATACTGTACCTTTTCTCAATTTTCTGCAATCTTGTCGAATCCATACTGTGCCTGAGACCGTCTGAGTCTGCCTCCTGATTACAGATGAGTGGTGTTTGAGTGGAACTGTTGGCCATGTTCAAATTCTAGCTGTTTTGGGCGGTGTTAGATCCGTTCGTCGAACTACAACACTTTGATTAAAATTCGGCTGTTCGAGTTTCCGTTCGAGAACGTATCGTTAAACAAAAGCGTATCTTTTTTTTCACATTAATAATGGTTTTCAATGATAATAGACAGTTTTAGGACATAGTAGCGGTGTCTGGTAGCCAGCGGTGTAGTACACCTGTGAAGGAGCTACACTGTGTGTGTTTCTAATAATTTTTTACCGCATATTGTCCTGAAAATCCTTTTGGGCCTAGTAACTGTGTCTGCTACTCAGAAGAGGAGCCCACCCGTGAACCGAGCTATGCCGCCTGTTCATGAAAGAACCAGTTTTTGACTGCATTTACACCACTTAATACTTTGAGCCTAGTAACTGTGGCCACCTATGAACCAAGCTATGCTGTCTGTTTAAGTAAGAACTGTGTGCTACTCAGCAGAGGAGCCCAGCTGTTAAGCAAGCTACAGCACCTGTGGTTTGGACACTTAATTTTTTCACATTCTTTCTGGAATGCCGTTTAGGCCTAATTCCGGAATTACAGTTGACCTGCACTTACTGGGAAATGCTTGTTCGCGGGGAAGAATTGTAATCCCAGATCCCCATCACTAACGGGGTTCAGCGTGTTATCCGCACCTGTAAGCGATACACGCTGATCCTTTCATTGTAGCATGCGTGCAGCCCCGGACATGTAAGGACATGACAGACCTGTTATTGGCCGATCTCGCGTGCCAGAGCCTCGCGTGTCCCTCTAGTAAGCTGGACGCGGACCGCGGGGGCATGCCTGAGTCTCGTTCGTTAACGGAATTAAGCTTGAAATCTGTGCAGCTTTTTTGTGGATGGCATGGTTGAGGCTGCCCATGTAGGTCCAAGTAAGCCACAGGCTCCACTCCTGGTGGTGCCCTTCTGGACATTCCTTTAACCCCTTCACTACCAAGGGTGGTTTGCACGTTAACTCCCGGGCCAATTTTTACAATTCTGACCACTGTGAGGTCATAACTCTGGAACGCTTTCATGGATCCCGGTGATTCTGACATTGTTTTCTCGTGACATATTGTACTTCATGTTAGTGGTAAAATTGCATTCAAATAACTTGCGTTTATTTGTGAAAAAAATGGAAATTTGGCGAAAATTTTGAAAATTTCGCAATTTTCCAACTTTGAATTTTTATGCCCTTAAATCACAGCGATACGGTACACAAAAAACTTAATACATAACATTTACCACATGTTTACTTTACATCAGCACAATTTTGGAACCAAAATTTTTTTTTTTGGAAGTTATAAATGTTAAAAATTGACCAGCGATTTCTCATTTTTGCAACACCATTTTATTTTTAGGGACCACTTCACATTTGAAGCCACTTTGAGGGGTCTATATGATAGAAAAATACCCAAAAGTGACACCATTCTAAAAACTGCACCCCTTAAGGTGCTTAAAACCACATTCAAGAAGTTTATTAGGTGCGTCACAGGAATTTTTTGAATATTAAAAAAAAAATGAACATTTAACTTTTTTTCACAAAAAAAATACTTCAGGTTCAATTTTCTTTATTTTACCAAGGGTAACAGGAGAAATTGGACTGCAAAAGTTATTGTGCAATTTGTCCTGAGTACGCTGATACCTGATATGTGGGGGGAACCACTGTTTCGGCGCATGGCAGACCTCAGTAGGGAAGGAGCGCCGTTTGACTTTTTCAATGCAAAATTGGCTGGAATTCAGATCGGACGCCATGTCGCGTTTGGAGAGTCCCTGATGTACCTAAACAGTGGAAACCCCCCAAGTGACCCCATTTTGGAAACTAGACCCCAAAAGGAACTTATCTAGATATGTGGTGAGAACTTTCAACCCACAAGGGCTTCACAGAAGTTTATAACGTACAGCGGTACAATTAAAAAATCATATTTTTTCCACAAAAATGATCTTTTCACCCCCAATTTTTATTTTTCCAAGGGTAACAGGACCCTAAAAGTTATTGTGCAATTTGTCCTGAGTACGCTGATACCCCATATGTGGGTGTAAATGACTATTTGGGCGCATAGCAGAGCTCGGAAGGGAAGCAGCGCCATTTGACGTTTTTGGCTAGAATTGAGATCGGACACCATGTCGCGATTGGAAAACCCCTGATGTACCAAAACAGTGGAAACCCCCACAAATGACCCCATTTTGGAAACTAGACCCCCCAAGGAACTTATCTAGATATGTGGTGAGAACTTTGAACCCACAAGGGCTTCACAGAAGTTTATAACGCACAGCGGTACAATTAAAAAATCATATTTTTTCCACAAAAATGATCTTTTCACCCTCAATTCTTATTTTTCCAAAAGTAACAGGACCCTAAAAGATATTGTGCAATTTATCCTGAGTACGCTGATACCCCACATGTGGGTGTAAACCACTATTTGGGCGCATGGCAGAGCTCGGAAGGGAAGCAGCGCCATTTGACGTTTTTGGCTGGAATTGAGATCGGACACCATGTCGCGTTAGGAAAGCCCCTGATGTACCAAAACAGTAGAAACTCCCCACAAATGACACCATTTTGGAAACTAGACCCCCCAAGGAACTTATCTAGATGTGTGGTGAGCACTTTGAACCCCCCAGTGCTTCACAGAAGTTTATAACGTCCGGGCGTGAAAATAAAAAAATCGTATTTTTTCCACAAACATGATCTTTTAGTCCCCATTTTTTTTTTTATTTTCCCAAGGGTAACAGGAGAAATTGGACCCCAAAAGTTGTTGTCCAATTTGTCCTGAGTATGCTGATACCCCATATGTGGGAGAAATCTACTGTATGGGCACACGTCGGGGCTCGGAAGGGAAGTAGTGACGTTTTGGAATGCAGACTTTGATGGATTGGTCTGCGGGTGTCATGTGCGTTTGGAGAGCCCCTGATGTACCTAAACAGTGGAAACCCCCCACAAGTGACCCCATTTTGGAAACTAGACCCCCTAATGAACTTATCTAGATGTGTGGTGAGCACTTTGAACCCCCCAGTGCTTCACAGAAGTTTATAACGACCGGGCGTGAAAATAAAAATATCGTATTTTTTCAACAAACATCATCATTTAGTCCCCATTTTTTTTATTTTCCCAAGGGTAACAGGAGAAATTGGACCCCAAAAGTTGTTGTCCAATTTGTCCTGAGTACGCTGATACCTCATATGTGGGAGAAAACTACTGTATGGGCACATGTCGGGGCTTGGAAGGGAAGTAGTGACGTTTTGGAATGCAGACTTTGATGGATTGGTCTGCGGGTGTCATGTGCGTTTGGAGAGCCCCTGATGTACCTAAACAGTGGAAACTCCCCACAAGTGACCCCATTTTGGAAACTAGACCCCCTAATGAACTTATCTAGATGTGTGGTGAGCACTTTGAACCCCCCCAGTGCTTCACTGAAGTTTATAACGTCCGGGCGTGAAAATAAAAAAATCGTATTTTTTCCACAAACATGATCTTTTAGTCCCCATTTTTTTTATTTTCCCAAGGGTAACAGGAGAAATTGGACCCAAAAGTTGTTGTCCAATTTGTCCTGAGTATGCTGATACCCCATATGTGGGAGAAATCTACTGTATGGGCACACGTCGGGGCTCGGAAGGGAAGTAGTGACGTTTTGGAATGCAGACTTTGATGGATTGGTCTGCGGGTGTCATGTGCGTTTGGAGAGCCCCTGATGTACCTAAACAGTGGAAACCCCCCACAAGTGACCCCATTTTGGAAACTAGACCCCCTAATGAACTTATCTAGATGTGTGGTGAGCACTTTGAACCCCCCAGTGCTTCACAGAAGTTTATAACGACCGGGCGTGAAAATAAAAATATCGTATTTTTTCAACAAACATCATCATTTAGTCCCCATTTTTTTTATTTTCCCAAGGGTAACAGGAGAAATTGGACCCCAAAAGTTGTTGTCCAATTTGTCCTGAGAACGCTGATACCTCATATGTGGGAGAAAACTACTGTATGGGCACAAGTCGGGGCTCGGAAGGGAAGTAGTGACGTTTTGGAATGCAGACTTTGATGGATTGGTGTGCGGGTGTCATGTGCGTTTGGAGAGCTCCTGATGTACCTAAACTATTGAAACTCCCCACAAGTGACCCCATTTTGGAAACTAGACCCCCCACGGAGCTTATCTAGATGTGTGGAGAGCACTTTGAACCCCCAAGTGCTTCACAGAAGTTTATAACGCATGGGCGTGAAAATAAAAAAAACATTTTTTTCCTCAAAATTATATTTTTGCCCCCAATTTTTTATTTTCCTAAGGGTAATAGGAGAAATTGGACCCCAAAAGTTGTTTTGTAATTTGTCCTGAGTAGGCTGATACCCTACATGTGGGGGTAAAACACTGTTTGTGCACATGGCAGAGCTTGGAAGGGAAGGAGCACCATTTGACTTTTTCAATGCAGAATTGGCTGGAATTGAGATCAGACGCCATGTTGCCTTTGGAGAGCACCTGATGTGCCCAAACAGTGGAAACCCCCAATTATAACTCCAACCCTAACCTCAACACACCCCTAACCCTAATCTGAGCCCTAGCCCTAACCCTAGCCCTAACCCTAACCCTAGCCCTAGCCCTAGCCCTAACCCTAGCCCTAGCCCTAGCCCTAGCCCTAACCCTAGCCCTAACCCTAGCCCTAACCCTAACCCTAACCCTAGCGGGAAAATGGAAATAAATACATTTTCTTTTAGTTTTATTATTTTTCCCTAACTAAGGGGGTGATGACGGGGGGTTTGATTTACTATTTATGGCGGTTTTTATGTTTGGCAGCTGTCGCACGCTAAAAGATGCTTTTTATTGTAAAAATAGTTTTTGCATCACCACATATTGTGAGCTATAATTTTTCCGTATTTTGACCCACCGAGTCATGTGAGGTCTTATTTTTTGCGGGACGAGTTGACGTTTTTATTGGTACCATTTTCGGGCACGTGACATTTTTTGATCGCTTTTTATTCCGATTTTTGGGACGCAGAATGAACAAAAACCAGCGTTTCATGAATTTCTTTTGGGGGGTGCGTTTACACCGTTCCGCGTGCGGTAAAATTGATAACGCGTTTTTATTCTTCGGGTCAGTACGGTTACAGCAATACCTCATTTAGGTCATTTTTTTATGTTTTGTCGGTTTTTTGCAATGAAAACAATTTTATATAAAAAATAATTATTTTTGTATCGCTTTATTCTGCGAGCTATAACTTTTTTATTTTTTTGCGGATGATGCTTCATGGCAGCTCGTTTTTTGCGGGACAAGATGACGTTTTCAGCGGTACCATGGATATTTTTATGAGTCTTTTTGATCGCGCGTTATTGCACTTTTTGTTCGGTGGTATGATAATAAATCATTATTTTTTGCTTCGCTTTTTATTTTTATTTTTTAAGGGGTTCGCTAAAGGGGTTAACTAATGGGACAGTTTTATAGGGCAGGTCATTACGGACGCGGCGATACAAAATATGTGTACTTTTATTGTTTTTGTTTTTTTTATTTTGAAAAAATGGATTTATTGGGGAATATTTTTTTTTTTTTTACTAATTTATTTAGCGATTTTTTTTTTATTATTTTTAACACTTTTTTTTTTTTTTTTTTTTACTTTATTACCTTGTCCCAGGTGGGACATCACTGTCCTGTGACAGATCGCTGATCTGTCACATCACAGATCACTGTGACAGATCAGCGATCTGTCACAGGCACTGCTGCAGACTTCCTCATGCCTGCGCTTTGCAGGCAGTGAGGAAGTCAGCTCCCTGCAGGCCCCCGTCGCCATCTTGGATCCGGGGGCCTGTAGGGAAAGAGCCCCCTGCAGCAGCGCTGCACATTGCGCTGCCGTGGGGGGTTCAGGGAAGCACGGAGGGAGCCCCCTCCCTGCCGATGCTTCCCTTTAACCCCCGGTAAACTGCGATCGCGTTTGATCGCGGTGTGCAAGGGGTTAACGTGTCGGGGCGGTCCGTGACCGCCCCTGACACATTGTGCCGGGTGTCAGCTATGATAATTAGCTGACACTCGGCCGCGATCAGCGGCGCTCACCACGTGGGCGCCGCTGATCGTGATGACGTAATATTCCGTCCATGGTAATTAGGTCCATGGTCACATGGATGGAATATTACGTCAATTGTAGGTAAGGGGTTAAGGTTCAGCTTTGCAAGCATACTGCCCCCGGAAACCAAACACTTTTCCTGACAGTGACATTCTGGTCAAAGAGCACGATGACATCACGTCTGTACGCCCTCTGCCTAAACAGTCCAAGTGCAGAGAGATGGAAGATGGGGATGACGAGGAGTCCAGAGTACAGGGATTCCCTAGCGAGGAGACTTATTTAATTGTTTTAAAGGTTGGGAGCAATTTTTGGGGAGCACGATACTCTGGAGAATGATATCTGGGGCCCACCATACACTGGAGCGTTCCAAAGGTGGTCATCAGTCACTGTAGCAGCATTTACAGGGCCAACATTAAAAATGGGGCCCATTATATATGGAGCATTATTTGGGCCCTTAAGACACTGGCGCTTCATCCATGGTGATCAACATATACTGTAGCATTATGTTGAGCTCATCATATACTGTATCGAACATTATATGGGACCAATGATTCTGTATGGAGAAATATATGGGCCTCATTACTCTGTATGGCGCACTATGCGGTGGCCATAATACTGTATGGAGGAATATAATGTCTGTTTTTGGAGCTATTGGAGAATTTAAAATGGATATCAGTCATGTGATGTAAGAATTGAAGTATTTTTCATTGTACTGTACCGCTATTTCTCTGCCGTATCAAAGGATCATGAATTGTGGCATGTGTTAAAGGAGCCCAGTGACACTCTTTGGCCCTGGGCCCACGAAAATCTGGAGCCAGCACTACCCCCCCACAACTTTAGCCAAATAACCCCCAGTTTTCAATGCCTAACTATTATTATAAAGTAAATTAAGGTTGACAAGCTTAAGGAATAAGAATTGATGTTTTTGGCATTAAAATGGGCACTCTAGGTGTGTTTCCTGTCCTCCACTCACTGCCGACTTTTCTTCCCCATTGACTTACATTAGGTTTTGTGTTTCAGTTGGCCTTCGACTTTTCTCGATAATCGGCCGATTTTGTTCAACCCGACTTTTGCGAAAGTCGGGTTTCGTGAAACCCAACTCGACCTGAAAAAAGGCAAAGTCGCTCATCTCTACTTTCAGATCCTGTTTTAAAACAAATTTTACCAACAGCACCTCAATGTGTTGCCCGACGTTCTGCCAATTTCAAGGACCTTTTGGTCCACAGTCATTATGACACTCTCAACATCAATCGTAACAAGAAAGCATCTAACCCAGGGTTTTTTCCCTGTGGTTTGTGTAAGGAGTGTTTAAATCTTACCAATACCAAAATTTTCAAAAATGCAGATGGATCCAGAACGTTTCAGATTTGGAAACATCTTACCTGTATGTCTAAAGGGGTAATATATCACGCCGAGTGCCCTTGTGGAAAAGTGTATGTGGAACTTACCACCAGAGAATTTAAACTGAGAGTAAGGGAACACGTAATTGATATCGAAAAAGCTGCTAATGTTGAATATATTACATCTTTGAAAACCATATCCCGAAACTTCAAGAGATACCATGATTGCAATCCTCCAGGTTTACTTTTTAAGGCTATTGATCAATGGGAGCTGGGCCCTAGATGTGGCAATCTCGGCAAAGCTTTAGCACAATTGGAGTGTCGGTGGATTTACCGCCTAGGCACTTTTAGTCCTGCCGGTCTGAATGAAAGCATGGGTTTTTCATCCTTTCTTTAAAGGCATCCTTTTTAATGCTGGGGGGGATTTAAGATTATTTTCTGTTTTTATGTGTTTTTAAAGGCTATATTCTAATTATTTTTATCTCTCATTTAGCATATATAGGTTTTTTGAGCGTCTACATCGGGGTCTGCAGCTACGTATGAGCAAGTGGTGGAACGAGAAATATATTGAGACTTGTATCGTTGGATTTTTTATCCTAAAGGTGTCTTATATGTGTTTATGAACAATAATGATATATATATATATATATTTTTTTTTTTTTTTTTTTTTTTTTCATGTTGATATGGCATTGTTCATCAATATATTTTTTGTATGCACTTTTTTGTAATTATACAATGACTTTTTTTGGCATTGTTTTTTTGTATGCTCAGTCACTTTATATAATTGGTCACTGCAAGACACTGATTTTCACTGTTATAATATTATGACATTAGTGTCAGTGATTTATGCATATTTGCACAGTATAATTTTATTAATTTTGTATTACAAATTATAGTGCCATTATTCTATATGTATATATTGATATTTCACTTAAGCTCCTTTAAAGTGTATTGTATAAATTCCATTCTTTATTTGGATATTCTCCTTTGCCCTATATTTATATATATTAGGTTTACACACTGTGACTTATATTTTGCCATCCACTCTCAGAACCTTTCTATGTATCTGACGGTAGTGCGCATGCGCATCCTCTCACATCTCCACCGCTTCCTATGATGCTCATACACTGACATGCAGCCAGAAGGCTTGCGTGTCATTGAGCATCGGCAGGAAGTGATCATAGAGGAGGCGGGCGGGCATGCTATGCGCCATTTATACTGACGGACACCTCTTTCACCGTCTCCAATTTATGATTGGCTATCTGACATATAAAGACACGGTCACCCCTCATCCAGACAAGAAGAAGCTGGTGGCTAAGCGCGCATCGGGTTGAGGAGACACTCGAAGACATACAGCCACAGGTACATACGTCATTTAACTATTTCTTTATATCTAATTGCTGATATATTTACTGTTTGATTCACTAATACAGCGTTTGTGCTGATCTAGTTGTGAGGTCTGTTAGTACCCAGTAAGCTTTGTTCACATTTGTATGGCATGCATAATTTATGCAGCACACTTTTGGGATAACAGTTCATTATAGCCTCTGTGCTAGGAGATTATTATTAATTTTCTTAGGATCCCGTGTCTGTTAGTGTATTTCATACAGCATCTGTGCATTTTTAAAGGAATATTTTGAGGGAATTTTCCCTATTGTTTTTTGTGCCACTTTGTACAGCTTACTTCTGATATTTACTCTGGTGTCCCCTGTCATGGCTATCTTGCTGTACATTTATTTTGATTCTAGATGTTTTTTCAATAAAATATATACCTTTTATAATTGACTATTATTGTAGGATCTCTTCTTATGCCTTTCATTTGAATATGGGGGACTAGTTGTTTCATAATGAGAAACCATACTGAAATTAAACAACACAGGTTTATAGATATCAAGCCACAATGTGTTCAACGAGATAGGTTTGTCCCTAGCAACAGCTCAGAGACAGTGATATAAATAAAAATATTATATAATACCCTTAACAAAAGTTGAGTTACTTTTGCATCACGCAATCCCTTCGGCCTAGTGTTCTACTGGTTGTGGATGATGAGGAGAAGGAGAAGGCTAACAGCAAACAGACCAACTCAGGAAGCGGATAGATACCCATGTGTGGTTGTCAAGAAGTGCCTGAGAATGCACCTCCCCAAAAAAAGTCAAGGCATTTAAGGTTAGATTTCAGTGTTTGGAGGTGTACTGAAGTCTTGCCCAATCCAGCCCTTGTTCATTTTGATAAGGGTCAGCCTGTCAGCATTGTCAGTTGACAGGCGGATGCGCTTATCTGTTATAATTCCCCCAGCGGCACTAAAAACCCGCTGACAAAACACTAGCAGCAGGGCAGACCAGGACCTCCAAGGCGTAGAGAGCCAGTTCATGCCATGTGTCCAGCTTGGATACCCAATAACTAAAAGACAAAGAGGAATCCCGGAGGACATTTGTACGATCTGCAAGGTACTCCCTCACCATCTTCCCAAACATTGAACTTCTTGTGACAGCACCCTTTGCCTCTGTGGCGGCACGATAGTAGGGTCAGAGAAAATTTTCTCAGGACTTTGCCATTGTTCCCCTGCTTGACCTGGATTGTACTTCTGTCCTTCTTGCTTGGACTCCTTGGCTGTACAACAAACTCTGACGTCTGCTGCCAGCGTTCTCATATGGGAATTTTTTTTATTAAATCCGCTACAAGGGCCCTATGTTAATGCACCATTTTTAGACCCCTGTCTGACTCTGGAATAAGAGATTGAAAATTTTCCTTGTAGCATTGGGTCTAATAGTGTCACCAACCAGTAATGAGTGTCCCCGAAAATTTTTATAATGCGAGGGTCACGGGAAACGCAGCGCAACATAAAGTCAGCCATGTGTGCCAAAGTACTAACAGACATGCCTTCCATGTCCTCACCAACAGGACAACTGACAATGGTGTCCTCATCCTCCTCATCCTCGTGCTCCTCCTCCCTGTCCTCAGGCCATCCCCGCTGAACAGACGATATGACAGCTGTACTTGTAGTACCGTCTACAGCGCATGAAAGTAGCTCCTGTTCTTCCTCCTCCTCCTTTTCATTGTCTACCAATCCACGTTGCGACAACATGAGGCTGGGCTGAGTGTAATCACCCGGCATGTTTCCTGGCTCAATGTCCACGTGGTCTTCCTGCAATGCATCCTCTTTTTTTGTGAGCAGAGAGATTTTCAGAATGCTGAGAAGTGGGATGGTCACGCTAATTATGGCATCATCGCCGCTCACCATCTTGGTGCAGTCCTCAAAGTTCTTGAGGACGGTACATATGTCTGATATCCATGTCCACTCCTGAGGTCTTATATGTGGTGTCTGACCTGAATATCAACAGCTTGTTGAAGCTGGTACTTAACAACAGCCCTCTTCTGCTCCCAAATCCTTTGCAACATATGCAGTGTAGAGTTCCAACGCGTGGGGACATCAGACACCAGTCGGTGAGGCGGAAGCTGCAAATGCTCTTGAAGCCAAGCAAGGGCTTCTGAAGCTGTCACTGACTTTCAAAAATGGGCAGACATATGGGGTAATTTCAACAGCAGATCACGAGGTTAAGCACATGGGCCAGGCAAGGTACAGGTGTGAGCTGACCTTGCCTCAGAGCCGCCACCAGGTTCCAGCCATTGTCACACACGACCATGCCTGGCTGTAGGTTCAGCGGTGTCAGCCAAATATCTGACTGCTCCTTCAGCGCTGTCCACAACTCTTCTGCATTGTGTGGTTTGTCACCTATGCAGATTAGCTTCAGCACAGCCTGTTGCCATTTGGCTGAGGCAGTGCTGCATTACTTCCAGCTTCTGACAGATGTGTTCATTTCAGAGATGGAGGCTGAAGAAGAGGAGGAGGAGGAGGGGCAGGAGCTGTAGACTGTGGGAGCAAACCTGACTGACTTAGGGCAAGCAATCCTCAGCGTGGGAAGGATGTGTTCCATCCCAAGGTCCGACAGGGTGCCTGCTTCCACTATATTACCCCAGTGTGCCGTCAGTGAGATGTACTGTCCCTGCCCACCAGCACTTGTCCATGTGTCCATGGTTAGGTGGACTTTACCAGTAACAGCATTGTTGATGTCACGGGTAATGTTGTGGGACATGCTGGTGTAAGGCTGGTATGGCACAGCGGGAGAAATAGTGGTGACTGGGGACCGAGTTCCTTGGGACGGCCGCCGCCATCAAGTTGCGGAAAGCTTCCGTCTCCACGAGCCTAAAAGGCAACATTTCGAGCGCAAGCAGACAAGAGATGTGCAAATTAAGTACTGTGGCCTGTGGTGCATTGGCTGGGTATTTCCGCTTGCGTTCCAATGACTGGGGTATAGACAGCTGAAGGCTGGGCTGGGACAAGGATGTGTACTGGCTAGATGATGGTGCTGGATGACTGTGGGCAACAACAGGTGCAGGGCTCGAGGCATCTTCACAGGCACGTGGAACTGGGGATTGTCACATGCAGACAGTTTTCCTGCAGACTGTGGTTCTGCCCACAAACTCATGTGCTTTGCTGCCATGTGCCTAATCATGCTAGGGGTAGTCAGGCTAGTAGTTTTACTACCCCTGCTGATACGGGCATGGCAAGTGCTGCAAATGGCCTGTTTGGGGTTATCAGCAGAGTCCTTAAAAAATAATGAGACTCTGGAAGATCTAACACTTTCAATGGCAACTTCCAGCCTGTTGGTGTGACGGGAAACAGATGCACACCTTCTGTCTGCGGCCACCACACTGCTTCTTCCTGCCTGTTGGGGTGATATGCCTCCTTCCCCATGTGTGCTGCTTTGCTCATTCTGCATGTCCTCCTGCCAGGTTGGGTCAGTCACTATGTCATCCACCACCTCGTCTTCCACATCCGCACCCTGCTCCTCCTGCTGACTTTCCGGCAATTGTGTCTCATCATCATCCACCTTAGGTGACCGTAGCTGCTCAAAGATTTGTGAATCGCTACATGGAATATCATCTTGCCCTGCTTCAAGTGGAGCGGGCGAGAGGCACGAATCTACAAATGGATGACTGAACAGCTCATCTGAGTGTCCGAGTGTGGCATCAGTTGTCTCAGGGCACTCGGCATGGTGGGAGGAAGGAGGAGCAGGATGAGTAATATCCAGTCCACACTCATGGCTACTCAGACTTGACCATGTGGAAGACAAGGTGGTGTTGGTGGCTAAGTAACTTGAAGCATTATCCGCTATCCGTTTCACACTGCTCTGGCTTCAATAGTGTTGTGGTGCAGTCCCCTAGAAACTGGGACAGGAATTTCGATCATGAAGATGTGGGTCTTTGCTGTGGCCCATTGTAAGCTTTGCCACGGCCTCATCCTCTGCATGCACGATCAGCATCATTTCCACTTCCCAGTCCCTTGCCCCTTGCCTTGCCCATTTTAAATGGAGTAATGAAAGAGGTAAAAAGCTGCCTACAAATGGATGTCTTTGGAGAACAAATGAATGTGTGGCCTTTTTTATTTTGTGGGCTAAATTCTCGTGTATTTAAAGCAAAGTTACAGGCAGCCCCCAAAAATAAAACAGCCGTAAACTGGCAAAAGTTTGAGCACACACAGATATGAGCTGACACGCAGGTACCACTACAATGTTTGGTTGGCCCTTTTCATTATGTGGGCTAATTTCTCATGTATTTAAATCAAATTGACAGGCAGCCCTCAAAAATAAAACAGCTGTAAACTGGCAAGAGATTGAGCACACACAGATACAGTTCCTTGCAAAAGTATTCGGCCCCCTGGAACTTTTCAACCTTTTCCCACATATCATGCTTCAAACATAAAGATACCAAAAGTAAATTTTTGGTGAAGAATCAACAACAAGTGGAACACAATGGTGAAGTTGAACGAAATTTATTGGTTATTTAAAATTTTTGTGGAATTGCAAAAACTGAAAAGTGGGGCATGCAATATTATTCGGCCCCTTTACTTTCTGTGCAGCAAACTCACTCAAGATGTTCATTGTGAATCTCTGAATGATCCAATGTTGTCCTAAATGACTAATGATGATAATTATAATCCACCTGTGTGTAATCAAGTCTCCATATAAATGCACCTGCTCTCTGGTAGTCTTAGGGTTCTGTTTGAAGCACAGAGAGCATCATGAAGACCAAGGAATACAACAGGCAGGTCCGTGATATTGTTGTGGAGAAGTTTAAAGCTGGATTTGGCTACAAAATGATTTCCAAAACTTTAAGCATCCCAAGGAGCACTGAGCAAGCGATCATATTGAAATGGAAGGAGTATCATACCACTGCAAATCTAACAAGACCCGGCCGTCTCTCTAAACTTTCATCTCAAACAAGGAAAAGACTGATCAGAGTTGCAGCCAAGAGGCCCATGATCACTCTGGATGAACTGCAGAGATCTAGAGCTGAGGTAGGACTGTCTGTCCATAGGACAACAATCAGTCGTACACTGCACAAATCTGGCCTTTATGGAAGAGCGGCAAGAAGAAAGCCATTTCTCAAAGATATCCATAAAAAGTGTAATTTAAAGTTTGCAACAAGCCACCTGGGAGACACATCAAACATGTGGAAGAAGGTGCTCTTGTCAGATGAAACCAAAATCAAACTTTTGGCAACAATGCCAAACGATATGTTTGGCGTAAAGGCAACACAGCTCATCACCCTGAACACACCAGCCCCACTGTCAAACATAGTGGTGGCAGCATCATGGTTTGGGCCTGCTTTTCTTCAGAAGGGACAGGGAAAATGGTCAAAATTGATGGGAAGATGGATGGAGCTAAATACAGGACCATTCTTGAAGAAAACCTGTTGGAGTCTGCAAAAGATCTGAGACTGGGACGGAGATTTGTCTTCCAACAAGACAATGATCCCAAGCATAAAGCAAAATCTACAGTGGAATGGTTCACAAATAAACCTATCCAGGTGTTAGAATGGCCAAGTCAAAGTCCAGACCTGAATCCAATCAAGAATCTGTGGAAAGAGCTGAAAGCTGCTGTTCATAAATGATCTCCACCAAACCTCACTGAGCTCGAGCTGTTTGCCAAGATAGAATGGGCAAGAATTTCAGTCTCTCGATGTACAAAACTGCTAGAGACATACCCCAAGCGACTTGCAGCAGTAATCGCAGCAAAAGGTGGAGCAAAAAAGTATTAAGTTAAAGGGGTCGAATAATATTGCACGCCCCACTTTTTAGTTTTGAATTTCCACAAAAATGTAAAATAACCAATAAATTTCGTTCAACTTCACAATTGTGTCCCACTTGTTGATTCTTCACCAAAAATTTACATTTGGTGTCTTTATGTTTGAAGCATGAAATGTGGGAAAAGGTGGAAAAGTTCCAGGGGGCTGAATACTTTCGCAAGGCACTGTATGTGCTGTCTCCAAGATAACACTACAATGAATGTGTTTGGTTTTTTTCATTATTTTTTGAGGGCTAATTTATTTTTTGGGGGTACAGATAGCCCAAAAAATGAAAGAGCTATATGGCTATAGTTTGAGCATGCACAGATATCAGCTGGCACCAAGATGCCACAACAATGAATGTGTTGGGTTTTTTTTTTTGGGGGGGGGGCTAAATGCTGCTGTATTTAAAAAAGAAGAAGACACGGAGAAATGGAGCAAAACATCCATGTATTTGACACAAGTCAATCTCAGACTTATTTTATTAGTACAAAAATCATCATTAAAAAAGTCATCGCAGAGTATTACAAACAAAGACAAAGTCATTGAACACAGGTCAGAATGCACCAACATTAAGAATGAAAAACATGCTGCACAATGAGCACTGCAACCAGAATGGTAAGGCCGGCATGTTACCCTAAAGCTCCCACAAATATGTCAGAACAATTACTTTATAGTGCAGCATGCAGTGACCATAGCATCAATAACCCAAATCAATGGGAACAATATAGTGGGGTCATATCCCTAATCCACCTTCTAAACCCCCACAAATGTAGCCAATACTAGACAAGATAGCATCCTAATAAGGTGTTGACCATATCTGGCCCGGAGAGGGAAGGAAGAGGGAAATCCATGATTAATAAAGGGTTTCAGCCATTACCTGTGCTGGTGTCCATGTGCAAGCGCGTACCCCTACGCGCGTTTCGCGATAGCTTCCTCGGGGGTGTGTTGGTGTAAGATGTCCCTCAAAACCTCCTTAATTATAGTACTAAGGTTCACCTTAATAGGCGCATGTCCCCGGTATGTGGAAGCGGCGTCAGCCAGCGATCCCAGCATCAAGATGGCGACGCAACTCCCGTGAGACACACGTGTGTCAGCGAGAATCGTGTGCCATCCTGCAATACTGAAAGCGCTGTAGGCAGCGCGACCAAACCGGAGACATGCGCACTAGTGGACTGCGGTACTCGGCGCCATCTTGATCATGGGCAAAAAGAGCCCATACCTGGTGCACATGAAAATCTCACTAATCCTGCCCAAAACAGGGAGGGGAATTTTTTACAGCACAGCGTCACCCTCATAAATCCATAATATTAGTAAGGACAAAAACACGCTACATTAAAGCATGTCCAGTACATAAAGGGTTATAACTTGTCCATCACGCACATGCACCCCAGTGCATGATGATAATCACAAAGTTTAAAGTCACTTTTTCATCCTAGGCAGCAGATATGTCATCATTTGATTGGTCCTAGGCAACAGATATGTCATCATTTAATTGATGGATCAAGGTGATATCATCACATTCGACAAAGGTTCACCAAAGCACTAATACAGAATGATGTGCTTGTGATTATCATCATGTGTGGTTGTGTTATAGTTTTGTCACAAAAAAATGTTTGCTATAGGTTTCAGATCATGTCGTAAGTATGTAATTACTGTTAATGCTACAATAGATTTGCACTCTGTGTTGTGCCTTAGTACTTCACTGGGGTGCATGTGCGTGATGGACAAATTATAACCCTTTATGTACTGGACATGCTTTAATGTAGCGTGTTTTTGTCCTTACTAATATTATGGATTTATGAGGGTGACGCTGTGCTGTAAAAAATTCCCCTCCCTGTTTTGGGCAGGATTAGTGAGATTTTCATGTGCACCAGGTATGGGCTCTTTTTGCCCATGATCAAGATGGCGCCGAGTGACGCGGTCCACTAGTGCGCATGTCTCCGGTTTGGTCACACCACCTACAGCGCTTCTGGTATCGCAGGATGGCGCGCGATTCTCGCTGACACACGTGTGTCTCGGGGGAGTTGCGTCGCCATCTTGATGCTGGGATCGCTGGCTGACGCCACTTCCACATACCGGAGACATGCGCCAATTAAGGTGAACCTTAGCACTATATTTAAGGAGGTTTTGAGGGACATCTTACACCAACACCCCCCCCGAGGAAGCTATCGCGAAACGCACGTAGGGGTACGCGCTTGCACATGGACACCAGCACAGGTAATGGCTGAAACCCTTTATTAATCATGGATTTCCCTCTTCCTTCCCTCTCCGGGCCAGATATGGACAACACCTTAGTAGGATGCTATCTTGTCTAGTATTGGCTATATTTGTGGGGGTTTAGAAGGTGGATTAGGGATAGGACCCCACTATATTGTTCCCATTGATTTGGGTTATTGATGCTATGGTCACTGCATGCTGCACTATAAAGTAATTGTTCTGACATTTTTGTGGGAGCTTTAGGGTAACATGTCGGCCTTACCATTCTGGTTGCGGTGCTCATTGTGCAGCACGTTTTTCACTCTTAATGTTGGTGCATTCTGACACCATTCTGTGTTCAATGACTTTGTCTTTGTTTGTAATACTCTGCAATGACTTTTTTAATGAAGTTTTTTGTACTAATAAAATAAGTCTGAGATTGACTTGTGTCAAATACATGGATGTTTTGCTCCATTTCTCTGTGTCTTCTAGTTGTTAGGCAGCTCCATAGGGAATTTCTCCTATTTATATCCTGGTGGTACACCAGGATTGATTGCCATATAGAATATGTGTGCTGTACTTGAGATCAAGTTATTCATTGTATTTAAAAAAGGTACAGATAGCCCCAAAAATGAAACAGCTATAAACTGGCTATAGTTTGAGCACGCACAGATATCAGTTGGCACCAAGATACCACAACAATGAATGTGTTGGGGTTTTATCTTTTTGGGGGGGCTAAATGCTGCTGTATTTAAAAAAGGTACAGATAGCCCCAAAAATGAAAGAGCCGTGAAATGGCTATAGTTTGAGCATGCACAGATATCAGCTGGCACCAAGATACCACTACAATGAATGTGTTTTTGTTTTTTTTTATTTTTTGGGGGGCTAAATGCTGCTGTATTTAAAAAAGGTACAGATAACAACAACAATGAAACAGTCATAAACTGGCTATAGTTTGAGCACGCACAGATATCAGCTGGCACCAAGCTACCACAACAATGAGGCTATGTGCACACATAGCGGAACTCTCGCTGAGGTTACCCCGAGAATTCCGGAATTCCATTCCGCGGGAAAATCGCTTTTTAAATTCCCGCGATTTTCCCACGGAAAAACTAGTGATTTGCAAGCGTAATTAGCTTGCAGAATGCTAGCGTTTTCCAAGCGATCTGGAGCATCACTTGGAGAATTGATTGATAGGTTGGTCACACTCGTCAAACATAGTGTTTGACAAGTGTCACCAACTTTTTACTACTGAGGCTGCCTATGCAGCTTCAGCAGTAAAAGATAAAATGTAAAAAATAATAAAAAAATATATATATATTTTATTCTCACCTTCCTGCCTCTCTCCACACTCCCGTTCCCAGTAATCCTTTGCGCGAATGACCACGAGACGTCGCGCTAATATGAACCAGTCCAACTGTCTAATGATGCCAGTGTGCTCTAGGCACTAAACGTGTTAGGAATGGCGTAACACACTAAATAAAAATAAATAATAAAGTGCATTCACCGCTCGGGGTCCACCGTGCAGTAGGTGTAAACACTGCTGCTAAGTAGTGACAGATGAGCAATATGGCGGAAATGCGCAAGCGGATAGAACGTCACCCAAGTGCACTAAGCAATCTCTGTTAGCTCACAGAGATGTCAGCAGAGGTAAACACAAAAGGCTGAGCCTGCTAGTGTCACAGGTCTCAGGTAAATGCACACACGGTATCTGGTCACAGGAGCAGGACCCAAGACAGTGGAGCTGCGTCCGTCTAGACCTACCGAGCGTGCGGCGTCGCTACTGCGGATGCCAAAGAGGGCTGCAACTGCAGCGTGGCATAGGACACTGCCGCTAGTCGACAAAGCAAGGAAGCAGGCGCAATGTCGGACGCTAGCACTGTGGATGATGCTGCAGTGGCTTGAGGCTTGCCACGCGCTGGTGCTGACTCTATTCTATGTCCCTGTACACATTCGTAATATCAGAGGGAGGGAATCTTAATGAGTCATTCGCAGGTTCATACATCCATCATCATTCACACAGTAGCAACTAGAGACTATACTAGCGCATGGCCGAACGGTCATGCGCGCTTTTTATAGCCGGGACCTTCCGGAAGCTTCCAGATCTCCGAGATGGACCAAGGAGATCTGGAGCAGGACCTGGGCACATGACTCCCGATCTCCAATGGGAGATCGTCTCGTGAGCATGCCCAGTAGGAGAACAGAGGGACTTAGTCTCTGGAGCGATCTGCTGCAAAGTAATCTCCTCTGCGGTAGATAGACAGCAGGAGACCGCAGAATGTGAGGCTCTGGATTCCAGCAGAGCAGATGCAGAAACCTGACGCCTAACATTACCCCCCTCCTAGGGCCCCCTCCCCTCTGAGCCTTCCAATCCAACACCTTGTGCCCATCAGAGGCATAGGCCTCAGACTCGTCCAAAGGCAAGTCTGATGTCCCGGCAGGTGACATGGAAAACTGGGACACGTGGAAGGTATCAGAGGCGGCAAGATCGCCAGGTTTAAGAAGGGACACGTGGGAGACAACGGGAGCAGAAAAATCGCCAGGAGCAGAAGTTGAAGTGGAACGTCGCAGTGTATCGGTGGACGTCATCACTCTCTGTTTAAGGAAGCTAGTCCGAGCACAAGAGGCACATGCCCGAATATACTTTTTAGTGTCCCGAGCCCTGTGCGGCCACCAATAAGACCCTGCCAGGAGTTTTGTGGTCTGCATGTAGCCACAGTGACCACCCGCCCTGGACGTGTGTGTGCACGCAATAACCTTCGGCCGAAGGCGAGGGGGGGCAAAGGTCTTGTCCGGCGGCACCGAGTTTGGCCATTGTGGGGCCCCGTAATCCTCTGGGGAACAGAGTGCTGACAGTGGTGACCGCGAGTGGCGCTTAGTGCCGGACGCGCCTCGAGACTGGCGCGCGACACCTCCATGGGCTCTGGGAGTGAACACTCTGGCTCGGGTAATTCCGGAGGTTCAAAAAGGTTGGGAGCCAAAATACGCCTCCGTCTCATTTGAGCACGCTCCAGCTTACGCTCCGAAAAGCAGAGATCAATGCGAGTGGCAATGGCAATCAGCTCCTCCAGACTTACAGGCACCTCTCTGGTAGACAGAGCATCCTTAACGTGCTCCGCTAAACCTCTCCAAACATACAGGGATGAGGGCTTTATCAGACCACTCCAGCTCGGAAGCCAGTGTCCGAAAACTAATGGCATACTGGCTGACCGAGAGAGATCCCTGAGTTAACGCAAGTAGCTGAATAGAGGTATCGTGTGTGACCCATGGTCCCAGGAAGACCTGCTTGATAGATGTTAAGAACTGAGCAGCAGTCCGAACCTCTGGGTCACCACGCTCCCAGAGTGGCGTAGCCCACTCCAACGCCCTGCCCGACAGAAGGAAAACAATAAACCCCACCTTTGCCCGTTCCGTAGGGAATTGCGCAGCCAGTAACTCCAGCTGGATTGAGAACTGGCTCACGAAACCCCTACAGGAGGCACCATCGCCAGAAAATTTATCGAGCAACGGGAGGTGGGAAACTGTCAGCGCAGAAGGATATCCTTGCCACTTTCTAAGATACTGCAGCTGTTTCCTGTGGATCCTGGAGTCCCAAATTTTCTCAACAAATTATTTTTTTCCGTCCACCAACGCAGGCTGAGGAGGAGGCATAATACAACCCTGAAAATTATTTGGAGACACTGGTTTTAATAGGGAGACATGAAACACCAGATGTACCTTCAAGGTTTTTGTTAACTTCAGACGACAGGCAACTGAACTCTTGATCCCAGAGATCTTGAACGGGCCGATGAATTTTTGTCACAGTTTCTGTGGGGGAATGTTCAATCTCAAATTTTTCGTGGATATCCACACAGAGTCCCCTACCTTGAACATAAGTGTAGGCCTCCGACACCTATCGGCAGTGGATAGTGATTCCTTCAGCGTTTCCAGATTCTGTCTCATCGCCGTCAACCTCTCATGAACTGGCTGGATACCAGAGAACACAGCGCTAGGTGAGTATATTAACACACTGACGCAACTCTAACATCTACACAGAATTAGATGAAAAAAGGGGAAAAAAAGTTAATGGGAGAATTCTTTAAAGCAGAACATAAGTGACATACAGTTATATACTTGCTGTATAGTAGACCTGGTAACTTTTAGAAATATGGAGACAGGATAATATATAACTGCTGTATGATAAACCAGTGACATATCATCTGTCTATATCATCAGATGTCAGTGCACGGTATACCACATCCAGTGTACAGGAGAATATATGATATACTGTGACTAAAGGCATCGGATGGTATGTACTGGATAATATGTTACTTGTATTTTGTACTATGAGTAGAAACATCATATGTTATACTATTTGCACTTTATCCTGTATATAATATTAGATGTGTGTGCACACAGTATATCACATAAAGTATACTGTACAGGACAATATATGACTGGTATGTGATATACTATGAGTACACGCATCAGACATTTCACCAGTCATGTATTATCCTGTACATACCATTTTATTTCTATGCACATAGTATGGGTGAATAATTTTTCAGAGGGATTGTTCCGCCCTCTGAATATAGGGCAAAATGTTTGCATTATGTGCTGGTTTTGTTGTTATAGCACCATCTAGTGATGGCTGCATTTATAGCCTGTGTCTTTAACAGCAGACAGAGTGTTGCATTGTGGGATTGAAGCAATGTATACTGGGAAGAGGAAAATGCCATTTTCTTCTGTGTACTTCATAGGACACACGTGTTTATTTGTCCTCCTGTAACTCCCCAACTTGAGTTTGCTATCTTGGTAAAGCATATCTGGTAAGATTAATATCTTTTCTTGCAATGCAGTATTATACAGAGATGTTATTGACTGTATAGCAGCAAGGAGATGTGATTAACTGTATAGCAGCCAGTGCATAGGAGATGTGATTAGAAACCTGTGCATTTCCATGTAAAGTTTATATCATGTGATCATCTGCCCAATGCTTATCTATGTTGTTTGTATTCGTATAGTTTTACTGCATGTTCTATACTGTTCACCAATAAACAAGTTAGACTACAGAGAACAGTCTGCTTATTTGGAAGACAGAAAGTGGTTTATGCTATATGCTAGATTGCACACCGTGTAAACGTGTATGAAGGCAGAACAGGGGTTACATGACAGACCATGATTATCTTGGAGGCAAAAACCAAAAGGCTGAAATGAATTCAGCTGAATATTATTATTAACATATTAATTACAATTCAAAGTAAAGTAAAATAATTATATCATATAATATTAATGTACCCTATATCGCTCTTTTTTCAATTATTTTCATCCATTTTCAATGACAGCAATGCAGTTGCTATGTTCTAAAGTAATCATTCTTGTTAAGTTATGGTGCAAACCTTAATCTTTTTGACTTGTATGCTTTCTTTGGTTGGTGCCTATTCACACTAGCTTAGATGTGCTGGTCCTTCTCTTTGTCTATTTGTATCAAAGCCTTTTGGACATGTGCACTACCACTCCCATTAGCCACAGGTGATTTTAAGCAGATTGGCTGGTCCATTCCTGCCTCATAAATTGTAGGCTTTTTTGCCCAAGAGAGGTAACATTACAGGATAGGGACCCAATTTACAAAGGACGCCTTGACGTAGTAATTGGGCACAAATATATTGGCCAATCTATGCGCTAAGAACTTTCCATTTTTTTTGCACATTCAAATTTCATATATACACTATATAGCGCTTTTTTTCAATTTTTTTCTCCCATTTTCTATGGCAGCAATGCAGTTCCTAGGTTCTAGACTCGTAATCATTCCTGGTGAGTTATAGAGCGAACCGTAATCTTTTTGACTTACTGTATATGCTTTCTTTGGTCGTCATCCAAACGAAGTAGAGGAGAAAGTAATCGCAAGAAGAGAGGAGGTGCTGAATCAAGACCAGTAACGCCAATCGGCCCGGACTGTCCGGTTGGTGAGTATAATAAAACCCATTTTTTTACCTTACATGGCATCATATATACAGCATTCCAGAATGCTGTCACATGGGGCTGGTGGTGGTCATAGGTTATATGGGAAAAACCTGGTGACAGGTTCTCTTTAAGTATGCTGACATCTTTTCTATGTACAGTATGAGTCCACACACAGCCTCTTATATACAGTGCGAGCCCCACATATCCTCTTATATTCATCATGAGCCCTCACATAGCCTCTCTATATACAGTATGAGCCTGATATAGCCCCTATATACAGTATGAGTCCCTATATACAGAATGAGCCCTCATATAGTCAATTATATTCAGTGTGAGTCCTCACATAGCCCCCTGTATACAGTATGAATCTCGACATAGCCCCTTAGACACAATATGAGCCTTCACATAACCTCTCTATGTACAGTACGAACAGCCACATAGCCCCATATATATAGTGTGAGTCCCCACACATTCCCCTATATTCAGCATGAGCCCTAATATAGCCTCTCTATGTACAGTATGAGCCCCTATATACAATATGAGACCTCACATAGTCTCCTATATTCAGTGTGAGTCCTCACATAGCACCCTATGTATAGGCATACATCCTATACACATAAAAAAATAAATAAACACATTCATCTTGCTCCAGTTCCCCCAGTACTCTACTCCAGTCTCCAATGCACTGAGTCTCTGCACAGCAGCCAGTTTGAAGTGACATCATCACGTCTGCTGTATCAGTCACACATATGGATGGATGGAAGTACCGTGTTTCCCCGAATATAAGACAGTTTCTTACATTCTTTTGACCCCCAAAAGTCCCACTATGTCTTACTTTCGGGGTATGTCTTATATTAGAAAAAAAAAAATGACGATTTTTGTTTTAACCAAAAAATAACATTTATTAACAAGCTGAACAGTGTGGTGTTCACCACAAAACAGTTTTATTAAACCAAGTGCCCAAGAAAGTGCCAAGAATGTCTTGTTACAACCGTATCATGACGGTATTTCCATGTATAACATGTAAAACATTTAAAACAATGAAAAACGGTAACAATGAACAGTCTGAATAAGTTATACTGGAAGATAAAACAAGATTTATTCGATGACAACCATGTCATCATCTTCAGGAACATCATCGTAAACACAGCCTGCCATTGTACAGTATCCCACAGCCTGCCATTGTACAGTATCCCACAGCCTGCCATTGTACAGTATCCCACAGCCTGCCATTACGGTATGGTACAGTATCCCACAGCCATTGCTTACCGGATGGCGATTCCTCTGCGGTGCGGGACAGGGCAGGGCAGGCTTCTTCTTCCTCGTGCAGGGGGACACTGGCCAATGAGCGGTGACGTCAGGGCGGCGGACGGCGGGCGGGCTCACAGAAGCCGCTGGGCCAATCAGAGAGGCCCTGACTTCTGCCCGGGGGACACAGGGGGACACAGGCACCGGTACCGGTATGTTAAACCTAATGCATTATACCGGTACCGCACAACGTCTTACTTTCGGGGCACCGCTGATCCGCTATGTCTTATAAACGGGGGATGTCTTACATTAGGCATCCCCCATTATTCCCCTAGTACGTCTTACATTCGGGGGTGTCTTATATTCGGGGAAAGACGGTAGGTGTCGGTGGCTCTCTCCTCCAACAATGTATTGTATTGAAAAGATATATGGCACTCCTTGTTATCAAAAGAGGTGCCCAAGTAGGATTGCAACCCGTAGATAATGCAATAAGAAACACATATCCATGCTATTTCTTCTTCCTGCAGACAGCAACTCAAAAATATTTCCGTGATGCATACATTACTTAATCAAGAATCTCTAAAAACCCTAGTCCATGCACTCATCATCTTTCGCCTTGACTACTGCAAGCTCCTGCTTTGTAGCCTCCCTTCTAACAGTCTCGCACCCCTCCAATCTATCCTAAACTTTGCTGCCCAACTAATTAACCTATTCCCCAGATATTCCCCGGCCTCTCCCCTTTCTGTAAATCCCTTCACTGGCTCCTCATTACCCAGAGACTCCAGTTTAAAACCCTAACCATGGCATACAAAGCCATCTAGAACCTGTTTTCTCCATACATCTGTGACCTAGTCTCCTGGTACTTACTTGCATGCAACCTCCAATCCTCACAAGATCTCCTTCCCTACTATCCTGTTATCTACTATTCCCATAATCGCATACTAGATTTTTCCTGTACATCACCTCTACTCAGGAACTCTCTGTCCCAACAAATCATACTCTCGCCTACCATGGGAACCTTCCAAAGAACCCTGAAGAGCCACCTTTTCCGACAATACTACAGTGACCATTATTCCACCATACCACTGCACAAGCAGCTTTAACCTATTGTATCCTCACTTTAAAACATACTGTTTTGTAAATACATGTATACTGTCATGCCGCTGCTATATAATCACCCAGCCTCCGCTCCAGCAC
Source organism: Dendrobates tinctorius (assembly GCF_039654945.1). Lineage (NCBI taxonomy): Eukaryota > Metazoa > Chordata > Amphibia > Anura > Dendrobatidae > Dendrobates > Dendrobates tinctorius. The sequence goes on along the minus strand of NW_027361699.1, from coordinate 177,038 downwards.
CGCAGCCCCCCCGCCATTCGGCAGCCGCGACGGCACCTTCTGACACGTCCGCGGCCGACGGCATCTCTGCATTCAATGCGCATGTACCGTATGCCTCGCCTCCCTCCTGTCACTTGTGCTCCGGCGGTGCCCTGACCCAGAAGCACCGCCGGACCAATGGTGGACCAAGCAGGGGTTTATCAAGCCGCCCTCCTCTGATGGAGGCACCTGATCTTCGTGTTTGTTATCACACTGGGCCCCTGTTCCATCGTACACTCGCTTGTCCTGCAGTCCTACTCCAATCCTGCCTTCCATGTTCCTGCTCTGTCCTGCTGTCTGTGCTCCAGTCCTGCAGTCCTACTCCGGTGATCCTGTCCCGTCCTGCCATCTGTACTCCAGTCCTGCAGTCCTACTCCAGTCCTGCCTTCTGTGTTCCTGCTCCGTCCTGCTGTCTGTGCTCCAGTCCCGGAGTCCTATTCCGGTGTTCCTGTCCCGTCCTACCATCTGTACTCCAGTCCTGCAGTCCTACTCCAGTCCTGCCTTCTGTGTTCCTGCTCCATCCTGCTGTCTGTGCTCCAGTCCTGCAGTTTTACTCTGGTGTTCCTGTCCCGTCCTACCATCTGTACACCAGTAATGCAGTTCTACTCCAGTCCTGCCTTCCATGTTCCTGCTCCGTCCTGCTGTCTGTGCTCTGCTCCCGCAGTCCTACTCCCGTGTCCCTGCTCTGTCCTGCCATCCTACAATCCTACTCTGGTCCTGTCTTCTACAGTCCCGTGGTCCTACTCCAATCTGTTCTGAGCTGCCCCTCTCGGTACCGGCTATCGTGGTACCCAAACCCCTGGGCCTGCTCCTAACGATCCCTGTATAGGGGTCGGCTCCACCTGGCGGCTCGCCCGGGGTCCCTCGGTGCCACGATCCAGAGGGTCCACTCCTGGAGATTTTCCTCACCTGACCGTCCGCGCTAACATATACTGTACATACAGTGGGTACGGAAAGTATTCAGACCCCTTTAAATTTTTCACTTTTTGTTTCATTGTAGCCATTTGGTAAATTCAAAAAAGTTCATTTTTTTCTCATTAATGTACACTCTGCATCCTATCTTGACTGAAAAAACCCAGAAATGTAAAAATATTTGCAAATTTATTAGAAAAGAAAAACTGAAATATTATATGGTAATAAATATTCACACCCCTTGTTCAGAGACTTATTGTAAGGATTCTGGACTTTCCTTTGTGTCTTTCGCCATTATCCAAGATGGAGTTTTGTATTTCGCCTTGTCATAGAACTTCCTGTCTATTCTGATTATTTAAGTCCAGGCCATGTGTTCCTCTTTGCCTGAGTATTTTGTTGCTGTTCGCTCCTGAGCTCCTGCCTGTCTACTGGTGGACTCCCTGCTGCTGCTACTCATTACTCGGTGCTCTGCCTCTCCACGTTATGCTGCCTTCAGTTCTCTGTGCATCTCCCTGATGCTGTCTGGGCTTAACTATTGTCTGGACTTCTAGTGTGAAACCATTTGCCTCTGGATCTGCTGTGGCCTGAAAAAAATCATGACATCACCATCTCCTCTAGGCCTGTGCTTGTTGGGCTGCGGTGCTGGACTTGTGCGGGACTTTCAGCCCCAAAAGGAACATATAGTGATCTTCTCCTGTTAATGCCACTCCCGTATAATGCTGGTCTTCTACCTTTAAGTACCATGCGCATTTCCACCCATATGATTGCTGGACTTCTACACTTTAGTGCTGTGTGTGTGCTCATTCATAATTTAGCTGGACTTCCTTATTAAATGGGGTGTGCTTATTCTCATACTTACTGCTGGAATCACACTTTTAGTGCCTTGTGCACACCTACGTCATATTACTTGTTGGACTGGTTCATATCAGTGGTCTCTTCAGTTACACTGGATATTTCCATATTGTGCTGTGCATTCATTATTGTTGCAGGAAGTGCTCTGTAAGTTTTGCTTCACTTGCATCATTCTATATTGTGTTGTGTTTTTGTTACTATTGCAGGATATGTTCTGTTAGTTTTGTTTCACTTGCATTATTCTATATTGTGCTGTGGTTTCATTACTATTGCAGGAAGTGCTCTGTTAGGCTACTTTCACACATCAGGTTTTCGGCGTCAGGCGCGATCCGGCGTCGTGCCGGAACGCCGGATCCGGCAAATGTTTTGTAAAACCGGATGTGACGGATCCGGTTTTCTGCCGGATCCGTCTTTTTCTTGACAGACAAAACCGGATCCGTCTCATCCGGTTCATCCGTTTTTCTATCCGTTTTTCGACGGATTACGCCGGATCCGGTTTTTAAAATTGACCCTTGTGGCTACTGAGCATGCTCAGACCAAAAAAAACGGATCCGGCCACCGAATCCGGCTTTCGCCGGATCCGGTGCATTGCGGCGCTCATAGGCTTCCATTGTGTGAAAAAGCCGGACGCGCCGGATCCGGCGTGTCCGGCTTTTTCGCCGGAGACAAAAAACGTTACAGTAGACGTTTTTTCCAGACGCCGGATCCGGACACATTGCCGGATCCGGCGAAAACCGGATGAAACGCATGGCCATCCGGCGCGATCCAGCGCAAATGCAAGTCAATGGGGGGGGGAACCGGATCCGGCATTGCATTTCGCCGGATCCGGTTTCTGTCAAAAGCGCCGGATCGCGCCTGAAGGCGAAAACCTGATGTGTGAAAGAGGCCTAAGTTTTGTTTCTCATGTTAATATACTCATTTGCATCAGCTTTGGTCTCAGTTTTGTATTATCCCATACAATCAGATTCTGTAGTACACATATAACTGTTACGCTTATATTTAAATCACATGCTGTACATTTCCTTGTGATCCTTCTTGAGATGGTTCTACTCCTTCATTGGAATTGAGCTGTGTTTAATTAAACTGATAGAACTTGATTTGTGAAGGCACACACCTGTCTATATAAGACCTCACAGCTCACAGTGCATGTCAGACCAAATGAGAATCATGAGGTCCAAGGAACTGGCCAAGGAGCTCATAGACAGATTGTGGCAAGGCACACATCTGGCCAAGGTTACAAAATAATTTCTGCAGTACTCAAGGTTCCTAAGAGCATAGCGGCATCCATATTCCTTAAATAGAAGAAGTTTGGGACCACCAGAGGTCTTCCTAGACCTGGCCATCCAGCCAAACTGAGCAATTGTGAGAGAAGAGCCTTGGTGAGAGAGGTAAAGCAGAACCCCAAGATCACTGTGGCTGAGCTCCTCAGATGCAGTAAGGAGAGAGGAGAAAGTTTCACAAAGTCAACTATCATTGCAGCCCTCCACCAGTCAGGCCTTTATGGCAGAGTGGCCCGACAAAAGTCTCTCCTCAGTGCAAGACATATGAAAGCCCGCATAGAGTTTGCTAAAAAAACTCATGAAGGACTCCCAAACTATGAGAAATAAGATTCTCTGGTCTGATGAGGATAGAACTTTTTCATGATAATTCAAAGCTGTATGTGTGGAGAAAACCAGGCACTGCTCATCACATGCCCAATACAATCCCAACAGTGAAACAAAGTGGTGGCAGCATCATGCTATGGGGGTGTTTTTCAATTGCAGGGACAGGACGACTGGTTGCAATTGAAGGAAACATGAATGTGGCCAAGTACAGAGATATCCTGGATGAAAACCTCTTCCAGAGTGCTCTTGACCTCAGACTTGGCCAAAGGTTCACCTTCCAACAAGACAGTGACCCTAAGCACACAGCTAAAATAACAAAGGAGTGGCTTTGGAACACCTCTGTGACCATTCTTAACCGGCCCAGCCAGAGTCCTGACCTAAACCCAATTGAGCATCTCTGGAGCGACCTGAAAATGGCTGTCCACCGACATTCACCATCCAACCTGACGGAAATGGAGAGGATCTGCAAGGAAAAATTGTAGAGGATCCCCAAATCCAGGTGTGAAAAACTTGCTGCATCATTCTCAATAAAACTCATGGCTGTAGTAGCTCAAAAGGTTGCTTCTACTCAATACTGATCAAAGGGTCTGAGTACTTATGACCATTTGATATTTCAATTTTTCTTTTTTAATAAATTTGAAAAAAATTCTACATTTCAGTTTTTTTCAGTCAAGATGGGGTGCAGAGTGCGCACTAATGAGAAAAAAAAGAACCTTTTTGAATTTACCAAATGGCTGCAATGAAACAAAGAGTGAAAAATTTAAAGGGGTCTGAATACTTTCTATACCCAATGTATATGTGGCCTATGTTTAAGGCTCTCTTTTTTGCTGCATATACAGTCATATGTAAAAGTTTGGGCACCCCTATTAATGTTAACCTTTTTTCTTTATAACAATTTTGTTTTTTGCAACAGCTATTTCAGTTTCATATATCTAATAACTGATGGACTCAGTTATATTTCTGGATTCAAATGAGGTTTATTGTACTAACAGAAAATGTGCAATCTGCATTTAAACAAAATTTGACCGGTGCAAAAGTATGGGCACCCTTATCATTTTCTTGATTTGAACACTCCTAACTACTTTTTACTGACTTCCTGAAGCACTAAATTGGTTTTGTAACCTCATTGAGCTTTGAACTTCATAGCCAGGTGTATCAAATCATGAGAAAAGGTATTTAAAGTGGCCACTTGCAAGTAGTTCTCCTATTTGATTCTCCTATGAAGAGTGGCATCATGGGCTCCTCAAAACAACTCTCAAATGATCTGAAAACAAAGATTATTCAACATAGCTTTTCAGGGGAAGGATACAAAAAGTTGTCTCAGAGATTTAACCTGTCAGTTTCCACTGTGAGGAACATAGTAAGGAAATGGAAGAACACAGGTACAGTTCTTGTTAAGCCCAGAAGTGGCAGGCCAAGAAAAATATCAGAAAGGCAGAGAAGAAGAATGGTGAGAACAGTCAAGGACAATCCACAGACCACCTCCAAAGACCTGCAGCATCATCTTGCTGCAGATGGTGTCACTGTGCATCGGTCAACAATACAGTGCATGCATAACGCCTTTTTGTATGACCAAACAACTCAATCTTTGTTTCATCAGTTCACAGGACCTTCTTCCAAAATGTAACTGGCTTGTCCAAATGTGCTTTTGCATACCTCAGGCGACTCTGTTTGTGGCGTGCTTGCAGAAACGGCTTCTTTCGCATCACTCTCCCATACAGCTTCTCCTTGTGCAAAGTGCGCTGTATTGTTGACCGATGCACAGTGACACCATCTGCAGCAAGATGATGCTGCAGGTCTTTGGAGGTGGTCTGTGGATTGTCCTTGACTGTTCTCACCATTCTTCTTCTCTGCCTTTCTGATATTTTTCTTGGCCTGCCACTTCTGGGCTTAACAAGAACTGTACCTGTGTTCTTCCATTTCCTTACTATGTTCCTCACAGTGGAAACTGACAGGTTAAATCTCTGAGACAACTTTTTGTATCCTTCCCCTGAAAAGCTATGTTGAATAATCTTTGTTTTCAGATCATTTGAGAGTTGTTTTGAGGAGCCCATGATGCCACTCTTCATAGGAGAATCAAATAGGAGAACTACTTGCAAGTGGCCACCTTAAATACCTTTTCTCATAATTTGATACACCTGGCTATGAAGTTCAAAGCTCAATGAGGTTACAAAACCAATTTAGTGCTTCAGGAAGTCAGTAAAAAGTAGTTAGGAGTGTTCAAATCAAGAAAATGATAAGGGTGCCCATACTTTTGCACCGGTCAAATTTTGTTTAAATGCAGATTGCACATTTTCTGTTAGTACAATAAACCTCATTTGAATCCAGAAATATAACTGAGTCCATCAGTTATTAGATATATGAAACTGAAATAGCTGTTGCAAAAACCAAAATTGTTATAAAGAAAAAAGGTTAACATTAATAGGGGTGCCCAAACTTTTACATATGACTGTATCTTATTATCTTATTATGCTTTATGGCCAATTTATTAGGATATTTGTTTAGGTTGTTTTGTTAAATGGCATTCTTATAACTAAGAAATTAGTGTTATGAGTACTGTATATAGTTTGAATTTATGGTACAATTTAGGGCACGTAGTTATTTATTTTATACATTCAACATATTTTTGTTATTGCTATTACACTTTATAGGAATTAAAAAAACATATTGAATGTATAAAATAAATAATGATGTGCCCTAAATTGTGCCATAAATTCATACTATGTATTGAATAACACTAATTTCTTAGTTGCAAGAATGCCATTTAAAAAAAATAGGTTGATGATTTTAGTATATAGTTAATGTTTACAAAAGGTCAAAGAAAATTGTGTAACAGTATTTCATACTATGCTGTCAACATTTTAATTTCTATAAAGAAATGTCAGCTGTGCTTTATATGAAACATGCCATATATCATTTTCCTTAGGTTTTTATTTTTTCTTGCTCTAGGGTTAGACTTTCTAAGTACCATAGCTTAAATTGTATTGCAAAATCCAAGCATTATTTTCCCATATTTACAGGAATTTTTCATCTATAATAAAGCTGGCAAATATAGTTATTTGTAGTGGTAAATTCAGCTAAAAATAGTCAAGATTCCGGGTCATTCTGTGTGGAATAATCTAAGGAATTCCCTGATTATTAACCTTTAACTTCTATAAAGGTCTTGGAACTTTGCTACTGTGGCTTGCAAGTTGTTGTTTGCAGATAGATCTCTGACTATAGAAACTAAAGACCCCGTTACTCATAACGATGTCCCAGCGATCCCACCAACGATCCGACATGATGGGATCGCTGGGACATCATTAGGCTGATCGCTGGTGAGCTGTCACATAGACAGCCCCAGCGATCAGGACCAGCGACGCTGGACGCTGGTTTCTAATGTAAACGTCGGGTATCCAGGAGCCGCGGCTCCTGGATACCCGCTGTTTTCCTTGAAAACGGGTGTACACACTGGTTTCCAAGGTAAACATCGGGTATCTAAGAGCCGCACAACTCCTGGATACCTGCTGTTTACCTTGGAAACCAGCGTGAACGCCGGTTTCCAAGGTAAACAGCGGGTATCCAGGAGCCGCTGCTCCTGGATACCCAATGTTTACATTAGAAACCAGCGTCCAGTGTCGCTGATCGCTGGTCTCTCGCTGCCACACGCAATGCATGCTGGCCAGAGAGAGACCAGCGATCGAAAAATGGCCCTGGCCGATGCTGCATGATCAGCGATAACCGGCAGGGGGGTGGTCACTGATCCCCATCACACACAGCGATCTCGCTGACGAGATCGCTGATGTGTCACAAAATCAGCGATCTCACTAGCGAGATCGCTGTGTGTGACGGGGCTTTAAGTCAGTATCAGAGAATAGCTAGGCACAAAAATACAGATAAGCAAGTCAGGTCAGATTGCAGAAAAGAACAATGAATCTAACACAGGGTCAAACAGTCTAAAAGTGGGAGAAAGGTTTAATCCAGCAGAGAAATATTAAATTGTACAATTGATCATAAAACAGCAATCAAGAATTAGTACACAATGTTATATCCAAGAATACACAAATGATCTCTTGGTAAAGGATATAGCAAATGTAAGTGTCATGCTGTGGTGGTCTTAAGTAGGAGAGGGGGATCTCAAACTGTCCCTGGAACTGGGACCCTAACTATCCCTAGCCAGGGGGTACTTTTGATGGTAGAGAGGCCTGAGTCTCGGATCTCACTATGCTCCTGTTAATTCCTGGTCCATCCCCTCCCCCACACCATAGAGCGTGGCACAGAAATCCCCCACCCCATGGAGCATGGCATAGAAATGTAATGTGAACAAGACAAAGCAGGGATAATAGAAACCCTCTAATATACAAATGTCCCGACCAACAATAGAGATGAGGATACAACAACTTCTCTCCAAAACACTTAGCTTAAGCACACTGAACAGGAAGAAGAATCTCCAATAGCATTAATGAACTATTATTCAGCACAGCGTCTCCTAAGACCAAGGAAGCAGACCTTTCTCTGGCAAGGCAGAGAGGGTTTGAGCAGGTTTTATAGGAGGAGTTAATGACCAGATGAGAAGCAACTGAAATGGAACTGCACAATTCTGACCAGAATAGAAAAGGTTTCGTAACCTCTTCAGCAAAAAAAGGAAACCAAATTAATTTAATATTGGATCCAAAAACACAGGCTAAATGAAAGATCTTTGATTCGATTCACAATATGCAGTGATCTTCTACCCCCAAATCTCCCAGGTTGCTGTGACACACTGTGTCAGAACCCCCCTTCTATGCAGGGCCCCAGGACCCTTGGAGCCAGGTTAACCCAGATGGGCCAAATGAAAGGACCGTATCAACTTACCGGCATTAATTTCAGATGCCGGCTGCCACATTCTCTCCTCCAGACCACATAATTTCCCATGTACTAGGTACTGTATAGAGTGGCGAACAATATGGGAATCGATGATTTTCACTACCTGAAATTCTGAATTGCCATCAACAATAACTGGTGGCGGAGGATAAGAGTATGGTTCCACAGGCACATAAAATATTTTGAGCAAAGACCTGTGAAAAATATTATGGATCTTGAGAGTCAGCAGAAGCTTGAGATGAAAAACTACAGGGTTAATTATGGTGACCACCTTATAAGGACTAATAAAACTAGGACCTAATTTCCAAGAAGGAATAGTTTAATATTTTTGGTGGATAGCAATACTAAATCATTAACCTCTCAGTCCGGATCTGACAATCATTTCTTATCAGCCATGTTTGTATTTGTCCCCCATGATCTTTAAATTATATTAAACTCATCCCCACACAGATGAGAGTGAAGAAAACAATTGCTCCTCCCTAGAAACCCCAGAAGACTTATCTTTACTGAAGGTACTGAATTGTGGATGGTAACCATATGCACCAAAAAAATGGCAACTTACCAGTGGACTCACTACAACAATTGTTTAACGCAAACTCAGCCAGTGGTAGAAAAGAAGACATTCCTCCTGGTTATCAGACACAAAACCCCTGGGTTTGTCTCCAAACTTTGGTTTAGGTTCTCAGTCTGGCCATTAGTTTGAGGATGGAACACCGAGGAAAAGAATAGATGCATCCCTAAACTTGCACAAAACAACTTCCAAAATTTAGATACTAATTGGGTCCCTCAATTTGACACCACATTGAAGGGAACCCCATGAAGCTTCATGATCTCACTGATAAACACCTGAGCCAGTGTGTTGGCGTTAGGTTAACCAATTAAATGCGCCATTTTACTAAACCTATCCATCAAAACGATGATAACAGTTTTACCAGAGGATGAAGGAAGATTTGCAATGAAATCCTTGGAAAAATGAGTCCATGTTCGGTCAAGAATAGTCAATGGAAAAAGAATCCCAGACGGACGAGTATGCGGGGTCTAGGAACGTGAACAGATACAACATGAAGACATAAACTCAGCTACATCCTTGTGCAGCATTGCCCACCAATAATGATGAGAAAGACGTTCCAAGATCACCTGTTTTTACCAGCCGAGTCATCATGTACCTTCAAATTTTTAAGATGAACAGGTACAAACAATTTTCTGGAAGGACCAGCAGGAGCGTCCCCCTGAGCCTTCAATACCTTACCCTCAAGTTCAGAGCACAATGCAGAAATGGCTAGCCCTTCTTGTAAAATAGGGACAGCATTGTCAGTACTCCCACCCCCAAGGAAACTCTGAGACAAAGCATCCGCTTTGATGCTCTTAATCTCAGGACAGTCATACACACAATGAGGAGGAAGTTCTTGACACACCTTTTCAGAGAACACTTTTTAAAAATCAGGCAGGAAAGATGGATTGATTTTAGTGGAGACACTAGAGGTAGTAGCACATAAGCAATTATTTTTGCAAAAATCACTGCACTTAATAATCTCTCTGGCCTGCCAGTCTATTACCTGATTATGTTTTGTTAACCAGGGAAGATTCAGCACAATAGGAGTAGGGAGACTTTCCAAGATATAACAAGAAAGTAGCTCCTGTAAAGCACCTCTATGCTCAGATTCACACCATGCACTAGTTGCGAAAAAATTTCCTGACAGAGAGGCGCAGAGTCAATTGCAAATATGTGGATGGGTTCTCCATAAAACTACAGGAAAGACTGAGGTACCATGCGAACTGAGCATCCACCATACTGGATGCTGCCCCACTATCCAAGAGGATGGATTTTTTTTCTCAGTTTTCATACCAATAACCACTTCTGCAGATTAGAATAACTGAGATACACATGCGGAGGAGATATATACCCAGGTTGTTATCCTCCACACAACTGGGGCTAAGAAGTTTTCAGACAGCATTTTGTGCTTTAGGTAAACAGTACAGACCCCAAATATATTTCCCTTTTGACCACAGAAAAAACACAACCCCGTTTTTCGGCGAATCGTAAGAGCCTCATACCGAAGGGAAACCCCTCCTAACTGCATTTGTTCTTCAGAGCACACAAGGAGAACCTCAGTTTTAGGGAGTGCCATGGGGGGGCGGAGTCACAACAGGTCTACCCCTGAGGTGTCTGTCAATGCATATGGCCAGAGCCATAGAGGTATTAAATAACTCAGGCGATGCTAGGACGTCTTTTAGTCATTAAGACAGGCAATGACAAAACTGACTCCAAAGAGCAGGATCATTCCACCGCGTGTCAGTGGCCCATCTACAGAATGCTGAGCAGTCTTACTGCTGGAGCCTAAATAGCTTAGACTCATCAAGGGAGAAACAGTGTGGCTCATCCTACACGAAGTCTAGAACCTCAAAAATCCCATAAACCAGCCGTAGAGACAGTGAGTCTGCCAGAAGTGAAAATGCCCAGGACTGAGGATCTCCTTGAAGGAAAGAAATAAGAATCCCAACCCATTGCTCCTCACTCCCAGATGAACGAGGACACCCATAAAATACAGCTTGCAGGATTAGCAAAACACCATAAATTTATCCCGTGCCCCAGAGAACACCAGAAAAATCTGGGAGGGCCACCTTAAGTTCTGGTTCAACTTGAGTGTTCGCCAGACCAACAGTCTGCTGCTGAGTGACCCTAGATTGCAGGTCTGACTCTTAAAGTGACAGGCTGTGCAATTGTTTGGCAAGGACTACAATGGGATCCCTACCAATACTGTATGGGGAAGCAACATGCAAGACAGATGTTGGGAAGTAGAGATGGGCAAACCCGAACAATAAATTTGGCGTCCATACCAAACACCTACTGTTCAACAGGAAGTCTGTGTCACTGTTCGGGTTCAGCTGCCCGAACATCGGGTGTTTGTCATGCTGTCATGTGCATGGCAGCGCGGCAAGCACAGCTTCTGATCGGCAGGGAAATCATCCCCGCCGGTCAAAGAGCCGCAGTTCCCATGCTGTCAAATGGCAGCGGGAGTGCTCAGCTGTGATCAGAGGTATAAACTTTACCTCCGGTCAATGGTGTCAGCTGATGGGACTACAGACCAATTTCTGAAATTGAGTTGAGTGTTGAATCCATCTTGGCCACAAAAGTCTCTACGTTCGTGAAGAATATCAGACAGCACTCGGATACCATCCTTGTACTGTCTATTTTCACAGATTGAAAGATAGGAAAAAGTGGAGAAACTTTTTTGTCCTCATCAGTGCAAAAAACTGATAAAACTCTTATCAAACTCTGACGAAAATCTAATGACACTCATGAAACTGATAATAATCACTGATGAAACAGTCTGCTTTTCTCATGCATAAAAAAGTGGCGTTTGGATGATAGCTAAGTCTTCAATTACCGAATAACTAGTTGAATATTGTTATCATCAGAATGCAGGAAATTACACTTTTCTGATAAAAAAAACAAAAAAGGAGCATAGTACATTGCTATAGGAGTGCATACGCATTTCATTCCTTTTACAGTATTCTATGGCATTCATGATTTGTTAATGCACCCAGTCACCTCATTGAAAATGTAGAAAGCACCCTCAATTACTGCCCTGCAATGTGCTGTCTTTGTCACATCATACTTTCTTTAGCAGCTTGCTTTCCTCCTTTTAAATGAATTTACCATGTTTCTTTGGTTCTGAGCTTGTGCATTGTTCTATGAAGGACACTGAGTAACACGCACATTCTGAGCATCAGACAGGCCTCTGTGTACATTACAGAAACGGGGGGATTTCAGGCCTCGTGTAACCTGAGGACAATTTTCCTTTGTAATTTCATATTGTAAAATTCTGTTTTGCTTCTTTTCTTTTGTAACCCTGTGTTCACATGTTGCTTTTTTTTGCATTTTTCCCTGGAATTTACCAAAAAATCAGCTCAAAAAGCACCTAAAAGAAGCTTCCCATTCATTTTAATGCATTTTGCACTTTTTGTGCACACTGATGCGTATTTTACCGCGAAAAAAATGCTTTGCGGTAAAAAACGCAGCATGCTCATTAATTTTGCGGTAAATTCCGCATTTCTGGCTATTTTCTATGTGTCTAGGGACGCTCCGGAAAAAATCGCGGCAAAAACGCGCAAAAATTGCAGCAAAAATCGCAGGAAAAGCGCGCGTTTTCTGGGAAGGAGTCCGGTTTTCATGCAGAAATTTTCTGCATACATGTGCACATAGCCTAAGGGCATGTGCACACGCTGCGGATTCTGCTGCGGATCCGCAGCAGTTTTGGCTCTGCGGGTCCACAGCAGATTTAGGTGCATTTTACAGTACCATTGTTTTCAATGGTAAACTGGAAAACGCAGTGCACATGCTGCGGGTTACAATCCACAGCATGTCAATTCTTTGTGCGGTTCTGCAGCGTTTCTGCACCAATTGACTTCCATTGAGTCATGCAATTCCGCAGCCAAACCGCAGAGATAAAAATATCTGTGGTTTTTGCTGCCGAATGGGGTGAAAAAATGCTGCAGAAGGAAGTGATGTCGGGAGGAAGAGGAAGTGTGTGGGTGGAGTGTAGTGTAGGGAAGAAGAAGGAAGTCGCCATCTTTAACAACATGGAAGACTACCGTCGCATGGGGATCGATGTGGGCCGTCTCATTGATTTGGTATGTATGTTATAGGATGGGAGAGTAGTCACTGCGGCGACCGTGCACAATTGTTAAGTTAAAAAGAAGGAAAAAAAAAGAAACATGAAACATACAAAACATGTAACATACAATAAATGACATACAACATACAACATTGAGTACATACTCACCACATAGCGATGCTCCTGCACTGCATCGCGGAGTTTACTGGTGTTCGGGCACTCCGGGACCTCGCTTTACGGCACTATAGCTGCGTGTGACCTTTCCCATGCAGCAGTGCCGTAAAGGAGAGTAGCGGAGTCAATGAACTCCGGTAAACTCTGGCGCATGCGCAGTAACACACTGCAGGAGCTTAGCTCCTGTCAGTGTGTTTCTGCAGCCATGGAGAACGGTCACATCTCCTGATGTGACTGTTCATCATGGCAGATCGTCGTGGGACCCTCGTTGCTGGTCTGCGTCGGAACAGGTGGTATAATTTTTTTTTTCTTTTTTCTAGGAGAGCGAGGGCTTCGCATTGGATTAAATGAAAAATAATATTTTTGTCAAAAAGTGTGTGTTTTTATTTCATTAAAAAAAATTTTTTGTCTCTGTGTTTTATTTCAAATTTTATATTTTAGATTAATAATGGATCGGACTCTCCATTATCAATTGGGTTAATGTCACCTTACAATCAAAGGTGGCATTAACCCCTTTATTACCCCACATCCTGCCACTGCGCGAGAGTGGGAAGAGAGGGGCTAAGTGTCGGAATTGGCGCATCTTATAGATGCGCCATTTCTGGGGCGGCTGCGGGCTGGTATTTGTAGCCGGAGGGGGCAATATCCATGGCCCCTTCCTAGGCTATGAATATCAGCCCGCAGCTGTCTGCGTAGCCTTTCTGGCTATAAAATATAGGGGACCCCATGTCATTTTTGCTTTGGGGGTACCCCTATTTTTATAGCCAGAAAGGCTATGCAGACAGCTGTGGGCTGATATTCATAGCCAGGCTTCAAATATTAACCTGCAGCTGTCTGCTGAGCCTTTCTGGCCCTAAAATATAGGGGGGCCCCACGTCATTTTTTGGGGGGGGTACCCCTATTTTTATAGCCAGAAAGGCTGCGCAGACACTAGAACCTGGGAAAATACATGTCTACATTAACCCTTCCCAGGCAACACATAATTGGGGACCCCGGACGTAGGTTGGATTAGGTTTGGGATATTGACTATGGTAGGGATTGTGATAAGGGTAGGGATTAGTGTAGGTATTAGTGAAGGGATTGTGATAACGGTAGGGATTAGTGTAGGGATTGTGCTAAGGGTAGGGATTATGATAGGGATTGTGATAAGGGTAGGGATTAGTGTAGGGATTAGTGTAGGGATTGTGATAAGGGTAGGGATTAGTGTAGGGATTATGGTAGGGACTGTGATAAGGGTAGGAATTAGTGTAGGGATTGTGGTAGGGATTCTGCTAAGGGTAGGGATTAGTGTAGGGATTGTGATAAGGGTAGGGATTATGGTAGGGATTGTGATAAGGGTAGGGATTAGTGTATGGATTAGTGTAGGGATTGTGATAAGGGTAGGGATTAGTGTAGGGATTGTGATAAGGGTAGGGATTAGTGTAGGGATTAGTGTAGGGATTGTGCTAAGGGTAGGGATTAGTGTAGGGATTGTGATAAGGGTAGGGATTAGTGTAGGGATTGTGATAAGGGTAGGGATTAGTATAGGGATTGTGCTAAGGGTAGGGCTTAGTGTAGGGATTGTGATAAGGTAGGGATTAGTGTAGGGATTGTGATAAGGGTAGGGATTATGTTAGGGATTGTGATAAGGGTAGGGATCCATGTAGGGATTAGTGTAGGGATTGTGATAAGGGTAGGGATTAGTGTAGGGATTATGGTAGGGATTGTGATATGGGTAGGGATTAGTGTAGGGATTATGGTAGGGATTGTGATAAGGGTAGGAATTAGTGTAGGGATTGTGATAATGGTAGGGATTATGGTAGGGATTGTGATAAGGGTAGGGATTAGTGTAGGGATTAGTGTAGGAATTGTGATAAGGGTAGGGATTAGGGTTAGGGGTAGGGATTATGGTAAAGGATAGGGGTAGGGGTAGTGATTAGGATAAAGGGTAGAGTTATGGGTAGGGTTTAGGGTTAGGGGTAGGGTTAGTGTTAGGGGTAGGGTTAGGGTTGGAATTTTTTTTTGTTTTTTTGCGTTATGCTTTTCCCTGTGGTTATGTTATGGTATTTTTTTAAAATATTTTTTGTTAACATAGTATCTAATGAGATGAATCTCTACATTGTAGGTACGTGATTTTCCATCCATATGGGGCCCCTCTGACAAGGCCTACAAGGACCACTATTACCGCGCTCACTGCTGGACGAAAGTTTTACGCCACCTGCATCCTGAATGGGATTCTTTTAACAATGCACACAGTTGCAAATTGGTAATTCTAATGTTCGTAACACTTTTCAAATTTTTGGACATAAATATTATAATTTATGTTTTTGTGTTTTTTTCTCTTTTAGAGAAAGATGTAAAGCAACGATGGAGGTCCGTGAAGGACATATTCAACAAATATGTGGCAAGCTGTAACAAAAGTGAATCCTCTCCCACCCGACACTCCTTCCCTTTTTATGAGGAACTACAATTTTTGGTAACTGGCAGGACATTGCGGAGGTAAATAATTATTATTTTTAAAAAGTCTTTTAAAGAAATCTATCCTCTATTTGTAAAGGTAGTATACCACAATTGGCTGCTTATTGAACACTGCATACAACTGCAGCGTTAAATTTGTGTTGCACAGATGGAACAGCATAGTGGAGGAGATGTGATGAAATGCCCTCTCCACTATGTATGCGTACAAACAGTGGAGGTGGCAGACCTACGTCCCCGGACATGTGACACGTGTTTTGTCCCCACAGCATGTCACTTGTCTTGCGTTTGCACTCTGTCTCTGCAAGATAAGTATAACAGTATATTGAGATCATGCGTTGATTCAGCATGATCATGATTCCGGGTTATCAATATGTGCGGCTGAGCGTTCTTTTGGCTGCCTCAAAATCATAGCTGCTATGAAGCATGTAAGCATGGCCAATTTTTTTTTTTTTTGTTTTTTCTCAAACAGCACTCAAGGCAACATTGTTCCTCCGGCAGAGGAAGAATCGGAAGAAGCATCAGGACCTTCAACTGGAGCTGCCGTGACCTGTTCTTCAGCTGGTGAAGATGCTTCTGGTGGTGCCCCATTGTCAGCTGATGCTGGCGCATCGTCGTCCGCCGCTGCTGAACATTCAGCTGTAGCCGAAACAGTTGTTAGACGAAGGGCTGGTGGGCCGGTGTCAGGAGAGCCAAACCAAAAAATAATTAAAAAAAAAAACGAGGATAAAACAATAAAAGCGGCAAATAAGACACTAGCCTTGATAAAAAAAAGTCTACCACGTAAGACGAATTTGATTCTTTTGCCTTACAAGTAGCTAACAAGGCTCGCTCTCTGACCCCGGATCGCCAGAACATTTTCACTAGCCTTGTCCAAATGTCACTTACAGCTTTGCATGATCCCACGCCAATTTTGCCATATGATGACATTTTGATGTCGGTTTTCGGATTATTCCGAAAAAAAAACCAAAGACAAGCACAAAACCAACAATATTAACCAAGTCACCCATACAGTAGTAAGCTGCTTGGACCAGCAACAAATCCAAGTTACAATACGGATGCTGCAACCAACTATGGGTACTACCCGCAGTACCATAATTTGAACTAAGTAATAAATAAAGTGGCTGACCTTTTGGTTGTTGAGCCAAAATGTTTAATATGTGGCCATCTGTTATCTTTCAAATTGAAAAATGAATGACAATGTTTGTCAGTAAGTTTATTGTTTCTATAAAAAATTTTTTTTTGGAAATGTACTTTGTGTTCTTTCTAAAAATTATAAGGGGGCTATACTACGGCTACATGCGGACAGTGTCATGGGTACATCAGCACAACACTATTGGGTAGAGGAAAAGTATGATGGTGTAAGTTCACGGGACTATGGGACGTAGAATAATTACAATTTCTTAAAATAAACCGCACCTAGTGGAAATTTTAAAATGATGACTATAAAATTAGCAATTCAAATATTTTTTATTGCATATGATACATGGAAACTATGTTGTTATCAAACAAAAAACAAAACACCATAAAAAATAAAAACTTGATGGGTCCTTCTTTGCTGCCGCTCAATCTTCTTCTCTGATCTTTCACTGCTGTTCAGGCTGCCCAAAACCAATAGGCGCTGCACGCTATATCTTCAGCATGCTGGACATTCTGCTGGGCCAGGGGCGGACCTACCGCCTGTGCAGCCCGTGCATTGAAGGGGCCCCAGGGGAGAGGGGGCCCCTCCAGCTTCCTGCACCGCACATGGCTAATTATTTAATTCAAATTAGCCATGTGGAACGCCGCAAGGAGGAGAGCAGAGGAGAGCAGCGCTGCAGAAGGTGGGGGGGACCCAGGGGAGAGGGGCCCCTCCAGCACCGCACGCAGGGGCACAGCTATAATGATATGAGTTGAGCCAGCTGCTCAAGCTGCAGGCAGCAGAGGGCGGCATTATGCGCTCCTCTACCCCCAGCACTTACAATTTAGCCTCTGCACGCTGGTGCTGTGGTCCTGCAAGAGGCTTGTTGTAATTGATGAAGTCACAGGAGGGAAGGAAGGAGTCAGGGCCCCCTGATCATGCGACCACTGACTCCTCCCCTCCTGTTACCTTATCACAGGTCCTGTGCACAGTCCTAGCCCTTGCTTTATGCAAGACTCTGCTGTGCTGGTTGTCATCGTGCTGGATGAGGGGAAGTAAGTTTATGTGTGGGGTCAGGGAGTTTACAGGGTGGATGTAGCAGAGCTGTGTGTGTGTACGAGGTGTACGGAGCAGATCTGGGTGTGTACGAGGTGTACGGATCGGAGCCGTGTGTTTGTACGAGGTGTACGGAGCAGAGCCGTGTGTGTGTGTCAGGTGTACGGAGCGGAGCCGTGTGTGTGTCAGGTGCACGGAGAGGAGCCGTGCGTGTGTACGAGGTGCACGGAGCTGAGCCGTGTGTGTACGAGGTGTACAGAGCTGAGCCGTATGTGTACGAAGTGAACGGAGCTGAGCCGTGTGTATGAGGTGTACGGAGCTGAGCTGAGTGTGTGTACGAGGTGTATGGAGCTGGGCAGTGTGTGTACAAGGTGTACGGAGCGGAGACGTGTGTGTACGAGATGCACGGAGCAGAGCCGTGTGTGTATGGAGCAGAGCCGCACATGTGCGAGGTGTACGGAGTGGAGCCGCGCGTGTGTACGAGGTGTACGGAGCGGAGCTGCGCGTGTACGACGTGTACGGAGCGGAGCTGTGTGTGTATGGAGCAGAGCCGCACATGTGCTAGGTGCACAGAGTGGAGCTGTGTGTGTGTGCGGTGTACGGAGCAGAGCCGTGTGTGTGTACGAGGTGTACGGAGTGGAGCCACGCGTGTGTACGAGGTGTACGGAGTGGAGCCGCACGTGTACGGAGCAGAGCTGTGTGTGTATGGAGCAGAGCCGCACGTGTGAGAGGTGTACAGAGTGGAGCTGTGTGTGTGAGGTGTATGGAGCGGAGCCGTGTGTGTACGAGGTACACGGAGCGGAGCTGTGTGTGAGGTGTATGGAGCGAAGCAGCACGTGTACGACGCGTACGGAGCTGAGCCGTGTGTGTACGGAGTGGAGCTGCGTGTGTGTACGAGGTGTACGGAGCGGAGCCGCATGTGTGTGCGAGGTGTACGGAGCGGAGCTGTGTGTGTATGGAGCAGAGCCGCACGTGTACGAGGTGCACAGAGTGGAGCAGCACGTGTACGAGGTGTACGGAGCAGAGATGTGTACGGAGCGGAGCCGTGTGTGTGTACGGAGCAGAGCCAAACGTGTATGAGTTGTAAGGAGCAGAGCTGCACATGTACGAGGTGTATGGAGCAGAGTCGCACGTGTATGAGGTGTACGGAGCAGAGCCGCACGTGTACGAGGTGTATGGGGCAGAGCCGCACATGTACAAGGTGTACGGAGCAGAGCCACACGTGTATGAGGTATACGGAGCAGAGATGTGTACGGAGCGGAGCTGTGTGTGTGTACGAGGTGTACGGAGCGGAGCTGCGTGTGTGCGAGGTGTACGGAGTGGAACTGCATGTGTACAAGGTGTATGGAGCAAAGCCGCAAGTGTGCAAGGTTTAAAGAGCCGTGTGTACAAGGTTTACGGAGCGTGGCCACGTGTGTACAAGGTGTACGGAGCAGAGCCGCGTGTGTACGATTTTTACAGAGTGGAGCCATGTGTGTACTGAGTGGAGCCGTGTGTGTGCGAGGTGTACAGAGTGGAGCCGTGTGTGTGCGAGGTGTACAGAGTGGAGCCGTGTGTGTGCGAGGTGTACAGAGTGGAGCTGTGTGTGCACGAGGCATAAAAAGCGGAACCGTGTGTGTATGTGCTGTGTGGAGCCATATGTGTACAAGGTGTATGGTGGGGAGCATACCACCCAGCGAGTGCAGAGTTTACATTACTGAGAAAAAAATGAACTTTTTTGAATTTACCAAATGGCTGCAATGAAACAAAGAGTGAAAAATTTAAAGGGGTCTGAATACTTTCCGTACTCTGTAAATCCCTCACATACAGTATGATGATCTCACTGCCTCCCACACATCATGATGATGCCAACAGATCCCCCTCATGGTATAATGGCTCCCTCAGCTTGCCCACACATGGTATGATGGCCCCCACAGCATTCTCCCACAATATAATGCCTCCCCATTCCCACACAGCATGATGCCTCTCAACAGCCCCACACACAGTATTATTGCCATCACAGCTCCACCAACTCCCTCTTTATTAATGACCTTGTGGATGGAATTGTGAGTAAAGTGTCTGTCTTTGCTGACTACACCTGTAGGAAATTAAAATCTGACCTTGACATTACAATATGATCTTAATAAGATGACTGAATGGGCAAACACTTGTCATATGAGATTTAATGTAGATAAATGAAGATGAATGAATTTGGAACTGAGCAATCCTATTTCTGCATATACATTAAATGGGAGTATACTCAGGACTACAGAACAGGAGAAGGACTTGGGTGTTCTGGTTACAAGTAAGCTGATCAGTAGTACTCAATGTCAAGCAGCAGCTGAAAAAGCAAGCAAGATTTTAAGGTGTATAATAAGAGAGAGAAAATCCTACGATTCCAACGTATTATTACCCCTTCATAAGTAACTTGTAAGGCCACATCTAGAATATGGGATCCAGTTTTGGGCTCCACATTTTAAAAAGGATATTCAGAAATCAGAATAAGTTAAAAGATGGGCATTTAAATTATTGCAAGGGTTGGAAGGCCTCACATATGATGAAAGGTTGGAAAAGTTAGGTTTGTTTAGCTTAGAAAAAAGACGCCTCAGAGGAGATCTTATTTACATGTACTGTATATGTGTGGCCAGTACAAAACGCTGGCACATAACTTATTCCTTCCAAAGACTATACTAAGGACTAGGGGGCACTCATTAGGGGTGGAAGAAAGGCGATTCCGGTAGCTAAATAGGAAAGAGTTTATTACAGTTAGAGCAGTCAGATTGTGGAATGCCCTACCACAAGAGGTAGTAATGGCATAAGCTATATCAGCTTTTAAAAAGGGGCTGGATGATTTCCTTGATACACATAATAATGCGAATTATAGTTAAAAAGTACTGACAGCAAAAAAAAAAAAAAATCAAAACTACACACTTAACCCCATTCCTCCAATATGCTGCTCCAGTCAGCCATGTGTGGACTGAGGCTACATGCAGCAGATGTGATCTAGTGATGTCATCGCAGCTTCAGTGTTATAGATCTTTAAGGATGGTTTCACATTAGCGTTTAAGGCCGCAGCGTCGGCCTGGGCACGGCCAACGCTAAGCCCCACTCCCTGCCGCGCCTCCGCCTACGGGCGCATGACGCTGCATGCATCTTGCATCCCCTATCTTTAGCACTGGGGACGCAGGCCATGCACAGGTATGCCTGTGGCGGCGCATGCGTCCTTTTGACGGGTGCGCCGACCAGCGCCAAACGCAACCTGTTGCAATTTGGTGCGCTCAGCGCACCGTCAAAAGGACGCATGCGCCGCCAAACGCATACCTGCGCACGGCCTGCGTCCCCAGTGCTAAAGATAGGGGACGCAGGACACATGCAGCATCATGCGCCTGTAGGAGGAGCTACCGGTGGAGGCATGGCATGGGTGGGGCTTAGCGGTGGGCGTGCACAGGCCGACGCTGCGGGCTTAAACGCTAATGTGAAACCACCCTTAGTGAGAAGTTTTTCTTTGGTGCACTGAATTATAGTTATCATTCTTTTTTAACCCCTTCACCCCCAAGGGTGGTTTGCACGTTCATGACCGGGCCAATTTTTACAATTCTGACCACTGTACCTTTATGAGGTCATAACTCTGAAACGCTTCCATGGATCCCGGTGATTCTGACATTGTTTTCTCGTGACATATTGTACTTCATGTTAGTGGTAAAATTTCATTCAAATAACTTGCGTTTATTTGTGAGAAAAATGGAAATTTGGCGAAAATTTTGAAAATTTCGCAATTTTCCAACTTTGAATTTTTTTGCCCTTAAATCACAGAGATACGGCACACAAAAAACTTGATAACTAACATTTCCCACATGTTTACTTTACATCAGCACAATTTTGGAACCAAAATTTTTTTGTTAGGAAGTTATAAGGGTTAAAAGTTGACCAGCGATTTCTCATTTTTACAACACCATTTTATTTTTAGGACCACATCACATTTGAAGCCACTTTGAGGGGTCTATATGATAGAAAATACCCAAAAGTGACACCATTCTAAAAACTGCACCCCTTAAGGTGCTCAAAACCACATTCAAGAAGTTTATTAACCCTTTAGGTGCGTCACAGGAATTTTTTTGAATATTTAAAAAAAAAAATGAACATCTAACTTTTTTTCATAAAAAAAATATTTCAGGTTCAATTTTTTTTATTTTACCAAGGGTAACAGGAGAAATTGAACTGCAAAAGTTATTGTGCAATTTGTCCTGAGTACGCAGATACCTGATATGTGGGGGGGAACGACTGTTTCGGCGCATGGCAGAGCTCAGAATGGAAGGAGCGCCGTTTGACTTTTTCAATGCAAAATTGGCTGGAATTCAGATTGGACGCCATGTCACGTTTGGAGAGTCCCTGATGTACCTAAACAGTGGAAACCCCCTA
Organism: Dendrobates tinctorius; assembly: GCF_039654945.1. Lineage (NCBI taxonomy): Eukaryota > Metazoa > Chordata > Amphibia > Anura > Dendrobatidae > Dendrobates > Dendrobates tinctorius. The sequence goes on along the minus strand of NW_027361699.1, from coordinate 154,989 downwards.
CAAGTGACCCCATTTTGGAAACTAGACCCCCCCCAAGGAACTTATCTAGATATGTGGTGAGAACTTTGAACCCACAAGGGCTTTACAGAAGTTTATAACGTACAGCGGTACAATTAAAAAATCATATTTTTTCCACAAAAATGATCTTTTCACCCCAATTTTTATTTTCCCAAGGGTAACAGGACCCTAAAAGTTATTGTGCAATTTGTCCTGAGTACGCTGATACCCCACATGTGGGGGTAAACCACTATTTGGGCGCATGGCAGAGCTCGGAAGGGAAGCAGCGCCATTTGACGTTTTTGGCTGGAATTGAGATCGTACACCATGTTGCGTTTGGAAAACCCCTGATGTACCAAAACTGTGGAAACCCCCCACAAATGACACCATTTTGGAAACTAGACCCCCTAAGGAACTTATCTAGATGTGTGGTGAGAACTTTGAACCCCCATGGGCTTCACAGAAGTTTATAACATAAAGCCATACAATTAAAAAATCATATTTTTTCCACAAAAATGATCTTTTCACCCTCAATTCTTAATTTTCCAAGGGTAACAGGACCCTAAAAGTTATTGTGCAATTTGTCCTGAGTACGCTGATACCCCACATGTGGGGGTAAACCACTATTTGGGCGCATGGCAGAGCTCGGAAGGGAAGCAGTGCCATTTGACGTTTTTGGCTGGAATTGAGATCGGACACCATGTCGCGTTTGGAAAACTCCTGATGTACCAAAACAGTGGAAACCCCCCACAAATGACACCATTTTGGAAACTAGACCCCCTAAGGAACTTATCTAGATGTGTGGTGAGAACTTTGAACCCCCATGGGCTTCAAAGAAGTTTATAACATAAAGCCATACAATTAAAAAATCATATTTTTTCCACAAAAATGATCTTTTCACCCTCAATTCTTATTTTTCCAAGGGTAACAGGACCCTAAAAGTTATTGTGCAATTTGTCCTGAGTACGCTGATACCCCACATGTGGGGGTAAACCACTATTTGGGCGCATGGCAGAGCTCGGAAGGGAAGCAGCGCCATTTGACATTTTTGGCTGGAATTGAGATCGGACACCATGTCGCGTTTGGAAAACTCCTGATGTACCAAAACAGTGGAACCCCCCCACAAATGACACCATTTTGGAAACTAGACCCCCTAAGGAACTTATCTAGATGTGTGGTGAGCACTTTGACCCCCCCAGTGCTTCACAGAAGTTTACAACGCCCAGGCGTGAAAATAAAAAATTCGTATTTTTTCCACAAACATGATCTTTTAGTCACCATTTTTTTATTTTCCCAAGGGTACCAGGAGAAATTGGACCCCAAAAGTTGTTGTCCAATTTGTCCTGAGTATGCTGATACCCCATACGTGGGAGAAAACTACTGTATGGGCACACGTCGGGGCTCGGAAGGGAAGTAGTGACGTTTTGGAATGCAGACTTTGATGGAATGGTCTGCGGGTGTCATGTTGCCTTTGGAGAGCCCCTAATGTACCTAAACAGTGGAAACCCCCCACAAATGACACCATTTTGTAAACTAGACCCCCCAAGGAACTTATCTAGATGTGTGGTGAGCACTTTGAACCCCCCAGTGCTTCACAGAAGTTTACAACGCCCGGGCGTGAAAATAAAAAATTCGTATTTTTTCCACAAACATGATCTTTTAGTCACCATTTTTTTATTTTCCCAAGGGTACCAGGAGAAATTGGACCCCAAAAGTTGTTGTCCAATTTGTCCTGAGTATGCTGATACCCCATATGTGGGAGAAAACTACTGTATGGGCACACGTCGGGGCTCGAAAGGGAAGTAGTGACGTTTTGGAATGCAGACTTTGATGGAATGGTCTGCGGGTGTCATGTTGCCTGAGCCCCTAATGTACCTAAACAGTGGAAACCCCCCACAAGTGACACCATTTTGTAAACTAGACCCCCCAAGGAACTTATCTAGATGTGTGGTGAGCACTTTGACCCCCCCAGTGCTTCACAGAAGTTTACAACGCCCGGGCGTGAAAATAAAAAATTCGTATTTTTTCCACAAACATGATCTTTTAGTCACCATTTTTTTATGTTCCCAAGGGTACCAGGAGAAATTGGACCCCAAAAGTTGTTGTCCAATTTGTCCTGAGTATGCTGATACCCCATATGTGGGAGAAAACTACTGTATGGGCACACGTCGGGGCTCGGAAGGGAAGTAGTGACGTTTTGGAATGCAGACTTTGATGGAATGGTCTGCGGGTGTCATGTTGCCTTTGGAGAGCCCCTAATGTACCTAAACAGTGGAAACCCCCCACAAATGACACCATTTTGCAAACTAGACCCCCCAAGGAACTTATCTAGATGTGTGGTGAGCACTTTGAACCCCCAAGGGCTTCACAGAAGTTTATAATGCCCGGGCATGAAAATAAAAAAATCGTATTTTTTTCCACAAAAATGATATTTTTGCCCCCAATTTTTTATTTTCCTAAGGGTAACAGGAGAAATTGGACCCCAAAAATTGTTTTGCAATTTGTCCTGAGTAGGCTGATACCCTACATGTGGGGGTAAAACACTGTTTGGGCGCATAGCAGAGCTTGGAAGGGAAGGAGCACCATTTGACTTTTTCAACTCAGAATTGGCTGGAATTGAGATCAGACGCCATGTTGCATTTGGAGAGCCCCTGATGTGCCCAAACAGTGGAAACCCCCAATTCTAACTCCAACCCGAACCCCAACACGCCCCTAACCCTAACCCTAGCCCTAACCCTAGCCCTAACCCTAACCCTAGCCCTAACCCTAGCCCTAACCATAACCCTAGCCCTAACCCTACCCTAACCCTAGCCCTAACCCTACCCCAACACACCCCTAGCCCTAACCCTAACCCTAACCCTAATGGAAAAATGGAAATAAATACATTTTTTTTATTTTATTATTTTTCCCTAGCTAAGGGGGTGATAACGGGGGGTTTGATTTTCTATTTATGGCGGTTTTTATGTTTGGCGGCTGTCGCACGCTAAAAGACGCTTTTTATTGTAAAAATAGTTTTTGCATCACCACATATTGAGAGCTATAATTTTTCCGTATTTTGTCCCACCGATTCATGTGAGGTCTTATTTTTTGCGGGACGAGTTGATGTTTTTATTGGTACCATTTTCGGGCACGTGGAATTTTTATTCCGATTTTTGGGACGCAGAATGAACAAAAACCAGCGTTTCATGAATTTCTTTTGGGGGAGTGCGTTTACACCGTTCCGCGTGCGGTAAAATTGATAAAGCGGTTTTATTCTTCGGGTCAGTACGGTTACAGCGATACCTCATTTAGGTCTTTTTTTATGTTTTTGTCGGTTTTATGCAATGAAAACTATTTTATATAAAAAATAATTATTTTTGCATCGCTTTATTCTGCGAGCTATAACTTTTTTATTTTTTCGCTGATGATGCGGTGTGGTGGCTCGTTTTTTGTGGGACAAGATGACGTTTTCAGCGGTACCATGGATATTTATATGCGTCTTTTTGATCGCGCGTTATTACACTTTTTGTTTGGCGGTATGATAATAAATCATTATTTTTTGCTTCGTTTTTTATTTTTATTTTTTAAGGGGTTCGCTAAAGGGGTTAACTAATGGGACAGTTTTATAGGGCGGGTCGTTACAGACGCGGCGATACCTAATATGTGTACTTTTATTGTTTGTTTTTTTTATTATTTCAAAAAAATGGATTTATTGGGGGAATATTTATTTTTTTTTCTAATATATTTGGCAATTTTTTTTTTAATTATTTTTACACTTTTTTTTATTTTTTTTTTTACTTTATTAAATAGTCCCAGGTGGGACATCACTGTCCTGTGACAGATCGCTGATCTGTCACATCACAGATCACTGTGACAGATCAGCGATCTGACACAGGCACTGCAGAAGGCTTCCTCATGCCTGCGCTTTGCAGGCACTGAGGAAGCCAGCTTCCTCAGGCCCCCGAAGGCCCCCGTCGCCATCTTGGATTCGGGGTCCTGGAGGAAAGGAGCCCCCCGCAGCAGCGCTGCACATTGCGCTGCCGTGGGGGGCTCAGGGAAGCACGGAGGGAGCCCCCTCCCTGCCGATGCTTCCCTTTAACCCCCGGTACACCGCGATCGTGTTTGATCGCGGTGTGCAAGGGGTTAACGTGTCGGGGCGGTCCGTGACCGCCCCTGACACATTGTGCCGGGTGTCAGCTGTGATAATCCCGTCCACGGTCATACGGACCCGGGTACCGAGGACGGGATAGTACGTCGGATGTCAGGAAGGGGTTAAAGGCTTTTAAATTTGTTTTGACAAATGCATCAAGTTAATTCAAAGACTCAATATTAACAGTGTTGACCCTTATTTTTCGAAACTTCTGCAATTTACCTTGGCATGCTTGATATCAACTTCCGGCCAAGTCCTTACTTATGGCAAGTGGCAACTCATGCTTGCCTAATTAATGCTCCAAGTTAATTGCAATTTGTGTGCTTGACCTCAAGTTCTGAATGAGATTTAGATCTGGGTGTTTCCGAACCAGGGTTCTTTTTGAATTCTTGAGGGTTTTTGTGTGATCACACTGGGCATGTTAGAAGAAGGTGAAACTGCTTTCAGGCATATCTTCTTGTAAAAATGAATTTCAAAATCAGTCAAGTACACATATCTAATTCTTCAAATAACCAAAGAACTTGTTAGTGTGAATAAGCCATCACATGATTTTGTTAAGAAAAGTCTATGGTCTCACCAATTTCAACATCCTACACATGACAGTCAATGTATCTACTAACAAGTGGAAATAAAATACTTCAGTGCCACCAGCACAGGAATACTATCCTATAGATGCAATATTCAGGCTATATCTTATCCAATAAACACTGTGTTAGTGGAAGAAGCCATCTATAACTGGAATGGTGCTGTCTGTACTATGGGAAATTGAATGTGCCCACTGATGTAGGAAAGTATAGTAACGCATGACTTGCACAAATTACTTTGTAACATCACTGGACATAGCCCTTTGAGTGATTCTTGTCATATGTTCCTCAGAGTGGCACTAGCCTAGTCCTAAAGATAATTGATGACAAACTTCTCAGTGCTATAGCCCATGCCGCTGTGGAGATAGATAGGATGAAACAGACCATCCACTCATGCTTTGTTGCTTTGAAAGCTGAAAGAAATAGATGAAGAAATACGTTTCTGGCAAAGCTAAATCATTTTCTTGAATACGACCTGTAGAAAAAAAGACTAAAGAAGACAAATATGCACATTTCTTTCTTCTAAATGTATCTTGGGAAGATAATTATGCTTATTTCCATGTTTATATAATTATGAGTGCATGCGTATAATTTACTTTAGGTTTATTGCTTGGAAAGCATCCAGATGAGTCCAAGCAGAAGGTTAACTAATCACAAGATGGAAGTGCTGCCAGTGGAAGTTGGAAACAAATCCTTTGGCTTTTTGAGTAGAGCTTTGTGCACCTGCTCAGGATCATTTACTCTCATTTTTGGATGAAAGGGATCAGAGGGACTCCTGTATTATTTTCAGTTTTCATTCATCATTGAGCTTTGTCAGGTCTCTCTCTGTATCTTTTATTGACCTCTCACTATAGTGTACCCATCCATTGTAATAGGCCATCTAACCGAGGAAAATGTATTATGCCAGATGAACCAGTTACATTACAGCAGCAATGAAATTAGTGATCTTGCCAAGTATAAAAGAGGATTTACGCTTCCTCTAAATTCCAGAAAGAAGAAATGGGCACCCTTTATTTACTGCTGACTATGAATAATGTATTTGGCTCGTCTGAGTTAAAGTGCTATGAGCATCTATTTACCAGAATAGCATATACAGGGCATTAATAACTTGCCAGACTATGATTGCAGATGTAATACTATTCCAATAGGCAGGATTTTCTACCTTTCTATTTAACCTGTTGGCTGCTGATCTATCCTTCCATTGAATTCTTTTTAAAGTCGTAAAGAGGCCTTAAGTCTGAACTAAGCACTAGTGAGGGACGAGTAGCATCGATGCTTCGGTCTCCCGAGCATGCTCGGGTGTCCTCCGAGTATTTTGGCGTGCTCGGAGATTTAGTTTTCAACATCTCAGCTGCCTGATTTGCGACTTGTAGACAGGTTCAATACATGTGGGGATTCCATAACAAACAGGCATTCCACACATGTATTCAAGCTGCCTATCAGTCGCAAATACCAAAGACCTACAAAATATGCTCAATTTCAGGAATTGGGTGTAGAAAAGAAGTTCCCATGTTTTCCTGGAGAAGAGAGCACCTGAATGATTTTGCAGTGACTCATTAAGCTCCTTTTATGGAACTAAACATGCATGCCAGTCTGGTGTGCCCATCAATGCTTATAAAAAAAAAGTCACATGAGATTGTTACAAAAGCATAATGAAACAGATAGGATGAACATTGCTTTGTTCCTTTGTCCATGTGTGTTTTTCAACATAAGTAGAATGAAATAAAGAAATGAGCTGGAACACATGTTGGTAGAAGTGCAATGTTTGGGTACACATTCACGCTGTGGTCATCAACAAACATTAACTAGGATTAAAGAAAAAGAGCAAATATCCTGCAGAAAAATGATCAAATGCTCTGAAGTAATTAAGTAAAAAGTAATAGTACATGTAAATAACAAAGGGTGCTTAGTTGATACTATTTTGATCAAAAAAGTGTAAAAGCCATTCCACCATGACAAGGTGTACCCAGGTGTACTTTTGTACATACAAGGGTGTGGCTCCCCATTTTTGGGCTATGCATTTAGTCTATATAGCTTCCCATGGACAAGTGTTTAAACAGTCATGCCTGTGTCCTGAGGAGCATACTGCTGCTAGGAAGCGTAGTACCCTTTCCAGGATAACTAGCACATAACTGCTCCCAAAATAGAGATTTTTTTTTTCATGGTATAGTATGTTGACATGTCATTGCTTTTTCCCTTTAAAAATAGCTAACCTGTTCTTGCTTACTAAATAATGGGATATTTTTTGATAGTTTGATAAAAAAGCCATTGTAATTGTTTTACTGTTTTAGTGACCAACAATCTTGTGGATGCAAAAAGGGGATTTTTTTTCAATGATAGTTAAAGGAAAGGTGCCGCAATTTTATATAATTTGCAAAAAAAGAGTAAGTAACAAAACATGTTGTTTCAGCAAATGTTGTACTAACTAGGATTTACGGTTTGTTTGTAATAATGTTTTAATGTAGCCACTGGGCGCTGCCATCTTGATTTGCAGATCTGTGGAGGACTCATACAGTCTGCAAATATGGCCGTCCCTGGACATAGGAGACTGTGGTCGGCTCCCGACCCCTCTAACATTGCAGCCTCATTAGCCGTGAACTGGGCACGCCCCTGTGGGCTGCACCATTCATTGCTGTAGGTGTGGCTGGGCGCCATTTTACTGTAGCCCAGTGCTATCTGCTGAGCTCCACGTTCTGTACCGTGCTTCCTGCTCCAGCTCCACTGTCCTCCTGCTCTGTCTCCGCCTCCTCACTCACACACAGCCCCAGTGATCTCCGGTAATCTGACACCTTTGCTTTTATGAGAGCTTTTATGGCTGTCTGAGGACAGTGACATATACAGCCCATAGTCTAGTGTATAATTGGGGGGGCTGGAAGTTTCACCAGTGTGGGCATATCTGTAATACTGTCTCCTGTGATACTGCCTGCTGAGCCGTGCATCTAATCCTCTCCTGTGATACTGCCTGCTGAGCCGTGTATCTAATCCTCTCCTGTGTGATACTGACTGCTGAACCATGTATCTAATCCTCTCCTGTGTGATACTGTCTGCTGAGCCGTGTATCTAATCCTCTCCTGTGTGATAGTCTGCTGAGCTGTGTATCTAATCCTCTCCTGTGTGATACTGACTGCTGAGCCATGTACCTAATCCTCTCCTGTGTGATACTGTCTACTGAGCCGTGTATCTAATCCTCTCCTGTGTGATAGTCTGCTGAGCCGTGTATCTAATCCTATCCTGTGTGATACTGTATGCTGAGCCGTGTATCTAATCCTCTCCTGTGTGATACTGACTGCTGAACCGTGTATCTAATCCTCTCCTGTGTGATACTGTCTGCTGAGCCGTGTATCTAATCCTCTCCTGTGTGATAGTCTGCTGAGCCGTGTATCTAATCCTCTCCTGTGTGATACTGACTGCTGAACCGTGTATCTAATCCTCTCCTGTGTGATACTGTCTTCTGAGCCATGTATCTATTCCTATCCTGTGTGACACTGATTGCTGAGCCGTGTATCTAATCCTCTCTTGTGTGATACTGACTGCTGAGCCGTGTATCTAATCCTCTCCTGTGTGATACTGTCTGCTGAGCCGTGTATCTAATCCTCTCCTGTGTGATACTGTCTGCTGAGCCGTGTATCTAATCCTCTCCTGTGTGATACTGACTGCTGAACCGTGTATCTAACCCTCTCCTGTGTGATACTGTCTGCTGAGCCGTGTATCTAATTCTCTGCCGTGTGATACTGCTCTCCTGAAATACTCTGTGCTGCTGTCACCCTGCTGGTTTTATGTGTGATCTACATGGTGGTATTGTGTATGATCTATATGGCAGCATTGTGTGTGAAGTATATGGCGGTATTATTTGTGATCTGCTAAAAGGGGACCCATTCTAGGGTGGTTCTGGCTGAGCACCTGCACACGGGTCAGGGGTAATAGGTGCAGTCAGGGGAGGGCTCGGGAGGCAGCTGAAGAGAGGGGCCTCATTTTTATCGTTACTATATGGCTACATATCCCCCCAGCGTCACCCCGGACTGCGCCTGTCGCCTCGCTTTCACACATCGCCAGGACAGGATCTGAGGAGGGGAATGGGGTCTTTGCATGCAAAGTCTGGATCAGAACAGGCCATCAATCAGCAGAAATGTTTCCTGGATTTCTGTGCTGCTGTCTCCCTGCTCCTCACCCATATATCTCCCTCTATGCCCCCCATAGACCAGCGCACTGCTCTCCTGAAATACTCTGTGCTGATGTCGCCCTGCTCCTCCCCCATACATCTCCCTCTGTGCCCCCCATAGACCAGCGCACTGCTCTCATGAAATACTGTGTGCTGCTGTCACTCTGCTCCCTCTACCATATATCTCTGTGTGCCCCCCATAGACCAGCGCACTGCTCTCCTGAAATACTGTGTGCTGCTGTCACTCTGCTCCCTCTACCATATATCTCTCTGTGTGCCCCCCATAGACCAGCACACTGCTCTCCTGAAATACTCTGTGCTGCTGTCACCCTGCTCCCAGAATCCTTGCTGCTTGCCATCCTCGGTGACCGAAGACCCCATTCCTCTCCTCAGATCCTGTCCTGTCTGAGTGGAACGGATGCTATGGACTATATCAAACTCAAAGTCGAAATCCTGGCAAGGCTGGGAGTAAACACGTATGTATGCGCACAGAGGGTGCATTTATGGACTTTTGTGGAGCATCAGCCAGCCCGCTCACAAATGCATGATCTCATCCATCTAGTAAAAAAATGGCTGCAACCAGAGGCTTTGACGTCCGCACAGATGGTGGAGCGTGTTGTTCTAGACAAGTACCTGCGGTCCTTACCCACTAAGATCCAGAGGTGGGTTGGACAGGGTGACCCAACTACCGCTGACCAGTTGGTGAATATGGTCGAATGCTACAATGCTTCTGAAAGCCTACACCAAGGGACGTTAGCACCCCACTGGCTCCCCAAGAAATCGCTGGAGAGTCCTGCGAAACCTATTTCATCTTCAAAAGAAGAGAACGTCGCAATGAAGGGTAGCAGACCTACAAAGGACTATGGAGGTGTTACGTGCCCACATCAAGCCAGCAGACCACGTCTGGGATCTCCATCGAGGAGGCAAGGGCCTATACAATGTTGGCGATGTCGCGGGCTTGGCCATGTAGCGGCTAACTGCCCAATGACTACAGAGCCAATGGACTGTAACGCTATGAGGAGTCTTTCATTATATGTGCAGTCAGTCTGTGTGGCGGAGACCCTCATGGGAAATGAACAACACATGTGCCACGTCGAGGTTGAAGGTTAAAGTGTGAATGCCGTCTTGGATTCCGGCAGTCAAGTAACTTTGGTACATGCCAGTTTGGTGGACTCTAGCGCCCTAACGAACTTAACCGTGGGCATTAGTTGCATCCATGGGGATACTAAGAACTACCCCACTGCCTGGGTTACTCTTGCCACGCCATTAGGGACCAAAAGACATCAGGCGGCAGTCATAAAGTCTATGGGACACAGTGTAATCCTGGGGAGAGACTTTCCCTTATTTTGGGACTTGTGGAACTTCAAAAGTGGCATGAACCCTCTAGTTGAAGATGGTACTCCGGAGCTAGCACCTGAACCATTGCAGCAAGACGACGGAGAACCCATCTCAGAGGAAGTACTAGAATCTGTGGACTCTCCTCTGGCTGTGTATGCAGGCGAGGCAGACCAGCTAGAGGATGTTTTAGAAAAGCCTGATCTTGAGGTGGCCCGTGGTAAGTTCGGGACCGCTCAGCACCAGGATCCTACTCTAGCAAGGGCGTGGGAAAACGTAAAGGTCTCTGAGGGAAGACCATTGTACCCAGGGGCTCAAAACGAGTTCCCACACATAGTGGTGCAGCAGGATATGCTGTATCACATAGACAAGGTGCGAGGAGTGGTGGTAGAGCAACTAGTGGTACCTAAGTCCTTTCGCCAGGTAGTTTTGGAGTTGGCACATAAACATCCCTTGGGAGGACACCTGGCGGTAGAAAAGACAAAACACCGTATTCTGCAACGTTTCTTTAGGCCGGGTCTAGTGGGAGACGTGATCCAGTACTGTCGGTCATGTCCTACGTGTCAATTGACCGCACCTATGTCACATTTTAGAAGCCCCTTAGTGCCCTTACCAATAATAGAGGTGCCCTTCGAGAGGATAGCAATGGATATAGTCGGTCCGTTAGTTAAATCTGCCAGGGGTCATCAGTACATTTTGATAGTATTGGATTATGCCACGTGTTATCCCGAAGCAGTGCCCTTGTGGAATGCCAATGCAAAATCAATTTCAAAGGAGCTGGCTAATATGTTTTCCCGCACCGGCATTCCGAAAGAGATACTTACGGATCAAGGGACCCCCTTTATGTCTCGTATACTTAAGGATTTATGTAAACTACTAAAAATCTCCCATTTGCGTACCTCAGTATATCACCCTCAGACTGACGGTCTGGTGGAGCGCTTTAACAAAACCCTAAAGGGAATGTTGAAAAGGGTGGTGGATAAGGACGGGAGAGATTGGGATGCCCTACTACCATACCTCCTGTTCGCTATACGTGAGGTACCCCAATCCTCCACAGGCTTTTCACCTTTTGAGTTGGTTTATGGGCGGTGTCCTAGAGGCCTGTTAGATATTGCCAAGGAGACTTGGGAACAAGAGGTGACTCCTTATCGCAGTGTAATTGAACACATAACACTTATGAAGGACCAAATTGCAGCAGTTATGCCAATAGTTAAAGAGTGTTTAGAGCGCACACAACATGCCCAAAGCACGGTATACAACTGAGCGGATAAAACACGAGTCTTTCAACCCGGAGACAGGGTGTTGGTATTGGTACCTACCGTAGAAAATAAATTTCTTGCGAAATGGCAGGGACCATACGAAGTGCTGGAACGAATAGGTGAAGTAAATTATAAGATACACCAACCAGACAAGAGAAAGCCCGAACAAATATACCACATAAACTTGCTTAAGGCCTGGCGGGACAGGGAGAGTCTGGTGGCAGGAGCTGCCCTTGAGGATGGGCCTCGAGGGGCACCACCTTCTAAGGTAAAGGACCCCCAGGTAGCTCCGCCAGAAGTGGGTATCGCAGACACGCTATCCGAAAGCCAAAAACGAGAGACCAGGGAATTCTTACAGAGGAACGCAGATGTTTTCTCGGAACTTCCTGGCCGGACTCACCTAATTAAACATGACATTGTCACTGATCCACAGACGCAGGTACCGCTAAAACCATATCGAATTACGGAGGCTCGGAGACAAGCCATTGCCCAGGAAGTGAAGAAGATGTTAGAGCTCGGGGTCATTGAGGAGTCCCGGAGTGATTGGGCTAGCCCTATCGTACTGGTGCCCAAACCCGATGGGACTATCCGATTTTGTAACGATTTTCGGAAAGTAAATGAAGTATCGAAATTCGATGCCTACCCGATGCCAAGAGTCGATGAACTGATAGAGAGACTGGGTTCGACCAGGTACATATCCACTATTGACTTAACAAAAGGTTATTGGCAGATTCCCCTCACGGAATCAGCCAAAGAGAAAACTGCCTTTGTTACGCCCCAGGGATTATTCCAGTACCGAGATATGCCATTTGGGTTGCATGGTGCCGCAGCCACCTTCCAACGTCTAATGGATATTGTCCTAAAACCCCATGGCCAGTATGCATCCGCATACTTGGACGACATCATTATCTTTAGCGATGACTGGGACACGCATTTGTCAAAAGGACAAGCCGTCTTAGACTCCCTAAAAACAGCTGGGTTGACTGCCAATCCCAAGAAATGTACGTTGGGGTTGGAAAGGCTCGCTATCTGGGATATAGCATAGGGAGAGGCGTCGTGAAGCCTCAAGCCAATAAAGTGGACTCTATTCAAAATTGGCCATGACCGGTAACCAAAAAACAGGTTGGAGCTTTTTTAGGGATCGTTGGTTATTATAGGCGGTTCATCAAACATTTTGCGACCATCGCAGCTCCTCTCACAGATCTTACTAAGGGGTTGAAATCTGTCACAATAAAGTGGAACGCAGAAGCAGAGGAGGCCTTTCAGCGATTGAAAACAGTCCTCTGTGACCAACCAGTGTTGGTTGCACCAGACTTTAAATGGGAGTTTATTGTCCAAACGGACGCCTCTGGGGTGGGCCTCGACGCGGTTTTGTCTCAAGAAGTAAATGGCGAGGAACACCCAGTGGCCTATCTAAGCAGAAAGCTTACGAGAGCAGAAAAGAACTACAGTGTAGTTGAGCGGGAAGCCCTGGCTGTGAAATGGGCCCTGTGCACCTTGCGCTATTATTTACTAGGTCGCCAGTTTAGGCTAGTGACGGACCATTCGCCCCTAACGTGGATGTCCCGGGCAAAAGAAGGCAATGCGCGGGTGACACGCTGGTTCTTAGCATTACAAGGGTTTAAATTTTCCGTTGAGCACAGGGCGGGCACAGCGCACAAAAATGCAGATGCGTTGTCTAGAACGCACTGCTTGGTGACTCGTCGTGTCCAACCCCACGGGCTCGAACAGAGGAGGGGGGTGTGTGAGGTGCCAAGGGGAGAGGTACTAGAGAACAGGTATATTTCTCCCCGTTTCATTTCATATGTCTCCCTGTACTGATGATGAAGCCAGTTTATTTCACTGTAATCCAGTCCTGGTTTCCTTAGTGATCAGCATGGAAAGGACTGGTAGTTCCCCCTCCACTAATTCAATCCAGGTTTTGGTTTCCTGACTGGTCCAGCTGATATAATCAGGAGGAGCTGGGATCTCTCAGTCTCTCTTGTCTGCTGAGCTGGGAGCTGACACAGTAAGATTACATGGACTTCTTTGCTGTTATATAGGTTTATTTTGTAGTTAGCCTGCTATTGTTAGTTAGTGGCCAGACGGCCTTAGATGTTTTATTTCATGTTTGGCATGTGTAACATTGAATAACAAGTGTGCACAATAAATATGCCGTGTCCATATCCATGTGGAATTGCTAGTCTGCTGAAGTGACTCCATAGCCACACGCTTGTGCCAAAGCAAAGATCCCAGCTGAGCTATCTATTCCCACAAAATATATATATATATATATATATATTTACAAGGAATATATCAAATTGGATGTAAGTGTTTTACTTTTTCTTTTACTCAAATGAGAAAAAAAATCAAAGACTAGCTATAAAATTAATTGTGTGACCTATAACATGAATGCCTGGAGTTAAGAGCACCTGTTGATTTTTTTTTTCTTTTTTTTGGGGGGGCACATTCAGACTTTTGCTATGGGGCCCCATGATTTCTAGGTACGCCCCTGGATCTTTCCTGGTATAGAAGTCAGACTCACCTGCCTATAGTTGCCTGGGTCCACCTTCTTCCCCTTTTTGAAGATAGGAACAACATTTGCTCTTCTCCAGTCTGCTGGGACTTCTCCTGTTCTCCAAGAATTTTCAAAGATTATGGAGAGGGGTTCAAAAATTTCTTCTGCTATCTCCTTTAGTACTCTGGGGTGTAATTCATCTGGACCTGGAGACTTGAATTCATTTAGGTTAGCTAAGTGTTTCCTCACTATCTTTCTGTTTATAGATATCCTGGATTCTTCTATTCCCTTAATAGGACAGTGAAGAACAGTTGATGTTACATTTCTTTTCTGAGAGAAAACAGATGCAAAATAGGAATTTAAAAGTTCGGCCTTCTCAACATCCTGTCTTACCATTTCATCATTTTCATCCTGTAAAAATCCTATAGCATCTTTGATTTTTCTTTTACTTTTGACATATCCCCAAAATCCTTTATAATTGCTTTTGACATCTCTTGCAAGCCTCAAGTCATTGTCAGCTTTAGATAATCTGATATGTGCCCTGCAGGTTCTGCAGACAGCATTATATTCTTCTTTAGATATGCCTCCCTCTTTCCATTTTATAAACATTTTTTTCTTCCTTTTTAGCATGTGCTTAAGTTCTGTGTTCATCCATCCTGGCTTCCTTAAATGCTTCCTATTCTTCCCTCTTTTTGGAATTGTTAACAATTGTGCTTTGAGAATTTAATTTTTCAAGATTTACCATCCTTCCTGGACATTTTTGTCTTTAAGGATATCCAGCCATCGGATCCCTACAAATCTCTTTCTGAATCTCTTAAAATCTGCCTTTCTGAAATCAAACCTTGAAGTCTGAGTCTTCACAGGTCTTCCTCCTCTAGTTATCCAAAATTCTAAAATAGCATGGTCGCTGCCTCCTAGGGTCCCAGCCACTTTTACCTCCTCAACCATTTCCTCTCTGTTTATAAGGATTAGATCCAAGGTAGCAGTTCCCCTTGTTTTCTCCCCTACCTTTTGGAAGATAAAGTTGTCAGCAAGAGAGGATAAGAATTTCCTTGACCTGTTAGTTTTGCCTGAGAGAGATTCCCAGTATTCATGACCTTTCCAAGTCTATTAATGTCAGACAAAGCTCTCTGTTTATACTTTGCTGGCTATTGAATATTGGGGAATCTAACATTTTTTGAGGTAGTTTGCATCTATTATAACCAGTGAAGGTTAGGCAAACAGCTGTGAGCTAATTGTAATAGCCCAGAAAAATTTATGGCTAGTGGCCGGTACCTAGAATATTTATGTTAGCCCTCAGCTGTCGGCTTTCCCTTTGCTGGTTATAAAAATTATGGGGGACCTTCAAATCAGTGTTTTTTTTCATTTATTTTTTTATTTATTAACAAGTAGAGATGAGTAAAGCTTTCAAGGTTCGGTTCCCTTTAGTGAACATCCTGATGTTCACTGAACTTTTTGCCAAATGGTTCTTCGAACATGCCTGAACCCCATTGAATTCAATGGGAGCAAAATCCAAACGAATAGAAAACACGTTAAGGGGGGGTCAAAAAGCTTTCCAAACAGCTCAAATTAGTGCTAGACACCAGGAAAAGTGGCATCAATTGATCCAGAGTGCAAATAATATAATTGGGCAGCATGGATGCGTTGGACAGGGCTGGGACCAGCATTTCTACTTGAAACATTGATCAGTAGCAGGTGGATGGGTGACAGGTGTGTGCCTGATGCTCTAAGGGCCCTGACAAATTAAGGTAACATAAAAAAAGGAGACCCAACTTGGAGTCCAAACATTTCCAATAAATATGGACAGACAACAGGAAAAGTGGCATCAATTTATCCACAGTAGAAATTTGATAATGGGACAACAGCAGTCAACCATTTTCCATGCATGAGGTATCAGAGTCTGGGCCAGTATTTAGAGCTTTGAATTGAAGATTCAATTAAGATGAGATAGGTATGTTACTGGCTTAAGCCTTCTTTGCTAGGAGCCCTGATACCTCATGCAAAAGCTGAAACTGGATTTTTGCTCAGCTACAGCCAAGAGGCACAAATTTGTTTGTGTTTCCGATTACGAATCCAAATGTGCCATATTCATGCCGAATTTATGTTTGGCGATCGGTTTTCTAACATATTCGTTCATCTCTATAAAGCGCACTTTTTTCCCAAATAATTTGGAAGGAAAATGGGGGGGTGCATATTATATTTCAAATGCAGGCTTACTGGGGGGGTTATGGTAGTGTTCGAGCAGTGTCCCTTGCTCAGGAAGCCCATGGCGGCAGAAGTGTGGCGATGCTTCGAGCCCTGTGTCGATGGTTAGCAGAGTGGGGTGTATTATTGGTTTCCCAGCTGTCATTTTCCTGAAGCCATGGGCCGCATGAGGCGGCATGTGTGCAGATTGGGATCTCAGCCTAACCGAGATCTCTATCTGCGCACACACCGATGGACATGGACATTTTCTTGAAGTTGTTGGCTTTAGGAAACTGTCTGCCAGAGGTCACTTGTGTCCAAATTGAGTTCTCAGCTGGGCAGAGATCCCAGTCTGTGCACATGCCACCTCCAGTGACTCACGACTTCAGAAATATGTCAGCCAGGAAACCAATGTTGTCGGCTTTAGCTTGGCAGGTTGTCAAAAATGAGGTGGACCCCATGTCATTTTTAAATTATTTATTTACTAATTAAATAAATTGGCTTGAGGATCCCTCTATTTTTGATAACCAGCTAATATAAAGCTGAAATCTGGGGTTGCAGCCCATAGCTGTCAGCTTTACCTGTGCTGGTTGTCAAAGCAAAGGGACCCACCCTTTTTTTAAATGTATTTATTACACAGGTGCCGTCTGATTAATTCTCTCATCAGTCTCATCTGCTCTCACTGCTATGAGCGAGAGCAGTTGCAGGATGATGAGATTAGTACTTTAATCAGCCAATGCCTTTTTTACCTTGCACAGCTGCTGGCTCCCATGCTGTCATTTGACAGCATCGGAACCGCAGGTCTCTTACACGGTAATGAACTTACTGCCGATCAGTGCTGCCAGTGTTTATCTTGCTGTCTTGCAGATAACAGCAAGAAAAACAGCTGATGTTCAGGCTGCCAAACCCGAATAGCAACACAACTTTCCTGAGAAGCCCATGTTCGGGGTTTGTGCATGTACAGTAGTGGTTTGGTACTTTACTCTTCGGGTTCACGTATCACTAATTTTAATATATTTTTTTAATGTTCTCATTTCTTCTGCAGCACCAAAATATAAGCACCTAGGTTGAGTGTCAACATACCATATTTTTTTAACTAGAAGAAGCACTTTTTCCCCCAAAATGTGGGATGAAAATGGGGGGTGCATCTTATAATCTAAATGCAGGCTTACTGGGTGTTGCGGCGGTAGTGCAGCAGGGTCCCTTCCTCAGAAATATGGCGATGCTATATCACAAATGTAGGTTGCCTCATTGTGATGATTACCTTTCAATGAAAGAAATGTAAAGTATAAACAGCAACATTCTGAAATTAATAAAGGCAATTGTCCATATTGAGTATGTACTTTGCAATGTGATTTTTTCCTTTATCACCATCTAGTCATATTCTTGCAGACATTGCAGACTGTGATCACCCAACAAAATCTTAAGAAAAGAGGAGAATTTATTGTATATATTTTTTATTACATTTTATGTTTTACATTTATAGACATTATAAGGTACCATTTCATGACCTCCAAATGATGGGCTCAAAAGGTGGTGCTGCATCCTGCTAGTGCATTTGTCATTTGACAAGGCTTTGGTGAGGATATTTTTCATGATGTGGTGTTTTTTGTTGAGTTTTTCTATGTAAGCTGTTTTGAAATTAGTGTTAGGACTCGCAAGTTAATGGGGACCCTTGGCATTGGGTTGCGAGGTTATCTGTTTTGGCCAAAATAGTAACCTATACCTCATTTAATGTGCAGTATTTATCATATGCATTATTTTTTCATCTTTTTATTACACTTTTTATCATTTTTTTGCAGGATGCAGTTAGGTCCCTTCGTGTTGGCTTTGTTTTCTGCGTGATGCATAGATGGTGCTGGATGGCCCGCCTGCTAATACTATGGGTGTGGTCAATAGGCTGTTATCCAGACACTTTTCATCATCACAAACAAATGATGTTTTTTACTGATTTGCATTATGCTCTACAGCTTTTGATTTTCACTCAATTGATTTGCTGAGCATTTCACATGAATAGGACTAGGGGTCCATTGCTGCCTCAGTGCCCCTGCTGAAATGATGTTAACTATAATAAATATCTTACCCAAACCCTTTGAACAACGTAGTTGCAGCTATTTCTTTGGCTGTAAAATAACTTTAAGCTGTTTACAATTGCAAGATGTTCTCCCACCAATCGCATTAGTATGTCAGATAACATTGGAAATGCTGAAAAGCAGATTTTTCTGGGAAAAAAATGCACAGCAAAAACAACAGCAGCAAACAGATATCAATATTAATATAAGCACTAATCTGTCTGCCATTCAAACAAAATACACCCACTTAAGCATATAATGAATGGCACAGACAGCTAACAATTTAATAAGAAAAAAATATTCATTATTCCAGAAAAAATATAGTACAGGATGTTGCAGAGAACAACAAACACAGCATAACATTATGGCTCATCTCCATTACCGGCAGAAAATAACAACCATTCTTGCAGTTTGTGAAAAAAACATTATACAATCACATTCAGCCCACACAACATTGCTCAGAAAATGATGCAGTGGATTTTTACGCTCACATTGGTTAAATTCTTAACTCTTAAAGGTTATCATCAAAATTAACAAGCAAAAAACAATCACATTTTTAAGTGAAGGGAAGAAGTCAAAATGCTAAACAGGGACATAATTACAGAATTTGCTTAAAACTTTCATTTCTGTAAAATTTTATGGGCAGCAGCTTAGCAAGCTAAATTTAATCAGGCCCGACATATAAAACCATGTATTAAACCTGCAACCTCATTTAGAAGCTCCTAAACATTATTACAATATGCCTCTCTGAATAAGGCATTATTGCTAGCATGAACGAGTATTGGCCCACCTACCATAAAAGCTGTAAACACCATTACTGAAGGGTGTTTTAGACATGTGCATGCTTCCGATTCTGACATTTTTGCAACTGACCATGGAAAGTGGTGATTTTAGTAATCTGATTGACAGTTGATTTTGGGTAATGACTTAGGCCGGGGTCAGACTTGTGAGAAAGTCGGAATCTCGCAATACCCGGCACCGCCACTGGCACTCGGGAGCAAAGCATGTGACTGCATGTATTTCTATGCAGCTGCACGCTCCACTCTTGAGTGCCGGTGGCAGTGCCGGGTATTAAGATGCGAGACTCGTCCGAGTGTGATCCTGGCCTTAGAGTGATCAGAGTTTATATGTGGTACTAGAGTCACACTGGTACTTGAGCCCAATAGAAGAATTGATTATATAGGCCCACCAGCCATATATACCTTATCTGTGTACATATACATTTTTGCATCACTTGAGAATCAACCAAGAAAAAATAGCAAGTGGCAAGTGGGATTGTCTTCTGCTGCAACTTTGGACCACATGAATCTGTAAGAGCCTAAGTCCACCAATGGATCCTCCAGTAGTGTGAAGTCAATAGTTTGTTGATGGTAATTATGTTTTTCAGATATAAATGTATTTGGGCATGGGGGGACTTTTTTTGCTCTTCTTTGTGTGATAATAAAGGGAGCATTTTAATTTTGCTCTGACTCCCTCAACACCCTGTAAATAGAACTATTAGAAATATCTCTACTTCCTTTCTAGTACTACTTCTAGTAATATAAATAGGTAGTTTTTATTTTTGAACCATTATATTGCATTATTAGCCTGATCATTATACTAATTTATATGGTAAATACCATAAAATCTATAGTTTCATGTGATGGATCAATGTTCTCTAGATTGGACAGCTGATGATGCTTCTATAATACTTGTAAGTATGCATCAATCACATTGTGTACTCAAGGGTCATAACTGTAATTTTCTGAACTAAAGGGAATGAGTTATTAGGTTTTTGTCCTGTAATCTAATGATAGCAGGAGTTACGAGGCAAACACAGAATGCAATCTTGTGTCAATCTGTGTGTTGTTGTTTATTTATACTGAAGGTTTTATTACCTGGAGATTATCATTACGGTGATTAGGTGACACACACTTGCAAGTCTGACTCCGCCCCTTCTGTGATAAGCAGCTCACTGTCTATAGATTATGTACACAGAGAGCCTGGTGTGGTAATTTTTATCAGCTCTGACAGGTACTCATTGTAATAAATGCAGTAAAAAGGAACACAGGCTTTTAATTTCTCTCAAAGAGTATTTCAAAGTTTTCAGTATCACAAATTAATAATTCTGTCTATGGCCAGATTCCATAATCTCATCTGCTTGCTGTGTAAATTTGGGGAAGTAAGAATATTTGCATGGAGACTTGCCAAAGACACTCCTATTTTCTATTTATCTTATGTTTCTTTTAAAAAATGTTCTCATTTAATCCTTTTTTATTGATTATTGACTTCTTTCACTAATTATTTTCAGCCAGCAGATTAAACTGTATTGATGCTGTCACAGTGATACTTTCCTTCCATACAAGAGATTCTTTTTTTCTGGTTTATTAGCGGAAAAAGTAACTCTAAAGGTACTGTCACACTTAGCAATGCACCAGCGATCACGACCAGCGATACGACCCGGTCAGGATCGCTGGTGCATCGCTAAGTGGCCGCTGGTGAGCTGCCACACAGGCAGATCTCACCTTCGACATAGCAGCGGTCCGAGGTCGTTACTTACCTGTCAGACGAGGCGATCCTGACGTCCACACGTCGCTCTTCGGCGCCACAGGAAGCCCAGAAGGAAGCTGATGACGAGAAATGGTCCAGGACATTCTCGCGCGATCAGCGATAACCAGCGGGGGAGCCGGTCGGAGGTAAGTATCAGACATAGCGATATCGCTAGCAATATCGCTATAATGTCACAAACTAGTGACGTTATAGCAATATTGCTAGCGATATCGCTTAGTGTGACAGGCCCTTTAGAGCTTAAGTAAAATCACCATAAAAGACCATAATCCATTGTCACTGATATCAGGACTGGTTAATTTGATTAGGGGACATGTGTCTTCACTAAACCTACACATAGCTTTCATCTTGATCTATGCTAAAAATGGTGACAAATGGATAATGGCATTCAGTAACCAAGAAATTCTCAATAAATGGCTTGTCATACCTTTTGGCCTATGCAATGCTCCAGTTGTAATTCAATTTTTGTATATTAAGTATTGTGTGATGTCCTTTATGACTATGTCATTGTAATCTTTGATGGCATAAAATCATTTCCAACCATTTCCATATCTGCTCTGTGTTAAGAAAACAGTGACAAAGTCTGTTATACACCAACATTGAAAAATCCCTTTTTGAGTGTTCTGAATTTGTCCTGAGATGTACAGAAAGCACTAGCATCACACTGGATCCATAAATCACTTTGCACTAAGTGTATGGCATTTGTTCAAACCCCAGCAATAAAACTAGTTCTGAAAATACACGAAATAGCAAAAGGGTAACAATGTTTTGAACATCTAAGTTTCAGGCTTGAATCTGGTCAAGAGAATATCCAGAAGGATTCAGGCAGTGTTGAAAGTCAAAAGTGGATTTACAAAATTCTAATGGTAAGAGAATGGTCAGTCATGATATGCTGAACAGCCATGTTGTAGCCAGCAGCCATCTTAGACAATCAGTTAACTTTGCAGCTAATGAAATTCAGTTTTGTAGCTCTCCAAAGAATGAAGGTACAAAATGACATCAGTGTCATTAGCAGGTCCATCGAGACTAATTAAAACAGCCACAGGGCACTGTGTGATAGTTAATAAGTGGTATTCTATGGCAGTGAATAGTATATATGTTGAATTAAGATAGCCCTTGGTTCTGGATTCTATCAGTGTATATAGAGTTCTTTGAGTAGAATAAAAGGCGTAATGTGAGACAGTGACCAGCGTTATTGTGATTCTCCGGTAAGTATCGCAGAGGCAGAGGTCCTCTGAGCAGTAAGCTTGGAATATTGCTCTTGGACCTGTAGTTTCACGAGCCTTATTTAGTTTATAAGGGACTAGGCTTGCAGGGCTAGTCGGAGAGCTGGGCTGGGCTGGCTAACCACACACCTCCCATCAATGGGTGTGTCTCATAGGATATAATGAGACTGTTGTTTGGTCACATGCTCTCTGTGTTGGAAGATCTTGCAAGAGGACAGGTTTCCTGGAAACACATGGTGGAGGTCATGTACCTGCAGAGTCTGTGATGGCTATCTGCATTGAGGAATGCTATCATCCTTCTGAGGGTCTGAGCTTGTCAAGCAAGTCATAGTATGGGTCAGTGATCCCAGTAAGGCAGCTTCCCTGGAAGCCAGGACTGACAAGAAGTCAGCATGTGGAGTGGAGCTCCTGGAAGGTAACCTCAGTACAAGGGGGTTATAGTAAAGGCAGACAGGTGGATCTGCTTTTGGAACAGACTGCTAGTCATAACAGGTTCCGTTGATGTAAAGAAATGGACTATACTTTATGTGGTTAATGCTGTATAAATAAACCAAATAGACTGTTTAAATGGAAAATCGTTCCTGTGTGCCTTAATCCCATGTCAAGTGATTGTTCCCCAACACATTCAGTGAGCGCTATCTCACAGTACATTGAGATTAATAGTAAAAAAAAAATAATGTTGACATGTGCCATTGTATGATTTGTTCTAAAATACATGTTTTGCTCGCAGTATGAGGTTGTCATTAGTGATGAGCGAACGTGCTTGGATAAGGTGTTATCTGAGCAGGCTCGGGTGGTAACCGAGTGTCTTAGGCATGCTCGAATCATATATTCAAATCCCCACACCTACATGTCTTGCAACTGCTAGACAGCCACAACACATGCTAAGATTACCTAACAAGCAGGCAATCCACATCTAATTATCCTCCATTTATGGAATGCAACTAATCTAAGTGCATATATATTGCTCCTACTGATTGCAAATCTATCGTAGTAACGAATTGGTGGAGTGATCGGTAATAATAAAGGATGGGCCATTTGCATGGATACACCTAAATAAAATGGGAATGGTTGGTGATATCAACTTCCTGTTTGTGGCACATTAGTATATGGGGAGGGGAAAACTTTTCAAGATGGGTGGTGACCATGGCAGCCATTTTGAAGTCGGCCATTTTGGATCCAACTTTATTTTTTTTCAATGGGAAGAGGGTCATGTGACACATCAAACTTATTGAGAATTTCACAAGAAAAACAATGGTGTGCTTGGTTATAATATTCTTTCATGAGTTATTTACAAGTTTCTCTTTGTTTACAGCCATTGACATGTCGCAGTGGTTAATACATGAGGAGCGTATAGAAATTGTGTTGATGTCTGGTGAACGCAGTACCCGGGTCATTGTAACAGATTTCAATGCAACACACCCTACGCAAGGAAACTGTCACCATTCCCTTTTTATTTAGGTGTATCCATATAAATGGCCCACGCTGTAGATCTTACTATGCACTAGTATCCTTTGGTATTTAAAGAGCTTTGCAAGTGGATCTATTTGTATGATCCTTATAGCTCTGGGTAGGCAAATAATCTGAAAGGATGAGTTCAAGATAACTATGATAGCTAACTAAGGTGGTCAGGCTTGTGTCACTAGTCAGCAAGGGCTAATATGTCCTTTTGCTTATCAAAGACAATGAATGTAAGGGCAGTGCAATAATCAATAGCCTGTATTATCCACTAGCACTTTCTGTCACTATGAGGTTCCCTCGAGTGGCATAATCACTACTCACACTAAAGTCTTGTATCTTTTAAAAGCTTGTTCCCTTTGAATTTAATAAAAGTTACATTTTACTTTAGGATCTAAATATGGATCTTAATTTGACATTAGCAATTTGTGTGTTTCAGGTTTTGCATGACTCAAAGATCAAATTGAGCCTAGATAAAGTACAGTGGCATGTAAAAGTTTGGGTATTACTGGTCAAAATTACTGTTATTATAAACAGTTAAGCAAGTTGAAGGTGAAATGATCTCTGAAATGCCTAAAGTTAAAGATGACCATTTTGTTTGTATTTTTCGAGAAAAAAGTATACAGTATTGTAATTTTTTTTATTTAAAAAATTACAAAAAGGGAAATGGGCTGATGCAAAAGTTTCTGTACCCTTGGAGATTTGTGAACTCAGATAACTTTGGCCAGGGTTTCAGATCTAAGGTTATTCTTTGTTCTCTGTCATAGTTAGGAAAGGTCAGGTGATGCAAATTTCACAGCTTTATGAAAACCCAGCCTCGTTTAACCTTTTGCCAAAAGACAAGTCATAAGTTCTTCTAAGCAGCTTCCTAACCTTCTGAAAATGAAAATGGTGGAGGCCCATAAAGCAGGAGAAGGCCATAAGAAGATAGCAAAGCGTTTTCAAGTTGCCCTTTCCTCAGTTCAAAATCTAATTAACCCCTCTCTGCCATTTAACATACTATCCCATCCATGTGACCTGGGACTTAATTTCCATGGACGGGATAGTACGTCATGCCCTCACATCGATCGCGCCAATTGCAGGGCACAGCAGCAGTGTTACCGTGCTGTGCCCTGCCGGTACCTGCCTGGATTTGTGCTTTAAGAGCACCGATCCTAGGCCGGTGACTAGAACAGGCCAGGCATGGCCTGCAGCTGCTGATTGGTGCGATTAATGTAATCGTCGATCGTGCCAATCACAGGATGCAGCTGTGGTGTGACCGTGCTGTGCCATGCTGATGACCTGCCATTGACCTGCCCTAGGATCGGAGCTGTGAGCACCAATCCTAGGCTGGTGCCTAGCAACACTGGCGTCACAAGGGCCAGTTCTGGTGGGATCGATGTGATCATCGATCCCACCAATGACGGGTCACAGCAGCTGTATGACCGCTCTGTGACCTGTCTGTCATCTGTCTGTGACCTGTGTGTGACTGCTCTTTAGGTCCCCACACTAGCTGAGGATTCCTGCAGAGCAGTCTTACTGCCAGATCTCCTCCTGTGCTGGGCCTTGTGGTGCCACAGAAGCCTGTGACACCACAATTCCTACAGATGAAAGAAGACAGAAGAAAAATAGAGACTACAACCATATGTGTTGATCCCTGATCCCTTCCCAATCTCTCTTCATTTCTCTTCAAGTGATGCAGTTCACTTATCAGAGCTAGAAACTGCTGTTTTACACTTTTCTTTTCATAGGAAGTTTTTTCTCCCTGGTTCTTTTTTTCTTTTAGCTTTTTCTTTTCAGAATAGTTTGCACCAATCACTATCCCCCACACATACTCATACAGTTATAAAGTACACACAAGCATCATTTTCTCAAAATAGTCCTGCTCGTCACATTCATCCCAACAGCGCTATTCATTGGCGGAGGCATATGCTTTCCTTGCCTCAACACTGATAGCGAGGGAGAGGATCCCATATTTCTTTATTTTTCCAATTCTTCATCCTCATCCTCTTCCTCCTCCTCATCTTCCTCCTGGGGTCCTGTGGAACAGCCACGCAGACTTCCCAGGACAGAACATGAGGCAGCGCCGACCATTCCTGAAGATGAAGCTGAACCAGCGCACCCCACTGTGGACCCCATATGGACCTTGACCCCCGAAAATTACCAGCCACTGATTCCAGATTTTGTGGCAGAATCAGGAATCAAGTTTGACACCACCGGCCTCACAGAAATAGACTTTTTCAAAGTCTTTTTCTGTGAGAATAACCTCATGGTGGAGCAAACTAATTTGTACGCTCGTCAATTTTTGGAACAAAACCCCGGCTCATCATATTCTAACTGGTCTCCTGTAGATGCAGTTGAAATGATGCAGTTTTGGGTCCTGGTCCTTCACATGGGGATCCTGAAGAAGCGATAAAATTCGCCAATATTGAAGTGTTGATATTTTATATAACACTCCAGTGTTCCGAATGGTCATGGCCTGGATGTGTTTTGAGGCCGTTCAGAAATTCCTGCATTACACCGATAATGCACAGTGTCCCCCAGGAGATGACCCCAAATTTGGCCATCTGTTCAAAGTTCGACCGGTCATTGAACACTTCAACAAAAATTTTGCTGAAGTGTACGTGCCCCAAAAGGACATCTGCATGGATGAGTCCTTAGTTCATTTTAATGGAAGGCTCGGATTCCGTCAGTACCTGCCCTGCAAGAGGTCCAGGTATGGAATTACACTCTACAAAATGTGTGAGAGTACCTCGGGGTACTTCCACAGATTAAGAGTTTACGATGGAAAGGACACCAGGACTGAACCCCCTGAGTGTCCTCCTGTCCTGGGAGTGAGTAGGAAAATTGTGCGCAGCCACTGCTGGATAAAGGTTATCACCTCTACATGGATAACTTTTATACCAGCATCCCACTATACAAATCCCTCTCTGCGCGAGGTACCGCAGCCTGCGGTACTGTCTGCAGAAATCATAGAGGCCTACCAAAAATGCTACTTGGGAAGATGCTCAGAAGGGGTGACAGCAGAGCCCAATATAGTGACCACCTACTGGTGGTCAAGTACAAGGACAAGAGGGATGTCCTTCTCTTGACCAAAATACACAGTGATGGCAGCACCCTCAGCACTGTACGAGGTACCTCTACACAGGTCTGCAAACCAGACTGTGTACTGGGGTACAACAAAAACATGAAGGGCGTTGATCTCTCCGATGAACTCCTCCAACCATACAGTACTTTAAGAAAGGCTAGGGTGTGGTACAAAAAGCTGGCCGTGCTTATCCTACAAATGGCAATGCTTTATGCTTTCCCGCTGTCATGATGTGCATGCCACACCGATACATCGTACCTTCAGTTCCAGGAGGTAGTGGTTAAAGTCCTGATATTTGGCACTCAGGAAGAAGTGGGCCCCAGTACTTCTGGAACTGAAGGTGCTCATATTGTACCAGGTCAGCATTTCCCGGGGGGTGGTCCCACCAACTGGAAGAAAAGGTAGGCAGCAAAAAATGTGTCACGTGTGTCACAAAAGGGGAATATGCAAGGACACCATTTATCAATGCGACACCTACCCCGAAAAACCTTGCCTGTGTATGAAAGATTGTTTCAAATTTACTTAGATTTACAGGTAACATTAGATTAGTTCCAAAAAGGGGGCACATCTAGATATGTTCCTAGGTGGTCTAGTTTCCAAAATAAGGTCACTTGTGGAGGGTTTCTACTGTTTAGGCACATCAGGGGCTCTGCAAATGGAACATGACGCCTGCAGACCATTTAATCAAAGTCTGCATTCCAAAACACTACTTTCCTTCCGAGCCGCGACGTGTACCCAAACAGTAGTTTTCTCCCACAAATTGGACAACATCTTTTGGGGTCCAATTTCTCCTGTTACCCCTGGGAAAATAAAAAAATTGGGGGCAAAAAAACCCCCATTTTTTGTGGAAATTTTTTTTGTTTTTCAAGACCGGGCATTATAAACTAGTGAAACATTTGGGGGTTCAAAGTGCTCACCACACATCTAGATAAGTTCCACAGTGGGTCTAGTTTCCAAAATGCGGTCACTTG
Organism: Dendrobates tinctorius; assembly: GCF_039654945.1. Taxonomy (NCBI): domain Eukaryota; kingdom Metazoa; phylum Chordata; class Amphibia; order Anura; family Dendrobatidae; genus Dendrobates; species Dendrobates tinctorius. Next base: position 127,504 of record NW_027361699.1, on the reverse strand, counting down.
TGCATGGTTTCCTCTGTTTAGGCACATCAGGGCTCGCAAAATGCAACATCGCATCTGATCTAAATTCCAGCCAATTTTAGCTTGAAAAAGTGAAACAGCGCTCCTTCCCTTCCTAGCCCTGCCGTGCACCCAAACAGTGGTTCCCCTCCACATATGGGTATCAGCATATGCTGGACAAATTGAACAACAATGCTTGGTGTCCAATTTCTCCTGTTATCATTGGGAAAATAAAAAAATTGTTGCAAAAAGATCATTTTTGTGACTAAAAAGTTAAATGTTAATTTTTTCCTTCCATGTTGCTTCTGCTCCTGTGAAACACCTGAAGGGTTAATAAACTTGATTGTGGTTTTGATCAGCTTGAGGGGTGTAGTTATTAGAGTGGTGTTGCTTTTGGGTATTTTCTGCCATATAGACCCCTGAAAGTGACTTTAAATGGGAGGTGGTCCCTAAAAAAAGGTTTTATAAATTTTGTTGCAAAAATGAGAAATCACTGGTCAACTTTTAACCTTTATAACTTCCTAACAAAAAAAATGTTTGCTTCCAAAATTGTGCTTATGTAAATTAGACATGTAGGAAATGTTGTTTACTAACTATTTTGTTTGACATATTTCTCCGTTTGAAGGACATAAAAATTCAAGTTTGAAAATTTCAAAATTTTCCAAATTTCTATTTTTTACACAAATAAACGCAAGTTATATCAAAGAAACTTTACCATTAACGTGAAGAGCAATATGTCATGAAAACACAAACTCAGACTCAGAATTGCCAGGATCTGTTGAAGCATTCCAGAGATATTACCTCATAAAGATACAGTGGTCAGAATTGTAAAAATTGGCTCGGTCATTAACGTGCAAACCACCTTTGGTGGTAAAGGGGTTAAAGGGAACCTGTCACCAGGTTTGGCCTATATGAGATACGGCCATCACCTTTCAGGGCTGATGTACAGCGTTCTATAATGCTGTATATAATCCCCCAACCCGACCTGTAAGAGAAGAAAAATAGCCAGTTCAGTCCGAGGTGTGTTGATGTTCTTGGTCTAGCACCTCCCATCTCCTTACGATCGCTGTCTTCCTTCTTACTTTGTGTGGATGATGAGTCCCTGCATCATCCACACAGGGTCCCAGGCTCTTTGACCTTCCACGGTGCCTGCTTTTACTCTCATAGGAGTTTTCATAGGATATCAGGATTTATGCTTCACATAGCATGGCTGAATCTCTGCTATGTGTAGCACAGGTGATTAGACAAAGCAGCTTTAAGTCTGTTAGGGGAATATTGAAGCAAGTAAAAAGTAACAAAAAGTTTAAAAAATTTTTAAAAAACATAATATTTCAAATCACCCCCATTCAAAATAAAACATAAAAAAAATAAAAAATACACATTTGGTATCACTGCATTCAGAAATATTGGATCTATTAAAAAAGTAAATTAATCCGATCAGTAAACAGCGTAACGAGAAAAAAAAGTCAAAAGGCCAGAATTACGTTGTTTGTCGCCCCAACAATGCAATAAAATCCAATAACATGTGATCAGAACATCGTATCTACCCTAAAATTATATCAATAGAAATGATAGATCAGGGCCCAAAAAATAAGCCTTACATAGCCCCAGATCACAAAAAATGGAGACGCTATGGGTCTTGGAAAATGGCGCCTTTTTTTTCACTTACAAACTTTGTTTTTTTTTCACCACTTAAAATAGAAACTACACATGTTTGATTTGTTTGTACTCGTACTGACCTGGGGAAGTTTGGAAGGTCAGTTTTAGCATATAGGGAACATGGTACATGAAAAAATCAAAAATCAATTGTCAAATTGCACTTTTATTGCAAGCTCACCGAACTTGGAATTCATTTCCAGTTTTCCAGTAAACGATATATGGTAAAATCAGTGGTGTCATTCAAAAGACTTAAGGCTTAGCAATTCCACCTTACCAGGTGAGCCGTAACACATAACAAAGGTGAGTTATAACCAGTCACTACGTATACATCCATTTACATATGCTTTATATATTTACAATATACATATTTTGGACACTTTTTCAAAAATATGAGTAACTCTAACTTAATAACACACGAGAAGAAATACAATTCCAAACCTCTCCTGAATGCCAGCAGATAAAACAATTTGAAGCTTTCCCATTTCTCAAGCTTGGGAAGGCACGAATGCTTCATGGCCTAATGTGCTCTCACTGTAATTGAAATTTACAGGTAGTTTGTTTAATTTACAGCAATTCAAAAACAACATAATAGGTTTAGTTGAATTTCATTATATAATTTCCTATTAGCAGCTCAGTCTTCAGTTTATAGAATCCTCTGATGTAACATAGTCTAAACTCAGATTTTGTTTTATATTTAGCAAACGTCTTGTGCACTTTTATTAAAAGAAGGAAAACCTTTACTATGCAGATGCGATACGTATTAATCTGGCCGCTTTACCAGCATTTTATTGGAAGTATGGAATACTGTAGATAAGATTCCATACAGAGCAATAACTTGTTGTTCTAATATAAAATAAAAAGGTCAGCAAACATCTCTTAACTTTCTATATAAATTGTATTGGAGTGTTGTCAGGACTCTAATGTCAGGGACCTGTCAGCGTCGGCAAATGGCCACGCCGAGCAGGGTGACTTACCCCCACTATGGGAGAGCGCAGGGTCCAATACAGTAGTGACGGTTCAAGCCGACAGGACCTGCGGCACTGAAAATAGTAAGGAGTCCCAGGAACTAGATCATGTGACTGCAGGGGGTGGGGCTTAGTGTCCTACTGCTGCAGATGATATAATGTACCTTGTTATGATTGAGTCACCGTAGGAGGCAAAAATAGAAATGCTAGCTAAGTCCTGAAAACCAGAGAAGTTGGCAGCTATCGGATTGCAGACCCCTGAACCTATCAACACAACTAGCAGTAGCCGTGGGGGGCTCCTACGATGCCCTGGGCCCCTCGATCACAGCCGGAGGACTACATAGCCTAAAGACAGAAAGGGAAATCTAAACTGCCCCAGAGCAGACCCCAAAGCAAAAGGCAGCCCCCCACATAAAATGACGGTGAAGCAAGAAGAAAGAACAAAACACAGACAGAAAGATAGACTGAGCAAAGATGGGGCCCACGCTAGCTTAGATAGGAAAGGACAGGAAGGCTGCTGTCTGCAATCCGTGAAAAACCCTATGAAAATAAGAGCCAACCAACTGACAGTAAAAAAGGCCCTGAAGACGCTAGGCTTCAAAAAAGCTATGTCAGTACTCAGGAATATTCTGAAGACAGAGCAACAGGCAAAAGGAGATTCAGCTGACCCCAGCAGGGAATGGCAGAATCCAGAAAAGCAAGGAAAACAAAACACTAATGCAAAAAGGCAAAGCAGAAATCTTAGCTTTGGATGAGCAGGAATCAGACTGGTTTCCTAGAAGTCCACAGAGAAATCACCCGCAAGCCAGAAGGGTGTCGGCAGCCTTATATCCAGTCATTAACTCCACTCAGCCAGTCATCATCATCAGCCCCAGGTGTTTGACAATCAGGCTCACTACCTTTCTTCACCAGAAGAGGGAGTTCCTCGGGCCTCAGTAGTGAAGGGGAAAATTAACTCACAACAGTACCTCCCCCTTGAGGAGGGGTCACCGAACCCTCAACCACGCCACCAGGGCAATCAGGGTGAGCCCAATGAAAGGCACGCACCAATCTTTTGGCATGAATATCAGAGGCAGAGACCCGGGAATTATCCTCCTGACCATAACCCTTCCACTTAACCAAATACTGGAGTCTCCGTCTAGCCAGACGGGAATCCAGTACTTTCTCTACCTCATATTCCATGTTACCTTCAACCAATACAGGGTCTGGAGGTGCAATCCCCGGAACAACAGGTTCAACAAACCTCTTCAACAAAGATTTATGGAACACATTATGGATTTTAAATGTGACAGGAAGAGCCAAACGAAAAGAGACCGGATTAATAATCTCCAAAATCCTGTAAGGTCCAATAAATCTAGGCTTAAACTTAGGAGAAGCCACCTTTATAGCAATATTTTTTAATGATAACCACACCATATCACCAACCTTAAATTGGGGACCAATGGTCCTATGTCGGTTGGAAAACCGCTGGGCCTTTTCCTGGGAGAGAGATAACTTATCCACCACTTGGTCCCAGATCTGGTGCATTCTCTCCACCACAGTGTCAACCCCTGGGCAGGCAGAGGGCTCCACCTGCCCTGAAGAAAATCAAGGATGAAACCCAAAGTTACAAAAAAAAGGAGACATCAAAGTGGCAGAACTAGCTCTATTATTTAAAGCAAATTCGGCCAAGGGCAAAAATGAAACCCAATCATCCTGATCAGCAGAAATAAAACATCTCAAATATGACTCCAAGGTCTGGTTTGTTCTCTCTGTCTGCCCATTGGTCTGAGGGTGAAAAGCAGAGAAGGACAACTGAATTCCCAGCTTGGAACAGAAAGTTCTCCAAAATCTAGACACAAACTGGACTCCTCTGTCAGATACAATGTTCTCAGGAATCCCGTGCAAGCGAACCACTGTTGTAAAAACAGGGGCACCAATTCAGAGGAAGACGGCAACTTAGGGAGTGGTACAAGATGAACCATCTTAGAGAACCTATCACAAATCACCCAAATAACAGTCATCCTTTGAGAGACAGGCATATCAGAGATGAAATCCATTGAAATATGGGTCCATGGCCTCTTGGGGACAGGCAAAGGCATCAACAACCCACTAGAGCGAGAACACGATTTAGACCGGGATCACGTCCCACAGGACTGCACAAAATTCCTGACATCACGAGACAAGGAGGGCCACCAAAAAGACCGACTCACCAGATCTCTAGTACCAAAAATACCTGGATGACCAGCCAAAGCAGAGCAATGAACTTCAGACATCACTCTCTTCTTCAACTGGTCAGGAACATACAACTTTCCACTGGGACAACGCTCAGGTTTGTCCTCCTGGAACTCTTCCAGAGCACGTCTCAAATCGGGCGAGATGGCAGAAAGAACTACCCCTTCGCCTAAGATGGTAGCAGGCTTGGTCACCACAGGAGAATCAGCAAAGAAGCTCCTAGAGAGGGCGTCAGCCTTGACATTCTTAGTTCCAGGAAGAAAAGAAACCACAAAATCAAAACGGGTAAAAAACAAGGCCCACCTAGCCTGTCTAGGGTTCAAGCGCTTAGCCGACTCTAGGTAAATCAAATTCTTGTGGTCAGTGAGGACCATGACTTGATGCTTAGCTCCCTCCAACCAATGTCTCCACTCCTCAAATGCCCATTTCATGGCTAACAGTTCCCGATTCCCCACATCATAGTTACGTTCAGATGGAGAGAACTTTCGGGAAAAGAAAGCACAGGGATTCATTTTAGATGTTACAGGATCCTTTTGGGACAAAACAGCTCCTGCACCAATCTCAGAAGCATCCACCTCTACCTGGAACGGAAGTTGGACATCAGGTTGCCGCAAAACCGGGGCGGAGGTGAATCTTCGCTTCAGCTCCTGAAAAGAAGAAACAGCCTCCGGAGACCAATTTAACACATCAGCACCCTTCTTAGTCAAATCAGTCAATGGCTTGGCAATACTAGAAAATTTTGCTATAAATTTCCGATAAAAATTAGCAAAACCCAAAAACTTCTGGAGGGCCTTCAAAGAAGTGGGCTGAACCCAATCGTAAATGGCCTGTACCTTGGCGGGGTCCATTTCAATAGTTGACGGGGACAAAATAAGTCCCAAAAAAGAAATCCTCTGTACTCCAAAAAGGCATTTAGATCCTTTGACATACAGGGAATTCTACCTCAACATCCGGAACACAGTCCGAATATGTTCCACATGAGAATCCCAATCCTTGGAGAAGATCAAAATATCATCCAGATAGATAATCAAAAATTTATCGACAAAATCTCAGAAAATATCATTCATGAAGCACTGGAAGACAGAAGGGGCATTAGTGAGCCCAAAAGGCATCACCAGGTACTCAAAATGTCCCTCCGGAGTATTAAACGCCATCTTCCATTCATCCCCCTGCTTAATGCGAATAAGATTATACGCCCCCCTAAGGTCAAGCTTGGTAAACCAGCAAGCACCTTTAACTCTGGAGAATAGATCAGAAATCAGGGGTAACGGATACTGATATTTAACAGTAATTTTGTTGAGAGCACGATAATCAATACAAGGTCTTAATGATCCATCCTTTTTGGCTACAAAAAAAAAAAACGGCACCTAAGGGTGACGAGGATGGTCTAATATGACCCTTCTCCAACGCCTCCTTAATATAGGATCGCATAGCCTCGTGCTCGGGTACAGATAAATTGAAGAGCCGACCCTTGGGAAATTTACACCCCGGGCTCAGTTAAATAGCACAGTCATAACTCCTATGAGGAGGCAGAGACGCAGACTCATTCTCACTAAATACATCATAAAAGTCCGCCAAATAATCAGGGACATCATGCGACTGAGGAGAGGTGGAAAACACTGGAGCCTCACTAAAGGCACACCGACAACCCCAACTCACCACAGACACAGATTTCCAATCCAAAACTGGATTATGAATTTGTAACCAGGGAAACCCCAGAACAATAGTATCATGCAGATTATGTAACACCAAAAACCTGCAATTTTCTTGATGGTCTGGGGTGACCCGCATTACCACCTGGGTCCAAAGCTGAGGTTTATTTTTAGCCAAAGGAGTAGCATCAATCCCCCTCAAAGGGATAGGCGTCTGCAGAGGTGTCATCGGAAATCCACAACGTTTAGCAAAATCCAAGTCCATTAGGTTTAGAGCTGCTCCCGAATCCACAAAAGCCTTGGCGGAAAATGTGGACAGGGAGCAGATCATAGTAATAGCCAAAAGAAATTTAGGTTGAACACCACCAACAGAAAACGTGTGTGCAAAGCGTTTCTCACGTTTAGGACAGACAGAAATAACATGCGAGGCATCTCCACAGAAAAAACACAACTTATTACGCCTTCTGAACTCCTGACGCTGCTCTCTGGAAAAAACTCTATCACATTGCATAGGTTCAGACATCTGTTCAACAGGTGGCAACACCTCTCGTGCAGCTCTGCGTTCGCGTAAACGCCGATCAACCTGAATGGCTAAAGACATAGAATCGTCAAGACCAGAGGGAACAGGAAATCCCACCATAGTATCCTTTATGGCTTCTGACAACCCCTTCCGAAAGAGAGCAGCCAAGGCATTATCATTCCAGGTAGTAAGTACTGCCCACTTTCGGAATTTTTGACAGTACAATTCTGCAGAATCACGACCCTGGTTCAATGCCAGCAGGGTCTTTTCAGCCTGATCAATGGCATTAGGTTCGTCATACAACAACCCCAAGGCCTGAAAAAATGCATTCACATTAGTCAGAATAGGATCATCTGGTTTCAAAGAAAACGCCCAATCCTGGGGATCGCCACGCAGCAAAGAGATGACAATTTTAACCTGCTGTGCGGAGCTCCCTGACGAGTTAGGCTTCAAGGCAAAAAATAATTTACAATTATTTTTGAAATTCAAAAATTTAGACCGATCCCCAAAAAATACATCAGGTGTAGGAATCTTTGGTTCAGCAGCATGTGAATGAGCAAGGTAGGCGGAAATTCCCTGCACTTCCGCAGCGAGCTGTTCCACACGATCAGACAATTGCTTTATCTCCATTGAGAGAAAAAAAAAAATTCCCCCTACGGCCTCAGAGATATAGAGGAAAAAATATACACATTTTTTTTTTATACAATTCTTTCCTGCTATTTAGTACCCTAGAATCTGCGGTATGGTGGGTGATTCTGTTATGATTGAGTCACCGTAGGAGGCAAAAATAGAAATGCTAGCTAAGTCCAGAAAACCAGAGAAGTTGGCAGCTATCGGATTGCAGACCCCTGAACCTATCAACACAACTAGCAGTAGCCGTGGGGGGCTCCTACGATGCCCTAGGCCCCTCGATCACAGCCGGAGGACTACATAGCCTAAAGACAGAAAGGGAAATCTAAACTGCCCCAGAGCAGACCCCAAAGCAAAAGGCAGCCCCCCACATATAATGACGGTGAAGCAAGAAGAAAGAACAAAACACAGACAGAAAGATAGACTGAGCAAAGATGGGGCCCACGCTAGCTTAGATAGGAAAGGACAGGAAGGCTGCTGTCTGCAATCCGTGAAAAACCCTATGAAAATAAGAGCCAACCAACAGACAGTAAAAAAGGCCCTGAAGACGCTAGGCTTCAAAAAAGCCATGTCAGTACTCAGGAATATTCTGAAGACAGAGCAACAGGCAAAAGGAGATTCAGCTCAACCCAGCAGGGAATGGCAGAATCCAGAAAAGCAAGGAAAACAAAACACTAATGCAAAAAAGGCAAAGCAGAAATCTTAGCTTTAGATGAGCAGCAATCAGACTGGTTTCCTAGAAGTCCACAGAGAAATCACCCGCAAGCCAGAAGGGCGTCAGCAGCCTTATATCCAGTCATTAACTCCACTCAGCCAGTCATCATCATCAGCCCCAGGTGTTTGACAATCAGGCTCACTACCTTTCTTCACCAGAAGAGGGAGTTCCTCGGGCCTCAGTAGTGAAGGGGAAAATGAACTCACAACAGTACCTACTGCAGGGAAACTGTAGTAGAGGAAAATGCAGGTCAGACAAGCGAGGGTTCGTACACGGAGAGGGCTGTGCGGTACCAGAGGGACAAGCAGAGAATAGTCAAGTCACAGGCAGAGAGTCATACACAGAGAGGTAGCGCTGTACAAGAGGGACCGACAGAACTCATAACAGGGACAGGACCGGATGAAAACCAAACACGCAAGCAAGATATCAGGCACAAGGCACATGTACGCACAAGGTCAACTAACTCAGCCGAGGGCAGGAGTATAACTGACACCGGACCTAGGTCAAGTGAACATTAAATAGCCGCCCTCTGCCAGAGAGAGGCAGAAACAATTAACCCCTGTCTGACCAGGATGGGCCAAAGACAAAGCCCATCCTGGATCATGACAAGTGTGCTGTATGTAGAGAATATTTGAGAATACTGTATTAGAGCATTTTGAAGACAACCTACTGCCTGTTGTTACAGGGCAAGATGAAGCTTCTAAGCAATATCGGAAATCCTTAAATATCTGTCCAGCAAAAAAAATATTGAATACTCAATAATACATATATACAGAGTCATCAATATTATTTAAAGAGGATCTTTTATCAGTTTTAGAATGTTAAATTGACCATATCATCGAATAGTGGTTGCAGAGCTATTTAAAATGTAATTTTTATGTTTGAATTTCTCATCTTCGTTGCGGAGATATAAGCTTTTCAGATTTATGTTAAGGCCAAGGAGATTTTATCAGAGATTTTCCACTGTGGGTGTGTACTTTTTTCCCTAACTTTGGCCAATCATAAGCATGAGGCATTATGCAAGGGAAAAAAGAACACTTCCACATAATAGCTGTGTGTCATTAAGAAAAATGAAAATCCAAAAGACATCTCCGGAGAGGGGACATATCACCCTCACATTGAACATATGGGATTAATTATAGCTGGGGAAGAGAGGAACGAATTATAACTAGGGAAGTGAGAGAGCCAATATTTCAACCTCCATTGCAGTAGCGACCTCCTCCAGTGACCAGGTAATTACAGCATGATCTATTCTGAGAGCCAGACATTAAAAGTACGATTTGTTTACTGAGAGGCAGAGAAGTATGGATGAATAGGAATAGCAATTGCTATTAATGGAGGAATAGCAAGAAACTGCAAAACAAAGGAAGCTAAATAAACACAAAAGATATGTTATTCTCTTAAATGCACAGAATTTGCTTAGCAGCAGGACTGGATGTTAAGGATGACACATTCCCTTTAAGTGACGTCTGACACACTGCTAACTAATAACACTTAACACTTAACCCACAAATTGCTGCAGCAATGCAAATAATACAGTCCAACATTTGGACCCAGTTGCTTGATTACAGGAATCGTTAGTGCAGTTAATAACACAATATGAATAAAATACCACAACCACAAGTCCCAGCAATACTCTCTTAACAAGTAGTTAAACAAAAACTTCCTCAACAATGAAACCACAAGTCCCAGCAGTAGTTATTCACACCTTATTGTAGCAGGTCTAGTGTCAAAAAGGGATCCAGCTTAGGGCTGTAGGGTCCAGGACACAAGGAATGGTTGGTAGTATTGTCCTTTGAGTTAAGCAATATTTTGTGCAACTCCTGATAATCTGGATGATCTCTAGTTGTAAAATAAAGGTCCAGCATCCAAAATATTTTGTTAGACTCCATTTATATTAATAAAAATTCATGAGACGTGAAGAAGTCACAGCTAACTACAAAGGTTAAAATGATAAATCATATCCTGTCCAATATTACAACTAAGGGATCTAGTTTATAACTGATTTTCCACCATGTTTCTTTATTTAATTTGTGTTTAAGGTCATCTCCTTTAAATGGTTGTTTAACCACCTCATGACCAGAGCATTTTTTGTTTTTTGCTCCCCTTCTTCAGGGAGCAATAACTTTTTTATTTTTCGGTCAGTATGGCCATGTGAGGGCTTAGCTTTTGTGGGACGAGTTGTACTTTGAATGACACCATTGGTTTTAACATATCGTGTACTGGAAAAAAAATTAAAGTGCGGAGAAATTGCAAACAAGTGCAATCCCATACTTTTTTTTTTAAAGATGTTCACTAAATGCTAAAACTGACTTGCCATTATGATTCTCCAGGTCATTGTGAGTTCATAGACACCACAAATGTTTAGGTAGTTTTTTATCTAAGTGGTGAAAAAAATCTAAACTTTGTAAATGAAAAAAAAAAGCACCATTTTCTGATACCCATCGCGTCTCCATTTTTCATGATCTCGGGTTGGGTGGAGGCTTATTTTTTGTGTGCCAAGCTGACATTTTTAATGATACCATTTGGTGCAGATGCGATCTTTTGATAACATATTTCTGGCGTTTTGACTTTTTTCTTGATACACCATTTAGTGATCGAGTTAATCCATTTTTTTTATTGATAGATCGGGCGATTCTGATGGCGACAAAATATGTGTATGTTTGAATTTTTTTATTGCTTTATTTTGAATGGGGCAAAAGGGGGATGATTTGAACTTTTGTATTTTTTCAATTTTCTTAATATTTTTAAAAACTTTTTTTAAACTTTTGGCATGCTTGAATAGTCTCCATGGCAGACTAAAAGCTGCTATAACCCAATCGGCTCTAATACATACAGGCGATGATCAGATCACCTGTATGTAGCAGAATTACTCACTTGCTATGAGTGCCGACCAACGGGCGGCGATCATAAAATTTCCGGCACTGACAACCATAGAGGTCTACAAGAGACCTCTGGTTGTGATGCCAACCTATCGGTGACCCACGATCACGTGATGGGGGTCAAAGATTGGAGGGTTTCCGGCCCGATGGCCAGAAGCACGCATTAAATGCCGCTGTCAGAGTTTGACAGCGGCATTTATCGGGTTAATAGCTGCACGTAGATCGTGATTCCACCCACGGCTGTTCCAGCTGGCTGATACTAAATGGCGGTATCGCATTGGACACACGTGGGTTAAATGCCACCCCATATGTAGTAGTGATGGACTCTGTTGCTTCACAGAGCCCGGTACCGTGTAACACAAATGCCGTACCCCGTTAACTGTCACAGGGCACAGCTGAGTCTGCGATAGTGAATGGTCACAAGACTCTGCCCCAAAGAGACAGGGTAAGAGCCTCTCTAGACCCACTAGGTGCATGGCGTCGTGACTGTGAACGCCACTAATAGACGCTGGCTACTGTGGAGTGCAGCCCAAGTGCAAAGTGGCATACAAGCAAAGCCACTGCTTGGCACTGGAGCTAGGCCCTGACTCTGCTTCCTACCTGCACTACCTGGTGAGGCTGAACAACACATGCATACCAAAGGTATGGGTTTCTTAATGAGTGAATCACCTGAAGCAAACGTACATGCATACAGCACTCACTCCACATTGACTATCCTAGCGCACAGCCGTGCGATCCTTTTATAACCACACCCTTCTGGGACCTTCCTGATGGCCCAATCTGAGCTGCTTGAGGACCTGAGCATGTGACCTCCGACCACCAATGAGTGGTTGTCTCATGGGCATGTTCAGATGGAAAAGAGCAGGACTTAGTCTCAGGAACTGCTCGCTGATGACTAGTGCGGGTTGCTATGGCTGAACCAGGGGTGGCAGCAGCAACCAAACCGACAGCACTAGCCTGAGCAAGATGCCAGGATCGACGTCTCTGCTGAGCAACCCCCTCTGCTGTCGAGAATGGATGGGAGCAGGCAAGGCTCAGGATTTCTCCTGTGCAAAGGAAGAAACCTGACGCCTAACACAGAAGACCCCGTCATCAGTACTTGTCTCAATTTTTTTGGGGACATAAGTATTTACATCTACATTTGGTGAGAGGAATTATGTTAACTAAATAACAAATAATATATGTGTTAATGTCATAACTGCATTTAGTGACAGATGATTTGATTTATCATTATGAATAGTACTAGTTGCATTTTGTTGTGGGTTATGTAATTTAAGGCCACCAGCCACAGCTGTTCTATGATGAAGACATAGATTCCAGTGGGGATTGCTTGGGGTTGACTCAAAATAGCATACTGTAAATTATGTACCGTATATACTTTTTTAAGGCTGAAAGTGCCCCTCTTGGCTTATAGTCGAGTTACTGTCCCAGGGGGTTGGCGGGGGAGGAGGAGCAGCAGGAGCTGGCGGCTGTCACATCATACTCACCCTCTCCTGGGGTGGTCTCTGCACTTCCCTGCTTCTTTGACGGTCTCCAGCGCCAGCAGCGTCTTCCTGTGTTCAGCGGTCATGTGGTACCACTCATTAAAATAATGAATATGCACGCGATTTCAATCCCTTAGGCGTGGAGCGTATATTCATTACTTTAATGAGTGGTACCACGTGAACACTGAACACAGGAAGAAGCTTAGACAAGTTGTGCCCAATTAGACATATTCCCTCTCTGGAGTCATGTGACCCATTAGTGTTACAAGTAGTGATGAGCAAATATTTCAATATTCGGTATCGTTGTATTTGCAATATTCGCTGAACATAGTCGAATGCCAATGGAGTCAAATGGGAGTACAGATGAGTGAATATGTTCAGAAATGATCATCAAACATAAAATCAGCATGAATATGGTACAAATATGGCGATCCTTTTCCAAACATATTCGCTCAACTATTTACAAGGTCTCAGGTGCAAATGGGGAGGAGGTCTGATAAATTTGATGCAATTTCTCTCACGCTCTCTCATACAGGTCACTGGAAGTTCAACATGGGGCACCTCATGGCAAAGAACTCTGTGAAGGTCTGAAAAAAGAATTGTTGCTCTGCATAAAGATGGCCCAGGCTATATGAAGATGAGCGATACCAGCATTTCTGCAGAGATTAAGGGGGTGGGGGGGTCAGCCAGTCAGTGGTCAGACCATTCACCACATATTCTATCAAATTGGTCTGCATTGGCTCTTGCCAAGAAGGAAGCGTCTTCTAAAGATGATGCACAAGAAAGCCTGCAAACAGTTTGCTGAAGGCAAACTGACTGTCACGGTTCAGTGTGCCTGGGATGCAGTTACTGACAGCTCAGTCGTCCAATCAGGTACAGGGGAAAGCAGAAGCTGTCAGTGTGTTGATTGACAGCTCAACTATACAATCTGAGACTGGGCAGCATCGGCTGTCTCCAAGTGTTCATTATCCCAGGTGATTGTCTTGCTACTTACTGGAGCTGTTTCTCTCAGACCTCTGCCAAACAGTCAATCAACTAGTGAGGTTTGTGCTTCCTGTGCCTTGAGCTCTGTATGCCAGAACGTTTGTTGCCTGCCTTAGACTTCGTTTGCACATCCGTCTGTTTATCTCCTTCTGCTCTGATCCATTATCTTCCTAGTATTCTGACCTCGGAATGTTAAATGACCATGCTTTTGTCTCTTAATTCTGTTTATGACATACCCTCCTGGCTTCTGACCTCGGACTCTTTGACAATTTTGACTCACGGCTTGGCAAAGAAAAGTGACTAGCATCACACAGAACCATGTCCTGTGGTTTGATAAGACCAAGATAAACATATTTGGTTAAAATTGTGTCAAGCAAGTGTGGTGGCAACCAGGTGAGGAGTATAAAGATAAGTGTGTCTTGCTTACAGTCAAGTAAGGTAGTGTCAGTGTCATTGTTTGCATGAGTGCTGGCTGTGGGGAGCTACAGTTCATTAAGGGAAATATGACTGCCAACACATACTGTGACATAACTGAAGCAGGGTGTTCAGGGAGAGCTGTATGTTATTTTTTTCCCTGCGCCCCTGGTCATCAGGGGAGGACTTCCAGCAGGTAGGAAACATCATGTCCCTACTGCGAGGGGGTCCTCAGACCTGGGCATTTTCTTTGTCCCCACAAACCCCAGAATGGTTTTCTGCTGATGCCTTTTTTGTCAGTTTATGTCTAATATATGACGAACCCGACAGAATAAAGGTCGCTGAAGCTAAGATCATGAACCTGGCATAAAGGGGTAGCACAGCTAAGGACTACTGTAATGAGTTACAGCAGTGGTCTACTGAAGTTCTATGGAACAATGCTGCTTTCAGGTTCAAGTTCCAAAAAGGCCTTTCTGAAATCTCCTACGATGCTCTGGTCCTCCATGACTCTCCTTGTTCTCTGATGAACGCCATGATTCATGCCACAAGAATGGACCGCAGGATCCATGAGAGATGTGGTGAATAGCAGGCTGCTCGTTATACTTCCCCAGAGCAGGTCCATTTACCCGAGGTTAGAGATGTCAGTCTTCATGTTGCAGAGAGAAGACAGAGTCAAGATCCTCAAGCTATCAAACCATCTCCTGGGAGTCTGGGTGACAGCCAAGGAGGTCACCCATATTCCTAAGTACCTTTTTCTTCCTCTGATAAGGTACTGATAAATACAATGTTACCCTTCGAGAACCAGGTGCTATCAACATTGGCATTCATTGACTATGGATCTGCTGCTACCTTTATTGATTTGGGACTGGTTCTGAAGTTAGGGTTAAGGACAGTTAGCTTAGAAATACCCATTCAACTCATTGCCCTTGACAGGACACCATTAGCTCAACATTTGGTCAAGAGAGCAATGGTGTATTTCACTCTTCAAGTGGGAGCACTCCACTCCGAATCCATCTCCTCGTTAGTGTTGGATAATTTACCTGTTGGATTGGTACTGGAGTTTCAATGGAATGGTTGCAGATTTAAAATCCTTTTATGGATTGGTGTCAGAAGGAGATTATGAAATGGAGCCCCAATTGTTACAAGAAATATCTAATGCATGCACAAATATACTCTGCTAGTCTGAAGGGACTTCAAGAGTACCTGAAGGACATTGGAGATGTGTTCTCCGAAAAAGAGGAGTTACTACCTCCCCAACGTCCTTATTATTGTACTATTGATCTTATTCCTAGCGTCAAATTGCCAAAAAGCTCGCTGTAGGGCTGAGGAGAACCAGAAGTGAACCCACAGAACCATGACGACGAACCTCCTCGGGCGAGCTGGCCAAGTGGACCACCCCCTATACAGGGAGCGTCTGGGGCAAGCCTCGGGGAGACTATCGCTGCGGAAGCTGATACCCGGGGACAACAGCAGGAGGAAAACCAGAGGTGACCACAAGGACAGCAGAAGGACCAGCAGGGGAGGGTTTTTAGACAGGAACGGATTAGGCTGACGACGGTAGATACTGCAGGAGAGGACTTGAGGCCGGGAAAGGGCGAAGCAGGCACTAGGAAAGAACACAGGTAGAGATTACAAGAAGGTACAGGGGCACAGAGAGCAGGACAGAGTGCTAGGCTGGGAGAGCGCAGGGACGCGTGGACCTGAATCAGCAGTGCTAGACACAATTGATAGTCAGGCACTGGGCAGGAGGCAAGGCTACATGATATAAGACTGCAGGCAGCGCTTCCGGGTCAGGGTCGGCCAGGAGGTGGAGCAAAAGAGGAGATGAGTGGCAGGGTCACTGGCGCGCAGTGCAGAGGCGCTCCCGACGGGCTTGGAAGGCCAGTTGCAGCGGTGGCAGTGAAGGAGCAGGATGGCGCGTGCGTGCGTGTTCGGGAGGAGGGGCAGAGGAAGCGGAGGATGCAGCCGCGGGTGGCGTGACAGGAGCAGCGGGGAGCGTGGCAGCGGGTGGCGTGACAGTACCCCCCCTCCTTACGCCCCCTCTTCTTGAGACTGGCAAGGAACCTAGCTAGAATCAGGGGGGGCCTGGATGTTCTGCCGGGGCTCCCAAGATCTTTCTTCGGGACCAAAACCCTTCCAATCAACTAAGAAGAGGGTCTTTCCTCTATATCTTTTTACGGCAAGAATGTCTTTGACCTCAAAGACATCCTGGGCAGAAACTGGCTGGGGAGAGTGACCCACAGAGGCATGGAACCAGTTGAATATGACAGGTTTCAGGAGGGACACGTGAAAAGAATTGGGAATTCGTAGCGAGGCGGGGAGTTTTAACTTGTAGGCAACGTTATTGATGCGTGCTAAGTCCTCAAAAGGCCCGATATACCGAGGGCCTAGCTTATACGAGGGGACTTTAAGATGAACAAACTTGGAGGACAGCCACACTTTATCCCCGGGATGGTACAACGGAGAATCCAGGCGCCTTTTGTCTGCGTGTTTTTTTATTCTGTCCCGTGCTAGTTCAAGCGCGGACTTGGTCTCCTGCCAGACCCTGTAGAACTCCTCAGTCAGAAGGACGGCCGCCGGCACACCCGAGACAGGGGGTACCGGCAGAGGTACACTAGGATGTTGCCCGTAGACGATGAAGACAGGTGATTTAGACGAAGACTCGTTGGTGTGGTTGTTGTAGGGAAATTCGGCCCACGGGAGCAGGTGGGACCAGTCGTTGTGGTGAACGTTGGAGAAGTGGCGAAGATAGGTTATCAAAATTTGATTCGTGCGTTCAGCCTGACCGTTAGTTTGGGGGTGGTAGGCAGAGAAGTCCAAAGTGACATCCATCAGTTTACACAGAGCTCGCCAGAAGCATGAGGTAAACTGAACTCCTATATCCGAAATGATATGCTGAGGAAAGCCGTGAATCTGGAAAACATGGGTAATGAAAATTCTTGCTAGTTCAGGAGCGGAGGGTAATCCAGGCAGGGAGATGAAATGGGCCATCTTGGAAAATCGATCTACGACCACGAGGATGACTGTGTGACCCGAAGACCGAGGCAAATTGGTAATAAAGTCCAAAGCAATGTGTTGCCAGGGAGCAGAAGGAACTGGGAGCGGGTGGAGAAGACCAGCGGGTAGGTGTCGGGGAACTTTATTTTTGGCACAAGACGGACAAGAGGCGACAAAACTTTGAACATCTCGAGCAAGCGAGGGCCACCAATAGTAACGAGAGATGAAGGAGAGGGTTTTCTTGAGGCCGACGTGACCTGCTAGCTTGGAGGCATGACCCCAATGTAAGACTCGCTTCCTATTGTCCTCTTGAACAAACGTCTTACCCGGGGGCAAGGAAGTCAGGTTTACAGGAGCAACCACAATGACCTTGTTAGGTTCCACGATGTGTGAAGGCTCCTCCTCACAGTCGGTAACCAAAAAGAGCATCTGCCTTGAGGTTCTTATCGACGGGGCGGAAATGGAGTTCGAAATCGAACCGGGCGAAGAACAGAGACCACCTGGCTTGTCGAGGATTAAGTCTTTGCGATGTCCGGATGTATGCCAGGTTCTTGTGATCAGTGTAGATCCTGACGGGATGCACCGCTCCCTCGAGGAGGTACCGCCATTCCTCCAAGGCCAACTTGATAGCGAGCAGCTCTCTGTCACCAATGGTATAGTTTCTCTCCGGGGTGGAGAATGACTTCGAGAAGAAGCCACAGGTGACCAGTTGTCCAGAGGGTGATGTCTGGGAAAGTACTGCACTGGCTCCGGTGGCAGAGGCGTCTACCTCCAGAATGAAGGGTTTATTGGCCTCTGGGCGATGGAGTACGGGAGCTGCAGCAAAGGCTTGTCTCAGGGAGCGGAACGCGTCTTCGGCCTCAGGTGACCAGAAGTGGGGATTGGCCCCCTTACGGATCAGAGCGGAGATAGGACTGGTCAGGGTGGAAAAGTGTGGGATAAACTGCCGGTAGTAATTGGCGAACCCCAGGAATCGCTGGATAGCTTTCACTCCCTGGGGACACGGCCAGTTGAGTATGGCAGACAATTTTCCCGGGTCCATTCATAGACCAGTATTAGAAATTATGTAGCCCAAAAACGGTAGAGAAGACTGTTCAAAGGCGCATTTCTCGAGTTTGATATAGAGACGATGCTCTCTCAGGCGCAACAACATTTGACGGACGTATTTTCTGTGAGTAGACAGGTCCGGGGAAAACACCAGAATATCATCCAGGTACACCACCACACAAGAATAGAGAAGATCTCGGAAGACATCATTGACAAATTCTTGGAACACGGCAGGTGCATTGCACAAGCCGAAGGGCATAACCAGATATTCACAGTGGCCATCGCGAGTGTTGAAAGCCATCTTCCACTCATCTCCAGGGTGAATGCGGATTAGGTTGTAGGCTCCACGCAGATCCAATTTGGTAAAGATTTGCGCCCCTCGGAGACGGTCGAATAACTCCGGGATGAGAGGAAGTGGATATTTATTTTTAATTGTAATATCGTTGAGGCCCCGATAGTCAATGCAGGGACGAAGGGTCCCGTCCTTCTTCTTGACGAAAAAGAAACCCGCACCTGCGGGTGAGGAAGACTTACAAATAAAGCCTTTGGCCAAGTTTTCTTGAACATATTCGGACATGGCTTGGGTCTCTGATGGCGACAGCGGATAAATCCGGCCTCGGGGTGGAGTGGAGCTGGGAACGAGATCGATTGGGCAATCGTAGGGGCGGTGAGGAGGCAGACTCTCTGCTTCTTTCTTGCTGAAGACATCCGCATAGGCGCTTCTTTCTTGCTGAAGACATCCGCATAGGCCCAATAGGGTGACGGTAAATCTGGAGATACCGACGTTGGACGAGGAGAGTTTCTTGGCTGGACGGAAGGCAAACACCTCCTCTGACAGAACTGTGCCCACCGCAAGATGTCACCAGACCGCCAGTCTAAGGTAGGCTCGTGTTTTCTGAGCCAAGGAAGGCCCAACAGGATAGTGTGTGATAAGGTCGGCAGCACATAGAAGGCTATCCTCTCCAGATGCAAGGCTCCGACCTGAAGGTCCAACTCTTCGGTGACCTGCGTAACGGACACCCGCAGGGGTTGGCCGCCGACCGACGCAATCTGCCGAGGAGTCTCCAGGGACCTGACTGGAATACGAAGCCTCCTGACTGCCTCAAGCTGTATATAATTTCCAGCCACACCAGAATCTATGTAAGCCCACTCGGAGGAACGCTTGGGACCCAGATGCAAGAGAACAGAAAGAGTAAAGGGTAGAGAGGAGTCATAGGTACCTAGGGAGGCCTCTCTTACCTGTCCTAGGTGGAGGCGCTTCCCGGGCGCTCAGGGCAGGAACGCAGGAAGTGTGATGCACTCCCACAATAGAGACAAAGACCCTGAATGAACCTCTCCTTTCGGCTTTGCTCCACCGGCTTGAGGTGATCTACTTGCATGAGCTCAGGTGCGGAAGGTGCCGACGCCAGAGCAGGGCGCGAGTGAGGTGGGCTGCGGGCAGCGGATGGGACGCGAGGAAACCTTCTATCCCTGGCGACCTCTCGAGAACTCTCCTGGAAGCGCAAGTCGATGCGGGTAGCCAGGGAAATTAGATCCTCCAAAGAGGTTGGAGTATCCCGTCCCGCCAGCTCATCCTTAATTCGGCCCGAGAGTCCCCGCCAAAAAGCTCCTACCAAGGCCTCATTGTTCCATCCTACCTCGGAGGCCAGGGTACGGAAGCGAATGGCGTACTGTCCTACGGAGAGCGTGCCCTGATGCAGGTTAAAAAGTGACTCGGTGGCAGAGGCTACGCGACCCGGCTCGTCAAACACTTTACGGAAAGAGTCGAGGAAGATGGAGAGTTGGGAGACCAAGGGGTCATCACGCTCCCAGAGAGGGTTTACCCAGGCCAAAGCCTCACCCTCCAAATGGGAAATGACAAAGGCCACCTTGGCTCTGTCGGTGGGGTACTGTTGAGGCAATAGCTCAAAATGGAGCTGGCATTGATTTAAAAAAAACCCTGCACGACTTAGGGTCGCCACCATAACGCGGGGGTTTTGCCAAACGGGGCGGCGGATGGGATACCGCAGCCTGGATCGGTGTCGAGGCCACAGATTGCAGGGCAAGGAGACGGTTATCTATAGATGCCATATAGTTCAATATATGGGCCTGGGTGTCTCGCTGCTGAGCCAGCTCCTGTTGGAGGCTGCCCAGCTGGGAGGCAGTCCCAGGATCAGAGGCCTGTAGAGTCGACAAGCGGGACTCCATGGACTTAAGGAAGGACATTATCCTTGCTTGATTCTCCCGTAGGAATAGGAGCTCCCTTTGGGTTGGGGTCAGGGTACCAGTGGGGTCCATGGCCTGACTATACTGTAGGGCTGAGGAGAACCAGAAGTGAACCCGCAGGACCGCGACGACGAACCTCCTTGGGGCGAGCTGGCCAAGTGGACCATCCCCTATACAGGGAGTGTCTGGGGCAAGCCTCGGGGAGACTATCGCCGCGAAAGCTGATACCCGGGGACAACAGCAGGAGGAAAACCAGAGGTGACCACAAAGACTGCGGAAGGACCAGCAGGGGAGGGTTTGTAGACAGGAACGGATTAGGCTGACGACGGTAGATACTGCAGGAGAGGACTTGAGGCCGGGTAAGGGCGAAGCAGGCACTAGGAAAGAACACAGGGAGAGATTACAAGAAGGTACAGGGGCACAGAGCGCAGGACAGAGTGCTAGGCTGGGAGAGCGCAGGGACGCGTGGACCTGAATCAGCAGTGCTAGACACAATTGATAGTCAGGCACTGGGCAGGAGGCGAGGCTACATGATATAAGACTGCAGGCAGCGCTTCCGGGTCAGGGTCGGCCAGGAGGTGGAGCAACAGAGGAGATGAGTGGCAGGGTCACTGGCGCGCAGTGCGCGGGCGCACCCGACGTGCATGGAAGGCCGGTTGCAGCGGCGGCAGTGAAGGAGCAGGATGGCGCGTGCGCACCTCGGGAGCGCGCCGGGTGAGGTGAGTGCGCTGGTGTTCGGGAGGAGGGGCAGAGGAAGCGGAGGATGCAGCTGCGGGCGGCATGACAGGAGCAGCGGGGAGCGTGGCAGTGGGTGGCGTGACACTCGCCTTTACAATTTGTCGGGGCCTGAACGGACCACCTTGAAAGAATATGTTAATATCCATCCTTCCTTCTCCCCTATAGCTGATGGATTTTTCTTTGTTAAAAAGAGTTAGGGGTCTTCTTCCTTGCCTTGATTTCCCAGAGCTAAACAAGATCATGGCTAAAAATACTTACCCATTTTCACTCATTCCCGACCTATATAATCAGGTTCTGGGGGCCAGGGTGTTTTCTAAACTTGATCTTAGAGAGGCTTACAATTAGACACGCATCCGGAAGGGTGAAGAGTGGAAAAAAGCGTTTTTAACATCTGAGGTTCTTTTTGAAAACCTTGTCATGCCTTTTGGATTATCTAATTCACCTGTTGTTTCAAAATTTCATGAATGATATTTTATCTGATTGCATTGGAAGATATGTTGTGACTTACCTCAATGACATTCTAATTTTCTGGCCAGATTTGGACACTCACAAGGAACATGTCTTTGTTGTGTTACAGAGATTGATGGAGACATCTTTGCTAAATTAAGGGGCCTTTACACATAGCGATATCGAGAGCAATATCGCTAAAGCGTCACCGATTTTGTGATGCAGCAGAGATATTGCTAGCAATATCGCTATGTGTGATACTTACCTCCGACCGGCTCCCCCGCTGTCTGTCGCTGATCGTGCGAGATCTTGCAGCTCCATTTCTCGTCGGGCGCTTCCTGCTGGGCTTCTTGCTGGCTCTGACGAGTGACGCGTGGACGCGGGCGGGAGGACGTCAGGATCACCGCGTCTGACAGGTAAGTAACAACCACTGCTGCGTCGCTACATCGCTGTGAAATCTGCCTGTGTGGCAGCTCACTAGCGACCATTTAGCGATGCACCAGCGATCCTGACCGGGTCGTATCATTGTCGGGATCGCTGATGCATCGCTAAATGTAAAGGGACCTTTAGAGAAATGTGTTTTTTTCTGTTCATACAATCTCTTTCTTGGGGGTTTATCTTGTCAGCAGAAAGGCTTAAGATGGACACTGAGAAGGTGCAGGCCATAATTGATTGGGTTCAACTTCATGATATTAAGGCTTTGCAGCATTTTCTGGGATTTGCCTACTATTATAGAACATTTATCAAGGGATTTTCGCAGATTGCTAAACCACGTACTGACCTTACATGTAAGGGGGCGAATCTTAAGGTTTGGTCGCCGGGTGATATTAGGGATTTTGAAAGATTAAAAGAGTGTTTTATGTCTGCACCCATTCTTATCCAACCTGACCTCCAAAAACCGTTCATTGTGGAGGTGGATGCTTTGGAGATAGGAGTGGAGGCAGTCTTATTGCAGGGGCCCAAAACTTTGACTATCCTGCATCCATGTGCTTTTTTTTCTAAAAAATTTTCACTGGCGGAGATAAATGATGATGTTGGCAATCGGGAGTTACTTGCTTTCAAATTGGCCTTTGAGGAATTGAGACATTTTGGAGGGGGAGGTTTACCCAGTAACGGTGAAAACTGATCACAAGAATTTAGCTTATATTGAATCGGTTAAAAGGTTAACTCCTAGACAGGCCAGATGGTCTTTGTTTTTCTCTCGGTTTAATTTTTCTATTACATTCAGGCAAGGGTCAAAGAACGTGCAAGCTGATGCATTATCTTGTAGTCTAGATTTCATTTCTCCTCCAGTACCTTCATCCTCCATTATTCTTCGATGTTTTGTGGTGTCTATGGTAACCTCCTAGAGGAGATTCGTAAAGTCTAGTTGTTGGCGCCTTCCACTTTTCCAGGATGCCTGTGTACCTAAGATTGAAGGTGTTACAGAAATTTCATGATTGAGTTTTAAGTGGTCATCCTGGGGTAACTACTACACAGAAAGCCGTTGCTAGACTTTTTTGGTGACCGTCCATGCATATTAAAGATTTTGTATCTGACTGCAAAATTTGCACATGTACCAAAGTCAGTCATAGCCGCCAAGCTGGGGAATTTGGCTCCATTGCCAATTCTAGAAAGACCATGGACTCATTTCTCCATGGATTTCATTACGGATTTGCCTCTGTATGATGGGAAAACTGCTATCTGGGTGGTACTTAATGCAGAGACACTCTCCAGGTTGTTTACTTATCATATTGTAAGGTTATGTGGGATACCTCTGAACATTGTGTTAGATAGGGGAGTACACTTTTTCTGTAAATTTTGGAAAAGTTTTTTGTAGTAAACTTGGGATTGACTTTTCATTCTCATCTGCTTACCATCCTGAAACCAATGGTCAGACTGAGATGACAAATCAATCTTTGGAACAAACTTTAAGGTGCTTTGTGGCAGCTCGACAGGAGGACTGGTCTTCATTTTTACCTCTCGCTGAGTTTGCTTTTAACAGTCGAGTAAATCAATCTACCAGAACCTCACCGTTCTTCTGCATTTATGGGTTTCATCCTTATTTTGGTGAATTTTGTAGGATTAGTTCTGAATGCCCTGGTGTGGAGGTCGCCGTACAGAAACCTGGGAATGTCTGGAGGGATGTTCAAAAGAATACTAGGACTGCTCAGTTTCGCCAAAAAAGAAAGGCCAATAGAAGACGTTTGATGGATCCTGATTTCAAGATTGGGGATAAGGTTTGGTTGTCATCTAGGAACATTAAACTTAAAGTGCCATTGGCAAAGTTGGATCCAATTTTTATTTGTCCATATGAGATCCTAGAGGTGGTCAATACTGTGGCATTAAGATTTAAGCTTCCTCCATCCCTTAGCATCCCTAATGTATTCCATAAATCCCTATTAAAGGAGTATGTCCCTTCTGCATTGTCTCCCTCATCCCGCCTCCTCCGCTTTCAGTAGACGGTGGCCTGGAGTATGAGGTTCAGAGGGTTGTGGATTCTCAGAGGGTCTGTAATTCCCTCCAGTACCTCATCCACTGGAGGGGATACGGATCAGAGAAGAGATCCTGGGTCCCTGCTCCAGATGTGAAGGCCAATCGGTTAGTCAGGGCCTTCCATCTAAAATTTCCTGGCAAGCCTGGGGGTCCAAGTGGCCCCCCCAAGAAGAGGGAATACTGTCATGGTTTTATCCAATCCGGTACATGGGCGTGCTGAACTTGTCAGTACTTTGACAGCTTGGCCATACAATCTGGTTCAGGGGCGTGCAGAGCTGTCAGTGTGTTGATTGACAGCTCGACTATCCAATCTGAGACTGGGCAACGTCGGCTGTCTCCAAATGTTCAATATCCCAGGTGATTGCCAGGCTATTTAACTGAGCTGTTTCTCCCAGATCTCTGCCAGACGTACATTCAGCAAGTGAGGTTTGTGCTTCCTGTGCCTTGAGTTCTGTATGCTTTATTAATTGTTGCCTGATCTTAGACTTCGTTATGACCATCCGTCTATTTAACTCCTTCTGCTCTGATCCTTTATTCTTCTGGTATTCTGACCTCGGAACATTACCTGACAACATTTTTGTCTCTTCCTTCTGTTTGACATACCCTCTTGACTTCTGACTTTGGACTCTTTGATTATTCTGACTCATGGTATTGCCATCAGAAATGACTAGCGTTACACAGAGCCATGTCCTGTGGTTTGATGACACCAAGACAAACTTATTTGGTTCAAATTGTGTCAAGCATGTGTGGTGGCAACCAGGTGAGGAGTACAAAGATAAGTGTGTATTGCTTACAGTTAAGTAAGGTAGTGACAGTGTCATAGCTTGGGGCAGCATGAGTGCTGCTGGCTGTGGGGAGCTACAGTTCATTGAGGGAACTATGATTGCCAACATGTACTGCGACATAACTCAAGCAGAAAATGATCCCCTCCCTTCAGAAACAGGGCGCTGGTCAGTATTTCAACACAATAACGTACCCAAAACACCTCCAAGTTGACCACTGTCTTGCTAAAGAAACTGAAGGTAAAGGTGCTGAAGTGGTCAATCATGACTAGCTAGACTCTATTGAGCATCTGTAAGACATCCTAAAATAGAAGGTGAAGGAGTGCAAGATCTCCAAGATCCAGTAGGATTCCAGTGGCAACCTGTGAAGCTCTTGTGAATGCCATGCCCAAGGCAGTTAAGAAGGGGCTTGAAAATAATGGTGGCCACACAAAATGTTGACACTTTGGGCACAATTTGGCCATTTCACTTTGGGATTGACTTACGTTTGTTGTCAGCGGTGTGTTGTTATTTAGTGGTCACAACAAATTTACACTGTTATACAAGCTGTATCAAAGTGTCATATCTTCAGTGTTGTCCCATGAAAACGTATAACAAAATATTCACAAAAATGTGAGTGGTGTACTCACTTCTGTAAAATGCTGTGACTATGAAAATGTGATTTTAACCAATGTACAAGGTGTAGGTGTAATTTCTATCTTTGTTCTTAAAAAAAATAATTTTGGGTAAAGGGAAAGGAGAATTCAACTAATGCTGTGAGAAGGGTGTACACCATTCACCATTATGATAGATGAGAAGGGCATTCCAAAAACGTAGTCATGTGGCAATCTGTTCAGTCTCTCTTAAACATTTGAAGCATTAGCATCCCACAGCAGCAAGCTTGTATTGTGTACAGCACTACCTCATATGGATTAAAAAGTAGGTTTTATGGTTAATGGAGCTTGGAGAAGGGGTATAGAAAGTATCCCACTGAGTAGCAGAAAAGGATTTATTTTAAAAAGTTTAGTATGCAAATACAAACAGCGCTATACTCCCCTACTCCAGGTCCTGGTATTGGCTGCAGCGCTGAAATCCGAATAACAAAGCCACTGAGATGAATGATTGGCTTCCAGCTCTGCAGCCTTTGCCAAATACCTGAATTGGCAATGAAGATTTGCTGGTGGACCCAGGTAAGAGTATGGTTTCTAATCTTCAAAACAAACTGTGCACATGGATGAACATTAACTGAAAGAATAAAATGCCTCCAAATCAAATTTCCATTTTGTGACGTACATACAGTAGTGAGAATTTGACAATGCCAAATAAAAAGTGCAGTTAAAATATTTTGAGTCTAGTTGACCTTTTAAAAATTGGAGGTAGAAGAAAGTAGGATGTGACACTATTTGGGGGGGGGAGATGCGTTGGTTGATAAGTGAGCAGATTTGTTGATATTTATAAAGATCATACCATGGAACTTAACGGTATGTTCTGAAAGACGCTGTACAAAATATTGGTGACAAACTCTTCTCAATCAATAATTCTGGTGTCAACCCATGAGCAAAAAGGAAATGTCAAGAATTAAAAGTTCACCAACTGCTTTCTTAGGTTCTAATAGCATTAAAAAAAAGCTGCGCATGTTGCAAAAACCTTAAGATGTATACGTTTCTATATAACTATAAGACATTTCATATTCCTTAGTGAGAACAGTAAATTAATTCATATTGCATTTCACGATTTCAGTGTTACCGATGGTATATCTTTTTCTCTATGCATTTTTGTGCTGTACAATTTTAAACAGTTTTAAAACACCAAAATCACTGTCATAACATTGTGAGTGTGCCATTTTCTCTTCTAATTACAGTCACTGCCAAAAGGAGAAAAAAAACATTGGTATTGTAATGTTCCATCCGCGCTGTCATCTATAATTGTGCGCATACCTGCTCTGACCTTTATGTTGTTCCTTGCATTATGTGACCGGTCATTTCTGTTCTGCATTCGGAATTCTAACCTAAGGGGAACATCCAACCAAATTTCAACCTAAATAAAATTCTTCTATGTCTTATGTCACATGAAATCTAATAAAATAGCTATAATGTTTTTACCTTATTGTTATCAAAGCAAGATAGGTTTTAATTGCAATATATGTCTGACAGGAAGAAAAAAATGTGAGAAATGTTAGTGTAATAATGGAATTATGACCACTACATGAATTAACTGCATATCCATATACATCAGCTTCATATGATAAAATGACATAACATTGAATTACCAGAAATTCAAAATTCAAAAACAGAAATGACCAAACATTTAAATATACACACATAAACAACAGAAGTAAACACCGGGGAGTGGGGTTAGACCAAAGTAGGAGAAGGGGAATTATCACATACTCAAAACCTAGCAATAATCACAGACAAATCAACCAAACGCCTTCTCAAATAAAAACCATCAACAACCTCCAGCCATACAGCAAAAGCTATCTCTGGCAATGACTGCTAGCCAGGGCCTGGTTTATATATGAGATAGGAGTGTTTAACACTGCACAGCTGAGCCCTTAATGCAGGAAAGCTTCAGGTAGCTCTCAACTGACAAGATTAACCCCTGCATTGCTAAAAGAAACCTGCACTGTTTAATATGAAGGTGAAGTGCTTCTAATCTGTGCAGGAGTAGGATAAATCAGATACTGTGGTTTTCTGGCTCCTCTCTGTTACGTAAACCCATTACAAAAGTGCAATTCCACAATTTTTTTTGGGGGGTGTTTTATTTACCATGTCCACTAAAAGCTAAAACTGACCTTTAAAAGTGATACTCCAGATCAGTACAAAGTACAAAGATACCAAACATATGTAGTTTAGTAACAAAAAAATTGTTGCCATTTTCCGACACCAAAAGCGTCTCCATTTTTCGGGATCTGGGTTTGGCTGAGAGCTTATTTTTTGCTCCCTGAGTTGATGTTTTTATCAATACCATTTTAGGGTAGTTACTATGTATTTGATCACCTGTTATTGCATTTTATTGCAGACTTATGCTTCCCCACATTGCATGCACTCTGCACTGCGGGAATTCTCTTGTCTCTGACCGAGGACTGGAGAATATGTATGAATTATACATTTTCTGGGTGAGTGGGAGCAGTCTCGCTTCCTTAAACTTGTATTGAGCAAAGCCACAACCAGTCTAGTGATGCGGCCATCCAGAGGGAACCAAGAGTATGGAGTGTATAGAAGCGAGACTGGGGCCACTGGCTGGTAGTAGTATGCATAACGCATACATATGTTCTGGTCCTGTCTCAGAAACAGTCGAATTCCCGCAGAGCACAGTGAGCATGCTGGATGGATTCATATGTCTGGAATCTCACAGAGAGTGGCTTCCTTTTATTGCTGTAACTTGCCAGCTGAACACTGCACCCGCCGTCTAGGACTATCCCATTGGATATTTCAATTTGCAAAGTTGGTGAGCTTCCTTTTTTTGTTTGTTCATGACAGCACTCTTATCGATTTGTACCATACAACTCCTGTCAGAAGGATTTTGCTAAGTAAACTGTCAGGTTGATGCCGTTATATTGATTAAAATGATACCTGGGTAAAGAAATCCGTCATGTGGTTGGTGCTTAATCTGTATTTGCAGTTTTCAGTTAATGAGATTCTCACGCTTTGGGGCGGCCTGTGGGCAGTTTTTTTATTTGTGCTCTGTTCTCATATGCATCCTTATGGGCTTATGACAGGTCTCACTGACCTGCCTCCTGTTTTACATACTGCATATAATAGGGTTGGCTTTGGAAAAAAAAATTTACTTCATCAAAATGGCGCCGGCGGTGGCGTATGCGCAGTAGCATCTATTGCTTGCCGATAGATGCTACTGGAGGAAAAGATTTTTCAGCTGCAGCAAAATGGAGCCGGCAGCGCTTGCACAGTAGCATCTATTGGCAAGTGATCAATACTAGTATATGCAGTATGGAAAATAGGACGCAGGTCACTGAGGGACCTGTCATAAGCCCATGGGGATCAATATGTGAACAGAGTACCACATAAAGATCCCCCACAGACCGCCCTGAAGCACGAGAATCTCATTAATTGAAAACTGCAAATACAGTTTAAACAACAACCCCAAGATGAATTTCCTCAAACAAGGTATCATTTTAATCAATGTAACACCTGACAGTGCCTGTAGTTTACTTAGCAAAATGCTGCTGAAGGTTCACTTTAAGGTAACAATGTTCACTTTAAGTTAACATTTAGGCTGTGTGCACATGTTGCATTTTTTTGCGTTTTGGCAGCATTTTTCCTTTGCGGAATCTTCACGATAACACAAAGAAAATGCATCCCATGCAATCCTATGGGAATCCACAATGCTGTCCTAATGCTGCAGAAAAATACGCAGCATGCTCATTCTTTTTGCGGAATTGCGGCGATTCTGCACCCATAGGATTGCATTGAAACGCTCACTTTATGCATGTGTCTATGCCCACCATGCGTAAAGTGAGCGCTCAATGTGCAGATGGTACCCAGGGTCTGGAGGAGAGGAGACTGTCCTGAAAGCCCTGGGTAACATAATCCTGCAAAAAATGGGATAAAAATAAAAAATTGAGATTTAATCACCCTCCGGGGGACCCCCAAAGTTCTTCCTGCCTTTCACCATGCTCCCGGCATCTTCCGGTTCCAGTAATGCTTTGCACGAATGACCACTGATGACGTTGCACTCTCACGCGCGTGACGTCATCTCCGGTCCTTCACGCAAAGCATTACTGGGATTGGAAGATGCCGGGAGCGCCGCTAAGCAGATCGGGGGTCGTCGGAAGATGAGAATAACAATATTTTGTATTTTTTTAAATTATTTTTAACATCTTATCTTTTACTATTGATTATGCATAGGCAGATTCAGTAGTAAAATGTTGGTCACACTTGTCAAGCACTATGCTTGACAAGTGTGACCAACCTGTCAATCACATTTCCAAGCGATACTTGAAATAGCTTGGAATGCACAAGTATTCCACAAGTGAAAAACGCTTGCAAAATGCTTGTTTTTCATGAGAAATCACATGCAAATTCGCATGCGTTTTACCCGCGGCAGGAGTTGCGGAAATGCTGCGGACATTTTCGCAGCATTTCTGCACGTGTATATGGCGCTCCTGAGGCTCAGTCGCCACAGAGGTACTGCAACTCCTCCTGAGGTGTGGTATCCCACCATCCAGGTAAGGTGGAGACTCCTGACCACACTCCAACACCAGCACCCCACACCACAAAGTAGTGTAGCAAAGCACCTTCGGCGGCTCCCTGCTTGAAGTATAGCAAAGCACCCATTGGTGGCTCCCTGCTTGGAACACGAAACGTGCTGGGAGGTGGGTGGAGTTAGTTTACATTACAAGGAGTGGGAAGAGTTTAGGATTAGAAGTCAGTTGGATAGAGAGTTGGAGAGAAGAAGATTCTGGGAGAGAGGGATAGATGGATGGAAGTGCTGCAGCAGATACCAGTGACCTGGGTCTGCTGGCACAGGAAAGGGAGAGAGAGCAACATAGACTGAAAGCCTGACTCTCCATAGAGAGGGAGATCAGTACGGAACGTGAGGAGTAAAAGAGAACAGAGGACGTGGGTGAGAAGAGAACCCTTCCTAGAAGTTCTAAGCGCAAGGCCGGGGCCCGGTCCCCGAGGTTGTATGGATACTCATGGTCCTGCAGCAGACACTGGAGGAATAGAAGTAGTGACCACTTTATTCCCACACAAGACTTGGGGGCACAACAGCAACTGAATAGTGAGCCGGGATTTAGTAGCAAGGAGTCCCCGAAGCAGGCTACAGCTGTCTGCCGTACAAGTAGAGTTCATAAGAACATCGGACAGGAGGCACTCCAGTGTAACTTAGTACTAGGAGTACTTCACTTAAAGGTGCTATAAGAGGAGATGTTCAGAAAGACATATGTTGGCGGAGTGTTGGAAAGGAGTATTACATCTGGCCTGGAGGTTGACTGAGTCCCTGACCCGGAGGACACGGCACGGAGGCAGGCACCTGTTTGTACAACAGACTCTGAGTAAAGCTTTGGAACTACATGCCCTGGTGTCCTCCACTTATTCCTTGCGCCAACCTGTCCAGCACTGCTATCCCCCTCTGCGCCTGACACTACACCATCTACGTGTCACTTCACTTACTCTGCCCTGGGACTACAGCCCTGCCTGTCGAGGGCTATAACATCACTGCTGCACCACACTATCTCTCCCAGAGGATCTGTCTGCAGCGACATCTTCATTGCCGAACACTACAGGTGGCGTCACGAATCCCTTATAAATCTTCATTACCATAAGCACACTGAAACAACCCCTTTTACAATGGGTGCCCAGTGCCACGGGCCGGGTCACAGATGCCGTGACATCTCCCATTGAAGCTCATCGGGCCCGGTACCGAGTACCCCACAGCTCTGGGTGTGAGGGCGTCCCATGTGCACATAGCCTTAGTTTGTGTGTGCTTCAAAGGTTGCCTCGTCAATTCTCTCAATCTTTTCTGCAAACTCCTGTGTTTCTCCAACATGCATCTACTTTTTAACAGGGGCTGATGTATCATTGGTGCAACCTATGCAGCTGCACAGGGGTTCAAGAGGTGAGGGGTCCCATTTCCACGTTTAAATTACATGAAATTGTGCATTATGATGAGCTATTGAACTTGATGAGTTTTTGCACAGGGGCACTTTTTTGTCTGTGTCCATCCATGTTCATAGCGCACATATGCTGATTAACCCTGTGTTTGCAGTAAGCAGAAAAAATGTCTCCTTTGGATTTGTTCACATTGCAAACAGTCTAACAATTTCTGGACTGCTTATCTTTCTTCTTTTTCAGCTCTTGTAACAAGGTAACATAGTTAGCAATACTGAAAATGACATTTGTCCATCCAGTTCAGCCTATATTCCGTCAGAATAAATCCCCAGAACTACATCCTTCTAAAGAACCTAATCACTGTAAGATACAATATTGTTATGCTCCAGGAAGACATCCAGGCCTCTCTTGAACCCCTCGACTAAGTTCGCCATCATCACCTCCTCAGACAAGGCGTTCCAGATTCTCATTGCCCATACAGTAAAAAAAATCATCTTCTATGTTTGTGGAAAAACCTTCTCCCCTTCAGACACAGAGAATGCCCCCTTGTGACCTTCACCTTCCTTGACATAAACAGATCCTCAGAGAGATATTTGTATTGTTCCCTTATACACTTATACATGGTTACCTCAGTCGTCTTTTTTCTAGACTAAATAATCCTAATTTTGATATTCTCTCTGGGTATTGTATTTTCCCCATCCCTTTTATTAATTTTATTACCCTCCTTTGTACTTTCTCTAATTCTATAATATCCTTCCTGATCACTGGTGCCCAAAACTGTATACCCCCATGTGACCGTCACCTTTCTTGGTATAAACAGATCCTCGGAATTAGGGCTCATACTCACTTGCGAGAAAATCGGAGGAGTCTCATACCTCAATACCCGGAACTGCCGCCGGCATTCTGATTGGAGCTTTCAGCTGCATGCATTTCTATGCAGCTGAACGTTCTGATCCGAGTGTCGGCGGCAGTTCTGAGTATTGATGTGCGAGACACGTCCGAGTTTCTCGCAGGTGAGTATAAGCCCTAAGGCTAATTTCACACTTGCTTTTTTTTGCAGCGCGTTTTTAGCGCAAAAAACGCATAGAAAAAATGCATACAAATGCATACAAACGCTGCGTTTTTTTCAAGCATTTTTATGCACATGCAGGAAAAAAACGCAGCGGTTTTATGCGTTTGTATGCGTTTTTAGTGCGTTTGCGTTTTTTTACACATTTTTGGACAACACCCAAAAAAAAAAAAACATTCAACAACACACAAGACCAATGGGACGTCAATGTCGGTGTGGTATGTTAATATATAGACCCTGTCTACAGTATTCTTCAGATTTGCTTGATTCTTCTCGTGTCAACATGGATCTGCGCTGGAAGAGTTTTCACTTCAACTTGGATTTGGACATCGCGATGGCTCAGGCGTATGCAGTTGCTTGCCATGAACAAAGGAAGAGAGAGAGGCAGCGAAGACGGCAGCGGCGGCGTATGTGGATACATCCGATTCTTGAACTCCGGGAGAGCCGTGGAGCATACCACACTCTCTACAGTGAGCTACAGGCAAACCCGGAGAAATTTACAGATTATATCCGGATGTCCCAAGAAAGCTTCAGGGATTTGCTTGCTCGTATCCAACAGTCCATCCGGAGACAGGACACACAGCTCCGTCGTGCGATTCCTCCTGGTGACCTTACAGTACGTAATATTTAAAAACCAAGGGGTGCGGTCTGATGGGTTTTTTTTAAATTTAGTATTCAAAACCTTGGGTAATTAGTTTTCGTGAATGTACTAATATTTTATTTTATAGTTTTACAAAATAATATACAGAAATATTAATTTTACTTCTTTCTCTGTTCACAGATTCCTGGCGACTGGAGAAACCCTATCTTCACTACACTTCCAGTACCGTATTGGAATCTCTACCTTGTCTGGAATTGTTGAGGACACCTGCCGGGCTCTCTGGAATGTTCTTTGTCCAGAATTTATGCCCCTGCCCACCGCTGAAAAGTGGATGGAAATTGCTGACAAATTCTGGACAGTATGCAATTTCCCCAACTGTTTGGGAGCTGTTGATGGTAAACACATACGGATCATCAAACCCAAAAGAACAGGATCTGAGTACTATAATTACAAAAAGTACTTTTCAGTAGCAATCATGGCCATTGCGGATGCCGGATGTATGTTTGTAGCAGTGGACATTAGAGCACTTGGCCGTGGTAATGACTCACAGGCTTTTAAAAACTCAGACATGGGCCGGAGGTTGTATGGCAACCAATTTAATTTCCCTATGCCACGGCCTCTTCCTCACACCGAAGCTCCGCCACTGCCCTTTGTAATGGTTGGTGATGAGGCTTTTCAAATGTGCGCAAACTTACTGAAACCCTACTCCAGCCGGGACTTGGACCACACCAAAAAAATATTTAATTACAGGCTAACCAGGGCCAGAAGAACTGTCGAGTGTGCTTTTGGGATTCTTGTCTCAAGATGGCGAATTCTCGGCACAGCCATTAATCTTAAACTTCAAACGGTCGATGAGGTGGTGAAGGCATGTGTGGTTCTATATAATTTTGTGATGGCTAAAGAGCACCCGACCTTTGAACTGGACGATGATGCTCCTAACCCATTGCCTGAATTCACTCAGCACTCTCTCAGGTCATCTGTTGAAGTTGGCCAAATGAGGGACCAATTTGCGGCCTACTTTATTTCTGATGTAGGTCGGGTGCACTGGCAAGATGAAATGTTGTAAGAATGTTTTCGTTTGTTTATGGTAATAAAAAACCTTATTTGATACCATTACTGAGTGCACTATATTTTTTACACTCCAATTAAATAAAAAACTTCCCATGTATACCTGTGAATTTTTTGATGTTCTCACACCTGGGCAGGTAAATACACATATCAGTTAAAATGCAGCATTGCTAGTCTGCGTGAAATATATTGCAACGTAAGCAAAGCTGCATGTTAAATCTGATGTGTATTAACCAGGCCATGATTGATAACTATAACCAGGCCATGACTGATAAATAGTTATGATTATGACTTTTGAGCGACGTTGGTAGGATCGGGTTTCAGGAATCCAAATTTTTTAAAAAGAAAACTGTACAACTAGTGTAAAAAAAAGTATGAGATTCATTCAAAACCCAACCCCAATGCAAGTCAATGGGGAATAAAAGTCAGCATTGAGTGGATGAATGTAATCAGCTCAATTCCAACTTTTATTTAACATTAACTAACATTGTGGTAGTGTTTAGAAAGAAACTTATTTTTTTTTTATACAAGTTTCACCAGTTTGTTTTTCAGGAAACCAGATCCTAGTCGGTAAAACTTGAGTTATTATACTAGGCCTTGGTATGATTATACTAGGCCGTGGTATTTAACATATGACTATACTAGGCCTTGTTATTTCACATATGACTATACTAGGCCTTTGTATTTAACATATGACTATACTAGTCCTTGGTATTTAACACATGATTATACTAGGCCTTGGTATTTATTATACTAGACCTTGTTATTTCAGATATGACTATACTAGGCCTTTGTATTTAACATATGTTAAATACAAATGCCTAGTACAGTCATGGTCAAAAGTTTTGAGAATGACACAAATATTAATTTTTACAAAGTCTTCTGCTTCATTTTTTCTAATGGCAATTTACATATACTCCAGAATGTTATAAAGAGTGATCAGCTTAACAGCAATTACTTGCAAAGTCAATATTTGCCTAGAAAATGAACTTTATCCCCCAAAACACATTTCAACATCATTGCAGCCCTGCCTTAAAAGGACCAGCTAACATCGTTTCAGTGATTGCTCCATTAACACAGGTGTGGGTGTTGATGAGGACAGGGCTGGAGATCAATCTGTCATGATTAAGTAAGAATGACACCACTGGACACTTTAAAAGGAGGCTGGTGCTTGGCATCATTGTTTCTCTTCTGTTAACCATGGTTATCAGTAAGGAAACACATGCAGTCATCATTGCACGGCACAAAAATGGCCTAACAGGGAAGAGTATCGCAGCTTGAAAGATTGCACCTCAGTCAACAATCTATCGCATCATCAAGAGCTTCAAGGAGAGAGTTTCCCTTGTTGCCAAAAAGGCTCCAGGGCGCCCAAGAAAGACCAGCAAGCGCCAGGACCGTCTCTTAAAAGTGTTTCAGCTGTGGGATCAGGCTACCAGCAGTGCAGAGCTTGCTCAGGAATGGCAGCAGGCAGGTGTGAGTGCATCTGCACGCACTGTGAGGCGGAGACTCTTGGAGAAAGGCCTGGTCTCAAGGAGGGCAGCAAAGAAGCCACTTCTCTCCAGGAAAAACATCATGGACAGACTGATATTCTGCAAGAGGTACAGGGAGTGGACTGCTGAGGACTGGGGTAAAGTCATTTTCTTTGATGAATCCCCTTTTCGATTGTTTGGGACATCTGGAAAACAGCTTATTCGGAGAAGACCAGGTGACCGCTACCACCAGTCTTGTCTCATGCCAACTGTCAAGCATCCTGAAACCATTCATGTGTGGGGTTGCTTCTCAGCCAAGGGAATGGGCTCTCTCTCAGTCTTGCCTAAAAACACAGCCATGAATAAAGAATGGTACCAGAATGTCCTCCAAGAGCAACTTCTCCCAACCGTCCAAGAGCAGTTTGGCGGTCAACAATGCCTTTTTCAACATGATGGAGCACCTTGCCATAAAGCAAAGGTGATAACTAAATGTCTCAGGGAACAAAACATAGAGATTTTGGGACCATGGCCTGGAAACTCCCCAGATCTTAATCCCATTGAGAACTTGAGGTCAATCATCCAGAGTCGGGTGGACAAACAAAAACCTTCAAATTCAGACAAAATGAAAGCATTGATTTTGCAAGAATGGACTGCTATCAGTCAGGATTTGATCCAGAAGTTGATTGAGAGCATGCCACGGAGAATTGCTGAGGTCATGAAGAAGAAGGGTCAACACTGCAAATATTGACTTGCTGCATTAACTCATTCTAACTGTCAATATAACCTTTTGCTACTCATAATATGATTGCAATTATATTTCTGTATGTGATAAAAACATCTGACAAACACATAAAAACCAGAGGCCAGCAGATCATGTGAAAATATAATATTTGTGTCATTCTCAAAACTTTTGGCCATGACTGTATAGTCATATGACTATACTAGGCCTTGGTATTTAACATATTACATGTATTTACCCATCAGTGGATTCTTCACACAAATGTATATTGTTAATTACAAGGTATATAAATAATCCCCCTTGCCTAGAATCACAATAAGTGAAATGAGGATTGGAAAAAACAGCCAATCCTCCAAACACTTTTTATGACACCTTGCAAAGTTTAAGTCGCATTGTGTGTACGGCGCAGTGTGTGTGAGCGGCGCCAAAAACATTAATCAAACTTTGTTATGGTGAACCACAAATGTAAATTTATTTTTAACCACAAAAATAAAAAAAAACTTTATTTTTTTCTGCGTTTGGGGGCAGATGGTTGCAATTTGGGGGTGTGCAGGGAAGATGCAACACTTGCAGTTGAAGAAGGTGTTTGAGGGGAAGGGGAAACAAAACTTGTGGGGGAAGGTAGTCCAGTTAAGGGAATTAAACTAGGAACACTTGGAGGAGAGGAAATAGGTTCAGGTACATTTGTTCTAAGTGCATGTCGCCGTAAGCTTGTCTGCCTGGACCTACTTGGGCCCAATGCCCGCCTTGATTGATTTCGCCTTGAACTTGGGGCAAATATTGAGTGTAGGTCCCCCGTCTGCTGCTGTGGCTGCTGCTGCTGTGGCTGCTGCTGCGGTGGCTGCTGCTTTGGCTCCTGCTGCTGTGGCTGCTGCTGGTGCTGTGGCTGCTGCTGCGGTGGCTGTTGCTGCTGTGGCTAATGCTGATGCTCTGTGTTGGCAGTGCTCATCCTTGCAGGAGGACTGGTGGTGGCAGTGATGGTCCAGGTTTGCGGAGTGGTGGTGGCAGGGCTACTACATGTTGTTGTAGCGGCAGGGCTGTTCCACGTTTGCCTAGTGGTGGCTGTGCTCCACGCATGCATGGGGTGGCGGTGGTGCTCCAGACAGGAGCAGCGCTTGCCATGGTGGTGTTGGTGAAGTGACCAGCTGCACTCAGACTTGTGGTGGTGTAACAGTGGGTGTCCTGGCTTTGAATAGAGGTGTCCGTGCAGTGGTATGCAACACAAGTCGGTAGTGAGGTGAAGCGAGCCAATGGTGGCACAGGTGGAAATGACACCACTGACAGCTGCCCGTACCGATTATGCTGCATAGCCTGCAAGAAA
This sequence comes from Dendrobates tinctorius, assembly GCF_039654945.1. NCBI lineage: Eukaryota > Metazoa > Chordata > Amphibia > Anura > Dendrobatidae > Dendrobates > Dendrobates tinctorius. The sequence goes on along the minus strand of NW_027361699.1, from coordinate 89,876 downwards.
GCATTGTTGCAGGCCTGCAGCACATTCAGCTGTTGCTCAGGACTAAGGTGTTCCGCCATGCCCTTTTCAATCTTACTAAAAAATTGGTGCGCTGGTCTGTTGAGGTCGGCCTCCAGACGGTCAAGGCGCTGTTCAACAGAATTGAAGCGGTGTTCAAAGTGGTTAAAACCACGTTCCATGAGTGCAAAACCGCTTTCAACTCTGTCGGACAGCGACTTGAGGCTGGCATTAAAGGCCTCGCTCAAGTGCATAAACTCGGGCAAGACATTCCTGTCCAAGGCCCTCTGTCGCTGGCAGGTAGTGCCCGCATAACCAGTGGCAGAGACCTGGGACAGGGGAACACCTGATGGCCCAGCTTCCTGGTCACCAGCTGTCTGTGTGGCTGACCTGCAAGGTGCTTCCTGGCTGTCGGATGGCTGGGACGGGTCAGAGGACATCCGAGGAAGGACCGCTCCAGGGCCAGGTTGCAGGGTGCTGCTCCAGGTGCTGTGGAAGAAAGGAAAATCATTACTACCATGCCTTTACAAGAAGCATCAGCTGTGGTTTAGAAAAACAGATTAATAAAAATAAAAACCCAAAATGTATAATACTTACGATCTGGTGGCAAGGATCGGTCTTAGGAACTGCAACGCGTGATAGTGACGGTATCTAGTTCTTGTCCTTGATGCAGATCCACCGCGAACCTAGCCCTCAGCACGAACATCACTGTTGAAGCCGTCCTTGATCGAGCGCCAACGTGTTCGGACTTTGTCCACTGTTGGAAAAAAAAAACAACAACATGTCACTTGTGTTTTTGATGCACGACATATGCTATCACTAAACCCAACAGTGCCATCAAGGACAATAGTCCCTGCGGCACAATACAGCAATACAATACTCAAAGCAGTCACTGTAGAGCCCGATGACACTGTTGGGTTTCCTGCTAGAATATATCTAGCAGGAAACCCAACAGTGACATCAAGGACAACAGTCACTGCGGCACAATACAGCAATACAATACTCAAGCAGTCACTGTAGAGCCCGATGACACTATTGGGTTTCCTGCTAGAATATATCTAGCACGAAACCCAACAGTGACATCAAGGACAACAGTCACTGCGGCACAATACAGCAATACAATACTCAAAGCAGTCACTGTAGAGCCCGATGACACTGTTGGGTTTCCTGCTAGATTATATCTAGCAGGAAACCCAACAGTGACATCAAGGACAACAGTCACTGCGGCACAATACAGCAATACAATACTCAAAGCGGTCACTGTAGAGCCCGATGACACTGTTGGGTTTCCTGCTAGAATATATCTAGCACAAAACCCAACAGTGACATCAAGGACAACAGTCACTGCGGTACAATACAGCAATACAATACTCAAAGCAGTCACTGTAGAGCCCGATGACACTGTTGGGTTTCCTGCTAGAATATATCTAACATGAAACCCAACAGTGACATCAAGGACAACAGTCACTGCGGCACAATACAGAGCAGGGAAATACTTACTAAACGCCTTTTTGGAGGATGCAGTGGCGCTGTCCCAGCCATCCATCAACGCTGCGGCCACCTCATTCCATAGCCGCCGGGTCACCACATTGTCCTTGTACAGTCGGTCACGGCTGTCACACAACGGGGCACGCTCCTGGACCAGGCTGATGAGCTGCTCATTATCCAGGTAGACGTCTTCATCCCGTTGTGAAACCTAGACAAAACACATTCATTAGAATAAACAAATTTAAATTGAATAAAAAGTTACAAAATACAGAAAAGATGAAAAATAGAAGATAAAAAATAAAGAACATTACAAATCATTTGATACATACATTCCGTATCACCACCGGGACTTGGCTTCGCTGCTCCTGCTCTTCGCCCTCAGTAGTCCCGTCCGCAGAAGTTGACGATGTCTTAAAAAAAAAAAAACGTAAGAGATTTGGAGTAGCAGCAGATATACTTACCAGATGCCCGAAAATAATCACCTCATGGTCTGCTTGCGCCAATTCCTGCCGCGATGGGGAATATTCTGATTCCAAAGACATACTGCATGTAAAAATAATAAAAATCATTAGTACATACACAATTTAAAAGGACAGGCATACGATGTAATAATACTCACATTCTTGACGCAGATAGAAGATGGGTTCGTAGATGAATGTCTGCTCTCCAATCTGTCACTGTAGTTGTGGTACAGTGTTGGCAGACACCTCCTTTATATAGACTTCTTTTTTTGACTTTTGAATTTTATAACTTGTCTAAATAGTGGACACCAAAAAAAAAAACGCAGCGCTAAAAAAGCACATACATGCGCATGCCAGTGCGCACGTATGCGCATCCATAGGCCATAATGGCCTTTTTTAGCGCAAAACGTGCGCATATGTGCGCATGCGCATTTTTGAAGTGGTTGGGCGGACCAAAAAATGCAACATGTAGCATCTGGAAAATAAAATCGCACACCACAAAAAAACGCAGCACACGAAAAACTCATACAGTGGGGAAAAAAAGTATTTAGTCAGTCAGCAATAGTGCAAGTTCCACCACTTAAAAAGATGAGAGGCGTCTGTAATTTACATCATAGGTAGACCTCAACTATTGGAGACAAACTGAGAAAAAAAAATCCAGAAAATCACATTGTCTGTTTTTTTTTCATTTTATTTGCATATTATGGTGGAAAATAAGTATTTGGTCAGAAACAAAATTTCATCTCAATACTTTGTGATATATCCTTTGTTGGCAATGACAGAGGTCAAACGTTTTCTGTAAGTCTTCACAAGGTTGCCACACACTGTTGTTGGTATGTTGGCCCATTCCTCCATGCAGATCTCCTCTAGAGCAGTGATGTTTTTGGCTTTTCGCTTGGCAACACGGACTTTCAACTCCCTCCAAAGGTTTTCTATAGGGTTGAGATCTGGAGACTGGCTAGGCCACTCCAGGACCTTGAAATGCTTCTTACGAAGCCACTCCTTCGTTGCCCTGGCGGTGTGCTTTGGATCATTGTCATGTTGAAAGACCCAGCCACGTTTCATCTTCAATGCCCTTGCTGATGGAAGGAGGTTTGCACTCAAAATCTCACGATACATGGCCCCATTCATTATTTCATGTACCCGGATCAGTCGTCCTGGCCCCTTTGCAGAGAAACAGCCCCAAAGCATGATCTTTCCACCACCATGCTTTACAGTAGGTATGGTGTTTGATGGATGCAACTCAGTATTCTTTTTCCTCCAAACACGACAAGTTGTGTTTCTACCAAACAGTTCCAGTTTGGTTTCATCAGACCATAGGACATTCTCCCAAAACTCCTCTGGATCATCCAAATGCTCTCTAGCAAACTTCAGACGGGCCCGGACATGTACAGGCTTAAGCAGTGGGACACGTCTGGCACTGCAGGATCTGAGTCCATGGTGGCGTAGTGTGTTACTTATGGTAGGCCTTGTTACATTGGTCCCAGCTCTCTGCAGTTCATTCACTAGGTCCCCCCACGTGGTTCTGGGATTTTTGCTCACCGTTCTTGTGATCATTCTGACCCCACGGGGTGGGATTTTGCGTGGAGCACCAGATCGAGGGAGATTATCAGTGGTCTTGTATGTCTTCCATTTTCTAATTATTGCTCCCACAGTTGATTTCTTCACTCCAAGCTGGTTGGCTATTGCAGATTCAGTCTTCCCAGCCTGGTGCAGGGCTACAATTTTGTTTCTGGTGTCCTTTGACAGCTCTTTGGTCTTCACCATGGTGGAGTTTGGAGTCAGACTGTTTGAGGGTGTGCACAGGTGTCTTTTTATACTGATAACAAGTTTAAACAGGTGCCATTACTACAGGTAATGAGTGGAGGAAAGAGGAGACTCTTAAAGAAGAAGTTACAGGTCTGTGAGAGCCAGAAATCTTGATTGCTTGTTTCTGACCAAATACTTATTTTCCACCATAATATGCAAATAAAATGAAAAAAAAACAGACAATGTGATTTTCTGGATTTTTTTTTCTCAGTTTGTCTCCCATAGTTGAGGTCTACCTATGATGTAAATTACAGACGCATCTCATCTTTTTAAGTGGTGGAACTTGCACTATTGCTGACTGACTAAATACTTTTTTTCCCCACTGTACGTGCGCATGCCAAAGCGCACGTATGCGCGACCATGTTAAATATAGGGGAAAAAAGCGCATGTGCACGTATGCGTTTTTTTCCAGCGCAAAAAAACGCAAATGTGAAACCAGCCTAAGTGTATTTGTCTACATTTTTGGCTCCTGGTCTTCTGGTGTGGCTTGCACCTCTTGTCTACCTGCCATCCAGCTTTCTGTTACACATCCTGCCAATGCGATCTCACCATTGATCCATGTTATTCACCGTAACCTGATACTTTGTGAATCCACCTCATCACGTAAGCCCTAACATCTGCAATCCTTCACTACTATGGTCTGCTTCATGCCAGCAGTCTGTTTATAGTGAGGGACAGTCATGTGTCATTCATGATAATGATGGCATTGGCAGCTAAGGGTGGTATACCATCCATTACACTATATTTTGGATAATGTGGTTAAGTAACAGATGGCACAACAACACAAGATCTTTCTCAGCAAACTTGGTAAGGAAATTGATACATGATTTTTTGGAAAAATATACATGACATTTTTATACATAAGTTAATTGCACTGCAAAAGTCCTATATTTCATGTAAAGCTTATGGTTTCTATTTGTTAAAGTGTTAACTTGCTGTAGAAGTGTGCAGTGAAAGTAGAAAGAAAACATCAGCATTTCAGTGGTGACATTATCATAGCTTTTTTTTGCCCTTCTCCTAATTAACATGGACGACTATGCATAGGAGGAATTCTGCTCTTGTGCTTCCCATTCATTATAAATGACAAATATTTGTTTAGCTTAAAATTAAACTACAGACATCAGACAGTGAATAATTCAACACAAATGTATAGGAATAGGAGCATTCATGAATTGTCACAGTACTATGTTCGGTTAATCATTTATCAGCCACCGAGGAACATATCTGTTACCTGTAAATATATAACCCTACACAGGGCACTTGAGAGCATCATCCCATCACTTATGTATGGATGTAGCAAAATAAACCCAGGCAGACACTCATTTACTTTGTATGAGACAAATAGCAAAGGCACAGCAGTGCAGTGTCACACACAGTTGTGTGCAGTGTAAAGATGGCACTTGGTAAGTCTGTATAGTATTGTATGCAAAGACCAATGAAATTTTAAAAAAACACCCTGAAATGTAACTTTTCCATATGCATGCACTGTCTTCTGTTAGAGAATAGAATGTTATTTTTTTAATTCAGTTTACTCCATCGTACCTGTTGTCATTGGTGAGACCCTGCACACTTTGCAACTGTCAGTCCAGTGATTTAATCACATTTTGATAATTTATGCTGCCCGAATCATCAGTTCAGGTAGTATCAGGTTGGTATGGCTGAGCAATAGCATTATTCAGATTTTACACACAGTCATTTTACCAAATAAAATAGTTTAGCAAGCTGTTCCGTTTGTCCAGTAGTTTGGATGTGACCTGCTCAGCAAACTTGGAAGAAATTCTTTCTGCCTTCAGTCGGGAGAAGGGAGTAAAGTTCTGGGTCCATACTAGACACCTAGTTTCCGCTAAGGAATCCCAAACATGGACTTTTTACTGTACATTCAGTTTCCTGTTCTGATTTGCCAGACTAATAAACGCTTGTTGAAAGGCTGAAACATGATAAATCAACAAGCTTTTAGACAGTGGGTACTTCCGGGGAGTTCACAGCCATGCCTCTGCAAGGGCCGGATCATGAGTGCAGCAGCCATTCTGCTCTTATTCATATTCAGATAAAACGCAGCTACAGTGAGGAACAGATTCTGAATGCAGTCTGCAAAAAGAGCACTATGTTTACTCTGCAACCCATACCTGTGGGAGTACTGTGCCAAAAGTCACTGTGTGCTCTGCAACCCATATCTGTGGGAGTACTGTGCCAAAAATCTGCTTTGTGCACTCTGGAACCCATAACTCTGAGAGTGCTGTGCCAAAAAATCGCTGTGTGTACTCTCCAACTCCAGTCTGTGGACTACTTTGCCTTTAAGCTGCTGTGTGTACTCCTCACCCTTCACTTGTGGACGTACTGTCCTTTAAGCTGCTGTGTGTACTCCAACCCTTGCTTGTGGGAGTACTGTACCTTTAAGCTGTTGTGTGTACTCTGCACCGCTGCCTATGGGAGTACTGTGCTTGTAGGCTGCTGTGTGCACTCTGCCCCTCCACCTGTGGGAGTACTGTGCCTGTAGGCTGCTGTGTGTACTCTGCCCCTCCACCTGTGGGAGTACTGTGCCTTTAAATCACTGTATGCACTCTGCACCCTCTGCCACTGAGAGTACTGTGCTATTAGGCCGCTCTGTGTACTCTGCAGCCACACCTGTGGCAGTACTGTGCCTTTAAATTGCTGTGTGTACTCTGCACCCTCTGCCTGTGGGAGTACTGTGCCTTTAAATTGCTCTATATACTTTGCACACTTGGCTTGTGGGAGTACTGTGCCTTTAAACCTCTGTAAGTACAGTGACGTTAACCACTTCAGAACCAGGGGTATTTCCATTTTTGTGTTTCCATTTTTTGCGCTCTTTCTTCCCACAGCCATAACTTTTTTATTTTTCCATCAATATGGCCATGTGAGGGCTTGTTTTTTGAATGGCACCATTGATTTTACTATATAATGTATGGGAAAACTGTGGTGAAATTGCAACAAAAGTGCAATTCCTCAATTGTTTTTTGGAATTTTTTTTACCATGTTCACTAAATACTAAAGCTGACCTGCCATTATGATTCTCTAGGTCCTTATGAGTTCACACACACCAAACATGAAAGGTAGCATCTCCATTTTTCGGGATCTGGGGCCAGGTGAGGACTTATTTTTTTGTATGCTGATGTGACGTTTTTATTTATTTTACCATTTGGTGTGTATGGGAACTTTTGATCGCTTGTTATTGCATTTTATTGCAATGTTGCAGCGACCAAAAAAACGTAATTCTGATATTTCGATTTTTTTCTCTATATGCCGTTTACTGATTGGATTAATTCTTTTTATATATTGATAGATCAGGCAATTCTGAACACGGCGATAATAAATATCAAATTTGATAACAAATTCTTGCCCATTCTTCCTTGGCAAACCTCACTGAGCTCGAGCTGTTTGCCAAGGAAGAATGGGCAAGAATGTCAGTCTCCCGATGTACAAAACTGATAGAGACATACCCCAAGCGACTTGCAGCTGTAATCGCAGCAAAAGGTGGCGCAACAAAGTATTAAGTAAAGGGGCCAAATAATATTGCACGCCCCACTTTTCAGTTTTTGAATTTCCACAAAAATTTAAAATAACCAATAAATTTCGTTCAACTACACAATTGTGTCCCACTTGTTGTTGATTCTTCACCAAAAATTTACATTTGGTATCTTTATGTTTGAAGCATCATATGTGGGAAAAGGTTGAAAAGTTCCAGGGGGCAGAACACTTTCGCAAGGCACTGTAATACTATCTAGTAGACCTGACAGAATAACAGATCTGCAGGTCGGGCATCTAGGAAATAGCAATCACAATATTGTACAGTTTCACTTGTCTTTCGCTAGGGGGACTTGTCAGGGAGTCACAAAAATACTGATCTTTAGGAAGGCAAAATTTGACCAGCTTAGGGATGTCTTTTATCTGGTCGAGTGGGACAATGTCCTCAGAAATAAGAAGATAGATAATAAATGGGAAATGTTTAAGAACATCCTAAATAGGCAATGTAAGCGGTTTATACCTTGTGGGAATAAAAGGACAAGAAATAGGAAAAACCCAATGTGGCTAAACAAAGAAGTAAGAGGGGCAATTAACAGTAAAAAGAAAGCATTTATACTACTAAAGCAGAGTGGCATCGTTGAAGCTCTAAAAAACTATAAGGAAAAAAATACTTTATCTAGAAAACTAATTAAAGCTGCCCAAAAGGAAACAGAGAAGCACATTGCTATGGAAAGTAAAACTAATCCCAAACTGTTTTTCAACTATATCAATAGTAAAAGAATCATAAGTGAAAGTGTAGGCCCCTTAAAAAATTGTGAGGAAAGAATGGTTGTAGATGTTGAGAAAAAAGCTAATATATTAACCCCTTCACGACCTTTGACGCCACGTAGGCGTCATGAAAAGTCGTGACAATACGACCCATGACGCCTATGTGGCGTCATGAATTGATTGCCCCCCTGCGGGTCGGGTGACCGGGGTCACTGAAAGGTCACCCGACCCGCACACAAAGGACCCTTCAGAGTTAACACCTGGGGGTGTGGTTTAGCCCCCACGTGCCTACGATCGCTCTGATTGGCTGTTAAAAGTGAAACTGCCAATCAGAGCGATTGTAATATTTCACCAATGAAAATTGGTGAAATATTACAATCCAGCCATGGCCGATGCTGAAATAGCATCGGACATGGCTGGACACCGAGACCCGACCCCCCCCACACCGACTGACGGCACCGATCGGCTGCCGCCACCGTCTGATGGCACCGATCGGCAGCCGCCGTCATAATCTGCCCCCCGCCTTCCCTCCGCCCCCCCAGCCCTCCGATCATCCCCTCTCACCCTCCGATCACCCCCTCACCCTCCTTTGTGCCTCCAATCTCCCGCTATCCGTCCCGGTGTCCCGCCGTCCAGCGTCATGGGCGCCGCCATCTTAGAAGATGGCGGGCGCATGCGCAGTGCGCCGAATCGAATCTGCAATGCTGCAGATTCATTCATTTATTTTGATCACTATAATAAACTTTCATAGTGATCAAAATAAAAAAAAGTAAATCACCGCCCCCCTTATCACCCCCATAGGTAGGGACAAATAATAAAAAAACAAAATATTTTTTTTTTATTTTTCCATTAGGGCTAGGGTTAGGGCTAGGGTTAGGGCTAGGGTTAGGGTTAGGGCTAGGGTTAGGGTTAGGGTTAGGGTTAGGGTTAGGGCTTGGGCTAGGGTTGGGGCTAGGGCTAGGGTTAGGGCTAGGGTTAGGGCTAGGGTTGGAATTAGGGTTAGGGTTAGAAATAGGGTTAGGGTTGGACTAAGGGTTAGGGTTGGACTAAGGGTTAGGGTTGGACTAAGGGTTGGAATTAGGGTTAGGGTTGTAATTGGGATTAGGGTTGGGTTGGGGTTGGGATTACGGTTACGCTTATGGTTAGGGTTAGAGTTGGGATTTCGTTAGGGGTGTGTTGGGATTTGTGTTGTGGTTAGGGTTATGATTAGGGTTGGGATTAGGGTTAGGGGTGTGTTGGGGTTGGGGTTGGAGATAGAATTGAGGGGTTTTCACTGTTTAGGCACATCACGGGGTCTCCAAACGCGACATGGAGCCACCATTTATTCCAGACAATTTTGCGTTCAAAAAGTCAAACGGTGCTCCCTCCATTTCGAGCCCCTACATGTGCCCAAACAGTGGTGTAACCCCACTTATGGGGTATCAGGGTACTCAGGAAAAATTGCACAACAACTTTGGGGGTCTAAATTCTCCTGTTACCCTTGGGAAAATAAAAATATGGGGGCTAAAATAATTATTTTTGTGGAAAAAAAATGATTTTTTATTTTCACGGTTCTGCGCTATAAACTTCTGTGAAGCACTTGGGGGTTCAACGTGCTCACCACACATCTAGATAAGTTCCTTGGGGGGTCTAGTTTTCTAAATGGGGTCACTTGTGGGGGGTTTCCACTGTTTAGGTACATCAGGGGCTCTGCAAATGTAACATGACGCCCACAGACCATTCCATCAAGTCGGCATTTCAAAACGTCACTACTTCCATTCCGAGCCCCAACGTGTCCCTGAACAGTGCCCCCCCACATATGGGGTACCAGTGTACTCAGGACAAACTGGACAACAACTTTTGGGGTCCAATTTATCCTGTTACCCTTGTGAAAATAAAAAATAGTGGGCTAAAAATAATTTTTTGAGGGAAAAAAATAATTTTTTATTTTCACAGCTCTGCGTTATAAACTTCTGTGAAGCACTTGGGGGTTCAAAGTGCACACCTCACATCTAGATTAGTTCCTTGGGTGATATAGTTTCCAAAATGGGGTCATTTGTGGGGGGTTTGCACTGTTTATGTACATTAGGGGCTCTGCAAACGTAACATGACGCCCACAGACCATTCCATCAAGTCTTCATTTCAAAGCGTCACTACTTCCCTTCCGAGCCCCAACGTGTGCCCAAACAGTGGTCCCCCCCCAGTTATGGGGTACCAGCATACTCAGGACACACTGGACAACAACCTCTGGGTCCAAAATATCCTGTTACCCTTGTGAAAATAAAAAAATAGTGGACTAAAAATCATTTTTTGAGGAAAAAAAAATATTTTTTATTTTCAAGGCTCTGCGTTATAAACTTCTGTGAAGCACTTGGGGGTTGAAAGTGCTCACCTCACATCTAGATTAGTTCCTTGGGTGATCTGGTTTCCAAAATGGGGTCATTTGTGGGGGGTTTCCACTGTTTAGGTACATCAGGGGCTCTCCAAACGTGACATGACGCCCACAGACCATTCCATCAAGTCGGCATTTCAAAACGTCACTACTTCCCTTCCGAGCCCCAATGTGTGCCCACACAGTGGTCCCCCCCACTTATGGGGTACCAGCGTACTCAGGACACACTGGACAACAACTTCTGGGGTCCAAAATATCCTGTTACCCTTGTGAAAATAAAAAATAGTGGACTAAAAATCATTTTTTGAGGAAAAAAAAATATTTTTTATTTTCAAGGCTCTGCGTTATAAACTTCTGTGAAGCACTTGGGGGTTCAACGTGCTCACCTCACATCTAGATTAGTTCCTTGGGTGATCTGGTTTCCAAAATGGGGTCATTTGTGGGGGGTTTCCACTGTTTAGGTACATCAGGGGCTCTGCAAACGTAACATGACGCCCACAGACCATTCCATCAAGTCTTCATTTCAAAGCGTCACTACTTCCCTTCCGAGCCCCAAAGTGTGCCCAAACAGTGGTCTCCCCCACATATGGGATACCAGCGTACTCAGGACAAGCTGGACAACAACTTTTGGGGTCCAATTTATCCTGTTACCCTTGTGAAAATAAAAAATAGCAGGCTAAAAATTTATTTTTTGAGGAAAAAAATATTTTTATTTTAACGGCTCTGCGTTATAAACTTCTGTGTAGCACCTGGGGGTTCAAAACGCTCACTATGCAACTAGATAAGTTCCTTAGGGGGTCTAGTTTCCAAAATGGGGTCATTTGTGGGGGAGCTCCAAAGTTTACGCACACAGGGGCTCTGCAAACACGACATGGTGTCCGCTAACGATTGGAGCTAATTTTCCATTCAAAAAGTCAAATGACGCTCCTTCCCTTCTGAGCCATGCCGTGCGCTGAAACAGTGGTTTCTCCCCACATATGGTGTACCAGTGTACTCAGGACAAACTGGACAACAACTTTTGGGGTCCAATTTATCCTGTTACCCTTGGGAAAATAAAAAATAGTGGGCTAAAAAATCATTTTTGAGGAAAAAAAAATATTTTTTTATTTTCATGGCTCTGCATTTATAAACTTCTGAGAAGCACTTGGGGATTCAGAGTGCTCACTACACATCTAGGTAAGCTCCTTGGGGGTTCTAGTTTCCAAAATGGGGTCACTTGTGTGAGTTTCTACTGTTTAGGCACACAGGGGCTCTGCAAACGCAACATGACGCCCGCAGAACATTTCATCAAAGTCTGCATTCCAAAATGGCGCTCCTTCCCTTCTGAGCTCTCCCGTGCTCCCAAACAGTGGTTCCCCCCCACATATGGGGTATCGGTGTACTCAGGACAAATTGCACAACAACTTTTGTGGTTCAATTTCTCCTGTTAGCCTTGTGAAAATAAAAAATAGCGGGCTAAAAAATCATTTTTGAGCAAAAAAAAATTATTTTTAATTTTCACTGCTCTGCGTTATAAACTTCTGTGAAGCACTTGGGGGTTCAAAGTGCTCACCACACATCTAGATAAGTTCCTTCGAGGGTCTAGTTTCCAAAATGGGGTCACTTGTGGGGAGATCCAATGTTTAGGCACACAGGGGCTCTCCAAATGCGACATGGTGTCCGCTAACGATTGGAGCTAATTTTCCAATCAAAAAGTCACATGGCTCTCCTTCCCTTCCGGGCCCTGCCGTGCGCCCAAACAGTGGTTTATGACCACATATGAGGTATCAATGTACTCAGCAGAAATTGCCCAACAAATTTTAGGATCCATTTTATCCTGTTGCCCATGTGAAAATGAAAAAACTGAGGCTAAATAAAATTTTTGTGAAAAAAAAGTACTTTTTTTTTTTTAGGATCAATTTGTGAAGCACCTGGGGGTTCAAAGTGCTCACTATGCATCTTGATAAGTTCATTGGAGGGTCTAGTTTCCAAAATGGGGTCACTTGTGGGGGAGCTCCAATGTTTAGGCACACAGGGGCTCTCCAAACGCGACATGGCAACCGCTAAATATTCAAGCATATTTTCCATTCAAAAAGTAAAATGGCGCTCCTTGCCTTCTGAGCTCTGCCGTGCGCCCAAACAGTGGTTTATGACCACATATGAGGTATCGGTGTACTCAGAAGAAATTGCCCAACAAATTTTAGGATACATTTTATCCTGTTACCCATGTGAAAATGAAAAAACTGATGCTAAAAGAAAATTTCGGTTGGAAAAATTAAAATGTCCATTTTTTCATTCCATGTTGCTTTAGTTCCTGTGAAGCACCTGAAGGGTTAATAATCTTCTTGAATGTAGTTTTGAATAGCTTGATGGGTGCAGTTTTTAGAATGGTGTCACTTTTGGGTATTTTCTGCTATATAGACCCCTCAAAGTGACTTCAAATGTGAGGTGGTCCCTAAAAAAATGGTTTTGTAAATTTTGTTGTAAAAATGAGAAATTGCTGGTCAACTTTTAACCCTTATAACTTCCTAACGAAAAAAAATGTTGTTTCCAAAATTGTGCTGATGTAAAGTAAACATGTGGGAAATGTTATTTATTAACTATTTTGTGTCACATAACTCTCTGGTTTAACAGAGTAAAAATTCAAAATTTGAAAATTGCAAAATTTTCAAAATTTTCATAAAATTTCCATTTTTTTCACAAATAAACGCAAAAATTATCGACCTAAATTTACCACTAACATGAAGCCCAATATGTCACGAAAAAATAATCTCAGAATCGCTAGGATGCATTGAAGCGTTCCTGAGTTATTACCTCATAAAGGGACATTGGTCAGAATTGCAAAAAATGGCCAGGTCGTTAAGGTCAAAATAGGCTGGGTCATGAAGGGGTTAAACACCTTCTTCTCCACTGTATTAACAGTGGAAAATGAAATGCTAGTTGAAGTGCTGAGAGACAAAGAAAATTCTATTTTAAGGGTCACCAATTTAACCCAAGAAGAGGTGCGAAAGTGGCTAAATAAGATTAAAATAGATAAATCTCCGGGTCCGGATGGCATACACACACATCCACATTTTTGCCTTATCATTAGTGTTGAGCGATACCATCCGATATCGTGAAATATCAGATCAGATTGGATCGGACCGATACCAAAAAAGTATCGGGTATCACCGATTCCGATACCGGAAATCAATGCAAGTCAATGGGACATAAATATCGGAATTAAAAAAGCCCCTTTCTTTCCTTGTAGGTTAATCCTACATGAAGAAAAACAACTAAGAATAATGTAGAATGTATTGGGGGAGGTGGAGGAGACATTAAAGGCATAAAGGTTTAGCCCAATCAAATGGAATAGCAGGAATAAACTTTTTTTAAGACGTTCGGAGTTATAAAGATATTGACAATGTTAACCTTTTTTATATTTTGTCAGATATGTATGTTTCACTACTTCCATGCTCTTCTTCTTTTTTACTTCTCCCACACTTTCTCCTTCATGATCCTCAGCAGCAATCTTTTTCATCAACTTCTTCTTCACCTTATTCATCTTCTTCTTCTTCATCTTCATCCTATCATTCTTTTTTTTTACATTATTCATATTCTTCTTATTCAACTATTATTCTTCATATTCTACTTCTTCATCTTCTTCCTATTCTTCTTCTTCATCATATTCTTATTTGTGACAGGCATTCCTGTAGTTGTTATCTATAAAACTTTGAAGATTGCACATTCCGTTCTGCCTGTCACAAAAGATTTACAACAGGATTTGTCCGCGCTCAGTTTGGCCTGCAGCAGCAGACATTTTCCAGGGGCACCACGAGGAGGAACGGACTCCTCCCCATACACTGCTTAGTCTTCTTCTCCTTATACTTTAGATAATATCTTTTGCTCTGATTTTTAGTCTTATGCTTAATGTTCTTCTGCTTTTTGTTCTGCAGCTTCTTGGTCTTCTTCTTCTTGGTCTTCTGTCTCTTGTTGTTCTGTATCTTGGTGGTTGTCTTCATGTTCTTTGTCCTCTTGGTCATCTTCTTCAGGGTCATCTTTTTGGTCTTCTTCGGGGTGGTGCTCCGGGTCGTCGTCTTCAGGGTCATCGTTTTTCTTGGTCACCGTCTTCTTCGGGGTGGTCTTCAGGGTCGTCGTCTTCAGGGTTGTCGTCAGGGAGATACAGAGTGATAATAAACAAAAACCATTTCCAAAAGCTTGAACTTGGAAATGTAGTAGAAAGTACAAGAAGGCTGAGGAACTGCCGAGAACCAGCTGACAGTGCTGGAACCCGGATGGGTAGCCGAAGCTGCAAGAGCCAATGTCACTACCGAAGACCAGCTGACGGTGCTGGAACCCGGTTACTAAGCAGGAGGCACCTGTGCTAGAAAGCACTACCAAGGACCAGCAGACATTGCTGGAACTCGGATACCGAGAAGGAGGCACCTAGGCCAAAGGCTCTGCCTGGAACCAGCTGACGGTGCTGGAACCCGGATGGGTAGCAGGAGCTGCAAGAGCAAATGGAACTAGCGAGGACCAGCTGACGGTGATGGAACCCGGAGGGGCAGCAGAAGGAACAAGAGCCAATGTCACTACCGAGGACCAGCTGACGGTGCTGGAACCCGGTTACTAAGCAGGAGGTACCTGTGCTAGAAAGCAATACCAAGGACCAGCAGACATTGCTGGAACTCGGATACCGAGAAGGAGGCACCTCAGCCAAAGGCACTGCCGAGAACCAGCTGACGGTACTGGAACCCGGATGGGTAGCAAAAGGTACCCATGAAAAACAAAGTTGCAAGGCCGCGAGCCAGCCGCAGTTACCGAAACCCACAGTCTTTACAGGGGGTGCTTGTCCTATTGGCACTACGGAACCAGCCTTTATTAACAGAACCCGCAGCCCACATAGGAAGCACCTAAACTGCAGGCACCATAGACTCAGCTAACTCGACTGCAACACAACGGGACAACGTTTTGGTGGCAAAGTGACGTTGACACTACCTGGAAACAGCAGGCATGCTGGAACCAGGCTGGGCAGGAGGGAGTACCCGTGCTAAAGACACTGCCGAAAACCATCTGACGGTGCTGGAACCCGGAGGGGCAGCAGAAGGAACAAGAGCCAATGGCACAACCGTGGACCAGCTGATGGTACTGGAAACCAGTTACTAAGAAGGAGGTACCTGTGCTAGAAAGCACTACCAAGGACCAGCAGAAGTTGCTGGAACTCGGATACCGAGAAGGAGGCACCTCAGCCAAAGGCACTGCCGAGAACCAGCTGACGGTGCAGGAACCCGAATGGATAGCAGAAGCTGCAAGAGCAATTGGAACTAGCGAGGACCAGCTGACGGTGCTGGAACCCGGTTACTAAGCAGGAGGTACCTGTGCTAGAAAGCACTACCAAGGACCAGCAGACATTGCTGGAACTCGGATACCAAGAAGGAGGCAGCTCAGCAAAAGGCACTGCCGAGAACCAGCTGACGTACTGGAACCCGGATGGGTAGCAGGAGGTACCCATGAAAAGCAAAGTTGCAAGGCCGCGAGCCGGCCGCAGTTACCGAAACCCACAGTCCTACAGGGGGTGCTTGTCCTATTGGCACTACAGAACCAGCCTTTATAACCAGAACCCGCAGCCCACATAGGAAGCACCTAAATTGCAGGCACCATAGACTCGGCTAACCCGACCGCAACACGACAGGACAACGTTTTGGTGGCAAAGTGACGTTGACACTGCTCGGGAACAGCAGACATGCTGGAACCAGGCTGGGCTGGAGGGAGTACCCATGCCAAAGACACTTCTGTGCAGCAACTGGCAATGTTGGAGCCCAGGGTCAATCAGGGTGTAGGCTGAGGCCTAATTTCATCAAGTTTAATATCGGTTGTAGACTACTACTGATTTTAACTGTGCTCCAATTAGGCCTCTGGCTCCACTGTCTCTAGTATTTACCCTGGCCTCCAACACCGCCAGTTGCTGCTCAAAAGTGCGGTCTTCACAATCAACACTTGTTCCTGTGTTACTGGGGTTCAGTAACATCAGCTGATCCCCTCATGTGTGTCCGGCAATGTCTCCTGCTCTGTCCACATTCCCATCCGCGTGGAATCATCGAAGGCACGCAAAATGAGGCAGATGTCCTTCATAGAGGCCCACTCAGTGGTGCTGAAGTGTGACCGGTGCACAGTGCCACTTGTTTGCGCCTGATGCAGCTGGTACTCCATTACTGCTGCCTGCTGCTCACACAACCGCTCCAACATATGAAACGTTGAATTCCACCTGGTGGGTAGGTCACATATGATGCGATGTTCCGGAAGGCGTAATCGGCGCTGCAGAGCTGCAATGCGCGATCTTGCTATGCTGGAACGCCGCAAGTGAGTGCTGTCATGATCCAGTGTTGGATCTGGCGGTATTTAATGCATTAAGTGAACTTTTTTTCCTTTGGTTCCAAAGTGTGTCGTGATAGCCCCCGGTGGCCATTAGGATTATCACATGTGGTGTCGTTCATTCTAAGTTGCCCGGTGGTGGGGAATGGTATCGTACCTTAGGTTTAGGTTAATGTTCACTTAATTATGGATCAGGTGTGACACCCTATAAAGGTGTGCTCAGGGTATGCAATCATCGTTGGTGATAGTTGTTCATTTGCAACCAACCTTGGTGGTGGAAGGAGCTGGAGAGATTGCTCAGCTCAATCTGAGTCCTGGTGTGGAAGGAGTCACAGAAGGGAGTTCTTTGCAGCGCTGACTGAACTTGGTGGCAGCTATTCAGGAGGAAGGCTGCAGTCGGTTGCTGGACTCTGTGCTGGAGCATTTGCACAGAGAGAGCTAAGTTCTATTTCCCCTGTTTGTGACTTTCCTTATGTGTGATCTAGTGCAGTAGTGGGATTAGTTTCCGCACCGGCCAATGCCCTAGCGAGGGACTAGGTTCAGGGCGAGTCAGGGCATAAGGTTCGCGTGCGGCGACAGGTTCGGAGCCTGTATAGGGAATGTAAGGAGTGCAGGGACGCTGCCTCAGGGGAGGTCAGGAGGTCTCCATGTCCCTATTCCCTATTACAGGGCCCACCACTGTAATTGTTCCTGTGTTTCCCCTTATTATTTAAATTCGCCAGCTGGAGGCGGGGTATCCAGTTTTACGTGTACTTTTTAAATTCGCCAGCTGGAGGCGGTGTATCCGGCTGCACGTCCCGGTATTATTTAAATTCGCCCCGCTGGAGGAGCTGTATCCAGGGTCACGTGTGTCATAAATTCGCCCTGCTGGAGGCGCTGTGTCCAGTCCCACGGTGACCGTTACAAGCGCACTCTATGCGGACCTTGTGCAGCAGTGCATTAAGATCCGGATAGTCCCTCAGAAATCTCTGCACGACCAAGTTGAGCACATGTGCCAGACATGGGATGTAAGTGAGGTTGCCTAGGCCCAGAGCTGCCACCAGATTTCGGCCATTGTCACACTCTACCAAGCCTGGCTGGAGATTCGATGGCATAAACCACACGTCGCTCTCCTGCTTGATGGCATTCCAGAGCTCCTGCGCTGTGTGGCTTCGATTCCTCAAAGAAATTAATTTAAGTATGGCCTGTTGACGTTTGGCCACGGCTGTGCTCATATCGGTCGTAACAGGCTCCTGCAGCACTGATTCTGAGGATCTGGAGTATGAGGAGGAGTCAATGTGTACAGACTGGATTCCTGCAATCCTTGGAGTTGGCAGAACACGTACAGCACCACTCTCAAGATCTGTACCCGGCTCCACAACATTGACCCGATGAGCAGTGAGGGAAAGGTATCGTCCCTGTCCATGGTTACTGGTCCACGCATCGGTGGTCAGGTGGACGTTGCTACTGATGGCATTTAGTAGCGCATGTTTAATTTTTCCCTCCACATGCTTTTGCAGGGCAGGGATGGCTTGCCTGCTGAAATAAAAGCGGCTGGGCACAGTGTATTGTGGGACTGCCAATGCCATGAAGTTCCGGAAGGTGTCTGTCTCCACCAGCCTGAATGAGAGCATTTCAAGGGCCAGTAGTTTGGCAATGCCAGCATTCAGAGCCTGTGCTCGGGGATGGTTTGCCGAGCATGGCCGCCTTTTCTCCCATGCCTGTGCTACCGATAGCTGTAGAGTGGCCTGGGAGTGTGAGGATGAACGGGAACGTGGTGCTGTGGGTGGAATGTCACTGGGTCTCTGGACAACAGTGCCAGAGGTTCTTCCTTGGTGATCCTGTGAGGAAGCCGAACCAGCTATGTGTGAGCTGGAGGAAGAGGCTACAACACGAGCTGAAGAGGTGGTAGGTGGTCCTGTAGGTTGGCCTACGTCTTCAGTGTGTCTTTGTAACTCCACCACGTGCTTGGTCCGCACATGTTTCCACATATTTGTGGTATTGAGGTTGCTGACACTTTTCCCTCTTTTGACTTTCTGATGACACAGCTTGCATTTGACAAAGCAAATGTCATCTGCAACTGTGTCAAAAAAGGACCACATACTGCAAGTCTTGGGAGCGCCCGTTTTGGCTTTTGGAAGAGGAATGCTCCTAACGGATGCCGAAGTGGAGGCTACAGGCAACCAAGTCTGCCCCCTCCCTCTCCCTCCTGTTTTAGCCGTTCGGGGAATCTCTTCCTCAGAGCTGCTCCCACCACCTTACTGTTCCTCACGCCATGATGGGTCAAGGACCTCATCATCTACACTCCCCTCTTCAAATACCTGCTTCTCCTGGGTAGTCTCGCCAGCACCGTGAGCGCCAGAAAGTGGCACCTGAGTCTCATCATCTGATGCGTACTGAGGTGTGCTGACCATAGGCACTGGCCCACCCGCCTCTTCAGATTCAGAGGGACAAAGCAGTTGTGCATCACTGCATACTCCCTCTTCTTCACATTCTTGAATGCTGCTTGGCTGGCCCCCTCTTTCAAAGCCAACAGATTCAGAGAACAGAAGTAGAGACTGAGATGGCTCCTGTACAGGGCTCTCTGACTGCCTGGGCAATTTGGCAGGTGGTGAAGAGACAGATGGTTGCTCTTCAGTGCTCTGGCCCTGAGAGGATGTGGAAGTCATTGAAGTCGATGCGTTAGCTGCCATTCATCCGACAACGGCTTCAATTTGTTCGTCCCGCAGCAGTGGGTTACGGCGAGGTCCTACAAAGCTGCGCATAAAGGACTGTTGCCTGGTAAAACTGGGGGATGCTGAGTCACTGGTGCCCGCAGCAGGCACAGAATCCCCACGTCCTCTCCCTGCTGAATCCCCATGTACTCTCCCTGCTGCAACTCCATGCCCACGACCACGTGCCTTACTCCCTGCCTTCTTCGTCTTGGTAGACTGATAAAGATAGGCAGAAAAGTACAAAGGGGGGGCTTAGTGTGCTTATTCATGAGCAGCTGCTAACAGGTATAAGAAACACTAATTTTATAAAGTGTGTGGACTACACTTTAATATGAGCTAATGTGGCCTACACAACTGTCAAGTGGAGTGTTGGGTGAACTTTATTTTGTTTTTTATTTTCAAAAAAACAAAAAGGATATGACCAAAGATGTGAAAGCGATAGTATCACAAACTTTTTGTAGCTATTACAATGCAGGAAGGTAACCTACAATGCAATAGATGAGGCTCCAAAAAATAGGGTAATACTAATCTGGCTGCGGCTGCAGGGCACAAGCCATACAAAAAGCTCCTCTATCTACTCCTATATAGAGTTTGCAACCAACCAATGTATATGGATACGGATGGATGCACACTAATAGGAGAATTAATGAAAAATGAGCTGCAATAAAAGAAAAATATGTGTGAGGCAGTGACGCACGCTGAGCGGCCTACAACCAGAAGTGGTTGCAGGACACACTACAGCGTGAGCTGCACTCACACAGAGACCTCTCAGACAGCCGTGAACAGTGCAGATAACTGGGCACTAGCACTGAAAGGCTGCAGAAAGGCTCCGCTGTCTACTCCTATAGTGTTTGCAACCAATGTATATGGATACGGATGGATGCACACTAATAGGAGAATTAATGAAAAATGAGCTGCAATAAAAGAAAAATATGTATGAGGCAGTGACGCACGCTGAGTGGCCTACAACCAGACGTGGCTGCAGGACACACTACACAACGTGAGCTGCACTCACACAGACCTTGCAGACAGCTGTGAACAGCGCTGCAAGGCAAAAGAAAGCTACACTGATTGTTAATGTAGCCTGGGTAAAGCACAATATTATTTGGAAAATCGCTATCTCTAACTGTCCCTCAGAGTCTTGAACAGCAGCCTGTCCCTAACTGAATTCACAGCAGAGTGAACCCGAAAAGGCGGTGGCGGCTTTTATAGTGCCTCATGACATCATTTCAGCAGCCAATCACAGCCATGCCATTAGTTAACATGCCTACATGCCTAAGAGGATGTGCCCACACTTCTGAGGATTGTCATTGGCTGAATCAAATCAAACTGGCTCATAGCATTATGGGAACTTCCGATTCCGGTATTCCTTATGCAAAAAGTATCAGAATTCAGTATCGGAATTCCGATACCGCGAATATCGGCCCATACCCGATATTTGCGGTATCGGAATGCTCAACACTAGTTATCAAAGATACACTGTTGAAATACAACAATGTAATATACTACAGCAATGTTATAAAATCATATTATGTGACATAATGATTTCGCTTTTTTATACTTTTACAGTGCTTTGATGTTTGTTTTTTATATTTTTTATGTTTTACTATGTACTCTCACTGCGTGATTAGTTATTTTATTCATATACAATTAATATGATTTTAGAAATTGTTACATCTGTGGTTTTTCTCAACTATACGATTGATATTGAGATATGTCTTCTCAATTCTATTATGTAATACAGTATTTAACCCAAGGTGTCATACCTAAATGATCATCACATCAAGTTCAAAATGAATTAATTATCAGGCAACTCCATACTAAAATGAAACCTACAAAAACCACATGAGTTCAAAAAACGCCCAGAATCAAAAAAATCCTTATTATAAATCACAAAAAACTGTTTTTTTGTGAAAAAAATACTTAAATATCTTTATTAATATACAACAAATAGTAAGCCCCGAACCTCCCTAATTACCCAGTCTATTTCCACCATGCCTAGCGGTCATACCACAGGTCTAAGTGCGAGACTAAAATTTCTTACCCATGTGGGAATTTCAAGTGGTGCTGGCTCTGTCCCGACGCGTTTCGCTCAAAGGGCTTCCTCAGGGGGCTGTGTGGCCCTATTTGTTGTAGGATTTTTGTCCCTCAGTTCACTTAATATGACTCCTGTATATGACGTTGCATGATTAAGGTACTTTCTTGCATACAGGTTTTTCTAGGATATACTGATATCCCTGCATTGTTGTACCCTAGTACCTATGCTAGACATTGCCTCTCGGCCATTTTGCTTACATGGTGTTAGCTGTTATTATTACAATTTTTCAAGTGGTTTTGCGGTCAAGTCTTCCACCTTATGTACGCATGCATTTTGTATTTATACATGTTTTTATGAGAATATTAATAAAGATATTTAACTATTTTTTGCAGAAAAAAACTGTTTTTTGTGTGATTTATAATAAGGATTTTTTTGAATCTGGGTGTTTTTTTGAGCTCATATGTAATACAGTATGCTGTATTTTTTACAGTGTAAGCTTGATAATGATCTTTTGAGACTTAAATGTCACCTTGTACACTAAACTTCTATTCTTTGGATAATACAGATAGAGAATGTTTATCAAATGAGTGCCAGATTCATTCAATATTTTCATTGTCATCCATTTATTAGTACTTTTTTATGCAATTGTCATGCAGGATTATTTGGAACACAGAATTGTTAAACTCTACCTAAAGACCAGGTGAGAACGTTGCTCTACTTCTGTTAGGAGCTTGGTTCTTGTGCTATTATTATTTTATGAGCTTAGTTCCAGTGCTGTATTTATTTTATGATCTTGATACTGGAACACTAAATATTTTATTAGCTTGGTTCTATTAACGTATATAAGCTTAGTTCTAATGCTGTATGTGCATGTTATGAGCATGGTTCTGTCATTGTATTGATGTTATGAGCTTGGTTCTGGTGCAATATTAATTTTATGATCATGTTCTAGTACTATATATATATATATATATATATATATATATATATACAGTACAGACCAAAAGTTTGGACACACGTTCTCATTCAAAGAGTTTTCTTTATTTTCATGACTATGAAAATTGTAGATTCACTCTGAAGGCATCAAAACTATGAATTAACACATGTGGAATTATATAATTAACAAAAAAGTGTGAAACAACTGAAAATATGTCTTATATTCTAGGTTCTTCAAAGTAGCCACCTTTTGCTTTGATTACTGCTTTGCACACTCTTGGCATTCTCTATTTGCTATACTGGATAGATAGATAGATAGATAGATAGATAGATAGATAGATAGATAGATAGATAGATAGATAGATAGAATGATTA
Organism: Dendrobates tinctorius; assembly: GCF_039654945.1. Lineage (NCBI taxonomy): Eukaryota > Metazoa > Chordata > Amphibia > Anura > Dendrobatidae > Dendrobates > Dendrobates tinctorius. The sequence continues at coordinate 67,127 of NW_027361699.1, read as the reverse complement.
TAATTTCTTATAACTAACCGTAGTTAGTTACTATGCCCGGGCAACTCTGGGCTCTTCAGCTAGTATGTAATGAACTTGGTTCCCTGCATTTCTGATGGAAGCATTTTTTTCTAGTGTTGTAATTATGTTTTGAGCTTGGTTCTGCTAGCAAATTTATGTTTCATATTTTCACTAGGTTCTGTGTCAATTAAAGGGAAATGTTGAAAATGTTATCTGATCTGCAGGCAGGATATTATAGATCAGGAGGAGCTGATGAAATTGACATATATTTTTTGTCAGAAAGGTTTCAGTGAAACCTGTATTTTATCTATTTAATTTTCAGGTGTTTGCATTCATATGAGTCCAATAGGTGGGACTACTCAGTAGCATAGTAACATAGTTAGCAAGGCCGAAAAAATACATTTTTCCATCCAGTTTAGCCTATATTCCATCAGAATAAATCCCCAGATCTACGTCCTTCTAAAGAACCTAATAATTGTAAGATACAATATTGTTACACTCCAGGAAGACATCCAGACCAATCTTGAGCCTTTTGACTGAGTTCACTATCACCACCTCCTCAGGTAAGGAATTCCAGATTCTCACTGCCCTATCAGTAAAGAATCCTCTTCTATGTTGGTGGAAAAATCTTCTCTCCTCCAGATGCAGAGAATGCTCCCTTGTGACCGTCACATTCCTGGGTATAAACAGATCCTCAGAGAGATATTTGTATTGTCCCCTTATATACTTATACATGTCATTAGATTGCCCCTCAGTCGTCTTTTTTCTAGACTAAACAATCCTAGTTTTGCTAATCTCTCTGGGTATTGTAGTTCCCCCATGCCCTTTATTAATTTTGTTGTCCTCCTTTGTACTCGCTCTAGTTCCATTATATCCTTCCTGAGCACCAGTGCCCAAAACTGTACACTTTACTCCATGTACAGTCTAACCAGGGATTTGTACAGAGGCAGTATAATGCTCTCATCATGTGTATCCAGACCTCTTTTAATGCATCCCATGATCCTGTTTGCCATGGCAGCTGCTGCCTGGCACTGGCTGCTCCAGGTAAGTTTATCATTAATTAGGATCCCCAGGTCCTTCTCCATGTCAGATTTACTCAGTGGTTTCCTGTTCAGTGTGTAATGGTGATAATGATTCCTTCTTCCCATGTGTATAACCTTACATTTATCATTGTTAATCCGCATCTGCCACCTTTTGGCCCAAGTTTCCAACTTACTATCTTCTCTGGTATTGACTGTGTTATATAGATTTGAATCATCTGCAAATATCAATATATCCACCAGAACGTTAATAAATACAGTATGTTGAAGAAAATAGGTCCCGACACTGACCCCTACGGTACCCCACTGGTCACAGTGGCCTAGTTAGAGAATATTCTTTCAGTGATTGAATGAACTACCTGTATGACTGTGTATGCAGAAATAGCTGTCAATCACTAGTAGGAACACCCACTGGACTCATAACCATGCAAATATGAGGTATTTTATTGAATAAAAGATTAGATGTACTGAATCTTTTCTAGTAAAACTATATTATTCTGCCCAGCTTCTCCTCTGCACTATGCTGTATACAGAATGGACTGCATGTATAAAGTGACTGGTTTTCTTTAATTTTAGCTGGCTTTTCAGAATGTAGTATATTTACAGATGAGGAATAATACTATTTTGGGTCATCATATAAACCCTCTCTTCTGTCTCTCTCTGTAATATTCAGCTGTCTCTGAACTAGTTGATGGAGATTACCTTTTACAATATGTCTCTGCAGCCCATATCCAGAATTAGCACCAACGTGGAAAACATTATACAACACTTCAATATGGTAAACGTGACTGCCTAATGCACCAACAGCCCAAGGGTAAAATCTTTGCAGAGTGAACGTGTTTCCAATTTGACAACTCACACAAGTGTATCAAAGCAAACCTGCAAAGTTAAATGAATACTTTTTAAAAAAGATTTTTTTGGAAGAAATAAAACCCTCTTTTCCTAAAAAGGATGTGACAAGAAATGCTAAGTAGCAATATGTACCCAAAGGACAGCATCTGTAGCAGGCAACTGTATTATTGTGGCGAGTGTGGGTGTAATATTGAACTATTAATAACAGTGTGCAAAAAAATGCATTAACATTTTTAGAGGGCTAGGAATTTAAAAAATGACAAAGAAAAATGCAAAAATGCTCCTGATGCTTATAGTTCAGTTTTACAAGCCATATTTTCCAAGACTAGCCTTGCTTTCAGTATTTTTTTCCATAGGTATAATAGCACTGAAGGTGAAGGGACTTAAATTGCCCTTCTTGTTTGTAGTACATCAATCATGAAAAATTAATGGTATAAGTAAATTCAAAAGTAGCTACAAAAGGTGACATATTGGAGTATAACATGGATCAATCAATTCAGGGTTACACAATTTCTGCAGGTACTGCACATCCCTATCACTTGAATCTATGAATTATTACTGTGACTATCACTCCCATACACTATGTTCTTCAATGCTACAGTAACACACTACACTCAGTTTTAGGCTTTTCTATTTCTTTGTCTAATAATAAGCTGTCCTCTCTGACCACCTAGCCCTATACTGTAAAACCCTAAATTGGCCACTACTTTCCCTACTTCATCTTTTAAAGTGGCTATGATAGTACCTTCTCATTAGCTGTTCTAGGCCACGTGATGTAATAGTGTATTGCCAACTGTTCAGCAATAAGGTTCGGATACTGCTTTAAAGAAGGCTACTACTTGGATATAACACAATTTTATTATACAATGATTATAAAACACCAAATTAATGGAATGACAGATATAATATTACCCTGTCTTGTTAATTAATTTCATGTTAATCATACAATTATTATGAATTATAGTACATAGAGAAATAAGTATCCATACTATACATTACCAAGCATTTTAGCATCACTTCTCTACTGGAGGGACCCCACAGTGTCAGTGAGTAGGAAAATACTCTTCTCTTGTCATCACAGAAACCGTGCACCCACGATAGCTTCTGGAAATGTCCCTTGCTGGAAATGTCCCCTCTCCTCACTGACATAGGGTCCACCTTTTTATACACAACACTCCCACATTACAACTGTGCAGTATGTTTAGTCTGCATCAGAATCTTGACTGCACAGTACGTTGTTGTCTTGATAACAGCACAAGACTTCGAGGTCTGTTTGTTATAGACTTCTACAATCTTAGTTTGCTTGCACCAACCAGAGATTCGTTTGCCATTAGCATGTCTCTTAACAATAGCACAATGTTTTGCTACTGATTATAACCCAGGCTCTGTTTGCCTCTGGTCAACTTGTCAAAGTTGTCTATCACTGTTCAAAGTTCAACATATGTTGCTTGTTACAAAGTTAACTCTTCATGCTCATAGCATAATGCTCTAAGATGGGCAGCATGACTTCCATAATCACCTATTCTGAAAACTGAATACCTATCGTAACTCAGACACACACTCATACATGTCAAGATGTGTATCACAATCGGTCCTCGATTATTGATGTCATGCATGACCCAATATTGCTACATGAGACCATAACATTTTGGTCTCTCTTGTCAATCGAGAATCATACTATTATTGAGCACAATACTTCCTTGTTCAAGCAGCATAAATATTCATTATCTATACAGTTGTTATTCCTATTGTAAGAATACACCACACAGAATTAGTTGGAAAGCTCCTTGTAGAATTCCCATCAACCACCCCCCAAGTTAAAGTATTCAGTATCTATCACTGTTTGTCAACGCAAATATCACAGTGGTCACTTGTGTACAAATCAGGATAATGAACCTTTGAAACACAGAGCTTCAAAGACCACAGAACAATTCCTTGTCTTACGGTATTGACACAGGGCAAACGCTTTGTGGCTCAGTGTCAAAGTTCAGCATTAATGATATTACACCATAGTATATTGCAATATAGTGTTTGGATTCAAACAACCATATTTCATATTTGCAATACTTTCCATCCTTGGTCTATGACCACACTATATCAAAGTATATAAACAATATATTACAATATGTAGGCTATAAGATATCCATATTTTTATTAGCACCACAAATAGTTGCAAGGTATTGTGGGAAAGCCTGTGCAAGCAATGCCTCACATGTGAGCTCACTCTCTGGCTGCTGTTATGCTGTCTTCACCAATGTGTGATGGGCACTTTTTTAAGCGTAAATCAAATAGTTTGAATTCATCATAACCTGAGAATTTTATGAAATTTGACTTCAAGTGGTTTGGCAATAGAATAATTTGATCATATTTAAAGTAGTTGTCCACTACTTGAAAAACTCCTTGTAATATCCCACGCTTGGTCCTGATAAAATAAAAAAGCTTCTACTCGCCTCCCGTGCCGTTCCCTTGATGTCTTCACTCACTCTCCTTGGGGTTCTTGTGCCGTAGTTGTGACAAGTGACTCTGGTGCCATCACTGTCCTCCCCTTCGGACAAATTAACATGAAGAGGAAGTCTGGGCTGCAGCTGAACTCTGATGTCCTCTTCATGTTCAATTTGTCCGAAGTCATGGACAGTGATGTCAGCGTTGTCATACAACAGCACAAGAGCCCTGGATCCTGACAAAGCGGGAACAGCGCAGGCACTGGAAATGAGTATAAGCTTTTTTATTTTTTCAGGGCCAAACGTGGGCTATGAGAAGGGCTTGTCCTATTAGTGGACAACCCGCAAGAACAAAAAATGCAGAAGCATAATTACTGACCATATGTGTAGTATAAGGTGTAAAAACAGCATCCTGACTTAAAAGTAAGCAAATAAACACAACTACTAAAAAGCAGTTTTTTTTATTTTCCTATAATATCAAACATAACATAACTCTTTTTTGGTGTTTATATTTTTACTGGACAACCCACATTTAAAAGAAAGTCTTGACATTCTACATTTTTCACTCTGGTCGTTAGAGCATACAGATTGACCTGACTTGTTTTATGCAACTTACATCAGCTTTATAGTGTAGACTGAAACAGATTCAACAGAGGAAGGGAGATTCAAATGAAGCCACTTTAAGAAGTTAAAGAAGTTGTCCACTACTTGGACAACTCCTTATCATATCCTATGCTTGGCTCAGAAAAAATAAAAAAAGCTTATACTCACCTCCTGTGCTGGCACTGTTATCGCGATGCTGACACTCGCTCTCCCAGGGCTCCCGTTTTGTTGTTGTGACAAGTGACCCCGGCGCCCATTTAGCACTGGTGTCACTATCCCTCCTCCAGACAAATTGAACATGAAGAGGAAGTAAGAGAGCATCAGCAGTCCGGACTTCCTTTTCATGTTCGATTTGTTTGAAGCCGGCGACAGTAACGTCAATCCTGATTGGACATCAGGATCACGCATCACAATGACAGCACGAGAGACCTGGTACCACGATTACTGAAAATGCTAGAATGGTGCCGTTATGGGAGGAGAGTATAAGCTTTTTTATTTTATCGGTGCTAAACATTGAGATCAAGAAGGGGTAGTTCAAACAGCGGACAATCTCTTTAAGGGTCTGCATGCTGTGCTCATGACACTCCACAGTCTATTAGAGTGCTAGCTGTGCTCCATCATTTTCTGGAAACTATAATAATATAATAAGTTTCTCTGTCAATTAACAGCAATTAATTGCAGCTGATATCAAACACACATACAGTACTTTGTAGCACTGTGTATATGGGTCGCCCTCCCAGGGCTGTGGGGTACTCGGTACCGGGCCGGTTTCTCAGAGGGGATTGTCACAGCAGCGGTGACCCGGTCCGTGGCCCCATGTAAAAGGGGTTGAGTTGGGAACAAAGTTTATATGTGATTCGTGACGCCACCTGTGGTGTTCGGCAAGGGAGATGTTAAGCCGACGCTGCAAGCAGATCCTCTGGGACAGATGGTGTAGTGCAGCAATGATGTTGTAGCCCTCCACAGGTAGGGCTGTTGGTCCCAGGGCAGTGTAGCAGAATGTTTAGGAAGAGGGTGCAGTGTTTGGCACAGAGATGTAGCAGTGCTGAGGATGTTGCAGGAAGGAGGCAAGGACACAACAGGGTGCAGTTTCTTTACCTTTACTTGGCAAACGCAGTCCAGGGTCCTGGTTACAGATGGCACAGGAGCAGGCTAGCCTGGAAGCAACTCAGGGATCTCTCCATCAGATGGGTTGTGTAGTCTCCTTCCTAGCGCTGGCTTGAGGTACATCCAGTACTGTGTTACACTGAAGTTCCTCCTTCTTATCTTCTCTTAGAACTACCTCGTATGGCAGACAGCTGTAGCCCTCTATCTCGCTTGGCTCACCCGTCGCTGTTGTGCCTCTGAGTCTTAGTTGGGAATAGAGCATTTACAGCTTCCTATTCCTCTGGTTTCTGTTGCAGGACCTTCAGTATCCATACAACCGTGGAGACCAGGCTCCAGATCATGCGCTATCACTGGGAGGGAGCTCTCTATCCTCAGCTCAACCTCCAGCTTCTCTCCACATGTCTCCACTCATTGCCCTCCTCACACTAACTCCTCATTTCCCATCCTGGCCCTCAGAGAGCACTCCTCCCCCAATTCTGGTTCAGAGCTCCCTCTGCTGGCCTGGAGTGGGAACTGTGTTGCATGACAAGGTTAACTGATAGAGAGACCCTTCATTGCCTCCAAGCCTGACATCACCCTCCCTGGAGGAAGGCAATGCCACTGTGGCAACCATACTCCAGGGGGCGCCACATATACTTACAATTCAAGGAGGAAGCTAATGTCAGACATACGTAATGTGGCGCCTTCTCTCCAATGTAAATCATTTTTTTATTTTCCTTTTTTACTTCACCTATAATAAACAATGGAGGTAGTCTATGCACATTTATGGTAGCTTTAACAATATGTTTTATCTAAGGGAATTCATTATAAACATTTATTTTTCTATATAGGTCTCTCTCATTTGTATTCTGTTCCAAAGGACATCTTTCAGGAGGTTACTCCCTACTTAATCATTTCCTCCTGCGGAAGTAGGCAGGTAATTAATCCTGGCTCATCTTCATATCCCCTACAGCTAGTTTAAACACTTTATAATTAAGTTCTGCAGCAGTAGTAGTATCTCATGGTCATTAGGAATAAAAGTCACCTAATATATGCTTTTATTCTGTTCACATATACAATTAGTTTTCCTCTAAAACACTTGAGAACCACTTCGGAAACCTCAGTTTGGTCCTTCCAATCCTGGTAATCAAAAATAGCATTATATCATAGAAAGAATATTTAATATATTTTGTTGTTTTTAATTATTTATTAATTATGCAAAAAAAATTATTTAGCACTCAATCGGTAGGCAGTAGCGATGAGCGATTTTGTTTGGAAAACTATTGCCAATCATAAATTCAGCACAAATATGGCACATTCGGATTCGTGATCAGAAACACAAGCAAAATTTTATAAAATCGGAAAAAATCGGTAACATTCGATAAAAGTGCAAGAAAATATTTGTGTTGCCATAAAAGTATTTAGAGCACTTTAGCAGTGATAATGGTGGTGTATCATAAGCGCTTGGAACGTGTTTGATGCGGGAAAGGAGTTTGCAGAGCACAGAGGCGTGGCGTTCTTGTAAACACAGCACAGCAGTCTTTTTTTCCCTAACTTTTATTGTGCACATTGCTTCTAGCCAATCAGGGCGCAGGAAACACCCACAATGTCCTGACACAATGGCTGGTGTTATTGACTGCTGAAATCACATGTCCCTCTCACTATAAATAGCGGACATCTTGTTTCAGTGCCATTTTGACACTATAACAGCACAGAGAGGCTGCTCTTGATGCTGGCACTGTTAACAGAAAGATTTTAGCTAGTTAGTTAAGCGGTTGCATATCAGTCAGATATTGGGGCTGTTAAATTTACCTTCCAGCACTTTTTTCTTTTTTGGCCATTACTGAGGTCCACAAAGAAAGCCAGCAGGGCACGTGTTGTGCACTGCTTCTATTGTGCTCCATGCACAAGTAGAGCATTCTAATTAATATTTTTTTCACTAACTAAATGTGAAAAGCCTGCTGTATCACACATTTTAGCTAGTTAGCTAGGTGGTTGTATATTAGATATTGTAGCTAGCTAGTGTCCATTGTGGATGTTTGATTTACCTTACAGCATTTTTTGGCCATCACTGAGGTCCACAGACAAAGCCAGCAGGGCACTTGTCCTACAAGTGTGTTGTGCAATGCTTCTATTATGCTTTCTAAATAATATTTTTTCACTAGATAATTTGAAACAGCCTGCTGTGTCCCACGTTGTCATTTTGTGGTGGTGATATGAACCTGTCTGCAGACTTAAGGCACATTAGAAAAAATAATAATAATAATTTTTCAGTTGCAAAAAGTTAGACAACCCGCCGTATCACACTTTGTCATTTGGTTGGGTTGAAATTAAGCTTTAAAGGCCTGATCCAGAGGCCACAAAAAATTCAATTCCTAGTGTCATACAGTAGGAGACCTGACTTTAAAATAGTTTGTAGCATCTAGTGCGTTGTAGAAGCCTGATCCAAAGACCATCAAAAAATTCTTCTCTTCCTATCCTTATACAATATGGGACCTGACAGTTTGCAGCATCTAATGTGTTATAGAGGTCCAATCCAGAGGCCACAAAAAGCTTCTGTTCCTACTGTTATACAGTAGGGGATCTGACTTTAAAATAGTTTGTAGCATCTAGTGTGTTATAGAGGCCTGAACCAGAGGCCACAAAAAATTCTTCTGTTCTTAATGTCATACAGTAAGGGACTTGACTTTAAAATTGTTTGTAGCATAACTTCACTGTCAAACAAGCCTCATCAACACTCAAACAATTCTTTTTTCAGTCATTAACATGATACAGCATGCCATATTTCAACTTGGAATTTACAGTAGCTGAAATTTAGCTCTTTGCAGAGGTCGTGCAGAAATTAAAATCTAAATTTTTGTTGCTAATACTGTGCTCCTACCACACTATCTTTGCAATGTAACTGGGAAAAAGTGAGGCCTTAGTGGAGGAGGAATTAGGCTTGGTGTTCAAGGTGTACATGGGGTAGGTGGTAATGTTTGTGAAAGCACTAGTGAAGCAACGTCACGTCCAATTCAAAGACAACTGACAACTTATGTTACTGGACAGGCTAAACCACAACCTTTCTTTGGCAGATGCACAGCGGTATGCTTTGTCAATGATGCCCAGAAAGAGCATGTACTCGGGTGGATGGCAAGTGCAGCTTCAAGTGGCCTCTTCTCCTCTTCCTCCACCTCAACATCACACCCAGTACAGTCCACAGAGGTGGCACCAAAATTCCCCTTGCTTTCCCCGATGTCCCAATTATCCAAATGTTAAACTGACTGTATGGAACCACAGATGGGTCCGTCTGAAAATCTGTTCACATATTCTATGCCATTTTCGTCAGAAGTCTACGCAAAAGCTTTGCAGAGTCAAGAGGAGGAAATATGCACCGATGCCCAAAATTTTTTAAGCTTGGATCTTGGGCGGTAAGAAGTGCGGTCCAAACAGCATCCTGACCTTTGTCATCAGATGTTACCCTTGGAAGGGAGGTGATCTTGATGAGACTCAGATATCTGAAGCTCACGCGGACTGTACTGTGCTGTCAGGGTAAGAAGAGGAGGAGAGTGGCTCCAAGGGCGAGGAATGTGATAACTCAGAGGATGATGGTTATGAGGTGTTAGATCCCAGTTGGCATGAACATAGAGGCATACAGCTGACTAGGTCATCTGAGGAGGAAGACGAGGAGGTTACGTTGCACCATACGTTGTAGACGCATAGTGATGCAGCCATGATGAGCAATGCATCCTCAGCCACAACTGTGCCTGTGACCAGCAGAGTCAGCGGGTCTTCAGCTTGCAGGGGTGGGAAGGGTTGCCTAGCCTGGGCCTTTTTGGACATTTCAAAGGATGAGCCAACTCACGTAATCTGCCAACTTTGCAGAAAAAACCTGAGTCAAGATAAAAAGTGCAACAATTTGACTACGACATATATTAACCTTCACATGCGCAATCAACATGCTTTTCTTTGGTAATCCCTCTGCACAAAAATGCAGACCAGCGGACCTCAACAACCATCAGCCTCCCCATCAATCATATCTGCTGCTTCTTTCTCCTCCTCTGTTACTGTGCCAACTATTGAAACGCAGGTCTTCGATCCCAGAACCTCAGGTTCTTTACCCGCTCCCGTAACGCTGACTGAGAGCCCACCTTCAGCTCTGATAGAAGCGGACATACCTGCTGTTTTTGACCGATCTCAGAGAACGAGCACACTACAGGTTTCTCAATCCACCGTAACATCTCTGCCTGCACCTCTCTCATGGTCAAGTGCATTGTTCGGTTCACCATTCTCCACCCTATCTAAGCTCTGCAGCCAGCCCATGGTTCCACAGTTGTGGTCACGTAAAAGATTGTTTCATCCTATGCATGACAAATCTATGAGGTTGAACTCCACTATCTCCAATCTGTTGGCCACGGAAATGGTGCCTTTTTGCCTGGTAGATATAGATGTTTTCCGAAAGCTGATGGCCGTTGCAGTCCCTCAGTAACAATTACGCAGTTGCCATTACTTTTCTAAGAAAGTTGTGCCTGCAGTACACCAGCATGTCACAGACAACATCACCTGTTTCTTGACAAAATCTTTGTCTGCCAGGGTGCATTTCACCACAGACACTGTTAGGTGTCAGGTTCCTGTCACTGCACAGAAGGAATCCCGAGTCTTGCATTCGGCAGTCTCCCATTCCTCTCCGGCCACAGAGGATGCTGCTCAGCAGACTCGTCCATCCAGGCGCTCTGCTCACACCAGCTCTGTAGGTTTGGTTGCTGCTGCCACCTCTGGTCCAGCTATAGCATTACGTGCTGGTCAGCAGCAAGCTACTCCAGGGACTAAGTCCTCATTTCGGTCCACTGAGCATGCCCGTGGGACAATCTCTCATTGGAGATCGGAGGTCACATGCTCAGGTCCTTCTCCAGCTTGGATTGAACCATCAGGAAGGTCGGGAAGGTCCCGGAAGGACACGGCAATAAAAGGTTTGCATGGCCGCCCGGTAATGCGCTAGTATAGACTGCATTATCAGGCTATGAGGAGTGAGTGTTGTATGCATGTATGAATGTCTCTGGAGAATGACTCATTAAGAAACCCCTACCCTTGGTACGCATGTGTTGTGCAGTCTAGCCTGTTAAGAGCCCAGGCTTAGGTGTAGGTAGAGGCAGAGTCTGAGACTGGCATCAGTGTCCACCGGTGGGTCTGCATGCCACGGTGCACGTGCTCGACACTCCACCATAGTCAGCGTCTATAGTGGCGTCCGCAGGTGCGATGCCACGCGCTCAGAAGATCTAGAGGGACTCTGACCCCATGTCCTTGGAGCAGAGTTCTGTGACCGCATTCTGTGCGCTCCGTTGCCAAGCTCTGTGAGCTAAACAGGCTCTGGCATTTATGTTCTGCGGTAGTGCGGCTCTGTGAGGTAACAGATTTCGCCCTGTACACACCGGGTGACGTTAACCCGCATGTGTTCTTCCTTTATACCGCCATATAGCATCTGCCATTACCTAGCAGCAGTATACAACCTCTGCACGGTGGACACCGGGTTGCGATCACACTTTCTCATATTTTATATTTAGTGCGATCCACAACCTAAGACACTTGGACAAGTAAGCATGGCCAAGAGCATTACAGCTTGCTGACTGGGCACTGGGTGACTCTGTTGGCTGTAAGGACAGGCGCTGCTCCACAAGTCTTGGAATTCCCAAGGCTTGCAAGACAAACCTTGACATTTAACACTTCCTCTGCCTCCTCTGTCTCCTATAGGGCCTCCACCTGCACCCTCAACCTCTGCCTTAACGCGTTCCAACAGTGCAGAGAGATTCCCCATCACCTCCATACTTCACAGCCAGGGCTTACCACAATCAGGCAGTATTAAAATTGATATGCCTTGGAGATCGCAGTCATACAGCTGAAGAGTTGTGGACAGCTCTGCAGGCTGAGTTTGATCATTGACTGTCTCCACTGAAACTACATTCATTGAAGGCCATGTCCGATAATGGTGCAAACCTGATGGTGGCCCTACAGTAAGGCAAGCTCACACACGTGCCTTGCATCGCTCACGTCCTCAACCTGGTGGTACAGCATTTTCTCAGCTATTATTCTGGCCTGGGTGAGCTGCTGCAAAAAGCACATAAGCACATAAGCTGTGTGCTCATTTCTGCCATTTGCACCACTCTGGTCATCTAATTGCATCGATACAGAGGTCTTTGTCCATGCCAGTTGACAGGTTGATATGCGATGTGCCGACATGGTGGAATTCCACTCTCCACATGTTGCAGCGACTGTGACAGCAGCAACGAGCCCTGATGCAGTATGTCATGTCGTATAGCCTGGAACAATGCAGTACAGACGTGGTGCATATCACGTATACACAGTGGGCACAGATTAAAGACCTCTGCACCCTTCTGCACAGTTTTAAAATGGCTACTAAGATGGTTAGCGCTGACTCTTCTGTCATCAGCATCACTATTCCGGTCATCTATATGCTGGAGCACACTTTGAATAGCATGAGGAGCTGGTGGTCCGAGAAGATGAAGATGAAGCAGAGGAGGATGCTTAAGCGATAACATTGTCTCTAAGTTTAACCCCTTTACTCCCAAGGGTTGTTTGCACGTTAATGACCAGGCCAACTTTTACAATTCTGACCACTGTCCCTTTAGGAGGTAATAACTCTGGAACACTTCAATGGCTCTTGGCGATTCTGAGATTGTTTTCTCGTGACATATTGTATTTCACTTTAGTGGTAAAATTTCTTCGCTATAACTTGCATTTATTTGTGTAAAAAATGGAAATTTGGCCAAAATTTGGAAAATATTTCAATTTTCAAACTTTGAATTTTTATGCACTTAAAACACTTTTTATGCACTTAACCCCTTCACTACCAAGGGTGGTTTGCACGTTAACTACCGGGCCAATTTTTACAATTCTGACCACTGTCCCTTTATGAGGTAATAACTCTGAAACGCTTCCATGGATCCCGGTGATTCTGACATTGTTTTCTCGTGACATATTGTACTTCATGTTAGTGGTAAAATTTCATTCATATATCTTGCGTTTATTTGTGAGAAAAACGGAAATTTGGCGAAAATTTTGAAAATTCCGCAATTTTCCAACTTTGAATTTTTATGCCCTTAAATCACAGAGATATGGCACACAAAAAAGTTAATAAGTAACATTTGCCACATGTTTACTTTACATCAGCACAATTTTGGAACCAAAATTTGTATTTGTTAGTAAGATATAAGGGTTAAAAGTTGACCAGCGATCTCATTTTTGCAACACCATTTTATTTTTACGGACCACATCACATTTGAAGCCACTTTGAGGGGTCTATATGATAGAAAATACCCAAAAGTGAAACCATTCTAAAAACTGCACCCCTTAAGGTGCTTAAAACCACATTCAAGGAGTTTATTAACCCTTCAGGTGCGTCACAGGAATTTTTTGAATATTTAAAAAAAATTAACATTTTACTTTTTTTCACAAAAAAAATTACTTCAGGTTCAATTTTTTTTATTTTACCAAGTGTAACAGGAGAAATTGGACTGCAAAAATTATTGTGCAATTTGTCCTGAGCATGCTGATACCTGATATGTGGGGGGGAACCACTGTTTCGGCGCATGGCAGAGATCAGAAGGGAAGGAGCGCTGTTTGACTTTTTCAATGCAAAATTGGCTGGAATTCTGATCGGACGCCATGTCGCGTTTGGAGAGCCCCTGATGTACCTAAACAGTGGAAACCCCCCACAAGTGACCCCATTTTTGAAACTAGACCCCCTAAGGAACTTATCTAGATATGTGGTGAGAACTTTGAACCCACAAGGGCTTCACAGAAGTTTATAATGTACAGCAGTACAATTAAAAAATCATATTTTTTCCACAAAATGATCTTTTCACCCCCAATTTTTATTTTCCCAAGGGTAACAGGACCCTAAAAGTTATTGTGCAATTTGTCCTGAGTATGCTGATACCCCATATGTGGGTGTAAATGACTATTTGGGCGCATGGCAGAGCTCGGAAGGGAAGCAGCTCCATTTGACTTTTTTGGCTGGAATTGAGATCGGACACCATGTCGCGTTTGGAAAGCCCCTGATGTACCAAAACAGTGGAAACCCCCCACAAATTACCCCATTTTGGAAACTAGACCCCCCAAGGAACTTATCTAGATGTGTGGTGAGAACTTTGAACCTCCAAGTGCTTCACAGAAGTTTATAACGCCCAGGCGTGAAAATAACAAAAAAAATTTTTTCCACAAAAATGATATTTTTGCCCCAAAATTTTTATTTTCCTAAGGGTAACAGGAGAAATAGGACCCCAAAAGTTGTTTTGCAAATTGTCCTGAGTAGGCTGATACCCCATATTAGGGGGCAAAACACTGGGTGCATGGCAGAGTTTGGAAGGGAAGGAGCACCATTTGACTTTTTCAACGCAGAATTGGCTGGAATTGAGATCAGACGCCATGTTGCGTTTGGAGAGCACCTGATGTGCGCAAATAGTGGAAACCCCCAATTCTAACCCTAGCCCTAACCCTAGCCCTAACCCTAACCCTAGCCCTAACCCTAGCCCTAACCCTAACCCTAATGGGAAAATGGAAATAAATACATTTTTTTAATTTTATTATTTTCCCTAACTAAGGGGGTGATAACGGGGGGGTTTGATTTACTATTTATGGCGGTTTTTATGTTTGGCAGCTGTCGCACGCTAAAATACGCTTTTTATTGTAAAAATAGTTTTTGCATCACCACATATTGAGAGCTATAATTTTTCCATATTTTGACCGACCGAGTCATGTGAGGTCTTATTTTTTGCGGGACGAGTTGACGCTTTTATTGGTATCATGTTCGGGCATGTGACATTTTTTGATCGCTTTTTATTTCATTTTTTGGGGAGCAGAATTTACAAAAACCAGCATTTCATGAATTTCTTTTGGGTGGTGCGTTTACGCCGTTCCGGGTGCGGTAAAATTTATAAGGCGGTTTTATTCTTCAGGTCAGTACGGTTACAGCGATACCTCATTTAGGTCGTTTTTTTATGTTTTGGCGCTTTTATGCAATGAAAACAATTTCATATAAAAAATAATTATTTTTGCATCGCTTTATTCTGCGAGCTATAACTTTTTTATTTTTTCACTGATGATGCTGATGGTTTGTTTTTTGCGGGACAAGATGACGTTTTCAGCGGTACCATGGATATTTATATGCGTCTTTTTGATCGCGCGTTATTGCACTTTTTGTTCGGCGGTATGATAATAAATCATTATTGTTTGCTTCGTTTTTTATTTTTATTTTTTAAGGGGTTCGCTTAAGGGGTTAACTATTGGGACAGTGTTATAGGGCGGGTCCTTACGGACGCGGCGATACCAAATATGTGTACTTTTATTGTTTTTTTTTTTTTTATTTCCAAAAAATGAATTTATTGGGGAATATTTTTTTTTTTTTTTAATTTATTTGGCGATTTTTTTAAAATTATTTTTACACTTTTTTTTTTTTACTTTATTACAATGTCCCAGGGGGGACATAACTGTGCTGTGACAGATCGCTGATCTGTCACATCACAGATCACTGTGACAGATCAGCAATCTGTCACAGGCACTGCACAGGCTTCCTCATGCCTGTGCTTTGCAGGCACTGAGGAAGCCAGCTTCCTGCAGGCCCCCGGAGGTCCCCGTCACCATATTGGATCCGGGGACCTGCAGGAAAGGAGCCCCCCGCAGCAGCGCTGCACATTGCGCTGCCGTGGGGGGCTCAGGGAAGCAAGGAGGGAGCCCCCTCCCTGCCGATGCTTCCCTTTAACCCCCGGTACACCGCGATCGTGTTTGATCGCGGTGTGCAAGGGGTTAACGTGTCGGGGGCGGTCCGTGACCGCCCCTGACACATTGTGCCGGGTGTCAGCTATGATAATTAGCTGACACTCGGCCGCGATCAGCGGCGCTCACCACGTGGGCGCCGCTGATCGCGATGACGTAATATTCCGTCCATGGTAATTAGGTCCATGGTCACATGGACGGAATATTACGTCAATTGTAGGTAAGGGGTTAAAGCAGAGAAATATGTCACACAAAATTGTTAATAAATAACATTTCCCCCATGTCTACTTTACATCAGCACAATTTTGGAAACAAATTTTTTTTGTTAGGAAGTTATAAGGGTTAAAAGTTGACCAGCGAGTCCTCATTTTTACAACAAATGTACAAAACCATTTTTTTTAGGGACCACCTCACATTTGAAGTCACTTTTAGGGGTCTATATGGCAGAAAATACCCAAAAGTGATACCTTTCTAAAAACTGCACCCCTCAAGCTGATCAATACCACATTCAAGAAGTTTATTAACCCTTCAGGTGTTTCATAGGACCAGAAGTAACTTGAAAGGAAAAAATGAACATTTAAGCTTTTAGTCACAAAAATATTATTTTGGCAACAATTTTTTTTCCCCAGGGTAACGGGAGAAATTGGACCCCAAAAGTTGTTGTCCAACTTGTTCTGTGGGTGTATACCACTGTTTGGGTGCACGGCAGGGCTCGGAATGGAAGCAGTGCTTTTTGACTTTATCAACCTAAAATTGACTGGAATTGAGATCGGACACCATGTTGCGTTTGATGAGCTCCTGATGTGCCTAAACAGTGGAAACCCCCCACAAGTGACCCCATTTTGGAAACGAGACCCCCTAAGGAACTTATCTAGATGTGTGGTGAGAACTTTGAACCCCCAAGTTTTTTACTAAAATTTATAATGCCCCGGCGTGAAAATAAAAAATCCTATTTTTTGCCCACAAAAATGATCTTTTAGTCCCCAATTTTTAACTTTTCCAAGGGTAACAGGGCAAATTTGACCCCAAAAGTTGTTGTCCAATTTGTCTTAAGTATGCTGGTGCCCCATATGTGGGAGAAAACTACTGTTTGGGCACACGTCAGGGCTCGGAAGGGAAGTAGTGACGTTTTGGAATGCAGACATTGATGAAATGGTTTGTGGGCGTCATTTTCCATTTGCAGAGCCCTTGATGTGCCTAAACAGTAAAAAAAAACCCACACGTGACATAGTTTTGGAAGCTAGACCCCCAAGGAACTTATCTAGATGTGCCCCATTTCTGGAACTAATCTACAGTTTCCTGTAAAGTAAATTAGTAGTGCATGGAGGAGTGGTACAATTTGAAGCAATCCTTCATACACACGCCAGGTTTTTCGGGGCAGGTGTCGCATTGATAAATGGTGTCCTTGCGTATTCCCTTTTTGTAACACACTCGGCACCTTTTTTGCGACTCACCTCTTTTTGCAGTTTCCAGGACCTTCCCTGGGAAATGCTGACCTGGTGTGATACGAGCACCTTTAATTCCGGAAATACTGGGGCCCGCTCCTTCCCGAGTGCCAAACATGAGGGCCTTAACCACTACCTCCTGGAACTGAAGGTACGACGTACGACGTACCACACCTTGGCCTTTCAAAGCATTGTACAGTTGGAGGAGTTGATCGGAAAGATCAACGCCCCCCATGTTTTTGTTGTACCCCAGTACACAGGTCGGTTTGCTGACCTGTGTAGAGGTACCCCATACAGTGCTGAGGGCGCTGCCATCAATGTCTATTTTGGTCAAGAGAACAACATCCCTCTTGTCCTTGTACTTGACCACCAGCATGTGGTCACTACATTGGGCGCTGCTCTGACCTTTTCTGAACATTTGCCCAAGTAGCATCTTCGGGAGGCTTCTCTGATTTTTGCAGACAATACTGCAGGCTGCCGTACCTTGTGCATAGAGGGATTTGTAGAGTGGGACGCTGTAATAAATCAGTGTAGAGGTGATAACCTTTATCCAGCAGTGGGTGCACAAAAAATCCCACACAATTTTCCCACTCACTCCCAGGACAGGAGGACACACAGGGAGTTCAATTCTGGATGAAGAGAGATTGGGCAGGGATCAACAGTTAGGGTTGTAGTCAGGTGGCGCAAAGGGGGGTGAAAAAAATGGAAAATATGCAAAAAGAGGGGTGGAGGGGATAAAAGAGGGGGAAGGGCGGATGGGGGATTGGGGTGGATGAAGAGAAATTGGGCAGGGATCCACAGTTAGGATTGTAGTTAGGTGACACAAAGGGGGGTGGAAACCAGCAGGTACAAGCTCTGATAAGTGAACTGCGTCACTTATCAAAGTTTGGCGACTGCGGGATTTGTGTACGGAGTTGGCGCAAAGGGAGCTGCGTCACCAATCAACGCTCGGCGGCTGCTAAATGTGCACATGGAGGTCGCGCAAAGGGGGGGTGGAGGGGGGTAAAAAAAGGGGGGAAGGGGGAGGTGGGAGGAATGGGGGGATGAAGATCGATTGGGCAGGGATCAGGGATCAGTTAACACTTACACTTGAACTTTGTCGCTTCTTTTTTCTTTCTTCTGCCTTCAGTAGGGATTGTGGTGCTACAGGCTGCTGTGGCACCACAATCCCAGCACAGGAGAAGCTCTGGCAGTGTGTGACTGCTCTGCAGGAATTCTCAGCTGTGAGGACCCTGCAGTGTGGTTACACAGGTCCCATGCAGGTGACAGACAGGTCACAGAGCGGTCACACCACTGCTGTGACCTGTCATTGGTGAAATCGAGTGATTACATTGATCCCACCAATCAGAGCTTTCCCTGGTGACCCTGCAAACAGCCTAGGATCGGAGCTCACAGCTCAGATTCCTAGACAGGTCACCGACGGTCACCAGCAGGGCACAGTGCGGTCACATCGTGACTGCAGCTGTGCCCTGTGATTGGAGTGATCGATGATGACATTGATCGTGCCAACCAGCTCCTGCAGGCCCTGCTGGGCCTGTTCTATGCTCTAGCCTAGGATCGGTGCTATTACAGCACCAATCCAGGCCGGTAACTGCAGGGCACAGCGCGATAATGCCACTGCTGTGCCCTGCGATTGGCGCGATCGATGTGATCAGCAATCGCGCCAATCTGGGGACTTTTCGCTGGTGCTTGGCATTGCCAGGCACCGGCCTGGGTTCGAGTACATCGGTACTCGATCCAAGCCTAGGACCTCACTGTTTCAGCTGCTCTCATTGGCTCAAACAATAAGAAAGGCTGTGATTGGCTGTTCGGAATTGAACAGCCAATCACAGCGCTCGGGGGGGCCAGACCAGGAAGGAGAAAGCCCGGGATCCCAACACCATCTTCCTAAAGGTAAGATGGCATTAGAATTTTAATGCGATCACAGTGACTTAAGTCATAATGTCACATTAAAGGGCATGACGTACTATTTCGTCCATGGGACTTAAGTCCCAGGTCACAAGGACGGAAGAGTATGTCCAAAGTAACAAAGGGGTTAAGACTGTCAAGGGAGGGTGGATTAGTGCAATCAAGGGGGGCTGGTGATAACAGACAAACTGTTATTGAAGGTGCAAGATCCGAGGAACAAATGGAGGAGGAGGAAGAGGTGATGGGAGCAACTGTCAGATGAAGAGGATAATCCTCATCTCTCTGTTGTTTTATGGCTGGCAGGAGGGGACAGATGAAACAAGACTCATTGTTACCCAGCCACCAACACAGCATGGGCTTGGACCTCATGGTAGAGCCCAATATATGAGTGCCTTATTGCTGCACTATCTGCAACATGATCCCGGTATAGTTATGATAAGAATAATGCTGACTACTGGGTCACCACTTTGGTAGATCCACATTATAAAACCATATTTTGCCAGATAATTCCCACCCTAGAAAGGGACCTGCAAATGCTGGAGTGCTGAAACATGCTTTTACACAACCTAAAGAGAGCTTTTCCCCAAGACAGCAGCGAAGCACACAGTTCACATCGTAGCTCTAAACTACCAAGCTCCAGCACGTCAATTTGTCAAGGCCAAAACATTAGAAGCAGTAGCAGTAGTGGAAGTGGAGGAAGCAATTTCTGTGAGTCATTTGCCACTTTTTTTAAACCAATTCGTGCACCAGCACAACAGATTCCAAGTCTTACACGTAGTGAATAAATGGAGAGGACTTTCATCAAGATAAATAAGTTGTGGATTTCGAAGGGCTTTTGCACCCCAATCGCAGACTGTACAATGTAGGTGATATTGCATTTTTTAGTGTGATCCATTAATGTCACATAACTGCACTCTTTGATATCTTTAGTGTGGCTTCTGTGCCCGCTGTGGCTGCTGCTGCTGATGATGTTAACATAAATTTGTGGAAATGTTAACAGTCATGGTTGGTCTACATCTGATGGGTTAGCTGTAGTGGAAGATGTCTCGGTCCCATATTATACTATTTCTATTCTCGTGACAGTTATTCCACTTTGGTGGTGTCAGGCCCTCATTTTTTAAAATGTGAACACTCCTGGTTGGGTGTCCATCTGCTGTATTGGATGTAGTGGAATACCTGTGGGTCTCTATTATACTATTTCTACTGTGGTGAAATTGATGCAACTTTGGTCGTGTCTGCCAATAATTTTTGGAAATGTGAACACTCCTGGTTCGGGGGTCCATTTGTTGGATTGAGTGTAGAGAAAAACCTGTCTGTTCCTATCATACTATTTCTTCTCTCGAGAAATTTATAACACTTCTGTGGTTTAAGGCCCTCATTTGTTTAAATGTGAACAATACTGGTTGGGCGTCCATCTGCTGGATTGGGTGTGGTAGAAGATCTGTCCCAATAATAATATTTCTACTGTGGTGAAATTGTTGCCACTTTGGTGGTGTCTGCCATAATTTTTGTAAATGTGAACACTCCTTGTTGGGTGTCCATTTGCTGAATTGTGTGTAGTGGAAGACCTGTCGGTCCCTATTATGCTTTTACTCTTTGTGGTGAAATTGTTGCCACTTTTGTGGTGTCTGCCAGTAATTTTTGGAAATGTGAACACTCCTGGTTGGGTGTCCATCTGCTGTATTGTGTGTGGTGGATGACCTGTCAGACTCTATTATACTATTTCTACTGTGGTGAAATTGATGCCACTTTTGTGGTGTGTGCCAATGATTTTTGGAAATGTGAACAATCCTTGATGGGTGTCCATCTGCTAGATTGGGTGTATTGAAAGATCTGTCGGTCCATATTATACTATTACTACTGTGGTGAAATTGTTGACAGTTTTGTGGTGTCTGCCAGTAATATTTGGAAATGTGAACACTCCTGGTTGAGTATTCATCTACTGTATTAGGTGTAGTGTAAGACCTGTCGGTCCCTATTATACTATTTCTACTCTCATGAAATTGATGCCACTTCTGTGGTGTGAGGCCCTCATTTGTTTAAATGTGAACAATTATGGTTGGTTGTCCATCTGCTTTATTGGGTATAGTGGAAGACCTGCCGGTTCCTAATATCCTATTTCTACTCTCGTGAAATTGATGCCACTTTGGTGGTGTCTGCGAAAAATTATTGTAAACGTGAACTCTCTGGATTGGGTGTTCATCTGCTGTATTGGCTGTAGTGGAATATCTGTTCATCCCTATTAGGCTCCTTCTACTGTGGTGAAATTGATGCCACTTTGTTGGTGTTTACCAATAATATTTGGAAATGTGAACACTCCTAGTTGGGTTTCATCTGCTGTATTGGGTGTAGTGGAAGACCTGTCGGCCCCTAATATCCTATTTCTACTGTCATGAAATTGATGCCACTTCTGTGGTGTAAGGTCCTCATTTGCTTAAATGTGAACACTTCTGGTTGGGTGTCCATCTGCTGGATTGGTTTTAGTGGAAGACCTATAGGTCCCTACTATACTATTTCTACTGTGGTGAAACTGATGGCACTTTGATGGTGTCTGCCAATAATTTTTGGAAATGTGAACACTCCTGGTTGGGTCTCCTTCATGCGTGTTGCCTGAAGCAGTAGGCCTCTGACACCATCAGGCCTCCACTTCCTTGGACTCAACTACCCGTGTCACTATCCTAAAATTTTTATGACAATGGCAGTCTACAAAACTGATATTTGTGCCACCCGAGTGTGGCTCAGCATGAAAGCAGGTAGTAGTGTAGCATGTCATATCAGGGCTCCCAGCAAAGCGGGCCTGCACTGATCCCTCACTCACTTCGTCTTGCTGTGACATTCAATTGAAAGCTGTAAATGCTGTCCCAGACCACGATACCTCATGCCTGACTAACTGCTGCAGTTCCATGCTAAAATTTGTACTGTGGCTAAACTGAGGCCACTTTCCTGGTGTCTGTCCCTCATATGATGTGTTTTGTCAGCATTTGAAACCATTATAAGTTGATTTGCATGCGTTTATTTTTGCCTCCAATTGAGTTGAACGGCGTTTGGTTATGTTCGGTGAATATTCAACAAATCAATAGGAGATTATTGCAAAGTTGGCGATCGTAATCCGAACCGAAACATTAAAATATTCGCTCATCTCTAGTAGGAAGTGACTTTTTTATATGTTTTAAATGGACACTTTGGCTTAAAAAAAATCAATGCATTTCAAACCGTGATAGTACTCCTTGTGTTATTATGACTTTTTTTAAGTTTTCTACTCTAAGCATAGGCAAACTATTTTCACATAATAAAGACCCTTGTAAAAGGGTAGTGGGCTGGATCTTGACATTGTTAATAGGGATGAGCGAACCTGCCTGGTGATACTCAGATATAACTCGAATAGCTAGGTGCTTGGATGTGCTCAGCACTTGGCATGCATTAGCCAGTGCTCGATTTCAAACTTGAATCGCCACTCTGTATGTTTGGCACTTGTTACACAACCAATAAGCTTGCGTGGATTGCCTGTGCATCACTGTAATGCCATAGCAATCTTGTAGTGGCAATACTGTGATTGGCTAGCCTTGTGACATCATCAGTGGTTATAAAAGGACAGATGCACACCATTGGACACCTCTGTGAAAGTTGTTATTTGAGGGAGAGAGTGCTTCCCCATACGTGTGTGTGTAAAGTATAGTGAATCAGAGTCCTGTAGAATTGATACTGGTGATGAAGCTGAGCCATCATTCTAAGAGCCCTTGTAAGGGCTAATCATTTGCTTTGCTGTTTGTATCAGATACAATCTGTATTTAGCCTATGGAGGGAGAGAGAGTTGCAGGAGCAAAGAGAATAGCTGAATACAGTTTCTAGCTACGGATTAAGGTTTTGCAATCCATTGCTAAATATACAGCTGTTGGAGTTGACCAAATTTTTATTTTTTGGTTGGAAAAATGACTATATTGTTATCCACAAAATATTAGGTGCTTTGTGGTATATTTCAGTGCTTTATAATACTCCAATAAAGCGTTGAAATATTTATTGCGATTCAATTACTCATTCATATATTATTACATGGTCTGTGATACTTTTTGGTGTTATATAACAGTCCCAAAAAGCTTTGAAGGATTTTTCTGTGTTCAATTACTAATCCATATATTATTACGGGCTCTGTGGGTGACAAAGGTGGCAGAATCATGCGAGACTCCGACAGGAGTGACAGGAGGAATATTGGAGCCAGAAGAAGCTGGCGCTGCAGTGAGGGTGGGAGGAATCTGTGGTCCAAACCACTAAGGCCCAAACCCAGGTCAAAACCCTTGCTGCAGCCTTCACCAATGTGGTTTTTGCGTACTGCAGATGGGAGAGCCAGGATCCAGGAACTGCTGAGCGACTTTCAGGGCCTAGGCTGGTCGAAAGAGAGAAGAAGGGGTCAGAACAAGGGCTGTAGAAATGCAGCGGGTCCTCTAGCAGCAAGGTAGTGACAGTTGGCATCCCAGGGGGAAGGTCGTTATGCACGACCACCAGCACAGATGGGGGTCCATCGAAGAGTTTGCGACCTGTCTTCACATCTCGTTCAACCAGTGGGCAGTAGAGAAGGACCACATGCCTCGAAGGCTGCAAGAGCTGAAGGCTGAAACCATGGTCACGTTCCTCAAAGTGGAGGGGCAACATCATATGGTGGGTGTGATCCAAAAAGGAAGGGAGCAAGATAAAACCTTCTTGATGAATGAACGGACCTGGGAGAGGCTTCTTGAGGCAGCTCGAGACAAGGCTGCTACCACCCTCGAGAAATCTTACTGTCCTGTGCAGTAGCAGACAATTTTTATCCAAAGCCAGGTCACTAACAGCCCAGACACATGGAAATCGGGCTCCAGTAAGCAAGTGGAAGCAGTGCCCCCAGCCTCCCGAGGAAGGAGGAGAAAAAACAGACACCTAAAGCTAATTACTGTATTACTCTCCTTATAATTTTTTGCACTTTGAGCTAAGCCTTTATGAGTGTAGGAGTTCAGCAACTGCACTTTAAAAATATTTGAATGCGGCCCACTAGCTGTTTACATTCTGGGGTCTATAAATGACTGGATGACCCTTCTAATCATTTTTTCCAGGCCTTGTACTTTCTGCAAAGTATTTGAGCATAGGAGTACATCAGCTACACTTTCAAAATATTTACATTTACATTTTTTTTCTGGATTCAATTAGTCATCCATACAGTATAACCTGCTTTGTGTAAAATTACGGAGGGTTGAAACTTTTTAAAACCTCTTGGCCTGGTACAGTTCACTAAATATTTTTGTTCCAAAAATGGACTATTATTTTATATGCCATAGAACCTGCTTTGCGTGAAATTTCGTTGATTTGAAATAAAAACCTAAATTGACCTGCTATAGGTGTAGAAATTTGGTTATTCCAAAATTGACATATCTACTGTAGAACTTGGTTTGTATGAAATTTCGCTAGTTTAAAATAAAAAAACAAAAATTGTACTGCTACAGGTGTATAAATTTGGTCCCTTCGTACTTGGTCCCCAGCCACCATTATTTCTCCCATTGTGGTGACCCCGCCTTGTACCAGCATATGTCCAGGAATGGCATCCGTGCCCTTACCAGTGCAGCTACTGGGATTGTCCACTTAACGAGTGACACGTAGATAAACACTTTTGAACAGAGATGCTATATTTCCCTGATGGCACAGTGGCTGAACATTATGAAAGCCGGGACTGAGTACCACCCTGACAAAGCGCATGTGCTAGCGACGCCAACGATTGCTGGACTTTCTTCTATCAGGGTTTCCTTAACCTCCTGTACCACTTCCTGATCCTCCTCATCCTCCATCTGCGATATGCTACCTCCGAGCATGTCATCCACATCAGTCAAAAGCTGGAAGCTCTGCAGCACTGCCTCAGCAACAGGCTCTTCTCAAGCCAATTTGTCTAGGACACAAACCACACACAGAGGCAGCTATTGAAATGAATAAGGGCCCCGTCACACATAGCGACTCACCAGTGATCCCGCCAACGATATCAACTTGTCAGGATCGCTGGTGTGTCGCTACATGATCGCTGGTGAGCTGCCAGCTAATGTGCAGCTCCCCCAGCGATCAGCACCAGCGACGCCGAGCGGGCGCGTCGATATGTACGTTAGTTACCAGCGCGCTGATGCAGGGAGCTGGTAACTAAGGTACACATCAGGTTTCTAAGCAGCGTGCGTCACTTAGAAACCCGATGGGTACCTTGGTTACCAGCTCCCTGCATCAGTGCGCTGGTAACTAAGGTACACATCGGGTTTGTAAGCACCACGCGCTGCTTAGTAACCCTGCGTTTACCTTAGTTTCCAGTGCACTGATCGCTGGTCTTCTGCCTGTCACATGCAGCGATGCGTGCTGGCCAGCGGGAGACCAGCGATCAAAAAAATGTCCTGGCCATTTCAGGACGATCAGCGATAACCAGCAGGGGGGCCGGTTGCTGGTCAGTGTCACACACTGTGATCTCGCTGGTGAGATCGCTGTTGTGTCACAAAACTTGTGACTCAGCAGTGATCTCGCTAGCGAGTTCGCTATGTGTGATGGGGGCTTAACACACTATACAGATCTGTGACTCTTGTGTGGTGCCCTGCGTCTTTATCACCACAAAAGGGCTAAATATGTACTGTTTTGTATGTGTTTTGTGAGCAATGGGAGTTATGATTTCTCTGCTAGGGACCACAACACACACATAATTTACCGCACTCCCTTGTCTGAAGCTGAGAGCTTTGCAGACATACCCTAACTGGGAGGGGAAGGGGCCGAGTTGTTGATTTCAGTGAACAAGAAGGAAGAAGAATGTCTTGGAGGCCATATTAAGACATGTGCTCGATCCACGAGTGAGAGCTAAAGAAGCATCAGGGACCAGCCACTAGAGCATCCATGCTTTCAGAGCAGGGTGGTAAGCTGAGAGACTGGGTGGGATTATACGACCAGCAGAAAAGTGTTTTCCCTCAGAAATACTGCAATAACCTAGGATCAGTGCAAGTGCAGTGAAGGATAGTGCAAGTGGGAACTTTAGCTATTTCACGCAGAATTCACGCTGCAAGTTGCTGAAGGAGAAATACACAGTGAGTAGAGGCAATACTGGGAAGTTTTAAACTCTGGGAAGCCTTGGTCCCAGAAGGGATTAGAATAGCAGGAAGTCACACTGAGTCACAGCAGGGAAAGATAACTCCCATTCTCCAGAGCAGACTGTAACCTGGTAAGAGTTGTAATATCTCCTCTGAACTGCACCTGAACTCCAGTAAATGATAAAGTGACTTTCCTTGTCTCCTGCCTTATTACTCCGTCCCTTCTACTTGCATCACAATCTCTGGGTGTCTGCCCTGGTTGGAAAGGGTTTAACATCTGCACTGCCATCACCATCTACTATACTACAGTCGAACACTCCAAATGGCGTCACGAATCAATACATAAACTTTATCCCCATTCAATTCAACCCCTTTTACATGACCACCTGAGGCCACGGACTGGGTCACTGCCACTGTGACATTTCTCATTGAAGTTAACGGGCCCGGTACCGAGTATCCCACGGCCTCTGGGGCGCGTCACTTGCCACTAAGCCTACAACCATGCATAGTCGTGTGTGACAATGGGCATAACCTGGTGGCGTCGGTGAAGCTTGGCAAGATCACACACATATCATGCTTGGCTCACATGCTCAATTTCATAGTTCAGCGGTTTCTGAAAACCTACCTAGATTTTCCAGACTCTTTTAGCACAGGGATGTGGTTAGTTACAATTCTGTCTCATTTAGCAAAATTAAAATGGAACTTTTATTATATATAGTTAAAGTAACACACAATGGTGTATACCATGCAAAAAAACAAGTGCAGACTTGCATAAAAAGAAACAAAATAAAGACTGTACTGTGAAAGTGTGTCAGAATTCCTTATTCAGGGGTGGGCAATAAATTTTTCCCAGGGGCCACATGAGAGACCATGACTGTTGTGGAGGGCCGAACCAATAGCTTGAAACTAATTCTGCTCTATATTAATTTATTAATCTTAATTGTATCACTTAATATTGAGCAGAATTAAGTATGCTGACACCCCCCTGTATATCTTTGAAATCAAGTACAGCCCTTTCTGTATATCATATGTACCCCCCACAGCCTCCCCATATACAGCATGAACCTCACACAGCCTCCCCATATACAGCATAAGCCTCACATAGCCTCCCCATATACAGCATGAGCCCCACACAGCCTACTCCATATGTAGGATGAGCTCTAAACAGCCTCCCATATGCAGCATGAGCCCCACACGGCCTCCTTATATACAGCATGAGCCCCACACAGCCTCCCTATATACAGCATGAGCCCCACAGTTTCCCCATATACTGAATGAGACCCCACACAGCCTCCCCATATACTGCATGAGCCCCACACCGCATCCCCATATGCAGCATGAGCACCCCACAGCCTCCCTATATATACTGCATGAGCCCCAGTCTCCCCATATACTGCATGAGGTTCCACACAGCCGTCCCATATACTCAATGAGGCCCCTACAGCCTTCCCATGAACTGCATGAGGCCCCCACAGCCTCTCCTTTTACTGCATGAGGCCCTCACAGCCTCCCCATATACTGCATGAGCCCCAGACATCATCACAATTTATTGCATGTGCCCAACAAAGCCTACCTATGCACTGCATGAGCCCCACACAGCCTTTCCATGTACAGCATAAGCCCCACACAGCCTCCCTATATATAGCATGAGCCCCAGTCTCTCCATATACTGCATGAGGCTCCACACAGCCTCCCCATATACTGCAGGAGGCCCATAAAGTCTTCCTATATACTGCATGAGGCCCTGGCAGCCTCCCCATATACTGCATGAGCCCCACACAGCTTTCCTATATACTGCATGAGCCCCACACAGCCTCTCATAAGAGGTGGTGACTGGGATGGTATGATACTTTGAAAAGAAACACAGTGGATTTTCCATTCAAATACTTATCCCACTGGTCTGAATAAACAGCTTTCTTTTGACCTATTCCTTTAATTTAGGAGGCATGTAGGGTCAGTTATATAAGGATGAGCTGTCGACAGGTGGGAGCATGATTTGCACAGGTTCCTAGGGTGCTAACCTCCACGTTAGGTATAGTATATAACAGTGTAGGGGCTAAATGAGGGACATAGTAGCCGCCTATGCCTCTTTCCTTCCACCTCTACATCAGCCCCTCCATTTTTTCTCGAGGCTCTGCCATGTCATACTCCCTTTATAATTTTACAATTTTATAATTTTATAGTTTTGGTCGTCCCCCCTTTTCCTCCTTCTCCCTTTTTTCTGGAAATTTAAAAGAAAAGCCCTCTTTTTCTCATTCAAATGGTTCCGTTCTGTGTGTTTCTGTCTGTGGGCCTCCTCTGTGTCCTTGAGTGTTAAAGATGCGCCTGGCAATAATCCTGTGAAAATACTATCTGGATTGAAACCAGAATTTAGAAATCCATTAAACACATTATTGGTCCTATAAAGAATCACCTCCTTCCCTCTCTGTTAAGCAAGACAGGTGTCTGAGATGGGGCTTCTCACTTTATCTAGGGTAGTGGCATATGAGGACCAACCTCTGTCGGGCTCAGTTCAATCTCCTACCTAGATAACTCACCACTTACCTTTTCTCCCCCCATGAAAATAAGAGCATAACCACAACTTAGACATCACGTTCTCTAATCAAAGTCCTTTTTTTATGTAGCCTATTCTAAACTTGCCATCAAACTCAACCATACCCAAAAGCCGCATGCAGCCTTTATCTACCCCCCATTTCCTTAAGATGGTTCGACCATCATTGTAAATAAGCACCTGTACTTTGTGTCACCCCCACTTCATTGTAGATTGTAAGCTCTGAAGAGCAGTGTCGTCATTATTTTAGCTTTTATTGTTTGATTATCATAAAGCTCTGCGAAATATGTTTGCGCTGTATAAATAAAGGATATTATTAGTAGATTGAAGATGGTGAAGTTCAAGCTTTTAGCTTTTCCAAGTGTAGGAGGAAAAAATCTTTTACACGAGTACAACTGCACAAATCAGGGCATGTTGCTGTGCTGACAGAGGGGGGGTAGGGTGAACAGAACAAGGTGCTGGACTGTGAGAGAGGTGCAGGCGGTGATATTACGATGGATTGAAAAATATGGGATGTGTTTGGTATCTAAGATCAGTCAAGAACAACAGGCATGTCCACATCCGTATCAGCAGACGGGCTCTCAGTCATCTCAAATGTAGGGGGTAAACAAGTGGAGGTTCTGCTGCCGGAGAACTATGTGACAACACTTGCCACAGTGAGGGAGGAGGAAGAATCAGAAGATGCAGTTGATGGGGTTGACAGAGGTTGGCGAGGCCCACTAGTCTGCATTCTAGCTAAATGACATTCCCAGATTAACGCATGTTGATCACGCATGTGGCAGGTCATGCATGTAGTATTGAAATTATTGCATTTTTTTAACTCTACTCATTATTTTTAACAAAGTTGGCAATGTGATTTTTGTCATTTTTGGCAGTCTGAAGAAAAGACCCAAGCTAGGCAAATGCAGACCCGTGAATGCTCCTGGCTACTAAGTAAGTTGGGGTTTAAGATACATTGCATATTGTGGTTGCATAACTCTGTGTCTGCAGGAAGCCGCAACATGACTTCCTATTCTTCCTCCTCTTCTCTGCTGAGCTACTTAGCTGCATACCTCTGGGTTTACACCGATTGGGGTCTACTACTTCATCATCATCCTCTCTGTTCTCCCACTCCTCGCCCTGAGACTCACCCTCTTCCTCTTCCTGCCCTGACAGCACAGTACAGTCAGCATGTGTCTCAAATATCCGAGTCTCATCAGGATCACCTCCACCCCCGGGGTTAACGTCTTTTGACAAGGGTTTTAATTTTGCTTGGACCCTGCTTTGTCCTGTCCTGGATCAAATAAAAAAAAATTGGGTATCACTGCAGATGATTTCTTCCTCTTGACTCTGTGAATCTTTGAAGTACACTTCCAATGGCCATAGCATAGAATGTGTGAACAGATCTGCAGACTCAGCCATCTATGGTTCCTTACAGTCAGCTGGGCGGTTGGAGAGTTGTGACATGGGTGGAAAACAAGAGTAATTAGGGTGCCACCTCTGAGGACTGTATTGTTTGCGATGTTAAGGTGGAGGAAGAGGAGAACAGACAACTTGATGCGGCGCTTGCCATAAGATAAGATAAGATAATCCTTTAATCGTCCCACCATGGGGAAATTCAGAGCATTACAGCAGCAAGGCAGGAACAAGTACAGATACAGATGCATAAAGGCATTACATTGACAGTAGGTAGGTACATATATGAAAAAAAAAAAAAGATATAACCGGACTATCACAACTTTGGATCTATCAGTTCACTGTTTGGGTCGTTCTCTGTTTTGGACAGTGCTGGTTATACAGCCTAACTGCAGCAGGAAGGAAGGACTTTCGATAGCGCTCCCTCTCACATTTAGGATGAAGTAGCCGGTCACTGACAGTACTGCACATCTTTGTCACGGTCTCATGCATGGGATGGGAATCATTCTGCACCATATAGCTCACCTTGGCCAGTACTTTAAATTCTCTCCTATGTCCACCAGCTCCCCCCTCCTCTCATCTAAGCTGAAGATTTTGCCTTACCACCTATGACCTTAACCCAATAATGTCCCACCTCATTTCAAACCTTATCACAGTCTTCATCCCAAGCCTGACCCACCTCTTTAACCTGTCAAAAACAACTGGTGTCTTCCTCTACTGATTCAAACATACCTCGATCATACCCATCCACAAAAAGCCCTCCTTTGTCCATCCTCTGTGTTTCTCTATCGCTCCCTCTCACTTCTCCCTTATGCCTCCAAACTACTGGAACAACATGTCAATTTTGAACTGTCCTCCCACTTCTCCTGTTGCTTCCTCTTTGACAGCTTACGCCCACACATTTCAACTAAAACTGCCCTGACTAAAGTCAACAATGACCTACTAACCACCAAGTGAAAGCAATGCTAGTTTGTCTTATTCTTTATCCAGGACCTTGCATCTGCCTTTGACACAGTGGACCATTCCCTCTTACTACAGAATTTCTGTTCTCTTGCTATTGCAGACTTGGCCCTGTGTTGGATCTCCTCATACCTAATAGAGATGAGCGAATATAGCAATATTAGGTTTGGATCACGAACTCCAAATTTGCAATATTCGCCCATTCAATCAACGAAAATAGCCGAGCACTATACACATCACAAAAGCCGGTGTTTCCCATGCTGTGTAACAGCATACAAAACATGGGCATAGCACTTCTGATTCACGGTAACATTACCACCGGTAGATTGTTACCACAATCAAAGCCCTAGGGGCCATTATGTCAGATGCGTGACCCCGCAGAGATGCAGTGACCCCAGGTCAGCAGGCACCGGCTGATGAGATCCTACTTCTCCCTGCTGATGAGAGAAGTAGTCTCTTGTCAGCTGCCGCTATGTAGTACATTGTGGCACACAGGCTGACAGATGTCAAATTGACCCAGCAAAGATACTGTGACCCACAGCTGTGGCCTATGGTAAAAAGCTTTCCGCAGGTCAGCAGGCTTCAGCTGATGAGATAAGGGACATCTCCTACAGTGATGGTAGGAGTAACTGATGGGAGAAGTAGTCTCTCGGCAGCAGGAGCCTGTGCTCAAAGTAAAAGAATAAAATATACTAAAATAAAAATAAAAAACACATTACACTCACCTAACACCAAATTCCCGACACTCTTGTCTCCTACAAAAAATGTAAAATAAAAAAACAACATATACTCACCTTAAGTCCCAATCCCTGATTTCCATGTCTCCTAAAAAAAAAATCAAAAATAATTAACCACCATATACTCACCTCTAAACCGTAGTCCACGTAATCCTGAGTGTCCCACGGCAGTCTCAAGTTTAAAACAGTCACATTGGGAGATGTGACTGCTCTACCTGGCCACCGGCAACACACTGACAGGAGCGTCATCGCTCCCACTTTGTAAAGCACTGATCTGCTGTGAGAGAGGTCACATGAATTCAATATGAACACCAGTGAACTTCCTCACAAAGCGGTGGTACTGTAACTAAGATCACCAGACCTCATCAGCTGATCAAATTGTGCGACCTCTCATGGCAGCTCAGTGCTATACACTGCAGGAGCGATTACCACCTACGTCAGTGTATAGCTGGCTGCCTGTAAGAGCAGTCACATCAGTGACTGCTCTCAACGTCATCAAGATCGCTGTGGGACGTTATGAATTATTATCTTTCTGGTGGACAGATGACAAATGTTGTGGTTTATTATTTTACTTTTGTTGCAGGACACATTGGATTCAGTGGATTAGGCATTCGGTGAGTATGGTTTAATTTATATTTAATAAAGGAGTCTGTATCATTATTTCAAATAAAGAACTTTATTTTGGGTGTGTGTCTTTTTTATAATATCACTATGGGGTTAGTAATGGGGGCATCTTGTAAACACCTCTTCATTACTAACCTGTGGGCTTGATGTTCCCTGACAATACAAATGTGACATCATCCCTCCCAACCATTACCCCACTTGCAATCGCTACAGGGCAAGTGGAAAGAGTGAGGCTAAACACCAGATTTGGTGCATCTTATAGATGCGCCTTTTCTGGGGTAACTGAGAGCTGATGTTTTTAGTCTGAGGGGAGGCCAATATCCATGGCCTGTTACTAGGCTATTGATATCAGCCCGCAGCTGTGTGCCTAGTCTTTGCTAGTTAGATTTTATAGGGGGACCCTACGTCAATATTTTTCTTGGGTCCCACTGTAAACTAGCCAGTAAAGGCTAAGCAAATAGCTGTGAGCGGATATTAATAATCTGGTGACTTTTATGGTGATTGGCTCCTTCCCAGAATATTAATATCAGCCCTCAGTCATTGGCTTTCCTTCTGTTGTTTATAAAATTTAAGCGGGAACCCACAATTTTTTTTTTGTAAAAATTAACAGTTGCTGTTTGGTTACAGCCTATGTAGGTGTAGGGGGTGGACTGACCTATGGACCTGTCTGATAAAGAGGGAAAATGTAAAAGGTGATGTGTACAATGCTTTATTCTGACTTGAATGTATATGTGCGGGACAACAGCTAGAATTAGTGAAAGATGGTGTAGTACCGTGTTTTGGCCACAAGATGGGGACATAGAGTAATGAGAAAAGGACTCAACAGCAAGCTTTAGGCTAGGGATACTGCAGAGTCATGGTGGGCAGAGTTACGGCACTGTGAAGGGGATTTCCAGGATGAGGAGATAAAAGGAAGGAGAGTCGCAGGGGCAGGGCGAGACACCCAGGAGGAGACAGAAGAGAGAAGAGCTCAGGAGAGGATGGAGGAAGGAAGAGCTCAGGAGAGACAGAGGAGAGAGATGGATGCTCAGAGAGGGGGGTGGCCCTGAGTGGACAGCTGCAGGTCAGAAGGATGCTGACTAAAGGAGGGCTGGGGTACTGGACGGCTGGACATTGAAGGAGCAGCAAGTGTCACAGCGGGCAGACTCGGTCAGGGGAAGAACTGTTGCCATGGGCCTAATGGCAGCCATAGTGAAGTGACCTAGGGGTCTTCACCAAACAGGAGCAGAAAGGAGGTGGCAGGTATTCAGGCCAGGGAGCAAAAGCTATCGTGTTTGCTGTGGATGTCGAGAGGAAACCCAATAAAGTTGGACCTGATTGAACGGATTTCTGCGTCTGTCTCCAGTCTGTTCCGCAGCCAAAAGGGACCCCCCCAGTTAGCACACATACTACATAGGCTCATTCTGTTAAAGTTCCTACATAGGCTGGTTACAGTATGTGCATGAATGCAAATGTGTGCGCATGTGTGTTTACTAGAGTTGAGCGACTTTTGGTTTTTTAGGGTCGCGTTTCGTTTCGTGAAACCCGACTTTTCCAAAAGTCGGGTCGAGCAAGATCGTCCGATTATAGGGAAAAGTTGGGGTCGTCACGAAACCCAATGTAAGTCAATGGGGAATAAAAGTCGGCAGTGAGAGGAGGACAGGAAACACACCTACAGTGCCCATTTGAATGCCAAAAGCATCAATTCTTCTTACTTAAGCTTGTCAACCTTAATTAACTTCATAATAAAAAAGTTACGCACTGAAAAATGGGGGTTATTTGGCTACAGTTGTGGGGGGGGAGGGCTGGCTCCAGGTTTTCATGTGCCCTGGGCGAAAGAGTGCCCCTTTAACACATACCACAACTCATCATGCTCCGATACGGCAGAGAAATAGCGGTATAGTACAATGAAAAATACTTCACTTTTTACATCTCATGACGAGGCCCATCTATTTCTCCATTCAGAATCATTGGTCCCATATAATGTTTGAAACAGTATATGATGAGCTCCACATAATGCTACAGTATATGTTGGTCCCAATGGATGAAGCTCCACTATCTTATGGGCCCAAATAATGCTCCAAACATAATGGGCCCCATTTCTAATGCCCTAGTGTATAATGGGCCCTGTAAATGCTGCTCCAGTGTCTGATGTCCACCTTTGGAATGTTCCAGTGTATGGTGGGCCCCATCTATCATTCTCCAGAGTATAGTGCTCCCAAAAATTGCTGTCCCAACATTGAAAACAATCAAATAAGTCTCCTCGCTAGGGAATCCCTGTACTTGTCTGGACTCCTCGTCGTCCCCATCTTCCATCTCACTGCACAGTATTTCAACTTTGCAAGTGCTGTGATCCTGAGCAAGCAGGGGGGGCCCACTCGTTGGCGATGGCACAGGCACAGGGCCCCTGATAGTACGGTGGTGTGTCTGATGTTGGGTGGGCCGAACCTGCACTTTCATCTGCAGCTTCCTCTTTGTCACCGTGTAAGATGGAACTGTATATGGGAAGGGTTACCTGAGTTTCATCAGGGTCAGATTCAGGCCATGTAGCGTGCGAGGGGAATGTAGTGGTCTGGGTCAATGTACCAGCAGATTCATCGAGCAGTGGCTGGGCATCAGTGCACTTGTGTCGCCCCCAGGAGTACGGTCGCCACAGTGGCATTACCTTCGTCCTAGGGAGTGTGATGTCATGCTTGGGAGCAATGAACGATCTCTCTAGCAGGTTAACTGATTGGGCGGCGTTATTCCCACGAGTCATGACCCTCCAAACAGCGTTCATGAAGGCAAAGTGTTTGTTTTACGTGGGCAGTATGGTTGCAAAGCTGAACCTTAAAGGAATGTCCAGAAGGGCACCACCAGAAGTGGAGCCTACGGTTAAATTCGACTCCACCTGGGAAACCTCAAACATGCCAGCTACAGAACAGATGCACACATTGCAAGCTTAATTCCGTTAACGAACGAGACTCCGTCATGCCCCGCGGTCCGAGTCCGGCTTACTAGAGGGACACGTGAGGCTCAGGCACATGAGATTGGCCAATAACTGGTGGGTCATGCCCTTACATGTCCGTGGCTGCATGTGCGCTACACTGAAAAGGCCAGCGTTTGTCGCTTACAGGTGCAGATAACCCGCTGAACAACGTTAGTGATGGGGATCACTGATTACAATTATTACCCGCGAACAATGATTTCCCAGTAAGTGCAGGTCAACCGCAGTTCCGAAATTAGGCCTAACCGTCATTCCTGAAAAAATGAAAAACTTACGTGTGCAAACCACAGGTGCTGTAGCTTGCTTAACAGCTCGCCAGCCGTTCTCACGCCCAGTATGGATTACACGTGATTGCACAAAGGTGAGAAAGGGTACCGTATCCCCAGATAACATGTATGGATAGTGTACACATTCAAAATATATGTCTATACATCAGGAGGCAGGCTCAAACGGTGTCAGGCCCAGTATGGATTGCACGTGATTGCACAAAGGTTAGAAAGGGTACCGTATCCCCGGATAACATGTATGGATAGCATAGTGTACACATTCAAAATATATGTCTATACATCAGGAGGCAGGCTCAGACGGTGTTAGGCCCAGTATGGATTGCACGTGATTGCACAAAGGTTAGAAAGGGTACCGTATCCCCGGATAACATGTATGGATAGCGTACACATTCAAAATATATGTCTATACATCAGGAGGCAGGCTCAGACGGTGTTAGGCCCAGTATGGATTGCACGTGATTGCACAAAGGTTAGAAAGGGTACCGTATCCCCGGATAACATGTATGGATAGCGTACACATTCAAAATATATGTCTATACATCAGGAGGCACGCTCAGACGGTGTTAGGCCCAGTATGGATTGCACATGATTGCACAAAGGTTAGAAAGGGTACCGTATCCCAGGATAAAATGTATGGATAGCGTACACATTCAAAATATATGTCTATACATCAGGAGGCAGGCTCAAACGGTGTCAGGCACAGTATGGATTTAACGGCCCAGACTACACAGAGGAGGAGCAGGGAGAGGTAAAGATTGCAAATGCTGGGGCCCTGCCCAAGCAAGGGGGGCCCACTCGTGGGCGTCGGTACTGGCACTGGGCCCCTCATAGTACGGCGGTGTGTCTGACGGCGGGTGTGCACCACCACCGTCAGAGACACTTGATTGCACTATGAGGGACCCTGTGCCAGTGCCCGCGCCCAAGAGTCGGCCTACCCACCTGTCCAGGGCAACGGCACTCGCACGGTGTCATGCGCTAGGTGGTGACCCCGGCCATGGGGGGGGAGGCAGCACAGTTAGGGAGTTTTAGAAAGTGGCATATGTTGATGTTGGACATTCAGCTGATGCAAAAGGTGAAATAGGTCAAGTCGCAGGAAGAGGTGGACCAAAGCAAGCCATTTTTCTGTCACCCTATGTGTCATCAGGGGAAGGTGGGACAAAATCCTTGGAAACCCATGCGTGGTTCATTTTAATGAAGGTTAGATCATCCACATTTTGGGTTGACAGACGGGTCCTTTTTTCTGTCAGGATTGATCCAGCTGCACTGAAGACTAGAGTTGAGCGAAATGAGTCGAAAAAATTCAAAAGTCGCCGACTTTTGGCAAAGTCGGGTTTCATGAAACGAAACCCGACCCTAGGATGAGGTCGGCCACGAGGTCGGCGACTTACGCGCCAAAGTCGCATTTCAAAAGTTTGTTTTGCGCTCTTTTTCAGCCAATCAGGATCCACGGACACTGTGGGCAACGTGATGACATAGGCACGGGTCTCCACCATCTTTCAGAAGGGCATGCAAGTGATTGGCTTGCTTTGGTGGGCGTCACAGGGGGTATAAAAGGGCGTGCACGCCGACCGCCATCTTACTTCTGCCGCTTTTAGTATAGGGAGAGGTTGCTGCTGATTCTGTAGGGAGAGCGTTAGGCAGGGAAGAAGACAAAAAAACTGCTTCTGCTGCTAGCGATTTGGCCTGCACAACACACCAGTCACTGTGTGTGCAGTGCAAGGGGAGGCTATATAGTGGTGTATCAGTGGTGTTGGCTGTTGGGCTGCCTTCTAAGGCTTCCTGACATTCCTGCATTGCTGTTTACCCACTGCTCCGCAAACTGCTTTTTTAAAAGCAATCCCAATTTTTTTTTTTTGTCCTGCTGAGAAGACAAAAAAACTGCTTCTGCTGCTAGCAATTTGGCCTGCACAACACACCAGTCACTGTGTGTGCAGTGCAAGGGGAGGCTATATAGTGGTGTATCAGTGGTGTTGGTTGTTGGGCTGCCTTCTAAGGCTTCCTGACATTCCTGCATTGCTGTTTACCCACTGCTCCGCAAACTGCTTTTTTAAAAGCAATCCAATCTCCCTTATCCTCTAGTCACTTTTGTCACAGCTGTGCCATCGAGCCTGTCACATAGCGCTCAGATATTCATTGGGCCTCACACAATCCAAAAGTGTCCAGTGTCCAAAAGTGTGTGCATAGATTCAAAATCTCCCTTATCATCTAGTCACTTTGGTCACAGCTGTGCCATCGAGCCTGTCACATAGCGCTCAGATATCAGTGGGCCTCACACAATCCAAAAGTGTCCATCCAGTGTCCAAAAGTGTGTGCAGATTCAAAATCTCCCTTATTCTCTAGTCACTTTGGTCACAGCTGTGCCATCGAGCCTGTCACATAGCGCTCAGATATCAGTGGGCCTCACACAATCCAAAAGTGTCCATCCAGTGTCCAAAAGTGTGTGCAGAGATTCAAAATCTCCCTTATCCTCTAGTCACTTTAGTCACAGCTGTGCCATCGAGCCTGTCACATAGCGCTCAGATATCAGTGGGCCTCACACAATCCAAAAGTGTCCATCCAGTGTCCAAAAGTGTGTGCAGAGATTCAAAATCTCCCTTATTTTCTAGTCACTTTGGTCACAGCTGTGCCATCGAGCCTGTCACATAGCGCTCAGATATCAGTGGGCCTCACACAATCCAAAAGTGTCCATCCAGTGTCCAAAAGTGTGTGCAGAGATTCAAAATCTCCCTTATCCTCTAGTCACAGCTGTGCCATCGAGCCTGTCACATAGCGCTCAGATATTCATTGGGCCTCACACAATCCAAAAGTGTCCAGTGTCCAAAAGTGTGTGCAGAGATTCAAAATCTCCCTTATCCTCTAGTCACTTTGGTCACAGCTGTGCCATCGAGCCTGTCACATAGCGCTCAGA
The DNA here is from genome assembly GCF_039654945.1 of Dendrobates tinctorius. NCBI lineage: Eukaryota > Metazoa > Chordata > Amphibia > Anura > Dendrobatidae > Dendrobates > Dendrobates tinctorius. Next base: position 28,490 of record NW_027361699.1, on the reverse strand, counting down.
TATCAGTGGGCCTCACACAATCCAAAAGTGTCCAGTGTCCAAAAGTGTGTGCAGAGATTCAAAATCTCCCTTATCCTCTAGTCACTTTGGTCACAGCTGTGCCATCGAGCCTGTCACATAGCGCTCAGATATCAGTGGGCCTCACACAATCCAAAAGTGTCCATCCAGTGTCCAAAAGTGTGTGCAGAGATTCAAAATCTCCCTTATCCTCTAGTCACTTTTGTCACAGCTGTGCCATCGAGCCTGTCACATAGCGCTCAGATATTCATTGGGCCTCACACAATCCAAAAGTGTCCAGTGTCCAAAAGTGTGTGCAGAGATTCAAAATCTCCCTTATCCTCTAGTCAATTTGGACACAGCTGTGCCATCGAGCCTGTCACATAGCGCTCAGATATCAGTGGGCCTCACACAATCCAAAAGTGTCCATCCAGTGTCCAAAAGTGTGTGCAGAGATTCAAAATCTCCCTTATCCTCTAGTCACTTTGGTCACAGCTGTGCCATCGAGCCTGTCACATAGCGCTCAGATATTCATTGGGCCTCACACAATCCAAAAGTGTCCAGTGTCCAAAAGTGTGTGCAGAGATTCAAAATCTCCCTTATCATCTAGTCACTTTGGTCACAGCTGTGCCATCGAGCCTGTCACATAGCGCTCAGATATCAGTGGGCCTCACACAATCCAAAAGTGTCCATCCAGTGTCCAAAAGTGTGTGCAGATTCAAAATCTCCCTTATCCTCTAGTCACTTTGGTCACAGCTGTGCCATCGAGCCTGTCACATAGCGCTCAGATATCAGTGGGCCTCACACAATCCAAAAGTGTCCATCCAGTGTCCAAAAGTGTGTGCAGAGATTCAAAATCTCCCTTATCCTCTAGTCACTTTGGTCACAGCTGTGCCATCGAGCCTGTCACATAGCGCTCAGATATCAGTGGGCCTCACACAATCCAAAAGTGTCCATCCAGTGTCCAAAAGTGTGTGCAGAGATTCAAAATCTCCCTTATCCTCTAGTCACTTTGGTCACAGCTGTGCCATCGAGCCTGTCACATAGCGCTCAGATATCAGTGGGCCTCACACAATCCAAAAGTGTCCATCCAGTGTCCAAAATTGTGTGCAGAGATTCAAAATCTCCCTTATCCTCTAGTCACTTTTGTCACAGCTGTGCCATCGAGCCTGTCACATAGCGCTCAGATATTCATTGGGCCTCACACAATCCAAAAGTGTCCAGTGTCCAAAAGTGTGTGCAGAGATTCAAAATCTCCCTTATCCTCTAGTCACTTTTGTCACAGCTGTGCCATCGAGCCTGTCACATAGCGCTCAGATATCAGTGGGCCTCACACAATCCAAAAGTGTCCATCCAGTGTCCAAAAGTGTGTACAGAGATTCAAAATCTCCCTTATCCTCTAGTCACTTTTGTCACAGCTGTGCCATCGAGCCTGTCACATAGCGCTCAGATATTCATTGGGCCTCACACAATCCAAAAGTGTCCAGTGTCCAAAAGAGTGTGCAGAGATTCAAAATCTCCCTTATCATCTAGTCACTTTGGTCACAGCTGTGCCATCGAGCCTGTCACATAGCGCTCAGATATCAGTGGGCCTCACACAATCCAAAAGTGTCCATCCAGTGTCCAAAAGTGTGTGCAGATTCAAAATCTCCCTTATCCTCTAGTCACTTTGGTCACAGCTGTGCCATCGAGCCTGTCACATAGCGCTCAGATATCAGTGGGCCTCACACAATCCAAAAGTGTCCATCCAGTGTCCAAAAGTGTGTGCAGAGATTCAAAATCTCCCTTATCCTCTAGTCACTTTGGTCACAGCTGTGCCATCGAGCCTGTCACATAGCGCTCAGATATCAGTGGGCCTCACACAATCCAAAAGTGTCCATCCAGTGTCCAAAAGTGTGTGCAGAGATTCAAAATCTCCCTTATCCTCTAGTCACTTTGGTCACAGCTGTGCCATCGAGCCTGTCACATAGCGCTCAGATATCAGTGGGCCTCACACAATCCAAAAGTGTCCAGTGTCCAAAAGTGTGTGCAGAGATTCAAAATCTCCCTTATCCTCTAGTCACTTTGGTCACAGCTGTGCCATCGAGCCTGTCACATAGCGCTCAGATATCAGTGGGCCTCACACAATCCAAAAGTGTCCATCCAGTGTCCAAAAGTGTGTGCAGAGATTCAAAATCTCCCTTATCCTCTAGTCACTTTGGTCACAGCTGTGCCATCGAGCCTGTCACATAGCGCTCAGATATCAGTGGTCCTCACACAATCCAAAAGTGTCCATCCAGTGTCCAAGAGTGTGTGCAGAGATTCAAAATCTCCCTTATCCTCTAGTCACTTTTGTCACAGCTGTGCCATCGAGCCTGTCACATAGCGCTCAGATATTCATTGGGCCTCACACAATCCAAAAGTGTCCAGTGTCCAAAAGTGTGTGCAGAGATTCAAAATCTCCCTTATCCTCTAGTCACTTTGGTCACAGCTGTGCCATCGAGCCTGTCACATAGCGCTCAGATATCAGTGGGCCTCACACAATCCAAAAGTGTCCATCCAGTGTCCAAAAGTGTGTGAAGAGATTCAAAATCTCCCTTATCCTCTAGTCACTTTGGTCAAAGCTGTGCCATCGAGCCTGTCACATAGCGCTCAGATATCAGTGGGCCTCACACAATCCAAAAGTGTCCATCCAGTGTCCAAAAGTGTGTGCAGAGATTCAAAATCTCCCTTATCCTCTAGTCACTTTGGTCACAGCTGTGCCATCGAGCCTGTCACATAGCGCTCAGATATCAGTGGGCCTCACACAATCCAAAAGTGTCCATCCAGTGTCCAAAAGTGTGTGCAGAGATTCAAAATCTCCCTTATCCTCTAGTCACTTTGGTCACAGCTGTGCCATCGAGCCTGTCACATAGCGCTCAGATATCAGTGGGCCTCACACAATCCAAAAGTGTCCATCCAGTGTCCAAAAGTGTGTGCAGAGATTCAAAATCTCCCTTATCCTCTAGTCACTTTTGTCACAGCTGTGCCATCGAGCCTGTCACATAGCGCTCAGATATTCATTGGGCCTCACACAATCCAAAAGTGTCCAGTGTCCAAAAGTGTGTGCAGAGATTCAAAATCTCCCTTATCCTCTAATCACTTTGGTCACAGCTGTGCCATCGAGCCTGTCACATAGCGCTCAGATATCAGTGGGCCTCACACAATCCAAAAGTGTCCATCCAGTGTCCAAAAGTGTGTGCAGAGATTCAAAATCTCCCTTATCCTCTAGTCACTTTGGTCACAGCTGTGCCATCGAGCATGTCACATAGCGCTCTGATATCAGTGGGCCTCACACAATCCAAAAGTGTCCATCCAGTGTCCAAAAGTGTGTGCAGAGATTCAAAATCTCCCTTATCCTCTAGTCATTTTGGTCACAGCTGTGCCATCGAGCCTGTCACATAGTGCTCAGATATCAGTGGGCCTCACACAATCCAAAAGTGTCCAGTGCACAAAAGTGTGTGCAGAGATTCAAAATCTCCCTTATCCTCTAGTCACTTTGGTCACAGCTGTGCCATCGAGCCTGTCACATAGCGCTCAGATATCAGTGGGCCTCACACAATCCAAAAGTGTCCATCCAGTGTCCAAAAGTGTGTGCAGAGATTCAAAATCTCCCTTATCCTCTAGTCACTTTGGTCACAGCTGTGCCATCGAGTCTGTCACATAGCGCTCAGATATCAGTGGGCCTCACACAATCCAAAAGTGTCCATCCAGTGTCCAAAAGTGTGTGCAGAGATTCAAAATCTCCCTTATCATCTAGTCACTTTGGTCACAGCTGTGCCATCGAGCCTGTCACATAGCGCTCAGATATCAGTGGGCCTCACACAATCCAAAAGTGTCCATCCAGTGTCCAAAAGTGTGTGCAGAGATTCAAAATCTCCCTTATCCTCTAGTCACTTTGGTCACAGCTGTGCCATCGAGCCTGTCACATAGCTCTCAGATATCAGTGGGCCTCACACAATCCAAAAGTGTCCATCCAGTGTCCAAAAGTGTGTGCAGAGATTCAAAATCTCCCTTATCCTCTAGTCACTTTGGTCACAGCTGTGCCATCGAGCCTGTCACATAGCGCTCAGATATCAGTGGGCCTCACACAATCCAAAAGTGTCCATCCAGTGTCCAAAAGTGTGTGCAGAGATTCAAAATCTCCCTTATCCTCTAGTCACTTTGGTCACAGCTGTGCCATCGAGCCTGTCACATAGCGCTCAGATATCAGTGGGCCTCACACAATCCAAAAGTGTCCATCCAGTGTCCAAAAGTGTGTGCAGAGATTCAAAATCTCCCTTATCCTCTAGTCACGTTTGTCACAGCTGTGACATCGAGCCTGTCACATAGCGCTCAGATATTAATTGGGCCTCACACAATCCAAAAGTGTCCAGTGTCCAAAAGTGTGTGCAGAGATTCAAAATATCCCTTATCCTCTAGTCACTTTGGTCACAGCTGTGCCATCGAGCCTGTCACATAGCGCTCAGATATCAGTGGGCCTCACACAATCCAAAAGTGTCCATCCAGTGTCCAAAAGTGTGTGCAGAGATTCAAAATCTCTTTTATCCTCTAGTCACTTTGGTCACAGCTGTGCCATCGAGCCTGTCACATAGCGCTCAGATATCAGTGGGCCTCACACAATCCAAAAGTGTCCATCGAGTGTCCAAAAGTGTGTGCAGAGATTCAAAATCTCCCTTATCCTCTAGTCACTTTGGTCACAGCTGTGCCATCGAGCCTGTCACATAGCGCTCAGATATTCATTGGGCCTCACACAATCCAAAAGTGTCCAGTGTCCAAAAGTGTGTGCAGAGATTCAAAATCTCCCTTATCCTCTAGTCACTTTGGTCACAGCTGTGCCATCGAGCCTGTCACATAGCGCTCAGATATCAGTGGGCCTCACACAATCCAAAAGTGTCCATCCAGTGTCCAAAAGTGTGTGCAGAGATTCAAAATCTTCCTTATCCTCTAGTCACTTTGGTCACAGCTGTGCCATCGAGCCTGTCACATAGCGCTCAGATATCAGTGGGCCTCACACAATCCAAAAGTGTCCATCTAGTGTCCAAAAGTGTGTGCAGAGGTTCAAAATCTCCCTTATCCTCTAGTCACTTTGGTCACAGCTGTGCCATCGAGCCTGTCACATAGCGCTCAGATATCAGTGGGCCTCACACAATCCAAAAGTGTCCATCCAGTGTCCAAAAGTGTGTGCAGAGATTCAAAATCTCCCTTATCCTCTAGTCACTTTGGTCACAGCTGTGCCATCGAGCCTGTCACATAGCGCTCAGATATCAGTGGGCCTCACACAATCCAAAAGTGTCCATCCAGTGTCCAAAAGTGTGTGCAGAGATTCAAAATCTCCCTTATTCTCTAGTCACTTTGGTCACAGCTGTGCCATCGAGCCTGTCACATAGCGCTCAGATATCAGTGGGCCTCACACAATCCAAAAGTGTCCATCCAGTGTCCAAAAGTGTGTGCAGAGATTCAAAATCTCCCTTATCCTCTAGTCACTTTTGTCACAGCTGTGCCATCGAGCCTTTCACATAGCGCTCAGATATTCATTGGGCCTCACACAATCCAAAAGTGTCCAGTGTCCAAAAGTGTGTGCAGAGATTCAAAATCTCCCTTATCCTCTAGTCACTTTGGTCACAGCTGTGCCATCGAGCCTGTCACATAGCGCTCAGATATCAGTGGGCCTCACACAATCCAAAAGTGTCCATCCAGTGTCCAAAAGTGTGTGCAGAGATTCAAAATCTCCCTTATCCTCTAGTCACTTTGGTCACAGCTGTGCCATCGAGCATGTCACATAGCGCTCAGATATCAGTGGGCCTCACACAATCCAAAAGTGTCCATCCAGTGTCCAAAAGTGTGTGCAGAGATTCAAAATCTCCCTTATCCTCTAGTCACTTTGGTCACAGCTGTGCCATCGAGCGTGTTACATAGCGCTCAGATATCAGTGGGCCTCACACAATCCAAAAGTGTCCAGTGTCCAAAAGTGTGTGCAGAGATTCAAAATCTCCCTTATCCTCTAGTCACTTTGGTCACAGCTGTGCCATCGAGCCTGTCACATAGCGCTCAGATATCAGTGGGCCTCACACAATCCAAAAGTGTCCATCCAGTGTCCAAAAGTTTGTGCAGAGATTCAAAATCTCCATTATCCTCTAGTCACTTTGGTCACAGATGTTCCATCGAGCCTGTCACATAGAGCTCAGATATCAGTGGGCCTCACACAATCCAAAAGTGTCCATCCAGTGTCCAAAAGTGTGTGCAGAGATTCAAAATCTCCCTTATCCTCTAGTCACTTTGGTCACAGCTTTGCCATCGAACCTGTCACATAGCGCTCAGATATCAGTGGGCTTCACACAATCCAAAAGTGTCCATCCAGTGTCCAAAAGTGTGTGCAGAGATTCAAAATCTCCCTTATCCTCTAGTCACTTTGGTCACAGCTGTGCCATCGAGCCTGTCACATAGCGCTCAGATATCAGTGGGCCTCACACAATCCAAAAGTGTCCAGTGTCCAAAAGTGTGTGCAGAGATTCAAAATCTCCCTTATCCTCTAGTCACTTTGGTCACAACTGTGCCATCGAGCCTGTCACATAGCGCTCAGATATCAGTGGGCCTCACACAATCCAAAAGTGTCCATCCAGTGTCCAAAAGTGTGTGCAGAGATTCAAAATCTCCCTTATCCTCTAGTCACTTTTGTCACAGCTGTGCCATCGAGCCTGTCACATAGCGCTCAGATATTCATTGGGCCTCACACAATCCAAAAGTGTCCAGTGTCCAAAAGTGTGTGCAGAGATTCAAAATCTCCCTTATCCTCTAGTCACTTTTGTCACAGCTGTGCCATCGAGCCTGTCACATAGCGCTCAGATATTCATTGGGCCTCACACAATCCAAAAGTGTCCAGTGTCCAAAAGTGTGTGCAGAGATTCAAAATCTCCCTTATCCTCTAGTCACTTTGGTCACAGCTGTGCCATCGAGCCTGTCACATAGCGCTCAGATATTCATTGGGCCTCACACAGTCCAAAAGTGTCCAGTGTCCAAAAGTGTGTGCAGAGATTCAAAATCTCCCTTATCCTCTAGTCACTTTGGTCACAGCTGTGCCATCGAGCCTGTCACATAGCGCTCAGATATCAGTGGGCCTCACACAATCCAAAAGTGTCCATCCAGTGTCCAAAATTGTGTGCAGAGATTCAAAATCTCCCTTATCCTCTAGTCACTTTTGTCACAGCTGTGCCATCGAGCCTGTCACATAGCGCTCAGATATTCATTGGGCCTCACACAATCCAAAAGTGTCCAGTGTCCAAAAGTGTGTGCAGAGATTCAAAATCTCCCTTATCCTCTAGTCACTTTGGTCACAGCTGTGCCATTGAGCCTGTCACATAGCGCTCAGATATCAGTGGGCCTCACACAATCCAAAAGTGTCCATCCAGTGTCCAACAGTGTGTGCAGAGATTCAAAATCTCCCTTATCCTCTAGTCACTTTTGTCACAGCTGTGCCATCGAGCCTGTCACATAGCGCTCAGATATTCATTGGGCCTCACACAATCCAAAAGTGTCCAGTGTCCAAAAGTGTGTGCAGAGATTCAAAATCTCCCTTATCATCTAGTCACTTTGGTCACAGCTGTGCCATCGAGCCTGTCACATAGCGCTCAGATATCAGTGGGCCTCACACAATCCAAAAGTGTCCATCCAGTGTCCAAAAGTGTGTGCAGATTCAAAATCTCCCTTATCCTCTAGTCACTTTGGTCACAGCTGTGCCATCGAGCCTGTCACATAGCGCTCAGATATCAGTGGGCCTCACACAATCCAAAAGTGTCCATCCAGTGTCCAAAAGTGTGTGCAGAGATTCAAAATCTCCCTTATCCTCTAGTCACTTTGGTCACAGCTTTGCCATCGAACCTGTCACATAGCGCTCAGATATCAGTGGGCTTCACACAATCCAAAAGTGTCCATCCAGTGTCCAAAAGTGTGTGCAGAGATTCAAAATCTCCCTTATCCTCTAGTCACTTTGGTCACAGCTGTGCCATCGAGCCTGTCACATAGCGCTCAGATATCAGTGGGCCTCACACAATCCAAAAGTATCCAGTGTCCAAAAGTGTGTGCAGAGATTCAAAATCTCCCTTATCCTCTAGTCACTTTTGTCACAGCTGTGCCATCGAGCCTGTCACATAGCGCTCAGATATTCATTGGGCCTCACACAATCCAAAAGTGTCCAGTGTCCAAAAGTGTGTGCAGAGAATCAAAATCTCCCTTATCCTCTAGTCACTTTTGTCACAGCTGTGCCATCGAGCCTGTCACATAGCGCTCAGATATTCATTGGGCCTCACACAATCCAAAAGTGTCCAGTGTCCAAAAGTGTGTGCAGAGATTCAAAATCTCCCTTATCCTCTAGTCACTTTTGTCACAGCTGTGCCATCGAGCCTGTCACATAGCGCTCAGAAATTCATTGGGCCTCACACAGTCCAAAAGTGTCCAGTGTCCAAAAGTGTGTGCAGAGATTCAAAATCTCCCTTATCCTCTAGTCACTTTGGTCACAGCTGTGCCATCGAGCCTGTCACATAGCGCTCAGGTATCAGTGGGCCTCACACAATCCAAAAGTGTCCATCCAGTGTCCAAAATTGTGTGCAGAGATTCAAAATCTCCCTTATCCTCTAGTCACTTTTGTCACAGCTGTGCCATCGAGCCTGTCACATAGCGCTCAGATATTCATTGGGCCTCACACAATCCAAAAGTGTCCAGTGTCCAAAAGTGTGTGCAGAGATTCAAAATCTCCCTTATCATCTAGTCACTTTGGTCACAGCTGTGCCATCGAGCCTGTCACATAGCGCTCAGATATCAGTGGGCCTCACACAATCCAAAAGTGTCCATCCAGTGTCCAAAAGTGTGTGCAGATTCAAAATCTCCCTTATCCTCTAGTCACTTTGGTCACAGCTGTGCCATCGAGCCTGTCACATAGCGCTCAGATATCAGTGGGCCTCACACAATCCAAAAGTGTCCATCCAGTGTCCAAAAGTGTGTGCAGAGATTCAAAATCTCCCTTATCCTCTAGTCACTTTGGTCACAGCTGTGCCATCGAGCCTGTCACATAGCGCTCAGATATCAGTGGGCCTCGCACAATCCAAAAGTGTCCATCCAGTGTCCAAAAGTGTGTGCAGAGATTCAAAATCTCCCTTATCCTCTAGTCACTTTTGTCACAGCTGTGCCATCGAGCCTGTCACATAGCGCTCAGATATCAGTGGGCCTCACACAATCCAAAAGTGTCCATCCAGTGTCCAAAAGTGTGTGCAGAGATTCAAAATCTCCCTTATCCTCTAGTCACTTTGGTCACAGCTGTGCCATCGAGCCTGTCACATAGCGCTCAGATATCAGTGGTCCTCACACAATCCAAAAGTGTCCATCCAGTGTCCAAAAGTGTGTGCAGAGATTCAAAATCTCCCTTATCCTCTAGTCACTTTGGTCACAGCTGTGCCATCGAGCCTGTCACATAGCGCTCAGATATCAGTGGGCCTCACACAATCCAAAAGTGTCCATCCAGTGTCCAACAGTGTGTGCAGAGATTCAAAATCTCCCTTATCCTCTAGTCACTTTTGTCACAGCTGTGCCATCGAGCCTGTCACATAGCGCTCAGATATCAGTGGGCCTCACACAATCCAAAAGTGTCCATCCAGTGTCCAAAAGTGTGTGCAGAGATTCAAAATCTCCCTTATCCTCTAGTCACTTTGGTCACAGCTGTGCCATCGAGCCTGTCACATAGCGCTCAGATATCAGTGGTCCTCACACAATCCAAAAGTGTCCATCCAGTGTCCAAAAGTGTGTGCAGAGATTCAAAATCTCCCTTATCCTCTAGTCACTTTTGTCACAGCTGTGCCATCGAGCCTGTCACATAGCGCTCAGATATTCATTGGGCCTCACACAATCCAAAAGTGTCCAGTGTCCAAAAGTGTGTGCAGAGATTCAAAATCTCCCTTATCCTCTAGTCACTTTGGTCACAGCTGTGCCATCGAGCCTGTCACATAGCGCTCAGATATCAGTGGGCCTCACACAATCCAAAAGTGTCCATCCAGTGTCCAAAAGTGTGTGAAGAGATTCAAAATCTCCCTTATCCTCTAGTCACTTTGGTCAAAGCTGTGCCATCGAGCCTGTCACATAGCGCTCAGATATCAGTGGGCCTCACACAATCCAAAAGTGTCCATCCAGTGTCCAAAAGTGTGTGCAGAGATTCAAAATCTCCCTTATCCTCTAGTCACTTTGGTCACAGCTGTGCCATCGAGCCTGTCACATAGCGCTCAGATATCAGTGGGCCTCACACAATCCAAAAGTGTCCATCCAGTGTCCAAAAGTGTGTGCAGAGATTCAAAATCTCCCTTATCCTCTAGTCACTTTGGTCACAGCTGTGCCATCGAGCCTGTCACATAGCGCTCAGATATCAGTGGGCCTCACACAATCCAAAAGTGTCCATCCAGTGTCCAAAAGTGTGTGCAGAGATTCAAAATCTCCCTTATCCTCTAGTCACTTTTGTCACAGCTGTGCCATCGAGCCTGTCACATAGCGCTCAGATATTCATTGGGCCTCACACAATCCAAAAGTGTCCAGTGTCCAAAAGTGTGTGCAGAGATTCAAAATCTCCCTTATCCTCTAATCACTTTGGTCACAGCTGTGCCATCGAGCCTGTCACATAGCGCTCAGATATCAGTGGGCCTCACACAATCCAAAAGTGTCCATCCAGTGTCCAAAAGTGTGTGCAGAGATTCAAAATCTCCCTTATCCTCTAGTCACTTTGGTCACAGCTGTGCCATCGAGCATGTCACATAGCGCTCTGATATCAGTGGGCCTCACACAATCCAAAAGTGTCCATCCAGTGTCCAAAAGTGTGTGCAGAGATTCAAAATCTCCCTTATCCTCTAGTCATTTTGGTCACAGCTGTGCCATCGAGCCTGTCACATAGTGCTCAGATATCAGTGGGCCTCACACAATCCAAAAGTGTCCAGTGCACAAAAGTGTGTGCAGAGATTCAAAATCTCCCTTATCCTCTAGTCACTTTGGTCACAGCTGTGCCATCGAGCCTGTCACATAGCGCTCAGATATCAGTGGGCCTCACACAATCCAAAAGTGTCCATCCAGTGTCCAAAAGTGTGTGCAGAGATTCAAAATCTCCCTTATCCTCTAGTCACTTTGGTCACAGCTGTGCCATCGAGCCTGTCACATAGCGCTCAGATATCAGTGGGCCTCACACAATCCAAAAGTGTCCATCCAGTGTCCAAAAGTGTGTGCAGAGATTCAAAATCTCCCTTATCATCTAGTCACTTTGGTCACAGCTGTGCCATCGAGCCTGTCACATAGCGCTCAGATATCAGTGGGCCTCACACAATCCAAAAGTGTCCATCCAGTGTCCAAAAGTGTGTGCAGAGATTCAAAATCTCCCTTATCCTCTAGTCACTTTGGTCACAGCTGTGCCATCGAGCCTGTCACATAGCGCTCAGATATCAGTGGGCCTCACACAATCCAAAAGTGTCCATCCAGTGTCCAAAAGTGTGTGCAGAGATTCAAAATCTCCCTTATCCTCTAGTCACTTTGGTCACAGCTGTGCCATCGAGCCTGTCACATAGCGCTCAGATATCAGTGGGACTCACACAATCCAAAAGTGTCCATCCAGTGTCCAAAAGTGTGTGCAGAGATTCAAAATCTCCCTTATCCTCAAGTCACTTTGGTCACAGCTGTGCCATCGAGCCTGTCACATAGCGCTCAGATATCAGTGGGCCTCACACAATCCAAAAGTGTCCATCCAGTGTCCAAAAGTGTGTGCAGAGATTCAAAATCTCCCTTATCCTCTAGTCACGTTTGTCACAGCTGTGACATCGAGCCTGTCACATAGCGCTCAGATATTAATTGGGCCTCACACAATCCAAAAGTGTCCAGTGTCCAAAAGTGTGTGCAGAGATTCAAAATATCCCTTATCCTCTAGTCACTTTGGTCACAGCTGTGCCATCGAGCCTGTCACATAGCGCTCAGATATCAGTGGGCCTCACACAATCCAAAAGTGTCCATCCAGTGTCCAAAAGTGTGTGCAGAGATTCAAAATCTCTTTTATCCTCTAGTCACTTTGGTCACAGCTGTGCCATCGAGCCTGTCACATAGCGCTCAGATACCAGTGGGCCTCACACAATCCAAAAGTGTCCATCGAGTGTCCAAAAGTGTGTGCAGAGATTCAAAATCTCCCTTATCCTCTAGTCACTTTGGTCACAGCTGTGCCATCGAGCCTGTCACATAGCGCTCAGATATTCATTGGGCCTCACACAATCCAAAAGTGTCCATCCAGTGTCCAAAAGTGTGTGCAGAGATTCAAAATCTCCCTTATCCTCTAGTCACTTTGGTCACAGCTGTGCCATCGAGCCTGTCACATAGCGCTCAGATATCAGTGGGCCTCACACAATCCAAAAGTGTCCATCTAGTGTCCAAAAGTGTGTGCAGAGGTTCAAAATCTCCCTTATCCTCTAGTCACTTTGGTCACAGCTGTGCCAACGAGCCTGTCACATAGCGCTCAGATATCAGTGGGCCTCACACAATCCAAAAGTGTCCATCCAGTGTCCAAAAGTGTGTGCAGAGATTCAAAATCTCCCTTATCCTCTAGTCACTTTGGTCACAGCTGTGCCATCGAGCCTGTCACATAGCGCTCAGATATCAGTGGGCCTCACACAATCCAAAAGTGTCCATCCAGTGTCCAAAAGTGTGTGCAGAGATTCAAAATCTCCCTTATTCTCTAGTCACTTTGGTCACAGCTGTGCCATCGAGCCTGTCACATAGCGCTCAGATATCAGTGGGCCTCACACAATCCAAAAGTGTCCATCCAGTGTCCAAAAGTGTGTGCAGAGATTCAAAATCTCCCTTATCCTCTAGTCACTTTTGTCACAGCTGTGCCATCGAGCCTTTCACATAGCGCTCAGATATTCATTGGGCCTCACACAATCCAAAAGTGTCCAGTGTCCAAAAGTGTGTGCAGAGATTCAAAATCTCCCTTATCCTCTAGTCACTTTGGTCACAGCTGTGCCATCGAGCCTGTCACATAGCGCTCAGATATCAGTGGGCCTCACACAATCCAAAAGTGTCCATCCAGTGTCCAAAAGTGTGTGCAGAGATTCAAAATCTCCCTTATCCTCTAGTCACTTTGGTCACAGCTGTGCCATCGAGCATGTCACATAGCGCTCAGATATCAGTGGGCCTCACACAATCCAAAAGTGTCCATCCAGTGTCCAAAAGTGTGTGCAGAGATTCAAAATCTCCCTTATCCTCTAGTCACTTTGGTCACAGCTGTGCCATCGAGCGTGTTACATAGCGCTCAGATATCAGTGGGCCTCACACAATCCAAAAGTGTCCAGTGTCCAAAAGTGTGTGCAGAGATTCAAAATCTCCCTTATCCTCTAGTCACTTTGGTCACAGCTGTGCCATCGAGCCTGTCACATAGCGCTCAGATATCAGTGGGCCTCACACAATCCAAAAGTGTCCATCCAGTGTCCAAAAGTTTGTGCAGAGATTCAAAATCTCCATTATCCTCTAGTCACTTTGGTCACAGATGTTCCATCGAGCCTGTCACATAGAGCTCAGATATCAGTGGGCCTCACACAATCCAAAAGTGTCCATCCAGTGTCCAAAAGTGTGTGCAGAGATTCAAAATCTCCCTTATCCTCTAGTCACTTTGGTCACAGCTTTGCCATCGAACCTGTCACATAGCGCTCAGATATCAGTGGGCTTCACACAATCCAAAAGTGTCCATCCAGTGTCCAAAAGTGTGTGCAGAGATTCAAAATCTCCCTTATCCTCTAGTCACTTTGGTCACAGCTGTGCCATCGAGCCTGTCACATAGCGCTCAGATATCAGTGGGCCTCACACAATCCAAAAGTGTCCAGTGTCCAAAAGTGTGTGCAGAGATTCAAAATCTCCCTTATCCTCTAGTCACTTTGGTCACAACTGTGCCATCGAGCCTGTCACATAGCGCTCAGATATCAGTGGGCCTCACACAATCCAAAAGTGTCCATCCAGTGTCCAAAAGTGTGTGCAGAGATTCAAAATCTCCCTTATCCTCTAGTCACTTTTGTCACAGCTGTGCCATCGAGCCTGTCACATAGCGCTCAGATATTCATTGGGCCTCACACAATCCAAAAGTGTCCAGTGTCCAAAAGTGTGTGCAGAGATTCAAAATCTCCCTTATCCTCTAGTCACTTTTGTCACAGCTGTGCCATCGAGCCTGTCACATAGCGCTCAGATATTCATTGGGCCTCACACAATCCAAAAGTGTCCAGTGTCCAAAAGTGTGTGCAGAGATTCAAAATCTCCCTTATCCTCTAGTCACTTTGGTCACAGCTGTGCCATCGAGCCTGTCACATAGCGCTCAGATATTCATTGGGCCTCACACAGTCCAAAAGTGTCCAGTGTCCAAAAGTGTGTGCAGAGATTCAAAATCTCCCTTATCCTCTAGTCACTTTGGTCACAGCTGTGCCATCGAGCCTGTCACATAGCGCTCAGATATCAGTGGGCCTCACACAATCCAAAAGTGTCCATCCAGTGTCCAAAATTGTGTGCAGAGATTCAAAATCTCCCTTATCCTCTAGTCACTTTTGTCACAGCTGTGCCATCGAGCCTGTCACATAGCGCTCAGATATTCATTGGGCCTCACACAATCCAAAAGTGTCCAGTGTCCAAAAGTGTGTGCAGAGATTCAAAATCTCCCTTATCCTCTAGTCACTTTGGTCACAGCTGTGCCATCGAGCCTGTCACATAGCGCTCAGATATCAGTGGGCCTCACACAATCCAAAAGTGTCCATCCAGTGTCCAACAGTGTGTGCAGAGATTCAAAATCTCCCTTATCCTCTAGTCACTTTTGTCACAGCTGTGCCATCGAGCCTGTCACATAGCGCTCAGATATTCATTGGGCCTCACACAATCCAAAAGTGTCCAGTGTCCAAAAGTGTGTGCAGAGATTCAAAATCTCCCTTATCATCTAGTCACTTTGGTCACAGCTGTGCCATCGAGCCTGTCACATAGCGCTCAGATATCAGTGGGCCTCACACAATCCAAAAGTGTCCATCCAGTGTCCAAAAGTGTGTGCAGATTCAAAATCTCCCTTATCCTCTAGTCACTTTGGTCACAGCTGTGCCATCGAGCCTGTCACATAGCGCTCAGATATCAGTGGGCCTCACACAATCCAAAAGTGTCCATCCAGTGTCCAAAAGTGTGTGCAGAGATTCAAAATCTCCCTTATCCTCTAGTCACTTTGGTCACAGCTTTGCCATCGAACCTGTCACATAGCGCTCAGATATCAGTGGGCTTCACACAATCCAAAAGTGTCCATCCAGTGTCCAAAAGTGTGTGCAGAGATTCAAAATCTCCCTTATCCTCTAGTCACTTTGGTCACAGCTGTGCCATCGAGCCTGTCACATAGCGCTCAGATATCAGTGGGCCTCACACAATCCAAAAGTATCCAGTGTCCAAAAGTGTGTGCAGAGATTCAAAATCTCCCTTATCCTCTAGTCACTTTTGTCACAGCTGTGCCATCGAGCCTGTCACATAGCGCTCAGATATTCATTGGGCCTCACACAATCCAAAAGTGTCCAGTGTCCAAAAGTGTGTGCAGAGAATCAAAATCTCCCTTATCCTCTAGTCACTTTTGTCACAGCTGTGCCATCGAGCCTGTCACATAGCGCTCAGATATTCATTGGGCCTCACACAATCCAAAAGTGTCCAGTGTCCAAAAGTGTGTGCAGAGATTCAAAATCTCCCTTATCCTCTAGTCACTTTTGTCACAGCTGTGCCATCGAGCCTGTCACATAGCGCTCAGATATTCATTGGGCCTCACACAGTCCAAAAGTGTCCAGTGTCCAAAAGTGTGTGCAGAGATTCAAAATCTCCCTTATCCTCTAGTCACTTTGGTCACAGCTGTGCCATCGAGCCTGTCACATAGCGCTCAGGTATCAGTGGGCCTCACACAATCCAAAAGTGTCCATCCAGTGTCCAAAATTGTGTGCAGAGATTCAAAATCTCCCTTATCCTCTAGTCACTTTTGTCACAGCTGTGCCATCGAGCCTGTCACATAGCGCTCAGATATTCATTGGGCCTCACACAATCCAAAAGTGTCCAGTGTCCAAAAGTGTGTGCAGAGATTCAAAATCTCCCTTATCATCTAGTCACTTTGGTCACAGCTGTGCCATCGAGCCTGTCACATAGCGCTCAGATATCAGTGGGCCTCACACAATCCAAAAGTGTCCATCCAGTGTCCAAAAGTGTGTGCAGATTCAAAATCTCCCTTATCCTCTAGTCACTTTGGTCACAGCTGTGCCATCGAGCCTGTCACATAGCGCTCAGATATCAGTGGGCCTCACACAATCCAAAAGTGTCCATCCAGTGTCCAAAAGTGTGTGCAGAGATTCAAAATCTCCCTTATCCTCTAGTCACTTTGGTCACAGCTGTGCCATCGAGCCTGTCACATAGCGCTCAGATATCAGTGGGCCTCGCACAATCCAAAAGTGTCCATCCAGTGTCCAAAAGTGTGTGCAGAGATTCAAAATCTCCCTTATCCTCTAGTCACTTTGGTCACAGCTGTGCCATCGAGCCTGTCACATAGCGCTCAGATATCAGTGGGCCTCACACAATCCAAAAGTGTCCATCCAGTGTCCAAAAGTGTGTGCAGAGATTCAAAATCTCCCTTATCCTCTAGTCACTTTGGTCACAGCTGTGCCATCGAGCCTGTCACATAGCGCTCAGATATCAGTGGGCCTCACACAATCCAAAAGTATCCAGTGTCCAAAAGTGTGTGCAGAGATTCAAAATCTCCCTTATCCTCTAGTCACTTTTGTCACAGCTGTGCCATCGAGCCTGTCACATAGCGCTCAGATATTCATTGGGCCTCACACAATCCAAAAGTGTCCAGTGTCCAAAAGTGTGTGCAGAGAATCAAAATCTCCCTTATCCTCTAGTCACTTTTGTCACAGCTGTGCCATCGAGCCTGTCACATAGCGCTCAGATATTCATTGGGCCTCACACAATCCAAAAGTGTCCAGTGTCCAAAAGTGTGTGCAGAGATTCAAAATCTCCCTTATCCTCTAGTCACTTTTGTCACAGCTGTGCCATCGAGCCTGTCACATAGCGCTCAGATATTCATTGGGCCTCACACAGTCCAAAAGTGTCCAGTGTCCAAAAGTGTGTGCAGAGATTCAAAATCTCCCTTATCCTCTAGTCACTTTGGTCACAGCTGTGCCATCGAGCCTGTCACATAGCGCTCAGGTATCAGTGGGCCTCACACAATCCAAAAGTGTCCATCCAGTGTCCAAAATTGTGTGCAGAGATTCAAAATCTCCCTTATCCTCTAGTCACTTTTGTCACAGCTGTGCCATCGAGCCTGTCACATAGCGCTCAGATATTCATTGGGCCTCACACAATCCAAAAGTGTCCAGTGTCCAAAAGTGTGTGCAGAGATTCAAAATCTCCCTTATCATCTAGTCACTTTGGTCACAGCTGTGCCATCGAGCCTGTCACATAGCGCTCAGATATCAGTGGGCCTCACACAATCCAAAAGTGTCCATCCAGTGTCCAAAAGTGTGTGCAGATTCAAAATCTCCCTTATCCTCTAGTCACTTTGGTCACAGCTGTGCCATCGAGCCTGTCACATAGCGCTCAGATATCAGTGGGCCTCACACAATCCAAAAGTGTCCATCCAGTGTCCAAAAGTGTGTGCAGAGATTCAAAATCTCCCTTATCCTCTAGTCACTTTGGTCACAGCTGTGCCATCGAGCCTGTCACATAGCGCTCAGATATCAGTGGGCCTCGCACAATCCAAAAGTGTCCATCCAGTGTCCAAAAGTGTGTGCAGAGATTCAAAATCTCCCTTATCCTCTAGTAACTTTGGTCACAGCTGTGCCATCGAGCCTGTCACATAGCGCTCAGATATCAGTGGGCCTCACACAATCCAAAAGTGTCCATCCAGTGTCCAAAAGTGTGTGCAGAGATTCAAAATCTCCCTTATCCTCTAGTCACTTTTGTCACAGCTGTGCCATCGAGCCTGTCACATAGCGCTCAGATATTCATTGGGCCTCACACAATCCAAAAGTGTCCAGTGTCCAAAAGTGTGTGCAGAGATTCAAAATCTCCCTTATCCTCTAGTCACTTTGGTCACAGCTGTGCCATCGAGCCTGTCACATAGCGCTCAGATATCAGTGGGCCTCACACAATCCAAAAGTGTCCATCCAGTGTCCAAAAGTGTGTGCAGAGATTCAAAATCTCCCTTATCCTCTAGTCACTTTGGTCACAGCTGTGCCATCGAGCCTGTCACATAGCGCTCAGATATCAGTGGGCCTCACACAATCCAAAAGTGTCCAGTGTCCAAAAGTGTGTGCAGAGATTCAAAATCTCCCTTATCCTCTAGTCACTTTGGTCACAGCTGTGCCATCGAGCCTGTCACATAGCGCTCAGATATCAGTGGGCCTCACACAATCCAAAAGTGTCCATCCAGTGTCCAAAAGTGTGTGAAGAGATTCAAAATCTCCCTTATCCTCTAGTCACTTTGGTCACAGCTGTGCCATCGAGCCTGTCACATAGCGCTCAGATATCAGTGGGCCTCACACAATCCAAAAGTGTCCATCCAGTGTCCAAAAGTGTGTGCAGAGATTCAAAATCTCCCTTATCCTCTAGTCACTTTGGTCACAGCTGTGCCATCGAGCCTGTCACATAGCGCTCAGATATCAGTGGGCCTCACACAATCCAAAAGTGTCCATCCAGTGTCCAAAAGTGTGTGCAGAGATTCAAAATCTCCCTTATCCTCTAGTCACTTTGGTCACAGCTGTGCCATCGAGCCTGTCACATAGCGCTCAGATATCAGTGGGCCTCACACAATCCAAAAGTGTCCATCCAGTGTCCAAAAGTGTGTGCAGAGATTCAAAATCTCCCTTATCCTCTAGTCACTTTGGTCACAGCTGTGCCATCGAGCCTGTCACATAGCGCTCAGATATCAGTGGGCCTCGCACAATCCAAAAGTGTCCATCCAGTGTCCAAAAGTGTGTGCAGAGATTCAAAATCTCCCTTATCCTCTAGTCACTTTGGTCACAGCTGTGCCATCGAGCCTGTCACATAGTGCTCAGATATCAGTGGGCCTCACACAATCCAAAAGTGTCCAGTGTCCAAAAGTGTGTGCAGACATTCAAAATCTCCCTTATCCTCTAGTCACTTTGGTCACAGCTGTGCCATCGAGCCTGTCACATAGCGCTCAGATATCAGTGGGCCTCACACAATCCAAAATTGTCCATCCAGTGTCCAAAAGTGTGTGCAGAGATTCAAAATCTCCCTTATCCTCTAGTCACTTTGGTCACAGCTGTGCCATCGAGCATGTCACATAGCGCTCAGATATCAGTGGGCCTCACACAATCCAAAAGTGTCCATCCAGTGTCCAAAAGTGTGTGCAGAGATTCAAAATCTCCCTTATCATCTAGTCACTTTGGTCACAGCTGTGCCATCGAGCCTGTCACATAGCGCTCAGATATCAGTGGGCCTCACACAATCCAAAAGTGTCCATCCAGTGTCCAAAAGTGTGTGCAGAGATTCAAAATCTCCCTTATCCTCTAGTCACTTTGGTCACAGCTGTGCCATCGAGCCTGTCACATAGCGCTCAGATATCAGTGGGCCTCACACAATCCAAAAGTGTCCATCCAGTGTCCAAAAGTGTGTGCAGAGATTCAAAATCTCCCTTATCCTCTAGTCACTTTGGTCACAGCTGTGCCATCGAGCCTGTCACATAGCGCTCAGATATCAGTGGGCCTCACACAATCCGAAAGTGTCCATCCAGTGTCCAAAAGTGTGTGCAGAGATTCAAAATCTCCCTTATCCTCTAGTCACTTTGGTCACAGCTGTGCCATCGAGCCTGTCACATAGCGCTCAGATATCAGTGGGCCTCACACAATCCAAAAGTGTCCATCCAGTGTCCAAAAGTGTGTGCAGAGATTCAAAATCTCCCTTATCCTCTAGTCACTTTTGTCACAGCTGTGCCATCGAGCCTGTCACATAGCGCTCAGATATTCATTGGGCCTCACACAATCCAAAATTGTCCAGTGTCCAAAAGTGTGTGCAGAGATTCAAAATCTCCCTTATCCTCTAGTCACTTTGGTCACAGCTGTGCCATCGAGCCTGTCACATAGCGCTCAGATATCAGTGGGCCTCACACAATCCAAAAGTGTCCATCCAGTGTCCAAAAGTGTGTGCAGAGATTCAAAATCTCCCTTATCCTCTAGTCACTTTGGTCACAGCTGTGCCATCGAGCCTGTCACATAGCGCTCAGATATCAGTGGGCCTCACACAATCCAAAAGTGTCCATCCAGTGTCCAAAAGTGTGTGCAGAGATTCAAAATCTCCCTTATCCTCTAGTCACTTTGGTCACAGCTGTGCCATCGAGCCTGTCACATAGCGCTCAGATATCAGTGGGCCTCACACAATCCAAAAGTGTCCATCCAGTGTCCAAAAGTGTGTGCAGAGATTCAAAATCTCCCTTATCCTCTAGTCACTTTGGTCACAGCTGTGCCATCGAGCCTGTCACATAGCGCTCAGATATCAGTGGGCCTCACACAATCCAAAAGTGTCCATCCAGTGTCCAAAAGTGTGTGCAGAGATTCAAAATCTCCCTTATCCTCTAGTCACTTTTGTCACAGCTGTGCCATCGAGCCTGTCACATAGCGCTCAGATATTCATTGGGCCTCACACAATCCAAAAGTGTCCAGTGTCCAAAAGTGTGTGCAGAGATTCAAAATCTCCCTTATCCTCTAGTCACTTTGGTCACAGCTGTGCCATCGAGCCTGTCACATAGCGCTCAGATATCAGTGGGCCTCACACAATCCAAAAGTGTCCATCCAGTGTCCAAAAGTGTGTGCAGAGATTCAAAATCTCCCTTATCCTCTAGTCACTTTGGTCACAGCTGTGCCATCGAGCCTGTCACATAGCGCTCAGATATCAGTGGGCCTCACACAATCCAAAAGTGTCCATCCAGTGTCCAAAAGTGTGTGCAGAGATTCAAAATCTCCCTTATCCTCTAGTCACTTTGGTCACAGCTGTGCCATCGAGCCTGTCACATAGCGCTCAGATATCAGTGGGCCTCACACAATCCAAAAGTGTCCATCCAGTGTCCAAAAGTGTGTGCAGAGATTCAAAATCTCCCTTATCCTCTAGTCACTTTGGTCACAGCTGTGCCATCGAGCCTGTCACATAGCGCTCAGATATCAGTGGGCCTCACACAATCCAAAAGTGTCCATCCAGTGTCCAAAAGTGTGTGCAGAGATTCAAAATCTCCCTTATCCTCTAGTCACTTTGGTCACAGCTGTGCCATCGAGCCTGTCACATAGCGCTCAGATATTCATTGGGCCTCACACAATCCAAAAGTGTCCAGTGTCCAAAAGTGTGTGCAGAGATTCAAAATCTCCCTTATCCTCTAGTCACTTTGGTCACAGCTGTGCCATCGAGCCTGTCACATAGCGCTCAGATATCAGTGGGCCTCACACAATCCAAAAGTGTCCATCCAGTGTCCAAAAGTGTGTGCAGAGATTCAAAATCTCCCTTATCCTCTAGTCACTTTTGTCACAGCTGTGCCATCGAGCCTGTCACATAGCGCTCAGATATTCATTGGGCCTCACACAATCCAAAAGTGTCCAGTGTCCAAAAGTGTGTGCAGAGATTCAAAATCTCCCTTATCCTCTAGTCACTTTGGTCACAGCTGTGCCATCGAGCCTGTCACATAGCGCTCAGATATCAGTGGGCCTCACACAATCCAAAAGTGTCCATCCAGTGTCCAAAAGTGTGTGCAGAGATTCAAAATCTCCCTTATCCTCTAGTCACTTTGGTCACAGCTGTGCCATCGAGCCTGTCACATAGCGCTCAGATATCAGTGGGCCTCACACAATCCAAAAGTGTCCATCCAGTGTCCAAAAGTGTGTGCAGAGATTCAAAATCTCCCTTATCCTCTAGTCACTTTGGTCACAGCTGTGCCATCGAGCCTGTCACATAGCGCTCAGATATCAGTGGGCCTCACACAATCCAAAAGTGTCCATCCAGTGTCCAAAAGTGTGTGCAGAGATTCAAAATCTCCCTTATCCTCTAGTCACTTTGGTCACAGCTGTGCCATCGAGCCTGTCACATAGCGCTCAGATATCAGTGGGCCTCACACAATCCAAAAGTGTCCATCCAGTGTCCAAAAGTGTGTGCAGAGATTCAAAATCTCCCTTATCCTCTAGTCACTTTTGTCACAGCTGTGCCATCGAGCCTGTCACATAGCGCTCAGATATTCATTGGGCCTCACACAATCCAAAAGTGTCCAGTGTCCAAAAGTGTGTGCAGAGATTCAAAATCTCCCTTATCCTCTAGTCACTTTGGTCACAGCTGTGCCATCGAGCCTGTCACATAGCGCTCAGATATCAGTGGGCCTCACACAATCCAAAAGTGTCCATCCAGTGTCCAAAAGTGTGTGCAGAGATTCAAAATCTCCCTTATCCTCTAGTCACTTTTGTCACAGCTGTGCCATCGAGCCTGTCACATAGCGCTCAGATATTCATTGGGCCTCACACAATCCAAAAGTGTCCAGTGTCCAAAAGTGTGTGCAGAGATTCAAAATCTCCCTTATCATCTAGTCACTTTGGTCACAGCTGTGCCATCGAGCCTGTCACATAGCGCTCAGATATCAGTGGGCCTCACACAATCCAAAAGTGTCCATCCAGTGTCCAAAAGTGTGTGCAGATTCAAAATCTCCCTTATCCTCTAGTCACTTTGGTCACAGCTGTGCCATCGAGCCTGTCACATAGCGCTCAGATATCAGTGGGCCTCACACAATCCAAAAGTGTCCTTCCAGTGTCCAAAAGTGTGTGCAGAGATTCAAAATCTCCCTTATCCTCTAGTCACTTTGGTCACAGCTGTGCCATCGAGCCTGTCACATAGCGCTCAGATATCAGTGGGCCTCGCACAATCCAAAAGTGTCCATCCAGTGTCCAAAAGTGTGTGCAGAGATTCAAAATCTCCCTTATCCTCTAGTCACTTTGGTCACAGCTGTGCCATCGAGCCTGTCACATAGCGCTCAGATATCAGTGGGCCTCACACAATCCAAAAGTGTCCATCCAGTGTCCAAAAGTGTGTGCAGAGATTCAAAATCTCCCTTATCCTCTAGTCACTTTTGTCACAGCTGTGCCATCGAGCCTGTCACATAGCGCTCAGATATTCATTGGGCCTCACACAATCCAAAAGTGTCCAGTGTCCAAAAGTGTGTGCAGAGATTCAAAATCTCCCTTATCCTCTAGTCACTTTGGTCACAGCTGTGCCATCGAGCCTGTCACATAGCGCTCAGATATCAGTGGGCCTCACACAATCCAAAAGTGTCCATCCAGTGTCCAAAAGTGTGTGCAGAGATTCAAAATCTCCCTTATCCTCTAGTCACTTTGGTCACAGCTGTGCCATCGAGCCTGTCACATAGCGCTCAGATATCAGTGGGCCTCACACAATCCAAAAGTGTCCATCCAGTGTCCAAAAGTGTGTGCAGAGATTCAAAATCTCCCTTATCCTCTAGTCACTTTTGTCACAGCTGTGCGATCGAGCCTGTCACATAGCGCTCAGATATTCATTGGGCCTCACACAATCCAAAAGTGTCCAGTGTCCAAAAGTGTGTGCAGAGATTCAAAATCTCCCTTATCCTCTAGTCACTTTGGTCACAGCTGTGCCATCGAGCCTGTCACATAGCGCTCAGATATCAGTGGGCCTCACACAATCCAAAAGTATCCAGTGTCCAAAAGTGTGTGCAGAGATTCAAAATCTCCCTTATCCTCTAGTCACTTTTGTCACAGCTGTGCCATCGAGCCTGTCACATAGCGCTCAGATATTCATTGGGCCTCACACAGTCCAAAAGTGTCCAGTGTCCAAAAGTGTGTGCAGAGATTCAAAATCTCCCTTATCCTCTAGTCACTTTTGTCACAGCTGTGCCATCGAGCCTGTCACATAGCGCTCAGATATTCATTGGGCCTCACACAATCCAAAAGTGTCCAGTGTCCAAAAGTGTGTGCAGAGATTCAAAATCTCCCTTATCCTCTAGTCACTTTGGTCACAGCTGTGCCATCGAGCCTGTCACATAGCGCTCAGATATCAGTGGGCCTCACACAATCCAAAAGTGTCCAGTGTCCAAAAGTGTGTGCAGAGATTCAAAATCTCCCTTATCCTCTAGTCACTTTGGTCACAGCTGTGCCATCGAGCCTGTCACATAGCGCTCAGATATCAGTGGGCCTCACACAATCCAAAAGTGTCCATCCAGTGTCCAAAAGTGTGTGAAGAGATTCAAAATCTCCCTTATCCTCTAGTCACTTTGGTCACAGCTGTGCCATCGAGCCTGTCACATAGCGCTCAGATATCAGTGGGCCTCACACAATCCAAAAGTGTCCATCCAGTGTCCAAAAGTGTGTGCAGAGATTCAAAATCTCCCTTATCCTCTAGTCACTTTGGTCACAGCTGTGCCATCGAGCCTGTCACATAGCGCTCAGATATCAGTGGGCCTCACACAATCCAAAAGTGTCCATCCAGTGTCCAAAAGTGTGTGCAGAGATTCAAAATCTCCCTTATCCTCTAGTCACTTTGGTCACAGCTGTGCCATCGAGCCTGTCACATAGCGCTCAGATCATCAGTGGGCCTCACACAATGCAAAAGTGTCCATCCAGTGTCCAAAAGTGTGTGCAGAGATTCAAAATCTCCCTTATCCTCTAGTCACTTTGGTCACAGCTGTGCCATCGAGCATGTCACATAGCGCTCAGATATCAGTGGGCCTCACACAATCCAAAAGTGTCCATCCAGTGTCCAAAAGTGTGTGCAGAGATTCAAAATCTCCCTTATCCTCTAGTCACTTTGGTCACAGCTGTGCCATCGAGCCTGTCACATAGTGCTCAGATATCAGTGGGCCTCACACAATCCAAAAGTGTCCAGTGTCCAAAAGTGTGTGCAGAGATTCAAAATCTCCCTTATCCTCTAGTCACTTTGGTCACAGCTGTGCCATCGAGCCTGTCACATAGCGCTCAGATATCAGTGGGCCTCACACAATCCAAAAGTGTCCATCCAGTGTCCAAAAGTGTGTGCAGAGATTCAAAATCTCCCTTATCCTCTAGTCACTTTGGTCACAGCTGTGCCATCGAGCCTGTCACATAGCGCTCAGATATCAGTGGGCCTCACACAATCCAAAAGTGTCCATCCAGTGTCCAAAAGTGTGTGCAGAGATTCAAAATCTCCCTTATCATCTAGTCACTTTGGTCACAGCTGTGCCATCGAGCCTGTCACATAGCGCTCAGATATCAGTGGGCCTCACACAATCCAAAAGTGTCCATCCAGTGTCCAAAAGTGTGTGCAGAGATTCAAAATCTCCCTTATCCTCTAGTCACTTTGGTCACAGCTGTGCCATCGAGCCTGTCACATAGCGCTCAGATATCAGTGGGCCTCACACAATCCAAAAGTGTCCATCCAGTGTCCAAAAGTGTGTGCAGAGATTCAAAATCTCCCTTATCCTCTAGTCACTTTGGTCACAGCTGTGCCATCGAGCCTGTCACATAGCGCTCAGATATCAGTGGGCCTCACACAATCCAAAAGTGTCCATCCAGTGTCCAAAAGTGTGTGCAGAGATTCAAAATCTCCCTTATCCTCTAGTCACTTTGGTCACAGCTGTGCCATCGAGCCTGTCACATAGCGCTCAGATATCAGTGGGCCTCACACAATCCAAAAGTGTCCATCCAGTGTCCAAAAGTGTGTGCAGAGATTCAAAATCTCCCTTATCCTCTAGTCACTTTGTCACAGCTGTGCCATCGAGCCTGTCACATAGCGCTCAGATATCAGTGGGCCTCACACAATCCAAAAGTGTCCCAGTGTCCAAAAGTGTGTGCAGAGATTCAAAATCTCCCTTATCCTCTAGTCACTTTGGTCACAGCTGTGCCATCGAGCCTGTCACATAGCGCTCAGATATCAGTGGGCCTCACACAATCCAAAAGTGTCCATCCAGTGTCCAAAAGTGTGTGCAGAGATTCAAAATCTCCCTTATCCTCTAGTCACTTTGGTCACAGCTGTGCCATCGAGCCTGTCACATAGCGCTCAGATATCAGTGGGCCTCACACAATCCAAAAGTGTCCATCCAGTGTCCAAAAGTGTGTGCAGAGATTCAAAATCTCCCTTATCCTCTAGTCACTTTGGTCACAGCTGTGCCATCGAGCCTGTCACATAGCGCTCAGATATCAGTGGGCCTCACACAATCCAAAAGTGTCCATCCAGTGTCCAAAAGTGTGTGCAGAGATTCAAAATCTCCCTTATCCTCTAGTCACTTTGGTCACAGCTGTGCCATCGAGCCTGTCACATAGCGCTCAGATATCAGTGGGCCTCACACAATCCAAAAGTGTCCATCCAGTGTCCAAAAGTGTGTGCAGAGATTCAAAATCTCCCTTATCCTCTAGTCACTTTGGTCACAGCTGTGCCATCGAGCCTGTCACATAGCGCTCAGATATTCATTGGGCCTCACACAATCCAAAAGTGTCCAGTGTCCAAAAGTGTGTGCAGAGATTCAAAATCTCCCTTATCCTCTAGTCACTTTGGTCACAGCTGTGCCATCGAGCCTGTCACATAGCGCTCAGATATCAGTGGGCCTCACACAATCCAAAAGTGTCCATCCAGTGTCCAAAAGTGTGTGCAGAGATTCAAAATCTCCCTTATCCTCTAGTCACTTTGGTCACAGCTGTGCCATCGAGCCTGTCACATAGCGCTCAGATATCAGTGGGCCTCACACAATCCAAAAGTGTCCATCCAGTGTCCAAAAGTGTGTGCAGAGATTCAAAATCTCCCTTATCCTCTAGTCACTTTGGTCACAGCTGTGCCATCGAGCCTGTCACATAGCGCTCAGATATCAGTGGGCCTCACACAATCCAAAAGTGTCCATCCAGTGTCCAAAAGTGTGTGCAGAGATTCAAAATCTCCCTTATCCTCTAGTCACTTTGGTCACAGCTGTGCCATCGAGCCTGTCACATAGCGCTCAGATATCAGTGGGCCTCACACAATCCAAAAGTGTCCATCCAGTGTCCAAAAGTGTGTGCAGAGATTCAAAATCTCCCTTATCCTCTAGTCACTTTTGTCACAGCTGTGCCATCGAGCCTGTCACATAGCGCTCAGATATTCATTGGGCCTCACACAATCCAAAAGTGTCCAGTGTCCAAAAGTGTGTGCAGAGATTCAAAATCTCCCTTATCCTCTAGTCACTTTGGTCACAGCTGTGCCATCGAGCCTGTCACATAGCGCTCAGATATCAGTGGGCCTCACACAATCCAAAAGTGTCCATCCAGTGTCCAAAAGTGTGTGCAGAGATTCAAAATCTCCCTTATCCTCTAGTCACTTTTGTCACAGCTGTGCCATCGAGCCTGTCACATAGCGCTCAGATATTCATTGGGCCTCACACAATCCAAAAGTGTCCAGTGTCCAAAAGTGTGTGCAGAGATTCAAAATCTCCCTTATCCTCTAGTCACTTTGGTCACAGCTGTGCCATCGAGCCTGTCACATAGCGCTCAGATATCAGTGGGCCTCACACAATCCAAAAGTGTCCATCCAGTGTCCAAAAGTGTGTGCAGAGATTCAAAATCTCCCTTATCCTCTAGTCACTTTGGTCACAGCTGTGCCATCGAGCCTGTCACATAGCGCTCAGATATCAGTGGGCCTCACACAATCCAAAAGTGTCCATCCAGTGTCCAAAAGTGTGTGCAGAGATTCAAAATCTCCCTTATCCTCTAGTCACTTTGGTCACAGCTGTGCCATCGAGCCTGTCACATAGCGCTCAGATATCAGTGGGCCTCACACAATCCAAAAGTGTCCATCCAGTGTCCAAAAGTGTGTGCAGAGATTCAAAATCTCCCTTATCCTCTAGTCACTTTGGTCACAGCTGTGCCATCGAGCCTGTCACATAGCGCTCAGATATCAGTGGGCCTCACACAATCCAAAAGTGTCCATCCAGTGTCCAAAAGTGTGTGCAGAGATTCAAAATCTCCCTTATCCTCTAGTCACTTTTGTCACAGCTGTGCCATCGAGCCTGTCACATAGCGCTCAGATATTCATTGGGCCTCACACAATCCAAAAGTGTCCAGTGTCCAAAAGTGTGTGCAGAGATTCAAAATCTCCCTTATCCTCTAGTCACTTTGGTCACAGCTGTGCCATCGAGCCTGTCACATAGCGCTCAGATATCAGTGGGCCTCACACAATCCAAAAGTGTCCATCCAGTGTCCAAAAGTGTGTGCAGAGATTCAAAATCTCCCTTATCCTCTAGTCACTTTGGTCACAGCTGTGCCATCGAGCCTGTCACATAGCGCTCAGATATCAGTGGGCCTCACACAATCCAAAAGTGTCCATCCAGTGTCCAAAAGTGTGTGCAGAGATTCAAAATCTCCCTTATCCTCTAGTCACTTTGTCACAGCTGTGCGATCGAGCCTGTCACATAGCGC